>NC_142440.1:123285000-124535000 GCF_059453495.1 Arachis ipaensis
TGCAATTGAGAGTGCGCCATTTGAAGTTCTGTAGCTCCATAAAATCCACTTTGAGTGCAGGGAGGTCAGAATCCAACAGCATCTGCAGTCCTTCTTCAACCTCTGAATCTGATTTTTGCTCAAGTCCCTCAATTTCAGCCAGAAAATACCTGAAATCACAAAAAAACACACAAACTCATAGTAAAGTCCAGAAATGTAAATTTTATTTAAAAACTAATAAAATTATACTAAAAACTAACTAAATCATACTAAAAACTATGTAAAAACAATGCCAAAAAGCGTATAAATTATCCGTTCATCACAACACCAAACTTAAATTGTTGCTTGGCCCCAAGCAACTGAAAATCAAATAGGATAAAAAGTAGAGAATATACTATAAATTCCAAAATATCAATGAAACTTAGCTCCAATCAGATGAGCGGGACTTGTAGCTTTTTGCCTCTTGAATAGTTTTGGCATCTCACTTTATCCATTGAAGTTCAGAATGATTGGCATCTATAGGAACTCAGAGTTCATATAGTATTATTGATTCTCCTAGTTCAGTATGTTGATTCTTGAACATAGCTACTTTATGAGTCTTGGTCGTGGCCCTAAGCACTTTATTTTCCAGTATTACCACCGGATACATAAATGCCACAGACACATAACTGGGTGAACCTTTTCAGATTGTGACTCAGCTTTGCTAAAGTCCCCAATTAGAGGTGTCCTGAGTTCTTAAGCACACTCTCTTTTTTTTGTTTTTTCTTTGGACCTTGACTTTAACCGCTCAGTCTCAAGTTTTCACTTGACACCTTCACGCCACAAGCACATGGTTAGGGACAGCCTGGTTTAGCCGCTTAGGCCAAGATTTTATTCCTTTAGGCCCTCCTATCCACTGATGCTCAAAGCCTTGGATCCTTTTGATTTACCCTTGCCTTTTGGTTTTAAGGGCTATTGGCTTTTTGCTCTTGCCTTTTGGTTTAAAGAGCTTTTGGCTTTTTCTGCTTGCTTTTTCTTTTTCTTTTTCTCTTTTTTTTTCGCAAATTTTTTTTTGCAAGCTTTTGTATTCACTGCTTTTTCTTGTTTCAAGAATCATTTTTATGATTTTTCAGATTATCAAATAGCATTTCTCCTTTTTCCTTATTCTTCAAGAGCCAACATATTTAACATTCATAAACATCAAATTCAAAAGATATATGCACTGTTCAAGCATTCATTCAGAAAACAAAAAGTCTTGTCACCACATCAAAATAATTAAACTAGTTTCAAGGATGAATTTGAAACCCTGTACTTCTTGTTCTTTTGTAATTAAAACATTTTTCATTTAAGAGAGGTGATGGATTCATAGGACATTCATAGCTTTAAGACATAGACACTTAAACACTAATGATCATATAATAAAGACACAAATATCAATAAAACATAAGGCTCAAAAATCGAAAAACAGTAGAATAAATAGACAAGGAGATTAAGGAATGAGTCCACCTTAGTGAGGGTGGCGTCTTCCTCTTCTTGAAGAACCAATGGTGCTTTTGAGCTCCTCTATGTCTCTTCCTTGCCTTTGTTGCTCCTCCCTCATAGCTCTTTGATCTTCTCTAATCTCATGGAGGATGATGGAGTGCTCTTGGTACTCCACCCTTAGTTGTCCCATGTTGGAACTAATTCTCCTAGGGAAGTGTTGATTTGCTCCCAATAGTTTTGTGGAGGAAAGTGCATCTCTTGAGGCATCTTAGGGATTTCATGGTGAGGAATTTCCTCATGCTCATGTTGAGGTCCATGATCTCTTATTTGCTCCATCCTTTTCTTAGTGATGGGCTTGTCCTCTTCAATGAGGATATCTCCCTCTATGTCAATTCTAGCCGAATTGCAGAGGTGGCATATGAGGTGAGGAAAGGCTAACCTTGCCCAAGTGGAGGACTTGTCAGCCACCTTGTAAAGTTCTTGAGGTATAATCTCATGAACTTCCACCTCCTCTCCAATCATGATACTATGGATCATGATGGCCCAGTCTATAGTAACTTCAGACCGGTTACTAGTAGGAATGATTGAGCGTTGAATAAACTCTAACCATCCCCTTGCCACTGGTTTGAGGTCATGCCTTCTTAGTTGAACTGGCTTGCCTCTTGAGTCAATTTTCCATTGAGCTCCTTCCTCACATATGCCTATGAGGACTTGGTCCAACCTTTGATCAAAGTTGACCCTTCTTGTATAGGGGCGTGCGTTCTCTTCCATCATTGGCAAGTTGAACGCCAGTCTTACATTTTTCGGACTAAAATCTAAGTATTTTCCCCAAACTATGGTAATCCAATGCTTTGGATTCAGGTTCATACTTTGATCATGGTTCCTAGTGATCTATGCGTTTGCATAGAACTCTTGAACCATTAGGATCCCGACTTGTTGAATGGGGTTGGTGAGAACTTCCCAACCTCTTCTTCGAATCTCATGTCGGATCTCCAGATACTCATTCTTTTTTAGCTTGAAAGGAACCTCAAGGATCACTTTCTTCTTGGCCACAACTTCATAGAAGTGGTCTTGAGATGAATCTCTCCATCTCCCATGACTCAGAGGTGGAAGCAATTGCCTTTTCTTTCCTCTTTCTAGAGGTTTCTCTGGCCTTAGGTGTCATATATGGTTATGGAAAAATAAAAAGCTATGCTTTTACCACACCAAACTTAAAATGTTTGCTCGTCCCCGAGCAAAAGAAGAAAGAAAGTAGTAGAAGAAGAAGAAAATGGAGGAGATAGGGGAAGAAGATGTACTCGGCCAAGGAGAAGAAGAGAGGGTTGTGTTGTGTGAAAATGAAGAAGGAGTGAGGTGTTTATATAGGAGTGAGGGAGGGTTTAGGGTTCGGCCATTAGGGTTTGGGTTGGGAGGGAAAAGAGTTTGAATTTTGGAGGTAGGTGGGGTTTATGGGGAAGAGAGGATGGATGTGAGTGGTGAAGAGGTGATTGGTGAAGGGTATTTGGGGAAGAGAGTTATGAAAAGGTGTGAAGAGGAGAGAAGAAGATGTGGGGATTCTATGGGGTCCACAGATCCTAAGGGGATCCTGTGGGGTCCACAGATCAAGTGGGGTCAAGGACTTAACATCCCTGCTCCAATTAGGCATGTAAAATGCCCTTGCTGTGCAATTTTGGCGTTTAACGCCAGACTGCTGCCTGTTTCTGGCATTAAACGCCCAAATGTAGCTTGTTTCTGGCATTTAACGCCAGGTAGATGCTTGTTTCTGGCATTAAACGCCAGTTTGGTGCCTGTTTCTGGCGTTAAACGCCAGACAGATGCTTGTTTCTGGCGTTTAAACGCCAGACTGCTCTCCTCCAGGGTGTGCTATTTTCAATGCTGTTTTTCATTCTGTTTTTGATTTTTCAGTAGTTTTTGCGACTTCACATGATCATCAACCTAATAAAACATGAAATAACAAAAAGAAAATAAAATAGATATGCTTAAATAACATTGGGTTGCCTCCCAACAAGCGCTTCTTTAATGTCAATAGCTTGACAGTGAGCTCTCATGGAGCCTCACAGATAATCAGAGCAAGGTTGGAACCTCCCAACACGAAACTTAGAGTTTGAATGTGGGGGTTCAACACCAAACTTAGAGTTTGGTTGTGGCCTCCCAACACCAAACTTAGAGTTTGACTGTGGGGGCTTTGGTTGACTCTGCAGTAAGAGAAGCTTTTCATGCTTCCTCTCCATGGTTACAGAAGGAGATCCTTGAGTTTCAAACACAAGGGTGTCCTCATTCAGTTGGAGGACCAACTCTCCTCTGTCCACATCAATCACAGCTCTTGCTGTGGCTAGGAAGGGTCTTCCAAGGATAATGGATTCATCCTCTTCCTTCCCAGTGTCTAGGATTATGAAATCAGCAGGGATGTAAAGGCCTTCAACCTTTACTAACACGTCCTCTACTTGTCCATAAGCCTGTTTTCTTGAGTTGTCTTGCCATCTCTAATGAGATTCTAGCAGCTTGCACCTCAAAGATCCCAAGTTTCTCCATTACGGAGAGTGGCATTAAGTTTATTCCTGACCCCAGGTCATACAGAGCCTTCTCAAAGGTCATGGTGCCTATGGTACAGGGTATTAAGAATTTGCCTGGGTCCTGTTTCTTTTGAGGTAATTTCTGCCTATCCAATGCATTTAGTTCATTGGTGAGCAAGGGAGGTTCATCTTCCCAAGTCTCATTACCAAATAATTTGGCATTCAGCTTCATGATTGCACCAAGGTATTTAGCAACTTGCTCTTCAGTAATGTCTTCATCTTCTTCAGAGGAAGAATACTCATCAGAGCTCATGAAGGGCAGAAGGAGGTTCAATGGAATCTGTATGGTCTCTAGATGAGCCTCAGATTCCTTTGGTTCCTCAAAGGGAAACTCCTTATTGGTCACTGGACATCCCAGGAGGTCTTCCTCACTAGGATTCACGTCCTCCACTTCCCTTGTAGGTTCGGCCATGATGGTCAAATCAATGGCCTTGCACTCTCTTTTTGGATTTTCTTCCGTATTGCTTGGGAGAGTACTTGGAGGGATTTCAGTGACTCTTTTACTCAGCTGGCCCACTTGTGCCTCTAAATTTCTAATGGAGGACCTTGTTTCATTCATGAAACTTACAGTGGTCTTAGATAGATCAGAGACTATTTTTGCTAAGCTAGATGGATTCTGCTCAGAATTCTCTGTCTGTTACTGAGTGGATGATGGAAAAGGCTTGCTATTGCTAAACCTGTTTCTTTCACCATTATTAAAGCCTTGTTGAGGCTTTTGTTGATCTTTCCATGAGAAATTTGGATGATTTCTCCATGAGAGATTATAGGTGTTTCCATAGGATTCACCCATGTAATTCACCTCTGCTATTGCAGGGTTCTCAGGATCATAAGCTTCTTCTTCAGAAGATGCCTCTTTAGTACTGTTGGATGATTCTTTCAATCCATTCAGACTCTGAGAAATCATATTGACTTGCTAATTCAATACTTTATTCTGAGCCAATATGGCATTCAGAGTATCAATTTCAAGAACTCCCTTCCTCTGAGGTGTCCCATTACTCACATGATTCCTTTCAGAAGTGTACATGAACTGGTTATTTGCAACCATGTCAATGAGTTCTTGAGCTTCTGTAGGCGTTTTCTTTAGGTGAATGGATTCACCTGCAGAATGGTCCAATGACATCTTTGATAATTCAGACAGACCATCATAGAATATATCCAGGATGGTCCATTCTGAAAGCATGTCAGAAGGACACTTTTTGGTCAGTTCCTTGTATCTCTCCCAAGCTTCATAGAGGGATTCACCTTCCTTCTGTCTGAAGGTTTGAACATCCACTCTAAGCTTGCTAAGCTTTTGAGGAGGAAAGAACTTGGCTAAGAAAGCCGTGACTAGCTTATCCCAAGAGTTTAGGTTGTCTTTAGGTTGAGAGTCCAACCATATTCTAGCTCTGTCTCTTACAGCAAATGGGAAAAGCATAAGCCTGTAGACCTCGGGATCAACCCCATTGGTCTTAACAGTATCACAGATCTACAAGAATTCAGTTAAGAACTGAAAGGGATCTTCGGATGGAAGTCCATAAAACTTGCAATTCTGTTGCATCAGAGAAACTAATTGAGGTTTCAGCTCAAAATTGTTTGCTCCAATGGCAGGGATTGAGATGCTTCTTCCATGTAAATTGGAATTAGGTGCAGTAAAGTCACCAAACATCTTCCTTGCATTGTTATTATTTTCGGCTATGTCTCCTTCTTTTTCAAAAATTTCTGTCAGATTTTTCTCCAGAGAGTTGTGCTTTAGCTTCCCTTAGCTTCCTCTTCAGAGTCCTTTCAGGTTCAGGATCGGCTTCAACAAGAATGTTCTTGTCCTTGTTCCTGCTCATATGAAAAAGAAGAGAACAGAAAATATGGAATCCTCTATGTCACAGTATAGAGATTCCTTTATGTGAGTAGAAGAAGATATGAATAGAAGATGGAGAATCCAAACACAAGGGTGAGGAATAGGTTCGAATTCTTAGATGAAGAGGAGTGTTAGTAAATAAATAAATAAATAGAAGGAGGTGAGAGAGAAGAATTTTCGAAAATTAAATAAATTAAAATAAAAATATTTTTGTTTTTATTTTAAATTAAAGTTAAAATTCGAAAATAAGGAGAAGAAATAAAATTAAAATTAAAATTTGAAACAATTAGTTAATTAAAAGAATTTTGAAAAAGAGGGAGTGATTTTCGAAAATTAAAGAGTGGAAATTAGTTAGGTAGTTTCGAAAAAGATAAGAATCAAACAAAAAGATAAGATTAATTGAAAAACATTTGAAAATCAATTTTGAAAAGATAGAAAGTTAGAAAAGAAGTTAGAAAAGATTTTGAGATTAATTTTGAAAAAGATGTGATTGAAATTTATTTTGAAAAGGATTTGAAAAAGAAATTTAAAAAGATTTGATTTTGAAAATTAAAGTTGATTACTTGACTAACAAGAAACAAAAAGATATGATTTTAAATTTTAAAGATTGAACCTTTCTTAATAGGCAAGTAACAAACTTAAAAATTTTTGAATCAATCACATTAATTGTTAGCATTAATTTTGAAAATTATGAAACAAGATAAGAAAAAGATTTTTTGAAAATCAATTTGAAATTTTCGAAAATATGAAAGAAAAAATGAAAAAGATTTGATTTTGAAAAAGATTTGAAAAAGATAGAATTTTTAAATTGAAAATTTGATTTGACTCATAAGAAATAATTAAATTTTAAAAATTTTTGAAAAAGTCAACTCAAATATTCGAATTTTATGAGAAGAAAAAGGGAAAGATATTTTTTTTATTTTTGAATTTTTAATGAAGAAAGAGAAAAACAACAAAAAGACTCGATGCATGAAAATTATAAATCAAAACAAGAAAAATATGCAAGAACACTTTGAATGCAAAGATGAACACCAAGAACACTTTGAAGATCATGATGAACATCAAGTATGTATTTTTGAAAATTTTTCAATAAAAGAAAACATGCAAGACACCAAACTTAGAAATTTTTAATATTTAGACACTAAGAAATTGAAAATGCATATGAAAAACTAAAAAAGACACAAAACAAGAAATTTTAAAGATCAAACAAGAAGACTTGTCAAGAACAACTTGAAGATCATGAAGAACACATGCATGAGTTTTCGAAAAATGCACAAATTTTAAAAACATGCAATTGACACCAAACTTAAAATTTGACACAAGACTCAAACAAGAAACACAATATTTTTGGTTTTATGATTTTATTAATTTTTTTGGTATTTTTTTCGAAAATTATTTTAGGAAGAACAAAAAAAAGAAGAAAATTTTTTTGTATTTTTCGAAAATAAGAAATAAAAGCTTAAAATTAAAATAAAATTACCTAATCTGAGCAACAAGATGAACCGTCAGTTGTCCAAACTCGAACAATCCCCGGCAACGGCGCCAAAAACTTTGTGCGCAGAAATCATGACGGTTCCATTCCTTGGTAACAGCGCTAAAAACTCAATACGCACGTTCATAATCTTAATTCTTTGTCACAACTTCGCACAACTAACCAGCAAGTGCACTGGGTCGTCCAAGTAATAAACCTTACGTGAGTAAGGGTCGATCCCACGGAGATTGTCGGCTTGAAGCAAGCTATGGTCACCTTGTAAATCTCAGTCAGGCGGATTCAATTAATTATAGCGATTTAATAATTAAAAGATAAATAAAATATAAAATAAAGATAGTGATACTTATGTAATTCATTGGTGAGAATTTCAGATAAGCGTATAGAGATGCATTCGTTCCTTCTGAACCTCTGCTTTCCTATTATCTTCATCCAATCATTCATACTCCTTTCTATGGCAAGCTGTATGTTAGGCATCACCGTTGTCAATGGCTACATCCTGTCCTCTCAGTGAAAATGGTCCAATGCGCTGTCACTGCATGGCTAATCATCTGTCGGTTCTCGATCATACTGGAATAGGATCCATTGATCCTTTTGCGTCTGTCACTACGCCCAGCACTCGCGAGTTTGAAGCTCGTCGCAGCCATCCCTTCCCAGATCCTACTCGAAATACCACAGACAAGGTTTAGACTTTTCGGATCTCAAGAACGGCCGTCCATGGATTCTAACTTATACCATGAAGACTCTGATTAAGGAATCCCAGAGATATTCATTCAATCTAAGGTAGAACGGAAGTGGTTGTCAGGCACGCGTTCATAGTTGGGAATGATGATGATTGTCACGATCATCACATTCATATTGAGGTGCGAATGAATATCTTAGAATCGGAATAAGCTTGAATTGAATAGAAAAACAATAGTACTTTGTATTAATTCGTGAGGAACAGCAGAGCTCCACACCTTAATCTATGGTGTGTAGAAACTCTACCGTTGAAAATACATAAGTGATGAAGGTTCAGGCATGGCCGAATGGCCAGCCTCCAAACGTGATCCAAGGATCAAAAGACAATCCAAAGATGATCCAAAGATGTTCCAAAGATATAAAAACAATAGTAAAAAGTTCTATTTATACTAAACTAGTTACTAGGGTTTACAGAAATAAGTAAATGATGCAAAAATCCACTCTGGGGCCCACTTGGTGTGTGCTTGAGCTGAGCATTGAGCTTTACACGTGTAGAGGCTTCTCTTGGAGTTGAACGCTAGTTTGTAACCTGTTTCTGGCGTTTAACTCCAGAATGCAGCATGGAACTCGCGTTGAACGCCAGTTTGCGTCGTATAAACTCGGGCAAAGTATTGACTATTATATATTGCTGGAAAGCCCTAGATGTCTACTTTCCAACGCAATTAAGAGCACGCTATTTGGAGTTATGTAGCTCCAGAAAATCCACTTTGAGTGCATGGAGGTCAGAATCCAACAGCATCTGTAGTCCTTCTTCAACCTCTGAATCTGATTTTTGCTCAAGTCCCTCAATTTCATCCAGAAAATACCTGAAATCACAGAAAAACACAAAAACTCATAGTAAAGTCCAGAAATGTGAATTTTATTTAAAAACTAATAAAATTATACTAAAAACTAACTAAATCATACTAAAAACTATGTAAAAACAATGCCAAAAACGTATAAATTATCCGATCATCAATGGCCAACCTGCATATCCTGGATGGCGTGGTCCATACTATAATGCGCCAGCTCAGCAACCTGGTTCTATTCTCAGGCCTCCATATACCGTTCCATCTCCATACCCTCCACTAGCGGTGGCAAGTGGGGAAGCCCGCCCCACCCCACCCCGCCCCGCCAGAAGCCCGCCCTTTGGCGGGTTGGCCGCCCCGCCCCGCCTAGTGAGGCGGTCCCAAAATTCTAGCCCGCCCCGCCTAACGGCGGGCTGGCGGGCCGGTGGGCCGGCAGGCTAAGCCCGCCAAATATCCTCTTTTTTTTTTTTACTTTTAACTATTATAATTTCTAAAAGTATAAACAAATTATAATTTTTATATTCACAAACATTAAAGTATTTGTAATTATAAATATCTAATAAATATAATTATAAACCAAGTTTTCATCCAAAACATAATTATAAATATTGTTCCCAAAGCAAAATAAATATAATCCAAAACATAATTATAAATATTGTCTCTAAAACAAAATAAACATAATCCAAAACACTCAATTTTCATCTTCATTCCCTTGTAAGTTGGGTTGGAAGAAGTTGGATTTTGGCAAAAAAAAATTATAAAAATATCCCTTGCCAAAAAAATACTAAGCCCGGCGGGGAAGCCTGCCCCGCCCCGCCAAAGCCCGCGGTTTAAGCGGTGCGGGTTAGCGCGGGCTTTTACTATTTGGCGGTCCCAATTTTCCAGCCCAACCCGCCTTTTTCGGCGGGTTACGCGAACCGACCCGGCGGATTTAGGCCCATTTGCCACTCCTACCCTCCACCTCATCAAGGTGGATACTATAAGTAGCAATAGTGTTAATCCAACTGTCTTTTATAATAAGAGAGATTATTCTTTCCGTCAGCTATCTCCTCAACAAATTGGATTTAGATATACCTGTTATCTTGAAGCTTTAGACCAGTGTGGAGAATCGGTATGTACTTTTTGGGTCGTTTCTGGATTTGTATTTTGTTAGTTTGCATTGTCATTAGTTTGTCAATTGTTTATACAAAAACTGTTGTAAGTACAGTTGGTTTATTTCCAATTTTCTACTTTATGCAGAGTGGGGTTCCCCCATCTATACATGCCAACTCGTCAGAAAACATATACTTGTATCACTACATATTCAAAGATTTCTCACCTTCTTTTATGGTGATGAGTAGTATCATGTTCGGGATTATTTGTCTCTAAAAGAATGTACTATGTGGATTGTCCCTTGTGAACTTTTATGTTGTATATTTCCGTAAACTCAACAAAGGAAATTTTTGGATCGTAAAACGCACAAGAAATACAAAGGAATTAAAAAAGAAATTATGTTGTTAAGGCCTAAGGGGAACATCTTATTTTAACTCTGTTTAATAAAAAGTTCATCTGGTTCTTGAGGTTAAAGAAAACTTGTGTGCATCAATCCATGAATATTTTGGTACTTGTGGATAGTCAAATATTTGTTTCGATCCTATTTGTTTCTGAGTGCCAAATTCTTAGCGAAAACGGGGACGAAATTTATGCATGTGTCAAATTTTAAATGGAGACACAATGCAGACATAAGACTTTAATCAAAAGTCCATAGCCAATGGATTGAGATTCTTTGTCCCTATTTTCTATTCCTTTCCATTTTCTCCACTTATAATTTGACACCCCAAGAACACAGTTTAGAAATCTCAAAATTGATGAGAACTATTAGGTGTAACATTTCTTCCAAGAGTAAAAGAAAATATACTATAATGCTAATAGAACCGTGAATCAGTGATGATAATAACATTATATTCCTTGGGCATAGATAAAATTGAGAAGAAAAAGCATCGGAGATATAAGGTTTTAGAAAGTTATGCCAATCTATGCCCATAGCATTAAAACCACTTGTAAAATGTATACAGATACCCGCTAAAAAGCACAACAACAGAGATGATAGTTATCATTCACTTCTCAAGCACCATAACTTCTTCCCTAGACGCAGATCCCATGACTTTGAATAACCATTAATTAATATTATTACACTACAATCGAGCATTCTCTTGGCAAATCGATGCGAAGCCTTGTATAGGAGCTAGTGAAATAAGCAAGCAGATAACATGAAATAACAAAGAGGACTTAAAGATCCGTATCAATGAGATAATCACCCAACCTTTCAACAATCATGTTGCACTACCCTGGAGTCATCGGCTCATCGTAGATTCCGATGATCAACGCCTGATTCGTCTTCTTAATGGTAACACCACCAGGACCCTGCATGACAAGGACAAGCTGAGATTTTAACAACCAATGGCCAAAACCAGCATCAAGGTAACAACGGTATGGACATGGTGCAGCAATGAGTTTTACGCTGATGCTGATTCATTGTGAGCTATGGCCTAAAGCAGTCACATACCACAATTTGAATCCATGATTACATCATAAATTTACTCAATCAAATTAGCAGATTCACATTATCATAGATTGTTGTATTTTCTTTGATGAACTTGTGCAATCAAAATTCAAGCTATAATTAGAAACAGCCAGTACCTTCTTCCCTCAAATGACAGCTCCGGGTTCACCTTGGATAACCATATATTTGGTGCCACCGAGGTACAACCCGGTGGGGGCAAGCGATCAAGGCTCAGCAAAGTCGTTCATGATAGCAGTAATTTCCTCAGGCTTGAACTGCACAACACAAAAGACCAATCAAGAACAGATCAACTAAAACAATTTCAGATTGCAAGGATCACTTGACTTATGCTATGAACCAAACACACTTGAAATCCCCAGCCACATGTTACTTGCACAAGTGATGTGAATATTCGATTTCATATATAACAATAACGAGTGTATGATTGATCTTATGTTGTTACATACTAATAAAAAGGAATGCATCTCATATCAGATAATCACACAGTCCAAACTCCAAGTCATTCCTAATGACTCTCTCCAAGCTTTAATTTACAGCATAAATTGCACTTAACAAGTGAAACATTAAGAATCTGAAAAATTAATCAATTAGCTCCAGTTGATAAAACTAAACAGCTATGGTTAAAGCGCGAATGTATCAAATTAACACCAAAAACATAGGATATGTCAGTATGTCACATGCAAATCAAATCTGATAAATCAGAGGAAAATTAACGGAAAAAAAAGAACAAGATGAATTTGGAAAACAAAGCACTAAGAAAGAAGGAAAGTTTTGGAGAGAGAAATTGAGAAGTATTAAAGATAATCTGAGGAAAATTAGAGCTCTGAGCCCAAACACTGCCGTCTTGGCCGACGATTGCGGTGGAGGAGAGGTGGTTGCCTTCAATTTCGCAGAGAAGGTGGTCATCGACGTATGTTTGCCATGACGGCAACCGGCAAGACGACGGTGAGAGCAAAGACGATGGCAAGCGGTGACCCAACGGCGAGCTACTCCAAGCCACGAACAGAGAAGCCAGCGAGGATGGGGACGATGTACCGAGCTACCTGGGTTTCGGACAGGGGGAAGAGGAAAAAGCGGAAGCGCTGAGAACCTGGGGACAGCGGCGGCAAAAAACCTAGGGCTAGGGTTTTGTCGTTTTGGTTTGGGTCTTTAACTGCTTTTCTTTAGAGGGGCACGAATGATCAGGAGAATTGGAGAAGATGAAGAACAATTTTGATTTTTTTTTTTTAATATGTTTTTGTTTTGTTCTTTCAATTATTTGAAACTATAAAATTAGGATTAATTGAATTCTAAAAATTTGATTAATTAAAAGGGTATTTTTGTCTAATTAAATAAAAGAAGGATGTTTAAATCTTTTTATAAAATTAAATAAATAAATGTTTTTTATTTTTATTTAATTAAAAGGGTGTTTTAGTAAAAGTGGTGATATACTATATATTTAAAAAGAAAAAATTAAATACTGACGTGGAAAATAAATTCCACATATTTTATTGTTATTTGTCCATATTTTAAACGTATCGGTACGTATGAATTTATCATCGTACCGTAGCAAACACCAAAGAAAATAACCTGTATATACTAGGGGTGTTCGCGGTGCGGTTTGGTTCGGTTTTTGAAGGAAAAGCCATCCGATCCGATCGTTTAATTAAATTGCGGTTCGGTTTGGTTCGGTTTTTTTGTCAAGGTCATCCGAACCAAACCAAACCAATTCATATCGGTTTGGTTTGGTTCGGTTTGTTCGGTTTTTTCAATCAAATAAAAAAATCCTACCATACTATTATGCAAAGTCATAACATTGAAATTGACAAACCGAAATACACAATAGCTAACAAAGTCTTGATCTAATGAAATTTAACGACAACAGAATTCAAATACGACAATTAAAGAAGTTTAATAGTTCAACAGTCAACACAACTGATGAGACATACTACTCTTTCCATTTTACAACATATATGTGAAAAGAGAAATCAACCATGTTACTGATGAGACAAAAAATTAAGCATTAGTATGCTACTCGTATAGAAATACGAGAATCACCCGATATTTACTTTTAATAATTAAATTTCATAAACAATATAATTAAACTTAATAATTAAATTATATAATAATATTATTCTAGAGAAAAAATTAAGATTACCTTTCTCATAGTTATATTATATAAATTTATAAAATTGAGACACAATAATAACTCAAATTCACAAATAATTTGCTGGAAATGAAATGTATTTTTGCGATTTATCACTTAGTTATGTGCACTATGAGAGGAGAAGAATGATAATCGACTCTCTAATTTGGAACGATTGCATGGACGATAAGAGGAGAATCTCGATTGACTATGTTGTTCACAACAACATTATACGTATTTGTCACTTAGTCATGTATACAATGAGAGGAAAAGAATGATAATCGAGGAGAATATTGATTGATTCTGTTATTCACAACAACGTTGCACGTATTTGTCACTTAGTCATGTGCACAATGAGAGAAAAAGAAAGAGAATCGATTCTTAATCCGGAATGATTGTATGGATAATAAGAGGAAAATCTTGATTGATTCTGTTGTTCACAACAACGTTACATGTGTGATTGTGAAGAATGAGTATTTATCCGATCAACTCGCATCCTATATATGTAAAATGAGAAACTATTCAAAATTAATTAATTGTCATAACTACTCAAAATTAATTAATTGTCATAACTAATAGGAATCATGATTTGATTCAAATTTTAAATTGGAAACTGCTCAAAATTAATTAATTGTCTCTAATTTAATTCTAATTTTAATTTAACCCTATTGTACACATTGTATAAAGCATACATTGGCTCCTCATATTTTTCCTTTAGATTAATATTTCAGTCAAATTAGTTACACAAAGTTAATATTTTAGTTTATGTTTAATATGTTATGATAGATTTATCCTATTTTGTGATAAATTTATTGAATATGTGTTGAGTTACCACCTTGCAAGCCCAACATTTCATGGCTTCGGCTATAAAAAAATATGTATTCTCTATTGATAATTCGGACCCAAACTGAGTGTAATATACAATATACTTTAATTGGTCACTCTCTAATATCTTATACTCTACAATTTTTCTAATGCTATACATCTTGACTACTATAATAATTTTTTTTTGTTTTTAAACTATTGCCCAATCGCAAATTCGTTGCCCAATCTTAACATACTTCAATCATGATTCATTGCCTTGAGATTTAACGTTGAAAAGTGAGCGAGATAACCGTACCCTCAGAAAATACTATGGTTCTGAAAACCGAATCGGATAGCCACCGCAGCCACCCACAATCACCCAGCCCATAGCCACCGCAGCCCCCAAAGCCCCGCATCGTTTGTCATCGCTGAACCCTTCTCTCCCTTCTCTCTCTGTCGCGCTCTTTGTCTCTCTGTCACTGCTTTGCTGCTCTTCGCCGTGGGTCGTCGTTGCCGCATCTCCATTCCTCGTCGTGGGTCGTCGCTGCTTCTCCCTTCCTCCCCTGCGTCGTTTTTGCTTCTCCCCTCCTCGTCGTTTCTGCTTCTCCCTTCCTCGTCGACGTCGTTTCTGCTTCTCTGCTTCTCTTTTAGGTGTGATATCTCACAGTTTATCTCTATGTCTCTTTTACGTTTCTGCTTCTCTGCTTTTCTGCTTTTCTGAGTTTTGAGATATTAATTTTTGGAATTTTTATTTGATGATTCTGAAATTATTGATGATTCTGAATTTTTAGAATTTTGAGATATTATTGACGATTCTAAAATTTGATTAATTCTGCCGTTGATGAGTTATAAATTCAATTGTTTAATTTATTAATTTTGCTAAGATTGATTTTTAAATCCAATCTGTTGTACTTGTTATTTTGGTGAATTGTTGTTTTGCTGTTATTGATTCAAAATAAAAATATTGCCACAATTCTACATTGAGTTGTTTATGCGGATTTGTTCTGATTTTGGATTGGTGACTCTGGTTGCTGATTGTCTGATTCTAAATTGTTGATAGTCCTATGGTGCATGCTTCATTGCATTGTGCTGAATCGTTGAAATTTTCCTTATTTTGAGATGTTTATGGTTTGACTCTGCTGTATTGTGTTTATGCTGAAATTTTTGTTTATGCTATTTTTTTATATATATTTTGTTGATTATTTATGAATTTTTAATCATAAATTATGAAAAACTGTAAAATTTTAAAACTTATCAGCTAAAAAATTATTAAATTCAAATATTTAAAATTATATATTAAATTTTTTATACTTTTATTATATATTTAATTAAAGCGGTTGAACTCCGGTTGAACTTCTGAACCATTGAACCAGTCACCCTACCGTTTCATTGACCGGTTCAGTTCTCGCAACCTTGGAAAATACAAGGTTGTATCAACGCGAGTTGTGAGGCTATGAAGTAGTTAATCTCTTTCTTCCCCTCACCAGGAATATCCACGGGTTCAATCAAATACATGGTTAACTTGACAGGAATCCATCATTCGGTCTCTAATCGCAGAACCCTCATGACTTTCAAAATCTGCTTGCAACATTCCATCATTAGAATTATCAAATTTGACCCTTCTTGACTGCCCTCAGGTGACATATTTAAGTCAATCATCAATCTCCTAAAATTTGTGTCTAGCTGCCCCACATGAGAGGTATCATCACCAACATCTAGAGAAATCTCTCCACACAAGTAGACCAAAAAATAAATAATTCTAGGAGATGGACATTTGGAAATAATTGTGCCAACCCCTGTTTAGACATATATCCTCATCATCACGTAATCGATACCTAAGTCACATAAAATCTTATAATAATAATAATAAGTTTCATCTACGAAAATAAAATAATAAAAATAACTAAATATACGCTATGAATAACAAGATAATACATTTTGTAAAAAAGGTGTCACCTACCTCCATCGGATATCTATAATAAATTTTTTTCACTCTCTTTGTGTGTTGTTGATCAATGACATACACTATAAAATTCTTAAACGTTATTAGACATCTCACTTCAACTGGCATCTATACAAAGGTTAATTGAGCAAAATTAAATATAACAGATTCATTTTGATCATATATTATTTTTTTAATATAATAAATTGATAACAATAGTATTTGGAACATTTTAAATGGTAAGAATCAGATGAAAAAAGAGTAAAATGATAAGTGAATGTATTTTTTTAATGAGTAAATATTTTTAATGAACATTTAAAGTGGAATCATATTAAATTTATTTAAAATATTTTAAAATTAAATTAAAATGTTTAAAATATTAAATACAAAATTAAGATTTAATCAAACTATTAAAAATTAAAATAATATTTTATTCTTTGTTTTACCTTTTAAGGATAACTTTCTTCTAGTAATAATATAGACTAAAGTATTATCAATATTCATTTTTTTTTCACAACTATGTATTTTGGTTTAATTTCATAATGTTATTTTGAAACGGGAGCATTAATTGCCATCATAACAATAATAACATGGATAAATTTATAGATAGAATTTAATGAATAATTTGGTCATGATGAAAAAACAGATAAATACAAAAGATAATAATAACTTCTTTCAATAAATATCTAAAAATTTTAAAATCATTTATGCATTTGAATTTATATGTTTTAAACTTTAAAGTATTTTTAAATTTTGTTTTATGAAAAAACTTTTGAAGTTTTCTAATATTAAATACATATAAATTTATTTTTATAAAAAATACTTTTTATATTATTAATAAGTATCTTTAGCTGTTAGACACTTGTTAGCAAACCCTTTATAATGTAAACTAGTACTCGTGAGTAACTTTATCCCCACCTCCTCATCATATTAGTCCAAGCCAAACTTGTATGAAACGTTTTATACTTTTATGTCTAGTATTCCTAGTTCTTTCTATGTGATTGTGGGATTGTTTGGGTTCGTTTTTATGAAAAAAAAAAATATTTTAAGTGCTTTTTTTAAAAAAAAAATAGAAAAATAAAAATAACTTTATATTTAATATTTTATATAAAAATATATTTTTATTTAATAATTATATTTGCATATGATAATATAAAATATTTTTTGTTTATTTATAATGTTAAAAATATTTTTTTTTAAAATAAAAAAGTTTTTTAAAAAAATAAATTATAATTTTTAAAAAAGATATTTTTTGTTTTTTAACAAAAATTTTGTCAAACACATTAAAAATTATAAAAAATATCAAAAATTTATTTTTTCTAACAACACAATTAAATATTTTCAGGCTAATTTTTTTTGTTATTGTAAAACCTTTCACGTAATACAGAGTTATTATACAAATTTGGTGTAATAATGCATCGATATGGGATTGGATGGATTCAGAATAAATCGTGAGTGACGATTTGAGTAAGTGACAAAAAAATACACAAAATGAAACTACCGATTAGAAAACAACAAAATTTTCCCCTTAAAGAAAATGAGAGCCACGATTTGCTTGGAATATTTGACAAAGGAAATTAGTAATGCCGATTTCTTTTTTCACAGTTTCGAAGTTTTTTTAATTTGTAAACGGCAGTAATTATTTTACATTTTCTCTCTATATAAAGAGTGTTCATGGTTCTCTGTATGTAATTTTCATCTCCTACAAGTGTCTATTTTTTTTCTCTTATTGCTTTTACTCTTCTATCCGTTTTCTTGTTTTTCTTTTCTTAGTTCTCTGTCTGTAGTTTTTTATTTCTTTTTTTATTCATCTCAATTAAATATTTTATTTCTTTTTATTATGATGATATTTAAATTATTTGTTTTATTATTAAAAAATAATTTTAACTTTTTAATCCAAAAAAATAGTAATATTAATTTAAAAATTTTATATAATGGTCGAATTTTATCAGAAACACCTGAAGGTGTCATATTTATGTGTAATAATCCATGTGCATGTGTTTTTTCTTTTATAGTTTTCTTCGAGGAGTTTAAGAGTTATATTTGTCAAAATATAGATCCTCATATGCCAAAAAGAGTGACAAGTATTTTATATAGATGACTTATTTTAGTATTCGGCAGGTTCGTCCAATTTCAAGTGATGTGCATCACGGATGACGCAAGTTTACAAGAGATGTTCTCAATCTACTATGAAGCTTAATCATAAGTGTTGGTCGCTAAGCTGTATGCGGAATTCGAACAGTTACCTAATACTGTCGAAGAACTTGATATGGATTTCAACTGGCAAAGTTATAACAGTGAAAGCAAAGAGGAATATGAAGGCAATTACAATTTTGTTGATCCCAATGCAGATGAGAAACAAGCGGATTGCACCGTTGAGTCAGATGTGGAGGGTGTGGCTAATGCACTAGCAAATGAGTATCTATTCGAAGTGCCATCTTTCATGCGTGCTTTGGATCTCGATGCGATGAATGAACCAAAGTTTCCAGAGTATGCGAATGCAGGTGTGTAACTGTAAGCATGATATTTTAATTAGTAAGTTACATGTT
This sequence comes from Arachis ipaensis, assembly GCF_059453495.1. Lineage (NCBI taxonomy): Eukaryota > Viridiplantae > Streptophyta > Magnoliopsida > Fabales > Fabaceae > Arachis > Arachis ipaensis. Next base: position 123,303,846 of record NC_142440.1, read on the forward strand.
AAATTTGTGGATTAAGATTTTGCACTGTGTAAATATGTTTTACGGTGTTATTGCAGATCCACCTGTGGTTGCAGATGGTGAGTTTGTCAATGGAATTTAATTCTAGAGAAGCTGTGATAAAGGCAGTAAAAGATTATACAATTCATAGAGGTGTTGATTATCGAGTTTATGAGTCCGAGTCAACGACATTTTATGCAAAATGTGTGCAGTATGGGGCCAGCTGTGATTGGCTTAACAGGTTAAGCATGATACGAAGAAAATATTGTTGGGAGATTAGACGATACAATTGGCAGTCATACCTGTACAAGAGCAACTATTTCTCAGGACCATTCGAAGTTGGACTCAGACACGATTACAGAAGTGATTAAGCCATTGGTAGAGGCTGACCTATCCATAAAGGTGCAATCTGTGATTGCATATGTCCAATCAAAGTTCAACTATACAATTAGCTATCGCAAGGCATGGTTGGCTAAACAGAAGGCAGTGGAAAAAATATTTGGTGGTTGGAAAGCCTCTTATGAAGCGTTGCCCACATGGTTTAAAGTAATGGTTACGAAAGAGCCATCAGCAACTGTCGAGTATGAAACGCTACCTTGTTACCATGGGGATGAGTTGGCTCAAGATGTCAGGGTTCTAAATCAAATTCTCTGAAGCTTCTACCATGCATTAGAGCATTCAGACACTGCAAGCCGATTGTATAAGTAGATGACACACACTTGTATGGAAAATATAAAGGAGCATTGTTGGTTACAATTTCATATGATGGCAACAACAATATTGTGCCTATTGCCTTTGCCGTTGTCGAGGGTGAGACGTCAGATGCATGGTTCTTTTTCCTTCACCATTTGCGAACACATGTAGTAACGAGGGATGGAGTGGGCCTTATCTCTAATCGACACGACTCTATTAGCTCAACCGTTGCTCATTGTAATGGAGCATGGGAGCCTTTGAGGGCGATATACATGTTTTGCATTAGGCACATAGTATCTAACTTTTTACGGAAGTTTAAAGCACCGTTCATGCAAAAGCTTGTGGTGAATATAGGTAATTAACCGTAGTGTTCTATTTAATATGATATAGATCACATGAATCACTTTCCAGATGGGCTAATTAATGGTGTTTATCTTGAATCTTTTTTCCCAAGTTACTCTAAGACAATGGATGAATATTAAATGCGATACGAGCGGTTGCGTGCTTCGGGTGAGGCTTACACTCGGTGGATGGATCGGATTCCTCGCCAGCAGCATGCCTTGGCGTTTGATAGTGGACATCGATGGGGTCATATGACAACAAACTTGGTTGAGTGTATCAATGGAGTGTAGAAGGGGCACGCAATCTTCCTATTACAGCACTTGTGAAGGCAATTTTTTACAGATCGAATGAGCTTCTGTTCACAAGGAAGAGGGCTAAAGCTGAGTCTCGCATTAGAGCTGGACACTTATTTTCCAAGTTAGTTACTGAAAAGATTCAGGAAAATCTTATCGCAGCTGGAAACATCATAGTGAGTTGCTTTGATAGAAAGAATGAGGTATTCGAAGTGCGAGAGATGGCCAGTGGAGTTGAGTATGAAATCGACCTATGTCGTAGACACTGTGACTGTAGTGAATTTTAAGTAGATCATTTTTCATATCGTCATGTCTTTGCCTATTGTGCTAACTAATGTCTTGAGTGGCAAGTATATATAAACAAGGTGTATCGGATGGATGAGATTTGAAAGGTGTATAGAGCGAGGTTTAGGCCGTTGGGCAATCCGACAACATGGCCTGTGTATGGAGGACCAAGGATGATACCTAATCCAAATCTTAAACTAAAGGCCATCCCAAACAAACTGGTTTCTTGAATGAGATGGACACATGATCAATGCGAGGTCCATGACATTGTAGGCTTTGCAGAGGTGGGGGTCATAGCCGTAGTAGATACCCCCACGATGCCGGACCTAGTTCACGCGACTGAGCAACACCGATAGTGTATTACGTAGGACACTTAGTTTGTAATTTATAGAAACAATTGGAGATTATTTTTATTAATGATCGTTATTATCTAAAGTGCCTACTATTTCTATTCAAGTTAATTTGGCATAAAATGGGAAAAAAGAATAAATATCTAAGGCAACATATAATAATTATCAATTCAACATAGTTATTACTTAGTAGAACGATAGGACTTTTTTCTAAAGTCTTACAATTTGTAGTCAAATTACCATTCATACAAGCTAAATTTTTTCTTAACAGTATTCACCACTTTTTTGTATTTATTAGACATAGTCTTCTTAATTGCTGATGATGTATATCTATTTTGGCTTCGACATGGTGGAGCTATTCTCAAATTATAGCCTTTTCCCAATTCTTCTTTTGTTAGTGTACCATGTGCACCTGCTAACAAATACACTATATTTTATTCTAATTGATATAATAATACTATAACAATTTTTTCATAATTAATAACAATGCAACAATAATTAAGCAACATAATTAAGGTTAAAAGTAATATAATTAAGCACAAACTCTAAATATCATGCGATTAATAAAATAGTAAGACCATTATCAACGGTAACAAAGGCTACAATATCATGCAACAATAACTATAACTGAATTACCTCTGGTCCTAGCATACAGTTGCCCATCGTCATCATCAGCCTCATCACCATCATCATCATCCGTCTCATTTTTCTCATCATCTTCGTGAGTAGAGTCTATTTTATCACGGTATGCACCAAATTTGTGAGAGGCAACTTCATTTTCTTCATCTATCTCCTAAATTGATGAATCAATGAGGTTAAGATCGATTCTTGGACTATATGCACTAGTTCCAGAGTTGTACTCATGACCAATACCTCGACCCCATTCACTCCTACTGGAATTAAGTGACATTTTAGCTGCTGAATGAGACAAACTGGATGGACCATATACTCGTGCATCGAAAGACAATCTACTAGGCACCATCCGAGGTGGCTGTTGCACCACCTGAGCTAGATGCCCTGTTGGTATGGGGGTGTTGGGTCGGGTCCATCATATTTGACATCTACGACGTACCTTGGTCTTGCATGAACCCAACTATCTGATCCCAAGCAGTTTCTGCCATTGCATTTGTCAACAATGGAGTGTTATGACTATGTGCTACCTCAAATGATGGGACATACAGAGATTGTGTACACATATTTAGTAGCTCTGTTTGATTATCAGTTGGAGACCATCCCGCCTCAGTTTCCTGCAATTATGGTAACAAGGGACGTGCCTGCGGTGGTTGTGGTGGTGGTGGTTGTAGTGGTGCTAGTAGTGGTGGTGATAGCGGACCTGACTGTGGTGGTGGTGATGGTGGCGGAGGAAATCAAGCGGAAAACTGTAAGTGATCAGCATATTGTCGATGGTGCCAATCAATATACTTATGTGATGGCTCAAAATTTTTAGCAAACTCAGTACCAAGCATATCCCATTGTCTATTTTGCCACAAGGTAATTCATTCGCTCTACTCACTACAAGAAACGACGTTAAAATCGACGGCCAAATCGACGGCTAGGCCGTCGATAATATTAAAATTCGATGGCAAAATAGACGGCAGAGTTGGTCGCTATTAAGCTTGTCGATTTTTCAAAATGCTAATAAAATTGACGGCTTGCCTGGCCGTCGATAATAATTTAATAAAATCGACAGCGCTTCTATCTATAATATGAGTTTGAGAATTTTATATTCTTAATAAAATCGACGACATCGCCGTCGATATTATTATATTAAATCGACGCCCTTTCTGTCGATTTTTGATCCAATAAAATCGACAATATTTTTGTCTATAATATGCTTACTAAAATTGACATTTAAATTGCCATCGATATTTGATTCAATAAAATCGACACAGTTGCCGTCGATTTAATTATTTAGATACCGACAAATTCTGTATCTATATTTTGGCTTTATTTTTGTCTATTTTAAACTTAAAAAGTAACAACTTTGCCGTCGATTTTAATAATTATATGTTTTAATTATTTTTTTTCTATTTAAAAAGTAGTAACCAATTAATGCAAATAAACTTTTAAATATTAGATAATAAGTTTACAAACTTATCAAAATAATAAATAATTCTCTAATAAAATATATTCATTTAAATACAAGACAAGACAAATAACTAAACTTAGACTTATATTCATTTAAATTGCAATTCACTAATAATACAAAATATTCAAAACAGAACAAAATATTTAGCTTTTCAAATTCTTTCTACAGTTTTTCTTTTCCAACCACTGTAGCTATCAATATACATTATCATAACTACTCTTCTCATTTTCTATGCATTATTACAAGAACAAAAAAAATAATAATGATGATTATTTTGACTATATTTTCATCTTCTTTTGGTCATCATAAATATTCTCTGAAAATAATTTAATAATGATGAATAAGAAAATGAAAACGTTGACCTCCCTGCCATCCATATCCATCTTCATTAGAGGCAGTTGGCGAAAACATTGTGTTGGGTGAATCTCCAAGGCCATTATCATCATCAGAGAAACCCCATCTTGAGTAGTCACTTGGTCTGGAATAGTCACTTGTTCTGGAATAGTCACTTTTCCTATAACCCCATCTAAATTCATCAAACAGAGAGGATTTTTCTCTATAGTTTTATCTAGAAACTCTATCAAGCACCTCAAGTAAACATATGCTATACACATTTCTAATTTTAGTAACAATGTTAGCATCATAGAGAAAGGTTAGTAGATGACAAAGAGAATGAATAAATTGAAGTACCTGATCTTTGTTCTCTTGAGGTGGCTGCTGAGGTTCTTCTTTCTTGGGTGGTTCTTGGTGCACGAAATCGTGATCGTTCTTTCCTTGGTAACGGCGCTGAAAACTTAATATGCACGTTCATAATCTTAGTTCTTTGTCACAACTTCGCACAACTAACCAGCAAGTGCACTGGGTCATCCAAGTAATAAACCTTACGTGAGTAAGGGTCGATCCCACAGAGATTGTCGGCTTGAAGCAAGCTATGGTCATCTTGCAAATCTCAGTCAGGCGGATTCAAATGGTTATGGTGAATTGATAGTTAAAATATAATTAAAATATAAAATAGGATAGATATACTTATGCAATTCATTGGTGAGAGTTTCAAATAAGCGTATGGAGATGCTTTTGTTCCTTCTGAACCTCTGCTTTCCTACTGCTTTCATCCAATCACTCATACTCCTTTCCATGGCAAGCTGTATGTTGGGCATCACCGTTGTCAATGGCTACATCCCGTCCTCTCAGTGAAAATGGTCCAAAATACGCTGTCACCGCACGGCTAATCATCTGTCGGTTCTCGATCCTGCTGGAATAGGATTCAGTAATCCTTTTGCGTCTGTCACTACGCCCAGCACTCGCGAGTTTGAAGCTCATCATAGCCACCCCTTCCCAGATCCTACTCGGAATACCACAGACAAGGTTTAGACTTTCTGGATCTTAAGAATGGCCGCCAATAATTCTAGCCTATACCACGAAGACTCTGATCGTGAATCAGGAGGCTAAGAGATATGCATTCAAGCTTGCTTTCATGTAGAACGGAAGTGTTTGTCAGGCACGCGTTCGTAAGTGAGAATGATGATGAGCGTCACATAATCATCACATTCATCATGTTCTTGTGTGTGAATGAATATCTTAGAGAAGAAATAGGCTTGAATTGAATAGAAAAACAATAGTACTTTGCATTAATTCATGAGGAACAGCAAAGCTCCACACCTTAATCTATGGTGTGTAGAAACTCTACCATTAAAATACATAAGAACAAGGTCTAGGCATGGCCGAATGGCCAGCCTCCCTAAAGGTCTAAGATAGCATAAAACTGATCAAAGATCAGATGCTTATCATGATAGTAAAAAGTTCTATTTATACTAAACTAGTTACTAGGATTACAGAAATGAGTAAATGATGCAGAAATCCACTTCCGGGCCCACTTGGTGTATGCTTGGGCTGAGCATTGAAGCTTTCATGTGTAGAGGTCTTCCTTGGAGTTAAACGTCAGTTTGTAACCTGTTTCTGGCGTTTAACTCTGCTTTGCAACCTGTTTCTGGTGTTTAACTCCAGAATAGGGCAGAGAGCTAGCGTTGAATGCCAGTTTGCGTCGTCTAAACTCAGGCAAAGTATGAACTATTATATATTGCTGGAAAGCACTGGATGTCTGCTTTCCAACGCAATTGAGAGCGCGCCATTTGGACTTCTGTAGCTCCAGAAAATCTACAGCATCTGTAGTCCTTCTTCAACCTCTGAATCTGATTTTTGCTCAAGTCTCTCAATTTCAGCCAAAAAATACCTGAAATCACAGAAAAATACACAAACTCATAGTAAAGTCCAAAAATGTGATTTTTATTTAAAAACTAATAAAAATATACTGAAAACTAATTAAATCATACTAAAAACTATGTAAAAATACTGTCAAAAAGCGTATAAATTATCCGCTCATCACAACACCAAACTTAAATTGTTGCTTGTCCCCAAGCAACTGAAAATCAAATATGATAAAAAGAAGAGAATATACTATAAATTCTAAAATATCAATGAAACTTAGCCCCAATCAGATGAGCGGGACTAGTAGCTTTTTGCCTCTTGAATAGTTTTGGTATCTCACTTTATCCATTGAAGTTCAGAATGATTGGCATCTATAGGAACTTAGATTTTAGATAGTGTTATTGATTCTCCAAGTTCAGTATATTGATTCTTGAACATAGCTACTTTATGAGTCTTGGCCGTGGCCCTAAGCACTTTGTTTTCCAGTATTACCATCGGATACATAAATGCCACAGACACATAACTGGGTGAACCTTTTCAGATTGTGACTCAGCTTTGCTAAAGTCCCCAATTAGAGGTGTCCAGGGTTCTTAAGCACACTCTTTTTTTGCTTTGGACCTTGACTTTAACCGCTCAATCTCAAGTTTTCACTTGACACCTTTATGCCACAAGCACATGGTTAGGGACAGCTTGGTTTAGCCGCTTAGGCTAGGATTTTATTCCTTTAGGCCCTCCTATCCACTGATGCTCAAAGCCTTGGATCCTTTTTATTACCCTTGCCTTTTGGTTTTAAGGGCTATTGGCTTTTTGCTCTTGCCTTTTGGTTTAAAGAGCTTTTGGCTTTTTCTGCTTGCTTTTTCTCTTTCTCTCTTTTTTTTCGCCATTTTTCTTTTCTTTTTTTTCTTTTTTTTTCGCAAGCTTTTGTATTCACTGCTTTTTCTTGCTTCAAGAATCAATTTTATGATTTTTCAGATTATCAATAACATTTCTCCTTTTTCATCATTCTTTCAAGAGCCAACATATTTAACATTTATAAACCACAATATCAAAAGACATATGCACTGTTCAAGCATTCATTCAAAAAACAAAAAGTATTGTCACCACATCAAAATAATTAAACTAGTTTCAAGGATGAATTCAAAACCATGTACTTCTTGTTCTTTTGTAATTAAAACAGTTTTCATTTAAGAAAGGTGATGGATTCATAAGACATTCATAGCTTTAAGACATAGACATTTAAACACTAATGATCATATAGTAAAGACACAAACATAAAGCATAGTAAACGAAAAACAGAAAAATAAGAACAAGGAGATTAAGGAACGGGTCCACCTTAGTGAGGGTGGCGTCTTCCTCTTCTTGAAGAACCAATGGTGCTCTTGAGCTCCTCTATGTCTCTTCCTTGTCTTTGTTGCTCCTCCCTCATAGCTCTTTGATCTTCTCTAATCTCATGGAGGATGATGGAGTGCTCTTGGTGCTCCATCCTTAGTTGTCCCATGTTGGAACTCAATTCTCCTAGGGAAGTATTGATTTGCTCCCAATAGTTTTGTGGAGGAAAGTGCATCCCTTGAGGCATCTCAGGGATTTCATGGTGAGGAATTTCCTCATGCTCTTGTTGAGGTCCATGAGTGGGCTCTCTTGTTTGCTCCATCCTCTTCTTAGTGGTGGGCTTATCCTCATCAATGAGGATGTCTCCCTCTATGTCAATTCCAGCCAAATTACAGAGGTGACAAATGAGGTGAGGAAAGGCTAACCTTGCCAAAGTGAAAGACTTATCAGCCACCTTATAGAGTTCTTGAGGTATAATCTCATGAACTTCCACTTCCTCCCCAATCATGATACTATGGATCATGATGGCCCGGTCTATAGTAACTTCAGATCGGTTGCTAGTAGGAATGATTGAGCATTGAATAAACTCCAACCATCCTCTAGCTACAGGCTTAAGGTCCAGTCTTCTCAATTGAACCGGCTTGCCTCTTGAGTCAACTTTCCATTGAGCTCCTTCCACACATATGTCCATGAGGACTTGGTCCAACCTTTGATCAAAGTTGACCCTTCTAGTGCAGGGGTGTGCGTTTTCTTCCATGATTGGCAAGTTGAACGCCAGCGTTACATTTTCCGGACTGAAATCTAAGTATTTCCCCCGAACCATGGTAAGCCAATGCTTTGGATTTGGGTTCACACTTTGATCATGGTTCCTAGTGATCCATGCGTTTGCATAGAACTCTTGAACCATTAAGATCCTGACTTGTTGAATGGGGTTGGTGAGAACTTCCCAACCTCTTCTTCAGATCTCATATCGAATCTTCGGATACTCATTCTTTTTGAGCTTGAAAGGAACCTCAGGGATCACTTTCTTCTTGGCCACAACTTCATAGAAGTGGTCTTGATGGACCTTTGAGATGAATCTCTCCATCTCTCATGACTCAGAGGTGGAAGCAATTGCCTTTCCTTTCCTCTTTCTTGAGGTTTCTCTGGCCTTAGGTGCCATTAATGGTTATGGAAAAACAAAAAGCTATGCTTTTACCACACCAAACTAAAATGTTTGCTCGTTCCTGAGCAAAAGAAGAAAGAAAGAAGGAGAAGAAGAAGAAAAATGGAGGAGAGGGAGAGGGGTGTGTATTCGGCCAAGGGAAAGAAGAAAGGGTTGTGTTATGTGAAAATGAAGAAGGAATGAAGGGTTTATATAGGAGTGGGGGGAGGTTTAGGGTTCGGCCATTAGGGTTGGGTGTGGGAGGGAAAAGAATTTGAATTTTGGAGGTAGGTGGGGTTATGGGGAAGAGTGATTGAGGTGATTGGTGGAGGGTATTTGGGGAAAAGGGTGATAAAAAGGTGTGAAGAGGAGAGAAGAACAGGTGGGGTAGGTGGGGATCCTGTGGGGTTCACAGATCCAATGGGGTCAAGGACTTAACATCCTTGCTCCAATTAGGCGTGTAAAACGCCCTAGTATGCAATACTGGCGTTTAACGCCAGACTGCTGCCTGTTTTTGGCGTTAAACGCCCAAATGTAGCCTGTTTCTGGCATTTAACGCCACTTCCATGCTCTGTTCTGGCGTTAAACACCAGTCTGGTGCTTGTTTCTGGCGTTTAATGCCATCTTGATGCTTCTTTCTGGTGTTAAACGCCACTTTCATGCTTCTTACTGGCGTTTAAATGCCAGTAAGTTCTTCCTCCAGGGTGAGCTGTTTTTCATTCTATTTTTGATTTTTCTGTAGTTTTTGTGACTTCACATGATCATCAACCTAAAAAAACATAAAATAACAATAAAATAAAATAGATATAATTAAATAACATTGGGTTGCCTCCCAATAAGCGCTTCTTTAATGTCAATAGCTTGACAGTGAGCTTTCATGGAGCCTCACAGATGTTCAGAGCATTGTTGGAACCTCCCAACACCAAACTTAGAGTTTGACTGTGGGGGCTTTGGTTGACTCTGCAGTGAGAGAAGCTTTTCATGCTTACTCTCCATGGTTACAGAAGGAGATCCTTGAGTTTTAAACACAAGGTTGTCCTCATTCAGTTGAAGGACTAATTCTCCTCTGTCCACATCAATCATAGCTCTTGCTGTGGCTAGGAAGGATCTTCCAAGGATGATGGATTCATCCTCATCCTTCCCAGTGTCTAGGATTATGAAATCAACAGGGATGTAAAGGCCTTCAACCTTTACCAACATGTCCTCTACTTGTCTATAAGCCTGTTTTCTTGAGTTATCTGCCATCTCTAATGAGATTCTGGCAGCTTACACCTCAAAGATCCCAAGTTTCTCGATTACAGAGAGTGGCATTAAGTTGATTCTTGACCCTAGGTCACACAGAGCCTTCTAAAAGGTCATGGTGCCTATGTTACAGGGAATTAGGAATTTACCAGGATCCTATTTCTTTTGAGGTAATTTCTGCCTATCCAATGCATTTAGTTCATTGGTGAGCAAGGGAGGTTCATCTTTCCAAGTCTCATTACCAAATAATTTGGCATTCAGCTTCATGATTGCTCCTAAATATTGAGCAACTTGCTCTTCAGCAATGTCTTCATCTTCTTTAGAAGATGAATAGTCATCAGAGCTCATGAATGGTAAAAGGAGGTTCAATGGAATCTCTATGGTCTTTAGATGAGCCTCAGATTCCTTTGGTTCCTAAAAGGAAAACTCCTTATTGGTCAGTGAACGTCCCAGGAGGTCTTCCTCACTCGGATTCACGTCCTCCTCCTCCTCTTTGGGTTCGGCCACACCAAGTAAGGTAATGGCCTTGCACTCTCTTTTTGGATTCTCTTCTGTATTGCTTGGGAGAGTACTAGGAGGAGTTTCAGTGACCCTTTTACGCAGCTGGTCCCCTTGTGCCTCCAAATTTCTAATGGAGGACCTTGTTTCATTCATGAAACTTAGAGTGGCCTTAGATAGATCAGAGACTATATTTGCTAAGCTAGATGGACTCTGCTCAAAATTCTCTGTCTGTTGCTGAATGGATGATGGAAAAGGCTTGCTATTGCCAAACCTATTTCTTCCACCATTATTAAAGCCTTGTTGAGGCTTTTGTTGATCCTTCCATGAGAAATTTGGATGATTTCTCCATGAGGAATTATAGGTATTTCCATAGGGTTCCCCCATGTAATTCACCTCTGCTATTGCAGGGTTCTCAGGATCATAAGCTTCTTCTTCAGAAGATGCCTCTTGAGTACTGTTGGATGCAGCTTGCAATCCATTCAGACTCTGAAAAATCATATTGACTTGCTGAGTCAATATTTTGTTCTGAGCCAATATGGCATTCAGAGTATCGATTTCAAGAACTCTCTTCCTCTGAGGCGTTCCATTACTCACAGGATACCTTTCAGAAGTGTACATGAACTGGTTATTTACAACCATGTCAATGAGTTCCTGAGCTTCTGCAGGTGTTTTCTTTAGGTGAATGGATCCACCTGCAGAATGGTCCAATGATATCTTTGATAATTCAGACAGACCATCATAGAATATATCTAGGATGGTCCATTCTGAAAGTATGTCAGAAGGACACTTTTTGGTCAGTTGCTTAATATCTCTCCCAAGCTTCATAGAGGGATTCACCTTCCTTCTGTTTGAAGGTTTGAACATCCACTCTAAGCTTGCTAAGCTTTTGAGGAGGAAAGAACTTGGCTAAGAAAGCCGTGACCAGCTTATCCCAAGAGTTCAGGCTATCTTTAGGTTGAGAGTCCAACCATATTCTAGCTCTGTCTCTTACAGCAAACGGGAAAAGCATAAGCTGTAGACCTCGGAGTCAACCCCATTGGTCTTAACAGTATCACAGATTCGTAAGAATTCAGTTAAGAACTGAAAAGGATCTTCTGATGGAAGTCCATGAAACTTACAGTTCTGTTGTATCAGAGAAACTAATTGAGGCTTTAGCTCAAAATTGTTTGCTCCAATGGCAGGGATTGAGATGCTTCTTCCATGTAAATTGAAATTTGGTGCAGTAAAGTCACCAAGCATCTTCCTTGCATTGTTATTATTTTCGGCCATGTCTCCTTCTTTTTCGAAAATTTTTGTCAGATTTTTTCCAGAGAGTTGTGTTTTAGCTTCCCTTAGCTTCCTCTTCAGAGTCCTTTCAGGTTCAGGATCAGCCTCAACAAGAATGTTCTTATCCTTGTTCCTGCTCATATGAAAAAGAAGAAAACAGAAAAGAAAATATAGAATCCTCTATGTCACAGTATAGAGATTCCTTTATGTGAGTAGAAGAAGAAAGGAATAGAAGAAGAGAAATTCGAACACCATGGGGAAGAGAGGGTTCGAATTTCTTTTGAGATGAAGAGAAGTGTTAGTAAATAAATAAATAATTAGAAGGAGATGAGAGAGAGAAAAATTTTCGAAAATAATTGAAAAAAAAGAAGAATATTTTTGTTTTTAATTTAAATTTAAAGTTGAAATTTGAAAATAAAAAAAAATAAAAATTAAATTAAATTAAATTAAAATTCAAAACAATTAGTTAATTAAAAAGGAATTTTGAAAAAGAGGAAGGTGATTTTCGAAAATTAGAGAGAGAGAATTAGTTAGGTAGTTTTGAAAAAGATAAGAATCAAACAAAAAGATAGGATTAATTTGAAAAAGATTTGAAAATCAATTTGAAAAGATAAGAGGTTAGAAAAGATTTGAAATTGATTTTGAAAAAGAAATTTAAAAAGGTTTAATTTTGAAAATTAAAGTTGATTACTTGACTAACAAGAAACAAAAAGATATGATTTTAAAATTTAAAGATTGAATCTTTCTTAATAGGCAAGTAACAAACTTAAAATTTTTTTTTGAATCAATCACATTAATTGTTAGTAAAGATTTTGAAATTATGAAAAAAAATAAGAAAAAGATTTTTGAAAATCAATTTGAAATTTTCAAAAATATGAAAGAAAAAAATGAAAAAGATTTGATTTTTTTGAAAAAGATTTGAAAAGGATAGGATTTTTAAATTGAAAATTTGATTTGACTCATAAAAGACAACTAGATTTAAAAATTTTTTGAAAAAGTCAACTCAAATTTTCGAATTTTATGAGAAGAAAAAGGGAAATATATTTTTTTGATTTTTGAATTTTTAACGATGAAAGAGAAAAACAATAAAAAGACTTAAAACATGAAAATTATGAATTAAAACACATGATGCATGCAAGAACACTTTGAATGTCAAGATGAACACCAAGAACTTATTTTTGAAAATTTTTAAGAAAAGAAAAACATGCAAGACACCAAACTTAAAAATTTTCAAACTTTAGACACTAACAAATTGAAAATGCATATGAAAAATAAGAAAAGACACAAAACATAAAAATGCAAAGATCAAACAAAGAAATTCATCAAGAACAACTTGAAGATCATGAAGAACATATGTATGAATTTTCGAAAATTAAAGGAAAATATAAAAGCATGCAATTGACACTAAACTTAAGAATTGACACTATACTCAAACAAGAAACACAAAATATTTTTGGTTTTTATGATTTGATTAAATTTTTTTTTATTTTTTTTCGAAAATTAATTTGAAAAAAGAAAAATAAGGATTTCAAGATTTTTAAGAAGAATTCCAGGAATCATGCAATGTTAGTCTAAAGCTCCGGTTCAGAAATTAGACATGGCTTACTAGCCAGCCAAGCTTTCAGTGAAAGCTCCGGTCCAAAACACTAGACATGGCCAATGGCCAGCCAAGCTTCAGCACATACAAATTAGGCATATAACAGCTGATTAGATGAGAGTCCAAGGACTCTTGTCATGATAAGTGGAAGCCTCAGTCCAAAAATTTAGACATGGCTTGACAGCCAGCCTGGCTTCAACAAATCATGAAGAAACTCTAGAATTCATTCTTAAAAATTCTGAAGTCATAGAATAATTTAATTTCTAAATATAAATATTTTTTTGAAATTTTTTTGCAAATTAAAAATAATAAAAACAAAAAGCTTAAAATTAAAATAAAATTACCTAATCTGAGCAACAAGATGAACCGTCAGTTGTCCAAACTCGAACAATCCCCGGCAACGGCGCCAAAAACTTGGTGTTGTTGCCGGACCAAAAACTTGGCACTGATGTTACCGGAAACAAATGTGAAACTGTTATTTGTTCCCTCCCCGGCAACGGCGCCAAAAATATGGTGCGCAGAAATCGTGATCGTTCTTTCCTTGGTAACGGCGCTAAAAACTTAATACGCACGTTCATAATCTTAGTTCTTTGTCACAACTTCACACAACTAACCAGCAAGTGCACTGGGTCGTCCAAGTAATAAACCTTACATGAGTAAGGGTCGATCCCACGGAGATTGTCGGCTTGAAGCAAGCTATGGTCATCTTGCAAATCTCAGTCAGGCGGATTCAAATGGTTATGGTGAATTGATAGTTAAAATATAATTAAAATATAAAATAGGATAGAGATACTTATGCAATTCATTGGTGAGAGTTTCAGATAAGCGTATGGAGATGCTTCTGTTCCTTCTAAACCTCTGCTTTCCTACTGCTTTCATCCAATCACTCATACTCCTTTCCATGACAAGCTGTATGTTAGGCATCACCGTTGTCAATGGCTACATCCCGTCCTCTCAGTGAAAATGGTCCAAAATGCGCTGTCTCCGCACGGCTAATCATCTGTCGGTTCTCGATCCTACTGGAATAGGATTTAGTAATCCTTTTGCGTTTGTCACTACGCCCAACACTCGCGAGTTTGAAGCTCGTCACAGCCACCCCTTCCCAGATCCTACTCGGAATACCACAGACAAGGTTTAGACTTTTCGGATCTCAAGAATGGCCGCCAATAATTCTAGCCTATACCACGAAGACTCTGATCGTGAATCAGGAGGCTAAGAGATATGCATTCAAGATTGCTTTCATGTAGAACGGAAGTGTTTGTCAGGCACGCGTTCGTAAGTGAGAATGATGATGAGCGTCACATAATCATCACATTCATCATGTTCTTGTGTGTGAATGAATATCTTAGAGAAGAAATAGGCTTGAATTGAATTGAAAAATAATAGTACTTTGCATTAATCTATGGTGTGTAGAAACTCTACCGTTGAAAATACATAAGAACAAGGTCTAGGCATGGCCGAATGGCCAGCCTTTCTAAAGGTCTAAGATAGCATAAAACTTATCAAAGATCGGATGCTTAACATGATAGTAAAAAGTTCTATTTATATTAAACTAGTTACTAGGGTTACAAAAATGAGTAAATGATGCAGAAATCCACTTCCGGGCCCACTTGGTGTGTGCTTGGGCTGAGCATTGAAGCTTTCATATGTAGAGGTCTTCCTTGGAGTTGCCAGTTTGTAACCTGTTTCTGGCGTTTAATTCTGCTTTGCAACCTGTTTCTGGTGTTTAACTCCAGAATAGGGCAGAGAACTGGCGTTGATTGCCAGTTTGCATCATCTAAACTCGGGGAAAGTATGGACTATTACATATTGCTGGAAAGCCCTGGATGTCTGCTTTCTAACGCAATTGAGAGCGTGCCATTTGGACCTCTGTAGCTCCAGAAAATCCACTTGAGTGCAGGGAGGTCAGAATCCAACAGCATCTGCAGTCCTTCTTCAACCTCTGAATCTGATTTTTGCTCAAGTCCCTCAATTTTAGCCAGAAAATACCTGAAATCACAGAAAAATACACAAACTCATAGTAAAGTTCAGAAATGTGATTTTTATTTAAAAACTAATAAAAATATACTTAAAACTAATTAAATCATACTAAAAACTATGTAAAAACACTATCAAAAAGCGTATAAATTATCCGCTCATCATTTCTTCCTTTTTCCCTCTTCTTCTTGTTGATGTTTAGGCAAAGGTGAAATGAGGTCTCTTTTTTTAACTATTATTGATCTTTTCCACCACCTTAGCTTAATCTTTAGATATGGACATCCTTTGATCATTCCTTTGATAACCATGAATCTAAATGCAATGATGAACATTGTCTTTATTTGAATGAATAAAACATGTGAAAATTGACCTGTAAATATACTCAATCTTACTTCCACAAAACATACATCTATCCCCACAAACATTATTTAGGTATGGGATGGACTTATTTTTACAGTTCAATTTGACTCTCAGATGTTCTGCTCATTGCTACTTAAAAAAGGTTACTATCTCAATTATGCAAAGGCTCTGGCCAGCATTGTGGCACCTTTGCTGCTTTCCTAAGAACTTTCCTACATGAATTTCCTTTTGTACATTTCCAGTCAGCATCATAACTGCACTTCACCTATCTTCTATTTCATAAAATTGACTTCACTTCCAAATCATAAACTCAAATATTTTGCAATTTAGAAAAACAACTCCAAAATAAAAATAGTCCATACATTTGAAGCTACACATATTAATGCTGGATAGTGAAGCAGGGCATAAAAAGACTATCTTCAGTAGCTTAGATATCAAAAGGTTAGTGCCGTAGCTTATATCTTATCATTCATCAGGCCACTGTCATACGAGGTCAGTTGTATCCTAAAATATAGTAAAGTTTAGACAATAGAGGATTATTTGTACACCTCTAATCCTCTATACATATGCATTCCCTGTTGGGAAGACATTCATTTGAATTAATGAAAGATTGGAAATTCAACCTGTTCTCTCAAATTCTCTCTCTAGTTGTCTCCCTCTTTTCTGAAACTAATGTATGCTGTTATCTACTATCTATCCCCTAACCTCTACCCCCTGCCCCCCCAAGCGGGAAAAACTTGCGATAGTTGGTACGGAAAATTAATCCAGTCGTCATATCACATGACTTTATTATGTTCCACCCCTCCTTTATTTCATCATATTCAAGATTGCAAGAAGCTGTCTTAATTCAGAATCGAGATTTCTCATTTTCTTTTGTTCAATTCCTCATCTAGTCCAAAAACATAAAATGCAGAGGAGTCTACATAATTAATCTGTATACAATGGCTGAACCTATTATATTTTAATAAAGCCAAAGAATTCAAGAATTAACTCACAGTGGAAAGTTCAGCTGATAATTGCTCTTCGTTTGCTGCAGCAGCATCTTTAGCTGAAATTAAATCCTAGAGAGGAAAAGGAAAAAGGATCAATCAGTAAAGGGACATAAAAACAACCACAATTCAAGATGACCCATGGAACATTTGCAACCTCTTGCAAGGATTTAAGTTGTGTTTCTAGTTCCCTCACTCTATCCTTATTCCACTGCAGAGATTTTGAGCATTCACTAAATTGCCTCTCAACTTGAAAGTAAAGACAATAAATCAAATATGCTATTGCCTCTTCATACAGTTCTCCTAACCCTGCACCTTAAGCTACTGAACCTCTCATCACTGAGTATATGTACATAAAACCCTGCAATAATAATGCTTTAATTAGCAACAAGAACAAGTTCTTTTAACTCTTACCAAACTAGAATGTTCGGATTCAAGGCAAGGAATGAAGGCTTCTTACCAGAGATGGTTTCCTTGGGTTATCTTTTAACTCTTCAACACCAAGGTGATGCTCAAAAGTCTTCTCTTTATCATCCGTAGCTCGAGACAATTTATCAACCTCTTTAAGCACAACAAGCCATCTTCTAAGCAACTCCACTCTTTCAGGTCCCCTGTAGGTGATAGCAGCTTCTTCCAATCTCTTAATTGTATGCACAACACTTCTATAATTCCGAGCATCCTATCCATACACACAACGTGAAATCAGTGTCCTCATCATTCTTATCACCTCACATCAGAACACTTCAGTTACAAATTAATTTAGCTCCAAAGCAGTAACTTTACAACAATTCATTCATTTAATTACAAATGAGGAAAAACAAGTACTAGTTTAGAAGATATGTAAAACAAACAGCTGAGACGAATAAAAACGAGGTCAATAAGTCACTAGAAACATGAAGGGGACACAAATTTTAACCTAGTTGGGAATTCGGGTAGCAATCACAGGCAAAATTGAAAGTAATACAGAAAGAGGGGAGAGTGAAGTTACAATGCGATCCTGAAGGATTTTGGCACCCTCGGCGACGGCTTGGCCATCGTGTTGTACGACGGCGTGAGTGAGGTTGGTATTGTTCCCAACCTCCACTGCTTTGGTCATTGCAGATCTCAGTCATGACATCTTCTATCACTGTCACTCCCTTTAATTTCACAGTTCAGATTACGAATGCCAACACTCAAAATAGAAATGCATGCACCAAATTTAGGGTTTGAATAGTTGGTACGTAGTAAAGATAACAAGAATAAGGTAGTTTTGGAATTTGGAATCGATACAGAACCAGCATGTGTCTAAAGCAGCAAATTATGACCAGAATAAATGTAACACCCTAAGTTAAATCCTATCTTTGAAGGTCTTTAAATAAGGTGCCACACTCGATAGAGAAAGAGAATGAACTTAATCGTTATGCAAGGAAGGAGGAAGTGCGCGTGAAGAGGAAAACGAGTAGCACTAAAATGATGGAATTAAAATATAACTTATCCATGAGTACGGTTCAAAATAAAATGCTTAGGGATAATTATAACAAAAGAAAAGAAACTAATACGTCCTAACTAATTTCGTCGAAGAGGCTCCCATACTTGTGTCCTATCCTATCCTTGATCAGGACCCTTCAGTTATTCACGAATCGAGGTACCAGTGGTTTTCCTCCAACACCTTTTTGCGCAGTGAAAATCCGGTTCCGTTGTGTGGGATGAACTAAGACTTGACGGGCAGCTGGGGTTCTCTTTCCACCAACTCTCAACCTAAGTAGATAGTTTGGAGCACGATAGTAGTGGTCGTAACTACCCACGCGTGCTTCGAGGGGTCATACTCAGAAGTTACCTTCGGGGGGCACTGCGTCGTCTCTATCCGCTGTGCCATATTTCTCTGGAGACAGTATGGGAAAAGAAAGGGGATGAGAACTTAAAGTCTCAGTAGGAGTGCTATGCAACACCTCCATATCTATCTCCAGCCCATGTGCGGGATTTTAAAACAGATCGTACGATATGGCATGTAATATGAACCTCTTGTAAAGCGTAAAACATAAAGGTAAAAAGGAAAGAACATAGAAAAAAAATAAAAGGATAACATCTTATGTATCATCAACATAATCATAGATAAATCTTAAAAAAACATAAAATTCAAACTTTCATTCATGCTTTCTCCTTTCTTAGCTTTTATGGAAGGTATTGAGCTCAAACTGGTATAAAATGAGAGTCCCCTTCCCTTACCGAAGGTTCTTATCTCGAATGTCTTGGCGATCACCTTCCCTTACCGAAGGATCATCTCGATTGATCACCCTCCCTTACCGAGGGATCATTTCGATATCTTATCTTTGGAGGTCACCTTCCCTTACCAAAGGATCATTCCCTCAGTTCAATTTACAATCAAGGTTATTTAAACATACGCAAGAAGGGAGTCATATCAACAAAGGTATATTATGATATAAAATTGATGAGATAGTCCCCTTCCCTTACCAAAGGTTCTTATCCCAAAGGTTTGCCGATCACCTTCCCTTACCGAAGGATCATTTCGCTTATCTTGTCTTTGGGAGTCACCTTCCCTTACCGAAGGATCATTCCCTCAGTTTAATTTACAATTAGGGTTGTTTAGGCATACACAAGAAGAGATTTATGCAAGAATAGATCATGCAAGAGGGGGGCATATACCATAAAAAAATGATCATGTTGCATAAGATGTTATAAGAACATAGGTACTCTTGATCCTAGAGAGGTATTCATAATATAATGTATAAAATATCATATAAATGTACATTATATAAAAAAAATAGGATATATTTAAATAGTTGAATAAAATAGTTATAAGAGGGCATGTATTCTTAATTATAAATCCAATGTTATAAAAGTTCATATAATTTCCACATAATAAAATAGGGGATGTTAATTAGTTGAATAAAACAATTATAAGGAAACATGTACTCTTGACCCTAAGAAGATATTAATAATGTATAAGATATAATATAAATGTGCATTATATAAGAAAATAGGATATATTTACATAGTTGAATAAAATAGTTATAAGAGGGCATATACTCTTAACTCTAAGAAATACTATTAATCCAATGGTATAAAAGTTCATATAATTCCACATAATAAAATAGGGGATGTTAATTAGTTGAATAAAATAATTATAAGGAAATATGTACTCTTGACCTTAAATTAAAGGAGTAATAATAACATAATGATATAAGAGGCCATTTAGTTGTACATAATAGAATAGGGTATTTTGAACAAGACATAAAAAAAAGCATGTACTCTCAACATTAAAGGAATAATAATTAAAAGGTCATGTAAATGCACATAGAAAAATATGGGATACATATTAATGGATCAAGAGGGCATAATTGACATAATAGATAATCATGATCAACGTGGATGAGAGATAAGTAAAGGATAATTCATGCCATAAGATACATGAAAGATGGTAGCCATGCATGGATGGAAGAAAATAAAACAGAGCATACTACATGCCAACATAAAAGTAAGAAAAGCATAATTCCCTACTCTTTTTCTAACGCTTCTTTGAGCTTGCCTCTTGTGTTTGCACACAGAATATATTTTTGTAGAGAGAGAAGGGAGAGGATTTGGTATTTGAGAGGAGTGATTTTCTACCTATAAGTGCACTCCTATTTATATACATTTGGGAATAGAGTAGTTGGGATAATTTTAAATTCAAACGGAGGGCGGTTACTAGATTCCTATCCATATTTCAAAATTCTAAGCCTATCTCCTAACTGATTTTCAAATTTCGAATTTAATTTTATTTCTAGAAGGGATGGTTGTTACAATAAACATGACCAGAATTTCTAGATTTAGAAACAAGATATTACAATTAGGTCATAGTTTAGGGGATTTCTAAATGAAACTGAAGTTGGCTTTGAAAAGAGTTTAGTAACATTCAGAAAACGATACCTAGTTCTTGTGAGCTCGATTGAGAGAGAGAGAGAGAGAGAGAGAGAGAGAGAGAGAGAGAGAGAGAGAGAGAGAGAGAGAGAGAGTGGAGAAGGACCAAAGTAAGAGGAGCGATGGCGGTGACTGCAGCAACAGAGCGACAGGCAGTGCCAACAAGAGGAGCGACAGTGGCGGCATGAGCAAGAGGAGCGACAGTGGCAGCGCGAACAAATGGAGTGACGGTGGCGCAACCGTGAAGTGGACTGAAATTGTTTCTGAATGCAGAAAAGAAGTGGAATGCAGAAAAGGAAAGAAAAGGATAAAATTGTGTTTCTAAACTTGGAGCGGGAATTGGGCGCGGACTGGTGTTTTTAGCAATAAAAATCGACGGTGTGTATGTCGATTTTATTTTGAAAAAAAGTCTTTGGTGTCTATTTTATACATTGAATCCACACCATTTATTTGATTTTAAAAAGCAATCTGGACCGTTCAAATTTATCGACGAAAACTTTGTCGATATTTTAAATATAAAAATAGACGCCATGTCTGTCGATTTTGATATAAAAGTATTTTCAACCCCCTCTTCGTCGATAATATGACGATGGTTAAAAGGAGATTTAATGCATCATCAAAAAAATCGACGACCAGACTGTCGATTTTATTACTTTATTTTTAATTTTTTTTTAAATATCGACAGCAAGCCGTCGAAAAATATCGACGGGAGAGATAGCCGTCAATTTTTTGCGTCAATAAATACGCTAATTCTTGTAGTGACTGGTTGGCCCAATTCAAATTTTTTGGACCTGTCAACAACTTGTTGTGTGCATCTCCGAGAATCTTCGGGTTCTTTGGGTTATCTTGTCATCTCCCAAATTGTCGCTTAACCCTATTGGTTAGATACCACTCGATGCACTCAAAAGAAATGAGAGAAGACGGTGAGAACCAGAATTGTGGATCCTCATAGATATCATGTAGCACAAAATCGGGGCATGGGATCTGCGGACTATATGAGTCCCACACAAACTGTGACAACAGAAATTATGCATTTAGGTAAAAATCATGATAATAATAATAATCACTAATAGTGTTAACATGAGAAATTCAGATAATTGTTAATTTACATACGTTATCATTCTGCATATTATCAAGAATGTGCTTGACATATGCAAGTGTCAATCTTTTATACTTCATCGAAGGACAAGCATACTCACTCCACCTGTGATATTAAAATGTTACATTAACAAAATACATACAAGTTATTTAATTACATACATAAATTTGAAAATTTATAATATTTAATAAAAGCTCCTACCGACAAGCTAACGAAAAAGTCGGGGAATAACGAATTGGTACAAGAAAAGGCATCCACTCCCAGGCCCATACATACAACAGTATTAACGGCCCATCTAAATTCTTGCAATCATATTGTATAGCCCTACACAGAGAGCTGTACAAATGGACAAGACAGGCCGATCCCCAATTGTATGTCCTAATTCTGGGAATATCACAGAGTAAATGTAGAAATTTCCAATGCACTCTTGCACCAGACTTGTCCGGAAATAACGTCGTACCAAACAATGACATGATGTGGCACCTAATATAATGCTCCATAGCCTCATGATCAGTTAACATTATATCATGTTTAATTTTACTCGCAACCACGTTAGCTTCATAAAGCTACCTCTACAATCACTCGCTATAGGTGCAACTCCAAAGTTCAACAAGCATTCTTGTTGCATGAGTTCGTTATCACTGGCGGTTGGCCCTATAACTGGTAGACCATTTTTTTGAATTCTGAGAATCAATACTACATATTCTAAAGTGGGAGTACATTTACCTATGGAAAGATGAAATGTATGAGTATATGGATTCCACCTTTCTACTAAAGCATTGACCAGGGTCGTTTTTCCTGCAATTTTTTTAATTTAAAACACATTGTAAAAACCAACAGCTCTTAAATAGGGTTCCACTCTTCCATCGTATAGCTCTAGAGCATATAAGTGTTTCAATCCAATTACTCTAGAACCTTAAAAGACATAATAATAATAATAATAATAATAATAATAATAATAATAATAATAATACCGTAAACCTTCTTTATTTTAATAAATAATTTGAATCAATAATAATAACAATAATAATAATCACAATAACAATACTAATAATAAAATAATAATAATATTATAAACATAAACAATCAGATAATAAAAGTAACAATAATAAAATGTTAATTACAATAACAAATTAACAACTCTATCAAAAAGTAACAGTTGAATAATAATAATAATAATAATAATAATAATAATAATAATAATAATAATAATGTCGGTAATAACAAAATATTAATAACAACACTTAATTAATAATGACACTAATTATAATAAATAGTCATGCTTATAACAATATTTTCATAATAATAAAATATTAATATTATCAAAAAATAATAACAATAGCAACATAATAATAACAATAATTTTATTAACAACAATGATAATAAAAAATTATTATAATAGCAATATAAAATAATTAACAACATAAATAAATAATTACTATAAAAAGTTAACAACAACAATAATAACTAGGATGACCAACAATATGTTAAAATAAAATATACGCAATACCCACTGACCCATATGTTCCAAAATGCAAACTGTCTTTAACTAATTAGCAGATAAGTTTTAGTTTAATGCATTACAAATTATTATTATAAGTAACATGTAAACTATACTAATGCTAAAATAAGTAGATTAAATTATATATAATTAATATTAATATTACAAATACTTTTTTGACATATAAAAAATATTTACGTGTATAAGATATTGAAATCTTCTTCTTTACCATTTAAAAAAAAAAATTGAAGAACAACAATGCTTTATGGAGGAAGGAAATGTAATGTATTTAATGGTGTGTAAGTGGCTTGTGCATAATGAATTTTGTGTGAGTGAGAGACTGAAGAAGTGGGGTGAGAGAGAGTCACGGACCACACTAGGGACCCTCTGCATGCATGATGTGTAAGGTCCCACATCGGTTGGGGAGAGGAACAAAGCATGCCTTATAAGGGTGTGGATACCTCTCCTTAGCATGACGCGTTTTGACGAGTGAGTGTGAGGGGTTTCGGCTATCATTTCTATCGTCAAAGGCAAAACCGTGAGGCCTTGTGTGCCAAAGCGGACAATATCGTGCTAGCGGGTGGTCTGGGCTGTTACATTATGGTATC
The DNA here is from genome assembly GCF_059453495.1 of Arachis ipaensis. Taxonomy (NCBI): domain Eukaryota; kingdom Viridiplantae; phylum Streptophyta; class Magnoliopsida; order Fabales; family Fabaceae; genus Arachis; species Arachis ipaensis. The sequence continues at coordinate 123,327,610 of NC_142440.1, forward strand.
AGAGCAGTTCGTCCTCATGAGCCTGAAGGATGGAACTGCTTATGCTTCAATGCATACTCTGAGTCTGTGCCTGTGCTAGTTAGGGTATCTAGTCGATACGTCTAGCATGAAGTCCATGAGTGCACCTTTGGTAATTTGAAGTACTTGACTTGAGATATTGAGTCTGATCACCTTGATATCACTTGTTTGGTGTGAACAGGAACCAAATGGCGCCTCGGGGACGCGATCGTGGGAGTAGTCGGGGTCGAGGACGGAGAGTTAACGATGTAACCATACCGGTAAATACCTTGACCGATTTTGTGACCGCGATGGCGAGTGCTGTTGCTGCCATTGGCGCTGTGGCTATTGTGACTAGCCGAGCGAGGGAAAGGATGGAACAACAACTTAGATTTGGAAATGACAGTGGTGATGGACATGAAGGCGGAAATGATTTCCCGAGTGCAGTGATACCCGTGGGAATAGTGAGTTATACGGAGTTAGTTAGCACGGGTCAAGCAACGGGAGAGAGCTCAAGAAGGACTGTGGTGGCAAGGAGTGACCGCCGGGAATCTTTCCCAAGGAAAGAGGGAAAGAAGACAAAGATTGCACCTAAGGGCCAAAGTTTCAAGGGGGGTCATTCTACTATTCCACGTTCTCAATGCCGGATCAACGACTGAAGAAATGACAATTGTCAGGGGCCAAATTCAAAAGGGCAGACTAGTACTCAACCAGAAGATTTGAGGTGCTCGAGATGCAATAAGTATCATCCAAACATACCGTGCAGGGCCGGACTAGGCGTATGGTACAAGTGTGGGAGATCAAGGCATATGTCTTGGAATTGTCCCTACAAAGAAGGCCGGGATGCAACCGAATTCGATTCTCACAACCGAGGTAATTGTAAACTAGTAGTTGAATTTCTAACTTCCCTGCATATCATTAATATGTAATATTCGCTCATGATGCATGACAAATGTTGATAATCGTAAAGTCCAAGTCGATGATTAGTCGAGGACCATTAGTTGCTGAGACGGAGCGATATTTGTTTAACTTAGAGGAGTAGGATAAGAGTGACACAGCAGAAGTGAGTTGGATTATATCTAAGGGATCGGAAGTGTTGAGAACTGTACGGAGTTATTGTTCTAAACCCAGTGATAGTGAACTGTGAGAAAAGAGAATAGAGCAGATTCAACCTTTAGTTGCTCATCGTTTGAAGGGTGAGTGAAGACGAGACTAAATCCCTATACGAGAGATTTTTCAAGACAATTCTTGAAGGAACAACAACAACAATCACCAAGGGAGGAGGTATGGAAAGCAACCTCAGAATGAAATAACCTATAGGCGGTGTGGAAGCTACCATCCGCGAATTCTGTGTCGAGCTGGATTGGAACTTTGCTATAGTTATGGAGGAGTCGGATACATGTCCTGGAACTGTCCTGAGAAGGTTAACCAGAATATTGCCAAGAGCCAACAACAAGGTCGTGTGTTCACTATGACGACGGGGCTACTGCTAGATCCGACGGTTTAGGAAGAGGTAAGTGAAAGATCAGTAACAACGTGTTAAAAGTACGATTAAGTTGGTATTTGGTTTTGGCTATCAGAAATGAAATCTAGTGAATGTCAGTCATGCTAATTTGTGGTTTAGTACTTGAGGAAGTAAGTGATAGGACTAGTACTTGACGAAAAATCAAAGTGACGCAGTAGAAGCCTGCTGGAGCATTAACATAGTATGGTAATAATAAGGGATAGTAGGGCATGATTAGAAATGCCTTATGCTTTGAGTACTTAAACGGTTAGTGAACTTATGCAGATAATGATTCTAGATAATTGGGATAAATTGTGGCTATGAACTTTGATGGTTCTGAAATGGATGAGGAAATGATTGTTGATGCGTAATTGGATTTAGATGATGAGTGAGTGCAATTCGTTGTGTTTGAGAGATGAGTACTATGATATTTGGTCATGGTGGCCTTGGATTTAGATTGAGATTTATAATGGTTGGTTTTGAAAGACAAATTTGAAAACCATTAAATTGAAATGCTGATGTTGTACTGAGATTGGTTTGAGGGAACCCGTGATGGGTGGTAAACTCTAGTTTTTAGGGGAGGTGCTGTCGAAATTTCCCAAGAATTTGAAAGAGTGTTGGTTATGATTTTGAAAATGCTTTTTGATTTGAGTGAATTTAACAAAAGAGATGTGTTTCGAATGCCTTTATAAATTATTAAAGAAAATCATATTCTTATGAATTTGTTAACTTGTTATTTCAAACGCATTTGATTTCTAAAAACGAAGAAAGTTTTGATTAATTAGTCAAGACTTTAAAACAGCAATTTATATATAGATTCGAGGGTTTGGGAATAAGAAAGTAAGTCTGGAGGTTATGCTTGGAGTTGAGCTGTGATTAGTGATAATTAGCTTGATAGAGAGCGAGGATAGTGATGGAGTACGATTAAGGTATGGTGATTATTTTTGGTTGATTATAGTGATGTGGGATGATGACTATGATTAATGATGATAGTGATATTATTGATGATATGATTTAAGATTTGATAAGATGTGAGTTGATGATAGGATGAAAGTAATGAACGAGGCTGGATATAAAGGCAGACTACGCTCACGTACTCGTGGTAGCGGATGAAATTTTCGAGGGCAAAAATTTCTGTTAGGGGAGTAGAATTTAAAATCCGGTCAAACCGTAATTAATTAAATAATAAATTGAATATGAGCGAATATGATTAGAAAATTTAGCAATTGGAATTTGGTAATTTAAATATGATATTTGGACTCGGTGGATTTTTCTGAGTCGGAAAACATAATTTTCTGCGTAAAAACGCGCACTAGAATTTTGACCGGCAGTACCGACTGAGATCTGTCTGGTACAGCAGCTGGAAAAATTAATTATAAGTGAATAAGGTTAAGAAATTAGGATTTATAATTAGGAAAGGTAAAAATATTTAAAATGCAATTTAAAACTCTAATCTTAAAGGTTTTGACCCAAAATTGGGCCAACGGACAAAAATAAGTGAACCGGGCCTAAGTGGGCCCAAGACCCAACATATATAAACATTAGTTATGAGCATTTCAGCTCATTTACCCTAAAGAAAGAGGGTAGGGGCGCTGAAATGGAAGAGAGGTGGGAGGTGAGGTTCCAACTTCAATTTCAATCTTCAAATCACCATAACTTTTGATCCGGAACTCCGATTAACGAGCCATTTGTGACCACGCGTCGCTCTTCTCATCCTCTACAATTCTATCTAAGTTTTGTGGTGAGTAATCTACTCTTCTCTGCCCAGTTTCAGTTTTTCTCTTGTATTTTGAATTTGATTTGGGTTTTGAGAAAATCTTGTGATTTTGGTTGTTTATGGGTGCTTTAGTATGAGCCATTGGTAATATTCATCACAAAATTTTGTGAGTTAAGGTAAGAAACCCGTTAACCTTGTGATTTATCATTTTCATGAATCCTAGGTTAATATATATATGTGAAATTGGTTATGTTAGTGTATTTGGTGATTTTGGTGCACAATTGGGAGGTTGGTGTTACTTGAGGAGCTTTGGTGAGGCTTGCAGCTAAGAGTTGGTGGAGACTTCCAAGAAGAAGCTCAATTATTTTGGCTACAAGAGGTACAGTTTAAGTTTCATTTAAGTACCGTGTGGTGTGATGAGAATTCCTAGGCTAGATGCCCCTAGGATTAAGTTTGGATTGTGCAAATAGTTGGTACTAATATATATAGTTGTTATGTAATGAGAATTGATGATTGAGCTGAGAATTGTGTGAATTTGTATGTTTGGTATGTTGAAAATTTGATGAATTGCATAATGAATATTGGTTTGTGGGATATGCATTTAAATTGTGAATTTGGACTAGAGGCCGTGAATTTTGGGCCGGAGGCCAGAAAAAGGTAAGGAAGGTAAGTTGATATGTGTATTGTGTGATGATATAAGAGATTGGATGGATTTTAGATATTGAATGTGTGAATAATTGGTTTGGTTATTGCATAATAAGGTTTGAGGAATTGAGGTGTGGAATCTGATAGTTTTGGGTGAAATGGTGTAGAGGAGGTAGGTTTGGTTTGGTTGAGTGTAACTATGTGAATGTGGTTGGGTTGTGGTAATTTGGATGAGTGGAAATGAATTTGGCTTGTGAACATTGGAAAAATTGGTGATTTCTATTTTTGGGTAAAAACTGATTTTTGACCAACTTTGGCTATCTGTAACTCGATCCACAGAGTTTAGAATTCTTCAAAATTGGATTTTTATGAAAGTTTATTCAACGATATTTCCAACGTTTCAAAAATGGTTGAAAAAGGAATTTTGTAGAAGAAGTTATGTGTGTTGGAAGTTTGGAGTTTGAAAATGTAATTCTGCATCTTTTTAACTTAGTAAAATTTTTGGTAGATCGTACTCTCACGTGTACGCGTGGCCGACGCATACGCGTCACTTTCAAATTTTCACTCCCCCACGCATGCGCCTGGCCGACGTGTACGCGTCGATGTACTGATTCAAGTGCCCAGCCAAAGTTCCTGAGAGTTGTGCGGGTATTGTGCTAGTTTTGTGCGTGGGGCACAAACTGCACCCACGCGTACACGTGGCTGATGCGCAGGCGTCACTTTACTTTTCTCCTATCCACGCATGCGCGTCGGCAACGCGTACGCGTCACTATAACTTTCCTGCTTTCCACGCGCGCGTGACCCCATTTTCACCCCAAAGTTGATTTTGAGTTTTCAAGCTAAATTCCAGACTCCTAAGTCTCCAATCTCACCATTTATGTCCTCAATACTTATAGTATGCCTAATAATGAAAAGAAGTTATGACAATGTGGTAACTTGTGGATGAAGTAAAGTGAAGATCAATGATGAATGATGAGAAATGATGATTGTATGAGTTGTTGAGGGTGATGATGGAAGTGCGGTATATACCGTGAGTCAAAGGGCTGTATTTGATAATGATTATTGGCTAGTTATGGATTATGCCATGAGCCGGGGCTATGATAAATTTTGATTTATGGCTAGAAATGAAAGTATGACTTTGAATGATTGTTTTATCTTGATCTCTTTTTCTCGGAAGTGCGACCCCAGAGAGATGAAGGAAGGTGAGGATCCCCTTCCTTGTTCCTCCTGGTATTGTAAAATTGTCCCCAGCGAGATGGTGGGTGGTTAGGATGTCCTCCTTGGTTCCTCCTGGATATATGAGAATGTACCTCCTGGGTAGATGCAAGGGTTGTGGTTGCGCCCCACTAGCTCCAGGTTGATTAGTATAGAGGCTCCCTGGGTGGACGCAATGGTTGTGGTTTCGCCCCACTTGCCCCGGGTTATGATGAGTGATGTATAAATGTGCAATCGTGTGATGTATAAATGACGATGTGGTCATGATGAATGATTATAGAATGTTATAAATGAATGTGGAATGATTATCTGAGATACGAGTTTCCCTGGATGAAATCAATGACTAGCCACCACGTGCTCCAAGTTGAGACTCGATACTCTACTGATCCTATGTCGTAAGCATGGCCGGACACTGTGAAAGTTCTGGATGAGCTCGCCCCCTGGATAAACACCAGTGTGGGTGTTGTATGGATAAACACCAGTGTAGGTGTTGTATGGATAAACACCATTGTGGGTGTTGTATGATTATGATTATGATCATGATTATGACTTAGAATAACTCGAGTTGGGGATGCACGACAGAGGGACAGTCTAATGGTTAGTACTAGGACTTGTCAGGTTGGCTATATAACCGACAGATGATATCATCAGCCATATGGTAGGCATTCATCATTTGCATATGTTTGAATTGTTTGGGTTTGCCTATTTGTTTTGGATTGCTATATCATATATGCTATGTTACCTGATTATGTGCTACTTGTTCTACTTGTACTTTAATTGTGTATTACTTGCCTGTATTGCTTGTGTTTGTACAATTGAAAGGTCCCTCATGCTGGTGTCGGTGGACGCTGAGGGCTGTTCTTGATGAGATGAATTGATGATGTGATTGAATAATGATGATGATTATTGAATGAGATAATTTGAGCTCCCTGGGTAAACATAGTGAGGTGAATTCACTTGCTCCAGGTGAGGATATGATGTATTGATATAGAATTGTTGAGACAGAATAACTGGTGATGGTTTTGTTTACGTTTATTATTCGTTGGAGAGTGAGAAAGTTGGGAAGCATGAAGAATAAGAATTAGACTTAGCATTCCCTTATGACAGTTGCCTATTTATGGGTTAGCGAGAACATAGGGTGAATGTTTGGTGAAAGAAAGTTTAGGATGCTTAACGAGTTTTTATTACAATGCATTGTATTTATTTGACACTTTACCGTACTGCAAACCCATGGGTCGGGGGTTCTCATTCCGTATATATATTTTGTTTTTCAGATACAGGTCCAGGTGCTCAGAAGTGAGCTGTGGTTCATCTGAGAGATGGCGAAGATCTTTATTTTCTCTACTTTATATTTTGCTTAGAATCTCTCCACCTTTATTTTGAAAAGCTTATATTATGTATTGAACTCTTTTGAACTTGCCTATAGAGGCTCTTATGTGTCGTTTGGGAGAGATTAGGAAATATTGTTGTCAACTACTTTTATACTGTACCCTAGCTGGCCTAAACTTCGCGGGTTACGACTAGTGGCTATTTACTTATGTTATATATCTATGTACTATCTTTCCCTTGTTCTCCTAGATGCCTTTATCTGTATATCACTTTTGACGTCATGCCTTATCATTTAGTTGTCGATACGTGAGTGATACGACTTCGCGATTTTATTGTTACTCTTTCCAGGATTCTCGATTAATACTCCTTTCAAATATACTTATAATTATATATAAAAAATCCACCTGAGAATTGTACCACCGTAATATCATTGACTTAAACCAAACATGCACTCATGCTTAACCAAGAAAGAGGCAAATGATACTATCATTTATTCAATACAACTAAACTATATGCAATCTACTTACATACAACTATCTAAATGCAAGTACCTAAATGGATGCAATTACTTGGTCAAAATAAATCAATTCCCAAGAAAACCAATATAAGCATAAGGGCTAAGGGTATTAACAACCAAGCCAAACCACAATTGAATTGAGTTATTGAAAGATTTTACAAACTTGCAAGAAAGGAGATGATCATGGGTGAAAACATGTAATTGAGCAATCGAACCCTCACCGGATGTGTATCCGCTCTAATCACTCAAGTGTATGGGGTTGATTCACTCAATTCCCTCCTAATCATGCTTTCCAAGATTTGTTTTTCATCTAACAATCAACAATTATTTCATGCATGCATACAAATATCATGAGGTCTTTTTCATAGGTTGTAATGGGGTTAGGGTCAAGGTAGGATGCATATGGTTAAGTGGACTAGAGATTTGAATCTTTGATCAACTTAAACTTCCCACCTAACCTATACAGCAACCTATACAATTCAAAGCTAACCTAACTAGCCATTCTTCACTTTTTCACACGCTCATGCATTCTTTTCTTGATCACAACTCATATGCCTTGATTTTTGTTGAACTTCACTTTGGGGCATTTTATCCCCTTTTTATTTCTTTTCTTTTTTTCTTTCGTTTTCTTTTCTATTATTATTATTATTATTATTATTATTATTATTATTATTATTATTATTATTATTATTATTATTATTATTATATATATATATATATATTCTTTTTATTTTCTTATTTTTTTCTTTTTGCAATAAAGTATATACAAAAGTATCAATGCATATGGTTTTACGTTTAATTAACACATGAGTATGTATCCAATTCCTATGATTTTCAATGAAAAACTCAAAATACACTTTTACCTCAACCAATGTCCAAAGTTTCCCCACACTTGAATGATACACACACTCACTAGTCTAAACTAATCAAAGATCTAAATTAAGGTCATTTATTATTTTTCACTTTTAGGCTTGTAATGTGCTAAAATTAAGAACAAGTGGATTAATCGTAGTTTCAAAGTTAGCTAACAATGGTAGATAAAAGGTAAGGCTATTTGGGTAAGTGAGCTATTTGAAACAATGGCCTCAATCATATAAATGCATGTGTACATGAAATAATGGACAAAAAGAATCAAACAAATCAAAGATTATAATCATAGAAAGAGAATAATGCACACAAGAAGGAAAATAAGTGGTTATAAGATGTAACCACACAATTAGGCTCAAAAATCGCAAGCTTGTGTTCTTAGCTCAAAAAATGTTCCACAAGATATAATTCAAGCAAGTTCAATGAAAAAATTTTACTCAAATCAATTGAGGTTCCCTATAGATAAATTTCTTGGAAAATTTCATTATTTTGACTAAGCTTATTATGTATATATATGCGAAACAAGAAAATGCAACAAAAAATCCTAAAAGACCTAAAAATGAAATGCAAAAGTATTGGGATTAGAAATTTGTCATCTAGAAATGCCGACTGGTCAGACGATCTCCCCACACTTAAAAGTTTGCACCGCCCTCGGTGCATCCAAAGATGAGCAAGGGGGTCTGGCGACTCTCCGGATTGCCACCTTTAGCTGGTGGATCAACCGGTTGCTGCGTGTTCTTTTTTCCACTTTAATTTTTTCTTATAATGATTCATCCTAAAAATAAAAGCCAGGATAATAAGAAAATTAAATGCAAAAGTAAGGAAGCATAAATTGATGGAAAGAGGTAAATCACTAGAGTGAAGTGAGTGAATTAGTGTGACATTAATAAAAGTGAGTGTGCATTCTAAGTTGCGCACGGTTTAGAACACACACCATCATAAAAAGCTACTCCACAGTTACACAAAAGGAACATGCACTTCACTCATTCTAGTATGCTTGAGATGCTCGAAACTTGTGGGTCAAAACAACCAAACAAGCAATAAAGAAGCATGAAAGCATTCAAGCCAAAAACATAGGGATGCATATGATCATGAAACACAATGCATTAAGATAAACGCACAACATCCAACATCAAGAAATTGCCTACTCAAAGAAAAGGATTCAAATCACATGGTGGCCAAATCATGTAATTCAAAAAGATTTAAGAAGCTTGAAGGCAATTCTCATGTACTTGGTATTCACAAAATTAAGCATGAAGAACTCAAAACCAAGTAACTAAATTGTAACCTCAATAAGGAATCCAACAATGAATACCTAAAAATAATTATGCTAAAATAGCATTCAGTTAATAATAAGCAGCAATAAACAGTAAACAAAATTAATAATCCAACACTTACCATGAAAGAGAAAATGAAATGAAAATTTAACTAACTAAACAACCAAATAACTAACTAAAATAAATGGTTATAGATGGTGTTTGGTAGTGTTGGATGATGGATGAGAGAAGAAAAGAAATGGAAAGAAGAGAAGAAAAGAAGATGATGAAAGAAGGCTATCCACGCGTACGCGTGGAGTGACGCGTGCACGTGGGGTGGTGAAATGGAAGCGACGCGTACGCGTGATGGGTTATTCAGAGAGTCGATGCGTGCAAGTGATGCGACGCGTACGCATGGGTTGGCTTGTTCCAAAGGCACAAGTCTAGCATACTTCAGGCACAACTCTCGAGTTTTTGACTGGGAGGTGGAAATTTGGGATCCACGCGTATGCGTGGGTGACGCGTGTGCGTGGATGGTCAAAAAACTTAGGGGTCACGCGTACGCGTGGGTTGGTGCTCTATTTTTCAAAATTTTTCAAGTTCTTGCACCAAACCAAGCATTCCAATCCCTCAAACGGCTACCAAAACACCATAAAACCTTATTTGAGATACTAGACTACCAAATAAACTCAACAAACTAAACAAAACATGAAATTAAGCTAATTAATTTACCAATATGTACAAAAGAGAAAATGAAAAGATTTTACCATGGTGGGGTGTCTCCTACCTAGCACTTTTGTTTATTGTCCTTAAGTTGGACTTATGGGGAGCTCCTCATCAAGGTGGCTTGTGCTTGAATCCATCCTTGAACATCCACCAATGCTTGGACTTCCAATAAGCTTCATTCTTCAAAATCAATGCCTCCAAGCCTTGATGGAGTTCCACACAAACTAAGGGCTCCCAAATTTGATCCTCATGTATCCGGATCCCATATCTTGTTCCTACACTCGTCTTTAAGTTGATCATCATTAATTCATTCGGGTGGCATGACCTTAGAATTCTCACTCAAGCAACCAAACCTCATCCTAGACCCAAGCAATCTAGTTCTACACCAACCTTTGCTATTAGGCCTTGAACATGTGACCATCCATTTTGATGTACAATGCCAACCACTAACCATCTCCCTTTTGCTCTTAAAGCCACAAAGAGCTCTAAGTTGCCCATCCGTCTCAAGCAAACCATATTCAAGTGGGATCATGAAGCTTAGGGATAAGAGATTTACCCACTTGAAGGATAGAATGGATGGTGATGGATTGGGGAGAGGTGTTTCCAATGTCCTTGCAAGCTCTACTCCCTTGTGTTCTTCCTTGATTACCTCCACCTCGTTACAAACTTCTTCAAATTCAATCCTTTGTTCATCAATTCCATCTAACTCTTCTCCATCACTCAAATCATAAATGGGAGGATGAGATAAATCTACTTCCAAATTGCTTTCCATCTCACCGAGAGAGGGTTCTTCAAGTTCAAAGGATTCATCACCAAGAAAGTTGGATGCATGATCTTCATCACCAAGGGAACTTAATTCTTGCTTCATTCCTTCCAAGTCTTCATTCAAAAATTGTTTTGGAGGTTGTGCACTTTCCTCCTCAACATCAAATTCAATCTTCTTGGAGGAGTTTTCTATGACTCTAGATTCCCATGGAGGTTTCGCATCTCCTATGTCTTCAACCACTTCTTTCTCTTCTTCAACAATCATAGGTTCCTCCAATTGTTCTAACACAAAGCAACATTCCTCAATTTCCACCAGAGTCTCCAATCTCTCTTTCATGCTATGCTCTTCATTTGATTCTCCACATGTGGTCATCGGAGTTTCTTGAGTGCTCAAACATTGGGAGGCTAATCGGTTTACCACCTCTATCAAGGCGGTCGTGGATTCTAGTACCTCCCTCTTCATCTCTTCTTGCTTTTGAAGGAATAAAGTGAGAGAATCATCCATTGGGGCTTGGGGTGGGTAGGAGGGTTCATTATTTTGGAGAAATGGTTCATGATAGAAAGGTGGTTCTTCTTGGTAAGGATATAGAGGTGGTGTGTATGAAATGTATGGTTCTTGGGAGTATTGATGTTGGAATTGTAGTGGCTCTAAGGATTTTCTTACATAATGTCACAAGGATGAGGTAAGGGTGATTGGTTATATGATGGATGAGGGTCATAGGAAGGAATTTTGTAAAATGGGGCTTGTGAGTATGGTTGAGGACTATGTTGAGGATGAGGCTCATAGGCATATGGTGCCAGTTGTTGACACGTACAACAAGGACTACCACATCCATTAGATTGATATGCATTAGGATTGGAGTTATACCTATATGAGACCGGAGGAGGTTGTTGCCAAGAAGGTTGGGCATATGCTTGAGGCTCCTCCCACCTTTGATTGTTCCATCCTTGATGCATGATGACAAGTCATCCTAGCCTATTTTAACTAGTCTTTTTCTTTTGTTTTCATTAGAATTATGCACTTTCTTGAGCTACAAGCAAGCTAATTGAGTAGATTTTCATGTTTCCTTTGATTGAACCAACCATATATGAATTCATGCCATTTCATGAGGTTTTATGCTATATTTGTTGCATATTATGAAAGAATGAATATCTCATGATTTTGAGCATAGCTTTGATGAGTTTGGTTGATTAATGATAGGTGAAGAAAGCTTGGAGAAAGGTTGAAGCAAAGAGGAATGGCTAGGAGTGAAGAGAGGACAATGGAATAAGTGAAATTGAACCAGGAAACAAGAAGCTGGACCTAAAGTTAGCATCAAACTTTTGCACAAACTTTTGGTTGAAAAGTTAGCCCTAACGTTAGCCCCCTAACTTGGAGGCTAACGTTGGAACTTGAAAATTCTCCCCTGGGCTCCAAAAGTTTGCGCCAACGTTAGCCCCCTAACTTTGAGGCTAACGTTGGCACATGAATTCCTCCCTGGCCATCCAACGTTTGCGCCAACGTTAGACCCCTAACTTGGGGGCTAACGTTGGCACATGAAAACACAAGGGAGAGGGGCAAAAGTTTGCGCCAACGTTAGCCCCCTAACTTGGAGGCTAACGTTGGCGCCACTAGCATACAAGACAAGGCCAACGTTAGGGTCAAAGTTAGACCCCTAACGTTGGCACCAACGTGAGTAGCAGCAGAATATGCTAGCTGATGTGAAAAGTTGGAGCCAAAGTTAGACCCCTAACTTTGGCTCAAACTTTTGGTCCAACTCTTGCAAAACTCAAACCCGGTTCAATTGGTTCACTTTGATTCTTCTTCAAACTTCAAGAGCAATCAACCAAGGCCTCTTTCAACCCAATTTTACCAAGAGTAAAGGCCCAACTCAAGGCTTGAAGATCATTTTTGAAAGTGTATAAATAGGATAGAATTCAAGTTATTCAGAGAGCTTTCCTTTTGGAATTTTCATAAGAGTTTTTTTTGGAGAGCTTTTGTTATAGAGTGAACTTTACTTTCTTTGTTTTCATTGCTTTCAATTTCAATTACACTTGTCTTGGATCTTGGATTGGAGAATTGAAAAAATTCTGTTTCAATCTCAATCTTGGATCTCTCTGTTTTCTTTACTGTTAATTGAATTTCATTTCCGGCTATTTGCTCTTCATCTATTCTCTTTGCAATTTACAATTCCCTTGTAATTGTTCTTGTTGGATCTAGGAAGGCATTGAGATCTAGACTTGGTTTTCTAGTCTCTGGGTCCTGAGATCTAAATTCCCATTTCAATTCTCTATTTACTGCTTTCCATGTTCATTTACTTTTCTGTTATAAGATCTGATCCAATCCCAATTCCCTTTTTCCCTTCTGTTTGATGCAATTTAACTTTTCCTTGTTTAATTTCTGCAAATCCACATCCCAATCCCCTTTACATTTCAAGAAATTTACATTCCTTGCATTTTAAGATTCCGCAATTTACATTTCTTGCACTCTAAGTTTCTGCCATTTAATTTCTTGTCCTTTAAGTTTCAGCCATTTAATTCTTGTTCTCTTCACTTCAATGAAATTTAATTCTGCAAGTCACACAACCATCAACCAAATCTTGATTCGCTTGACTAAATCAACCACTAAACTAAAATTGCTCAATCCTTCAATCCCTGTGGGATCGACCTCACTCCCGTGAGTTTTTATTACTTGATGCGACCCGGTGCACTTGCCGGTTAGATTTGTGGTGTTTTGGGAGAAATTTATTTTTCACCAAAATATCTCATCAATGCATATCCTCATTGTAATCTCCACTTTCTACAACATAGTTTGAGCCAAACTCATAGCCAAAAGGGTAAGAATTCATAGTGAAAATAGAAAATAAAAACAAGAACTAATAAGAAACAAGAAAATCAAATCCTACAACTAGCAAAAACTAACAAAGAAACAAAAGGCAAACATATTCACGATATTCATATATACACAATAACCAATAACAAGCTCACATTTGCGATTCTCCGACAACGGCGCCATTTTGATAAACGGATTTTTGATGGTATAGAATTTCACAAATGAAACATCATTGCAAGTATAGTTTCTAAACCAACAAAAATCCTCTCATGCAAAAAATTTGGTTGTCACAAGTAACAAACCCCAATAAAAATAACTGAAGTATTCAAACCTCGGGTCGTCTCTCAAAAGAATTGCAGGGAAGTGTTCTTGCTATTGGTTATGGGACAAGTATTTTGGGGTTTTGAATAAGAAACATGAAATGTAAATGGCAAGAAAATAAAGGAAACTCAAAAGATAAAAAGGTCTTGGCAAGGAATGATGGTCAAGGATCTATATCCTTGTCACTAACCACAACATGATAATTGCAAGGATTAATCGCATTAAGTCATCCTCTAACGAGTAAAGAAAATTCAAATGAGCTACACTAATCCTAATCCATAAGTCCTAACCATCTCACTAATTACTTTAGGGAAGGCTAGAGTCAATGGACACCAATTATCAACATTTGGACATTAGCAACTCAATTTCACCTAAGTTACCATCCCAAGCCAAGAACACAAAAATCTACTCTAACATCCTTCCAAGCATTTAATCAAACACTTGGAAGGAATAAAAGGAAAGCAAGATAAAATTGCAAGAAAAGTAAATCTACAACTACTAATTGTAAGGAATTAAATAACAACAACTCAAATCAACAATGAAGGAACATTAAACACAAATTTCATTAAAAGAAAAATAGAGAAAACAAGAGTGCATCAATAACAAAGTAAACAATTACAAGAATAAAATACTAAACTATAGAAAGCAAAGGTGGAAGAACAAGGAATTGAAGAGGAAAAGTAAATCAAAGCATGAATTAAACCTAGATCTAAGAAATTCTAATCTAGATCTAACCTAAATCTAGAGAGAAGAGAGAGATTCTCTCTTTAGAAACTATCCTAAAGGATGATAAAACTCAACTATAACTCCCCCCTTCACTTCTCTTGATTTCTACATGTAATAGGCTCAGAAATAAGTTGGATCTGGGCTTGGAAGCCCAGAAATCGCCCCCAGCGTTTTCACTTTAATGAAGTCACGTGCGAGCATCGACGCATACGCGTGGGTCATGCGTACGCATCGCTTGGCATTTTTCATTCCACGCTTACGCGTCGCCATGCGACTTCAATTCCACGCGTGCGCGTCTGCTATGCGTGTGCGTCGATGTAAGCACTCCAAATCCTTGATTTTCCATGATTTCTCCACTTTGCATGCTTTTCTCTTCATTCCTTTGATCCATTTCTAGCCTTTTCAATCTGAAATCACTAAAGATTATTGGAAAGCTCTGGATGTCAGCTTTCTAATGCCACTGACACCGCTTTATTTGTGCTTCTATAGCTAGAGTTATGATCGTTGGAGTACACAGAGGTCAAAAGAGGCTTTTGGCTTGCAAGTAGTACGCAGAACTTCCCAAGTATAACGCATGGGCTTCAATTGGCATGTTTGGCCTCTGTTTGTGATGATTCCTAGCCTCTTCTTCCTCCTTGATCTAGTGCTTCTTTTGCTTGCTTCTTTTCATCCTTGTTCTTGTTTATTTTCAACACTTTCCTACACATACCAAAGCTCAAAGCAACTCCAAGAAATATTGATTAAAAGCATGAGAATCTTAATAAAAATAAGGAAGTCACTAACTTTATTCAAAGAAATAATAACTAAAAACAACTAAAGATGCTCATGCATCACAACACCAAACTTAAGATCTTGCTTGTCCCCAAGCAAGAAAAGAACTATGCACAATAAATTGGAGTGGGTTGAAGAATTGCTTGACATTTCTGTAAGTGAAGTGATCAAGTGATAATGGGGTAAACTCCAAATTGTGTGATCATGTATGGATTCCAATTCTTGCTAGGCTTACAATTGAAAGTCTTAGAACTTAGAAATTCCATTTGGACGATATTATGGAGGTCTCTTTATAGATTTTCATCTTGAAGACAACTTCCTCTTTCTTTTATTGGGTACTTTGCACCTTAAGTCTAATCGTGACTCTAAATATTTTGTCTCAAGCTTTGATCGACATAGAAACACCATAAGCATTTAACTGGGAAACTCTTTGAGTCTGTGCTTCTTTTTATTCATCCCAGTCAGTGGTGCTCAGAGCCTTTGGCTTCTCTTTAATAGGTTTTTTTTTGGCACATGGCTTTGAATCTAAATGTTTTGTCTTAAGATTTCTTCGACACAATCACACCACAAGCACTTAATTATGAAAATAACTCTTTGAGCTTTGGTTCTTTTTAACCTTCCTAGCCATTGATGCTCAGAACCTTGGGCCTTGCTCTTTGCTTTTCTTTCTTTTCTTTTCTTGCTGCTTCTTAGTTTTATTGATTTTTGAGATCCTCCATAATACTTCTCTAAACTTCATTCCATGTCCTAGAGCTCCCTATGCAAGTTTTCACAAACATGTAACCTCATGATATACTCACATTATCAGAACCTCCACTTTTCTTAATCTTACTTGCCCCAAATTTAAAAAATTTTCTTTAACTTTTTCATTCAAAAATTCTTTGTTACATACTTGAAGACATTGGGTGCAAGCAATTTCAAAAGTAAGGTGGCATGAAATATGAATGAATCATGATTATTAACTAAGAACAAAAACAGATACAAGATATAAGAAATAAAAGCTCAAGAATAGAGTTACTTCCCTCTTCATCATCTTCTAGGCTATGTAGAGCATAGCTTCCAACACAAACTTAGAATGGTTGTTTGTCCTCAAGCAACAAAGAAAAATAATGGTGATTTAATTATGAATAATCATGATTTTCTGGTAAAAACGAATAAATAATGCAAAATCTTATTCAAACTAAACAAACAAAATTAAAAACAGACGAAATTAAAGAAAAAATGAAAATATTACTGACGATTGGGTTGCCTCTCAACAAGCGCTCCTTTAACGTCACTAGCTTGATGGTTGGTTCTTGCTAAGGTGGAGGTTGATCATAATGCTTCAATGCCTCTCCTCTCACTGTGATTTTCCATCATGTTTCTTTATTTATGAGCTCAATATGCTCAAGAGAAAGAATTTTGTTCACTATATATGCCTTCAATGGATGGTGGGCTAACACCACTTTCTCCCCTGGTAAGAAGTCTTCAATATGGATTTTCTTATTTCTTCATCCCCTAGGCAACTTCTTGGAAATTTTCTTTTCTTCATTTGGTGGTGCACTCCCAACACCAAACTTAGGTTTGATGTTAGGGGTGTTTTGTTGATTTCAACGGGAGACTTGAGTTACAAACTCTTGTTAGCTTCATTAGGGGGTTCTTGGAGGTTTGGATTAATTGATTCAACCTTCATACAATTCTTCTTCTCACTTGAGTGGTGCATGGTTTTGAAAACATGAAAAACTAAGTGCTCATCATGCACCCTCAACATTAATTCACCTTTTTCAACATTTATTAGAGCTCTCCAAGTGGCTAGGAATGGTCTCCCTAGAATTATGGAGGTATTTTTATCCTCCTCTATGTCAATAATCACAAAAGCTACTAAGAGAAAAAAACTTTTTCACTTTGACCAAGACATTCTCAACTATTTCATGTGCATGCTTTATTGATCTATCCGCCAATTGAAGAGCTATTCTTGTGGATTTTACCTCTTGATTGTAGCTTCTTCATTATGGACATGGGCATCAGATTGATGCTTGCCCCCAAATCACACAATACTCTTTTAAAGGTGGTGCTCCCAATGGTACATGAGATTCGAAAACTTCCAGGATCCTTCATTTTTCTTGAAAAATCTCATTGAATTATTGCACTATATTCCTTGGTCATTACCACTGTTTCATCCCCTTTTAAAGTTCTCTTCTCGAATAGCAACTCTTTCATGAATTTAGCATAAAGATGCATTTGTTCCAAAGCTTCTATGAATGGAATGTTGATGGTAGCTTCTTAAACACCTCCAAGAATTTGAAATATTCCTTCTCTTGGTTCTCCCCCTTAAATCTTTAAGGATAAAAAATTTTTGGTAGATAAGGAACCACGTTTTCTTTTTCTTTGGAGCTTCAGTTGTTGGTGCATGAACAGTGCCCTCCTTCTCTTGCTTCTCTTCTTCCACGTGGGCTTCTTTTGATGCCTTTGTTTGAGATTTATTTTCATTGCTAACCACTCTTCCACTTCTCAGGTTAATGCCCTTGCATTCTTCTCTTGGATTGGGAATTGTATTACTTGGAAAATTATTAGATGGTCTCTCTATGAGTTGCTTGGCATTTTGTCCTATTTGTATTTTCAAATTTCGAATGGATGCACCTTGATTTTGGAAGTTGTCTCTTGTCTCATCCATGAATAATTGAGTTTGTTGCATGAATGTAGAGGTGGTTTGGGCTATTGTGGTTGTGTGTTGAGTGAGTTTTTCGAGGACATTTTCAATAGAAGAGAATTTGGTTTCAAGGGAAGAGATTCTTTAATGTATTTGTGATTGCATTAAGGGAACTTGTTGTTGATGTGGTGCATTGAAGCTTCTTTATTCTTGGTTCTCCAACTCAAAGTTTGGGATATTTCTCCATTTCAGATTGTATGCGTCATTTTCTGGCTTTGAGAAATATCCCATATAATTTACTTGCTCTAGAGGTGATTCTAACTCCATCATTCCCCTATACAAAAATACCAAGTAGAACTAAACACACCTTGTAGAATAAAGAAAAAGAAATAGAGAGAAATAGTATGGAATAATAAATAGAAAACAAAAGAAAGATAAAGTAAAATAATATAAAATAAAGATCTACTTTAGTAACTCATAAAGAAAAAGAAAAAGTCTAATTTAGAGAATCAATTAATCTGGTAGTTGTCAATCTCAGTTAATCCCCAGCAACAGTGCCAAAAACTTGATCCAAAATTTTACAAAACTGCAACTCGGCAAGTGCACCAAATCGTATCAAGTAATATCACGGTGAGTAAGTTATCATTCTCACGAGGATTTGTGGACCAAGCAACAATGATTAATTGATTATTCTAATTAGACAAATCAAAAATAGAGAGATGAGAGTTTAAACGTGTAAAGAGGCAAAGCAATAAATAGCAAACAGTGAGTGTGAAGACAATGATAGTGAGGATGTTAAAGTTTCAACGATATTCACTCTTTAGGAAAATAATCCTTGTGTTCATTTATTTAAGGCATACGAAGATCAATCAGGACAAATCATAAATAATCAAATCCCAATTCCTTGGCAATTCAATTTCTCTTTAACCCAGTAATTCGCTAATTCCTTAGTCAATTATTTAAGAAAAGAGGTTAAGCACAAAACCGATTTAATTTCAAATAAGATTCAAGAATATTCCTAAAAAAATTAAAGCTTACAAGACAGAATGATTTCCGAAAGTTTTCTAATCCGAATTTTATGTCACTTATTCAAACTAGAGTTGAAAATTTGTTGCACACTCTTCGAAATACTAAATTTGAGTTAAATCAAAAAAGTAGGGAGAAAGAGTTTGCAAGATAATTCTAATATTACTTTTTTCAAAACGATATTTAAAATCCAAACCGGAGTTAGAATATTTTTCAACAATTCTAAATCTTTAGGAATGAAGAACAAAAACTCAATCATGAAATAGATCAAAGCATAAACCTTAAATAAAGTAAAACACTTAGATTAATAATCCATAAAAAGATGAACAAAGCTCCTAACCTTAAGAAAGAAGATTAGTTACTCATGGTAGAATGAAAACAAAATTGTAAAGTGTGGCGTATTGTGTTTTTTCTGTGGACAATGCCCCCAGACTTATTAAAACATAAAACTAAGCCTAGAAATCAAACTCAAACTCCATCAAAACAAAATTAAATCTAATCAAATCAAATGTTTTCTAACAACGCTTAATTAATTAGTGACCTTCCATGTATTTGAAATTCAAAACTTGGTGCCTTACTTAGTTGAAATCATGAGCTTGAAACTTAATCTTGGATCATCCAATCAAGTGCTTGAAAAATTGAAGGATTAGTGAAGAATTATTGAAGAATTGAAGGCCCTGGGAGTGCAAGGCTCCATTTAGCACAATTGGCCTTTATTTGATTTGCAAGTGCAATGCATCAGGCCCCATGTTGCACACATGGTTTGATTTGGCACAGTTGGCCTCTGTTTGGTCTTGAAGTGCAACGCATAGAGTCCCAAGATGCACGCATGGTTCTTGGTAGCAATGGAGTGCATTTTGTGGCTTGAGAGTGGCTGCCTGAGACGCATGTCCACTACAGACTATTATATATCGTTGGAAAGCTCTGGATGTCAGCTTTCTAACTCAAGCTTTGCTTGTTGGAGTACTTTTGTAGCTTGAATTCATGGCAGCCCTGGAGTACTTTTGTAGCTTGAGTGTGGCTACCTTAGACCTATGTCCACTATAGACTATTATAAATCTCTGGAAAGCTCTAGATGTCAGCTTTTTAACGCCACTAGAACTGCATCATTTGGATTTCTATAGATCAAATTATGCTCGTTGGAGTGCGAAGAGGTCAAAAGGGGCTTTTGGCTTACAAGTAGTACACAGGACTTTCCAAGTATAACACATGGGCTTCAATTGGCATGTTTGGCCTCTGTTTGTGATGATTCCTTGTCTCTTCTTCCTCCTTAATCTAGTGCTTCTCTTGCTTGCTTTTTTTTCATCTTTGTTCTTGCTTATTTTTAACACTTTCCTACACATACCAAAGCTCAAAGCAACTCCAATAAAATATTAATTAAAAGCATTAAAATCTTAATAAAAATAAAGAAATCACTAACTTTATTCAAAAAAATAATAATTAAAAACAACTAAAGATGCTCATGCATCATTGGCTGACAATAGATAAGTCAACAATATTTGCTTAAATAATTATATTTTTATCATACATGTTATTTAAGTAGAAATTATTTATTATATCAGTTTATTGTTGGTGATATACATATGAGTGGTGCAATAGGGAGTTGAACCTAGGTATGGTAACCTATGCTTTTCACAGGTTACAGGTCGCTGACACTATCTTCACGCCTCTAGCAAGATGCTGGGGAAGCAACACACGTAGGCAGGGCCAATTGCAGGTCTTGTTGCTCCTACTGGTTGCCTTCCAGTGAGCAACGAGAAAGGGAGAGGAAGACATGCGTGCCTCATGCATAAAAAGGGTAGTTGTCCCTTACTTCCTAACCTTCTATAAAAACAAACTCCTTCCTTTTCGTTGTTTCTGAACATACTAAAAGTGAGCTTTGTAGTTGTAGTAGTAGTAGTGGTGTAGTGAGAAGTGAAAATAAGAATGATGAAAAGATAGTATTATATATTTTGTTTGTAATAATATTAAAAGTGTGGTTATTAGTGTGTATAGTGTGATTTAAATAAAAATATGGTATAGGATTTAGCTCTAGCAGAAGAACTTATATTGCACATCTAAATGTTTCTCAATATGTAAGTTATCTTGTCAAATTATTTATATGAATGTATTTGTTTTACCGGTAGTATTATTTTTTTTTTATCAAAGATAGAGAGACTCGAACCCACAATCTCTTAAATGAGTATAGAAAGACTATGTCATTTGAACTATAACTCATTGACTATTAATACAATTTAATTACTAATATTAATATTAAAATTTATATATCATGAATATTAATATTAGAATGTAAAATACATAATTCAAAAATTAATTTTTTTAGCATGTAAATAGTGTTTTTAATATTTTTATTATTAATTATTATCTATACTAATATTATTATGTGTAATAATATGAAAATTATATATTATTATTATTAACTTTAAATTATGACATTAGTATTAAGTTAACGGATGTTGAATGTTAATGTATAAGTTAAATCAATATTATATATTAATATTTATATTTTTAGATGTAGTGAATTATTATTACCGAATATGAAAGTTATTATATGTAGTAACATTAAAGTATTTTATATATTCATATATCAATATTTATGCTAAATATATTATTAAATAAAGTATGCAACATACATAAATATATTATTAATAAATATAGTAAGCTTAATATTAATAATATATATAATTATCAGGTTAATAGAATATATATTTTACGTACCGTACATATATTACAAACAATATATGTTATTTAAAATATATATTAATACATATACTAATTTTAATTATGGATATACATTCTATAAATTTTATTGTATATTAATCTAATTCTTTTATCTTTATTTATATTCACGTGGTGAGAATTTTAATACTAAAAAAATTAGTTTCACCAAAACCGTATAATTATTTAGTGACTGATACATTACTAAAAATTGATTTTTTATCATATATCTCAAATAGGAAATGTAAAATATAAATTACAATGAATGACGACATTAATAGCCACCATTATTTCATTTTTTAATTGGTGAATGCACAATCGCATTAGAAGATGTGGCACACATCTATGGTCTCCCGACCAATAGTCGTGTTGTAATTAGAAGAACGAAATATAGTTTTGTCTACTTAGTTGATGAATGTGTGACCAACTTTGGGATACCATCAGGCAAAAATAATCATGTATCTAGTGCGATCAAGCTGTCATGGATCAAACAAATTCGTGATGCGAAACCGATGGACACTCCAGAATCTGTGCAACGCTATATCCGATGTCACATATTCTGCTTGATTGAGACCACTTTGTTACCTGACAAATCAACATTGATGGTAAGTTGCAAGTACTTGCCCCTGAGGAGGAGTTTTTCGGAAAATCAAGTATTATAATTGGGGATTGACATGTCTGGCGTGTCTATATGAGTCTGTGTCGAGCTTCACTTATGATACAAAGGAGATGGATGGTCCACTAGTGCTGTTACACGTTTGGACATGGGAGCGAATGCCATGACTAGCTCCGATTTTCGCATTCATTCCTTTGAGCAGAGTCTTTTCGTTGACACAAAGGTAAAATTATATTTTCACGTGAAAAATAGAATTACAATCCAGTGAATTGGGTATTATTATATTAAGTCATTTTTGTTATGTATCTAATTAGGGAGCTTAATATTTTAAGGTTGAATAATTAGAAGCAACACCATAACCATGTAGCAATGATGGTAGCACATGTTAGGCAGATGCTTGATGATATGCAACCTCAAGTGATGATAACTCAAAACATTGAATTATAATAACAATTAGTATCCTTGCCATTGTTAACATTTACTTTGTCTTATGTAACATTGTAATGCATAGTTTCTGTGGCTACCATACGTCCACATCCATCATGACGTGGCACAAGATGTTATGCTCATCATGAGATATGGACATTGTTAGCTCGTTGATCAACTTTGAAATCATAGAATGGCACCCAACTGATCAAGTTTGTCAGCAATTTGACTATCCATAACCTCTACCTGGTCCGGGAAAAGATCTAGAGCAGTATCATAACGTTAAGTTGCATGGTGAACAGAACTCAGACTGGAGAGAATTCCACAGCGAATAGTGATGCCAGGGCATCATTGCCTGTTTTTCTATGCTTTTTCACTAGATTTTGATTTAGTTTTCATACAAATTTTGTTGAAAAAGGAGCAAAAGCATGAAAAATCTCTGTATTAAGAAAATCTCAAGCACAGGTGAATTTTTGTTAAGATACAGGGTAAATAAGATGAATTAGATCACACTAAGTGAAGTTATGATTTTGAGCATTATTAAGCACACTTAGTAGAGTAAAGATTATCCTGTATGTTACTTTGATACACTTGTTTGTTTGATGACAGGAAGCAGAGAAGCAAAAAATTGAAGAAGCACGTTGGAGAAAACGTTGGTGATCCAACGTCAACCCCAACGTGCGCGCAAAAGAAGCCTGGAAAAATTTGCAGCCACGCGTGCGCGTCCCCCACGCGTACGCGTGCTTGATGAAGAAATGGCAACCCACGCATACGCGTAACCCACGCGTATGCGTGAGTAGTCAAAAATGACAAGCCACGCGTGCGCGTCACCTGCACGCACGCGTGAAAAGGCTAACATTGGAGGTAACGTTGGGGGGGCAAACGCTGGGTCCAACGTCTGCGATGACAACCCTGGGCAAAAACTTGATATGATGCGTACGCGTGGGTCATGCGTACGCGTCGATTGGCAAAAAGCAGCATGCACGCGTACGCGTGGGGCACGCGTACGCATGGATTGAAAAATGTTGGAGCGGACGTTTGCATGCCAACATTGACGCAAACGTGGATGACAGAGTCTGGGAGCACAATTTTAATGCAGACAACACCACTAAAGGCCCGATACACCCCTGAATCATGCAAGCAAGCTGAGCCCATCAATTATCACTCATCCAAGGCACAAGAAGGATCTAGATTAGGAATTTTAATTCAATTGTAATTTTCTCTTTCATTTTCTGTAAGCCTATGTATAGGCAGTAGCTGGATTGGAGAAATCACTCTGGATTGGAGGGGAGTCCAGGGTCGTGCATATACATCCCCTAACACACACCATTCATCACTCTTCTTTTTCTTTTTCTTCTCTTTTCATTTCTGTTTTTCCAGTAGTTTAATTTTACTTGTAATTTTCATTATGAATTTAAAGTTTCCATTCCTGTTTGAATTCTCATCCTTCTTCTTCAATTTTCTGCATTTTATTTCTTCTCTGTTAGAATAGAGCAATGAACTAAACTAACTCTTTCCTTTGGGTTAGAGAGCTCTACTATTATTTAATGGATCAATTGTAATTTTTATCATGCTTTCTCTGTCTTTTCTCTTGGTCTTACTAGAAAGCTTTCGATCTTAATTCAATTGAACAATTGTCTTGACGGAGAAATTGTTCATAATTAGATTTTCTCGGAGCCTTGACAAAGGAATGAGAAAATCATGCTAGAAATGCTTTCTCACATTGGATTAGGTTGGGGGTTGGATGGATATAGTGACATGTAATCCTACCAATACTTTGATCTATGAATGTGTGTGGTATAATCAGTGACCAAGCTTCACCTCTTCCCATGAAGAATTAAACCAAGACATTGGGAAATTGTTCATACTTAGAGAGATTGGTGAGCCAAGACATTGGGATCCAATCACTTAAGGTTGCCAAGAAGATCAATGAATGCATTGATTGAGGAAGAGATGAGGATGAACTTGATTCGGAGAGTAGCAATATCTCTTGACCCCAATGTTCATTTTATTTTTCTTCTTTTACTTTCTGTCATTTACTTCCTGCATTTTACATTTATGTCAATTTACTTTTCTGCACTTTACTGCTTTCATTTACTTTTATGCAATTTACATTTCCTGCTTGATTTTTACTCCAATATGAACCGTCTAACTAGGTTAATCAATTGACTATGGATTGCTTAATGCGTTGATCCTTGTGGGATTCGACCTCACTCTTGTAAGTTATTACTTGACGATGATTCAGTACACTTGCCGAAGGGGATTTTTGTAGTGATACAAAAATTCTCTCATCAAATAGTTTAGTAGGTGAAAACTAAACCGACATGATTATATCATTAGTGGTTTTTATATGGATCTTTATTCACCTACGTTGAGTATAGTGATTGGTATAGAGGAGAGTTTGGTGGTTATTTGACTGTATGCGACAAAGTTTTGGTCGATCCATGTGATGCACAACAACCACCCCACTAAAGCAACAACCAACCGCCACAACAACCACTAGCACCACACTATCTGCCCCCACCACCCAACACTATCAAACGCACTACCTACCACACTATATATCCACAGTACACTATCCACCAACAACTATCCTCTTAATTACCACCTCCTCCACTATACTATCTAAGTCACTATCCATTGCCCCCACCATACTATCCACCATAATGTAACCTTCCTCCATCATACTATCCACCACAAGATCCACTTCCACCACCTCATTCACAGCAACAACAAGAAGAAAATGTTGGAAGTTCATCAATATCTCGGTTGTTAGAGTTGGGACCAAATCATTTTCGGTTTTCATGGAATCCTGCCACACCGGTGACAACCAACGCTCAACAACAAAACCACAAAATAACGAGGAAGTACATGAAAGTTCTATTCAAAGTCAAGTAGTTTTTGGTCGTATGTCACTAGTTGCCCGTGCTCCTAGTGTTCTTATCAATGCTGGCAAGTCTCTGACGTGTGTCTATGGATTCCAGGGGTAGTTGCCCTAACGGTGGTTTCCGCTATAAGCATGAGAAATTTGATACACGCTTGAACATAAAAGCCTGATAAATGCGTGAAAAAGACACATCTAGTGACATAGATGAAGAGGATGAGGAGAGATCTGAGGATGCAAGAATGGGTGACAGCGACGATGGTAATAACGACGATGACATTACATGTGGTGATGAAAGCGGCAACCGCTAAGGTGGTAGCGGACATGAGAGGTGGTGAACGAAATTGGCTCCGCAATATTCGCACAAATAGACCAGCAAGTGCACCGGGTCGTTCCAAGTAATACCTCAGGTGAGTGAGGGTCGATCCCACGAAGATTATTGGTTTGAACAAGTAATGCCTATCTTGTAGATCTTAGTTAGGTCGATAGAAAATATAGTTGTTGTGGAAAACGCATAAAAATAGGATAAAGATAGAATTACTTAATTGGTGTGAAATCAATGATAAAGGAACGGTTGAGGCTTCGGAGATACTTCCTCCTTCTGAATCAACTTTTCTCACTATGTACTTCATCTTCTGATGATTCATTCCATGGCAGGCTGTAAGTGACTAACGCCAGGTCAGTGGTCATTAGACTCCTCTGCTTCAGATCAAATGCCAGGTCAGTGGTCATCCAATCTGAACGAGGGTGAAGCTCCTGCAGTACATTCCCTTGGTGATCCTACTCAAAGCGACACAGACAAAGTTGGATCTTTCGGATCAGAGAATGTTGTTCCATTGATTCTAGCCTATACCACAAAGGCCCTAATTGCCCCATACCTCGACTGAACTGATATCTCCAAGTCCCCAATGAAGTCGTGTAAGAGATGTATAATCAAGCTTGTGGTTCGTACTATCCCGTCAAGGACTCGTAAGAACCCATGTAGAATAGGGATGACGGTCAAAATACACTCCCAATTCATTAGGATGAAGAACGAAGATACATCTTAGAATGGAATCAAGTATATATTAAAATAGAACAATGATATTATTAATCCATAAAAATCAGCAGAGCTCCTAACCTTAACGTTAGGAGGTTAGTGACTCATAGCTTACATAAAGTAATGAAAGGTTCGAATGGATGATAAACCCTAATATGGTGGTTTATCTTGTGCTTAATTTAGGGGATTTTATCAACTTTTCTCACATTTATTCAATGAAATAGCATGGTTTTGTAATTCTCCCGTAATTTGTGCTTAAGTATGAAAACATATTTTTTGGCATTAAATTTGCTAATTTTAATTCATCTTTGATTCCACTAAATGCCTTGATGTGTTTGTTAGTGAATTCAGGTTGAAAAGGCTAGGAGTAGATCAAAGGAGTGAAGAGAAAAGCATGCAAAGTGGAGAACTCATAGAAAATCAAGGATTTGGAGTGCATACACCGACGCGCATGCGTAGCAGACGTGCACGCGTGGATATGACGTCGCATGGCGAAGCGTACGTGTGACATGACGCGTACACATGGAAAGTAAAAATGCCAAGCGACGTGTACGCATTAGCCATGCGTACGCGTCGCAGCTCGCACGTGACCTCATTAAAGTGAAAACGCTGGGGGAGATTT
Source organism: Arachis ipaensis (assembly GCF_059453495.1). Lineage (NCBI taxonomy): Eukaryota > Viridiplantae > Streptophyta > Magnoliopsida > Fabales > Fabaceae > Arachis > Arachis ipaensis. The sequence goes on from NC_142440.1 coordinate 123,354,738, forward strand.
ATGAGTTTTTCAGGCCCAAATCTAACTGATTTCAGAGACTATTTCATGCAGAATTGAAGATTGGACAAGGGGGGAGCACTTCTATGAGTGATGATGAGCCTTTAGTTAGTTTTATAGAGAGAGAAGCTCCCTTTTCTCTCTAGAATTAGGTTAGGATTAGGTTAGTTCTTACTAGATTTAGGTTTAATTTCCTGTTTTCATCTTGTTTCCATTTCAATTTCTTGTTGTTACATCTATGCTCTCTTGGTTTTCTTGTCAATTTCCCCTTTGATGTCTCTTTTATGTTGATGTACTATTGTTGGATTTAGATTTCCTTTTAATGCAATTCATGTTTTATATTCCCTTTTTGTTTAATTGAGTTGTTGTTAATTCCTTGTAATTGGGTAGTTGTAGATTTAATACTCTTGTTGTCAATTTACCATGCTTTCCTTTTATGCCTTCCAAGTGTTTGACAAAATGCTTGGAAGGATGTTAGAGTAGATTTTTATGTTCTTGGCTTGGGATGGTAACTTAGGTGAACTTGACTTGCAAATATCCAAGTGATTGATGATTGGTGTCCATTGACTCTAGCTTCCACTAAGTTAATTAGTGAGGTGGCGAGGACTTATGGATTAGGATTGATGTAGCTCATTTGATTTTCCTTTACTTGTTAGAGGATGATTTAATGGGATTGATCCTTGCAATTATCATATTGTGGTTAGTGACAAGGATAAAGATCCTTAACCATCAACCCTAAAATTAGGCTCATGTATCTATCAAAATTTACCACCAACCTCTACCTCTAATGTTCAATGCTCAAGCTCTAGTGCACTACCTTCTCAACCTTTACCCAACCCCAAGGGTGGCATCAATGCCATCACCTTGAGGTCCGGCACCAAATTGTAAGAGAGGAGTCCCAATGAGCTAATCCCAAGAGGAGTCACTCAAGATGAGGATGTTGTTGAGGTAGAAGAAATTGAAGAGGAGGATGAGGCCCAAGAGGTAGTTGAAGAAGTGATTGCTCAACCAAGGGGTGGAATTCCTAAGGATGGAAATGTCTTGCAAGAAGCTACTCCAATTCCATTTCCCACATTGGCAAGGAAGCCCAAGAAGCAAGTGGAGCTAGATCCCAAGATGGTGGAGATATTTAAGAAAGTTGAGGTAACCATTCCTCTCTTTGATGCTATTCGCCAAGTCCCTAAATATGCCAAGTTTCTAAAGGATTTATGCATGAACAAGGAGAAGATCCATGATTTAGAAACTATGCTATTGGAAAGCTCAATTTCTGCTCTAATGGGTGGTATGCCGGAGAAGTGTGGTGACCCCGGTCCTTGCCTAGTCACTTGCACTATAGACGGGGTGCAATTTGTTGATTGCATGTATGATCTAGGCGCTTGTGTGAGCATTATGCCTTTGTCTGTTTATGAGGTCTTGAAGCTTCCACCGTTGAAATGGTCGGCCGTCCGGTTTGTTTTGGCGGATAAAAGCATAATTTCTGTAGTTGGCATTGCGGAGGATGTTCTAGTGAGTATAAAAGGGTTAGTCTTTGCAATTGATTTCCATATTCTTGAGATTCCCCCTAGTGACTCCGGAAGGACATCACCTATCTTGCTTGGGAGGCCTTTTTTGAAGACCTCTCGATTTAAATTGGATGCTTTTTCGGGTACCTACTCTTTTGAGATTGATAGAAGAGCGGTGAGCTTTAATCTTGATGAAGCCATTAGACATCCACCGGAGGACCATTCTATCTTCTGATGTGATATGATTGATAATGTGGTGGCCGAAGTCCACCGTGATAGTCTTGATGGAAAGAGTATGATTCAAGACCCAAGTGTGGGGAGTTCCCATCTATGTGAAGAAGACACCTTACCACCTCCGGTGCTACTGGATGATCAAGTGCCAAGTCATGAACCAAGTGTGGATTTGAAACCACTTCCACCCCCACCTAAAATATGCATTTCTTGAAGAGAATCAAAAGCTCCCGGTGATTATTACAAAGGAGCTTACCTCCCAACAAGAGGAGAGGTTGCTTCATGTCTTGAGGAGAAACAAGAGGGCTATTGGGTGGAGTCTGGCAAACTTAGTTGGCATAAGCCCTCAAGTATGTGAACACCGCATTTTCCTAGAAGAAGGAGCCAAACCCATTCGAAAATCTCAAAGGTGTCTAAATCCTACCATTCTAGAGGTTGTGAAGAAGGAGGTCACCCGGTTGTTAGAAGCCAACATTATTTATCCGATTTCGGATAGTGAGTGGGTGAGCCCCGTGCAAGTGGTTCCAAAGAAATATGGTGTTACTATAATCAAGAATGAGAATGGGGAGCTTATAGTCACAAGGGTCCAAAACTCATGGATGGTCTGTGTCGACTATAGGCGCTTGAACTTGGCCACTAGGAAGGATCACTTTCCGTTGCCATTCATCGATCAGATGCTTGATCGCTTGTGTGGTAAATCTCATTACTGTTTCCTAGATGGCTACTCTGGTTATTTCCAAATCTATATTGCTCTAGAAGACTAAGAGAAAACCACTTTCATATGTCCCTTCGGAACATATGCATATAAAAGAATGCCATTTGGCTTGTGCAACGCACCGGCTACGTTCCAAAGGTGTATGATGAGTATATTTGCGGATCTTCAGGAGCATTGCATGGAGGTGTTTATGGACGATTTTAGTGTTTATGGGGACTCCTTTGACCTTTGTTTGGATAACCTTGCAAAAGTATTAGAGAGGTTTATTAACTCAAACCTTGTGCTCAACTTTGAAAAATGCCACTTTATGGTGAGACAAGGTATTGTTTTAGGTCACATCGTCTCTAATGATGGTATTTCTGTTGATCCGATAAAGGTCGATGTTATTTTTAGTTTGCCTTACCCCTCTTCTGTGAGGAAAGTCCGTGCTTTTCTTGGTCAAGCAGGTTTCTACCGGTGTTTCATCAAGGACTTTAGTAAGGTGGCATTACCTCTCTCTCGGTTGTTGCAAAGAGATGTGGAATTTGATTTGAATGAAGAGTGCATGGAGGCATTTGACAAGCTAAAGATTTCCTTGACCCAAGCTCCTATTGTGAGAAGGCTTGACTGGAGTAGGTCATTCGAGATCATGTGTGATGCATCAAACTATGCGGTGAGAGCGGCGCTAGCTCAGCACGAGGGTAAAAATCCTTATGTCATTGCCTATGCCTCTAAGACTTTAGATGGAGCCCAGTCTAACTATACTACCACCGAGAAGGAATTGTTAGCAATTGTCTTTGCCTTGGATAAATTCCGGGCTTATTTACTTAGCTCTAAGGTGGTAGTATATTTGGACCATATGGCGTTGAAGTATTTGTTGGCCAAGAGAGAATCGAAACCAAGGTTGATCCGATGGGTATTGCTTTTGCAAGAATTTGACCTAGAGATCAAAGATAGGAATGGTTCTCAAAATTTAGTGGCGGACCACTTGAGTCGCCTAGAGCACACAACGGGCGATTCCACTCCTATCAATAATACATTTCCTCTTGAGGGCTTGCTAGCAATATCCGAGGTGATCCCTTGGTATGCACCCATTGCTAATTACTTTGTTGCTCGCACCCTTCCTCTCGATTTTTCTCAACATCAAAAGGATAAGCTCAAAAGCAAATCCAAATATTATGTATGGGATGACCCATATTTGTGGCGATGTGGTGCCGATCAAATAATTAGGAGGTGTATACCACAATCCGAGTTTCAATCTATTTTGGAGGCTTGCCACTTTTCTGAGGGTAGCGGCCACTTTGGTCCTCAAAGAACTTCTAGAAAGGTCTTAGACTGCGGATTTTGGTGGCCTACACTTTTCAAGGATGCATCTCTCTTTTGTATCTCTTGTCCACAATGCCTTAGGTTTGGAAATATCTCCAAGAAGAATGAGATACCCCAACAAACAATGTTGTTTTGCAAAATTTTTTATGTTTGGGGTATTGACTTCATGGGTCCTTTTCCAAACTCTAATAGTTTCATATATATTCTGCTAGCTGTTGACTATGTTTCCAAGTGGGTGGAGGTGATTCCCACCTGAACTGATGATACTAATATGGTTCTTTCTTTTGTTCGGAATAACATCATTTGCCGCTTTGGATCACCACGAGCAATCGTGAGTGATCAAGGCTCTCATTTTTGTAACAAAAGGATGACAGGGCTGATGAAGAAGTATGGCATCATTCACAAGGTGGCCAGGCATACCACCCCCAAACAAATGGCCAAGCCGAAGTCTCTAACCGGGAAATCAAGCGCATATTGGAAAAGATTGTGAAGCATTATAGGAGGGATTGGAGTTCTAAGCTCGGAGATGCGCTTTGGGCTTACCGGACGGCTTATAAGGCACCAATTGGTATGGGCCTGTTCCGGTTAGTCTATGGGAAGGCTTGCCATCTCCCGGTGGAGGTAGAACATAAGGCGTATTGGGCCTTAAAAAAATGCAACTCAGTATTTGGGGGGCCAGAGTCGAAAGGAAGTTACAGTTGGTGGAGCTTGAGTGTCTTCGATTGGAAGCCTATGAGAATTCAAGGCTCTACAAAGAGAGAATAAAGGCAGTGCATGATAAAAACATCAAAAGGAGAGAGTTTAGAGCTAGGGAGCTAGTCCTCCTTTATAACTCTAGGTTAAGATTGGTGCCAGGCAAGTTAAGATCAAGGTGGGAAGGTCCTTATAGAGTGGAGAAAGCTGAGCCATATGGGGTCTTACACCTGAGTCACCCTTCAAGCCCCAAAATCTTCAAAGTTAATGGTCATCGTCTAAAGCTTTATCATAGAGAGAAGATGAAAAGCAACAAAGAGGTTGAGGTGTTCCTTCTTGAGGACACACCCAAAGGCGAAGAGTTCTGAGCTCATGACCGTCTAACTTAAGGACGTTAAAGAAAAGTGTTAGGTGGGAGACACCCCACCATGGTATGATCTTCCATTGTACATAGTTGCTTGCTTATAGCCTTTAGAGTCATTGTGAATTTGGTAATTGTTTGATTTTGTGAATTTTTTCAACATGCTTGATTTTGTTTCATCATTATTAAGATGCTCATGAGGATTTCATTGATTTTGGTGGTTGAATTGGGATGTTGAGAAAATGCTTAATCTTGAGTGTTACATAAAATTTTGGGTGTTTTTGACCCTTTTTAGCATGCATTACTACCAATTTGTGCTATAATTGCCCCTCCTCATGTGTATAAAAAAAAAAGAGGTCAACCCATGCGCAAGCGTGGGAGACGCGTGCGCGTCGACGCGTTTCCACAGCTCCTGGTACTAAAACTAGAGAGTTGTACGACATTTGTGCGCGTTTGGTGTTGGGAGCACAAATGCTCCCCACGCGCAAGCATCGGTAACGCTTACGCGTCCCTTGTCCATTTCGCACACCCACGCGCAAGCATGGGCGATGCGTACGTGTCGATTGCGAATTCTGGATCTCTGGTACAAAAACCTGAGAGTTATGCCTGATTTGTGCGAGAATTGTGCGGGCGGCACAACTGCCACCCACGTGTAAGTGTGGGCGACGCTTACACGTCGGTCACCAATATCGCCATCCACGCGTGTGCGTAGGGGACGCGCGTGCGTCAATTGTGCTGTAGCCAACTCCTGGTACAAAAATTAGAGAGTTGTGCGAACCTTATGCTGCCTTTGTGCGCGAGGCACAACTTGGTCCACGCATGCATGTCACTTGACCCGTACGCGTCTTCTCCCATTTCTGCAGCCCACGCATATGCGTGGGGGACGCCTACGTGTCACTTCTCTGTTTTCTCATCCACGCGTACGCGTGGATGGCGCGCACGCGTCGCGTCCCAGACGCACCTGATATGCAGCGCGCGCCTTGTTTTGTTTCTTCAATTCTCTTCTTCCATTGCTTCTTCCTTTCTTCTCCCATCTTCCCACCACAACCACCGGTGACCACCACCTCTGGCGGTCCCATACCTTTTTCTCCCCTCTTTCCTCCTCCCCCCTCTCTTATTATCACTTACACTCTACCTTGTCCTCTTCCTCTTCTCAAGGTTCTACTCCTTCCCCTACTTCTTTTTGTCTTATTTTTACATCTTTCTCTTATTGGTTGCACTTATTTTCTCTCTTCCATTTCTTCTTAGTTGCATTTTGGTTAACTTGTTCTTGTTTGCTTATTTTCTTTCTATTTATATTTTCCATGGGTGTTGTACTTTGAGCTATGACTTGCATTGGTTGGATATTTTTATTTTACTTGGTTTAATTGTGTAATGTGGTATGGTTAGGATAATGGGTATTCTATTTGGGGTATTATTTGTTTGAATTTTTCCTACTTGCTCATTATTTGAATATTGCCCACCAAGTGTTTGTTGAAAGGCACCTATACCATTTTGGTTCAATTTGACTTTATGCTCTTAACTTGGTGCTTCTTCTTCATACACTTGCTCTTCTTTAAGTGCATTAGGCCTATTTTGCTTCATGTTTACCATTCTTATACTCATTACCCCTGACTTGCTTCCTCATTATTATTGATGCTTGAGCTATCCTTCTCATGCCTTATTGCATGCTTCTCTCACTCTTGCATCCAATGCTAAGTGATATGACCCATGATCATATTCTTGTCTTGTTCACATGTTGCAGCTGTCATGTCCTCAAGACGCACTATTCCTTTTGGACATTACTTTTCACTTGCATGTTATTCTCTAATTTGATTCTTTGGGTTTAATGTTTCCTCTTTTCCTTCCTTTTTCAAGATGGCTAGTGCACGAAATTGTGATCATCAACAATGGCGCCAAAGGACTTGGAGCTCTTAAACGTGAATCACACTTTGTCACAATTCCACACAACTAACCAGCAAGTGCACTGGGTCGTCCAAGTAATAAACCTTACGTGAGTAAGGGTCGATACCACGGAGACTGTCGGTTTGAAGCAAGCTATGGTCACCTTCTAAATCTCAGTCAGGCTAATTCAGATGGTGATGGAGAATTGATATTTAAAAGATAAATAAAACACAAAATAAAGATAGAGATACTTATGTAATTCTTTGGTTGGAATTTCAGATAAGCGTATGAAGATGCTTTGTTCCTCCAGAACCTCTGCTTTCCTATTGCCTTCTTCCAGTCATTCATACTCCTTTCCATGGCAAGCTTTATGTTGGGCATCACCGTTGTCAATGGCTACTTCCCGTCCTCTCAGTGAAAACGTTCCAAATGCGCTGTCACCGCACGACTAATCATCTGTCGGTTCTCGATCATGTCGGAATAGGATCCATTGATCCTTTTTGCGTCTGTCACACGCCCCACAATCGCGAGTTTGAAGCTCATCACAGTCATCCCTTCCCAGATCCTACTCGAAATACCACAGACAAGGTTTAGACTTTCCGGATCTCAAGAATGACCGCCAATAATTCTAGCCTATACCACGAAGGTTCCAATCTTAGATTAGAAACCCAAGAGATACGCATTCAAGCTTGTTTGCATGTAGAACGGAAGTGGTTGTCAGTCACGCGTTCATAGGTGAGAATGGTGATGAGTGTCATATAATCATCACATTCATCATGTTCTTGGGTGCGAATGAATATCTTGGAGAAGAAATAGACTTGAGTTGAATAGAAAAACAATAGTACTTTGTATTAATTCATGAAGAACAGCAGAGCTCCACACCTTAATCTATGGTGTGTAGAAACTCCACCGTTAAAAATACATAAGTGATAATAGTGTAAGCATGGCCGAATGGCCAGCCTCCAAGGTCTAGGGACTAAACGTCCAAAGATTGTTTAAAATAAAATAGTAAAAGGTCCTATTTATAGAGAACTAGTAGCCTAGGGTTTACAGAAATCAGTAATTAATGCAGAAATCTCCTTTCGGGCCCACTTGGTGTGTGCTTGGGCTGAGCATTGAAGCTTCCATGTGTAGAGACTTTTCTTGGAGTTAAATGCCAGCATTTGTGCCAGTTTGGGCGTTTAACTCCAGCTTTTGTGCCAGTTTTGGAGTTAAATGCCAGAATTCTTGAGCTGACTTGGAACGCCGATTTGGGCCATCAAATCTCGGGCAAAGTATGGACTATTATATATTGTTGGAAAGCCCAGGATGTCTAATTTCCAACGCAATTAAGAGAGCGCCAATTGGGCTTCTGTAGCTCCAGAAAATCCACTTTGAGTGCAGGGAGGTCAGAATCCAACAGCATCTGCAGTCCTTTTTCAGCCTCTGAATCAGATTTTTGCTCAGGTCCCTCAATTTCAGCCAAAAAATACCTGAAATCACAGAAAAACACACAAACTCATAGTAAAGTCCAGAAATATGATTTTTAAATAAAAACTAATAAAAATATAAAAAAAACTAATTAAAATATACTAAAAACATACTAAAAACAATGCCTAAAAGCGTATAAATTATCCGCTCATCACAATACCAAACTTAAATTGTTGCTTGTCCCCAAGCAACTGAAAATCAAATAGGATAAAAAGAAGTGAATATACAATGAATTCCAAAAACATCTATGAAGATCAGTATTAATTGGATGAGCGGGGCTTTTAGCTTTTTGCTTCTGAACAGTTTTGGCATCTCACTTTATCCCTTGAAGTTCAGAATGATTGGCATCTATAGGAACTCAAAATCCAGATAGTCTTATTGATTCTCTTAGTTAAGTATGTTGATTCTTGAACATGGCTACTTTATGAGTCTTGGCCGTGGCCCTAACTACTTTGTTTTCCAGTATTACCACTGGATACATAAATGCCACAGACACATAACTGGGTGAACCTTTTCAGATTGTGACTCAGCTTTGCTAGAGTCCCCAATTAGAGGTGTCCAGGGTTCTTAAGCACACTCTTCTTTTTGCTTTGGACCTCGACTTTAACCGCTCAGTCTCAAGTTTTCACTTGACACCTTCACGCCACAAGCACATGGTTAGGGACAGCTTGGTTTAGCCGCTTAGGCCAGGATTTTATTCCTGTGGGCGCTCCTATCCACTGATGCTCAAAGCCTTGGATCCTTTTTATCACCCTTGCCTTTTGGTTTAAAGGGGTATTGGCTTTTTCTGCTTGCTTTTCTTTTCTCTTTTTTTTTTCTGCAAGCTTTTCACTGCTTTTTCTTGCTTCAAGAATCATTTTTATGATTTTTCAGATTATCAACAACATTTCTCCTTTTCCATCATTCTTTCAAGAGCCAACAATTTTAACATTCATAAACAATCAAATTTAAAAATATGCACTATTCAAGCATTCATTCAGAAAAATAATAGTATTGCCACCACATCAAAATAATTAAACTGTTTTAAAATTTGAAATTCATGCACTTCTTTTTCTTTTTCAATTAAAAACATTTTCTTTTAAGAAAGGTGATGGATTCATTTTCATAGCTTCAAGGCATAGACACTAAGACACTAATGATCATGTAATAAAGACACAAACATAAATAAACATAAAGCACAATTTTCGAAAAATAGAAAATAAAGAATAAGGAAATTAAAGAACGGGTCCACCTTAGTGATGGCGGCTTGTTCTTCCTCTTGAAGATCTTATGGAGTGCTTGAGCTCCTCAATGTCTCTTCCTTGCCTTTGTTGTTCCTCTCTCATGGTTCTTTGGTCTTCTCTAATTTCATGGAGGAGGATGGAATGCTCTTGGTGCTCCACCCTTAATTGTCCCATGTTGGAACTTAATTCTCCTAGGGAGGTGTTGATTTGCTCCCAATAGTTTTGTGGAGGAAAATGCATCCCTTGAGGCATCTCAGGGATTTCATGATGAGGAGTTTCCTCATGCTCTTATCCATAAGTGGGATCTCTTGTTTGCTCCATCCTTTTCTTAGTGATGGGCTTGTCCTCATCAATGAGGATGTCTTCCTCTATGTCAATTCCAGCTGAATTGCAGAGGTGACAAATGAGATGAGGGAAGGCTAACCTTGCCATAGTGGAGGACTTGTCCGCCACATTGTAGAGTTCTTGGGATATAACCTCATGAACTTCTACTTCCTCTCTAATCATGATGCTATGAATCATGATAGCCCGGTCTATAGTAACTTCAGACCGGTTACTAGTAGGAATGACTGAGTGTTGGATGAACTCTAACCATCCCCTAGCCACGGGCTTGAGGTCATGCCTTCTTAGTTGAATTGGCTTCCCTCTTGAATCTCTCTTCCATTGAGCGCCCTCTTCACATATGTCCATGAGGACTTGGTCCAACCTTTGATCAAATTTGACCCTTCTAGTGTATGGGTGTGCATCTCCTTGCATCATGGGCAAGTTGAATGCCAACCTTACATTTTCCGGACTAAAGTCTAAGTATTTTCCTCGGACCATTGTAAGCCAATTCTTAGGGTCCAGGTTCACACTTTGATCATGGTTCTTGGTGATCCATGTATTGGCATAGAACTCTTGAACCATTAAGATTCCGACTTGTTGAATGGGGTTGGTGAGAACTTCCCAACCTCTTCTTCGGATCTCATGTCGGATCTCTGGATATTCGCCCTTTTTGAGCTTAAATGGGACCTCGGGGATCACCTTCTTCTTGGCCACAACTTCATAGAAGTGGTCTTGATGCACCTTTGAGAGGAATCTCTCCATCTCCCATGACTCGGAGGTGGAAGCTTTTGCCTTTCCTTTCCTCTTTCTAGAGGTTTCTCCGGCCTTTGGTACCATAAATGGTTATGGAAAAACAAAAAAGCTTTAGCTTTTACCACACCAAACTTAGAAGGTTACTCGTCCTTGAGCAAAAGAAGAAAGAAGAGAGTAGAAGAAGAAGAAATAGAGGAGATGGAGGGGGCTTTGTGTTTCGGCCAAGGGGGAGAAGTAGTGTTTAGGTTGTGTGAAAAATGAAGGAGTGAAGATGGGTTTATATAGGAGTGGAGAGGGGGGTATGGTTCGGCCATTATGGGTGGGTTTGGGTGGGGAAGTGGTTTGAATTTGCATGGTGAGGTAGGTGGGGTTTTATGAAGGATGGATGTGAGTGGTGAAGAGAATGGTGGGATTTGATAGGTGAGGGGTTTTTGGGAAAGAGGTATTGAGGTGATTGGTGAATGGTGAATGGGTGAAGAAGAGAAAGAGAGGTGGGGTAGGTGGGGATCCTGTGGGGTCCATAGATCCTGAGGTGTCAAGGATTTCTCATCCCTGCACCATGTGGCGTGCAAAACGCCCCTTGCTGTCAATCCTGGCGTTTAACGCCAGGCTGCTGCCCATTTCTGGTGTTTAACGCCAGCTTCTTGCCCATTCCTGGCGTTAAACGCCAGTCTGGTGCCCATTTCTGGCGTTAAACGCCCAGAATGGTGCCAGACTGGGCGTTTAACGCCCATTTTGCTACCCTTACTGGCGTTTAAACGCCAGTAAGTTTCTCCTCCTGGGTGTTCTATTTTTCATTCTGTTTTTCCTTCTATTTTTGCTTTTTTAATTATTTTTGTGACTTCACATGATCATCAACCTACAGAAAACATAAAATAACAAAAGAAAATAGAAATTTAATATAGATAGTTAAAGATTGGGTTGCCTCCCAACAAGCGCTTCTTTAATGTCAATAGCTTGACAGTGGCTCTCATGGAGCCTCACAGATGTTCAGAGCAATGTTGGAACCTCCCAACACCAAACTTAGAGTTTGAATGTGGGGGTTCAACACCAAACTTAAAGTTTGGTTGTGGCCTCCCAACACCAAACTTAGAGTTTGACTGTGGGGGCTCTGTTTGACTCTGTATTGAGAGAAGCTCTTCATGCTTCCTCTCCATGGTGACAGAGGGATATCCTTGAGCTTTAAATACAAGGGAGTCTTCATTCACTTGAATGATCAATTCTCCTCTGTCAACATCAATCACAGCTTTTGCTGTGGCTAGGAAGGGTCTGCCAAGGATGATGGATTCATCCATACACTTCCCAGTCTCTATGATTATGAAATCAGCAGGGATGTAATGGTCTTCAACCTTTACCAAGACATCCTCTACAAGTCCATAAGCCTATTTCTTTGAATTGTCTGCCATCTCCAGTGAGATTCTTGCAGCTTGTACCTCAATGATCCCTAGCTTCTCCATTACAGAGAGAGGCATAAGGTTTATACTTGATCCCAGGTCACACAAAGCCTTCTCAAAGGTCATGGTGCCTATGGTACAAGAGATGGAGAATTTTCCAGGGTCTTGTCTCTTCAGAGGTAATTTCTGCCTAGTCAAGTCATCCAGTTCTTTGATGAGCAATGGAGGTTCATCCTCCCAAGTCTCATTACCAGACAACTTGGCATTTAGCTTTATGATTGCTCCAAGGTACTTAGCAACTTGCTCTTCAGTAACATCTTCATCCTCTTCAGAGGAAGAATACTCATCAGAGCTCATGAATGGCAGAAGTAAATTCAATGGAATCTCTATGGTCTCAATGTGAGTCTCAGATTCCCATGGTTCCTCTTTAGGGAACTCCATGGAGGTCAGTGGACGTCCATTGAGGTCTTCCTCAGTGGATATCACTGCCTCTTCCTCCTCTCCAGGTTTGGCCATGTGAGACGTGTTTATGGCCTTGCACTCTCTCTTTGGATTCTCTTCTGTATTGCTTGGGAGAGTACTAGGAGGGAGTTCAGTAATTTTCTTACTCAGCTGACCCACTTGTGCCTCCAAATTTCTAATGGAGGACCTTGTTTCAGTCATGAAACTTTGAGTGGTTTTGATTAGATCAGAGACAATGGTTGCTAAATCAGAGTGGCTCTGTTTAGAGTTCTCTGTCTGTTGCTGAGAAGATGATGGAAAAGGCTTGCTATTGCTAAACTTGTTTCTTCCACCATTATTGTTGTTGAAACCTTGTTGAGGTCTCTGTTGATCCTTCCATGAGAGATTTGGATGATTTCTCCATGAAGGATTATAGGTGTTTCCATAGGGTTCTCCCATGTAATTCACCTCTTCCATTGCTGGGTTCTCAGGATCATAAGCTTCTTCTTCAGAGGAAGCTTCCTTAGTACTGCCTGTTGCTACTTGCATTTCAAACAGACTCTGAAAAATCATATTGACTTGTTAGGTCAATATTTTATTCTGAGCCAATATGGCATTCAGAGTATCAATCTCAAGAACTCCTTTCTTCTGATTTGTCCCATTATTCACAGGATTCTTTTCAGAAGTGTACATGAATTGGTTATTTGCAACCATTTTAATGAGTTCCTGAGCTTCTGCAGGCATCTTCTTCAGATGAAGAGATCCTCTAGCAGAGCTATCCAATGATATCTTGGATAGTTCAGACAGACCATCATAGAAAATTCCTATGATGCTCCATTCAGAAAGCATGTCAGAAGGACATCTTCTGATTAATTGCTTGTATCTTTCCCAAGCTTCATAGAGGGATTCACCTTCCTTCTGTCTGAAAGTTTGGACTTCCACTCTAAGCTTGCTCAATTTTTGAGGTGGAAAGAACTTTGCCAAGAAGGCATTGACTAGCTTTTCCCAAGAGTTCAGGCTTTCTTTAGGTTGTGAGTCCAACCATGTCCTAGCTCTGTCTCTTACAGCAAAAGGAAAAAGCATAAGTCTGTAGACTTCATGGTCAACCCCATTGGTCTTGACAGTGTCACAGATTTGCAAGAATTCAGCTAAGAACTGATGAGGATCTTCCAATGGAAGTCCATGAAACTTGCAATTATGTTGCATTAGAGAAACTAATTGAGGCTTTAGCTTAAAGTTGTTTGCTCCAATGGCAGAGATTGAGATGCTTCTCCCATAGAAGTCGGGAGTAGATGCAGTAAAGTCACCAAGCACCTTTCTTGCATTGTTGGCATTGTTATTTTCGGCTGCCATGGTTTCTTCTTCCTTGAAAAGCTCTGTTAGGCCCTCTAAAGAGAGATGTTCTTTAGCTTCTCTTAGATTTCTCTTCAAGGTCCTTTCAGGTTCAGGATCAGCTTGAACAAGTATGCCTTTATCTTTGTTCCTGCTCATATGAAAGAGAAGAGAACAAAAAAGTAGGGAATCCTCTATGTCACAGTATAGAGATTCTTGAGGTGTCAGAGGAAAGGAAGAATAGAAGGAGGAGGTAGATAGAAGAGAATTCGAACATATAAAGAAGGAGGGAGTTCGAATTGCACCTTGAGGAAGAGTGTTGGTCCTTTAAATAGAAGGATGTGAGAAGAGGGGAAGAATTTTCGAAATTAAAGTAAAAGATTTTGAAATAATTAAAAGAAATTTTGAAAATTTTATTGATGATTTTCGAAAATTAAGATTGGGAAAGAAATTAAGTGATTTTTGAAAAAAATTTTGAAATTAGAAATCAAGAAGATATGATTGAGAGTTAATTTTAAAAAAGATGTGATTGAGAAGATATGATTGAGAAGATATGATTGAAAATCAATTTAGAAAAAGAAAGTTTTTAAAATTAAAGTTGATTACTTGACTAATAAGAAATTAAAAGATATGATTCTAAAATTTAAAGTTTGATCCTTTCTTAATAGGCAAGTAACAACTTGAAACTTTTGAAGTAAATCTTTAATTATAACAAGGATTTTCGAAAATTAAAAAAAATGGAAAGAAATTGATTTTGAAGAGATATGATTGAAAATATGTGATTTAAAAAAGATTTGATTTTGAAAAAATATGAAGATTTGAAAAAAATTTGAATTAAAAACAAAATCTTCCCTCTTGTGTCCTTCTGGCGTTAAACGCCCAGCCAGGTACCCTGGCTGGCGTTTAAACGCCAGTTTTCCTTCTTCACTGGGCGTTTTGAACGCCCAGCTTTTTCTGTTTGATTCCTCTGCTGAATGTTCTGAATCTTCAATTCTCTGTATTATTGACTTGAAAAGACATAGTTTTGAAAAAAAAAAATTTTTGAATTTTTAATGATGAGAAACAATAAAAATGCAACTAAGATCAAATAAACAATGCATGCAAGACACCAAACTTAAGAATTTTCATATAAGAGACACTAAGAAATTGAGAATTCATATGAAAAACAATAAAACACACAAAACAAGAGAATTTAAAGATCAGAGCAATGAAATCATCAAGAACAACTTGAAGATTAATGAAGAACATATTGCATGTTTTCGAAAAATGCAAGAAGAATGCAATTGACACCAAACTTAAAAATTGATACCAGACTCAAACAAGAAACATAAAATACTTTTGATTTTTATGATTTTATAAATTTTTTTTTGTGATTTTCGAAACTTATATGGAAAAGAAAATAAAGAGATTTAAAACTTTTAATGAGAATTCCAGGAATCATGTAATGTTAGTCTAAAGCTTCAGTGTAAAAAGATTAGACATGTTTGGCCAAGTTTCAGCAGGACATTACATTCAGCAGCTAAATTGATGAGAATCAATCAGCTTTTGTGATGCTAAGAACATCACCTTGAAACTCTAGAATTTATTCTTAAAAATTCTGAAAAGTACCTAATCTAAGCAACAAGATGAACCGTCAGTTGTCCAAACTCGAACAATCCCCGACAACGGCGCCAAAAACATGGTATGCAAAATTGTGATCATCAACAATGGAACCAAAGGACTTGGAGCTCTTAAACGTGAATCACACTTTGTCACAATTCTGCACAACTAACCAGCAAGTGCACTGGGTCATCCAAGTAATAAACCTTACGTGAGTAAGGGTCGATCCCACGGAGACTGTTGGCTTGAAGCAAGCTATGGTCACCTTGTAAATCTCAGTCAGGCTAATTCAGATGGTGATGGAGAATTGATAATTAAAAGATAAATAAAACACAAAATAAACATAGAGATACTTATGTAATTCTTTGGTTGGAATTTTAGATAAGCGTATGAAGATGCTTTGTTCCTCCTGAACCTCTGCTTTCTTATTGCCTTCTTCCAATCATTCATACTCCTTTCCATGGCAAGCTTTATGTTGGGCATCACCGTTGTCAATGGCTACTTTCCGTCCTCTCAGTGAAAACGTTCCAAATGCGCTGTCACCGCATGGCTAATCATCTGTCGGTTCTCGAGCATGTCGGAATAGGATCCATTGATCCTTTTTGCATCTGTCACACGCCCCACAATCGCGAGTTTGAAGCTCGTCACAGTCATCCCTTCCCAGATCCTACTCGGAATACCACAGACAAGGTTTAGACTTTCCGGATCTCAAGAATGACCGCCAATAATTCTAGCCTATACCACGAAGGTTCCAATCTTAGATTAGAAACCCAAGAGATACGCATTCAAGCTTGTTTGCATGTAGAATGGAAGTGGTTGTCAGTCACGCGTTCATAGGTGAGAATGGTGATGAGTGTCACATAATCATCACATTCATTATGTTCTTGGGTGCGAATGAATATCTTGGAGAAGAAATAGACTTGAGTTGAATAGAAAAACAATAGTACTTTGTATTAATTCATGAAGAACAGCAGAGCTCCACACCTTAATCTATGGTGTGTAGAAACTCCACCGTTGAAAATACATAAGTGATAATAGTGTAAGCATGGCCGAATGGCCAGCCTCCAAGGTCTAGGGACTAAACGTCCAAAGATTGTTTAAAATACAATAGTAAAAGGTCCTATTTATAGAGAACTAGTAGCCTAGGATTTACAGAAATCAGTAATTAATGCAGAAATATTCTTCCGGGCCCACTTGGTGTGTGCTTGGACTGAGCATTGAAGCTTCCATGTGTAGAGACTTTTCTTGGAGTTAAACTCCAGCTTTTGTGCCAGTTTGGGCGTTTAACTCCAGCTTTTGTGCCAGTTTTGGAGTTAAACGCCAGAATTCTTGAGCTGACTTGGAACGCCGGTTTGGGCCATCAAATCTCGAGCAAAGTATAGACTATTATATATTGCTGGAAAGCCCAGGATGTCTACTTTCCAACGCAATTGAGAGTGCGCCAATTGAGCTTCTGTAGCTCCAGAAAATCCACTTTGAGTGCAGGGAGGTCAGAATCCTACAGCATCTGCAGTCCTTTTTCAGCCTCTGAATCAGATTTTTGCTCAGGTCCCTCAATTTCAGCCAGAAAATACCTGAAATCACAAAAAAATACACAAACTCATAGTAAATTCCAGAAATGTAATTTTTAAATAAAAACTAATAAAAATATAATAAAAACTAATTAAAATATACTAAAAACATACTAAAAATAATGCCTAAAAGCGTATAAATTATCCGCTCATCAATGGCCACCATAAAAGGCAAGGAGAAGGCATCGAAAAAGTCGGCCACTAAAAGGGTACCCAAAGATCAACTGCCAAGGCGTACCCTACACTAGGAGCTAAGCCCCTCTCAAAGAAGGCGAAGACGATTGTTCATATTGATGAACAAGAGAAGGACAATCCGGCACGGGACCCCACAAGGTTTTCCAACTGCTTCTGTGAGCTCATGTTCCCCGCTATGGTTGAGAGAAATTATCACTCTGAGCATCCACTCGCCCCTACGGCGCACATTGTTCAGTATGTCATGCCTCGTATTGAGCGGCGACAATGGGATTTCTAATGCGAAGACCACAGGAGGCCAACCTTTCTTGGGTAGTGGAGTTCTACTCCAACTACCACTCCCCTTCTCTTCAGTCAGTTTATGTGCACCGGAAGCAAGTCCCGGTTTCGGAGGAAGCTATCCAAGGGGTGCTTAATATTTTACCAGTACCGGAGGAGATGGATGGTTACCAAGAGGTCCTACATCAGCGCAATGAATTTCGGTTTGATTGGGACTCGATCCTTCGGGTCATTGCCCAACCAGAGACATTTTGGACCCAAGGGAGACTCAGGATGCGGCCTAAGTGCATTGACGCACGCTCACTTACTGTGGAGACTCGAGCATGGGCCCAGATCTTATCTCACTACGCACTTCCAAGCACCCATGAGTCATCCATCACGACAGACCTAGCCCTCCTTGTCTGGTGCTTCCTCACGGAGAGGCCAGTCAACATCCCTCTCCTCATCCGACAAGCGATGGATCGGGTCCATACCAAGGGTAATCTACCATTTTCCGCCTTGGTATCCAATTTGGTTGCTGCGGCTGGCGTCCCCCGCGAGGCTAAGGACATGAAAGCATTAGTTCTAGCAAAAGGCGATATCGTCCCGAGCGAGAAATATCTTCAGCCTCCCACAGACACCACAAGCCTTGACATAGCTCTTCCTTCCACCATTCCTACCACTTCATCAGGACCACATAAGTCAACCCATCAATTGCTTGTGGAGCTCAATGAGAATATAGACCATTATGAGCGGCGGAACAAATGCCGATTTGCTTACTTGAAGAAGCTTTGGGGTTGTACTAACCCACCTACGGACGAGCTGGACACTTCCAGATCCGCTTCAGACCACAGTGAAGCAAGCACTCAAGATATGGATGGAGGAAATGGTGACCCCGATCCCACTCTGCATATCACCAATGGCACGGAGGACCGTGCAAACTTCTAAGTGTGGGGAGGTCGGTTACCGACTTCCATAGGTAACAACCCTTTTCTTTTCAACACCCATGATTTTGATTTTTCTTTCATCAGTTAGGATAAATTACATGGTTCATTTTTGTACTTGAACACTTTTTGCATGTTAGGACTACTTGGTTAGGGTGATAACTTTTTTTTTTGAGAAATCGTCTTTAGGGCACCCTACCAATTTGAGAAAAAATTTGTGTTAATCTTGCTTAAAGAATTTATTCTGGAACATGGTTTTTGAGCTAAGAATACAAGCATGTGAGTTTTGAGCCCAACTGCATGGTTACATCATATAACCACCTATTTCTCCTTCTTGTGTGACTATTCTCTTTCTATGATTGTAATCTTTGATTTGTTTGATTCTTTATGTCCATTATTCCATGTATACATGCATTTATATGATTGAAGCCATCATTTCATTTAGCTCACTTACCCAAATAGCCTACCTTTCATCAACCATTGTTAGCCAATCTTGAGCTTATTTTAATCCTTTCTTGTTCTTAATTTTATCACATTACAAGCCTTTAAGCAAAAAACAATAAATGTCCTGAACTTGGATTTTTGATTAGCTTAGGCTAGTGAGTGTGTGTATCATTCAAGTGTGGGAAAACTTGGGACATTGGTTAAGGTAAAAGTGTATTTTGAGTTTTTCATTGAAAATTATGGGAATTGGGTACATACTCATGTATTGATTAAATGTAAAACCATATGCATTGATACTTTTGTATACACTTTATTGCGAAAAAGAAAAAAAAAATATATATATATATACAAAATAAAGGAAAAAAATAATAGAAAAAGAAAGAAAAAGAAAAGCAATAAAAAGGGGACAAAATGCCCTAAAGTGAAGTCCAATAATGATCAGTGCATGAGTTGCGATCAAGAAAAGAATGCATGAGTGTGTGAAAAAAAAAGAGTGAAGAATGGGTAGTTAGGCTTGTTTTAGATTTTTATAGGTTGTTGTATAGGTTAGGTGGGAAGCTTATGTTAATCAAAGATTCAAATTTCGAGCTCACTTAGCTATATATAACCTTACCTTGACCCTAGCCCCATTACAACCTAAGAAAAGACCTCATGATATATGTATGCATGTATTGAATAAGTGTTGATTGTTAGATAAAACACAAATCTTAGAAAGCATGATTAGAGGAGAATTGAGTGAATCAATCCTAAACACTTGAGCGACTAAAGTGCAAACACTTCCGGTGAGGGTTTGATGCTCAATTCCTTGTTACCGGCTTTCATGAGCATTCTTCATGCAAGTTATATACACTCCACTTTGATGTTTGAATTGGTAGAGTTCATGAATTATCTTGTCATTTTGGCCCTATGTGCTCATAAATATATTCTTGGGAGTTCATGCACCTTTGACCAAGTACATAGGTACATTTGCATTAGTTGCATCCATATAGGTAAATTGCATTCAATAAACTCCGTTCTCCTATGTTCTTTGGTAACCTTTAGCATGAGGACATGCTTGGTTTATGTGTGGGGAGATTTGATAAACTCCAATTTTAGGGTTTACCTTGTGTAGAATTTGAGGGGTTTTATCAACATTCTTTCACACTTATTTATATAAAATGCATAGTTTTGTGTTCCCTTCCTAATGGTGCTTAATGGTTGAAAACATGCTATTTAGACCCTAAACAAGCTATATTTTAATCTCCCTCTATTACTGACGTTAGGATTTTTGCCAGTAAAGAATTTCATAGAAACAGTCGCATTGTAGATATAGTTTCTAAACCAACAAAAATCCCTTCGTACAAACGTTTTGGTTGTCACAAGTAACAAACCCCTTTTAAATTGATAACCAAGTATTTAAACCTCGGGTCATCTTCTCAAGGAATTGCAGGGAGGTATATTCTTATTATTGGTTATGAGTTTTGTAAATTGGGGGTTTTGGAGCTTGGGCAATGAGCACAGATATATTTAAATGACAAATAAAATAAATAAATAACTGTAAAATAAATTTTTGACAAGGTATGAGAAATTAGAAGTCCAGACTTAGTTATCCTTATCAATAATAATGAAAGTTGAATCTTAATTCCACTTAGTTAACCTTTACTAAAGCAAAGGAAAGTCAAGGGACTAATTAGTTTGATCTTCGAATCCTATTTATTTCCTAAGAAAAGATTGGGATTATTGAAGTTCAGTTCAATTATCAAAGATAACAGTTATCAATTATGTTGAGCTAAGATAACTCCTGAGTTACTGCTTTCTTAACCAAGACCAAAAGGGGAAAAAGTAAATTTACTGGAATAAAAATATCTTCAGATGGGAATAACAATAATGTAAATAAAAGAAAGCAATATTAAACTGAAATACCTCAAGTAATATTAATTCAAAAGAGTAATCTGTAACATGGAAGAATTCATAAAATTGCAAGAGTAAATAAAAATGAATGTTGAACCTGATAAACAGAGATAATCCTGAAAGCGAATAAAATCCTAAATCTAAATCCTAATCCTAAAGAGAGAGGAGAGAATCTCCCTCTCAAACTAAATCTAAATCATGAGAAGTGAATTATGAGAGCCCGTTTATGAATGGATGCATTTCCCCACTTTATAGCCTCTAATCTGTATTTTCTGGGCCGAGAACTGGGTCAGAAACAACCTAGAATTCGCTGGTTGCGAATTCAAACATGCTGAATTTCCGTCACTGCGACGCGGCCGCATGGAGCACGCAGTCGCATCGCCTAGCATCAGGGCAACTATGGCATATTATATATCAAATCGAATCCCCAGACATTAGCTTTCCAACACAACTGGAACTGCATCATTTGGACCTCTGTAGCTAAAGTTATAGCCGTTTGAGTGCGAAGAGGTCAGGCTGGACAGCTTAGCAATTTCTCCAACTTCTTGTATTCCTTCCACTTTTGCATGCTTCCTTTCCATCCTCTGAGCCATTCCTACCCTGTAATCTCTGAAATCACTTAACACACATATCAAGGCATCTAATGGTGATAAGAGAGGATTAATATTAGAAATTATAAGTCCAAAAAAGCATGTTTTCAATCAAAGCACATAATTAGGAAGGCAAATGTAAAACCATGCAAATAGTATGAATAAGTGGGTAAAGAGTTGATAAAAATCACTCAAATGAGCACAAGATAAACCATAAAATAGAGGTTTATCAACCTCCCCACACTTAAATAATAGCATGTCCTCATGCTAAGCTCAAGAGAAACTATAAAGGTGAAGAGGAATGATAGAATGTATGAAATGCAACCTACCTAATGCAACTATATGCTAAGATGTTTCTACCTACTTGGTTAAAAGCAAACAAGTTCTCCAAGACAAACATAAATCAGATTTCACTAATTCAATCATACAATAAAAAGCAAGTAAACTTGTAAGAAGATAGCTCATGAAAGCAGGGAACATAGAATTAAGCCTTGAACCCTTACTAGTAGTGTATATCACTCTAATCTCTCAAGTGTATAGGGTCAATCACTCTACTCTTCTCTAGTCATGGTTTCTAAAATTTGTTTTTCACCTAACCAATCAACAATATTTAATATACCAATGCAAACATCATGAGGTCTTTTCAAGGTTGTAACGGGGCTAAGGTAAGGGTAAGGGTATATGTATATGGCTAAGTGAGCTTTATAAATTGAATCTTTAATTAACCTAAACTTTCACCTAACATACATATACTCTATATAATTCTAAAATCATGCCTAGCTACCCATAATCTTCACTTTTGCATTACATACTCATGTATCAATTTTTTCTTTAATTTTATCACATATGCATTGATCTTTTATTAACTTAACATTGGGGTAATTTTGTACCCTTATTTATTTATTTATATTGTATATTTTTTTTTCTTTTTTCTTTTTCTCTCTTTTTTTATTTTATTTTATTATTTTTTTGAGAGACATAAAAACTAGAATAACATATCAATGCATATAGAATTTTTTAATTTTCTATTTTACATGAGTAGGTACCCAAATTTTTCAATATTCAAAATTAGAAACATGATACATTCCCTTATTAACCTAAGTTCCCACAGTTTTTCCACACTTAATTGTTACACAATCCCTATCTTAAGCTAACCAAAGATTCAATTGGGATATTTAATGGTTTTTCTGCTTAAAGCTAGTGATGTGGTAAAATACAGAATAAATGGGGATTAAAAGACTCAAGGTGGCTGACAAGGGTGATTTAAAGGGTAGGCTTATTTGGGATAAGTGAGCTAAAATCAAATAATGGCCTCAATCATATGCAAGCATGTAAATACACTAAATATTGGACATATAGAATGGAACAAAGCTAAGATTGCAATTATAGAGAAAAAAACACACAAGAATAAAAATATTATGGTTAAATAGTGTAACCATATAAATAAGCTCAAAATCTCACAGGTTGTGTATTCTTTAGCTCAAAAACCATGTTCCAAATACAACTTCAAACAAGTTTTAACACATAAAAATTAAAAAAAAAAATTTCAATTTAAATTAGTGAAATTTTTCAAAAATGGAATTACTTTAACCAAGTAGTAACTAAATGCAAACAATCAACTACACATGCAATCTATTATGCAATGCAACAATGAACTAATAAAGAAAATAAAACATTGGTGTTGAGATAGAAGATAACTAACCTCTGGAAGTCGGTATCGACCTCCCCACACTTAAAGATTGCACCGTCCTCAGTGCATGCTAAGATGTGCAGGTGGACGGGCTGCTCCAACTGATGTCTTTCTCTATAGATTGTGCAGATTGACTCGCCTGTCTCCCCTTAAGAAGTTTTTCCGCTCCCTTCGTGGTGGCCATCCTGAAAGAAGAGGGAAAAGAAAAAGTAACCCAAAAATAAAGATAGAAAATAAATAAAATATGGGTGTTAATGCCAGATAATAAGGGTCTCAATTACATGGTAGCTACAACATGCAAATGAGAAAACAGTAGAAGTACATGGCAAATCAGGAATGCAAAAATTTGCAAAAATAGGGAAGAGAGTGTGGGTAAAGAGAGATAATAAAAATTCATGTCAATGTAAAAGTAATACAGGTATAAAAGATTGGCATTGATATAAATAATATTACCTATCCAGAATAAAACAAGTCACTAAGCACCCAAAATAATTCAAGAGAATATGCAACAGTTAAATAAGAAAATTTTAACACCAAAGGAAAAATAATTAATTTAGAAAAGAAAATAAAAATATGCACTAAATTAATATGCAATGAATGAAATATTCAAATAAATTAAGTAAAATAAAATAAAAGATAAGAAGAATGAGAAGGGAAAGAAATAAAGTAAGAAAGAAAGAAGAAAAGATAGAAGAAATTAGGATTAGAGAAGAAAAGATAAGAAAATTGGCTGATCTGGATATTCTGTGTGCCGCTGGTGACGCGGTCGCGTGGGTGACGCGGTCGCGTGGTGCGTAATAAGGTCAGGCGACGCGGACGCGTGGGGCATGCGGACGCGTGGCCTGATTTGTGCGATTGGCGCGAGTGCAGCCTTATGCTCGCACAACTCTCTGTTCAAAACTGAGTATTGCCAAAATCCAGGGTGACGCGATTGCGTGGGGGCATGCGATCGCGTGAATGGCCATTATTGGAAAACGACGCGACCGCGTGGGGCACGCGTTCGCGTCGGAGGGCTTGGGCTTCCAGCACGAGTCCAGCCCAATTCTAGCATAACTCTCTGCCATGTACCCTTTACGTCGATTTTACAGGTCACGCGGCCGCATGGGTGACGCGGTCACGTGGGAGGCCAATGTTCCCACCTGACGTGGACGCGTCAGCAACGCGGTCGTGTGGGGTCAAATTATGCTAAAGGCGCACCTCCAGCCACGCTCTCGCGTGACTTTCTGTTCGTTTTCTTTTCTTCCCATTGCACTGGTGACGCGGACGCGTCAGCGACGCTGCCGCGTCACGTGCGTGTTTTTTTTTTAATGCAATATGCAGAATACAATGCTTAATGTGAATGCTATGAAAACTTCCAGGTTCAATGAAAATTAAAATAAAATAAAAACAAACAACATGAAATAAAATTGAAAAAGAAACAATCATACCATGGTAGGTTGTCTCCCACCTAGCACTTTTAGTTAGAGTCCTTAAGTTGGACATTTGGTGAGCTTCCTGTTATGGTGGCTTATGCTTGTATTCATCCAAAAATCTCCACCAGTGTTTGGAATTCCAACAGCCTCCGAGGTCCTAAACTAGGCACGTAAAGCCTTTGAGCAGCTTCAAACAGATTCTTAGGCTCCCGGGGTGTTGGATGTTAGCACAGATTCCAGGATCCCAAAACCTTGCTTTTGCACCCGTCTTCTTGTTGATCATCATGATTCCATCCGGGTAGTTCAGCCTTAGAATTCTCACTGAGGCATCCAAACAACTTCCTAGACCCATTCAGTTGAGCTTTACACCAACCCTTGCATTTAAACCTTGAGTATGCAACCATGTTGAACCTTGCTTGACAACTCCAACCACTAACCATCGTCCTCTTACTCTTAATACCACAAAGAGCTCTAAGTTGACCATCCTTCTCCAGTAGCCCATATTCAAGTGGAATTAGAAAGCTAAGGGATATGAATTTCACCCACTTGAATGTTGTGACGGATGATGGCAACTTAGGGGGAGGGTCTCCAATAACTTTGGCAAGGTGATTCCAAGCTCCATTCTCTTGTGCTCTTTGACAACTTCCACCTCTTTGCAAGCTTCTTCAATTTCAACCTCTTCCTCTTGGTAGCTTTCTTCTAATTCAATCTCTTCTTCATTACTTACCAAGGGTATGGGAGGTTGTGCTTCTTTTTTTTGAATCTCCATCTCTTGATCAACCTCTTCCAAGTCCTTAACCATGATATGCCTTGGAGGTTGTACACCCTCCTCAACATCAAATGCAACCGTCTTGGAAGGAGGTTCTATGTCTTGACTTTCCCATGGAGGTTCAGCATCTCCTAAGTCTGCAACCACTTCTTCTTCTTCGATAATTACAGCTTCCTCCACTTGTTCCAGTACAAAGTCATGCTCCGTACTGTCCACTGGAGTTTCTAATGTCTCCTTCATGCTACGTTCTTCATTAGATTGCCCACATGAATCCATGGGAGAACTTTGAGTGTCCGAGCGTCGGGAACCTAATTGACTTATCGCTTGATTTAGTTGATATAGAGTTGCATGAAATCGATCCGCTGCTTTCTTGAGATGATCCCTTGATTCTTCCTTCACTAATTCTTCAACCACTCCTTCGACTTCAAGGGTTTTTACTACCTTCATGTTTAGGGCCTCCTCTAGCTCCTTATGAAGTATGGATTCGCGAAAATGATCCCTTCTCTCTTGTTCCATGTCAATAGCATTATTGAGATCATGTTGCTCTTGGATTGATAGATGTGGGTGCTCTTCCATGGATGGTGGTGATGGGATGGAGATATCATTCTGTGGTTGACAAGGAAGTGCACTAGAGCTTGAGGGTTGATTGTTGAAGGTATTTGGTGGTCTGATTTGGGCGAAGAGAGCTTGTATAGTAGAGTTTAGATCGGCAAGTGCTTTCTCCATGGAGGTTTGGGGTGGTTCTATGTATGGCTCATTCGGTTCATAGCGTGGTTGGTATGGTGGATGTGGGTTAGGGTCATATGGAGGTGAATGGCGGAAAGGGGCTTGTGAGTATGGTGGTCCAAAGTCATGTTGAGGAAAGGGGCTTGTGAGTATGGTGGTGGTGGTTGATAGTCCATTAGAGGTGGTTGTTGCCATGAAGGTTGATCAAATCCTTGTGGCTCCTCCCATCTTTGATTGTTCCAACCTTGATGCCTGTTCTCATTGTAATTTCTTCTTCCTGCAACATAATTGTAACCAGACTCATAGCCAAAGGGGTGAGAGTTCATAGTAACAAATAAAAATTAAAAATGAAAATAGAAACAAATTTATATTAAAAGGTTATTGAATTTTAAATTTGAAAATTAAATCTTGAAATTTGAATTTTAAATTTTTAAAATTTGAATTTTTAAATTTTTGAAATTTGAATTTTGAAATTTGATTTTTAAATTTTTGAATTTTTGAATTTAATAAGGAAAGAGAAAAATAATAAAATGACAACAAACGTAAAAAATTTTAGATCAAAACGAAGAAAACAATTAATAACAACTTGAAGGTCAAGATGAACACGAAGAACAACTTGAAGATCAAGATGAACACCAAGAACAAATTTTTGAAAAAAAAAATTTTAATAACTAAATAAAAACCAATAACCTCTTAATTTACGAAAAAAAACAAAAATAAAAACAAAAATAAAAATAAATAAACAAGCAAAAAGCAAATATTTATAATAACCAATAATAAGGCACACGTTTGCAATTCCCCGGCAACGGCGCCATTTTGACGTTAGGATTTTTGCCAGTAAAGAATTTCATAAAAACAGTCGCGTTGTAGATATAGTTTCTAAACCAACAAAAATCCCTTCGTACAAACGTTTTGGTTGTCACAAGTAACAAACTCCTTTTAAATTGATAACCGAGTATTTAAACCTCGGGTCGTCTTCTCAAGGAATTGCAGGGAGGTATATTCTTATTATTGGTTATGAGTTTTGTAAATTGGGGGTTTTGGAGCTTGGGCAATGAGCACAGATATATTTAAATGACAAATAAAATAAATAAATAACTGTAAAATAAACTTTTGACAAGGTATGAGAAATTAGAAGTCCAGACTTAGTTATCCTTATCAATAATAATGAAAGTTGAATCTTAATTCCACTTAGTTAACCTTTACTAAAGCAAAGGAAAGTCAAGGGACTAATTAGTTTGATCTTCGAATCCTATTTATTTCCTAAGAAAAGATTGGGATTATTGAAGTTCAGTTCAATTATCAAAGATAACAGTTATCAATTATGTTGAGCTAAGATAACTCCTGAGTTACTGCTTTCTTAACCAAGACCAAAAGGGGAAAAAGTAAATTTACTGGAATAAAAATGTCTTCAGATGGGAATAACAATAATGTAAATAAAAGAAAGCAATATTAAACTGAAATACCTCAAGTAATATTAATTCAAAAGAGTAATCTGTAACATGGAAGAATTCATAAAATTGCAAGAGTAAATAAAAATGAATGTTGAACCTGATAAACAGAGATAATCCTGAAAGCGAATAAAATCCTAAATCTAAATCCTAATCCTAAAGAGAGAGGAGAGAATCTCCCTCTCAAACTAAATCTAAATCATGAGAAGTGAATTATGAGAGCCCGTTTATGAATGAATGCATTCCCCCACTTTATAGCCTCTAATCTGTGTTTTCTGGGCCGAGAACTGGGTCAGAAACAACCCAGAATTCGCTGGTTGTGAATCAAACATGCTGAAAATTTCCGTCACTGCGACGCGGCCGCATGGAGCACGCGGTCGTGTCGCCTAGCGTTAGGAAAACTATGGCATATTATATATCAAATCGAAGCTCCGGATGTTAGCTTTCCAACGCAACTAGAACCGCATCATTTGGACCTCTGTAGCTAAAGTTATAGCTGTTTGAGTGCGAAGAGGTCAAGCTGGACAGCTTAGCAATTTCTCCAACTTCTTGTATTCCTTCCACTTTTGCATGCTTCTTTTCCATCCTCTGAGCCATTCCTTCCCTGTAATCTCTGAAATCACTTAACACACATATCAAGACATCTAATGGTGATAAGAGAGGATTAATATTAGAAATTATAAGTCCAAAGAAGCATGTTTTCAATCAAAGCACACAATTAGGAAGGCAAATGTAAAACCATGCAAATAGTATGAATAAGTGGGTAAAGAGTTGATAAAAACCACTCAAATGAGCACAAGATAAACCATGAAATAGAGGTTTATCAATTACCATTCGATGCTGTGATCTGTTTGTTGAGTAATTTCAAAGTTTATAGGGGAAAGAATGGTCTAGAAGAGAGAAAGGAAGTATGCACAAATGGAAGGAGCATGAAAAAGGGAGCTTTGGAGCATTGGCATCGATGCGCACGCATGGCCTACGAGCACACGTGGGAGCTTGGTTCTGAGATTGGCACACAAAAAGTGATGCATTCACGTGGTTGGGCAAAAAATCTCATCTACGCGTACGCGTGGCTCGTAAAAACCCAGACGACGCGTACGCGTGACCGACGTGTACGCGTGACGCTCAGCACGTGACTTCTTTAGTGAAATCATGGCTGGCGATTTATGAAGAGCTCTAGGCCCAGTTTGAGCTTAATTGTGGAGGGAAAAGACCCAAGTGACCAAGGATTGAGGGGGGATTCACACATTAAGAATTTTTAGCTAGTTTTTGAGTTTATGTTTCTAGAGAGAGAAACTCTCACTTCTCTCTAGGTTCTAGCTTTCTCAATTTCAATTTCACTTGGATCCTTTGGTTAGATCTGAATTTAATTCAATTTTACATTGCTCTAATTTGTAGATCTCATTCTTCTACTCTCAATTTAGTGTTCTTGTTACTCTAGTTATTTTGGATCTTGGATTTGGATCTTGTTTACTTTGATTTCTATTTATGCATTGATGAATTTTATGTTCATTGTTGTTAATTGCTTTATTGTTGTTAATTGTTTGTAGTAAATAGCCTTAATTCAAATTCTCTTCTCAATTTCATAATGTCTTTCATTATTGCTCACCAAGTGCTTGAGAAAATGTCAACTATAGCTATGGAGTAGATCTTCACTCTTGGCTTGGGAGTTGGGTAATTGGAGACACTTGAATTGTCAAGGTCTTTTGTTGATTGACAATTGGAAATTGCTAGTTGATTTGAACTCCACTAAAGCTAGTCTTTCCTTATGATTTGACTAGGACTTGTGGACTCAAATTGAGTATCTCCACTTGACTTTCCTTCATAGTTAGAGGTTAACTAATTAGAGCAATAGCTAATTAATGTCACAATTGATGGAGGCAATGATGATAGGAATTTCAATTCTCACTCCTAGCCAAGTATTTTACATTGATTGATAGTCATTCACCATTGCTAGCTTAAGTTCTTGTGTTCCGTAGCCTAATTTTTAATTGCTCATTGTTTTAATTCAAGTTCATCTACGTTTCTTGTATTCAATCTCAAAATACCAAGAGAACTCCTAACCAATGATGTGCATCTTAGGGCAACTCCTAGGGCGAACGACCCAGAATTCTACTCCCGGTTATTGATTTTGAATTGTGGACATGCATGTTCTAATTTGATGCGTTATAGCTTGTTGGTTTAGACTATACTCACGACGGAATTTATTGGTAGAATTCTATACCGACAAAATATCGCGTATCAAAATGGCGCCGTTGCCGGGGAATTACAAAATGTGTGCCTTGTTATTGGTTATTGTATATGGGAATATTGTGAATATGTTTGTCTTTTGTTTGTTTGTTAGTTTTTGTTAGTCTTACGACTTTGTTTCATTAATTCTTGTTAGCTTTTGTCTTTATTTTGTCTTTTCATTATGAATTCTCATCACTTTGGCTATGAGTATGGTTACAATTATGTTGTAGGGAATGGAAGCTTCAATGAGGATGTGCATCAAGGGTGGAACAACCAAGGATGGGACGAGCCTCGAGGGATCGATCAACCGTCTTGGCAACAACCTCCTCCGGTTTCTTATAGGTATAATCCCACTCCTAATGCATATCAATCCAATAGCTATGGTGGACATCCTTGTGATTATCAACAACCACCACCATATGCCTATAAACCCCTTCCTCAACATAACCCTCAACCATACTCACAAGCCCCTTTTTACCAAACACCTTCATATGACCCTAATCCTTACCCACCATACCAACAACCATATGAGCCAAATGAACCATACATAGAACCACTACCATTCCAACCTCAACACCTCCAAGAACCACCTCCTCCATATTATTACCAAGATGAACCACTTCTAATGTATGTGAATTTTCACCCACAAGATGAATTCTAATTTCCACCACAACCCTCCATGGAAGAATATTCATGTCCATCAATCTAAGAGCAATGTGATCCTACTTATGTTAAGGAAGTGGATCGCCTTAAGAAATCAATGGATCAGCTTCAAGTAACCATCCGTCAAAAGATAGACTCATGGGATTCATACTACAAGCAAAACATGTTCAAGGATGATTGGGGAGGAGCAACCGTGGAGTGTGTTGTGCAACAAGTGGAAAAACCGGAGAGTGTTGAACTGCCACACCCCTACCAAGAAGAACCACCTTCCTATCCACCCCAATCTCCAATAGATGAAACCCTTAGTCTTATCCTTCAAGGGCAAGAAGAGATGCAAAGGGAGGTACTAGGATTCATGGCCGCCTTGGACGTGGTAGTAAATCGATTAGCCTCCCAATGCTTGAACACTCAAAGTACCCCATGGCCACATGTGGGGAATCAAATGAAGAGCCTAGCATGAAGGAGCGATTGGAAACTCCGGTGGAAATGAGGAATGTTGCTATGTGTTAGAACAATTGGAGGAAGCTATAATTGTTGAAGAAGAGGAAGAATTGGTTGAAGACTTAGGAGATGCGGAACCTCCATGGGAACCTAGAGTTAAGGAAAACCCCTCCAAGAAGATTGAAGTTGGTGTTAAGGAGGAAAGTGCACATCCTCCAAAGCATATTCCATTTGAAGAATTGGACGGGATAGAGCAAGAATTGAGTTCCCATGGCAATGAAGATCAAGCATCAAATCTTAGTGGTGAAGAATCCTTTGAATTTGAAGAACCTTCTTCCGGTGAATTTGAAAGTGTTGTGGAGGTAGACTCCTCCCACCCTCCCAATTATGGTTTGAGTAAGGGAAAAGAGTTAGATAAAATTGATGAACAAAGGGTTGAAATTGAGGAATCTTGTGAGGAGGTGGAGATCCTTAGAAAATCTAGGACGGGAGTTGAATATGCTTTGTCAAGACCCTTGGAAGTTTCTTCACCTAGGTTGTCATCTACTCCTACATTCAAGTGGGTAAAAGTCATCTCTATTAGCTTTATTGTTCCACTTGAGTATGGCTTGCTTGAAACGGATGGTCAACTTAGAGAACTTTGTGGGATGAAGCGTAAGAGAATGATGTTTCGTAGTTGGCGTCACAAATGCTCATTTTAGTTGACACGTCAAAGATGAGATACAAAGGTTTGGCGAGTGTTCAATTAGATGGGTCTAGGGGGAGAGTTAGACACTTCATTGAGAATTCATTTTGCTTGGCACCCGATGGAATAATAACAATCAATTTGAAGATGGGTGTAGAAACAAGATTTGGGATCCGGGAATACATGAGGATCAAATTTGGGAGACCTTAGCTTGTGCGAAACTCCATCAGGGCTTGGTGGCATCAATTTTGGAGAATGGAGCTTATTGGAGATTCAAGCATTGGTGGATGTTCCAAGATTAATTCAAGCACAAGCCATCTTGAGGAAGAGCTCCCCATAAGTCTAACTTAAGGACAATAAATAAAAGTGCTAGGTGGGAGACACCCCACTATGGTAAAATCTTTTCATTTTTCTCTTTTGTAAATATTGGTGATTAGCTTCATTTCTTGTTTTGTTTAGTTTGTAAAGTTTATTTGGTAGTTTGGTATGTTAAATAAGGTTTTATGGTGTTTTGGTAGCTGTTTGGAGGTTTGGAATGCTTGGTTTGGTGCAAGAACTTGGAAAAATTTTGAAAAATAGAGCACTATTCCACGCGTACACGTCACCCACGCGTACGTGTGACCCCAAGTTTTTCGCCAATCCACGTGCAGGCATCAATCACTTGTACGCGTGGATCCAAAATTTTCACCCCATACAATTTCCAGAGAGTTGTACAACTTTTGGGCTGGAATTGTCCGTTTCGCAAAAGCCTACCCACACGTACGCGTGACTCACTGATAAACCCATATTTTATGATATATTATGTGCCTAATTTGAGTGATTTATTCAATCCTTCACCCACTTATTCATATTAATTGCATGGTTTTACTTTTCCTCCCTTATATTGTGATGTATGTGAAAAAAAAAACATGTTTTCTATGCTTTAAAAGTAATAATTTTAATTACCCTTTATTACCATTCGATGCCGTGATTCGTGTGTTGAGTAGTTTCAGATCTTCTAAGGCAGGAATGACTTAAAGGATGAAAAGAAAACATAAAAAATGGAAGGAAAGCACAAAACGGAGTTTTTGAAGAAACTGGCAACGACGCGATCGCATGGACGACGCGGCTGCATGCCAGCGCGAATTAACAGCGACGCGACCGCGTGATTGACGCGGACGCATGACTGACGCGGCCGCGCGATAAGG
This sequence comes from Arachis ipaensis, assembly GCF_059453495.1. Lineage (NCBI taxonomy): Eukaryota > Viridiplantae > Streptophyta > Magnoliopsida > Fabales > Fabaceae > Arachis > Arachis ipaensis. Next base: position 123,387,107 of record NC_142440.1, read on the forward strand.
AAAACTCCAATTGATGCGACCACATAACCCACGCGGCCGCGTGACAAAGGCCACGCAGCAAAAATTACAGAAAACGCTCCCAGTAATTTCTGAAGCCCTTTTTGGCCCAAATCCAAGTCCAGAAGGCACAGATCAGAGGTTATGAAGTGGGAGAATGCACCCATTCAGAGGAGAGTCTCCAATTAGTCAGCATTGATGAATTAGATGTAGTTTGGAGGGAGGTTCTCTCCTCTCTCTTTAGGATTAGGATTTAGATTTAGGATTTTATGCACTTTCAGGATTATCTCTTTACCAGGTTCAATATTCCTTTTTATTATTTTCTCAATTTAGTTTATGAATTCTTCTATGTTACAGATTACTCTTTGAATTAATGTTATTTGAGGTATTTCAGTTTACAATTGCTTTCTTTTAATTATGTTACTTTTATCCCCAATCTGAAGACATTTTTATTCCAGTAGATTTACTTTTCTCCTTTTGGTCTTGGTTAAGAAATCAGTAACTCAGGAGTTATCAAACTCAACATGATTGATAATCGTTATCTTTGCTAATTGAATTGAACTTCAATAATCCCAATCTTTCCTTAGGGATTAACTAGGATTTGAGGATCTAACTAATTAGTCACTTGACCTTCCCTTGCTCTAGCAAAGGTTAACTAAGTGGAATTAAGATTCAATTTTCATCATCATTGATAAGGATAACTAGGATAGGACTTCTAATTTCTCATATCTTGCCAAAAGTGTGTTTTATAGTTATTTATTTAAATTACAGTCTTTTACTTACTTTAATTGCAATTTAAATTACATGTCCCTCATCTTCAAAACCCCAATTTACAATCTTCATAACCAATAATAAGAACATACTTCCCTACAGTTCCTTGAGAAGACGACCCGAGGTTCGAATACTTTGGTTATCAATGTATTTAGGGGTTTGTTACTTGTGACAACCAAAACGTTTGTACGAAGGGATTTCTGTTAGTTTAGAAACTATATCTACAACACGACTATTTTTATAAATTCTTTACTAGCAAAAATCCTAACGTCAAAATGGCGCCGTTGCCGGGGATCTGCAATTGTGTGCCTTATTATTGGTTATTGTAAATATTTTTCTTTTACTTGTTTATTTGTCTTTATTTTCCCTTTTTACTTCCATTAGCTACTATGAATTCTCACCCCTCTCGCTTCGAGTTTAGTTCTAATATTGTTGAAAGGAGTGAAAGTTATAACAGGAACATGCATCAAGGTCAGAGCAATCAAAGATGGATGGAGCCAAGAGGACCTGATCAACCCTTTAGGCAACAACACCCTCCAAGATATCATGGACAAAGACCATTCTACAATACATACCAAGCAAATAGACATGGTGGACAACCTTGTAGTTACCAACAAGTCCCACCCTGTGCTTATAGGCCACCTCTCAACATAACTTCGAACCACCACACTCACAAGCTTCTTTTCACCATTCGCCACCATATGATCCTCATTTACCCCGATTCCAATCCAATTACTCCCAAACACCACCATTTCCCAATGTACCATGTCCAAATCCAGCACCCTGAGAATTAGAGGTTCGCCTCAAGGAAACAATAGATCAACTTCAAACAACCCTTTATCAACTGGAGCAAGCAATAAGTCAATTATCTTCTAGACGTTCGAACATTCAAGGACCCCCCACAACTCCGTGTGGACAATCTAATGATGAGCGTAGCATGAAGGAGATACTAGAAACTCCAGTGGGCAGAACAGAGCATGACTTCGTACTGGAACAAGTAGAGGAAGCTGTCATTACACAAGAAGAAGAGTTGGTTGAAGACCTAGGAGATGCTGAGCCTCCATGGGAATCCAGAGTTGTGGAGAATTCTGTCAAGGACGTTACAATTGATGCTGAGGAGGATAGTACACAGCCCCCAAGGCAAGTCTTTTATGAAGAACTGGACAGAATAATCCAAGAAGCAAGTTTCCTTGATGATGATGATCTCAAGTCAAGTTCTTCCAGTAGTGAACTTGCACCAGCAAGTGAATTCTCTGAGATCGCAGAATCTTCCCCAAGTGAATGCGAAGATGATGCGGAGGTAGATTTCTCTCAACCTCCCGTTTATGACTTAAGTAACGAGGAAGACATAGAAGGCTTTGATCAGGACATGGATGCAATTGAAGAAGTCTGCAAGGAAGTGAAGAAATTCACAGAAGAGCACAAGGGAGTAGAACTCACAGAACCACTGGAAACACCTATCCCAAGGCCATTACCACCTAATACAAGCTTCAAGTGGGTACAATCCTTAACCTTTATCTTTACTTTTCCGCTTGAATATGGTTTGCTTGAAACAGATGGCCAGCTTAGAGCTCTCTGCGGCTTTAAGAGTAAGAGGGAAATGGCTCGTGCTCAGAGCTGGTGCACAAGGTTCAATAAGGTTCCACGCTTCAACTTGAAGTGTGTGGATTGGCATCATGATCTATCGAATGGATCTCGGAAAACTTTTGGTCACCTTGGTGAAAATCAACTTTCTAAACCGCCCGGATGGAAAAATATAGATCAAGACGAAGGCGGATTTAAAAGCAAGGTTTGGGATCCTGGAATCTATTCTGACATTCGTCACCCCGGGAGCCTGAGAATATGTTTGAAGCTGCTCAGAAGCTTCACATGCCTAGTTTGGGACCCCGGAGGCTATTGGCATTCCAAACATTGGTGGAGATTTCTGGATGAATTTAAGCATAAGCCACCATAACAGGAAGCTCATCCAATGTCCAACTTAAGGACTTTAACTAAAAGTGCTAGTGGGAGACAACCCACCATGGTATGATCGTTCCTTTTTTTCATTTTTTTTATTTAGTTTTACTTGTTTTCAAGTTTTATTTTATTTTATTATATTGAACCTGGAGTTTTGCATAGCATTCATATTAAGCATTGCATTCTGCATACTGCATCAAAAAAAAGGGTGCGCGACGCGACCGCATCATTCATGCGATCGCGTCAAGTTGCGAAAACACTCCCCACACATCCGCGTCATTCAGGCGGCCGCGTGATCTGGAGATCGGCGTAAATCCCCAACGTCCAGAGAGTTAGGCTGGAATCGTGCGGCCATTGTGTGTTTCGCACAAAACGACCCACGCGGTCGCGTCCCTGACGCGATCGCGTCACTTGCACAACACCAATCCCACGTGACAGCGTGAGCGACGCGATCGCGTTGCATGGATTGCACCACCACCCCAGAGGAGACAGAGAGTTGCGTTGAAACGACGCTGGAATTGTGCGTTTAGCACAATTTCCAGTGACGCGGTCGCATGCCTCACGTGACCGCGTCATTCATTATTTACCCATTCCACGCGATCGCGTCGACCCCCATTTCACCCTGGCCACGCGACCGCGTGCCCCACGCGATCGCGTGGATTCATATTTAATAACCCCCAACCACGCGAAACCCTACCCATTTGCGCCCCCCAACCCCCTCTCCTTCCTCTCTTCTCTCCACAACCACCACCCACAACTTCCAGCCACGACCAACACCCACCGCAACCCCCGACGACCACCCAGAAGCCGCCGCCACGCCATCCCCCTTCCTCCTTCCCCCTCCTCCTTCTTCTTCTTCCCTCTTCTCCCTCCAACCCTGCTGCTCCTCCTCCGCAACCACCACCTCACTGCGCCGCCGTCACCGCCGTGCCCCCCCCCCCCACTGGTGCATGAAAATTGTGAGAATAATAATAATAATAAATAAACAGAAAATAAAGATAGAAATACTTATGTAATTTATTGGTGAGAATTTCAGATAAGCGTATAGAGATGCTTTTGTTCTTCTGAACCTCTGCTTTCCTGCTGTCTTCATCCAACCAGTCCTACTCCTTTCCATGGCAAGCTTTATATAGGGGATCACCGTTGTTAATGGCTACATCCCATCCTCTCTGTGAAAAAGGTCCAAATGCTCTGTCACGGTACGGCTAATCATCTGGAGGTTCTCGATCATACTGGAATAGGATTCACCCTCCTTTTGCGTCTGTCACTACGCCCAGCACTCGCGAGTTTGAAGTTCGTCATAGCCATCCCTTCCCAGATCCTACTCGGAATACCACAGACAAGGTTTAGACTTTCCGGATCTCAGGAATGGCCATCCATGGGTTCTAACTTATACCACAAAGACACTAATAACTCGGACTCGGTCCCCTGTATTAGATATCCAAGAGATATTCATTCTAGCTTGTTTGCATGTAGAACGGAAGTGTTTGTCAGGCACGCGTTCATAAGTGAGAATGATGATGAGCGTCACATAATCATCACATTCATCATGTTCTTGGGTGCGAATGGATATCTTAGAAGCGGAATAAGTTGAATTGAATAGAAAAACAGTAGTACTTTGCATTAAATCATGAGGAACAGCAGGGCTCCACACCTTAATCTATGGAGTGCAGAAACTCTACCGTTGTGAACACATAAGTAATGAAGGTTCAGACATGGCCGAATGGCCAGCCCCCAAACGTGATCAATAGATCCAAAGATAATCCAAAGATGTAAATACAATAGTAAAAAGTCCTATTTATACTAGACTAGCTACTAGGGTTTACAGAAGTAAGTAATTGATGCAGAAATTCACTTCCAGGGCCCACTTGGTGTGTGCTTGGGCTGAGCATGAAGCTTTCACGTGCAGAGGCTTCTTTTGGAGTTGAACGCCAAGTTGTAACGTGTTTTTGGCGTTCAACTCTGGTTCGTGACGTGTTTCTGGCGTTTAACTCCAGACTGCAGCGTAGAACTGGCGTTCAACGCCCTTTTGCGTCGTCTAAACTCGAGCAAAGTATAGACTATTATATATTGTTGGAAAGCCCTGGATGTCTGCTTTCCAACGCCGTTGAGAGTGCGCCATTTGGAGTTCTGTAGCTCCAGAAAATCAACTTTGAGTGCAGGGAGGTCAGAATCCAACAGCATCAACAGTCCTTCTTCAACCTCTGAATCTGATTTTTGCTCAAGTCCCTCAATTTCAGCCAGAAAATACCTGAAATCACAGAAAAACGCACAAAATTATAGTAAAGTCCAGAAATGTGAATTTAACATAAAAACTAATAAAAACATCCCTAAAAGTAACTAGATCCTACTAAAAACATACTAAAAATAATGCCAAAAAGCGTATAAATTATCCGCTCATCACCCACCCATCCGCCACCCACGCCCCCCTTCCCTTCCTTCCCCTTTCCCCCCCATTCCCTACCCGAAACCCTACCTCCGAACAGCCGCCACCGCCGCCGTGCCACCCTCAACCGCCGCGTCTGCCGCCACCACCACCACCCCCAGCCACCTCTCTGCCCCACTTTCATTCCTACGCCTCCCAGGTTCCGCTGAACGCCACCCTTCTTTCCATTCATCGTTAATTTTCTATTTTTCTGTTTATGTTCATCATTAGGCTAGTTAGATATGCTTGTTGTAGTGGATTCTAGGTTGTTAGGTAGCCTAGGATGTGGTTAGTGGATTTAGGCCTGATTAATTGCGCTGTTCTTGCTACCTGTTTTATTCAATTCGCAATTCTGCTGCTGCTGTGATGTTGTTACTATTCATATGCTGTAATTTCTTGTTTCATGCTGCTCTTTACACTACTTTACATGTTCTTATTCCTTATATGTAATTGCAGCTATATTTTCATTCATATGAACTATTCTAATTGCTATTTATTTTCCGGAAAAATCCAATTTTAGCCGGAATGCTGCCCAAATTTCTGTAAACTGTTTTGATTTTCATTCATATTTTGGTTTTGGCATTTTTAACTCTGCTTTCCCCTGCTTTTACCAAACCAATTCATGAATGTCAGGGCAAGCTTTCTTATTCTTTTTGATTTCCTAGTTCTTAATCTGCATTTTTGATGTTTAGATTCCAATTTTTGCTATTTCTATATCTATCTGAATCATCATCAACCTAATTTCCTTGGTTGGATATGAATTACCTATAGCTTCTAATTGTGAATGCTTGTTACTTGGAATATGATCATTATGCCACTTACTTTAACCCACTTTTTACTAACTCACTAATTTTTACTTCCTCAACTCTTTTTCAATTCTAACCAAACCTAACCTTTCAAAACGTCTCTTCTGATTTTTCATTTTCTTTTAACATTCTAACCAAGGCATGATGATACTTTTTCTAATTAACTTGAATTGAAGTACATTTTGGATTGTGACATTTTTCTTCTCAGTATTCTAACTCTTATACAATCCTTAATGCAAATTTACTTGACTCAATTTCCTCTTCTATTGCTACTTTGCCACTTTGTGTTTCTTTTGATTTTTTGCCTATTTGTTTTCCTATTTTTTTTTATATATATCCTGGTTTTCTATTTTTCAGGATGTCAGATACCCAGAGAAAAGGAAAAGGAAAGGCTACCACTGACAAACGGAAAAGAGGAGAATCCTCCATGTCCATACTGGACCTCATGCATGATGACTCCTGGCGGGAGAAATACTTTACCCCGTAGGAGAAGGCTGACCAACTACTCCCTGCTACTGATCCCATTAAATTTGCAAACCGATACTGCGAGCTGAAGTATCCGGTGTTTGCAAACTCCAGGAACCTGTACCTGAAAAGGACTCTGAAGATCCCAGAAGAACTCCAGCAATACACCTCTGATCAGATCAAACAAAGAGGCTGGTTCTTCCTGGAGAGAAACCTGACTGAGGTTAATGCATCTTGGGTAAGGGAATTCTACTGCAATTACTTCAAAACTTCTCTAGATGCAGTGAACCTAAGAGGGAAGCAGATTCTGGTTACTGAAGAGGCTATAGAGGATGTTCTGAAGCTTCTGCCTAAATCCGATCAGCCAGATGGATATCAAAAAGCTGAGGAGGACATGCGCTTCATGAAATTTGACTGGGATGCAGTCAAGGCCAGGATAGCCCTTGACCCGACTGTCCCATGGGTCATGGGTCAGAACACCACCATGCCTAAGGGAATCAAGCGGGCATACTTGAACGATGAGGCTCGGCTATGGCATCAGATCCTAAACAACTTTATTATGCCGAGTACTCACGAGACGGAGCTACCTGCCGCTATGATCACCCTCCTATAGTGTGTGATGGAGGATAAGGACCTGTACCTGCCACGCTTCATTCGGTACTACATGGCCAGGGTCCACGTCCGAGGCACTCTCCCCTTCCCATATCTGATTGCACAGTTAGGCCGTCGAGCTGACGTGCCTTGGGAGGATGCTGATGAGAGGCCACCTGCTGCAGAATGCAAGAAAATCATTCCTCACAGCAGGAACTTTCTGGCTTTGGGCTACAGACCTCCATTCCTCACTCCTACTGATGAGACAGCCACACCATCTGCCGGCCCCTCTTCCTCCACAGCTACCCCTGCTACCACCACTGTACCTCCACCTGCCTCAAAGCCGGTTTATCACCTAGTGCACCGCCTGTTTCGACAGCTAGACCAGATGGAGTGCTGCAACCGGCGCTGATATGAGAGAGCTGAGCGTCGCAGCAAGCGACGCTATGAGCACCTGAAGCTAATGATACGATCTGGCGATATCCCCTCCGAGCCTGACACACCATCAGAGCCTTCTGAGGAGGAGGTAGATGATCACGAGGCAGAGACCCATCCACAGAGTGAGGTTGCACAGGCAGGCACAGAGCAGGCTGCATCACATCAGGAGGCTCTGCCTCAGATTCAGGCTGTAGACCCAGAGATCCCTATTCAATCAGCACCTCCTCTGCAGCAGGCAGTTCCTCAGACCACCACCACAGAGACTCCAGCTACCCACCCTCCCAGTGATGACACCCCTTCACACCCTGCTTGAGTGAGCATCAGGGACGATGCTTCATTTTAAGTGTGGGGAGGTCGCCATCTCTGGCGTATTTTTTGGTGAACCACTACAGACTCTCTTATTTTATTTTGCTATTTTTCAGTATTTTTCTCTTTTATTTTTATTTTTATTTTCTCAGTACTTATACATTGCTCTTTTCATGTATTTTTACTCTATTTATGCATGTTGCATTTTTAGTTCATATTTTAGCCATTTAGTTTAGTTGCAATTCTAACTTATTAGTTATAGAAATTGTGGATTAATTAGTATAGTTTACCCTTTTCTTTTAGCATAAGATAACTTAGTTTAATTTGAAAATATAAAAAGGAAGTAAACTAGAGACTTGAACATAATAGAAACAACCCACACCTTGTATATATAGCATTCCATGTTAGTTAGTTAACAACATTTCATCAAGGAGAAACACAGACTTTAAAGCCACTCAAAATAAATTTTACATTGAGAATAATGGGAACTCTTGATTTTTACTTGCATGACATATATAACTGATATATGATTTCTGAGTTAGAGAACATACAGCCTGTGAGTTTTGAGCTTAATTGTATGGTTACATTCAAACCATAATTTTTATTCCTGTGTGTTCCGCCCCTCTTTTTTATTCTGGTGTTCTTTACTTTATTTTAATCTATATGTCCGATTATAGAATAGAAATACATACCAAGAGAGTGATTGAGGCCATTGTTTGATTTTATCTCACTTATCCCAAATTAGCCTACCTTTTTCGTCACCCTTGTTAGCCCCCTTGAGCCTTTAAATCCCCTCTTATTCTACAAATCATATTACTAGCCTTAAGCAGAAAAATAAAATAAAAATCCCAAGTTGAATCCTTGGTTAGCTTAAGATAGAAAGTGTGTAATTGTTTAAGTGTGGGAAACCTATTGGGAACATGGATGATAAAAACAAAGGGTAGAAAGTTGAAAAGAATAAAATAATTCAAAATAAAAATTTTTGGGAAGCATGCTCATGTGAAATCAAAATAATTAAATTACCATGTGCATTCAAAAAAAAATAATATATATATATATATATATATATATATAGTTTTCAATATTTAAATAAATGGGATACATAAGAATTCCCCACATGCAAAATAAAGTAATGCACATGGGACAAGATAAAAATTAAAATATGAGCATGTATTAAAAGTGGGAAAAATATGGGAAAATAGGTAAAGAAGCTCTGCTTTACAAAGTATGTATGTTAGGTGAGATCTTAGACTAATCAAGGATTCGCTTAATTAGCTCACTTAGCCTTATACATATACCCTTGCTTTTACCTTGGCCCCATTACAACCTTAATTAAAGACCTCATAATTTTTGGTATGTCTATATTCTATAATTGTTGATTGGTTAGATGAAGAACAAAGTTATAGAAAGTAAGGATAAAAAGAAGAATAGAGTGATTAACCCAATAAACACTGAGTGACTAGAGAGTAAACACAAAATCCAGTGAGGGTTTAATAGCTCATTAACATATATCTCTGCTTGAATTATTAATTGTCTTGCAAGTTTATAAAATATTTTTTTCCTATCTCAATTGTAAAAGTGCTTTATCATTATCTGAGGTCTGGCTATATATATGATTCCTTGAGAAATGTGAATTAATTCAACTACATGTGAGGTTTATATACAAGTGAATAAAAATAATTAGAATTGCATGATGCATTTAGGTAGTTGCATTTAGAATAGATTGCATTGCATGAGATTCCACCACTTCAACCTTACCTTACTCTTTATCTTGGATTTAGCATGAGGACATGCTATTGTTTAAGTGTGGGGAGGTTGATAAACCCATATTTTATGATATATTCTGTGCCTAATTTGAGTGATTTATTCAATCCTTCACCCACTTATTCATATTAATTGCATGGTTTTACTTTCCCTCCCTTATATTGTGATGTATGTGAAAAACATGTTTCCTATGCTTTAAAAGTAATAATTTTAATTACCCTTTATTACCATTCGATGCCGTGATTCATGTGTTGAGCAGTTTCAGATCTTCTAAGGCAGGAATGACTTAAAGGATGAAAAGAAAACATACAAAAATGGAAGGAAAGCACAAAATGGAATTTTTGAAGAAACTGGCAACAACGCGATCGCATGGACGACGCGGCCCATGCCAACACGAATTAACAGCGACTCGACCACGTGATTGACGCGATCGCGTGCCTTAAGCGAAACGCATATGACGCGGACGCATGACTGACGCAACCGCGCGACAAGAAAAACTCCAATTGATGCGACCGCGTAACCCATGCGGCCGCGTGACAGAGGCCACGCACCAGAAATTACAGAAAACGCTCCCAACGATTTCTGAAGCCCTTTTTGACCCAAATCCAAGTCCAGAAGGCACAGATCAGAGGTTATGAAGTGGGAGAATGCACCCATTCAGAGGAGAGTCTCCAATTAGTCAGCATTGATGAATTAGATGTAGTTTGGAGGGAGGTTCTCTCCTCTCTCTTTAGGATTAGGATTTAGATTTAGGATTTTATTCGCTTTCAGGATTATCTCTTTACCAGGTTCAATATTCCTTTTTATTATTTTCTCAATTTAATTTATGAATTCTTCTATATTACAGATTACTCTTTGAATTAATGTTATTTGAGGTATTTCAGTTTACAATTTCTTTCTTTTAATTATGTTACTTTTATCCCCAATCTGAAGACATTTTTATTCCAGTAGATTTACTTTTCCCCTTTTGGTCTTGGTTAAGAAATCAGTAACTCAGGAGTTATCAAACTCAACATGATTGATAATCGTTATCTTTGCTAATTGAATTGAACTTCAATAATCCCAATCTTTCCTTAGGGATTAACTAGGATTTGAGGATCTAACTAATTAGTCACTTGACCTTCCCTTGCTCTAGCAAAGGTTAACTAAGTGAGATTAAGATTCAATTTTCATCATCATTGATAAGGATAACTAGGATAGGACTTCTAATTTCTCATACCTTGCCAAAAGTGTGTTTTACAGTTATTTATTTAAATTACAGTCTTTTACTTACTTTAATTGCAATTTAAATTACTTGTCCCTCATCTTCAAAACCCCAATTTACAATCTTCATAACCAATAATAAGAACATACTTCCCTGCAGTTCCTTGAGAAGACGACCCGAGGTTCGAATACTTCGGTTATCAATGTATTTAGGGGTTTGTTACTTGTGACAACCAAAACGTTTGTACGAAGGGATTTCTGTTGGTTTAGAAACTATATCTACAACGCAACTATTTTTATAAATTCTTTACTAGCAAAAATCCTAACGTCACTCACGCGTACGCATCGCCTCTCTGAATAAACCATCACGCGTATGCGTAACCCACGCGTACGTGTCTCTCCCATTTCACCTCACCATGCGTACGCGTCACACCACGCGTACGCGTGGATTGCCCTGTTTCACCACTTTTTTTTCTCATCTTCTTTCCATTTCTTTCCTCCTTCTCTCTTCTTTTCTCTTCTTCCCTTCTCTTACCCATCATCATACACTTCCATACACCATCAACCACTAGTTAGTTTAGTTAGTTGGATATTTAGTAAGTTTTATTTTTGTTTAATTTTCCATTTTCTTTTATAAGTGTTGGATTATTAATTTGGTTGCTACTCATTGCTGCTTATTACTAACTGAATGCTATCTTAGCATAATTGTTTTTGGATATTTATTATTGGATTCTCTTGTTGAGGTTATATTTTGTTACTTGATTTGAGTTTTTAATGCTTAATGTTTTTGAATACCAAGTGAATGAGAATTGCCCTCAAGCTTCTTAAACCTTTTGAACTGCGTGATTTGGCCACCATGTGATTTGAACCCTTTTCTTTGATTAGGCAATTTTTTTATGGATGTTGTGCATTTATCTTAATGCGTTGTATTTCTTGATCATATGCATCCATATGTTATGCTTACGCCTTAAATGACATGATTAACCATTAATTGTTTACTTATGTGCTCTACACATATTTGAGCTAGTCATTTTGGCATATGTTTCTTTTGTGAAATTGGATTGGAAGCTCACCTAGGGACATCTTTTTGAAATTCTCAAGCTATATGGATCATGCTTGCTATGTGATTGACTTTTCATCTCTAGTTCTCTTTTACTACATTGCATAGCAATCATGTTTCCCATCTTATGTCCACTAGGTGATGTAAGCCCAAATTCAAAGTGTGTCATTGATTGATGTATAGGTTTCATATATCATTTGGTCCATTAAGTTCTCTTGCACATCAATCAATGTCCATTCATTATCCAATTCACAATTGCTTGATCTTTTGCTTGAATGCTTTCATGCTTCTTTACTGCTTGTTTGGTTGTCTTAACCTACGAGTTCAGAGTATTTCAAGCACACTAGAATGAGTGAAGTGCATGTTCACTTTTGTGTACTTGTGGCATAGTTTTTATGTTAGTGTGTGTCTTCTAAATCACGCGCAACTTAGAATGCATACTTACTTTTATCCATGTCACACATTGGGTCACTCACTCCATTCTAGTGGTTCTGGCCTCATTCCAACAATTTACGCTTCCTTGCTTTTGTATTTTTTTTATCTTACAGTGTTATTTTCTATTTTTCATGAATGATACACCATAAGCAAAAATGAAAGCAGATGAAAGAACACGCAGCACCGGTTGATCCACCAGCTGAAGGTGGCAATCCGGAGAGTTGCCATACCCCCTTGCTCATCTTTGGATGCACCGAGGATGGTGCAAACTTTTAAGTGTGGGGAGGTCGTCTGACCAGTCGGCATTTTTGGGTGACAAATTTCTAATCCCAACACTTTTGCATTTTATTTTTAGGTCTTTTAGGATTTTTAGTTGCATTTTCTTATAATAAGCTTAGCCAAAATAATGAAATTTTTCAAGAAATTTATCTATAGGGCACCCTAATTGATTTGAGTAAAAATTTTTCATTCAACTTGCTTGAATTATACACTGTGGAACATGTTTTGAGCTAAGAACACAAGCATGTGAGATTTGAGTCTAATTGTGTGGTTACATCATATAACCACTTATCTTCCTTTTTGTGTGTATTATTCTCTTTCTATGATTGTAATCTTTGATTTGTTGGATTCTATATGTCCATTATTTTGTGTATACATGCATTTATATGATTGAGGTCATTGTTTCAATTAGCTCACTTACCCAAATAGCCATACCTTTTATCTTCCATTATTAGCCAACTTTGAGCCTACGATTAACCCACTTTGTTCTTTAATTTAGCACATTACAAGCCTTAAAGCGAAAAAAATAAAAATCCCTTATTTGGATCTTTGATTAGCTTAGGCTAGTGAGTGTGTATCATTCAAGTGTGGGAAAACTTGGGACATTAGTTGAGGTAAGAGTGTATTTTTGTATTTCTATTGAAAATATTGGGAATTGGGTACATACTCATGTGTTAGTTAAATGTAAAACCATATGCATTGATACTTTTGTATATACTTTATTGCAAAAAGAAAAATATATCTACAAAATAAAGAAAAATATATATATAAAAATATAAAAAAATAAAGAAAAAGAAAAGCAATAAAAAGGGTACAAAATGCCCCAAAGTGAAGTTCTATAAAAATCAATGCATGTGAGTTGTGATCAAGAAAAGAATGCATGAGTGTGTGAATAAGTGAAGAATGGGTAGTTAGGTTTGTTTAGAATTGTATAGGTTGCTATATAGGTTAGGGGGGAAGTTTAAGTTAATCAAAGATTCAAATTTCTAGTCCACTTGACCATATGCATCCTACCTTGACCCTAGCCCCATTACAACCTATGGATAAGTCCTCATGATATTTGTATGCATGCATAGAATAACTGTAGATTGTTAGATGAAAAACAAATCATGGAAAGCATGATTAGAAGAGAATTGAGTGAATCAACCCTATACACTTGAGTGATTAGAGCGAATACACATCCGGTGAGGGTTCGATTGCTCAATTACATGTTTTCACCTAGAATCGTCACTTTTCTTTCAAGTTCGTATAATCTTTAATAACTCAATTCAATTGTGGTTTGGCTTGGTTGTTAATACCTTTAGCCCTTATGCTTATATATGTATTCTTGGAAGTATTTATTTTAACCAAGTAATTGCATCCATTTAGATAGATTGTATGTAGGTAGATTGCATATAGTTCATTCGCACTTAATAAATGATGATACCCTTTGTCTCTTTCTTGATTTAGCATGAGGACATGCTTGGTTTAAGTGTGGAGAGATTTGATAAACCCCAATTTGGTGGTTTCTCTTGTGCTTAATTTAGGGGATTTTATCAACTTTTCTCACATTTATTCAATGAAATATCATAGTTTTGTAATTCTCCCGTAATTTGTGCTTAAGTGTGAAAACATACTTTTTAGGCCTTTAAATTGCTAATTTTAATTCACCTTTGATTCCACTAAATACCTTGATGTGTTTGTTAGTGAATTCAGGTTGAAAAGGCTCGGAATGGATCAAAGGAGTGAAGAGAAAAGCATGCAAAGTGGAGAAATCATGGAAAATCAAGGATTTGGAGTGCACACATCGACGCGCATGCGTGACAGACGTGCACGCGTGAAGATAAAGTCGCATGGTGACGCGTACGTGTGACATGACGCGTATGCGTGGAAAGCAAAAATGTCAAGCGAGGCGTACGCATTAACCATGCGTACGCGTCGTAGCTCGCACATGACCTCATTAAAGTGAAAATGATGGGGGTGATTTCTGAGCTTCCCAAGCCCAAATCCAACTGATTCCCGAGACTATTTCATGCAGAATTGAAGATTGGACAAGGGGAGAGCACTTGTATGAGTTATGATGAGCCTTTAGTTAGTTTTCTAGAGAGAGAAGCTCCTTCTTCTCTCTAGACTTAGGTTAAGACTAGGTTAATTCTTCTAGATTTAGGTTTAATTTCCTATTTTCATCTTGTTTCCATTTCAATTTCTTGTTGTTACATCCATGCTTTCTTGGTTCCCTTGTCAATTTCCCCTTTGATGTCTCTTTTATGTTGATGTACTATTATTGGATTTGGATTTTCTTTTAATGTAATTCATGTTTTATATTTCCTTGTTGTTTAATTGAGTTGTTGTTAATTCCTTGTAATTGGGTAGTTATAGATTTAATACTCTTGTTGTCAATTTACCATGCTTTCCATTTATGCTTTCCAAGTGTTCGATAAAATGCTTGGAAGGATATTAGAGTAGATTTTTGTGTTCTTAGCTTGGGATGGTAACTTAAGTGAGCTTGAGTTACTATTGTCCAAGTGGTTGATGATTGGTGTCCATTGACTCTAGCTTTCCGTAAATTAATTAGTGAGAAGGTTAGGACTTATGGATTAGGATTAATGTAGCTCATTTGACTTTCCTTTACTCGTTAGAGGATGACTTTATGGGATTAATCTTTGCAATTATCATATTGTGGTTGGTATCAAGGATAAAGATCCTTAACCATCAACCCTTGCTAAGACCTTTTTATCATTTGAGTTCATTTACTTTCTTACCATTTATTTTTCTTGTTTCTTATTCAAAACCCCAAAACACTTTGCAACAACCAATAATTAAGCACACTTTCCTGCAATTCCTTGAGAGACGATCCGATGTTTGAATACTTCGGTTATTTTTATTGGGGTTTATACTTGTGACAAACAAATTTTTGATTGAGGATTGTTTGTTGGTTTAGAAACTATACTTGCAACGAGAATTTATTTGAGAAATTCTTTACCGACAAAAAAATCTCATCATCAAAATGGCACCGTTGCCGGGGATTTGCAAATGTGTGCCTTGTTATTGGTTAATGTATATATGTTAATGTTGTGAATAGCTTGATTTTTGGTTTGTTTGCTAATTTTTGCTAGTTGTAGGATTTGATTTTCTTGTTTCTTATTGGTTCTTGTTTTTATTTTCTATTTTCACTATGAATTCTCACCAATTTGGCTATGAGTGTGGTTACAACTATGTTGTAGAAAATGGGAATCTCAATGAGAATATGCATCAAGGATGGAACAATCAAAGGTGGGAGGAGCCTCAAGCTCATGGACAACCTTCTTGGCAACAACCTCCTCCGGTCTCTTATAGGTATAATTCCACTCCTAGTGCATATCAATCCAATGGCTATGGTAGACCTCCTTGTGACTATCAACAACCATATGCCTATGAATCTCATCCTCAACATAGCCTTCAACCATACTAACAAGCCCCTTTTCACCAAATACCTTCCTATGACCATTATCCATCATATAATAAATCACCCTTACCTCATCCTTGTGACCATTATGTAAGAAAATCCTTAGAGCCACCACAATTCTAACATCAATATTCCCAAGAACCATACATTTTATATACACCACCTCCATATTTTCACCAAGAACAACTACCTTTCTATTATGAACCCTTTCTCTAAAACAATGAATCTTCCTACCCACCCTAATCTCCAATAGATGAAACCCTTGGTCTTATCCTTCAAGGGCAAGAAGAGATGAAAAGGGAGGTACTAGAATTCACGGACTAGCATGAAGGAGAGATTGGATAGGCTTGCCATAAGCATCCCTCTTCCACTGAGCTCCTTCTACACAAAGGTCTGAAAGGACTTGGTCCAGCTTTTAATCAAAATTGACTCTTCTAGTGTAAGGATGTGGGTCTCCTTGCATCAGTAGCAAATGGAGTGCCAACCTTACACTTTTCGGGCTGAAATCTAAGGGTCGCCCTCGAACCATGGTGCTCTAATTTTTTGAGCTTGGGTTCACGCTTGTATCATGATGTTTAGTGACCCATGCATTGGCATAGAACTCTTGTACCATCAAGATTCCAACTTCGGGGATAGGATTGGTTAGAACTTCCCAACCTCTCCTCCAGATTTCTTGTCGAATCTCCAGGTACTCATTCTTTTTTAGCCTAAAGGGGACCTTAGGAATCACCCTCTTCTTTGCTACTACTTCATAGAAGTGGTCTTGATGAGCCTTAGTAAGGAATCTCTCCCTTTTCCAAGGTTCGGAGGCGGAAGCTATGGCTTTTCCTTTCCTCTTTCTAGAGGGTTCTTCGACTTTGGGTGCCATAAGTGTGAATAGAAAGCAAAAAACAATGCCTTTCCAACACCAAACTTAAAAGTTTTGCTCGTTCTAGAGCAAAAAATAGAAGAAAAGAGTAGAAGAAGAAGAAGAAAATAGAGAGAGAAAGAGGGAGAGAGGGTCCGGCCAAGTGGAGGATGTAGTGTATGAGGTGTATTGAACGGGTTGGATGAAGGGGTATTTATAAGGGTGGGATGGGTTAGGGTTCGAATGTGAGGGGGGAATTGGGTGGGGAAATTTTGAATTTGAAGTGGGTGGGGGTTGGTAGGAGTTATGATGGTTTTGGGAAGAGATATGGATGTGATTGTTAGAGGGTTTATAGGGAAGAGTGTGTGGGGAAGAGTAAAAGTAAAAGAGAGAAGAAGGTGGGGTAGGTGGAGATTCTGTGAGACCCACTGGTCTTGAGAGGCTAGGGAATTCGAATTTTCTGCCCCCTTGTGGGCGTTGAACGCCTAGCTCCTGCTCCTAGCTGGTGTTCAACGCTAGATACATGCTCTATTTAGGGTGTTGAACGCTCATAGGGAACCTCCTTCCTGGCGTTCAATGCCAAGTCTCTGCCTCCTGGCTGGCGTTCAACGCCAGCAATGCTGCTCTTCTTAGGCGTTGAACGCCCATTAGGGATACCCTGTGTGGCGTTCAACGCCAGCTTGGCTACTCTTTTTAGGCATTGAACGCCCACTCTTGCCTCCTTGTCTAGCGTTCAACGCCAGCAAGATACCTACTCCAGAGTGTTCTATTTTCGTTTCTGACTGTCTCTATTTCTATTTTAACTACTGCACATGATCACAATTTAAAGAAATAATTATGTCAAATAAACTTAAAGAAAAACAGAAATAACTAATTATGGTTGGGTTTCCTCCCAACAAGTGCTTCTTTAACATCACTAGCTTGACGGTTAGCTCCTTACGGAGATGGATAGAGGCTTAGAATTTTGCCCCTTACAGTGAACATCTTGCCTGTGCTCTCATGGACGAGTTCCACAAGTTCTGGAGACAAGATCCTGTGTACTGTGTGTGGAATGACTGGGTTGCCTGTGAAGACAACTCTCATGCCAGGTGAGAGGTCTTCAGTGGGGACTTTCTTGTCCCTCTAGCCTTTAGGTACTTTCTTCTTAGTACCTTTATTCTCAGTACTCTATGATGGCTGCCCAACACCAAACTTAGAATTAGTGTTTGGGGGCTCTGTATAGTATTGCACTGAGAGAGAGGGTTGGAATACTAAGTGTTGCACAACTGTCTCTCTTTTGTCAGAGGGAGAGTTGGGGTTAGGTAGAATCAGCTCTCCCTTTGCTACATCAATGATGGCATTGGCAGTGGCTAAGAAGGGTCTTTCAAGGATGATGGATTCATTCTTGTCTTCCCCAGTATCTAAGATTATAAAGTTCGCAGGGATGTAAAGGTTTTCAACCTTTACTAAGACATCCTCTACTAAACCATATGCCTTTTTCATTGACTTGTCTGCCATCTCTAGTGAGATTCTTGCAACTTGTACCTCAAATATTCTTAGTCTCTCCATTACAGAAAGTGGCATAAGGTTTATGCTTGACGCTAGGTCACACAGAGCCTTCTCAAAGGTAATGGTACCTATGGTGCAAGGAATTAGGAAGCATCCAGGATCTGGCAGCTTCTGAGGTAGTTTCTGTTGAACCAAGGCTTTAAGTTCCTTGGTGAGCACTGGAGGTTCTTCCTCAAATGGCTCTATTCTAAATAACTTGGTATTTAGCTTCATGAGGACTCCTAGGTAACGAGCAACTTGCTCTTCCATAGTTTCTTCTTCCTCATCAAAGGAGGAGTGATCCTCATAATCCATAATTTGTAACAAGGCATTCAATGGAACTTCTATAGTCTCCTCATGAGCCTTAGTTGCCTTCAGTTCTTTAATAGGGGATTGTTTAGTGAGTGTTGAACACCCAGCTGCCCTATTACTTGCATTCAACCCCAGCTGTTGTGCCTCTTTGGGCGTTGAACGCCCAGTAAGGACTCCCTTGCTGGCGTTCAACGCTAGGAATGACTCTTCTATGGGCGTTGAACGCCCAGTAGGGTCTTTCTTACTGGCGTTCAACGCTAATGATGGCTCCTCTTTGGGCGTTGAACACCCAGTAGGGACTCCCTTACTGGCGTTCAACGCCAATGATGGCTCCTCTTTGGGCATTGAACGCCCAGTAGGGACTCTCTTTCTGGCGTTCAACGCCATAGTATCCCATTCAGATTTGGCCTCCACTTCTACAGTGATGGCCTTGCACTCTTTTCTTCGGTTCACTTCAGTGTTACTAGGAAGAGTGTTAGGAGGGGTCTCAGGGATTCTCTTGCTCAGTTGACCAAGTTGTACCTCTAGATTTCTGATGGAGAACCTAGTTTTTGTTATAAAACTGTAAGTGGTTTTAGAGAGTTCAGAGACTGTAGTTGCTAAGTCAGAGAAGCTCTTCTTAGAAGTCTCCTTATGTTGCTGAGAAGATGGGAATTGTTTATTACTATTAAACCTATTCTGGTTTCTTCCACCTTGATTATTGTTGAAGCTTTGCTGAGGCTTCTGTTGATCCTTCCATGATAGGTTGGGATGATTTCTCCATGAGGAGTTGTAGGTGTTTCCATAGGATTCTCCCATGTAATTCACCTCTTCCATCATAGGTTGATCTAGATCATAAGCATCTCCATCACAGGAGATGTCTTGAGTGCTGCCAGCTGCAGCTTGCATTCCAGTAAGATGCTGAGAGATCATATTGACCTGTTGGGTCAAGATCTTGTTCTAAGCCAATATGGCATTCAAAGTGTCAACCTGCAGGACTCCTTTCTTCTAAACTATCCCATTGTTCACAGGGTTTCTCTTACAAGTGTACATGAATTGGTTGTTTGCAACTATTTCAATGAGTTCCTGTGCCTCTTCAGGCATTTTCTTCAAGTGGAGTGATCCACCAGCAGAATGGTCCAAGGATATCTTGGACATCTCAGATAGACCATTATAGAAGATACCTAGGATAGTCCATTCTGAGATCATATTAGGAGGACATCTCCTGATTAGTTGCTTGTATCTTTTCCAAGCTTCATAGAGGGGTTCACCCTCTTTTTGTCTGAAAGTTTGAACTTCCACCCTGAGCTTACTCATCTTCTGAGGTAGGAAGAACATGGCCAAGAATGCATTGACCAACTTTTTCCAAGAGCCTAGGTTTTCTTTGGGTTGAGAATCCAACCATATCCTAGCTCTGTCTCTAACAACAAAAGGGTAAAGCATAAGCCTGTAAATCTTAAGATCCACTCCATTGGTCTTAACAATATCACAGATTTGCAAGAATTCAAAAAGGAATTGATGTGGATCTTCTTGTGGAAGTCCATGAAATTTGTAATTATGTTGCATTAGAGAGACTAAATGAGGTTTAAGCTCAAAGTTATTTGCTCTAATGGAAGGTATGGAGATGCTTCTTCCATAGGAGTTAGAAGTGGGTGCAGTGAAGTCACCAAGGACCTTCCTTGCATCTCTTCCATCATTCGGATTGCCTGCCGTGTACGTACTTTCAGCTTCTTGTTCGAAAAGTTCTGTGAGGTTTTCTCAGGAGTGTTGTGCTTTAACTTGTTGTAAACACCTCTTTAGGGTTCTCTCAGGTTCAGGATCAGGATCAAAGAGAGGTTCTTTATCTCTGTTCCTACTCATAAACAAGAAAAAGAAAAATAAGAAAGAAAGAGAATGAGAGTTTCTGTGTCAAAGTATAAAGAACTCTCAGTGAGATGTGAAGAAGAAAGAAGAATGAGGGTAGAGGAACGATAAGAAGAATTCGAATAGAGGGGGTAGAAGAATTCGAATTTTAAGAGATAAAAAGAAAAACGAGAATTAAAATATTTTTGTTTTTATTTTATTTATCTATTTAATTTGAAAACAAGAAGGAAATTAAAAGTTAGGACAACTAATTAACTAAAAAGATTTAAAAATTTAAAAGGTAGTTTTCAAAAAAAGTAGAAAGAAAAAGTGATTTCCAAAATCTTTGTTTGACTCATTCTTGAAATTCAAATTTAAAAAGAAAGGGAAGATTTGAAATTAAAAGGTTTAAAATTAAAAAGAAGATAAGTTAGGTAAGTTTTAAAATTAAAAAGAGGAAGATAAGATAAATATTTTAAAAAAAATAAGATTTAAAATTAAAAAGATTTTGAAAATCAAATTTGAAAAGATAGTAAAGATTTTTAAAAACATTTGAATTTTAAAATTTAAAAAGAAAGATAAGATAGGAGAGAATCAAATTAAAGAAAAGATTTGAAAGGATTTAAAAAGATAAGATTTTAAAATTTAAAATTTAACTTTACTAACAAGAAAACACTAAAGTTAAAATTTTTTAAATCAAGATAAGAAAAAAAGCAAGATTTTCGAAAATTTGAATAAAGATAAAAGAAATATTTTTTATTTTTTCGAATTAATGAAGAAAGAGAAAAACAACTAAAAGACACCAAACATAAAATTTTTAGATCAAAGACACTAGTTTTTCGAAAATTAAAAAGAAAAATACCAAAAGACATCGAACTTAAAAAATTTTAAGATCAAACAAAGAAAAGAAACAAGAACAACTTGAATACCAAGAAGAACACTAAAGGACACTTTCCAAAATTTTAAAGAAAAGATAAACACACAAGGGACACCAAACTTAAAAATTGACACTATACTCAAACAAAAGACATAATTTTTTAAAATTTTTGGAAAAAGAAACCAAGAAAGTTCGAAACTTTTAACAAAAGACTCAAACACAAAACAAAGAAAAGATGGGTTTTGAAAAAAGTTTATGAAAAAAAAAACAAAAGACAAAATTAAAAGTACCTAATCTAAGCAACAAGATAGTCCGATAGTTTGTCAAACTCAAACAAACCCCGGCAACGGTACCAAAAACTTGGTGCACAAAATTGGATCCGCAATATTCGCACGAGAGACCGGCAAGTGCACCGGGTCGTCCAAGTAATACCTCAGGTGAGTGAGGGTCGATCCCACGGACATTGTTGGTTTGAACAAGCAATGGCTATGTTGTAGAACTTAGTTAGGTGGATAGAAAATATAGTTGTTGTGGAAAACGCATAAAAAAAGGATAAATATAGAATTACTTAATTGGTGTGAAATCAATGATAAAGGAACGGTTGAGGCTTCGAAGATGCTTCCTTCTTCTGGATCAACTTTTCTCACTGTCTACTTCAACTTCTGATGATTCATTCCATGGCAGGCTGTAAGTGACTAACGCCAAGTCAGTGGTCATTAATCTCCTCTGCTTCAGATCAAATGCCAAGTCAGTGGTCATCCAATCTAAACGAGGGTGAAGCTCTTGCAGTCCATTCCCTTGGTGATCCTACTCAAAATGCCACAGACAAGGTCGGATCTTTCGGATAAGAGAATACTGCTCCATTGATTCTAACCTATACCACAAAGGCCCTAATCGCCCCGTACCTCGGCTGAACTGATGTATCTAAGTCCCCAACGAAATCGTGGATTAGCCGTCTAAGAAATGTATAATCAAGCTTGTGGTTCAGTACTATCCCATCAAGAATTTGTAAGAACCCATGTAGAATAGAGATGACGGTTAAGTTACACTCCCAATTCATTAGGATGAAGAACGAAGATACATCTTAGAATAGAATCAAGCATAGATTGAAATAGAACAACGATATTATTAATCCATAAGAATCAGCAGAGCTCCTAACCTTCACCTTAGGAGGTTAGTGACTCATAGCTTACAGAAAGTAATGAAAGGTTTGAATGGATAAAGATGATGTCGATCCCCTAAACATGAGTGATCTTCTCCTGTATATACTAATCTAATAACTAAGGATTACAGAAATAAGATAAATTAGTCTTGTAGTGCAAAATTCCATTTTCCAGGCCCACTTGGTGAGTGTTTGGGCTGATCTTGAATGAAGCCATGAGCAAGTACTCCCTCTGGGGTGTTGGACGCCAGCTTTGGACTCCTTTTTAGGCGTCCAACGCCAAGAAGAGAGTGAAGTGCTAGCGTTGAATGACAGTTTTGGACCTTTATTTCCAGAGCAAAATATGAACTATTATATATTTCTGGAAAGTCTTGGATGTTAGCCTTCCAATGCCATTAAGAGCGCACCATTTGGACTTCTGTAGCTCTAAAAAGGCTCCTTCGAGTGCACGGAGGTCAGAATCTGACAACATCTGCATTCCTTTCTCTGTCTCTGACTCAGACTTTTTCAATGCTCCTCAATTTCAGCCAGAAATTACCTGAAATCATCATAAAATGTAACAATTCAAAGTAGAATCCAAAAATGTGAATTTTGCACAAAAACCTATGAAAATATAATAAAACTTAAACAAAATATAACAAACACTATATGAAAATGATGCCAAAAAGCGTATAAAATATCTGCTCATCAAGAGGGCATATTTTCTTCAGACTCATGTAGCACTGGTGCACGAAACCCCTGCTTCGTACAGCTGAACCAGCAAGTGCACTTGGTCGTCCAAGTAATACCTGAGCGAGTCAGGGTCGATCCCACGAGGATTATGGTTTGAAGCAAGTTATGGTTATCTTGCAGGTCTTAGTTAGGTGAATCAAGAAGTTGTTGGTTTGAATTTGGTTAAAATTATAAAAGGGAAATTAGAACTCAGAAGTCGTGTAAACTATGAAAAGAGAATGGTTAAGGCTTGGAGATGCTTTGTCCTTCTGGAGTAACTCTGGTCTTACTGTCTTCTTCAATTGTGAATGATTTCTTCAATGGCAGGCTGTATGTGATCAACGCCTTTCTTGAGAGGTCGTCAATGCTCCTCCAGATTTGAACACCAAGGTTAGTTCGCATCCAATCTGATTGAGAGTGAAGCTCCTGCAGTCTATTCTCCTTAATGAGCCTACTCAAAACGCCACAGACAAGGTCGAATCTTCCGGATCAGAGAATGCTACATCTTTAGGTTCTAGCCTCAACCACAGAGACCCTAATCTCCCCATAAATCGGCTGAACTGGTGTCTCGAGAAGTCTCCAACGAAGTCGTGGATTAGCCATCTGAGAGATGTATAATCAAGCTGGCGGTTCATGCTTTCCAGTCACGTATTCACATGAACCCAAGTAGACACGGATGGTTGTCAGGCACGTGGTCTTAGTATGATGAACGGAGCTGATTGTCACGGATCATCCCATTCACAATGTTGAAGAACGAATATACATCTTAGAATTAAATCAAACACGGATTGAAGAGAAACAATAATACTTTTATTAATTCATAGAACTCAGTAAGGCTCCTCCCCTCAACTTAGGAGTTTTAGAAACTCATACTGATAGGAAATACAATGGTAAAAACGAAATAATGGTGTAAAAGTAGCTGAAGATCCTTAACAAAGAGTGATCTTCTACTTTAAATACTAAACTAATGACTAGTAAGGGTAAAACAGTCTTTTTAGTGCTAAATTCCACTTCTGGGACCCACTTGGTAAGTGTTTGGGCTGAACTTTGATGAGATCCATATGCTATGAGGCCTCTAGAGCATTGAACGCTGGCTAGGGGGTCCTCTTTGGGCATTTGGATGCTGGTCTCTTCTCCTTGGGTGCTGGACACCTGAAAGGGGGCAGGAGGCTAGCGTTGGATGCCAGTTTTTGGCCTTCTAATCTGAAGCAAAGTATAGACTATTATAGATTGCTGGAAAGCTTTGGAGGTCAGCTTTTCATAGTCGTTGATAACGCTTCATTTGGACTTCTGTAGCTCTAGAAAAGCTCTTCCGAGTGCAAGGAGGTCAGATCCAGACAGCATCTGCAGGACTTTCTCTGTCTCTGAATCAGACTTTTGCTCCAACTCCTCAATTTCGCCTAGAAATTATCTGAAATTGCATAAAAACACACAAACTCAAAGTAGAATCCAAAAATGTGAATTTAACACCAAAACCTATAAAAACTTAATAAAAACTAAACAAAATATGCTAAAAACTATATGAAAATAATGCCAAAAAGCGTATAAAATATCCGCTCATCAAGCACCATTAGATCATCTCAGCCCATCACCTTTCATGATTTGCTTAAGAAGGAAAATAATTTTGTTATCGGTGGATTAAAATGGCTAGGAAAAAAGGAAGAAAAATTGAACTTCATGTAATTTTTTAGTGTAACGTACTCTTAGGTAGCAACTATGATGTGCATGTTTTGATGTGAATTTTTTATGTGTTCTAAACTTTTTGGTACCGACTATCATGTATATTTCTGATGTATTTTTTCATAATTAACCATTTGAATTCCTCTCTGAATTAATCATATAAACTCCACAAACATATTGACTTTCAGAAAACCATAACATAACTAACAATGGAGCTGGACCTAATCCATTCGAACTTAACCCGGCACGATGAAGACATTGACTTTAGCTGTCCCTCACCCTTACAAAGGTTTTATCATCGCGGACCACGCATCTGACAAGCTTCTATTTCGTTCAAATATTGGGTTGATTTTGGTTGACCTTTACCGTCCCGCATGAGTGCAGGATTAGGGATCAACCGTGGTCTACTGTCAGCTGATCATGTGCTTGGGTCCCCAACTGATACAAACTTGGTCTGGTAAACTCTACGAATTTTGCCTATCTTGTAAACATCATAAACATAAACTCATCAATCTAGATGCTGGTTGGCAAAAGATGCAAAAACGTGGCGACATGAAAGTCTAATTACCTAGAAGTTATCATAACTGCAGACTCTGTGTCTAAGGACAATGGTGTATTCAGCACCACTAGACATCTCACGATCATCAAAAACCTCGTTGCATCTATATTGTTAAATTTTCAATGACTTGTATAATATTTTATCGAAGGAATGACAATAGCAAGCAAAATAATGTCAGTTATTTTTTTTCCTTTGTCTTTGGTACAAAATAATCTTATTAAAAAGTGATCTCAAAATCATTAAAATTTATCGTTTTGAAATAATCAACTTTTTTAAAACACACTTTAACTGGTAACTTAACTAAATCCATTAAAGACGTACTTTCAACAAATATATTTTAAATTATTCAACATATAAAATTAAAATGTATAACCGAAATTTGAAAATTGAAAGTGACATTGTCGTAACAAAAAAATGATATGGTGACATACTTGAGTTTGCCAACTCAAAAAATTCTGGTACATTCATAACTTCGAGATCCAAAGCACGCATGAAAGATGGCACACCGAAGGGAAGTTGGCTTGCTAGTTGCTACCGTGTTTATTGCAGCCTGAACTTTTCTGTTGGTGATGCCGTTCCCTTCATCATTTCCTCCCAACATGTCATTGTTGGATAAGAACTCTTCTTTGCTGTCATTATTGTTTTCTTCCCAGTATGTGTTGCCCTCTTCATTTAGCTAGGAAGGATTCATCCGCTTTGTGATAATTCCTCGAATTCAACATACAACTCGATCATCGACACATGAGCTTGATTCCGTCGATAAATCATTAACATCTCTAGCATGATGGCTTCATCGGTTATATTCATTACTTGAAACTATATTACGTTACCGAAAACTAAAATGGGCTGGCTACATAAAATACTACTGACTCTTTTTGAAAAATCACTATGTATGTATTGGCATAATCCACTTTGTAGCTCTATAAATAACATCGTGCAAGAAATAATAAAAGATGCTAAACTCGTACAAATAAATTTCACATCCTCATTTATATATATAGTATAATCTCACTATTAAAATATACTAATAAACACACATTAGCTTCTATTATTGCTTCCACAAAAATATTTCTCAACCCTAATACTCTCACATTCTGAAGACTTTAAAAGAAATCACAACTTTAGGAAAAGTAAAAGAAGATGAATGAATGTGCTTTCGTTGTGTGAGATTAACTTCTTTATACGGGGACAAAAACTTATTTACGAAAATCACAAATCAATAAAATTTTATTTAAAATAATATTAAATTATTGATATTTCGTATGAATTAGAAACTGACTTTGGTCAATTTAATCTGATAAACTGAATTTCTCACAATATATGAATGTCTAAAAATATCATGTCATCCCTTTCGAATTATCTTTTTATTTAAAAACAAAAAACAAAAACTCTTTTTGTTCATGGCGATGTAGTTTTTTAAATTAAAAAAATAATAATAAACTCCCTTCTTATTACTAGCGAGATTCTATTTCAATACTTTTAAAAATTGTAAAAAAAAAAAATTCTTGCTTTAAGCGAGATACTTTTGAGTAATTTAAAAAAAATAAAAAAATATAAATATAAGGGATAAAATTGATTGACCCAAACATTAAATATTAAAATAATATATTATGCATTTTTAATAAAATAATTAAAATTTGTTAAAATATAAAAAACCGTATCCTTACATTCTTATTTATATTTTGACTATAAGAATAAATTTAGTATATTATTTATAAAATTTGATTATAATTTATTCTTATAGCTATTGAATTGATTTAAATGATTAAGATTAAATATATTTAATAAATAGTATATAAGCAATCGATTTATGGTCATTGAATTTATATAAAAATGTATTTATAGTCATTATAATTACGTTTGGTTTGGTAAAATTAGTTTTTAAAAGATAAATTTTTAAAAGTTGTAATATCTATGTTTGATAAATTAAATTAAATTTTTTTTAAAAGTGTGTTTGGTAGAGGGACGGATCTAGAAAAATTAATATGAGGGCCAAAAATATACATTATATAATCTAAAATGCATTACAAAAAATATGTGTACCTTTTACTGATGATTTTTTGTACGATTAAATGGTAGATAATGATTTTCATATCATAAGATTCATTGATAATAGAGTCTGTGTCAAATCTTTTAACAATCTTCTTCTCAATGTAAATCAGAATACAAATAGCAAGAAATTGATCTTTCATTTTGTTTCTGAGTCTATTCTTCACAATATTCATATCTGAAAAAGATCTCTCGGTTGTAACAGTTGAAACAGAAAGAGTTAATACCAAGCGAATCAAACAGTCAATCAAGAGATATGTTAAAGGCTTTCCTGTCTTCATTAACCCTTGACATATCTCAGAGATTGTGCACAAATTTCTCAAATTAGCATGAATAGAAACATCGAGTTCATATGTTGAGCTTGCATTCTGATGTGAAATTTTTTCTGGCCATTGAAGTCATCTGGATAAAACTGTTCTACTAATTCATATACTTTGTCGACATTGAAGAACTTATAATTATCTCTAGGATCTAAAGTTGAACTTAAAGTAAACAGCTCCACCATATTATCATTGAATCTTCCATTAAACTCTTGTAATTGCGTGTCAATTGTAGCAAGAAATAAATTAACACAATAATAATGGTCCACTAAAATCTGGTCAACAATTTTACGAATTCGACCTCTTCTAGGAATATGCAATACGTTCATATTAGGAACTTCAACTTCATGATTCTCACAAAATAATATAACTTCTTTTATGAAAGTCTCCTAACCCGACTCTCTCATTCTTTGGATTAATATCTTAGTAGTAGAAACCAGAGATAAAGCATTCAATATGTCTTGATTTTTTCGTTGCAAAACTTGGCAAAGATCATAACTAACTTTCAAAATATTTTTCATCAAACGTAAAATAAAGACACTTCAAAAGATGTAATAATATCATAAACAATACTAACATCACTGCGAGTGGAGAAATTACCTTCTTCAGTGCATTTTTCAAGAACTTTACAAGTAGCATCCAACATGCATAGCAAGCAATATACAGAATTCAAATGAGACTCCCATCTAGTATTTTCAGCTTTTTGCAACATACCAATTTGATTAAGTTTACTGCCTGTCACAATCTTAACGTTAGCAATTGAATTTGTAATATTATTTACTTGAGCAACCCTTAACTGATCATGACATTTGGGAGAAATAGTCACAACATTTACAATTAGTGAGAGTTTAGAAAAGAATTGATCAATATAACAAACTTTTTTGGCTACTGAAATAAGTGCTAATTGTAATTGATGAGCAAGATAATGGATGTAATAAGCAAAAGGACAATCTTTCAAAAACAAAGCTTGTGATCCATTCCACTCACTACGCATATTACTAGCTCCATGATACCCTAAGATTACGAATATCAAGATTATGATGAGAAAGAATTTTCAATGTCAAGGAACAAGTATAAGAAACATGAACAAGATCAAAAAATCTTTCTTGAACACAACCATGCTTGTCTAGAAATCTCAAAACCACAAATATTTTTTATCGCTTTGACTCATATCTTGCTTCATTAATTATTATACAAAATTTAGAATCACCAATTTTTTTTCGAATTACTACACGCACTTTTCTGGCAAAAATATATAATACATCTTGTTGAACACTAGGAGATATATATTGAACATTTTCAGGAGTATTTTCAATGACAACATTATTAACATCCTGATTATAAGAAGCTAAAAACTTAACTAGCTCACTAAAATTTTCCCTATTCAAAGATTCAAAACTTTCATCGTGACCTCTAAATGCATATGCTTGAAATGTAAGCCACCGAATGGCATCAATAGTTGTCTTAAACCTTAAACAGTTATTTGCAATAGTTTCATCACTATGTTTATTAAGAACTTTGTCTATATACTTAGACTGAGCCATTAAATCATCACAGTATTTCACATATAAATTATGAGAAGAATTAGACACAGAACCCTCATGACATACAAATGCACAATTCACCCTACTGTTTATTTTCTTCCAATTACTAAATCCTAACTTTGAAAAATGCACTTTTTCGATCATTGCGAGCACCATAATGTTTACTGAACAAATAGCAAGGCAAACAATGAGCAGCATTTTTTTCTGGAGAATATTCTAACTAACTTGAAAATTTCTTAAACCAAGAAGATTGAAAATGTCGATGATGGTTGTCATTACCAGAACTTGGATAACTAATATTTGTTGGTTAATATGGTCTAACTATTATGTATGCTCTACGAATCTTATTACGTTCATTGACATGATATTGTCAAATTGGACGTCGCTTTCCTAGATTCCTTTCTAATAAAGAGATATCAACATCTTTTTCTATTCTTGGGACTTTATTTTAGCTTCATGATGATGTGCATTTTGAATAAGATTAGAACACTCACTTACTTAAACTTTTTATGAAATAAGATTAAAAAGTTAGCTAATTTAAATATGAACGTTACTATCAGCAGCTTTTTTCTTAAAAATTGCATCAATTTACTTTGCTTTTTCATTATGAAATACTCTAATTTTTTTCCTAAATTATTAATATAAATAAGATAATAAAATTTTATTATAAATATATATTTCTAAAAAATAAAAATAATAATTAAATTATAACATTTAAAATTTAAATCAAATAATAATTTAAAAACGTTAAGAAAAAATATACTAACCTTTTGCTTCGGTAATCTTTTCCCTTTTCTTGTCTTCTTGATTTCTTTTCTTACTTGTTAAATGCTAGATATAATATATCTCTATTACTAAAAACATATTTAATAAAATTAATGTTAATAAAAATATAAAATTACGCAATATATCTCCCTAATTTTGTTTCATGTGTTAATGTGTTATTGTGTTAGTGTGTTATCATGCCATCTATTTTTAGTTTTTGTTCTTCACTTTTAATTTTGCAAACATAACATAAATGATAAATGGTAAAAATAAAATTGATAAAAAAAATTTTATTACCTATTTTTGTCTTTTATTCTTTTAAAACAGTATATTTTTTGTCTTTTTGTATGGTTGTTTACGTTACTTTACAGTTCACACTTCAGTACTTCATATTACCGTGACAAGGGAGAAGAAAGGTTTGAAAGTTAAGAGAGAAAAAGTTTTTAACGTTGGTGAATGCTATACTGTTTAAAAACTGATGTTTATTTACTAAAAAATATTAAAAATAATATTTAGTTTAAAAGATATAATAATTAATAATTTTTAAAAAATTAAAATTTACTACAAAAAATAAGTTAGGCAAAATTTAGACACCAACTCATAGACACCATAGAATTCGTCTTTAACGTTTTGACTTCAATTTAATTTTCTTTTAACTTTAGGGTCATATACTTTCATAGTGTTTACTGTTCAAAATCCATTATCTAATAACAGGCCTTGTTAACTTTTTTTTTTTTACATAAAATATTCTTGTTATTTATAGTTTTTGGGTTAGCTTAATTTATATTAAACTAAATATTATTACTAATAATTTTTTTCAAAAAATTAGGGGGTCAAGGCCTATGCTTGCGCTCCTGAGTTCGTCCTGGTTTGATAAAATAACTTTTAAAATTTAAAAATACTATAACAGACATTAATGTAAAAACTAAATTTGAATATTAATTAATGAATGAGGTTATATTAGACTTTTTAATTTTGATAGACATAAGCCAATTTTTAAAAACTCCCCTTTAGGTGCTTTCAAAAGCACTCTTAACTTTTAGGTACTTGGGAATTTTCTTAGGCGCAGATCATCGGTTGGTGAAGACCTGGAAACCGATCATAGACAAGGTAAAAGATAAGCTGAGCTTATGGAAAGCTAAATCTCTCAACAAAACTGGTAAGTTGGTTCTCATCAAATCTGTCCTTAATAACCTACCAGTTTACTACTTAAGCTTGTATAAGATGCCAAAAACTGTTGCAAAAAATATAATTGGACTACAGAAAAGGTTTTTGTGGAGTAAAGAAGATGGGAATAATGGAATACCACTTGTGAAATGGGAGGTGGTTCAAACGTTGAAGAAGCTAGGTGGTTTAGAGGTGGGGACGCATTACTCAGAAATTTATCGCTTCTGTTCAAGTGGTTGTGGCACTTCTCAAAGAAGGACTGCCCATTATGGAAGAAGGTTGTATGTTCTTGTAATCATTTGAACCCAACTTTAATGCTGTCAAAACAACCTTTATCGCAATAGGGGCCCATGAAAAGATATTTGCCAGCTTAATATGAAGGAGCAACATGTGAGAGATATGATGATTAGTGGTTTGTCTATGGAGGTGAAAAATGGCAGACGTATTCGTCTTTGGGAGGACGGTTGGCTACAAAATGGCTCTTTGAAAGATAGTTTTCCAAGACTCTTCTCTGTTTCAAACCAACAACGATCTGTAATAGGAGACTGTGAGTTCTGGGATGGATTAGAGTGGGTATGAAACTTCGAATGGAGGAGAGAACTATTCCAATGGGAGTTAGAGTTGCTCAACCAACTCCATGACCAGTTACAAATTGTGAAATTATCGGTTGATAGAGAGGATGCAGTTATATGAAAATTTGACAAAAAAAGGTATTTTTTTTCACTCACTAACTCATTTGTGCAGGTGCTGCAAAAAGAGACTCTCTCGGAGGACATCACAAGTTACAGTTTCTCTAGTACCATATGGAGAGGCTTGGTTCCTCCAAGAGTTGAACTTTTTGCATGGTTCGTTTTAGTAGACAGGGTAAAGAGATTGAGTAGACTCAGGATTATTAATCATAATTATAATATCTGTGTTTTGTATAAAAATGATATAGAATTTGTGCATCATTTATTTTTTGGCTGTGAGCTGAGTTTACGTGGTAGGTGTGGTGCGCTTGGTTGTCGTGTACTGATATAGCTTGGACCATGCCAGAACTGTTAAAGAGTTTTTTGAGAGTTGAATTGTGTAACACCCTAACTACCAAAGCTCACGCTTCCGGCTGCGCAACTCTGATAGCTCGGACATTACGACGACACTTATACTACTTAATACTAGAATATGAGCCTATTTGAAACTTTAAACCGCAACACCGCTCCCAAAAATACTTTCATCCGATAACATACATCTATAGATACCATACAACTTATAAAACTCATAAAGAGTACATCCATATATATATACATATATGTATATACATAATATTACAAGCAGTAGTCAATACAATTCCTATCCCTCTTACAGAATATATCAAGATAAAGGCGAGGGTTCAATAAACCATAACTAAAACAATACAGAGTATCTCAACAACAACTAAATAAACTCTTCGTAACTTCTGCGCCCGTATCCTGAAAGGGGAAAAATGTAGGGGGTGTGAGAATATCATTCTCGAAAGGGTTCTCAGTAGAGGATTTTTGGGAATTACTGTAATAGGATACATGAAGATAAACCGTACTAGTGACTAACAACCGTCTTATGCTTCTTTTCAAAAACAATGGTTTACAATAAAAGTAAAGTCGGAAATCTTTTCTGAAAGAGGAACCATTCAATTCTCAAAAACCTCAAAAGCCTTTCAAAACGGTTTATCTATGCTGAAACAAAATAGCCTTTCATATTTTATTCCAAACCAGAAACACAAAACCGAAATCAACCATCGGTTCATCTCATTCCAACCACGGCCCTAGGCCCAAACAATCCAACCATCAACCAATCACCATAGTTCAACAGAGTCCCAGTAGCAAACACAAATAGGAAGATGCAAGCACAAACAAACAGTTATTGCAAGTAGAACAATTAGCAATTAATCACATAGGCAAACCAAGTATAATATGCACACCCAAGCAATGTCACATAGATGCATATGATGCATGCCTATCCCTAGTGGCTGAT
This sequence comes from Arachis ipaensis, assembly GCF_059453495.1. Classification (NCBI taxonomy): domain Eukaryota; kingdom Viridiplantae; phylum Streptophyta; class Magnoliopsida; order Fabales; family Fabaceae; genus Arachis; species Arachis ipaensis. The sequence goes on from NC_142440.1 coordinate 123,420,357, forward strand.
GATATCATCTGTCGGTTATAAAGCCAACCCGACAAGTCCTGGTAGCTAACCATTGGACTGTCCCTCTGTCGCGCATCCCCAACTCGAGTTATACTCATCATAAACTTGATCATAATCATGATCCATATCCATCACCGTCACTGGTGAATATTTACGGGGGCGAGCTCATCCGGGACTTTCACAATGCCCGGCCACACTTACGACATAGGGTCAAAAGAGCTTCGAGTCTCAACCTGGAGCACGTGGTGGCTAGCCACTGCTTCCTCCCAGGGAAACTCTCATCTCCGATAGTGGAAGTGCAACATTCACATTTATCAATGATTCAGCATATACATGCATTCAATCTAATCCATGGATCAACATCCATCTGAGCCATCCGGCTCACGGTTCAGTCCAGAACCAGCCAATATTCATAATCATACACAACCATTCCGACTCACGGTTCAATCCAGAACCAACCAATATTCATAATCATACACAGCCATTCCGGCCCATAATAAAACAGCACTTCCACCATTCAAAAATCATCAAATTCATAAAATCGGCATTTAAGCCATAAATCACTTTTTCTCAAATCATTTCACTTTGAAATCAAGTTTCAACTCTTTTCAGCCTTGGCTTTAAAGATCTCATTTCTCAAATTATCTCAGGCTCATAAGCCACTTTTACTCAAGGAAAATTCCCTTTTTAAAACAAGCCACTCTCGGCTTCCTCTTTCCAAAACTTCCAAAACCATGGCAAGTTAAGGATTTATTTCAAAGTATTCAAAATCACCCGTCCAACAATGGGATTTAATAATAAAAGCTTCTCGGCAGAGTCCCAAGTCTTTAGGGAAGGTCAACCTATATCAATTCTTTAAAATTCATTGAAACTTTTAAAATCATGGATTCTCGATTCAAGTAAATAAAACTGAATTTATTATGAAACCGACCATACAAAATCACAAGTTCCAACTCGGTCCAAAAATCAACTCATTTAAAAAGGAACCGGTTCATTTGAATCAAACCACTTTCAGGTTTCTTTTTGGAACCCATTTTTCTAACTCTTCCAAAATGCCTCAAACTTAATTACTCAATCAAAAGTCTAGATTCCTTTGAAATCATTAAAAGCTCCTTTTTATATTAAAATCAATATTAGAGTATCATTATTTCCTTCAGTGATTCAAACGGTAAAAATAGTTCCTTTCTAAATAAGCCGAACTCAACGCATAAAGTTCATTAAATAAATTAAGCTTGAAAACATAAATATTCTCTTAATAAATCAAATAATATAATTTCTCAAATCCAACCCTTTTTAAATAACTTTTCAAACAAGATTAGGATTTTGTAGAAATTTCGGCAGCACCTCCCCTAAAACTTGGACTTTTGCCACCCGGTTCAGGTCCCAACTAAACCGTTTCTCATTCCTTTTCAACAGCTCAAAACCAGAAATCAATTCAAAGCAAGCTAAATCCAACAATCGCCTCAGTGGCATTTCTCAAGAAAACCATTTCAAAAATCAACTCAATATCAATCGATTTAACTTATTTCCAAAGCTTTAAAGAAACAGTTCAGTAACAAATCATTTGTCCAAGATCAAGTCAATTAAAGTAAACCAGGCTGAATTCAAAAGTGCATTCGACTTTTCACATCATCAAATAATTGACTCAAATCAAATCAATCCTCAACGGATTAAAATCAGATTTCAAATCTTTAAAGAATCACTTCAAAACATTACATTTCACAAAGCCGCACAACAATTCAACCAAACCAACATCCATAATCACTCGAGTCAATCAAATAACACATAAGGCAGATACAATTACCAAATACACAATATCTCACAGCAGTATCCATATGTAATAATTCCAATACTTAAAACATAGTTTTTGGAAAGCGCCCCTACCTCAAAACGCAAATCCATAATCCAAACGCCTCATAAGTTCTTTTCACCTCAACTCGAAATCAAAGGCAGCTTCAAAGCACAACCCCACACATTTTCGCAGCAGCATAAACAGCTCTAAATTACAACAAGCAACCTCAGTTACTAAACTCTAAGAACATTAATACCGTAAAGGCTTTAATACACGTACGGGACACCAACGTAGGGCTTTCGAAACATAATTTCTTACCGGAATAACAACATGAAGCAGCTGCGATTTCGAACCAGCCCCGGCAACCAAAACCTCGGTTCCAAGCCACTTTTGCAACAGTCTCAACAACTCTAATCGCAACATACAACAACCGAAACTCAACCGTATAGCAATTAACGCCACAAACCTCAATGTATGATAACAGAACAGTAACTAAAGGGATTTCAAATCGAAAACGCTTACCGAACCGAAAGAGGAACGACTAAACCGACACAGTGGCGGTCTCCGAACCGGCTCGGCGGCAGCCCGGCAGCCACCTCAAGTGGCAGCGGCAACAAATTCCAATCACGACGACTGAAACCAACAGGTAGTGACCATAGTAACCTCGGAATTCAAAAAGGACAGATACCTCAATTAAAACCCTTACCGGCAAACTTTTTCGGCGACGGCAGAAGTAATCAGAAACTCCGGCGGTGGTCCTAGTGGCCTCAGAACTCCGGTGACTGGATGCAGCTCCTCCAGCCCACGTCTTCCTCTCTCCCAGCGGCGCTCAGTCTCAGCCTTCCTTTTCGACGCGATGCGGTGGCGACTAGCGCAGCTCGTGGCTCCACGGCGACTCCCGCTCTCTCCCGTCGTGTCGTTTCTCTCTCCTCGGGTTCTCCGACAGCAGCGGCGCGAACATCGGCAACCACCGTGGCTGGGAGCAGCTCCTTCAACGGTGAGGAACAAGGACCCAACGGCGATTGCAATCGGCGGCTCTTCCCCCCTCCGCGGCCCTCTTCTCCATCGGTCTCTCTCTTTGTTTCGTGCGGTGTTGGCGGAAGCTCGACGGGACCGCGGCGGCGATGCGTGGCAGGTTCGGCGGCTTAGTGGGGACACGCAGTTGGCGGCAGTGAGGATGAGTGGCGGTGACCAGCTGAGCGGCGGCTTCCTTACTCTCCTCTCCAGCAACTCAGCCTATCTCTCTCTCTTTCTGCTTTCGTTCCTTTCTTTCATGGAAAGAGAAAAAGAAAAATCATGTGCTGCTGCTGCTAGGTTGAGTGAGAAGGGAACCGGGTCATGGGTTAGGGTTTTTGAGAAAGTTAGGGCTAGGGGCATTTTAGTAATTTCTAATAAAATTATGGACAACATAGTAATTGAAACCCAAATTAAATCCAACACTAATTGTGTATAGAAAATACTATTTGCTTCTCATTTTTACAAATTATTTTCAATAAATTGTCCAAATCAAATAATTAGAAATAATATAATTAAATCCTCTATTTTTCCAAAGTAGCAGTATTAATATTTAAAATATTAATTACTTAATCCAAATCATATAAAACCCCTAATATTTCATAACTGCCAAATTTATAATCTAAATATAGAAAATAACCCAATAATTATAAAATTGGATAAAAATCATAACTCGTCTCAAATTCAATAAATCAAAACTTGCCTTAATTATCTTTAATAAAATAATTTCTGAAATTAAGGCTATAAATAATTATATAATTTGAGACTTGATCCTAATAAGACTTTTCAAAAGTTATGGGTTTTACAAATTGGGGTACCAGGTTGTAAGTCTGAGCAAAAGAAATGGCTGATAGGCTTCTTTGCAGTTATTTGAAATATTTGGCTAGAACGGAATAGCAGAGTTTTTCAGAGTTCAGAGACAGGTGTTGAAGAAATCAAGACTACGTCGTTTTTGAATTACAGTGTATGGGGTGGTGTAGATCCGTTTAGTTGTTGATGGCAATGCTAAAGATGACAATGGATTATACCCTTTTTATTGTGTTTAGTGTCTCGTGTTTTTTTGTGGTCTTTGTTCCCACATGGTCCACTTCAATGTGTTGAGCTCTTTTTGTTCGAAAAAAAACTTTTAGAAGCCAAAAGCACAAACACATGAGCTTTTTAATTTACCAAAAATAAAATGAGATGCTTGTATTTTCAAAATTACAAGCACCTCTTCGAAAAACTTTACCAAATCAAGCCTTAAAGTAATTGTCTTTAGTTTTTAAAGGATGATAAACAAAAAGACATGAATTGAAATAGAATAAAAAAGATAAGGAACAAAAAGAGTAAACAAGAAGACAAGAGTTCAAATGGAATAAAAAGATATATTGAAATTGAAATAGAAAATAAAAGGAATAGATTGAAATTAAATACAAAGACAATCACTCTACTTTCTACCTAATTTCTTGACGCAACAAGAAAATGACTCATCAACCTAACTTGTCCACGCCATATTTTGGGAATTGAATCGAATGGACTCCTCAACCTTCTACCGAACTTTCCGATGCAACAAGAGATGGACTCACTCAACCTCACTTGTCCACATCATGGTTTAATCACAAAACAAAAAAGGGGATTTTCACACCTCTAATCACTGAATGACGACTACATTAATTTATGAGGTATTTATTAGGGATGGCAACATGCATCCTATCCGCGGGTACCCAATCCGGTTGGGTAGGGTTGCCAACCCTATCCGCAACGGGTAGGGTAGGATTCTCGTACAGGTCGGGTAGGGTGCGGACCTATCCGACTAACTCGCACCCTATATATATGTATATGTTATATATTTATATAAAAATATGTTTTAAGTAGATGTTGAACTAAAGACTTATCACTAATTGCAAAAGATTCTTTGTCACTAAGAAAATATCATTAATTGATAATTTAATACGTTTTTATTTTATATAGAAGTCAATTATATTTTAAGTTATCATCAAGTTATATAATAACGTTGCATCTTTTTGATAACCTGCGGGTAGAATCGAGTATCCACGGGTTAAGAACGGATAGAGTTAGGGTTGAGATATTCTCAACCTGCGGGTAGGGTGAGATTAAGTTTATATAAAAATCTCAACACATGGATAGAATTAGAATTAGGTCCAAATCCTACCATACCCTATCCATTGCCACTCCTAGTATTTATAATCTCTTATTAGATTAAAATAATAAAAATCCTAAACTCACTAACATAAAGTTCAATTTAATAACTAAATAAATAAAAATTAAAATATATAAAATTAAATTAAACATTCTAAAAATACAAATTAATAACTTCTAAATAATACTTAAAATCTTAAACTTTTCATATCACGAACATTTAAAGCACGTATTGTATAATTTAAAAAAAAAATCAATGAAGTTATTATTAATCTATTTAAAAATGATATCACCGTAAAATTTCAATATTGGTTATTAGTTTTAGTTCATCTTTCTTTTACCAATAATAAGGTTGTTGTATAAATATATAAGTTTATCGAGCCACAATATATTTTTTTATAAAAAAATTAATTGATTTTTTAAAAAAATCTTGAAATCTAATGAATTTACATATCTTATAGTTAACTAAATAATTTATAAAATAAAGTATGTTTTTAATATTTATCATTTAGTGATACATATTATTTTTAGGGTTAAGTATAATTTTGGTCTCTAAGGTATAAGTTGAAATTTTTTTCGTCCTCAACCTTTTTTTTATACAAAATCGTCCCTAATGTTTAAAATTAAATTTTAAAATTGTCCTTTTTACTTAAATTTTAAAATTTTGGACTAAATTATCTATAACAAAATTATAAAATAAAAAAATAAAAATAAGAGAAAGAGAGCATTTTTGTTCTTGCGAAGAGAAAGGGAAGAAGAAGAAGAAGAAGTTGTTCACGGTCCATCTCTACCTCCGCTTCCTCCGCCAAAATTTTAAAACTAAGTTAAACCTTAAGAATTATTTTGTATGTAAAAAAAAATTAAGAAAAAAAATTTCAACTTATATCTTAAAACCTAAAATTGTACTTAACCCTTATTTTTAATTTTAAATTTTATTTTAAAAATATACCAATCAAATATATTTTTATCATGTCTTTAGTTTGAAAACAAAATCTATTTTGACAAACTAATCACTTTTGTTTAAAATATGAAAATTTAAAAATAAAAATAACTTTTAAGAAATGCAAACAAAAAATTAAAATAAAAATATTTTCACAATTCAAGAGACCTTTACCGTTCTAATATTTTTTAAAGAATTGAGAGATTGAGAAAATAAAGAAATGTAACATTTTTAATATATTCTAATTTTTTTAAAAAAATTGTTCGTATATAATTTTTTAATTTTATTATTTTTTATAATTATGTGAATTTTAATTATTTTAATTTATTTATTTATTAATAAATAATTAAATATAAATTCAATACTCTTTAAAACGTTAAATTATAATACTATTATTTTTTGTAATTACAAAATCATCAACATACACTAAAATTATTAATTGTATGCTATTGTGACAAAGGCTAAACAAAGAATGATCTTTTGGGAATTGATGAAAATCATATCGAAAGAAGGTAGATGAAAAGATTTTGCAAACCAGCAACATAAAACTTGCGGCCGTCTGTAGAAAAGAAAAATTTTTGAAGTTTACATACCAATCCTTGCTGAGGAACTTCAAAACCCGTGAGAAGTTTCATGTAAACGTCTTTGTCAAGTTCTCTATAAAGAAATGCATTGTAGACATTCATCTGGTGGAGTTTTCAGGACTGCTGCTACTGTGAGTGTTGTGCAAATTATTACCATCTTCACCACTGAAACAAAACGTTTTATTTTAATCCAAGCCTTTCACTTAATTATTTTCCAAAATTATCAGTCTTACTTTGGACTTTTCTATTGTCCCGTCAAAATTGTATTTAATTTTATAAACCCACTTACATCTATAGACTTTTTTTACTTGGAAAAGGGTTGTGAGCTTCTAAGTATTATTGATTGGAAGCACACGAATTTCTTGGGACATAACTTCAATGATGGTTCAAACAACTGATAGTGTCTACCTCTGAGGCTGAATATCGTTTAATGATGGTTCAAACAACAAAAGACTTGAAATGGATTAAAGATATACTCTCCTCTCTATACTTGCTTCGTTATGTCTCACTATTACGACAACTCTTTTCATTGCTAAAAACTAATTTTTCAAGAATGCACGAAACACATTGAGGTAGGCTGTTATCTTGTTCGTAATGATTATGTTCCCACTCACACCGACCTTTTTACTAAAGTTTTTGGTGTAAAAAAATTTGAGACGATATTGGTTAAGTTGGGCATTGAAGACTTGCATGCCCTAAGGAGATATTAATGGATAATTAAATATAGATACAATACTCTTTAATAGAATACTTTCGTGTATATTACTAGAATAGGAAGTTATATATTCTAATTTATTAGGATAAAAAATTATGACTTTTTAAAATAGAAAAGATTTGATATAATTTTATATCAAAAGATGTATGGATATGTATTCATAAAAGACAAATCGAAATAATTTATTTCTTACATTATTAGATATATTTTAATAAAATTAAAAACAATACTATAAATACAATAACTATAAATATATTTTTATACGAATTAAATGTCTATAAAATATAAATGCATATAAATACTTTATTAGTATATCATTTATTTAAGTATATTTAATTCAATAATTATAATTTTTTTATATTTTTATATAAAAATCTCATCTAATATATATATATATATATATATGGAGAATTGATACATAATTAGTTAACGATTAATTTCTAATATTCATGCAAACTTTAACATAAAACAAAAAACCCACGCCAGAAAAATAACAAAACGAGAAACAAAAACAAAAAGGGAGAGGTAAATTCCTTTTGTGTAAGACACCTCTATTAATTACTCTCAGCTATTATCTATCCAGCTGGTTATTTATACACCCGACCCCGTGGTACTAGTTTCCAGCTCATTACTCTAAACAGTGAGTCAGTGAGCCATGGTTTCTCCCAATCCTTCACTTTTCTTCACTCTTCTTCTGCTCTCTGTAGCAGTGGCCTCTTCTTCTTCTTCTCAGCCTAATGCCACAAGTATCGGCCAAGGCTACCGTCTCATTTCCGTTGAAGAGGCCCCTGACGGTGGCCTTATAGGCCTCCTTCAAGTTAACAAGAAAACCAAAATCTACGGACCTGACATTCCCCTCCTCCGTTTCTACGCCAAGTAAGTTCTTAACAGGTGTTTTTTGTTTATCTTTATTTATTTATTTTTCAAAAACAGTGTGGGAAAGTTTGGCACTGATGAGTCCACTAAAAGTAAAACCACAATGCACTCACATTTCCCTCTTTTACTTGCAAGTTTCCGTTAACTTTCAAACCGTTTTCGTTCTTTTCTTTGTATTTTTCTGGCAGACACGAGACGGATAACCGTTTGAGGGTTCAAATAACCGACGCTACCAAACCAAGATGGGAGGTTCCGTACAACCTTTTACCAAGAGAGCAACCACCGCCATTAACACAAAGCATCGGAAGGAAGTCCATCAAGAACCCCATAACCGTCTCAGAGTACTCTGGCTCCGAGCTTCTCTTAAGCTACACCTCAAACCCGTTCACCTTCGCCGTGAAACGGAAGTCGAACGGCGAAACCCTCTTCGACACAAACTCCCTTTTCAGTTCCCTCGTGTTCAAGGACCAGTACCTTGAGATTTCAACAAAACTTCCGAAAGCCGCTTCTCTTTATGGATTGGGAGAAAACACGCAACCGCACGGGATTAAGCTGTACCCGAGTGACCCTTACACGCTGTACACGACTGATATTTCTGCCATTAACCTCAATGCTGATCTGTACGGGTCGCATCCGGTGTACATGGATCTGAGAAATAACGGCGGTTCTGCTTCGGCGCACGCTGTTTTGCTTCTTAACAGCAATGGAATGGATGTTTTCTATAAAGGGACGTCCTTGACTTACAAGGTCATTGGTGGTGTCTTCGATTTCTACTTCTTTTCGGGACCTTCTCCATTGAATGTTGTTGATCAGTATACTTCCTTCATTGGCAGACCTGCTCCAATGCCTTACTGGGCTTTCGGTATGCTTTTCTTTTCTTTTTTTTTTTTTTAAATAAAAACTCTTTATGCTGTTATCTAGTTTCTGCGTGAATCTCAAAGGTTACGGTTCAAGATGTGGAATTAAGTCAATTAACTATTAATGTAGGATCATACTTACATGAATTCACTAATTAGTTAACGTATTGGATACCAATTCTTCTGCGTACCGGAATGACATATGTATATTTTTCACATAAAATATTTTTCGTTATGACGTAGCGTGTACTAGTTCCATTGCGTACTATGTAACTATGTGCAGGATTGCCTACATTGTACTGTGTGTGGTGATCCTTCTTCAGACCCTGTCTAGCGCACAAGCATATTGTGCATTGGGTTGCTCTTCGTGTTCTTAATGTTCTGTTCCATATGGTGTGCCTCGAGTTAGTGATACTGATAAAGTGAATTCTGATGTCATTTCCTTTTTAGAGGTTATATAATTGAAGAATTTGGAATCTGAAAATGGTCTTACACTAATCAGATGTGAATAAAGATAAGGTGTTATTTTGCTTAGATAATGCCGTCGAAGATCTCATTTTAAATGTGATTATGTGTATATGATTAACAGTGAGTTGCTTAACTGATCTAAGATTTAGGGTTTATAGCATAAATTTCGGATGCATGATGCTTTTGAGAATGCTGAGTAATGATTTTCCCAATTCCCCTGTTTTCTTGATATTGTGACATGTGTGATGCTGTCTCAGAGATTTTTTTGTTCTTAATTATTATTTTTTGTTGTTAGGTCTGCATTATTTTATTATTATGAATCTGACTGTATTAGATGGATCTTGACAAAGATCTTTTTTGGATCTAATAATAGTTGTTGAATTATTTAATGCCTTTTAGGCCCACACAGAAAGATAAGGGTAACACATAAAAAATTGGAAACGCAACTTTACCATATAAAAAAGTTGATAATGTTTGCTATACTTTTGAGACTAGGAGATTGACCTTTATAACATGCATGAATGAAAGCAATCCCTGGGTCCTTTTCAAGGACCATGTTTGCCTACACGTTTATCACGATGCCCATTTTTCTCAAGGAAATATCATGCTCACATAATGTATTAAATGCGACCATAATTAAGATCTTTCTTTCATTTCAATGATATGCTTCCTTCATAGTTGAAATTAGATGTTCATTGACTTATGGTCCCTTCAATCATGTGCATGGAATAAAGGTTGGACTTTGGATTATGTGATATCTAGGTTACTTCGGACTCTTTCATAAGAAATTAAGAACTATTCATGAAGGGTTATGCTTAATCTTTTTATGTTTTCTTTCTACTCTCTACATTTTAAATTAATAGAAGATTTTACTTTTTGGTACATTATAAAAATTAATGTCTATGTATATTAACTAAATGTGTTTAGATAGTTGGTTTTTTTATAAAGCAATAATTATTTGAAACGAAGGATGTAAAATTTAGATTCTAGTTAGAATTTGCCTGAGTTGATTTATCTTTTCACTTTGCTTCAATTACATGTTGCTACTTTTCCATGAATTGATAAGTATCAGTTCCATTGGATTCTTAAGCTTCCAGAACTAGTTGAAAATACAAGCAGTACCTTGAAATTCTATCTCAATTTTTGAACTGATATTCTCAGTCATTTGGTTTTACAGGGTTCCATCAATGCAGATGGGGATATCACAATCTGTCCGTGGTTGAGGATGTTGTTGAAAATTATAAAAAGGCGCAAATCCCACTTGATGTGATATGGAATGATGATGATCACATGGATGGGCACAAGGACTTCACTCTCAATCCAGTAAACTACCCTCGTCCAAAACTCTTAAACTTTTTGGACAGAATACACAAGATTGGCATGAAATACATTGTCATTATTGATCCCGGAATTGCAGTTAACTCCTCTTATGGTGTATATCAAAGGGGTTTAGCAAATGATGTTTTCATCAAGTATGAAGGTGAACCTTTCTTGGCTCAGGTTTGGCCCGGGGCTGTAAATTTTCCTGATTTTCTCAATCCAAAGACAGTTTCTTGGTGGGGTGATGAGGTTCGACGCTTCCATGAACTCGTTCCTGTAGACGGGCTATGGATTGACATGAATGAAGCTTCTAATTTCTGCTCTGGAAAGTGCAAGATTCCTAAGGGAAAGATATGCCCAAGTGGTACAGGGCCTGGATGGATATGCTGCTTGGATTGCAAGAACATCACCAAAACGCGATGGGACGATCCTCCATATAAGATAAACGCCTCAGGAACACAGGTTCCAATCGGCTACAAAACAATAGCAACAAGTGCAGTCCACTATAATGGTGTTCTGGAGTATGATGCTCACAGTCTGTATGGTTTCTCTCAGTCCATTGCAACTCACAAGGCCCTCCAAGGCCTTCAAGGCAAAAGGCCATTCATTTTGTCTCGATCAACTTATGTCGGTTCAGGAAAATACGCTGCGCATTGGACCGGTGACAATCAAGGAACTTGGGAGAATTTGAGGTACTCAATATCCACAATGCTCAATTTCGGTATATTTGGGGTGCCAATGGTGGGTTCAGATATATGTGGATTCTATCCACAACCAACTGAAGAGCTTTGCAATAGGTGGATTGAAGTTGGTGCTTTCTATCCTTTTTCAAGGGATCATGCCAACTATTACTCCCCTAGACAGGAGCTTTACCAATGGGAGTCGGTAGCGCAATCTGCAAGAAATGCTTTGGGTATAAGGTATAAGTTATTGCCATATCTCTACACCTTGAGCTATGAGGCTCATGTCAGTGGAACCCCAATTGCCAGGCCTCTTTTCTTCTCATTTCCGACGTACACCGAGTGTTACGGCCTTAGCACCCAGTTCTTGCTAGGAAGCAGTCTCATGATCTCTCCAGTGCTAGAACAGGGGAAAACACAAGTCAAAGCACTCTTCCCTCCTGGAAGCTGGTATAGTTTGCTTGATTGGACAAGCACTATCTCGTCGAAGAATGGAGTCTATGTCACCCTTGATGCGCCGCTGCATGTGGTAAATGTGCATTTATACCAGAATGCCATTCTTCCAATGCAGCGGGGCGGAATGCTATCAAAGGAAGCAAGAACAACACCCTTCACGCTTGTTGTCGCCTTCCCGGCAGGGGCAACACAAGGAGAAGCTAAAGGGAACCTTTACCTTGATGAGGACGAACAGCCGGAGATGCAACTCGGAAATGGCTACTCAACTTATGTTGATTTCCAGGCTACTGTCAAGCAAGGTGCTGTGAAAGTTTGGTCAGAGGTCCAAGAGGGCAAGTTTGCTTTAGATAAAGGTTTCACCATTGAAGCCATATCTGTGCTGGGATTAGATGGAAGCGGAGTAATATCTGAAGTTGAGATAGATGGAAAGCCGTTGATGAGTGTCACAAACGCCACTGTTAGTACGTCGCAGCATGTGCACTTGGATGGTGAGAATAATGGCGAAAGTAAGATAATCATGGTAGGGTTGACAGGCTTGAACATCCCTGTAGGTAGAAACTTTGCTATGACCTGGAAAATGGGATAATTATAGGTTCCAGGTTGTGTCATCTTATTTGTTACTTTAGAAATTTCCTGCTTTCTTTTGTTTTTTTTGTGGCTATAATTGTTTGGCGTTGTTGAGGGAGAAGAGATGAGCTAGAATCACGTTCCTCCTTTTTCCATTTTAACAAGTCTTGGCAACAAGGCTTGTGGTTGAAACCTGAGTGTAATGTGAAAGTGCTTTGAGTGAGTTTTAGATTTATCTTGCCTTTGAGGCTGTTATTGAAATCCTACAACCTCCAATTATACCATAATAAATAAATTCGGAAAAAATTATCTACCGTGTAAATCTAGCCGAAGCATCCAGATTCCAGTTATTATTTAGAAAAAATACAAAGTGAAACATAACAAGCCTATATTGCAGATTTCCACTTTGGGATATCTCACCAATTTTGCTTCCATATTCAAATATCTTAGTTGTATGGTTTTACCTAATAATATACTTATTAGGTTATTTATATATGTCTCCAACAAAAAAAAAAAAAAAAATTTTTAGATGAGGCATTGAGGCTTATGTATGCAAGTGTATATATATATAGCACTCCACCGCTAGAGGGTCGTGTAATTAATGCTGATGGGTATCAGACACTACTTGATGGCCCACAGGCAAGTGTTTAGACCATCTTCACTGAATAATTCATTTCAGTCTTTGTTTATGACCTACGTGTTATAAAAAGTAATTCCACATCAGTTTTTGCGTCATAAACAGTAAATAGAAATTTAAAGTATTTTTCTCTTTTCTATTAAGAGAAACTAACTTTAGTTTCTATTGTGGTCCCACTAAATTAATTAATTAAAATACTTAAAATTAATATAATTATTTTTTTAATAATATTATTTAAATTTATAAATTTAAAAATAATTCACTATTAAAAGATATTAATATTAAAAAAATTCATATATAACAATAATACATAATATATAATTTGATATTACACTAATTTGTAAAATTACTCAATACAAAGAAAATCATAATTAAGCTCTATAGTTGACCACAAGCATTGTGAAATTGTCATATGTGTTCACTTAAGTCCTCTTTCAATTGTCTATGTTGCTGCCTATTTCGAAGTTGGGCATTTCTTTGGAGAAATTGATGGTATAGTGCAAAATCTTCCTTTCCCAACTGAGGTTGTGATAAGCCATTTTTGACATCGTCATACTCTAAGCCTTGAGCAAAATTTCCTGCATAAGTGTCTCTTTCATCCTCAACAATTATATTATGTAATATAATACAAGCTCTTATTATATTGGCAAGCTTTTTCTTTTTCCAAAAGAGAGCTGAACCACGTATAATTGCAAAGCGTGCTTGCAACACTCCGAATGCTCGCTCCATCTTTTCTTTGTCTTTCTTGGTATTGTGCAAATAACTTGCGTTTCTCCTCTTTTGGCTTTGAGATTGATTTGACAAATGTGGCCTATTCAGGATAAATACCATCTGCTAAATAGTATCCCATAGTATAATTATTACCACTAGTAGTATAATTTACCTCTGGAGCACGGTCATTTAGAATATCATCAAACATTGGAGAACGATCTAACACATTGATAACGTTATTTGAACCAGAAACTCCAAAGAACGCATGCCATATCCAAAAGTCTGAAGATGCTACAACCTCAAGTACTATGGTTGCAACCCCACGATAACCACTCATGTACATACCTTTCCACGCCTTTGGACAATTTTTCCATTCCCAAATGCATGCAGTCAGTGCTACCCAACATGCCAGGAAAGCCACAACCCTCCGCCATTTGTAGCAGGCATCGTACATCATTTGGATTTGGTTTTCGCAAGTATTCATCCTCGAACACCGAAATGACACCTTCAACAAATTTTTCCAAGCATTCAATTGTAGTGCTCTCGCCTATGCGCACATAATCATCAACAGCATCAGCTGCTATGCCATATGCTAACATCCATATCGCAGCGGTGCATTTTGGGAGTGGTGACAAGCCTTTTCTTCTAGTTGCATCAACCCTCTGTTGGAAATATGGATAGACGTTTGAGAGAGCGTCTACTATCCGAAGGAACACATGTCTTCTCATTCGAAATCTCCGTCGAAAAATGTCAGCATTATACACCAGTTCATCTGCAAAGTAATCTTGGGAAAGGCGATCATGTCCTGCTTCTCGATCTCTGTTGATCCATCTATGAGGAGTTGGGATAGAGCTTCTATCGATATCTTCTTCTTCTAAATCTTTGAATAAACACTCATCAATCCAATTATCTATGAGTATGTTATCTTGCCGTCTTCTTTTGCCATACAAAGCCTCATTAAACATATCATCAAAATTTCTAGCCATATCTTGAAATGTAATTTTTAGTACTCTTTCGAGGTGAGAAAGAGCTGAAATGGAGTTGTATAGTCATTGATAGTCAATATTTATAAGTGTGTCTGCAACAACTACCTACTTTACAACCGCTAGTTTTACAACGGCTACTTAATGGCTAGTTTTGCAACGACTACTTAACGGTCACTTTCATGAACAATAACGGCACAATAACATTGACTAATTTGAAAAGTTACATCAGAAATGAATAAAACATACTACATTACATACCAGTAATACGCAATAAAAATAAGAACATACTACGTAACTCTACAAATACAAGGAATTATTAAGTAAACCACTTCGCAATTATTTTCTCACATGCAATCTCATGAAGAGCTCGTCGTTTTTCACTCATTGTAGACGTGTCAGCATTAAGTATTTGCATATCCATTTTCCTTTCAATTTCCTTAGCCATCCTTTCCATTTTCCTTTCTTTTGCATTTATCTCCATTTCTTTAATATACCTCTGAGTTTGTAATTCCTGTTCTTTCATTGCCGCTTGAGTTTGTAATTCTTGTTCTGTCATTTCCGCTTGAATTTGTAACTCCTTTTCTTTCATTGCCATAATCTTTGCTCTATGTGCCCTCTCCTCTCTTCTTTCTTTTTCCCTATCCATTAGTTCCTTTTCTCTAACATTCTTAATATCTTCCATGAGAGATAGTTTTTTAATAATCGATGATTTCTTTTCGCTAAGATCTTCAGACATTTGTGCTTTTCCTTTACCTTTTTGCTTGCTCTTCTTTGATCGTTGTGGGCGAACGGGAGAGTCCACACTGGGTTCGTCTGCCAACGGTGTATCTGGGTTTGATGAGGATGAGTATGCTCCAGTTGCACTAACATTGGTTCTCTTTGAGCCTCCACTCTGTGTAGGTAGTTGGCTTCTCCATTTTTGCTCCAAATGAAGCATGTTCCAATGCCTCTCAAAAGTGAATTTTTGACCATAATTTGTGGAATAAAGTTTATAGGCCAACTCCTTTATATCATCAGCGTTCGAACCACTCCTTATGTTTCGACTAGCTTGATCGTAGCAACCAGCAAATTGTGCAACAGCCTTGTTGATCTTATACCATCATTTCTTACATGCAACTACCCCCTTGTCATGTCGGAGCAAAATTCTACACAGTAGCTGTGAATTTGACTCCAAAATTTTCACCCTTTTGATCGGTACCAACTATAGGGTCAGTTGAAATATTTAACCATGCACTGATCATCATCTCATCCTCTTTGCAATGCCAGTGTTGAATACTATCTTGCCTCCGATCCTCAATATCATCATCATTGAGGTCGATAGCATCTAATCCACGAGGGCTGGAAAAATCTGAATATTACGAATTTGGACTAGATTGTATCGGAGTCTGAGAGGGTGGGTTAGAAGAGCCACCAACACCAGATGAGTTATGTTTTGATGCACTGAATTGAGTTGGAAATGGCAAAGATGTTGGAGTAATATTTCCGATAGATGGGTTTGTTATATCGAAAATAATATTTTCGATAAAGATATTATTGAACTCTTTGACAAGCCAATGTTCGACAAGAATAGGCTTCAATCATTCCCAAGTACCAAAAAATATTTCGATCAACCTCCAAATACATGTTAGAATTAACTTTGGATGGGAGCCAATGAGGTACTCCGTTAGGTACTCTCTATTAATCGATTGACGCAAATATGCAAATCGAAGAGGCAGACTCGACGGAGGTCAGTGGATCGAAGAAGAGGTTACTGGTGTCGAAGATGGTAGACAGAAAACCGAATCAAAGGCAAAAGTTTCAATCTCTAAAATAATTTGTTAGTTGAAAAAAGAAGTGAAGATTAACTACATAGGATTCATCGAAGATGGTCAATCGATGAAGGAGAGGATTTTGATCGACTAAGACTCATCAAGAAAGAGTGAAGCAATCGAAGAAGTGAAAAAGTTAATAAGTGAAGATGGTTAGTGGCAGTTACAGACGACACTCAAGGAGAGCGGGAACAGTTATTCAAGGATTAACGTACGTGGAAGTTATATCTGAATTTGATTGAAGACTTCTATAAATACGTGAAAGATCGAAAGAACAAAGGTTGGAATCTTTTCAGAGAAAACACTCACACTCACTCACATCCCCAGTGACTTTCTGAGTCAATCAAGAGTCTTTTTCTTTGAAGAGTTCCTTCCATGTCTTTACTTTTCATTTAAATTCCTGGCAACTTTCCTTTTCATGCAATTTATCTTCTTTGCAATGTCATTTCGATTCCTTTAAATTCAGCAACTTTTACCCTTTCCAGTCTTTACTTTTTAATTTGCCCTTTACTTTTCCAAACACTTTTCCTTTTTGTAATTTTATTTCCCTTTTTATTCAAGTCATTTAAATTTTATTGTTCATTTCGAATTTTTGCAAAGCTTGGTTTCCTTCTTCTTCGTCATTGTCAAAGACATGGATTTTGATGCAAATAAAACTGGTACTCACAAAGAGAAGTATGTTTCGCTTCCAGACCACTAGATATGAACCACTCTCGATTTTGCTAAAAATCGACAAAACAAATTGGCACGCCCGGTAGGACAGTTTTAAAATTTATTTGTGTCAAAATTTGTTGCTTTCAACTGTTGCATTATGCATGTAGTGTTGATATTTGATGCATGCGATTAAGAAGTGGTATAATTATTACCATGTCTGTCAAAGTTTTAAATGGCAATGCAGAAATAAGTAATAATGCCCCAATAACTGCTACACAAACTTCTGCAAATTTGATTTCACATGCAGAGTATAATTCTGGGGAGAATATTGCAGTTATTATTGCAAGTGTTGATGGTAGTGGGCAAAATCCACGCCCTAGGATCACCCCAGTGCAGAATCAACCACAAATAACTGTAGGTTGGCCTCCATTTGGCCTTCCTCCTGGCTGTACGCCTCCTATGAGCAGTTACACATTTCCAGTCAGATATGGAAATGTGGCAGGTATGGTTTCTAACCAACCTTCTTTTTCATATCCCGACGTTAATCGAGATTACTGATGCCAAGGCATCATGGACTAGTTTCACTAGCAATTTTCTGTTAGTTTTAGTTGTTTTATGCATTTTCTTGAGCTTAAAGTAACCAAAAATGGTTAAATGAAGAACAAAGCAATAAATCATTCAACATGTAGATTTTTATGCAAATTCCATGAGTTTTTAGTTATATTATTTGAATGCTATGAATGGAAGATTTCTCATGAAACTTTGCAAGACTTTGATGCAATTGTTTGGATGATTTCAGGGAAGAAGAGGCTAAGCAAGGAAGCAAGAAAATCAATAAAGGAAGCTTGAATATCACATGTGGAGTTTAAGTTCCAGTTTAAGCTTAAACTGGAGCTTAAACGCCAAAATCATGAAGAATAAGAAATGCTGGGATTGAAGTTTAACCTCCAGTTTGACCTCAAACTGGAGGTTAAACGCCAGAATGATAGGCCTCACTTAAGGAGCATTCCACGTTTAACCTCCAGTTTGAGTCAAACTGGAGGTTAAACGCCAGAATGAGTATGACACCAGGGAGGAGTTCCACGTTTAACCTCCAGTTTGACCTCAAACTGGAGGTTAAACGCCAGAACCAGGAAGAGTACCAGGGGCCATTCCACGTTTAAGCTCCAGTTTGACTCAAACTGGAGCTTAAACGTGTTCGACGTTTTCTTTCACTCCAGGGTTGCTCTCTCCACCTCCACGTTTAACCTCCAGTTTGACCCCAAACTGGAGGTTAAACGTGTTCGACACCTCCAGGGCCACCATTCCAAGCTTCCACGTTTAACCTCCAGTTTGACCTCAAACTGGAGGTTAAACGTGTTCGACCTCCAGTAAGCTTCCACCCTTTTCCACGTTTAACCTCCAGTTTGACCTCAAACTGGAGGTTAAACGTGTTCGACCTCCAGGATGCCTCATTCCTTTTCCACGTTTAACCTCCAGTTTAACCTTAAACTGGAGGTTAAACGTGTTCGACTACATTACTCTCCAGGGCTACCATTCTTCCATTTCCACGTTTAAGCTTCAGTTTAACCTTAAACTGAAGCTTAAACGTGCTTCTACAAAAGGCCTCACTGGAAGTGTCTGGCGTTTAAGCTGCAGTTTAAGCTTAAACTGCAACTTAAACGCCACTCTTGGAAAAGGTTTCTGGGCCAAAAATATTGTGGTTTAAGTTAGTCTTTGAGCACAAATATTAACTTAAACTCACTTTGGTATGAAACCCAATTGAATATCATGGTTTATGGGATTGGGCCTGAAGGATTGATGAGTTTGAAATCTCAATTTATTGAGTCATGTGTCATTATTTGATTATCACTAAATTGGCTCAATGAAATGTACAGAATTTGGATCAACAACCTCATCAACATTATGGATCATAAACCCAAGGCAAAAGGAAAGCAAGGAGAGGCCTCAAAGCCCAAGAAGCACAACTGAAGCTCAATATAGAAAGTGTATAAATAGGATAGAATTGAAGTTAGAAAGGAATTTGGACTTTCACTTTTAGCCAGTTTTCCTTTTCTTTGTAATTGAATTCAGAGCTATGATTCACTAAACCCCCTTTCATTGGGTTAGGGAGCTCTATTGTAATTCAATGAATCAATAATAGTTTATCTTCTTCTTCAATCTTTTCTCTTGAATTTTGTTAGAAAGCTTCTCGATCTAATTCCATTGAGTAGTTGTCTTGGGAAAGAAGCTACTCATACTTGGAATCCTTCGGAGCCTTGGGAAAGGAATGGAGGATTCATGCTAGAGAAGCTTTCTCACAGTGGATTGGATTGGGGTTTGGATGGATATTGTGACATGTAATCCTACCAAATTGTGGTTCATGAAATTGTGTGGTATAATCAGTGACCAAGCATCATCTCTTCTTATGAACATTTAAACCAAGGGATTGGGAATTTGTTTGTTTTTAGAGAGCATTGGTGAGCCAAGGAATTGGGATCCAATCATATAAGATTGCCAAGCAAAATTCAATGAATGCATTGGTTGAGGAAGAGATTTACATGTTTTGATTCGGAGATTTCAATATCTCCTAAACCCAATGAATTCCCCATTTCTGATTTCCACTTTCTCTTTACATTCTGCAATTCAATTCTTGCAATCATCCCCATTCCCTTTTAATTTCAGCAATTTACATTCTGCTCTTGAATTCATGCAAATTTAAGATTCAGCCATTTAATTTTCTTGTCATTTACTTTTCCCGCCAATTTTACATTCCGCAATTCTCATCTCAAATATTGATTCCGCTCAACTAGAACACACTTCTAATCCGAATTGCTCACTCAACCAATCCTTGTGGGATTCGACCTCACTCTATTGTGAGTTTTTACTTGACGATGATAACCGGTGCACTTGCCGGAAGGAATTTTGCCGATCGTGCAATTTCCTAAATCGTAGCATAACACGTTTATGCGCATCAAGTTTATGGCGCCGTTGCCGGGGATTGGTTTTCGATTGACAATTCTCAAATTGGAAGCTAACTAGATTGAGCAATTTTCTCTTGCTTTGTTAATTCTGTTCTAGATATTTGTTGAATTTTAATTTCTGCACTTGGTTACATGCTTTCTTTCTTTACGCCTTTAGATTCATGCAACTAACTCACTGACTCACTAACTGTTTGATTTAATTCCTCAATTGATCTAACCATACTCTTTCATTAACCAAGAGTATTTCACTTGTTTGTGTTTGAGCTGTGTTCTTGTATGACAGGTAGGAGAGGAGAGACATCAACTCCTCCGTATACCGAACCAGAGAGGACCCTTCATAGACTTAGAAGGGAAGCAAGAGGGAAGAGAGTAGTGGGAGAAGAGGAATCTGAAGGAGAATCTGAGGACAATTTTGAGGAAGCTTTAGATCTCAACATGGATAGAGAAGTTCACAACCATGAGAGAGCTGATGGAAACAATACCATCCCTGAGAGGAGGGTTTTGAGTTCATACATAAACCCAACCTCAGGGAATTGTGGTAGTAGCATCCAGAAACCACCCATTCAGGCCAACAATTTTGAGCTCAAGCCACAGCTAATATCATTGGTGGAAAATCATTGTTCCTTTGGAGGAAGTGCTAATGAAGACCCAAACCAACATCTCACAAAATTCTTGAGAATTTGTGACACTGTGAAGTCCAATGGAGTCCAGGAAGATGCCTATAAACTGCTCTTGTTCCCATTTTCACTTAGGGACAAAGCAGCTAAGTGGCTGGAATCATTCCCAAGGGGGAGTCTAACAACATGGGATGAGGTGGAAAGCAAGTTTCTGGCACGTTTCTACCCTCCACAAAAGGTCAATAGGCTTCGATCTGAGGTCCAGACTTTTAGACAACAAGATGGTGAAACTCTCTACGAGGCATGGGAGAGATTCAAGGACTTGACAAGGAAATGCCCACCAAACATGTTCCATGATTGGGTGCAACTGCACATCTTCTATGATGGGCTCTCTTATGAATCAAGGAAGGCTGTAGACCATTCATCAGGAGGTTCATTGAACAGGAAAAAGACTGTGGAAGAAGCCATTGAAGTGATTGAGACAGTGGCTGAGAATGAGTACTACTATGCATCAGAAAGGCACAACACTAAGGGAGTCATGGAACTGAACCAGGTTGATACAATTCTAGCCCAAAACAAGGTGTTTGCCAAGCAACTAGCAGAACTCACCAGGCAATTAGAAACAAAGCAAGTGGCTGCAATCCACACACAAGATCAAGAGGAAGTAGGCATTGAAGGAAGTGATTGGGAAGAGGCCAATTATGTGGGAAACCAACAAAGGCAATCATATGATCCACATTCCAATACTTACAACCCAGGCTGGAGAAACCACCCAAACTTTGGGTGGGGAAACCAACAAACCCAACCACAAAACCACAAACCTTACAACCACAACCAACATAACAATTCCACATACCAAAACTCCAACCAAAGATCATACCAAGCCACACAAAACACTTACCCCCAATCATCATACCATGACCAAAGTAATCAACCTACCCAACCCAATCCGAACCAACAATTTCAAGATCAATTAAACCGGATTGAAGGAATGATGGCAACCATGAGTCAAGACATAATTGAATTGAAAAGCTTCAGGGATGATGTGAGGACTACCTTAAGAAACCATGGTGAAAAACTCAAATGGATGGAATGTCTGGTAGGAGAGCTATCTCGACAGGCCCCAAAATCAACTGCAGTGTTCCCTAGTGACACAGAAAAGAATCCTAAAGGGGAACAAAAGAGAGTAAGATGGGAAGAATGCAAGGCCATCACCTTATTGAAGGAAGTCTCAGAAGAAGAAGGAATCAGGCCCTCAGAGCATGAACCGGAAATCTTGAAAGAAGGTGTGGAAGAAGTTAAGCAGGAAGGTGGAACTGAGCAAGCCAAGGAACTGCAAAAAGGCATGATGGAAATATACCAACCAAAAGCACCATTTCCTGAAAGGTTAGGAGGAGGTGAAAAAAAGAAAACCTATTCAAGGTTTCTAGAGACATTTAACTCTCTTCATGTCAATATTCCTTTTCTTGAGATTCTTCATCAAATGCCCACACACATCAAGTATTTAAAGGAATTGTTAAGCAAGAAAAGAGTTTTGAAGGGAGGACAAACTGTAACAATGAACAAAGAATGCAGTGCTCTCATCAAGAAGGACACCCTCTCTAAGAAAACGGACCCAGGAAGTTTTCATATCACTTGCATCATTGGGGAAACAAAAATTGACAGAGGATTCTGTGATCTAGGAGCTAGCATAAATGTGATGCCTCTAACTCTTATGAAGAGGCTACAATTGAATGAGGTGAGATCCACTGATGTAATCATACAACTGGCTGACAAAACTCAGAAGCAAGCTGAAGGGGTAGTTGAAAATGTGCTGGTGAAAGTGGGAGATTATTATTTCCCCACAGACTTTGTCATTGTGGACATGGAGGAAAGCTATTTACACCCTATCATTCTGGGCAGACCATTTCTAGCCACTACTAGAGCGCTCATAGATGTAGAACAAGGAGAGCTAATTCTGAGAATACATGATGAACAGCTCATTTTCAAAGTCTTCAAACCTGCATCTGAACCTGAACCAGAATTTGAAAAGCCTAAAGATGATAGTAGCCATCCGTGTTTGGAGGAAAGTAATCCAGCAGCTGAGACTCTAAAACCGTCATTAGAAGGCAAACAAAAGTTGCAAGAGTTAGAGCCACAAGAATCAGTGGAAACAGATCAGAAGGATCCTCCTGACATAAAGGTCAATGAAGAAATCCTCAAGAGAAAGGGAAGAGTGATAGGGAGATTGCCAAGAGGATGGAGAAACAAGAAAATTCCCACTGAAGGTTTTTCTCCGGGAGATAAAGTGATCTCAAGTCATTATCTGCCAATCCCACCTGGCCTCAAGACCATTCCTTCCCAGCTCCCTCAAGTGTTCACAATCAAGAAAGTTCTTTCTATGGAACATTTAGAGGTCATGAATGAATCAAGAGGGGACGTTTTCATAGTAAGAGGAGAGGACGTCAAGCACTACAATCCACCCTAACAAGGGACAACCGTCAAGCTAGTGACGTTAAAGAAGCGCTTCATGGGAGGCAACCCATGTTTTTAGTATCCTTAATCTTTAGTGCTTTGCTTTACATCTAATAAAGTATGGTTTCTTACGCATGAACTTGAATCCTCAGGACAACTATTGATTAAGTGCACCAAACCGTGCATGTAAATTACAATTGGTCTCTAAGTTTGGTGTGCCTGATGGCACTCCCAAATCTTACTCAAATTGAATTCCATCTTTCATTCAAGGTGCACAACCAAACATTAAGTTTGGTGTTCTTTTTGAACACGGTTTATGAAAAGCAAGAAATACCTCTGGATTTCAAAATTCATGACAAGTATACCATTCATATGTTTTAGTGCTTTAGTTTCAATTACTTAGGGTAGTCACTTTGTTTAGAATCAAAGAGCCAAGGTGACTATGATTTATTAGAAATATGCACACTCATTAAGGGCAACCAACATGGATTTCATGTCATCAGGAGACTTAATCAAAAACTAAGTTTGGTGTCCAAATAATAAGTGTGCATGCATGTAGAAGTCACGGCTATAAGTTCATAAAGACAAGCATTGATTTACATGTGCAAATACTATTCATAATTCACATGGACCGAAAAATGAGAGCAAATTTGTTTGTTTGTGCAGGTACAAAAAAAAAAAAGACAAAAATGGAGGAAAAAGACAAAAGGGAGGGACGTGCTTGGTCAAAAAGAAAACTCATAAATCTTTGAAACTAACACATGGGAAAAGGAAGTTCTGCAAGAAAAGAAAGCTACATGTACAACCTAATGCATCCAGAATACTTCCAAGAAAATGAAAAGCCAATCGTCCCTATCTACAATTCATATATTTACCATCAAGCCACCCTTCACAAACCACCCTAGCCGTTCATTTTTCACTCATGGGGCACTATAAAGAACCACTTGGGGAACGAGTCCCACACCATCAAGCCTCCTTCATACACTTTTTCCTTCATCATAGCATAACCATCTCTTGCCGAAAACAATCTCACCACACCTCCAACAACACTTCTTGCTTCACCTTGTCAACTTTAGTTGTCACTTACCAAAATGGCAGCTTCATCTAGCCACAAAAGAAGAAAAGACAAGCAGCCAATGGAGGAAAACAGGGGATTCGATGCATGGAGATACAGATCAGTATTCCATGAGATTCAAGCTGAATGGGTGAGAAAAACAAGAGGGGCTCCAAGAGTCTTGAGAAGGGGAGACCTAACACCTGAAGCTAAAGGGTGGTATGCAATAGTTAGGAGATCCATCCTACCCACTGCAAACTCTTCAGAAATAGTCCCTAAAAGAGCCATCTTGCTACATTGCATTATGGTTGGAGGAGAGATCAAAGTTCATAAACTCATTGCTGAGCAGATACAAGAGTTTAGTGAGAAAAGTGACCCTGAATCCTGGCTTCATTTCCCTAGCACCATCATTAGACTATGCATCGATGCCCAAGTACCACTTGAGGATGAAAGACCTAATTGGCTATATCCTGGGCTGGCCATAACTGCACACAGAATGACTCTTGGCCCAACTCCTCCAAGACATACAAGAAGAAGAAATGAAGGAGGGCAACAAGTGGAAGCCGAGCAAGAAGCAGCACAAGAAAGACAGGAAGGAGAAGACAGAGAAGAAGAGCAAGAAGAGCAAGCAACTCCTGAAAGAAGACAACGAATTCCCAGAGACCCCATGGATATGAGCAGAATGCAGGAAATCATGGAAGGAATGTCTCAACAATACATGAGGTCTCAGGAAAGACAAGAAGACTTTCATCTAAAAATGATGGATATGCAAAGGAACTTTGAATCAAGATTCTTTGATCTGCAAAGGGAACAAAATCTACACTTACAGGAATCCTTCAGCCACATATGCCAACACCAAGATGCCAATGTCTTGGCAATCAAGGAAGCCACCACTTTACAGAATGCAAGATACTCAGTCCAAGCTGATTACAACATCAGTTCGCAAATCAAGCTTAACTACATAGGGGAACATCTACACAAGATGGACCCAGCATTCCCAGCTTATGATGAGTATTTCAAAGGGAGGAAAGAAGGAGAAATAAACAAGGCAATGATCCTTGAAAAAGGAGTGGAAGAAACGATGAAAAAGGCTGGATTCTGGAAAAAGCTCATAAGAAAAGACAAAGGAAGCACAAGTGGTCAAAAAGAGGCAGGAAGCAAGAAGAAGCAGGATCCCAAGAATTAAGAAGAACCAAGCAATAAATAAGAGGTGGTCTCGTTCCTTAATAATCAAATGATAATTGGTGAATTGTCTATTATGAACGTGTTTTCATCATAAGTCATTTAAGTGTTAGGAGGAGTCTTTTTTTTATGAGTCGTTTTTTTTTAGTATGTGTGTTTGTTAAGTGCTTTGAATAAAGTTAATGCCTAGATGTTTGGATATAACTTCACCTTCTTAAACAAATGCTTGCCATGCTTGTTCTGTTTCCAAAAATAAAAGAAAAGTTTGAACAAAAGTAACTTGGCTAAATTAGTAACAAATTAAGTAGAATTAAGTGGTGGTATGCATGCTTGATTGTTTAGTCAGATCACTGGAATTAGAGTGTAGAATTATCATTCTTTATGTAGAAATTGAAAATTGTCTATGGATCTTGATGAATAAATGTCTTTGGCCATAAAAAAGAAAGAAAAAGAAGAAGAAAAAGCCACTGAAAAAGGGCAACCAAAAAGCAAAAAAAAAAAAAAATTGAGAAAATAAGCTAGGCATCAATGGTTTGAACTTCTGAGACAAATGCCTGTGGTGTTTATGTATTAAGGATATGCTTGGATGAATAGGTTCTGAGGAGTGTTTCAACACTTGGTAACTTGGGTTAACTAACCCGGGATTATCAACCAAAAGTCCATTATCAAGAGCAACCTAAATACAAAACATTTAGTCACACAAAGAGGTGCTGGGCACCAATGTCTCAAGAAGAAATGTGAACTAAAATGCCTAAAGTGGATATGTGTAGTGCACTGATAAGAAAAAGAAAATGCCAAAGGCTTGTGCAACACATGACACTAAGCAAACAAGGAGCAAAAGAAGCTCTAAGAAAAAGAAAAGAAAAACAGAAGAAAGGTACCAAAGACATAAGAATAACAAGAGGCCATAGCAATTTTTGATGGATGCAATGAAAAAGTGATAATCCTACCTGATAAGTATGAAAAAGTGATGCTGCAACTTTCTGCATAAAACCCTTCTGATGAACTTCAAATGCTTTCTAATATAGCCAATGTAATTGCTTTCTGTTTCATACTTTCTTCTCAAATAACTCAGGACTTGCTTAGGGACAAGCAAGTATTAAGTTTGGTGTTGTGATGCCAAGGCATCATGGACTAGTTTCACTAGCAATTTTCTGTTAGTTTTAGTTGTTTTATGCATTTTCTTGAGCTTAAAGTAACCAAAAATGGTTAAATGAAGAACAAAGCAATAAATCATTCAACATGTAGATTTTTATGCAAATTCCATGAGTTTTTAGTTATATTATTTGAATGCTATGAATGGAAGATTTCTCATGAAACTTTGCAAGACTTTGATGCAATTGTTTGGATGATTTCAGGGAAGAAGAGGCTAAGCAAGGAAGCAAGAAAATCAATAAAGGAAGCTTGAATATCACATGTGGAGTTTAAGTTCCAGTTTAAGCTTAAACTGGAGCTTAAACGCCAAAATCATGAAGAATAAGAAATGCTGGGATTGAAGTTTAACCTCCAGTTTGACCTCAAACTGGAGGTTAAACGCCAGAATGATAGGCCTCACTTAAGGAGCATTCCACGTTTAACCTCCAGTTTGAGTCAAACTGGAGGTTAAACGCCAGAATGAGTATGACACCAGGGAGGAGTTCCACGTTTAACCTCCAGTTTGACCTCAAACTGGAGGTTAAACGCCAGAACCAGGAAGAGTACCAGGGGCCATTCCACGTTTAAGCTCCAGTTTGACTCAAACTGGAGCTTAAACGTGTTCGACGTTTTCTTTCACTCCAGGGTTGCTCTCTCCACCTCCACGTTTAACCTCCAGTTTGACCCCAAACTGGAGGTTAAACGTGTTCGACACCTCCAGGGCCACCATTCCAAGCTTCCACGTTTAACCTCCAGTTTGACCTCAAACTGGAGGTTAAACGTGTTCGACCTCCAGTAAGCTTCCACCCTTTTCCACGTTTAACCTCCAGTTTGACCTCAAACTGGAGGTTAAACGTGTTCGACCTCCAGGATGCCTCATTCCTTTTCCACGTTTAACCTCCAGTTTAACCTTAAACTGGAGGTTAAACGTGTTCGACTACATTACTCTCCAGGGCTACCATTCTTCCATTTCCACGTTTAAGCTTCAGTTTAACCTTAAACTGAAGCTTAAACGTGCTTCTACAAAAGGCCTCACTGGAAGTGTCTGGCGTTTAAGCTGCAGTTTAAGCTTAAACTGCAACTTAAACGCCACTCTTGGAAAAGGTTTCTGGGCCAAAAATATTGTGGTTTAAGTTAGTCTTTGAGCACAAATATTAACTTAAACTCACTTTGGTATGAAACCCAATTGAATATCATGGTTTATGGGATTGGGCCTGAAGGATTGATGAGTTTGAAATCTCAATTTATTGAGTCATGTGTCATTATTTGATTATCACTAAATTGGCTCAATGAAATGTACAGAATTTGGATCAACAACCTCATCAACATTATGGATCATAAACCCAAGGCAAAAGGAAAGCAAGGAGAGGCCTCAAAGCCCAAGAAGCACAACTGAAGCTCAATATAGAAAGTGTATAAATAGGATAGAATTGAAGTTAGAAAGGAATTTGGACTTTCACTTTTAGCCAGTTTTCCTTTTCTTTGTAATTGAATTCAGAGCTATGATTCACTAAACCCCCTTTCATTGGGTTAGGGAGCTCTATTGTAATTCAATGAATCAATAATAGTTTATCTTCTTCTTCAATCTTTTCTCTTGAATTTTGTTAGAAAGCTTCTCGATCTAATTCCATTGAGTAGTTGTCTTGGGAAAGAAGCTACTCATACTTGGAATCCTTCGGAGCCTTGGGAAAGGAATGGAGGATTCATGCTAGAGAAGCTTTCTCACAGTGGATTGGATTGGGGTTTGGATGGATATTGTGACATGTAATCCTACCAAATTGTGGTTCATGAAATTGTGTGGTATAATCAGTGACCAAGCATCATCTCTTCTTATGAACATTTAAACCAAGGGATTGGGAATTTGTTTGTTTTTAGAGAGCATTGGTGAGCCAAGGAATTGGGATCCAATCATATAAGATTGCCAAGCAAAATTCAATGAATGCATTGGTTGAGGAAGAGATTTACATGTTTTGATTCGGAGATTTCAATATCTCCTAAACCCAATGAATTCCCCATTTCTGATTTCCACTTTCTCTTTACATTCTGCAATTCAATTCTTGCAATCATCCCCATTCCCTTTTAATTTCAGCAATTTACATTCTGCTCTTGAATTCATGCAAATTTAAGATTCAGCCATTTAATTTTCTTGTCATTTACTTTTCCCGCCAATTTTACATTCCGCAATTCTCATCTCAAATATTGATTCCGCTCAACTAGAACACACTTCTAATCCGAATTGCTCACTCAACCAATCCTTGTGGGATTCGACCTCACTCTATTGTGAGTTTTTACTTGACGATGATAACCGGTGCACTTGCCGGAAGGAATTTTGCCGATCGTGCAATTTCCTAAATCGTAGCATAACACGTTTATGCGCATCAATTACCAAGTGGGCTCCTCGTCGAATAATTCAGGATCGATGGCTGAGTTTCAACAATATATTGACAAAAGCCATCATGATTTAGTCAACCTGTTAACTTACCAGATGACTACTATTCTGAATCCTATCCTGGCTGACAATGAGTCAAAATATGATGGACTGGTTAAACAAGTCGAGAGAATTGCTCGAATTGTCGATTATGATGAGGGGCAGCCTATTCCCCAAGATTTGTTAGTAGACCAGGAGAACATAGGATATAATGAGGAGAATGTATTTAACAATCCTGAAAGGGAAGAAAATATTCCTTATCTCGTTCGACGATATCAAAATGCTGATGAAGTTTTAAATAGACTTCACACACAGCGTGTATATCATTACCAGGTGACAAGGATTGTCGAGGATGTCCTCAATGGAATGGGTATCAACGTGGGTCTCATGCATCATCGACTATATTTTGTTTCTGTTTTTCCTTCTGCAGTGCAAATGACAGAAGTCGAACGGGTGGGTGGTGAGCCATGACTTCTCGTATAGAATGAGAAACTAACGCATGGCATCACCGAACCAGCGAAATGATACTGCTTCGACATGCGTCCTACAAACCATGGAGCAACACCTGACGTCGGCACCACGCACAAAGTGAGAAGCAGGCGCGTGATTGGGCCTGCTGGTCGTTGATTCTCCTGCACCCAAGCTTCCCATGAGCTGCAAAAAGAGCTTGATGCAGACACCTGTGAGCATAATTGTAAGAATCGGACCAAATCGGTCGGTTTGACTGAAAAATCGATGAACCGATAGTCTGAAATAATGCCAGATGGAAACGATCATGTATCTAATGCGATCAAGTTGTCATGGATCAAACAAATCCATGATGCGGAGGCGTTGGACACTCCAGAGTCTGTGCAACGCTATGTTTGATGTCATATATTTTGCTTGATTGGTACCACTTTGTTTCTTGACAAGTTGACGTCGATGGTGAGTTGCAAGTACTTGTCCCTGTTAAGAAATTTTTCAGAAATCAGGTCTTACAGTTGAGGATCAGCATGTTTGGCATATCTATATTATGTTGGGTCTCGCGTTATGATATGAAGGAGATGGATGGTCCACTAGTGTTATTGCACATCTAAGCATGGAAGCAAATGCCTTGGCTAGCTCCGAGTCCCACACCTGTTCCTGTAGATGGAGTCTTTCTGTTGGCATGAAGGTAATTTTTTTTTTCGCATGAAAAATGGAATTATTACATCGTGAATTGTATATTACAATATTAAGTAATTATTGTAAGGTCCCACATCAGTTGGGGAGGAGAACGAAGTATGCCTTATAAAGATGTGGATACCTCTCCCTATCGTCAAAGGCAAAACCATGAGGCATTGTGTGCCAAAGCGAAAAATATCGTGCTAGCAGGTGATATGGGCTGTGACAGATGGTATTAGAGTCGGATCCCGGATCGATGTGCCAGCGAGGGCGCTGAGCTCCCTTAGGGGGGTGGATTGTAAGGTCCCACATCGGTTGGAGAGGGGAACGAAGCATGCTTTATAAGGGTGTAGATACCTCTTCCTAGCATGACGCGTTTTGACGAGTGAGTGTGGAGAACTTTGACTAGCATCCCTATCGTCAAAGGCAAAACCGTGAGGCCTTGTGTGCCAAAGTGGACAATATCATGCTAGCGGGTGATCTGGACTGTTACAGATGGTATCAGAGCTGAAGCTTGGATCGATGTGCCAGCGAGGACACTGAGCTCCCTTAGGGGGGTGGATTGTAAGGTCCCACATCGATTGGGGAGGAGAACGAAGCATGCCTTATAAGGGTGTGGATACCTCTCCATAGCATGACGCGTTTTGACGAGTGAGTGTGAGGGGGGCTTCGGCTAGCATCCCTATCGTCAAAGGCAAAACCATGAGGCCTTGTGTGCCAAAGCGGACAATATCATGCTAGCGGGTGGTCTGGGCTGTTACATCAATCAATTAAAATTTTTATTACTTACGCATGAATTGTTTATTGGTCTCTATCTATATCAATAATTGAGTTCAATTGCTTGGTGTGATGGTCTCTATAATACGTTAATCTTATTCTTTTTCTAGAAGGATTAATTTTATTCATTTTTTTTTCTTTTGAAAAATTAATTTACTTGTTTTACTAAACACCAGCTTGTTAATTGGTTCATGTTGTAGGTCAAATAAAGCTTCAACCTGATCAATAATGTTAATCTCCAAGGCCCAACAAATTATGAACAAGTATTATTAATATTGCACCCATACCTCTATTGTTATTATTTAGTCATCAAACTTTCCAGCATAATCCAAATTTCCAAATGCCATTTACTGGTCAGTGGTCACACTTCCAATTTTTGTTAGTATGTGAGAGTCGCTACACAAACAGCCCATCAACTTCAAGCCATTTATACCCTATTTGGCTGTAGCTGCCTTCATACTAGCTTCAACAATTATGCATAAAGCGGCTTTGTGTTCACTGACATTTCCGTAATTTTATTGCCTAGCCAGAGATTTTTTATATATTGCACTGCACCACATGCTACGAGGTAAAATTTTAACTGGCTATCCTTCCATATTGGACACTAACTGTTCCAATAAAGTGAATGGAACATGTAAAAATTTTCTTATCTTACATACCTTGTGATGAGTATGAGAAATCACAATGCAAGATCCTATAACAATCCTTTAAAAGAAGGATCATTCAGTACTGAATTTTCCACCTGGCAACTCCTAGGCTCATTCAAATTTTTGCTGTGTGCCTTATTACAAGAATATCCCTGCTGCATCTTTTTCCCACCTTGCTTTACATTACATGTATACACACCAGTGCATATTGTTTGACTTGCTATCATACATATACATCGAGACAAACAATTTTCTGACATACTCATTCTAATTTCTGTGTGGTCATTTCAATTTCAAAAATCGGTGAGTCTTTATCATATTAGGTGAGTCTTTATCATATTATAATATATGATGATAACTGATAAATTCTATATATTTATTTTTTCCTCTATTAAATATCAGGTATACTTTGTATAATACATATAATAAATTGGAATTAGAATTAGATTAGATACTATATTATATAATATTATAGGAAATATATTACATATATTATATGATTATATGATATAATAATAATAATAATAATAATAATAATAATAATAATAATAATAATAACATTAGGCTTCTCAAGAGTTGGTATGTAATTAGGCTTCTCAAGCTTATAATTAAAAGTTCGATTTGTGTCACTGTGTGCAATGAAATTTATGTGAAAAAAATAATAAGAATAACAAGTTATCAGTACTTTAAGATACAGAGTTATTAATTAATAATATTAGTTACTATTCATTTATATGAAGCATGGCCATGTAACTTTTCATTGTAGCATCACCATCACTGCAATTCATCATGATATCATCATACCATATATCACAAGTAGCTATAAGTAGCTACATATACAACATAATAGAGATAAGAGATCACTTCTGAAATATCACTCAAAAGGGCTTTGTTTTTGGATTGATTTCCTTTCAATAAGGTTTTCTTCTTCGGTCTTTCTTCTTCAGGAAATTATTAACATTGATGATAACGTTGATGATAATATAACTTTCTTTTTCAAACATTTCTTATATTCTTTTGAGTTAATTTATATTCAATGTTCTTTTGATTTTAAAATCTTCTTTTATTGTGATGACAACCAATCAGTTATTCAAATTTCATTTGTTGACCATGCCATACGTTGAGTTTCAGACAACATGGATAGCCTCAGCTCTTACTATCAAGGAAGATACTTTTATATGGAGATCAACCCCAACTTAGTATGTAGCTAACTCACTGAATAGACAAAATTTTTTATTTTTTGTATCAAGCTTATTTTGACTAGCGTCATATTATATCATACATTTAATACTTGATACCTTCTCTTTTG
The DNA here is from genome assembly GCF_059453495.1 of Arachis ipaensis. Lineage (NCBI taxonomy): Eukaryota > Viridiplantae > Streptophyta > Magnoliopsida > Fabales > Fabaceae > Arachis > Arachis ipaensis. The sequence goes on from NC_142440.1 coordinate 123,453,269, forward strand.
AAGGAGATGGGTGAAATTCCTTCGACATTCTATAGGAGATTTAAAGATGCACTACCAAACTTGATGACATTTTATGATTCTGCTGGCAATGAAGTTGACCTGGTCATTGAGAAGTGCCATCAAACTGCTATAATTGTTACCGGCTACAATAACCTTGGCGCTATTTATGGCCTTAAAGATGAAGGTTGGTTGAGTGTCTGTTACGTTGGCCAAGACAGATTTCTCATTGTTGAAGTGAAGGACCACAACATGCAGACCAAAGAGCTGTGCTACCCACCGTTGAAGCTGAGTGTGGACATCAAACCATCAATACCTGTTCCAGGAATCATAGAACTATCTGACGATGAGACTAATGCAACTCCGCCGCTTGAAAATTTTGAACCTGTCCAAGTTTCACATATAGGATACCAACAACCTTATGCAGCTATGGATAATTCCAAGTGGGATGATGCCACTGACCAACTCCAACATCTTCCAGAATCTGTGTTGAATCTGTTGACCTGCATTGACCCTTCCACATATTATGGTCTTGAACCTTACTTTAATCAGCTGGAACCCAGTGTCAATAACGAGGATCAAGACGACCAACTGGATCCAATAAGACCAATCATTTCACTTCTTCCATTCCCGGAGTCTCCATTTTTAGATGTCCCACAGACAAAAAATATATCCTCTGTAGTGGCCGAAGAAACCAGTGATAATTGTAACATTAGTGCTGAGGTTGTTTCAAATGAGAATGCAGGGTTTCCAAATGGTCAGAGCCCTCCACCCCTGAATCGTAACAATGGCATTTCGCCACCGCGTTCCCCAATCATGCAAGACTTTTATTCAGTTGTCAGGGTGATATCTGAGTACCAGTCAAAACACTATTCTATGGTAGGTCTCTGCAATTCATAAATATTATCCTTGCTCATATTGAATGAAGTCAATTTCCTTGCATCTAAGTATTTAATAGCCCACCATTTTATGTCACTTTCATTTGGCAGCTACTTCTATCTGCTTTCTCTTTGCTTGCATTTCCTTCGAGGCCTGATTTCGTTGCGTTAGAGAGTTACACAAGCTACCAATCATCATGAAGCTTCGATGGAGGAGCCTCAGGTCATCAGAAGCCTTTCTTACCAGGGGTTGGAGAAAATTTTCAGTTGACTATAGCCTAAAATGTGGAAGTGTAGTTCGTTTCTGCGTCCCTATTAATGATGAAACTACTATATTTGTTTCTATATTACGTATGTAAGATGTTTAATTGGTAATTTTTTTATTTTAGCAATGCCTCTACAAGCTCATGCGGTATTGCAATGTCTCAACCATGTGTAATGTGGTATTAATGTCATTAGTTGTACCAACTTGTGTCTATCTATAACTTAAATGAATTAGAATTTTTCTGGCTCGACTTATGATTGGTTTATGTTTGAAGCCAATTGAGACAAGGGCCAATCTAAACAATTACAACTGTTAAATTATCTTCTATAAGACATTCATACACCTTTAATATACCAATTATTATTAAGAAAATATAATTAGTATTTTAATTTTATTAAACACCCTACCAGCAACTAAAATTAATGTAGTTATTTGTTATACAAATAGTTCCAAAACATGAAATGTAAGTTAAAACTTGAACAATGTTAATGCTGATCCCCGCTTCATTATTAAAATAAAACAATTATATTAATAGATTATAACCAGAAACTCGACCCAGCCCGCTTTGGAAGAAACGTCATCGTTTTATGGTTGTATAAAAAAAACCCAAAAAGCAATCACATTCGTTCGTTTCATGTTCTCCCAGCACCTTTCTACTCTTTTTGCCTTTGGAATGGAGTCAAAACCCCAACTAGCCTTCATGACCATCGCCGCCATTTTGGTCCTCATCGTATGTGCGTTTAACCCCTCTCAATTTTATGCTTTGCCCATATTTCTCCGTTACACAGGTATACTCAGTATTTCTTGGTTTTTTTTTATACTTCGTTCACAAATTATTCAATGAGTATTGCATGTTTGGTGTTCTTATTGTATTATCATTTTTTTAACAAGAGAGCTCAACACGAAGAGTGGAGCGACAAGCAAACTGACACAACGATATGAACAAGTAGGAAATAAAACTTCCTTAATGTCATCTCCGGCATAGCCATCAACAACAAAAAGGATCTAAACTACTCCATTCTCTAACACTGTTTAAAGATTTCTGAAATACCTCCTCTGTACTCCCTTCCTTGTTATTAAAGATCCGCATGTTCCTCTCTAGCCGAATGTTTCAAATAACTGAAAAGAAGCACAAAAGCCATTTGTTACGCTCTACCTTCTTATTAGCAGCACCTATCCAACTCTCAAAGTGTTCTTTTAGTGATCCCGGAACAACCCACAATCTCCTTAATTCAGATAGCCATTGACACCACACCTGCCAAGAAAACTCACAACCCAGGAACAAGTGATGAATAATTTCCACTTCTTTATTACACAAAATGCATATGTTATCACCTTGACCCGTAATTCCCAATCTAAGCAGTCTTTCTTTAGTATTCACTCTTCCTATCAGTGTAAACCAGATAAATAACTCCAATCATGGTGGCACCAAACCTTTCCATAAGGTTCTTGTGAAACTGTAGCTGGTTATATCCTCCCGAAGAGATTCTGATTGAACTACCTGCACAAAAGAGTTAGTTGAGAATATACCTTCCTTGTCAAATTTCCAAAAAATTATGTCCGGCTTATCATGTGCCAGCTTTACAGGTCTTAGGGTCTCATGCAATTGAACCACTAGATCCAACTCCCACTGGTATAACTCTCGCCTCCACTGGAAATTCCAAATCCACTCTAACCCATCCCAAAACCTACAATCCCCTATGACCGATCTTTTTTTGGTTTGAAATGGAGAAAAGCCTCAGAAAACTCATCTGTAACGGACCACTTTGTAACCAGACATCTTCCCAAAATCGAGTCCTCCTTCCGTCACCCACCTCCATAGACAATCCCGCAATCACCTTATCTTTCACACCATTATCCCTGAATTGTAGCTGACAGATATCCTTCCATGGACCCCCTCTAGTAGGTAATGTTTGAGCTGATAACATCACACTGGGATTCAAATCATAGCAGGACAATCTTCTTCCAAAGTGGGCATTCTTCTTTTGAAAAGCGCCACCACCACTTAAATAGTAGTGCGGAGTTTCTAACCACGACATCACCTATCCCCAATCCACCCAATTTTTTAGGGGCTTAAACCACCTCCCACTTAACAAGCGCCAAACCATTCCTGCCTTCCTCCTTACTCCACAGGAACCTCCTCTGCAGTGATATCAACTTTTCTGCCACTGCCTTTGGCATCTTATATAGACTCAGGTAGTACACCGGCAAGCTATTTAACACAGATTTAATTAGGACCAGCTTACCCGCCTTATTAAGGACCTTTGCTTTCCACAGGTTGAGCTTCTCCTCTACCTTGTCAATTATCGGTTTCCAGGTCCTGACTAGTCTTGGATTCGCTCCTAGAGAAATGCCAAGATATTTGACTGGGAGGCAGGCCTCCTTGCACCCCAACAAGTTACACATGTTGTGCGTCCACTGCTGTTCACAGTTGATTGGGATTAAACTTGATTTATCAAAGTTAATGGTTAGCCCCGACATCACCTCAAAGCACCTTAGCAGCCTAGCATAGTTTCTGATGGTCTCCTCTTCTGGTGGACAGAACAATATAGTGTCATCTGCGAACTGGAGGTGTGACAGCTCTATATTGTCCTTACCAACTAGAAGCGGCACAATATGTCTGTTCCTGACTGCCTCCCCTACCATCCTATGCAGAACATCAACCACTAGAACAAACACAAACAGAGATAGTGGATCACCTTGTCTTAAATCCCTCTCCATCTTAAACGGTTTAGATGGAGAGCCATTTACCAGAATCAACATGGATGCTGTGCCAACACACTCCTTAACCCACTCCCTCCACCTCCAGCCAAACCCCATCTTCTGTAGCACGATGTCCACAAAGCTCCATTTAACCCAATCATAAGCCTTTTGAAAGTCTAGTTTGATGATTGCCGATTTTTTTTTCATCTTCAACCATTGCACTGTCTCGCAGGCAATAAGTGTCCCATCATGTATCTTGCCACCCTTCACAAAGGCGCTCTGAGTCTCCCCGACTAGACCTGGCATGACTGTTCTCATTCTCCTAACCATCACTTTTGAAATCACTTTGTAAACGCAACCTACCATGCTGATCGGCCGGAGGTCCTTGATCTCCTTGGCTCCAGTATACTTAGGTGCAAGGGCTACCCAAGTAATATTGGAATCAGATGGCAACCTTAAAGATTGAAAGAAATCCAGAACTGCTTTGCTAAACTCTGCACCAATCTCATCCCAGCACTTCTTGACGAAATTCATGTTATACCCATCACTTCCTGGTGCCTTGGATGACTCGCAATCCCAAATGGCCTCTCTAATCTCCTCTAATGTCGGTAATCTCTCCAAAGCTATCGACTCCTCTTCATCAATCCTGTTTACCAGTCCGTCTCAAAAACCCACCACCGGTGACCTCTCCTGGTGGTATAACTCTTATAAAAATATCTAATAGCAATCTTGATCCAAGCTTGATTTCTTATCAACCTTCCATTAATTAGCAGGGCGTCAATTATGTTGTTCCTTCTTCTTGCCGATGCTAAGTTATGAAAGTACCTAGTGTCTTTATCCATATCCTTCGCATGCTTGGAGCGTGATATCTGCTTCTAGTGTATCTCTTTTCTCACATACCACTGTTTGCAGTAGCTTACTAATGCCTTTCTTCTAGCTTCTGTTATATCATCATAAACTCCATTTCCAGCCAGCTCATCTATCTTCCTGAGCTCCACCTCAAATTGCTAAATTTTCTTATCCATGTCACCAAACTTGTCCTTATGCCATCTTCCCAAAGGTACCATAAGAGCCTTCAGTTTGTCCGTGAATTGCACCTCACCAAGATTCCTCCATTCCTCTCTGACCATTCTTAGGAAATCTTCATGTGTAAACTAGGCATCTAAGCTTCGAAAAGGACGCAGACCACCTCTGTACATGGTATTCTGAACTATAATTGCACAGTGATCTGATAGCCCTCTTGAACCCCCTTTTAATCGAACCTCTGGAAACTCCTCTGTCCATTCAACACTGACTAGGACTCTATCAATACGACTGCAAGAGCGGCCACTAAACCATGTATATTTGCGATCACTCAAAGGTAAGTCCACTAACTGCATATCTTGAACCCAGCTCTTGAAATCTTCTGCTGAATCGGTTAATCTGTCCTGACCTTTCCTCTCTTCAACATGAATGACTTCATTAAAGTCACCCATATAGCATAGCGGGACTTGGCATAAGCCAGCTACAAAGCTCAGTTCCTCCCATACAGCAAGTTTTCCTGTTCTATTATGAGCACCATATACCAAACAGAAAGCACAACGGAATTCATTTTTCAAAAGGACTTCTTCTACACATAACCATCTCTCCCCTTTATAACAGTTATTCATCCTGAACATCATGTCATCCCATATTAACAGGAGGCCCCCGGACGTTCCGTCCGACTCTACAAACTCCCACCCCACAGCATCGCTCCCCCAGATCCATATTACGTCAAACTTAGTCACAACTTACATTTTAGACTCAACCAGACCCAACATATTCAGTTTCTGTTTCTTTTTCAACTCTTTAACCATACTCAACTTTCCAACTCCTCCTAACCCCCTAATATTCCAAGAACTAAAAAACATAATGAAACATTATTACACACCTTTTTTAATTTTTTCGGTCTGCATCTTCGAGCCTTTTCTTTTTGCTTTGCCAACTTCCTCTTTTAAGCTAGTGCTTCATTCTGTTCTTGTAAAATCGCCATTATATCATCATCTTCGTTGTACTGCACTACTCCGGATTCAACTGCCAGTTCCCATGCCCTTTTATTTTCGAGCATCTGTTCATTTCTGTCCATCTCGTTCGTACCGCAATTCGCATGTTGTACAGGGCCAAAGTCATCACAATTCTCGCCCCTATTCTCAGCAACCTGCTCTCCAGCTCTATTATCACTGTCCCCCCTCCCCATTTTCACCACTTCCTTTGTCCAGCCTAGCACAAGCCAGTGTCATGTCATTCCCTATTGGTGAGTCTTCATCATTTTCAATTTGCCCAGCCCTCAAGCCCTGGACATCCTCTCCCAGCACCATATCCGTCTCCTTGGTGTACCCATTGCCCACCTCCTTACTGGCGGCATCAATCCGTACCTTCGCTGGCAAAGAGTTTCCATGGTGTAATGGATGCATAGCTTTGCCGCCTGCTTGCTGTATTTCAGTCGCATGCTTGCCCGCTACAATGCCTGCAGCGACGCGATCCATGCGGACCCCTTCTCACGCTACAGCTCAGACGTCTTCCTCCCGTCCAGCCGCCCAATTTTCCTTCACCGGACCTGCATCGTCGTGTTCGTTCCAGCCGCTTTTTTTCTCGCCAGCTCGGTGGTTGCCCCCGCTTCGAGGATCCACTGCGCTGACTGCATCCAAGTCCTCCTCTTCGACAGGGTCTCCAGCAGCGGCGCCTGACTCAGCAGCGTTTGGAGTGTAGCCAGATGGGCCAACCCGACCCGGACCCAGCAGCAACCCGCCTGTTCCTACTTCAACATTACACGGGCCAAGGTTGTGGTAGCCCAATCTCCCTACTTCCGCATAAGTCATGAATGGGACCTTATTGGGCTAGCATTGAGGCCTTTTTTGGGCAGAATTCTTCCTCCAAGGGCTTCCTTTAGTCAGCCCAGCAGTATCATAATTCCAAGTTAACGTTTTATCTAATTCAGAATCGTTAGCCAAATCATAGAATCCCTTTAAATTAGCACTCCTATTAACAGCAGAATCATCAGTTCCCATTGAATTTTGAATGTGAAATAAATTGCAATAATTCCATTCATTCAAAATATTTTCGGGAATTACCAATCTATCCCTATCATCTTCTTCTTCCCTTGGCACCACCATTGCCATCTCAGCTACCGGATCTCTGTTTCTCACTGGCACTATCACATTCGAACTTCTTGCACCCAGAATATCGCATGCTCTTGAGGCGCAAGGTTTATTCATATCATCAGACTTGCAATGTGCCCCATAGCTCTTATAACCGACCTCTTTAACTAGGACATTGAAACCGCTAGTACCAACTGTAATGTGAATCCATTCATTAATTATGTCCATGATACAAGTGTCAATTTGTACCTGTCCCACACTGAACGAGATACATGATTTTGTGGCTTCATCAAATCCTACTACTTCTCCCCATTGACTTTCTATCAGCTTGAACGTCTCCGTTGACCACATGTGCAAAGGAATACCAAAACACTCTATCCACACCCTTCGAGTTTCACTCCGTTCCTCTTCATCCCATCTCCACACGCTATGGAAGAACTCAATATATTGTTCAATTTGAACGTGTAGGCTTCTTCGGCACTTAGAATGCTATCAAAAGTTAGGATTGCTTTATACACTCCGAGTTCTCGTACTTCCACCACCTGCGGCGAATTCCTTTCAATCATAGCCTTCAGCGACTTATAGTCAATCGCCTTTGTCGTCCCACCTATTAGACTCCTTTGTAGCCAGACCAGGTTTTCTTTTGCCACGGGCACTTCCATCTTCTTCGTCTACCCATTCCCGTGAGGATCTCTTTTTTTTTCCTCTCCCCTTAACTCTTTCCCATTTCTCCCTAGGAACCTCTGGCTATCCTCATGCTGGGGTTTAACCTTAACAGTGTTCTGGGCTTCATTCGTCTCCTTCTGCCTCTGAACATTCTTCACTTCATTTGTACGTCGATAACGAGCTTCTCCTACTGAAATAACCTTACCTCATAGCCTCATTCTATCCATTTCTGCAATGGCTTTCAAGGCTCTACCCTTTGTTGTATACCGGATGAACGCAAAAATGTATGCCCTTCCATTTTTCAATTTCCGAGATAAATAGATATCATTTATGCGTCCAGTCCAATTGAACAACTGATATAGCTCCTTTTTTGATACATCTTCAGGAAGGTGTTTTACAAAAATAGTAAATGACTCATTTTCCAAACGATGATACTCTTCTCGATTCCAAACCCTAGGATCTCTATTCAAAAACCTAGTGCTACCCCTCCCGGTGTTTTCCACCCCTCTCTCTCCACCTCTCATTCTCTCTCTGACTGCAATGACTATCCTTAAAAAAGGTTTGCTATTTTATTATCATTTGATTATTATTATTAATTAATTAATTGATATTAGAAAAAATTAGGGTGTGAATGCTTTGCTATATTTTCTGTACTATTTTTTTGTCATTATTATTATTATTATTATTATTATTATTATGGAAGTAGTGATGCGGTTTGGTTAAATCCAATAGTGCTATTCTATTATATAGATTATATTATTATATTATTATATACATGTACATGTAGATGTACATAGATGTAGATATAGGTAGTTACTATTACTATATTATTATAATAACTACAATTATAATAATAATTAGAGTAAACACCCAATCTGGTCCTCGTCCATTTTCACGAAGGACAAAGCGATCTCTGTCCAAAAAAAAGGGACACTTCGACCCTCAACCTTTTTATTTTGGGACAATATGATTCCTCTGTTTAAAAAACTATTTAAATAATAATAAAAATTGGTTTTGTGGGGGTTTTATTTATATTTTGTGGGAGGTTTTAAACCTCTACAAAATTATTTCCAATAATATAACCAATTATTATCATCATTACTACATACTACCTTCTTCATCCTCATTATTATTGCTCCTACTTCTATTATTTTTATTGCTTTATCATCATCATTATCTGCTCTACTGTCATCATCACCAATACCAATATTATCAACATTAAAGTTCTCTTTTTTCATTTCTTATTCGATATTTTTTTTTTCTTTTAAAAGGTATTTGTACTACAATTACTTTTTTTTGCGGCATCATTTTCATCGATAGTTTTTCTTCACTTAACCACCATTAGTGAAGGAATTTTTCAAAAACAAACTTGTTAATAGTTTGTGGAGGTTTAAAACCCCCTACAAAATACAAATAAAACCCCCACAAAATCAATTTTTGTTATTATTTAAATAATTTTTTAAACAGAGGGATCATATTGTCCCAAAATAAAAAGGTTGAGGGTCGAAGTGTCCCTTTTTTTTAGACAGGGATCGCTTTGTCCTTCGTGAAAATGGACAAGGACCGGATTGGGTGTTTACTCTAATAATTAAGATTTTAATTATTATATTATATATTATATATTATAGGTTTAATTATTTATGTTGGTCTCTATAGTTTTGCGAAATTTTCAGTTAGGTCTTTATATTTTTTTTCCTTTTAATTAGGTTCCTACACCAATTTTTTTCAATTAGGTCATTTTTGGTAATAATTGGCTTAATTTTATAGGGATCCAACTAAAAAAAATAGGTGCCGGTACCCAAATAAAAGAAAAAAAAAGTGCAGAGACCCAATTAAAAAAAATTGGTGTAAGAACTCAATTAAAAGAAAAAAAGTACAGAGACCTAAGTTAAAAATTTTACAAAACTATAGAGACCAATAGAATAATAAAACCTATATTATATTATACTATATTATAATATATATAATCACAATAGAAATAATTTACTATAATTACTGATATTGTATAGATTTAGATTAGATTAGCTCAATTATATATAATGTACAATATTACAATAATAAATACAGTTATAATAATAATAATTAGGATTTTAATAATTATGTCTATAATTACAAAGGAGTTAATTTACTGCCACTACTGAAATTATATAGATTTAGATATTAGATATAGATTTAGATTTACATTAGATTAGTTATATATACTATATACAATATATACAATATACATGCTATGTATTTAGTGTATTTGTTTATTTGTTTATAGCAATGACGATCACATCTATATCTTAGTGCAATATTGATTTTATATTCATAATTTTTTAAATTAATAGTTAATCACACTGTTTATAATTTCCTCAAGTCTGAATCATGTCATGTGTCCTATATGTTTCGGGCCAATAAAATGGTGTTTTGAAAATATAACTGAGGAGATTGTACTGTTGTTCATAACCTTATGTATTGTGGTCAATGTAGTGACTTTTTGAAAGGTTGCTATTTTGCGTGTACATAAACAACTACCATGTCACTAGCATCTACAACATCAGGCACCTCCCACCACCACTATGGGTTACGTGTTGCTATAAATTCATCACTCATATGAATACTCCAGCATCGCTCCAGTGAGAGTTCAAGTAAAAACTCTTTACAGCTCCACATATATTGGTTACAAATGACAACCACGTACAACAACCTCAAGGATATTGAGGGATCTTCAGACCACTTAATATTGAGGATTAAAGCGAGGGTCATGAAAATATGGTCATTGTCTCCTACTGAGCAAAAATACGTGAATCCAACTTTAGAATTGGTGGTCATGGATCACGTGGTGAACTAACAACTATGAGCTAGCACTTGTTGATTTAACTAACTTTATTGATTAATTTGTTAGGAATATAATTTTTTTTCATGTATAAGTTTGATATCAATTTAATACCAAGCTTTGTTTCCAGGGTGATCGAATTCAGTGCACTATCAGGAATGCTTAGTGTAAGACCCAAGACCTTTGAAAAAGGGCTATCATTAGCTAATTTCAAATTCAGTGTTTCTGTAGCCTTAATTTCGGAAATCATTTTATTAAAAATAATTAAGGCAAGTTTTGATTTATTGGATTTGAGACGAGTTATGATTATTATCCAATTTTATAATTATTGGGTTATTTTCTATATTCAGATTATAATTTTGGTAGTTATGAAATAAGAGGGGTTTTACATGATTTGGATTAGATAAGTAATATTTTAAATATTAATACTACTGTTTTGAGGAAATAAAGGATTTAATTATATTACTCCTAATTATTTGATTTGGATATTTTATTGAAAATAATTTGCAAAATTGGTGAGCAAATAGTATTTTCTATATGCAATTAGTGTTGGATTTAAAATTGGATTTCAAGTACTATATTATTCTCAATTTTATGTGAAATTGCCAAATTACCCCTAATCCTAATTTTACTCAAAAACCGTAACCCTAAAACCCTACCCGGTTACCTGTTGCTCCCTCCCTGTCCCAGCAGCCAAACATACACGGTTCCCCCTTTCCCTTCCATGAAAGAAAGACACAGGAGCAGAAAGAGAGGAAGAGAAAGGAATCTGCGTCAGTGGCACTGGGAAGGCTGTCGCCTGTCCTCATTGCGAGTCACCGTCCCTGAGCTGCAGCACCATGGAGCCAGCTTCGTCGCGCTGCCTCGGCCGTCTGTGCTATCGTCGCCGCCGCTGGTTCACCTGGCGCCGCCGTCGAAGTTGAAGCACGGGGAGAGAGGGTTCGCGAGTGAGAGAGGGGTGATGGCCTGGATCTGCCGCACCTAGTCTCTTCTGCGAAGTCACCGTCGTCATCCAAGCCCGTCACCGCCACTTGCATCGTTGCCGTCTCTGCCCAGCGCCGCCGCAGATGATAGGTCGCCGGGAACCACCACTGAAGCTCGTGTAGTCATCATCCTTGCCAACAGCGAGAGAGGAGCAAGATGAACCCTTCTGTCTCTGTTGTTCTGGTCCGCTGAGAAAGGAAAGACGCTGCCTTTGTACTTCACGCGTCGCCGATGAGCACGGAGAAGAGGAGCTGTGTCCGCGTCACTGCCGTTTGAGGGGTTGTGCGTGGCCGCCGTTGTACCGCCCTGCTTCACCGTGACTGAGCTCTGTCACTCCCTGCTCTTTGGGCTTGTGATGTTGTTGCGGAAATTGCTACAGGAAGAGGAACAGGCTGAGTCACCGTGCTTTGGGCCACCGGGAGTGGTTATGTGGCTTCCGGGATCACCGCCGGAGCTCTGGGCTGAGCTTCTGCCACTTGAGACCCTGCTGCCACTGTGTTCCACCGCCGGTAAGAGTTTTGAGTTCGGTTTCTGCTCTTTCGGAATTCCGGAAAGGTTATTAACGCCATGTGATTGTAACAGTTGCCGTCACCGGGACTTTTGCTCGCGATTGTCACTTGGGGTTACTGATGGAGCCGCTGCTGGGTTGATATGGAACTGCGGCTGCTTCGTTTTGTTAATTCAGTGAGTGTTTATGTTTCAAAAAGTCTCGCGTTAGTATTCGTATGTGTTTGATTAATGAATGAGTTTTGGTAACGTGGGATCGAGTCCTGATTATTATATATTGCGAATAGTGTTGCTATGGTTATTGCGAAAGTGGCTGGGAGCTGAGGTTTTGGTTGTTGATTTCGGACTGAGGCAGAAAGGACTCTGTGAGACGTTTGGGTTATGGAATTGCGTTTTGAGGTAGGGGCGCTTTCCAAAAACTATAGTTTATTATTGGAATTATTACATATGGGTACTGATGTGAGATATTGTGTATTTGGTGATTGTATCTGCCTTATGTACTATTTAATTGACTCGAATGACTATGGATGTTGGTTTGGCTGAATTATTGTGTGGCTTGTGAAATGTAATGTTTGAAGTTGATTCTTTAAAGATTTGAAATGAGTTTAATCCGTTGAGGATTGGTTTGAATTGAGTCAATTATTTTGATGATGTGAAAGATAGAATACTCTTGAAATTCAGCCTGGGTTGCTTTAATTGATTTGGTTTTGATAAATGACTTATCGCTGAACTGATTCTTTAAAGCTTTGGAAATGAGTTAATTCGGTTGATATTGGTGTGATTTTGAAACGGTTTCTTTGAGATATGCCAATGAGGCGACTGTTGGATTTAGTTTAATTTTGAATTGATTTTGGATTTTGGGCGGTTGGAAAAGGATTGTGGAATGGTTTTGTTGGGACCCGAACTGGGTGGCAAAGTCCAAGTTTTAGTGGAGATGCTACCGGAATTTCTATAAAATCCGAGTCTTTATTGAAAGGTTGTTTGGAAAAATGATGAGTTAAAGACTTCTGCTATTTTATTTGAATTATCAAGAAAAGGATGATTCATGCTTTCGAAATGAGTTAGTAAAGAGGGAATTGTGATTTAGTCTTGCTTCTTAAGAAAGGCATTGTATCTCTTTCAAGAGAACGTTATTTAGATGAAACTTGTGTTTTAAAGCTGTTTGAATGCGGAAAGGGTTTATGCCTTTGGATTTGACTTGGGGGTTTCAATTAAAGGAGTTTCAATGACTTTGAAAGAACCTGAATGTCTATTGACAAGTTTTATTTTGAAATGTTTTGAGAAAGGTTTTAAGTACTCTTTGAACTCTGAACTTTTGTAAGACTAAAACAATTTTGAACAGTTGAAATGCTTTAGAATTTATCATGGGGGTTGAAGCTGGTTTTGCCTAAGTAAAGGAAACGGCTTTGAAAGAAGTAAATGATTACGTGACTCAGTTTGGCTTAGATCCTATTTTATTACTCAAATCGGAAAGCCAATGTTTTAATGATTTTAAATGAATTTGGCGAAATGAGTTATGTTATTCTCCCCTAAAGACTTGGGACTCTGCCGAGAAACTTTTGTTATAAAATCCCATTGTTGGATGGGTGATTTTGAATATCTCAAAGAGGCTTTTAACTTGCCATGATTATGAAAGTTTTGGAAAGAGGATGCCGAGAGTGGCATTGTTTTAAAAGGGGAATTTACCTTGAGTAAAAGTGGCTTACGAGCTTGAGATGATTTGAGAAATGAGATCTTTAAAGCCAAGGCTGAAAAGAGTTGAAACTTGATTTCAAAGTGAAATGAATTGAGAAAATGATTTATGGCTTAAATGCTGATTTCATAAATCTGATGATTTTGAATGGTGGAAGTGCTGTTTTATTATGAGCCGGAATGGCTATGTATGATTATGAATATTGACTGGTTCTGGATTGAACCGTGAGCCGGAATGGCTGTGTGTGATTATCAATATTGGCTGGTTCTGGACTGAACCGTAAGCCGGATGGCTGAGATGGATGTTGATCCATGGATGAGAATGAATGCATGTATATGCTGAATTATTGATAATTTTGATTTTTGCACTTCCACTATTGGAGATGAGGGTTTCCCTGGGTAGTAGCAATGGCTAGCCACCATGTGCTCCAGGTTGAGACTCGAAGCTCTGTTAACCCAATGTCGTAAGTGTGGCCGGGCACTGTGAAAGGCCCGGATGAGCTCGCCCCCATAAATATTCACCAGTGATGGTGATGGATAAATATTCACCAGTGAGGGTGATGGATATGGATCATGATTATGATCAAGTTTATGATGAGTATAACTCGAGTTGGGGATGCACGACAGAGGGACAGTCCAATGGTTAGCTACCAGGACTTGTCGGGTTGGCTCTATAACCGACAGATGATATCATCAGCCGCTAGGGACAGGCATGCATCATATGCATCTATGTGACATTGTTTGGGTGTGCATATTGTACTTAGTTTGCCTATGTGATTAATTGCTAATTGTTCTACTTGCAATAACTGTTTGTTTGTGCTTGCATCCTCCTATCTGTGTTTGCAACTGGAACTCTGTTGGATTGTGGTTATTTGGTTGAGGGTTGGATTGTTTGGGCCTAAGGCCGTGGTTGGATTGTTTGGGCCTAGGGCCGTGGTTGGAAAGAGATGAATTGATGGTTGATTTCGGTTTTGTGTTTCTGGTATGGAATAAAATTATGAAAGGCTATTTTGGTTCTGCATAGATAAACCGTTTTGAAAGGCTTTGAGTTTTTGAGCATTGAATGGTTCCTCTTTCAGAAAAGATTTCCGACCTTACTTTTACTGTAAATCGTTGTTTTTGAAAAGAGGCATAAGACGGTTATTAATCACTGGTGCGATTATCTTCACGTATCCTATTACAGTAATTCCCAAAAACCCTCTACTGAGAACCCTTTCGAGGATGATGTTCTCACCCTCCCTACATTTTTCCCCTTTCAGGATACGGGCGCAGAAGTTATGAAGAGTTTATCTAGTTGTTGTTGAGATGCTCTGTATTGCTTTAGATTATTATTCTTGTACCCTCGCCTTTATCTTGATATAATCTGTAAGAGGGATAGGGATTGTATTGGATTATGTTTGTAATATTACTTATATATATGTACGTATATATATGGATGTACTCTTTATGAGTTTTGTGAGTTGTATGGTATTTATGGATGTATTATATCAGATGAAAGTATTTTTGGATCGGTATTGCGATTTAAAGTTTTAAACAGGCTCATATTTTAGTATTAAATAATATAAAAGTCGTCGTAATGTCCGAACTATCAGAGTCGCGCAGCCGGAAGTGTGAGCTTTGGTAGTTAGGGTGTTACACTTAGAGGAGGCTATTTAAAGATGAGTTATCAGAGGAAAAATTTATATCGTATGTAACTTGTCAACTTCCTAACTTCCTTGAATGACCAGAAATACAAGGCCACTAATCATGCATGTAGGATATATTTCAAGAGGGATACTCAACTTCAGATGGTACATAATCCATTATTTCCGGGGAATGTGTTTCGTTTTGTTCCTAATGATCTAATACTGAACCACACAAATGCTCAGTCGCATCTTATAGGTATGACGAAAATCAATCCCAATCTTCCAATTAGCTTAATCAAAGCTGAAACATATATTCATTAATGTCTATTTATTAGTGATTAATTGTTATATATTATTTTGTTTCAGATGTTATTGGTCTATTTACTGGCAAGGGTGACATAATTCAATTTACTAAGAATGGCAAGAAGTGCAACTACATTGTTCTCGAGCTTGATGACATGAAGTTAGTGTTATATATTTTCTTAGTAAAGTTGTTACTCACTTCATTACCCACTCTCCAAGTGTATCTCATGTGGGATTTGTTTTGTTCATGTGTGCTTTACGTATCTTCCCTTCATACTTTTAAAACAAGGGAAAAGGCAAGATTAGGTGCACATTTTGGGAGGATTTTGCAACTAAGTTGGTCAATCACATGGAAGAGCAGCCAACATCACTAAGTTCAACCTCTTTAAAGGTTTGCAATTCAATTGCTCTTATTAGGGTGGGACATTTGCACTTCATGTAATTGCTTTGAAAATTAGACAATAAGCATGTTCTGATTCTGTCATTGTGTAGTTATTTCTATATATCTTAATTGGCACAGATGCAATGGGCATATCAAATACCAATCATAATTCAATTCTCTACATCAATGTGGACTTCCAAGAGGTTAAGGATTTTCGCAAGAGGTAATACATCTAACCGTGTCGTTTGAATCAATTTGAGACTCATACACTAGAACAGATTAATGAAATTCATGTACAATGTCAAAAATTTAAGCGTCATCATGGCTGCGGTTCCACATGCAAACCAACTATCCCAAATTGCTACAGAGCCAGCGTACTCTATGGAGGATGATCTCATCAACAACTCCATTTACAAACCCATTTCTGAACTCAAGGCATCCATTGATAAACTACTATGGTATTTATTTTGCAAATCCAACTATGCGATGAGTTTGATTGTTGTTTATTCTTAAGAATGGGAGCTTTGTGACAATTGGAACTGTAATTGCAATTGACCCCAAGAACGGTTGGTGGTACAAAAGTTGTAAGCATTACTTTCATTCACTAAGGGAGGCTAAGGATTCCTACTATTGTGCCAAGTGTGCCACCTATCCAACCACTCACACACCTAGGTATACAAGTCAACCCTTTGTTCAAGCTCTTATTCAACAACTTTATGCAATATCCATGTATCTTTTGTAACACCTTATCCTTTATAGGTATAGCATTAATATGAAGGTTGCTGATGATATTGATACGGCTGCATTCCTTCTTTATGACAAGGAAGCGACCAAATTTCTTGGAATCTCTGCCTCTGACCTGAGGCTTGCACATCTAACCAGGGTAATGTTTAAAACATGCATACAGAGTTATGTATATATAAACACATGCTATTCCTTTTATATTTTTTACAAATATTGTTATACAATTCTTTAATTAACCTATAAACCAAAATCAAGGTGGAGTAAATGAGGAATACCCGACAGAGCTCAATTCCTTTAAGGGTAAGAAATTCCTTTTCAAGGTTTCTGTCAAGATGGAAGATCTAAATTCTTTCTAGCCTTGCAAGGTCATTGTGATGAAGCTGATGGATGAGATATCTCTTATAACAAAATTTTTAGGAAAGCATGATATATACCAGGTTACTTATTTGATGACTTCTCTGATTATGCTAAACCTTTGTGATATTCCTATTTATACGTCTGACTTGGTGCAGCCAAACCTTGCAATGGAACACTCAGAACTGTTGAGCTTGCAAACTGCTTCCACCGACACGTCAAAGGTAACTATCAAATGGTGAAAATCGTTAATTTGAGCATTAAGGGGTGATATTTAGTTAAAAAATAGTTAAAATGCAGGGCACGAGTTCTCCTTCTGTTGAGACTTTGGTGGACAACTCTAACGATGCTTTCTCGACCCCCAAGAGAAACATTATTAGTGGTGGATGGTCTAAGCAACTCATTGATCTTTATCCAGACTCTGCTAATGGATCATCATTGAAGTGTAGAAATCTCGAAGATGGCATTCTCAGAGTTGATAAAGTCTACCAAGATTAGTCTGGATAGATTCTCAAGCAAAATATATGGTGGACTACTGATCAAGCTCAAGTATCATAGTATATTTCCCAGTATCAATGTTGCGTATAATTATGGTTTTGTGTTGTGTCCTTTAATGAAATGATGTCGTTGCTTTTTTTTCCCTTTAGCTATGTCATCCAATAACGCATGGTCTAATGCAATCAAACCATGCGAGTAATTGTGTGCATGTAATGCTAATTATGTATGTGGAGCAAAAGCAATATGTATGATATGTGCTTGCTTCTTATGTTTGGTTCCTTTAATCCAATCGTAATGTGTTTGTTTAATAATTGCATCCTACTCTCTAAATCTAAATTAGTATATAACCTAATACTTATAATAAATAATTTGGATAATGATTCAATGCATGGAAGATGTGCCCATGTATTTTTTTATCATTTTCATATCCATTAAAAAAGATGTCACTTTTTTTTATCATTTTATAATATACATTCCTTATGCGGTTGTCTTTAGAATTGTATAGTTTATTTAAAGGAAAAGTATAGGTAAACAATGAAAATATTAAACAATGTAAATAATAGATATATCGGATGTTCATTTTACTAGTGTACGGATGGTTATTTTAATATTAAAATTTAGAGGGTTAATTTGGAGGTGTAGTATGTTTTTATTTGATTTGTAGTTGTTCATATTGTTCAACAAAGTCATTGTCCCTCTAGCATTCCCCTTATTTAAATTACCAATTAGTATAACAGTGACTAAAGCATGTATATGAAACAAATTTTCTGCATGTCAATAAATGAACTAGCACTCTAGACAGGAGGCCCAAGTATAGGATATGAGCTCTTATATACCCTTATGTACATTTTTTTCATTTCCAAATTTTTAATTTCTAATTCAATATAGAAGCTAAAATTTATTGTTCACTAAAATTACACAAATTTACTTTTCTGGCAACTGGCATCAGGGAATGATGTGTGGCACATCCTTTATTGATATATTTATTTGATTTATTTGATCTATTTGAAATTATTACTTCCCTATATCCCTATTGAATTCCTATTCAATATTTTTTACCGTACTCCATCAGAGCACAACTGTCCTTTGTGCATGATCTCTCCTTTCTATAAACGGTGCTTTATCTACATTTGTTCACACTATTCCAAGATAAAATATGTAAAGTGGCTTCATGTACCTGTCTTCTTCTTTGGAAAGCTAATATATATTTATAACTATCCTATTCAAACACCATACCTACATTTTTTAAGCCTGGCCAGACATTGCTGGTTACTTTGTCAGAGCCAGTGGAATAGTCATAAGCTAACTATCACAACAGTTCCATACATATTTCTACCTCTACTATTACCAACCATGGAAGAGAGTAGGCTCATTCCTGCGAACTTTGACGAGGATCGTATATTTTATCTTCATGTGGATCCCGAAGCTGTAAGTCTTATTTATTCACCCCTGAATCATAAATAGCTTCCAAAAGATTCATATATATTTTCTCTTTGTTTTTTGAAAAACAAAAAACTTATGATTATGTTAATCTCTAATTTCAGGTTACACATGAGTTACCCTCCCTATTTTATAGGAAGTATAGGGAACTTCTTCGAGATAGGATTATTGTAATAGACATGAATGACAATCAAATTGAGCTATCATTGAGCAGAAGGTTTCTACTGGCTACATACTCCATGGATTTCATAATTTGGTCACATGTTACGGGCTCGGCCATGGTAGCTGGATGAAGTTACTGTACGTTGGGGAGGACATATTCGTTGTTATAAAGGTCAAAGACAGCTTCATGATGCGAAAAGAATTCTCATATCCAACTTCTAATCTTTTGCACAAAAATAAGCCACCAACCAATCACCTTTCTGCCCAACAAATGCCACCAGTTTCGACTCCTTCAGATTTGGTTCATTCCAACTATGCAGATATGCCATTTCTAGAAGTTAATTTGCAAAATAGCTTTGTACAAAAAACTCTTCATAATCCCATTACCACAATACCTTCCCTTGCCTCCACTGGGAACACCTTCGAGATGAAAACTGTCTACAAGCAAGATCTTCAGCTCACAGGCTTCCAGGGATAGGATGGTTTCCTCAGTGCTACTCCGCTGTCTAAAACTTTTCTTCAGAAAGACCTGAACCACTCCGCTGCCAGCACGTTACATACCATGCCTAACAAATACAACCAATTTGGCCAGGATCCAACCCAAGTTTCCCAACAGGTATCCCCATACTGCAATGGTACTGCTAATCATGTTTGTTCCATTACTAAACTACAAACTCACCCTACCGGAAAGGTCGAACTGAACCAATACGCTACACCATTAACCACTGGTGGCCCCAACTCAAACATTCAAGGACCTCATGTTTATCGTTACCTTAAGCTTCTCACTTCCAACTAGGTTGACAACAGTTCCGTGGTAATCATCCTAAACTTTTTTACTTTCATGCATTACTAAACCTTATCCAAAAATTCCTAACAAGTTGTTTAAATTTTTCGATTTTCTGTCGTCCTCAATTGCAAGATCATTCCCCTTAGATTTGCTGAGAGTGCATTTCCTAGCAGACACAACCATGTCAAGGTGATTCTGGACAATGGCTCTTGCTACCGCATTGGATTGAGATGGAGCAAAAAAAAGAAAGTTGGGTTATATTGATGCACCACTATTTCATGGTACATTTTGTGCTTAATTTAGGTAGATTTTATTCACTTTTTCCACATTTATCCAATGAAATAGCATGGTTTCATGATTTCTTCCTAAATTGTGCTTAAGTGTAAAAACATACTTTTTAGGCCCTTAATTGGTTGATTTTGATTCCACTAGATACCTTGATGTGTTTGCTAGTGATTTCAGGATTGAAAAGGTTAGGAATGGATCAAAGGAATGAAGAGAAAAGCATTCAAAGTAGAGAAATCATGGAAAATCAAGGATTTGGAATGCATTCAACGATGCGCACACGTGGAATTGAGGTCGCATGGCGACACGTACGTGTACATGGTGCGTACGCGTGGAAGAAAAATTGCCAAGCGACGCGTACAAAATAGCCTATTCATTCTATCACTCCAAGTTCTCATTGTCCCCAGTATCTTCAGAATCACAAAGTTTGAGAGAGTCATGGACATTAAAAATACCTCATAAGGTGAAGATTTTTTTTGTGAAAGTGTCTCAATAAAAAACTCTCGGTGATAAAATTGTACATAACAGATTTTGTAACACTTTACCCATTTGTCCGAGATGCTTGACTAGTAAAGAATCCATCCAGCATTGTCTTTTCTAATGCCCATTCTGTACTGCGATTTGGAGCTTAAGTTCGATTAAGAGAGGCCATTGGCAGTATAATGTAGTTACCTTCAAGGAGTGGTGGCAAAACATGATTTCAAACTCATCCTTGGGTACAGACGGTCGCCAGTTTCGAGCTCTCTTTGCCGTTTTCTATGGAATTGCTAGAAAGCGCAGAATCAGTACGCCTTTGAGAAGGAAGTGATACCGGCTGCAGATATGGTCCACCAATCGAACAAACTTGCTGCTAAACTCCTCGAAGCGGGTCTCACATGGGTCCTTGTTTGCTTTCCTTACTAGCAACTTTACTCTTTCTTTCTTTGGTTTAATTGTTTCTTTAGCTACTTTACCCTTTCGTTTGTTTTATTTGGTTTTGTCACTATTGTAAGTGACACGTTGGGAGACCCCCTATTTCTTTTCTCATCTATTTGAAAACAATTGTTATTTTTCAGTGAGTAATAAATAGCCTTTGCCTTTAGAAAAATAATTAAAGATGTCGCAACTATTATTCAACTGATGTCAAAATTGCAGAATGATTTTTTTTTAAATATGTAATGATATTAAGTTTATAAAATAATTTTTTAATAAACTTTTTTTTCAATTATTGGCTTTTAAGTTTTTTAACATAATCACTATATTATACATTTTTTGGTGAAACAAAGTATTATAATTATTTTATTTAATTTTTTAAAAATATTTTTTTATAAAAAATATTGAAGTATTATAATTGTTTCCTATTCAAATTCATATTGGAGTATTCTCGACAAAATAAAGTATTATTATTATTATTATTATTATTATTATTATTATTATTATTATTATTATTATTATTATTATTATTATTATTATTACCCTAATGCATTGTCTTACTACACCCCAAAAAGAGCCTAACAATCTTTTAAGGTGCTAGTCCAATAACTCAGAACAATAAAAGAATCTTTTAAATGATATTTTTAAAAAATATTATTAAATTCTAAGTAAAAAAATTATTATCATTAATCATCCATCTAAAAAGAAGAGAAATACTATGACATCTGTTGTAGGTACAAAAACCAGAAGTAACGGCAAAATTTCAGTAGTTGTCCCAACAAGTGTCAAGCTCAGCTTGAACCACGCTTGTTCCTCACTCGAGGAGAAAAAAAGTAGTCCACACCGTAGCATGACACTATATTTACTGGGTTAGAATATTTTTATTCTGATTCATCATCAGTGCGCAAATTCAAATGGTGTGTCATATCTTGTAGCATAATTTACACTTTTCAATTTTAATATTAAAGAAATTGTTGTGCTTTGCATCATTATTGAAAGTATGTGTGTTTCACCTAGTTGTGGAGGTCACTTTCGAACAAACCAGAGAGTTAATTTTTCTTAACATGAAATTGGAAGGCCAATTTTTCAAGAAAATTGGAGACTTGGATTTATGGTTGGAATGGGCATGCGTGTAGAAATCGAACAACCATAATTTTATTGTTAGCGATCAAACGGATTAGAATGTTCATTGTAAATCTGAGTCTCAGATTTGTGGTCCATCACAAATTAGATGACCAGATTTGAAATTAATAAAATCGGACGCTTAGGATTTGTTGTGCAAATATGAGCCTTAGATTTGTTAAGGTGCAGATATGCATCGCGCATGCGTGTGGTAAGTAGGGCTGGCAATATATACCCTATTCGCGGGTACCCAACCCGAACTAACTCGTTCGGGTAGGGTTGTCTACCCTACCCGCTGCGGGTAGGGTAGGGTAGGGTGCAAATTTGCCTGCGGGTAGAGTAAGGTACGGGTTTAGAGTATACCCTACCCTATCCTACCTGCACCCTTAATATATTATATAATATATATGTAAAAGTTATATATATAGTGAAGAAAATGAGTCTTGTACTCACAATTTTCTTCTTATAAAAACTTGAAATAATCACTAAGCTAGTTGATGATCATATTATTTGTAATTTTATGTTGAATTTCTTTAAGATTGTATTGTTTTTAGTTTTAATTTGAACTTAGTTTTTTATTTTCTATTTTATTAATATGTATGAAATTTAAAATGGTTGAATTTTATATTTATTTGAATTTTTTTTTTGTTTCAGCGGATAGGGTCGGGTAGGATAGGATTTAGAATTTTAACGTGTGGGTAGGGTTAGGGTTGAGAGATTCTCAACCCGCGGATAGAGTAAGGTAGAGTTTTAAGAAAATTTACAACCCGCGGGTAGGGTTAGGGTAGAGTCTAAACCCTACCATACCCTACCCATTGCCAGCCCTAGTGGTAAGTGTGTGGTGCGAAACTCTCTTCTTCTCTCCCTTGTATCCCTCTCCGTCTCACTCTCACTCCCTTCACTTAACATTCTCACACTACATTCATACTCTCAAACAGAAAACCAAACTTGAAGCTCAGCCAAAAACAACAAACAACAATGTCTAAGAGACTAAAAATTAAAGAAATTGATCATCTTGAACTTTATATTGTTAACTATCTTAGTCAATTTAATTATGTAAGTAATTTTTTTTAATTTTTTACGGTGACAATAGAAAAATGATAATATTATATCTTAGTGTTGTATATATTGATTTAATGGTAGTATTATAATATATTGTGTGCAAAACTGTAAATAAATATTAATTATATATATAGTTAGTTTATGTTAATCATAATGATAATTAGTATGATAATAAAAAATAGAGATAACTTAGTTATCTCTTAATGAGAATTAGATTTATTTTATAGCTTAATTAATTATATATGTTGGTTAGAGTAGAATAGGAATTAGAATTTGATTTCATGGTTATTTAATGATAATATTGGCAGTGATTCATATATTTTTTTTCAAACTCATCTTTGTTATCACTGTTGTAGTCTCCTCATTTGATATTTCGATCAATTTCAGATTGTTCGACTTTAATATATAACTCGATAAACGATACTTGTAATCAATTTTCATAATAGATTGAAAACATCTCTTACTCGCTTTATTGGTGACATAATTCATTTGAAGATGAACAAATCCACCAAAATCATATACCTAGGCAAAATGCACGATACCATCTTTGATATTTGAGGACCTATCATTTCATAAATCACACATTTTAGTTCTTCAAATGATAATGTGAAAGGAACAACAAGATCAAACGGATTCTCACATGCAAATCTCACTCTCTCAGGTGTTTGTAATAAAATCTTATTACAATAAGATACTTTTAACATAACTATATCATGCATTTTTTTTCCTTAAATCACTGTCACTCTCATTCTTACTTATTCATGTTAGCAAAGTGAAAAAAAAAATGAAGAAAATAGTGAGGTAAAGAAGATGAACTATGAGCAATTGGACCACGTAGGTATATATAGGTAACAAATCTGACTCTCGAATTTATATTTTTCGAATTTAATATTTTTATTTTTAAATTTGACCCGCCGATTTTTAAATTTAGATTTTAATTTTTTTAATTGCAAATCTGACACACTCATATGTCCTAAAATAAAAATAAAAAAATTATCACAAATTAGAGGATCCAATTTGTGCACTCTCAAATTCAAATTCACCTCTCCAGAAATTTGAGCCTTTGATTTTATATAGTTTTTACCTTACTCATTTTCACATTGGTAGAAATTATCCACCCATTTCATAACAATGCATAACACAACACAAACATCCACTACTAAAAAATGAATTGAATACTCATGCAATAGTAAGCGAAAGTTATGAAATTTTATGCCTTCATCTTTTAATAAATGTAGACATTAGGATATTGTTAAAGAAAAAATCCGTAAATTTTATGGCATGGCCAAATCTAGCCTTTCTAATATATGGTAGAGAGCATATTGGAAGTGAAATCAATAGGCTAACACGACGGGATATCAATATCCAAAGTCTTTGCAAAAATATATCTTCATAATTTTTTTAATAAAAAATTATCATCACTTATAACTACAATTTTTATTATTAAAATGTTACTATGCAAAAATTATCTAGTATAACTAAGAACATAACATATTGTTACAACAAAAAATATTTCTAAAATCATGAAAAATTATACGAATCTAAAATCTAATGTAATCTAACAACAACAATCTAATTAGCCTTAATTGTCTAAGATTATTATATTTTTATGGGTAAAGTACTAAATTGGTCCCCTAGGTTTGGGCGTAATTTTGTTTTAGTCCTTAAGATTTAAAGTGTTCTATTTGAATCCAAAAAAGTTTCATTTAGCATCAATTTAGTCCTACAGTGAGGTCAAAATTAAATAATTAACAAAATGTCCTACATAACAACAGTTCAAGAACAAAATCGATAATCTGGAGAATAAGTACAAGCTCCAGAGGCACAAAATCAACCATTGATACATTAATACATTTATTTATCATTTTTTTTAGTTTTATAGAAAATATTTTATTTATATTATAAAAAAATAATAAATAATTGTATTGATGTATCAATGGTTGATTTTATGCCTCTGGAGCTTGTACTTGTTCTCCATATTATCAATTTTGTTCTTGTACTATTGTTATGTAGGACATTTTGTTAATTATTTAATTTTGACCTCACTGTGGGACTAAATTGATGCTAAATGAAACATTTTAGGATTCAAATAGAACACTTTAAACCTTAAGGACCAAAACAGAATTACGC
Source organism: Arachis ipaensis (assembly GCF_059453495.1). Lineage (NCBI taxonomy): Eukaryota > Viridiplantae > Streptophyta > Magnoliopsida > Fabales > Fabaceae > Arachis > Arachis ipaensis. The sequence continues at coordinate 123,478,701 of NC_142440.1, forward strand.
CCAAACCTAGGGGACCAATTTAGTACTTTACCCTATTTTTATTCTAGTCTAAACTAAAATTATTGCAATCTAAGTAACCTAAATTGTCTAAAACTATTACATTTTTCTAATCTAAATAAAATTTTCATAATTTAACTAAACAATAATCTCTAAACTATAAATTATGTTCACTAAATAAACTCGAAGATTATAATAACCTCAAAGTGTAGTGTTTAGTGATATGTCACGTCTCGTTTAGTCGATTGATCAGTAGAAAGTATATAAGCATCTTCCAACCTCATCTCTGATGCATAGCACTCAAAATATTATTTATTATACATCTTAAGAGCAGCCAAGATCAAGCCAAATATATTTTTTACTTTTCAATATTTTTCTTAATTATTTCATAAAGTATGATCTCTTACCATATATCGTCTAAGTGGAACTAAAAGAAAACTTGTGGAAGAAAATATTAAATGATAAAATATTACAACTGGCAAAACAATTGATAAAAGAAATTGAGAAGATCTATTTTTCTAAAATGTGGTTAATTACGAAAAGGTATCAATTGTCTATACTTTATTTATATGGATAAATAAAGTATTTATTTTATTTATATAAAAAAAATTCAAATTGTAAGGATCAAAACATTATATTTTTATAATTTTTTTAAACAAAAAACTAATACTTGTAAAGTGATTTTTTTTTCTTTATCAATTTTCTTCAAGTCGAATAATCTCCCAATTTTTTTTAGAATTGAAAGAATTGTTGAATAAAATTAAAAGTTCTGAGTCCCAACCTTTCATTCTTAATTACATGATAACATTGACAGAATATGTAATTTAAATTAGATTCTTTTTCTCAAATAAAAACCTACTATCTGGTATGTGCTATTGCAACATGGTCTCCAAAGATTATGTTGTAACTCACAATTTAATAACACACATTTACAACCTCAACACAGAGAAAATGAACCTTACGTTTCTATACAAATAATAATAACTAAATTTTGATTGATGTTTCTGCCATTCTTAATTGTCTTCAAAATTCTTTTATGGAAGAGGCATCACCATTCCTTTGAAAAAGACAATAAAAAAAGAAGAAAAAATTGTATAAATAATGATCTCTATGTAACCTAACATAGATAACATATGATCTACCTTAGAAGTTAGAACTCCTTATTCCTTTGCCGGTAATATATAATAGCACCATGTACGTTGTTTAATTAGGTATAGTCATAAGTATGGTCATCTGGGCTTCCTATAGGCTTGTATGTATGATTGACATAACCATAGCGCATTGTGGTTCGCAGTGCATAATGTTCATAAATCTCCCACACACATCCTTTCTCGCAATAAGAACCGCTTCGAAACCCCAAGAATTGACCAATTTCTTCGCCATCATGTCTTAACAAGCAATTGTATCTTATCGTTGTTAGGAGTTTAAGCTTGACAGTGAAGCTGAATGGCTCCGTGCTCGAAGAATTCAGTAGTCCCTCCTTGATGTCATCCTCGCTTGATATGCATTTAACGCACACAGTACTATTTGGTATTTTGTTAATTATTGTGACCGTGAGTATTGGATGAAGCAATTCATCCCATAAGGAGCCATGTGCGTGCGCATGCATGTGCGTCATTGAAGGAACAAGAATTAACCAAAGCAAGGTGATGCTGAGAAAAGATTTTCCAATACCATGGGTATCACCCATTTTTTGAAACTTTTGGAGTTATGTGGTTTATTCTTTTGCGCAACTTTGTATTGTTACACATTGCGAAACAACGATGAAAGCAAGCTATTACCTGTTAATTATTTGCTGTTTCTTTCCGCATATATTTTTCTCTTTTTCTTTTTTATATATAGTATTTTAGGTCATTGCAAATATTTGTTGTTCAATGGATTTTACCTATAATTTTACTCTTTTCTCTTTGACTCCATTTGGTATGAGATATTTTTAGTTGACTCTCAAATTATTTTTATACTCCACCCAAAAAGAAATAAAAAATATGTTTTCTAGCTATTATTGTAAGATTTGTTATTTTGGGGATGACGAAAAAAAGTATCTTGTAACTAAACTTGCATTTTCATGTATTTAGTTAGGAAATGAGGTAATTAATTACCTTTAAATGATATATAATGTGAGAAAAGTTTGATAGTTAATATTTACCGCTCATCACAAATCAAATAAGAAAATTTGTTGGACTCAGGTGATCATTTAGTGAGAACTCCAAAGATATACATCGACAAGTGCAGTACTCCAAGGAGAGAAGTGGGCACCTAGTTGAGTGGCATTAGATTGAAGTCAGCAAAGCAAGGCTTGAAAATGAAGAGACCAGGTCGGGTGATAAGTGGAGCACTTTCTCAAGGAAAATTTCAAGTAGTACCTGGTCTGAACCAGGTCGGGTGATAAGTGGAGAACTTTCTAAAGGAAAATATTGAATAGTGTCCGATCCGAAAATAAATCAGAGAATAGATCTATGACAATAGGTCGACAGTGTCGGTGGAAGTTCGAACAATATTTTTTTTTTGAGTAAACTACCATTTTTATTTATAAAAATTTAAGATGTTAAAAAATTTACTTGTGAATAAACGAAATTAGTTTCGTACTCATGAAAAATAAAAAATTATCATTTTTACCCATCAAAATTTAAAATATTAATAAATCTACGTATGAATAAAATTAATATTTGAGTACTTTTATCACATAAAACTATTTTTTGTGGGTACAAAACTAATTTTGTTTATTTATAGTTAAATTTGTCAATTCTTTAAAATTTCATGGTTAGAAATAATAGTTTATTTTTTCTTTCTTGTTCTCCTATTTTGTTTTATATTTTTACTATTATTTTCTTTATTTTTTCTTTTTTGTTATTGACTTATTGTATATAAGAGTAAACCTTGGAAAGTGATTTTCAAGTTCATATATATGGAAGCTAACAAAAGTGCACGACTGATTAGTAAAACAAGGAGCAACTTCTTCATCAGGTTTGCAGTAGATATACAACTCCCCTAAATAATGATTTCCAACGTCTTGCCTCTTTTGTCATGTCTTTATCCTTTAACCATTGGACTTAATCGATTTTCCTCATGCGCCATATCAACCAAATGCTGACCAAACCGGAGTGGATATGCTATTTCAATCTTGCGACCACAGAGCCGAGTAACTGATAAACGCTATATGTGAATCAGCTGCTGCTAACTTAGTAACTTAGTACCACATCGAGAACTTGGCTGAAGAATGTGGTTAACCACTCATGACACTGCAATCAACTTTGCACCCAAAATTTTCTATTCTCCATCTCAATTCCATGACGTCCGACATTGCTGAAATTCCTTTTTAATAATATTGTTGATAGTCATAGGAGGATTTGAGCTCCAATTTGGGTATAAGCTGCCAGAATGCACCATTTCTGCAATCTCATGAGCTAGTGAGTTGCCTTGTCATGGAACTCAGGTAAATCCACTACTAGAAATTTTCCTAGCCAACTTCCAAATGTCCTCTAGAATTAGATTAATTTCTTTGACTTTACTGCTTGGGAAAGATTCAAACTATTTGATTCAAAATTATCTTTTTCATAGATTTCTGGCTATTGTGAGAGCATTTCTAACTGCTAAAGCTTCTGCAGCGAGTGCTGAGCTTGCTACTATCTTGGTTGTTGCTCCATAATTAGCTTACCTTCATGATCTCTGAATACTGTTGTGATGGCTCCGATTGCCAAGTCCTTCCAAACTGTGGCATCAATTTTGCATTTAGTCCAATCCTTGGGTGGAGGTTGCCAGATAATTACTCTGCCTTTTATTATTGTTATTGGAGTAATCATTCTGCCTGTATTGTTCTTGTAATTGGCTTTCCTTTCTTGCTGTGTAGTATCTGATCTTCACAGTTAATTTTTTTATTAATCCTGTGAGTCCATATTAACTTATCCATTTCAATGATTATGCTGACCAGGGTTCTCTTAATTTTTTCCACCATGGAACCATCAAAATAAACTCTAAGTTTATCAATGTTCCAACTCCCATCTTTATTTAGAAATTTCTTGACAACTCTTATTTCATTATTCCTTGGTATCTCAATTCTTTCCTGCCCTAGGATTCATCTGTCTTCCCATATAATTACTTTTTCACCTTTTCTTATTAACCATCTGCCATTTCTTAAAAGAAAATCCCTTCCTTGTATTAAGCTTTTTCCAGGCCCAAGATGATGCTCTTCCAATTTTTATTTCTTTGAAATCCTCATTTGAAAAATATTTAGCTTTGAGAACTTGTGCCCAAATAGCTTAAGGATTTTCAAACATCATCCATGCTTGCTTGGCAAGGTGAGCCAAATTTTGAATATAAAAAGTCTTTAAAATCGTTGCCATTATCACTCTTGCTCAGACATATCTTTCTAGCAACTTTCGTGCTTAGCCTTTGACAGAACCCCTTTGGGAAATTAACCATGTTCATGGCATAAGTCAGGATTGCTTGAAGTACCGACTTGATCAAAACTTCTTTCTCGACTTGATTTAGAAGCTTCCTTTTCTATCCTTCTACCTTGTCTACAACTCTCACTTCAATCCATTTTAAGGCCTTATTCTGCTCCCAATGAGCAGGAAGCCTGAGATAATTTCTTGGATTATTCCATGCTGACATGTCCATAATTTTTTCTATATCAACCCTAGTCCTAATCGAAACTAGGTAGCCAAAGACACCTCCGTGTACTTGTTAAGGATTATAATGAGTTCGAAAATTTCGTCCTTATTAGCTTTCAAAAAGCGATGCAGTCATCCACAAACAAGAGGTGAGAAATAAGGGAAGCTTTTACTCATGAGATTTTCCCTTCCCTCATAGTTATTTGCATAATAAGTGTAAACACTTCAGTCACTATGATAAAAAGGTATGGAGAAAGTGAATCTCCCTGCCTTAAACCTCTTTGAGGCTTGATGCTATTGGACAAGATACCATTTATCTTAATTCTATAAATTTTCTAACACATTCCATCATCATCATGACCATTGTTGATGAAATCCAAGTACCTTAAGAGTAGCTTCCAAAATGTCCCACTTAAGCCTGTCATATGCTTTGTTCGTATTTATCTTAATTGATAGGTTTTCTGACACCTCCTTTTCTTTCTTATTTAAGGTATGAAAAATCTCTTGCACAATCACAATATTATCTTGTATAAATCTTTCCTTCACAAATGAACTTTGAATGAGAGATATAATCTTTGTAGTCACTTTCCTAAGCTTAAGCACCATCACTCTAGAGACAATTTTATAGATAAAATTACAGCAACTAATGGGCCTCATTTGGTTAAGAGACTTAGTATTTGTTTTACCTTAGGAATCAACACAATAGTAGTTTCGCAAATATTGTAAGGAAGATTCCCTTACTTCTTTTCCAATGATGTCCCAATATTTTTGGAAGAAAAATCTGTTCAAACCATCTGGATCTGGAGCCTTGAGACTTCCCATGCTAAAAATCATCTCCTTGACTTCTTTATCTGTGACTTCCTTCATTAATTCTTGATTCATATATGTGGTGACTCTTATAGGAACTTGACCAATGCAATCTTCCATATTAATGTTTTCAGTGGCCTTGAACAACTTATTAAAGTGTTTTTCTGCTAACTTAAATTTTCTTTTCTTCACAAACTAAATTCCCACTTGAATTTTTAAATCTTTCAATCCGATTTCTAACCCTTCTTTGAATAGTTGTCGAATGAAAAAAAGATGTGTTCCACTCCCCCAGCTTTAGCCATTTCACTCTTGTTTTTTTACCCCAGTATTTTTCTTCCTGTCTTCATAATCAGGATATCTCCAACTTCAATTATTTAATAACCTCTTGTACTTGTTTTAATTTGTTTTTCTGTCTTTCTATCTCCATCTCTACCCTTTTAAAGGTTACATTGCTTCATTCAGATAATTCTCTTTTACACCTCTCCATTCTTTGATTAAGATCTGTCTATTGATTATTTTTTTCCTTTCTACTATTCTCCTATCCCTTTCTACTATTCTCCTAGCCCTTTCTCATTATATTTTGACACTTTTCATGGTCTGCCTAATATGCCTTGAATTTAAAGTACTTGGTTTTTTTTTCTTTTAGGTCAAGATTAAGCACCAATGGTGTGTAGTCAGAATTTACAGCAAGTAGGGTCGTGAGCGTAGCATGATGGAAAAGTCTCTGCCATTCTCAGTTAGTCAAGGCATTGTTTATTCTTTCTCGTGAGACAAAACGGTTTTTGGGATCACTGAACTAAGTAAATTTCAATCCTTGAAGTTCCATATCCATGAGAGAATTATCATCCACAAAATTTCTAAATGCTTGGACTTGATTATTTGGTTTGATATGTAACGCTATCTTCTCATCTTGAGATATGATGACATCATTAAAATCCCTAAAGAATACCTTTGGAATATTCTGATTAGCATTTCTATTTGTAAGCTCTTACCACAAATATCTTCTCTTTCTGGGTCAAGATGCCCATATACAAATATACATTTTCAAAGCTTATTATTGCTACTAGCTATATTTGCTTTAATAAAATTGTCACACCAGGCATAAACATGAAAATATATATTACTTTTCCAAAATACATGGAGGCTCCTAGACAAGCCCTGGGATTCTACACAAATACTTAGTCAAAGTCTAATTTCCTTCTAATTCTATCACTACTTTGCTTACCAGCTTTAGTCTCTATAAAAAATAAAACGGACGGCTTAAAAGTTTTGAACAAGTTTAGCAACTTTGCTATTGTCGTGAGAGCTGTCAACCCGCGACAATTCCAGCTTATGATGATAATGGTTGTTGGTGGGGTATGATGAGGCCTGTCTCCTCGGTTATGTCTTGTTTGTCCATCCTTTACATCCTCTTGTTGTGTTCTACTTCATCTGTTATCTCCAATTCAGCCTATATTTTTCTTTTTATATACATTAATTCATCTTCTTCCCTTCTCCTTTTCAGCTTCAAATTCATCCTTACACTATGTACCAACTCTAATTCTCATTTTTCATTTGTTTTATGTTCTATAATGTCATGCACATCAGCCTCCATATCCTCATGATCCACCGCTTGTTCCACAAAATAAATTCCCTTGTTTCAGTTCTTTGAATGATGGTTTTACCTTTCTTGTCTTTGCTTTCTTCCAGCCTCGGTTTATGTCTGTAGCTTTAGAAATTTTCTTTATCTCGATATTATTGTAATAAGAATGGGACGTGGATGCCCATTTCCTATGTGAGGCTCATATTCTCAAAAATGAAGTATATTAAAGGAGCATTAAAGAAAGTTGAAAATGTAAACATGATTTACGTATATAAATAGAAGGCAAAAGCCTCAGGAGAGATACAACAAAAGCAATAAAATCTTCTCTCCCTCTTTTATAATACAATTCTCTCTCTTACTTTATTTTACAAGTATTTTTGAATATTCTTCTCTCTCACTCTTTATATTAATATTAGTAAATATATTAATCATCTTTATTATATTGAGATAGTAATTGTGGTACTAGAGTCTTCTACCTATACTTTTATTTTATATTTATTTTACAACACATTATCAGCACGAGACTCTGATCAAATTTTTAGGAAGACTCAGGTAACAAATTTTCATTATGTCGAAACTCTCTCATCTTGAATTCAATGCTCTTGATATATCTGGAAACAATTACTTATCATGGATACTAGATGTTGAAATCCATCTTGATTCAATGGATCTTGGAGATACCATTAAGGCTGAAAATAATGCATCCCAGAAGGATAAAGCCAAAGCCATGATTTTTCTTCGTCGTCATCTTAACGAAGAATTGAAAAATGAATATCTCACATTAAAAGATCCTGAAGATCTTTGGAAAGACCTTGAAGAAAGGTACAATCATAAAAAAAACGGTGATACTTCCTCAAGCCCGATATGAATGGACGCACTTGCGTCTACAGGATTTTAAATCCATAAATGAATATAATTCTGCAATGTTTTAAATCACCTCACGAATGAAATTATGTGAAGAAAAGATAACTGACAATGATATGTTAGAGAAAACTTTCTCAATCTTCCATGCCTCGAATGTGCTCCTGTAGCAGCAATATCGAGAAAAAAGATTTAAAAAATATTCTAAGTTAATTTCTTGCCTTCTTGTTGTTGAACGCAACAATGAGTTACTCTTGAAAAATCATGGAGCGCGCTCAACTGGAGCCGTCCCATTTCCTGAAGTAAATGCGGAAAATTACCCCATAAGAGGTAAATGGCAAGGTTTTAATAACAAGAAAAATTATGGGAGGAAAAGGAATTATATTCAAAAGGGAGGATCTCACCAGAAGTGGGATAAAGAAAGAAATATTGGGCAAAATAAATCAACAGAGGATAAGTGTTTCTGTTGTGGTGGAAAGGGCCATTGGTCGCGTACCTGTCGTACCCCAAGGCATCTAGTCGATCATTATCAAGCATCTTTAAAAAAAGACGACAAAGAAAAGGAGACGAATTTTGTTTCAAATGATGTTGCTGAAAACTCCACCACTCATTATGATGTATTTGATTTTGTTGAGGACCCTGAAGGAAATATTGGTCATTTGATCAATGATGGAAGAGTTTAATATGTGGGATTGTTAAGTATCTATGTAAATAAATAATGTAAAGAACTTATTGTTAAGTTTTATTTTCTATGTATTTAAGTTTCAAATGTGATGTACATAAATAATGAAATTGTAGGATTACAAGTGTTCATAACACGCAGCAGAAGTAATAAAGTAATCCTATTGATCTATTTTGTGCTTAAAAATTTATTGAAATAAGATGAGTTAGATGCCAATACCTGAGTACCCTAGTGAATGAAAACTTTCTCCTTCGATAGCACGAAGGTACTATGTGTATCCACACCGAGACTGATCCTTATTGTCAACTCCTTAACCAATGGATTTAACTGAGAAATTTCTTACAACTCCTTGCACCAGCAATTCTTCACTAAGAATTGGAATATTTGTGTATGTGGAGGTAAAAGAAAAACTTGTGTGTTCTTTCTTTTATCATATACACATATATATAGTATGAGATTGGTGACTGATTTGTGAATCAAATTACAACTTAATTTGAAACAGAATCAGTTGGGATCTTATCCATATTTAAAATTCATCATAGAATAAATAATTAATTATTTAATATTCTCAATTATCATATTATTATATTCATGGTGCTAGCAAAGAATATAATAATATTTCATTTGAATTAATATAATTATTTATTTGATCTAATCAAAATAATAATTAAATGATTATTTACCAAGGATTAGAACACTCGTTAGTGTGTAACCCCATAGGTTCAATACTAAGCGGGTAGTAAATTAGTCATACTAAATTTACTAATCAAGGTTGGCGTCTAGCAACGCTCCTTGACGACCCGATAGTATGAAGTAATAATATTTTTACTAAGAACCCAAGATGAACAAAAAAATACAACTCCTTCCATCTTTTCAGCTCTTGGCTAACTTTTAGAGTACGGTGTGATTGTCAAACTTTAACTTGTAACCATTATTATAATGAATTATGAATGACTTAAGAAACTCATTTCTTAATTCATTCAAACCCCTTGGCCAAGGCATTGTTTATTTCATTCATTATAATCGTAGAGCTCAAACTCATTACCATAGTTGATGGATTCCATTTTGACTAGTCATTAATTTTACAAGTATTTAAATCATACCCAATGTCCATTCAACTAACACCGTAGGGTGTTAGGTGTCCGAAATCAAAGTATAACAAATACATTGTCAATTACTATCATAGTCGCAGGTCAAAGGAAAATTCTAATATTATGTTCATCATAAGAATATCCTATAGACAAATATACGGTAACTATAACCATTAGGAATTCTTAGAGTGAGTTAGTTCAATGGTTATATATATATATATATATATATATATAATTTAATAAATGAGATCTATTAATCTTCATCCAATGAAGACTATTATATATATATATATATATATATATATATATATATATATATATATATATATATATATATATATATATATATATATATATATATATTAATCTATCCGAATCACTAATGTCCCATTTTTAGTGATTCTACGATTAAGAACAATTTAAATTAAAAGTACTCATAAAACGTATATCTCATTATTACGATCCTTATCGTAATTATTTGTTTCTAATTTTAATTAAGGACACTATCATAAATTATAAAAGTTTATTCTTATGAAAAGAAATAATAATAATAATTCACAATAGTATTTTGTTGGACATACACACTTTTCTCCAACAATGTCCCACTTGCACTAGAGCCAATGACAGATTGGATCTAGGGCATACATGTATTTCCAACAAAATCTCCCACTTGCACTAGAGCCAATCAGTCATATATTTCAATCCCAATTCCCACATGTGCTTATCAAACTCTTTTGATCCAAGTGCCTTAGTGAATGGGTCTGTTGCATTATCCTTCCCAGCAACCTTTTGAATTTCAACGTCTCCACGTTCAACGATCTCTCTTATCAAATGATACCTTCTCAAGATATGCTTAGATTTTTTATGTGATCTTGGCTCTTTTGCTTGTGCAATAGCTCCACTATTGTTGCACAGTAATGGAAGTGGTTCTTTAATTGAAGGCACCACACCAAGCTCGTTTATGAACTTCTTCATCCACACAGCTTCTTTAGCAGCCTCACTTGCTGCTATGTACTCAGCTTCAGTTGTTGAATCAGCTACAGTAGCTTGTTTGGAACTTTTCCAACTCACTGAACCACCGTTTAAGGTGAAAATATAACCTGAAGTAGATTTGCTATCATCTTTGTCTGAGGCAAAACTTGCGTCAGTGAACCTTTTTGGTATAAGTTCAGAATCTCCATAGATGAGGAATTGGTCTTTGGTTCTTCTTAAATATTTAAGAATGGATTTAACCACCTTCCAATGTTCCTCACCAGGATTTGCCTGATATTGACTGGCTACTCCTAGCGCATATGCGACATCAGGACATGTATATGTCATGGTATACATGATAGCTCCCACTGCACTAGCATATGGTATTATACTCATGGGTACTCTCTCTTCAGAAGTTTTAGGACAATCCTTTCTACCGAGAGTAATTCCAGTGCCTATTGGTAAATAGCCCTTTTTGGAGTTTTTCATGTTATACCTTTTCAATATGGTATCAATGTACATAGATTGTGAGAGTCCGAGCAACCTTTTAGATCTATCTCTATAGATCTTTATTCCTAGAATATAGGTTGCTTCTCCCAAATCTTTCATGGAGAATTGTTGAGATAGCCAAGTTTTGGTATTTTGCAATGCTGGTACATCATTTCCTATTAGTAATATGTCATCAACATATACTACTAAGAAAATAACTGTACTCCCACTAAACTTTTTGTATATGCAAGGATCCTCTTCACACCGGATAAAATCAAACTTTTCAATTGTCTTATTAAAGCAAATGTTCCAACTTCTAGAAGCTTGCTTTAGCCCATAAATGATGAGTTGCAGCTTACAAACTTTACTATGATCAGATTGAAGTGTGAAACCTTCAGGTTGTGTCATGTACACTTCCTCTTTGAGTTCTCCATTAAGAAAAGCTGTTTTCACATCCATTTGCCATATTTCATAATCATAGTATGCTGCTATAGCAAGTAGAATCCGAATAGATTTGAGCATTGCCACAGGAGAAAATGTTTCTTCATAATCTATTCCCTCCTTTTGACGGTATCCCTTGGCAACTAGACGGGCTTTATAAGTCTCTACCTTACCATCTGCTCCAATCTTTTTCTTGTAAACCCATTTGCAACCAATAGGTTTTATGTCTTTTGAGGGTTCAACCAAAGTCCAAACATTATTGATCCTCATAGACTCTATTTCAGATTCCATGACACTCTGCCATTTTAGACTTTCGGAACTTTACATTGCCTCTTCATAAGTCTTAGGATCATTATCATCATAATCGATCCCATTTTCCACATCATCTTGCACCATTAGGTTTAGCCTTAGTGGTGGACAATGTTCTCTGGTGGACCGTTGATAAACCACTATGTTATGATTTATCTTGTGCTCAATTGAGTGGTTTTTATCTACTCTTTATCCACTTATTCATATTATTTGCATGGTTTTATATTTGCCTTCCTAATTATGTGCTTTGATTGAAAACATGCTTCTTTGATCTTATATTTGCTTATTATTAATCCTCTCTTATTACCATTAGATGCCTTGATATGTGTGTTAAGTGATTTCAGAGATTACAGGGCAGGAATGGCTCAGAGGATGAAAAGGAAGCATGCAAAAGTGGAAGGAATACAAGAAGTTAGAGAAACTGCTAAGCTGTCCAGCCTGACCTCTTCACACTCAAACGGCTATAACTTTAGCTACAGAGGTCCAAATGACGCGGTTCTAGTTGCGTTGGAAAGCTAACGTCCGGGGCTTCAATTTGATATATAATATGCTATAGTTCTCTTGACGCTAAGCAACGCGACCGCGTGATCTATGCGGCCGCGTCGCAGTGACAAAAAACCAGCGTGGCAAAATTCGAAACCAGTGAATTCTGGACTGTTTTTGACCCAGTTTGTGGCCCAGGAAACACAGATTAGAGGCTATAAAGTGGGGGAATGCATCCATCCATAAGGAGTCTCTCATATTCACAATTTTAGGAGTAGATGTAGTTTTTAGAGAGAGAGGTTCTCTCCTCTTTCTTAGGATTTAGAATTAGGATTCTTTTCACTTCATGATTATTTCATCTTTTGCGATCACAGGTTCAATGTTCCTTTTGTTTATTTTTCTAATTTAATTTATGAACTCTTCAATGTTACATTTGATATCTTTATTAGTGCTAATTTGAGGTATTTTCAGTTTATGATTGTTCTCTTTGATTTAAGTTACCATTGCTTCCCATCTAAAGACATTGTTATTATTCTAGCAATTTTACTTTTTCCCCTTTTGGTCCTGGTTAAGAGATCAGTAACTCAACAATTATCAAACTCAACATATTTGATAATCGCTATCTTGCTAATTGAGCTGAACTTAAGTAATCCCAACCTTTTCTTAGGAAATAAATAGGATTCAAAGGTCAATTTAATTAGTCCCTTGACTATCCTTTGCTTTAGTAAAGGTTGACCAAGTGGAATTTAGATTTAACCTTCATTGTAGTTGAGAGAGATAACTAAGTTGGACCTCTAATTTCTCTTACCTTGCCAAAAGTTTACTTTACAGTATTTATTTATTTTTATTGCCATTTACTTTACTTGTCATTCAAATCACTTGCTCCTCATCTTCTAAACCCCGATTACAACCTTTATAGCCAATAATAAGAACATACTTCCTCGCAGTTCCTTGAGAAGACGACCCGAGGTTTGAATACTCGGTTAACAATTTCTAAAGGGGTTTGTTACTTGTGACACCCAAAACGTTTGTATGAAAGGACTTTTGAAGGTTTAGAAACTATACTTGCAACGAGGATTTATCTGCAAATTTTCTAGACCACACAAAAGTTCCTCTCATCAAAATGGCGCCGTTGCCGGGGAATTGCAAACGTGTACCTTATTATTGGTTATTGTAAATATTTTATTTTTGCTTGTTTATTTGTTTTTGTTTTTTTTTTTATTTTTGCTTTTTCTTAAGTTAAGAGGTTATTGGTTTTTTATTTTAAAATTTTTATTTTATCTTATCTTATTTCAAAAATCAAATTTCAAAAATTTAAATTTAAAAAACCTTTTAATTTAAATTTATTTTTATTTTCATTTTTAATTTTTATTTTGCTACTATGAACTCTCACCCCTTTGGCTATGAGTCTGGTTACAATAATGTTGCAGGAAGAAAAAATTACAATGAGAACAGGCATCAAGGTTGGAACAATCAAAGATGGGAGGAGCCACAAGGATTTGATCAACCCTCATGGCAACAACCACCTCCAATGGACTATCAACAACCACCACCATATGCCTATGAACCCTTTCCTCAACACAACTTTGAACTACCACACTCACAAGCCAACTACCACCATTCACCTCCATATGACCCTAACCCTCAACCACCATACCAACCACCTTATGAGCCATATGAACCATACACAGAACCACCCCAATTCCAACCCAATTACTCACAAGAACCACCACTTCAATATTCACCATGTCCATATCCATCAATCCAAGAGCACTGTGATCCTATTTATGAAAGCCGAGTGTATCAAGAGACAAAGGATCGCTTCAAGGAAATAGTGGATCGATTTCAGGCAACCATTCGACAAGTGGAGCAAGCATTAATTCAATGGGCTTCTAGGCGCTCAAATATACAAGGAACAGCCACAGCTCCATGTGGACAGTCTAGTGAAGAGCGTAGCATGAAGGAGATACCAGAAACCCCAGTCGACAAGACAGAGAATGAATTCGTACTAGAACAAGTAGAAGAAGCTGTCATTGTTCAAGAAGAAGAGCTAGTTGAAGACTTAGGAGATGCAGAACCTCCATGGGAAAGTCCAGTCATAGAACCTCCTTCCAAGACGGTTGAAATTGATGCTGAGGAGGGTGTACAACCTCCAAGGCATATCACAGTTGAAGACTTGGAAGAGGTTGATCAAGTGATGGAGATTCAACAAGAAGAAGCACAACCTCCTATGCCCTTGGATAGCAATGAAGAGGAGATTGAATTGAAAGAGAGCTACCAAGAGGAAGAGGTTGAAATTGAAGAAGCTTGCAAAGAGGTGGTAGTTATCAGAAAAGAGCACAAGGGAGTGGAGCTTGCAATTTCATTAAAAATACCTCCCCCTAAGTTGCCATCATCCTTCACAACATTCAAGTGGGTAAAATTCATATCCCATAGCTTTCTAATCCCACTTGAATATGGGCTATTGGAGACGGATGGTCAACTTAGAGCTCTTTGTGACATTAAGAGTAAGAGGAAGATGGCCAGTGGTAAGAATTGTCCTGCAAGGTTCATCATGGTTGGAAGCTTTAAGTTTAAACGCAAAGGTTGGTATAAAGCTCAACTGAATAGGTCTAGGAAGCTGTTTGGTCGCTGCGGTGAGAATTCAGATCACCTTTCACCCGGCTAGAAAAATGCAGATCGAGCCAAGAACGGGTGTAAAAGCAAGATTTGGGATCCTGGAATCTGCTCTGACACTTGTCACCCCGAGAGCCTAAGAATCTGTTTGAAGCTTTTTAAGGGCTTTACATGCTTAGTTTGGGATCCTGGAGGCCATTGGAATCACAAACATTGGTGGAGATTCCTGGATGAGTTCAAGCACAAGCCACCATAACAGGAAGCTCACCAAATGTCCAACTTAAGGACTTTAACTAAAAGTGCTAGGTGGGAGACAACCCACCATGGTATAATCATTCCTTTCTCAATTTTAATTTTATTTAGTTTTGTTTGTTTTTGAATTTTATTTTATTTTGTTATATTGAACCTGGAGTTTTGCATCACATTCATATTAACACTGCATACTTCATTTTTTCAGATAAAAAAAAAAGAAGCCACGCGACGCGACCGCATCAGCGACGCGTCCGCGTCGCAAGGAGAGGGGAGAAAATAAAAACGAACAGAGAGTCACGCTGGAGCGTGGCTGGAGGCGTGCCAGTGGCACAAATCAACCCACGCGACCGCGTCGCCGACGCGTCCGCGTCATATGAGAATACTGGCCTCCCACGCGATCGCGTTCCTCACGCGGCCGCGTGACCTGAAATCGGCGTAAAAAGGGTGTATGGCAGTAAGTTGGGCTGGAGTGAGGCTGGACTCGTGCTGGAAGCCCAAACCCTCCCACGCGAACGCGTGCCCCACGCGTCCGCGTCATATCCTCAGGATGGCCACTCACGCGATCGCGTCGACCACGCGATCGCGTCACCCAGAATTTTGGCAAAAAGAGTTCGAACAGAGAGTTGCGCGACCACGAGGCTGCACTCGCGCCAATCGCACAAAACAGGCCACGCGATCGCGTGACCCACACGTCCGCGTCACCTGACCTCCTTGCGCACCACGCGACCGCGTCATTCACGCGTCCGCGTCACAAGCGGCGCACAGAATATCCAGATCAGCCAAATTTCTTATCTTTTCTTCTCTAATCCTTATTTTTCTTATCCTTTCTTATTTCTTTCTTCTTCCTTTCTTATTTTCTTTCACCTTCATTTTATTTTTCTTCATTTATTTGCATACTTCATTCATTGCATTATTTTCATGGGTGTTAGAAATTTATTTGGGTCATTATTTCTATATTTTACTTGTGAATTATTAGAGGAATTATTTGACAATTATATATATTTATTTTTAAAGGGTTGCTTGCATGTTCAATTTATCATTTTCATTAGATTATTTACCATGCATGCTGTGTTTGTGAAAACGCCTGTATGGCATTGTGCACTGCTTTTCAGTATCTTTTATCCTACTACTCTGAATGCCTACTTTTCACAAAACCCCTTTTTCATATCATATTCATTCAATATAATTGTCATTACAAACATGTTGCTAGTTTGAAAGACTTGGTAATCTAACTTGGACATTGAATACTTGATCTATGCTACTCATGCCTTTGCCTGCATGCCAATAAACACCTTGCATTCAATTGTTATCATATGCACTAGCTATTTTCCATTGATGACTTTTCACATGTACTCACGAGCGTGTGTTAACGTCATTCTTCTTTATTGTGCATTGATTACCACCTTTCCCGCTCTCTTCCTTGCTCTAACCCTTAGCTTTAAAAGTCACTTTCTTTTTCCCTTTTCAGGATGACCACCAAGAAGGGTGAAGAGAAAGCTACTCCCAAACTACCGGCAAGGAAAGGAACAAAAAGAGCCCCAACCGAGGAACCACAACCCCCGTCCACTTACAAATCTCAGCATGCACCGAGGACGGTGCAATCTTTAAGTGTGGGGAGGTCGATACCGATCTCCGTGGGTTAGTACCTTCCTATCTCAAACACCAATGGTTTATTTTTCTTGTTAATTGCTGCATTTGCACATTTAATTGCATGATTATTTGATTTTTGTGCATATTTTACCACTTGGTTAAAGTAATATTTTCTTTTTCAAGAAACCTTTTAGAAAATTTCACTAATTTGAATAAAATTTAATGTTATACTTGTTTGAAGAGATATTATACTGGAACATGGTTTAGAACTCGAACACACAAAACCTGTGAGATTTTTGAGCCTATTTGAATTGGTTGCATTTTATCAACCAAAATTCTGTTTTAGTGTGTATTTCTCTCTCTAAAATTGTGATCTTTGTCTTGCTTAATTCTATATTTCTATTGTTTGATGTATGCATACACTTACATGATTGAGGCCTTTGTTTCACTAAGCTTACATACCCATATGGCTTTAACCTTTTCATTATCCATTGCAAACCAATTTTGAGCCTATTTTACCCCTTTGTTCTTTACTTTAGCACATCATTAACTCTAAGCGGAAAACAATAATGTCCTTAATTTGAATCCTTGGTTAGCTTAGACTAGTGAGAGTGCTTATGATTTAAGTGTGGGAAAAGTGGGTTTGGAAATATTTGGTTTGAGAATTGGGTGTTATATATCTTTATGAAAATGTGAAAGAAATGTTTAGGATATGTTCATGCATTCAATAATTTAATCATATGCATTGAGAAAAAAAAACAAAAAAAAAAATATATATATATATATATAAAAAAAAGAGAGAGAAAAAGAAAAGAAAAAGAGCAAATAAATAAAAGGGGACAAAATGCCCCAAAGTAAGTGATGAAAACAATGCATATGTACTGTACTTGAAATTAAAATGCATGAATATGTGGAAAACATGGTTAATGGATAGTTAGATGTGGTATTATGATTACATGGATTGTCTAAAGTTAGGTGGAAAGTTTAAGTTAATTAAGGATTTAGATTTTAGTCCACTTGGCCAAATACAATCCTACCTTGACCCTAACCCCATTACAACCCTTAAAAGACCTCTTGATATGTGCATCTGTGCATTAAATTTATGTTGATTGTTAGATGAAGAGCAAGCCTTAGAAAGCAAGGTTAGTAGAGAATTGAGAGAATCGAACCTTAAACACCTGAGTGATTAGAGTGTATACACTACCAGCAAGGGTTCGATGCTCAATTCCTTGTTCCTTGCTTTCATAAGCTATTTTCTTCTTGCAAGTTTATTTGTGCTTCATTTTTATGATTTGAATTAGTGAAATCCAGTTCATATCTGTTCTTAAAAGATTTGTTTATTTTTAACCAAGTAGGTAGAAACATTTTGCATTTAGTTGCATTCATATAGATAGGTTGCATTTCATACATTCTACCATTCCTCTTTATCTTTATAGCTTCTCTTGAGCTTAGCATGAGGACATGCTAATGTTTAAGTGTGGGGAGGTTGATAAATCACTATTTTATGGTTTATCTTGTACTCAATTGAGTGGTTTTTATCTACTCTTTACCCACTTATTCATATTATTTGCATGGTTTTACATTTGCCTTCCTAATTATGTGCTTTGATTGAAAACATGCTTCTTTGATCTTATATTTGCTTATTATTAATCCTCTCTTATTACCATTAGATGCCTTGATATGTGTGTTAAGTGATTTCAGAGATTACAGGGCAGGAATGGTTCAGAGGATGAAAAGGAAGCATGCAAAAGTGGAAAGAATACAAGAAGTTGGAGAAACTGCTAAGCTGTCCAGCCTGACCTCTTCACACTCAAACGACTATAACTTTAGCTACAGAGGTCCAAATGATGCGGTTCTAGTTGCGTTGGAAAGCTAACGTCCGGGGCTTCGATTTGATATATAATATGCTATAGTTCCTCTGACGCTAGACGACGCGACCGCGTGATCCATGCGGCCAAGTCGTAGTGACGAAAAACCAGCGTGGCAAAATTCGAAACCAGCGAATTCTGGACTGTTTTTGACCCAGTTTGCGGCCCAGAAAACACAGATTAGAGGATATAAAGTGGAGGAATGCATCCATCCATAAGGAGTCTCTCATATTCACAATTTTAGGAGTAGATGTAGTTTTTAGAGAGAGAGGTTCTCTCCTCTCTCTTAGGATTTAGAATTATGATTCTTTTCACTTCATGATTATTTCATCTTTTGCGATCACAGGTTCAATGTTCCTTTTGTTTATTTTTCTAATTTAATTTATGAACTCTTCCATGTTACATTTGATATCTTTATTAGTGCTAATTTGAGGTATTTTCAGTTTATGATTGTTCTCTTTGATTTAAGTTACCATTGCTTCCCATCTAAAGACATTGTTATTATTCTAGCAATTTTACTTTTTCCCCTTTTGGTCCTGGTTAAGAGATCAGTAACTCAACAATTATCAAACTCAACATATTTGATCATCGCTATCTTGCTAATTGAGCTGAACTTAAGTAATCCCAACCTTTTCTTAAGAAATAAATAGGATTCAAAGGTCAATTTAATTAGTCCCTTGACTTTCCTTTGCTTTAGTAAAGGTTGACCAAGTGGAATTTAGATTTAACCTTCATTGTAGTTGAGAGAGATAACTAAGTTGGACCTCTAATTTCTCTTACCTTGCCAAAAGTTTGCTTTACAGTATTTATTTATTTTTATTGCCATTTACTTTACTTGTTATTCAAATCATTTGCTCCTCATCTTCTAAACCCCGATTACAACCTTTATAGCTAATAATAAGAACATACTTTCTCGCAGTTCCTTGAGAAGACGACCCGAGGTTTGAATACTCGGTTAACAATTTCTAAAGGGGTTTGTTACTTGTGACACCCAAAACGTTTGTATGAAAGGACTTTTGAAGGTTTAGAAACTATACTTGCAACGAGGATTTATCTGCAAATTTTCTAGACCACGCAAAAGTTCCTCTCATCAACCGTCGAAGAGATAGTTCTTGTACCAAATTTGGAGGTTGTTGAACCGGTTCCAAAGGTAGTTCAAGGATTAGTTCATTAATCTCTCTTTGAACTACTATTGGTTCGTTATCCTCAACTCTTGAAGATGATAAATTTGGTGTTAGTTTGGGTACATCCAAAGTTGGTTGCTCAACTTGAATTTCATATTCTTGAGCTTGTACTATTTCATTGGTTTCTTGAACTTCATCAAGTTCTATTTCTTCACCTTGTCTTCCTTCAGAAAGAAATTTCTTTTCTAAAAAGGTTCCACCTCTTTCCACAAACACTTTGTGATCAGAGGGATGATAGAAATAATAACTCATTGTTTCTTTAGGGTAACCAATGAATATACATTTATCGGACCTAGCATCAAGTTTATTACTTTACAATTTTTTAATATATGCTGGACATCCCCAAACTCTAATGTGCTTGAGATTTGGTTTTTGTCCTTTCCATATCTCATATGGTGTTGAAGAAACTGCTTTAGTGGGTACTTTATTTAGCAAATATGCTGTTGTTTCTAAAGCATAGGCCCATAAATTCAATGGAAGATCAATAAAACCCATCATGGATCGAACCATATCTAATAAAGTTCGATTCCTCCTCTCTGAAACACCATTGTGTTGTGGAGTACCAGGAGGTGTCCATTGAGAAAGAATCCCATTTTTTTTTAAGTACTCAAGAAAATTATCATTTAGATATTCTCTTCCTCTATCAGATCTAAGCACCTTAATGCTTTTACCTGTTTGATTTTCAACTTCACTGCGAAAAATTTTGAACATTTCAAATGACTCAGATTTGTGTTTCATAAGATACACAAAGCCATATCTAGACATATCATCAGTGAAAGTGATAAAATAGGAATATCCTCCTTTGGCTTGAATTTTTATTGGTCCACAAACATCTGTATGTATTAGTCCCAATAATTCTGTAGCCCTTTCTCCATATCCCATAAATGGAGTTTTGGTCATTTTTCCTGAGACAGGATTCACAAGTTATATATGATTCATAATCATATTTGTTAAGGTAACCTTCTTTATGTAACTTAGAAATCCTTTTTTCTCCTATATGACCAAGTCTACAATGCCAAAGATATGATTCATTTACTTGATTATTCCTCTCTCTTTTGAGAGTAGAAACATACATGACAGAATTACCATTTAAATCAGGAAGAATATAAATGCCATATTGGAGATAGCCATTTACGTATAAGTCATCACCATAATAAGTAGAACAAATGCCATTTTTAATATTAAAATAAAAACCACGTTTGTCCAACATAGAAACAGAAATAACATTTGCAACAAAATTAGGAACATAATGACAATTCTCCAATATTAATGTCTTGTCCGTAGGAATTGCTAAAGAAATAGATCCTATAGCTACAACAGCAACATTTGCTCTGTTCCCGACTTGAAGGTAAGTTTCTCCCTTCTTCAGCCATCTACTTACTCGTAATCTCTACAACGAATTACAAATATTATGAGCACTTCCGGTATCTAATACCCATATAGAAGAATTAATAGTAGCTAAAGAAATCATGAAAACTGTTTTTAAGCATGTCTTACCTTCCTCTTTGGTTTTCAAAGAAGCAAGGTACTCCTTGCAGTTTCTTTTCCAATGACCTTTGCCTTTACAATAAAAGCATTCAGCATCATTTTTGTCAGCCTTTTCTTGTTTGCCCTTGGGTTTGGTCACACCACCCTTAGGTGCCATGGGTTCTCTTTTAAAATTATTCTTTCCATTTCCTTTTGCTTTCCACTTTTCTTTCTTCTTAGAAGAGCTGCCAACTACCATAGCAACTCCTTTCTTTTTCTCAGATGCAATTTGATTATCATAATCAATTAGCATGTTGAGCATTCCATGAAGATCACAGCTTACTTTAATCATATTAAAGCTAACAATAAATTGTGAAAAAGTTTCTGGAAGAGATTGCAAGATCAAATCTTGTGAAAGTTCTTTGCCCAATTTGCATCCCAACTTCTCAAGTTGTTCAATAAGATCAATCATCTTAAGAACATGGGGTCCAACAGGAGAGTCCACATCAAGTGTGGATCTAAACAAAGTTTTGAACAATTGATATCGGGCCGTCTTACTTTATGCACCATACATCTTTTTAAGATGTTCAACAATAGTTGGTGGATCCATATCCTGATATGTTGCCTCTGAAGATCAGAACCCATGGATGCCAGAACGATGCATTTGGCAGCAAGACAATTTTCCAAGTACTTCTCATAAGCCTTGGTTGCCTCATTATCAATATTTCCATCCTCTTTAGGAACTGGGGCCGTTATAGCAAGCTTATCGATTATATCAATTAGCCTTTCATGCATGAGAACAATTCTCAAATTGCGATACCAATCATCATAATTGGCTCCAGCCAATTTGTTATTTTCAAGTATGCCACGCAGTGATAGAGGAGACATATTATTCATGAATCTAAAAGGAAAAAACAAATATAAGTACGTATTCACACATACAAATAACACTTTCTACAATAATTATTATTATAGAAAATTAAGAAATCTTTATTTTTTAAATTAAGTGTTAAAAAAATATTTAAAATCATGAATGAGTATCTTGGTTATCAAGTCATTACTCATACATTTTTAAACAGATGATTAAATGTATCACATACAATTTTAATCCCAAATAAGTACCTGGTTGTCAGGTTATTATTTAATTGAATTATATTTTATACCCCTAGGTTGTCTAGGTTCAAGTAAAAATTAATTCATTCCATGTATCAAATACATATATATAAATTTTATCCTTGAGTACGAATCTCCTAGTTGTTAGGTAACTCCTCGTAAACAAAGTATAAAATTTATTTATTCTTTTTTTCCTTTCAGTTTTATTTCATAAATAAATAAAAAATAATAATAACAGTATGTTCCTTAACATACATATAATTTTATCCCATATAAATTTATAATTTTGATAATAGCATCACATGCCATTATTAGGAATCACATTCACTATAATAACAAAACTTAAATTAATCCTATTAATTCTATAAATTTTTGCAATAAAATTTTAAACACAAAAGGGTCATGGCTCTGATACCACTGTAGGATTACAAGTGTTCATAACATGCAGTGGAAGTAATAAAGTAATCCTATTGATCTATTTTGTGCTTAAAACTTTATTGAAATAAGATGAGTTAGATGCCAATACCTGAGTACCCTAGTGAATGAAAACTTTCTCTTTCGATAGTACGAAGGTACTATGTGTATCCACACCGAAACTGATCCTTGTTGTCAACTCCTTGACCAATGGATTTAACTGAGAAATTTTTTGCAACTCCTTGCACAAGCAATTTTTCACTAAGAATTGGAATATTTGTATATGTGGAGGTAAAAGAAAAACTTGTGTGTTCTTTCTTTTATCATATACACATATATATAGTATGAGATTGGTGACTGATTTGTGAATCAAATTACAACTTAATTTGAAACAGAATAAGTTGGGATCTTATCCATATTTAAAACTCATCAAAGAATAAATAATTAATTATTTAATATTCTCAATTATCATATTATTATATTCATGGTACTAGCAAAGAATATAATAATATTCTATTTAAATTAATATAATTATTTATTTGATCTAATCAAAATAATAATTACATGATTATTTACCAAGGATTAGAACACTCGTTAGTGTGTGACCCCATAGGTTCAATACTAAGCGGGTAGTAAATTAATCATACTAAATTTACTAATCAAGGTTGGCGTCTAGCAACGCTCCTTGACGACCCAATAGTATGAAGTAATAATATTTTTACTAAGAACCCAAGATGAACAAAAAAATACAACTCCTTCCATCTTTTCAGCTCTTGGCTAACTTTTAGAGTACGGTTTGATTGTCAAACTCTAACTTGTAACCATTATTATAATGAATTATGAATGACTTAAGAAACTCATTTCTTAATTCATTCAAACCCCTTGGCCAAGGCATTGTTTATTTCATTCATTATAATCGTAGAGCTCAAACTCATTACCATAGTTGATGGATTCCATTTTGACTAATCATTAATTCTACAAGTATTTAAATCATACCCAATGTCCATTCAACTAACACCGTAGGATGTTAGGTGTCCAGAATCAAAGTATAACAAATACATTGTCAATTACTATGATAGTCGCAGGTCAAAGGAAAATTCTAATATTATGTTCATCATTAGAATATCCTATTGACAAATATATGGTAACTATAACCATTAGGAATTCTTAGAGTGAGTCAGTTTAATGGTTATATCTCTATATATACCATTTATATATATAATTTAATAAATGAGATCTATTAATCTTCATCCAATGAAGACTATATATATATATATTAATCTATCCGAATCACTAATGTCCCATTTTTAGTGATTCTATAATTAAGAATAATTTAAATTAAAAGTACTCATAAAACGTATATCTCATTATTACGATCCTTATCGTAATTATTCGTTTCTAATTTTAATTAAGGACACTATCATAAATTATAAAAGTTTATTCTTATAAAAGAAATAATAATAATAATAATAATAATAATAATAATAATAATAATAATAATAATAATAATAATAATAATAATTCACAATAGTATTTTGTTGGACATACACACTTATCTCCAACAGAAATATTAATGTTTATGAATTTTGAAATCATTAAATGTGTCAAGTTTTAAAATAAAATTTTAGTATATGACATTATTTTTATACAGTATTTCTTAGAAAAATAATTCTGATCAAGTATTCAATTTAACTGTGCATACTACTCATTTTATTATTATTTGTCTTTGAAGAAAATGGCAAGGATATATAATGAAGATGTATATCTTGCGGATAGTGCAAGTTCGCACACCATTCTCAAAAGTGATATATATTTTACCCATCTTGTGTCAAAAGAGGAATATGTTAATACTATTATTGGCTCAGGCAATGTGATAGAAGGCTCCGAAAGAGCTAAAATTTTGTTTCCTGGAGGAACAAAATTTATAATAAATAATGCATTATTATCTACCAAGTCCCTGAGGAACTTGTTGAGTTTCAAAGATATTCGTCGAAATGGATATCATGTTGAGACAATGAATGAGAGAAATCATGATTATTTATGTATCACAACTCATGATTCAAATAAGAAAGTTATATTAGAAAAATTACCCTCACTTTCATCTGGGTTGTATTATACCAAGATTACTGCAATTGAATCACATGCCATTGTAAACCAGAAGTTTATTAGTCCAAATGAATTCATAACTTGGCATGATAGATTGGATCATCCGGGAACAACCATGATGAGGAGAATTATTGAAAACTCCCATGGACATTCACTAAAATACCAGAAGATTCTTAAAACTAGTGAATTTTGTTGTGCTGCATATTCTCAAGGGAAGTTAATTTTAAGGCCATCACCAGTAAAGATTAGATTTGAGTCCCCTGAATTCCTAAAAAGGATTCAAGGTGATATATGTGGACTTATTCATCCACCATGTAGATCTTTTAGATATTTTATGGTCCTAATAGACGCATTTTCAAGATGGTCACATGTGTGCTTATTGTCTTCTCGCAACCTGGCGTTTGCGAGATTACTGGCTCAAATTATTCGATTAAAAGCACAATTTCCAAAAAATCCAATCAAAGCAATTCATCTTAATAATGCTGGTGAATTTACTTCCCAAGCTTTTGATACTTATTGTATGGCTAATGGAATAAGTGTTGAACATCCAGTAGCTTATGTTCACACACAAAATGGGTTAGCAGAATCACTTATTAAATGCCTCTAATTAATTGCTAGACCCTTACTTATGAGAACAAATCTCCCAACCTCGGTTTGGGGGCATGCTATTTTACATGTCGCAACACCTATTCGATTGAGGACAACGAGTTACCATTAGTTTTCTCCTATGCAATTAGCTTTTGGCCAGCAGCCAAATGTTTCCCATTTAAGAATATTTGAGTGTGAGATATATGTTCCCATTGCACCACCTAATCGTACCAAAATGGGACCCCAAAGAAAATTGGGAATATATGTTGGATATGATTTTCCCTCTATAGTGAGATATCTTGAGATACAAACTGGAGATGTATTTAAAGCCCGGTTTGCGGATTGTCATTTTGATGAATCAAAATTTTTAACATTAGGGGGAGAGAATAAGCTTCCTAAAAAGGAACTTAATTGGAATGCATCATCCTTGATGCATTTAGATCCTCGATCAGGGCAATGTGAACTAGAAGTTCAAAAGATTATACATTTGCAAAGAATATAAAATGAAATTGCCTGATGCATTTTCTGATACAAAGAGGATAACCAAATCTTATAAACCAGTAGAAAATGCCCCACTTCAAATTGATGTCCCAGTAGGACAAGTAACCACTGAAGCAAATTTACGCCAGAAGCGTGGCAGGCCTGTCGGTTCCAACGACAAAAATCCTCGAAAAAGAAAAGAGGTAAATACAATTCCTGTTGAAAAAGACATAGTAAAGACACCTGCAATTGTTCAAAATTCTGATATAGTTTTAACGCCAGAAGACATTCAGGTACTTGAAAATTGTGAAAATGACGAGATCTCGATAAATTATGTCTTTACAGGAAAGAAATGGGACTGAAATAAGACAATTGTCAATGAGATATTTGCATATAATGTGGCATTAAATATCATGCATGAAAGTAAGGATCTTGAGCCAAGATTAGTCGAAGAATGTCGACAAAAGAATGATTGGCCAAAATGGAAAGAAGCCATAAAGACTGAATTAGAATCACTTACAAAACGTGAAGTCTTTGGACCTGTAGTCCGTACACCAGAAGATGTAAAACCTGTTGGATAGAGGTGGGTATTTGTGAGAAAACAAAATGAGAAAAATGAAGTTGTGCACTACAAAGCCCGACTTGTGGCACAAGGTTTTTCACAAAGGCCCGGTATAGATTATGAAGAAACGTATTCCCCTGTAGTGGATGCGATAACATTGCGTTATTTGGTCAGTTTATCCGCATATCATAAACTGCATATGCATTTAATGGATGTGGTAACAGCCTATTTATACGGCTCATTAGATTGGGATATCTATATGAAAGTCCCTGAAAGACTAAAGATATCTAAACCATCCAATAAATATTCACAGGGGTTATACTCAATTAAATTGCAAAGATCTTTATACGGTCTAAAGCAATCTGGACGAATGTGGTATAATCGTCTTACTGAGTATCTGGCCAAAATAGATTCAAGAATGATGATATCTGTCCATGTGTTTTCATAAAGAAATCTGCCTTTGGATTCATTATAATTACTGTGTACGTTGATGATTTAAATATCATTGGGACTCCTGAAGAGATTCCAACAATTATAAAAACTCTAAAAGAAGAGTTTGAGATGAAAGATCTTGGAAAGACTAAGTTTTGTCTTGGCCTGCAGATCAAGCATATAAAAAGTGAGATCTTTATTCATCAAACAACATACATAGAAAAGATCTTGAAGAGATTTTATATGGATAAGTCACATCCATTAAGTACCCCAATGATCGTAAAATCTTTGGATGTGGAAAAGGATCAATTCCGTCCTAAGGAAGAAAATGAAGATATCCTTGGTCCTGAAGTACCATATCTTAGTGTCATTGGAGCACTAATGTATCTTGCTAATAATACACGACCTGATATATCATTTGTTGTGAATTTACTAACAAGATATAGTTCCTTTCCAACCAGAAGACATTGGAGTGGAATCAAACAAATCTTTCGATATCTTCATGGAACGGTTGATATAGGATTGTCTTATCCATATGAATCCAAGTCACAATTAGTTGGCTATGCAGATGCTGGATACTTGTCTGATCCACATAAAGGGAGATCTCAAACAGGATACCTGTTTACATATGGTGGAACAGCTATATCATGGAGGTCCACGAAACAGACAATTGCTGCAACATCCTCTAATCATGCCGAAATACTAACAATTCATGAAGCTAGTTACGAATGTTTTTGGCTCAGGAGTTTGATCCAATATATTCTGTCATCATGTGGACTGATTGATCATAAGATAGCTCCAACTGTCTTGTTTGAAGATAATACAACATGCATTGCTCAACTGAAAGGCGAATACATCAAAGGTGATAGAACAAAGTATATTTCTCCCAAATTCTTCTTCACTCATGATCATCAAAATCAAGGGACAATTGATGTTCAACAGATCCGCTCAAGTGACAATCTGCAGATTTATTCACAAAGTCACTCCCAAAATCCTCCTTTGAAAGATTGGTACATGAGATTGGGATGCGCCGGTTTCGAGACATTAAATGATGTCGACAAGAGGGTGAGACTGTACTCTTTTTTCCTTGGTAAGATTTTTTCCCATTGGGTTTTTCTTAACAAGGTTTTTAATGAGGCAGTCCCCATCACTAAAGGATATTGTACTCTTTTTCCTTCACTAAGGTTTTTCCCACTGGATTTTTCTTTAGTAAGATTTTAACGAGGCATATTCCTAAATGGTCATCCAAAGGGGAGTGTTGTGATAAGAATGGGACGTGGATGCCCATTTCCTATGTGGGGCTCATATTCTCAAGAATGAAGTATATTAAAGGAGCATTAAAGAAAGTTAAAAATGTAAACATGATTTACGTATATAAATAGAAGGCCAAAGCCTCACGAGAGATACAACAAAAGCAATAAAATCTTCTCTCCCTCTTTTATAATACAATTCTCTCTCTTACTTTATTTTACAAGTATTTTTGAATACTCTTCTCTCTCACTCTTTATATTAATATTAGTAAATATATTAATCATCTTTATTATATTAAAATAGTAATTGTGGTACTAGAGTCTTCTACTTATACTTTTATTTTATATTTATTTTACAACCGATATATCATTATTCTGTTATGCTTTTCTTGTTTAGCGCTTGAAGTTCTTTCATTGTTTACTTTGTTGATGCATAATTTCTCTTTGTTGATTTGTTTTGGAAGATTATGGGCCTTGTTTGTGTGTTGATTCCTACATTACCCCTCTTGATCATTACTCACCGTGTTGTTTCGGGTTTTAGTCCGTTGTCTTTCTACATAGTTTTCAACATTTTACTGATTACCTTGGCCCAAATCTTCTTCTAGATAGCTAACGAGACTCATAATCTACTACTCAAAAGTAAAAGATATTGGGCCTGTTAGCCCACTTAATTCCCTTCTCTTTAAAATTATTAGCCCTCGCACCTTCAGTTCATTGATAAATCTTTCCATTTCCTAAAATCAACCATAATTCTCTCTCATCAGATCCTCTGCCCCTAAATTGTGGATTATCGGGGATTTTATTCATCTGCTCCTTAGATCCTTGACTCTCCTCTCCCACTCTTCCATAATTTCCAGTCTGAACTTATAATATCCTCTTATTGCCTGTACTATCAGTGTCATTCCACTTTTTGTGTTCTTCCTCTTCAACTAGGCTTTCCTCCATTATTATTAGTGGTTTTACTCTGTTGACTCCTAGTCCAAGTGCATATCTTAGTAATTGCGGATTTCAAATGGCCATAGCCATAGGGTTTTTGCACTTTTCTACCATGGCCCAAGATGCCACGATTCAAGCAATAGCTATCTTGAATTCTTGAATTCGTTCATATTTAAAATCTATCTAGGCACTAGGAAGATAATATCTAGCCAACCAAAATCTTGTTGGTAAAGCTCTAGTAATATTGATTGCCACCTTTGCCTTAAGAAGCGTTCTTTGCAGCACTTTATTCCTACTTTTTTTTCGATAATTTCAATTGTGCTCCTTTTTATATAATTGAGTGGAAGCCTATATATTTGCACCATATGATCATACCTTACTACATAAAGGGGTGTCTTCTCCCTGTGTAGTGGCTCTATATTAGTTTTATTCTTCTTTTGGGCCTTATGTCCTGTTATGCAACCAAAAACAAGTTATTGTGTGAACTACTTTTGTATCATGAATTGAAAAATATCACAATGTGTTTGTTTTCTATTCTAGATATCTAAATTTAGTATTCGTTTTCGTTTGAATTCTAAAATTTAGACATGTAGTCGTTTATGAAATTTTGATTACTAGGTATTCAAATTCTAAATTTTGATTTTGTAATTTTCATCTTAGAGGAGAACTAAGGATGTGGATGTCTAGATTTTTAAATATGGAAAAATTTATAGAGTTGTAGCTATGATAGTTTTGGATGTGAGAAAATAAGAATTTGAAATATGAGAAAAATAATTTTAAAAAAATTAAAAAATCGGTGGAATTGAAAGGCAAATTGATTAAGTTGTAATCATAGAAGATTTGAAGAAATTTTAAAATTAAAAAAAAATGAAACTAATTCAAGTTGATATAAAATAATAAAATCAATTGAACTAAATAATCACTCACTAGAATTAAGATAACTAGTATTTACATGCGGAGAAGGAATAGGATTGGGAGCGTCGACAGAGGCAACAAGATCTTTGTTTAGACGGTTGGAGATGATTTTCTCTATGATCTTTGTAGACAATCTCCTAGAGGATATGACAAAAAGGGAGTTATTTCAATTGTTCAAATGGATGGATAATTGGTCTTAATCCACAAATTCTATCTAACTTACTAATTAAGCTTAATAAAAAGCTAGTGTTAGTGGAAACAAGATCAACTAACAACCCAAAACTACCATTCAATGTTGGACATTAATGACTCTAGTATCCTAGTTCTTCAATCCCCAAACCAAGGAATGAAAATCTACTCCATATTCAAAATGAGCATTTCAATAAATACTTAGTGGGCATGGTAATAAAACATAGTGAATTATAAAATTTAATAAAAACTATAGCCAAACGATCAATACTAACAATTCAATCAAGCATATATAAACCTCAAATATCAAATTCATTAATATGAAACTCAAGAATTCACAAGTGCATATACCAACAAAATAACCTTAATTATAAAAAGAATCTAAGTATAGTGCAAAGGAATGAAAGGACGAGAAAATTAAGAACAACTTACAATTGAGACAAGCTAAATTTCAAAATTAAAGTGTAAATTGTATAAACTCTAATAAATCCTAGAAAGAAGTGAGAGTTTCTCTCTCTAAAAAAATTATGAAAATCTAGTCAAAATTTGTAAAATGATCATATGGTAATGTGTTCTTGTTTTTCTCTAAGAGTATGCTTAAAATTGGCTTCAGGGTATCAAAATTGAGCCAAAAGAGGCCTCCAAAATACATAGCACGTGACTTTTTAAATGAGAC
Source organism: Arachis ipaensis (assembly GCF_059453495.1). Classification (NCBI taxonomy): domain Eukaryota; kingdom Viridiplantae; phylum Streptophyta; class Magnoliopsida; order Fabales; family Fabaceae; genus Arachis; species Arachis ipaensis. Next base: position 123,509,663 of record NC_142440.1, read on the forward strand.
ACGCGCTCAGACCCGTGCGTAAGCACTATTGTGTCGTACGCATACTTGCCAATTTTCCCACTTATACATACACACAAGTGCCAGCTAATTCTTCACACCTGTGCATACGTACCATTATGTGCATACGCACGCATCCGAATGTCCTTCTCCTTTGTTTTTTTATGAATTCTTCTACTTTGCATGCTTTTTCTCCACTCTTCAAAGCCATTCTTGCCTATTGATCCTGAAATCACTTAAACATATCAAGGTATCGAATGGAATAAAAGTAGAATTAATTTGATAATTTAGAGCACAAAAAGCATGTTTTTAACAATTAGGTATAATTGAGAGAGAATTCACAAAAACATATTATTTAAATGAATAAATGCATGTTTATGTGATGAAAACCACTCATTTCAAGCCAAAAATTATTATCAAATGTGGATTCATCAACTGCCAATCTTCTGGCATGAGAGTGGCAGGGTGAGGATGGCGGCCAATAAGAAAGAGAGTTGGTTGGAGATGATGGGCGGTGGCGGGTGAATCATTCCTTTTGGGTAAAATTTTTTTATAATTGATGAATTTGGAACTTGATTCAACAATATAACAATATAAAAAGATAGAGAGAAAGAAAAAGCATTTGGTGCAGAGAATGTTGTTGTTGACAGTGATGGAGGTAGGACTTAAGAGTGAGTAGAGATGGAGTTGAGATAGGAAATAAGGGTAAAATTGGATAAAATAATTTGACTATTAGTTGACTACCAAAAAATTAACAAAAATAAAATTGAAATTTATTTTAAACGTTAAGAATAAAATTGAACATAATTAAATGTAAGGAATAATTTTAAAAAATTTTAAAAACTTTAGAAATAAAAAATTTACTTTATTCATTAATTTATTATTCTATTTAAATAAGTTAAAATTTTAAATTCAATCTTATAAATATAGTAATTTATTGATCAAATAACAAATTTTAAATAAAATTTAAATTTATAATGAATTAATTTTTAAACCAACTAGCTGACAGTTGTGGTGTGACACATCTGTCATAAACCAAATTGGAATCTAAGTGGAATGAAACTCACGTGACTCTCCAACCTTCACAAAGTTGGGCTATGGAGTTCATCTATTCACTTGATCGGTAGACCTAATCCGATACTACATAAGACCAACAAAGATCACAAACTGCTGCTAAAAGTCAAGAGTTACAAAGACAACAGAAAAGAAATCAGATTAAACGATAACAGAGAAATGCCTGAATTCTGCGTGACTGGGGGCACCGGTTTCATCGCAGCTTACCTTATCAAAGCCTTACTAGAAAAGGGTCACACTGTGAGGACCACCGTGAGAAACCCAGGTGACACTTTTAATTCTAAGGATTCACTTGCTTTTTTTATTTTTATTTTATGCTATAGTTTGATTTCTAATATGTTACTTAATATTTGATCAGATGATGTGGAGAAGGTTGGCTTTCTAAGGGAATTGAGTGGAGCTAAAGAGAGATTAAAGATTTTTAAAGCGGATTTATTGGTGGAAGGGAACTTTGATGAGGCAGTGGAAGGGGTTGATGGTGTCTTTCATACAGCATCTCCAGTGCTAGTTCCTTATGATAACAACGTTCAGGTCTCCTTCAATTCCTTCAATATTCTATCTCCTTAAGCTTAATCAACTTTTTGTTCTTTATGGCTAAAACTAAAAAACCAATAATATATCATCTATGTGTAAAAGAACATTAAAAGAGGTTTGGTACAATTTTTTCAAAAATTAAAAAAGAAAATACTTTTTTATATATATAAATTTGTATTTCTAAAACTCGAAGGAAAGGCAAAATATTAATCTCACATTTGTTGTTATTCTTAATATTTAATGAAAAATATAAATTAATAGGTGTATTAACGATACAAGAACCCACTTTTTGGTGTCAAAATATGGATATACCAATGTTTTAATAGTCTATTTTAATTTGCAGAAATATTTGGTAACAAAAAAAGAATTAACCAAAAATAGCTAAAAGTTGTCTCATTTAATATTTATTAATTATTGTTAAAATTAATGAATGTTAAATAAGATAAGTTTTGACTTTTTTGTGTTTCCCTAACATTACCGATTAATTTGTTGGTGGATTGAATTAATGAACTCCATCATAAAAGATCGATTAATTTGTGGAGTTTTTGACACCAAAAAACTAGATTATATTTAAGAATCATTATTGCTCTATTAGTTAGTTGTTATTTGTCTCACCTTTTGTTGAAGGGGTTCATCTGATTATGCACTTACTTATTATGTCTTGGTCACGTTGTTACTTGGAAAATAAGTTGTTTTAACTTCTAAGGTTGGTGAGAATAAAATAAAACTAGGGAAACGTATTATATTCAAACCAAACTCTACTATAAATTTAGGAAGCACAATTTAATTCTTTTGTAAATTCATTTGAAGATTTGAAATATGTTGCAGGCAACTCTAATTGATCCGTGTATAAAAGGAACCGTGAATGTGCTGAATTCCTGCATCAAAGCAAAAGTTAAACGCGTTGTGCTCACCTCATCTTGCTCTTCCATAAGATACCGTTACGATGTGCAGCAAGTATCTCCTCTTAATGAGTCTCATTGGACTGATATAGAATACTGCAAACGCTACAACGTACGTAGTAACATTTGCTACCATTATCGTAACTTTTTTTTTTCCAGTAATTTGTACTAAATTAAACAATACATATATTTAATTATTTAATATTTATATACAAATATATAATAATTAATTTAGTAACTGATTTTTAGTGTGCATATATAACATTTTTTTTAATCAACAGCATATATAGGTTGGCCTGAGTAATCTTGATACTTCGTTCTGAATATTTAAACAATTTTACCTTTTATATTTTTAAATAATTTTGTGAATATGCAGCTGTGGTACGCATATGCAAAGACTATAGGGGAGAAAGAGGCTTGGAAACTTGCAAAGGAAAATGGAATGGATCTAGTTGTGGTTAATCCCTCTTTTGTTGTTGGTCCCCTGCTTGCACCACAGCCAACAAGCACATTGTACATGATTCTAAGCATCGTCAAAGGTTTGATCCTGTTATACCTAAGGATTATTAGATTGTATTCAGAATAAACTATCATTGACTCTCAAAATATATTAGTTTGTTGATAAATAAATCAATATAGGAATAAATTAATAATTATTGTATGTTACTTAAAGGTTTACTTTCATTTGGAGTAAACTATAATTTTTGTCATGAAATATTGTAGCACCTATAATTTTAACGAGGGAAAAGTATGATTTTTGTTTCTAATATTTTTAATTTATGTTAAAATTATCCTTAAACATTTTTTGTTTTGTCTTTTAAAATGTTTTAGATGTTTAAGAAATAATTTTGATATAAATCGAAAATATTAGAAACAAAATTGAATAAAATTAAAGGTTAAGAATATTTTTAAAAATAATTATAAATATTAGTGACAAAAAAGATATTTTATCCTTTTTATTATAAAAGATATAAGGGTTAGAAAATAAAACTAAGTAACTAACTTTGAAATGTTGCACATTTTATTTTGTTCATACATCCTAACACACACACTTTTCCTTTCTCATGGGTTCTATATAACCACTTCTTAGTCATAGTTAGGATTTGAACTTTGATATACTTTCTAACAAGGCATACACAACTGTCATTAGACCAAGTCTTGCAGTGCAAATGTTTTGTGCAGCATTTACTCAACATATTTTGAACGGTTCTTAATCTTTTTGTTTTCTCCCTTCACCATTTTTAAACAGGTGTGAGAGAAGAATATCCAAATACAACAGTGGGCTTTGTACACATAAATGATGTGATAGCTGCCCACATATTGGCTATGGAGGATGCCAAAGCAAGTGGCAGGCTCATTTGTTCTAGCTCAGTAGCCCATTGGTCACAAATCATTGAAATGCTTAGGGCCAGATATCCTTCCTATCCATATGCTAAAAAGTACGTTAACTTTTACAAATCTTTCTTCTAATCTTTTGTTTCTATTTAACACCATCAATTATATATGGGTTATGCGGAGAAATGTTTTAATCCCAGAAAAGTTGGCTTAGCTACTAGCTAAGCTAGTGTTTTAATAGTATAAAAATAAAGAATTTTCAAAATAGGAAAATTGATAAATTAAAGTAATAAAATAATATTTTAATTACTTTTGAATTTATAAATAGAATCAGAAAAATATAAATATATATAACGGAAATAGAGATACTTAAAAATAGTTTGTTTTTTTTTTTTTAAAAATGCTATGTATACAATAAAAATTAATCAACAAATTAATTATTATACATTTATATATAAATACATATACTATCTTAATTTATTTTTAATATATATTTTATATTCACCTAATATGCTTGAAATTATTTATATCCTACATGATAGTAGCATAGAATTTTGATAAAAACAATAGATTTCGGTATTAGCGTTCTATCTCTATTGTCTGATTGTCTCCATGTTTTAGACGTACAAAATGAACATTTTTTTTTTCTGAAACATATTATCCATGACTATGTTTCTCATGCCAAACAAAATACAAAGACAATCGTTGTATTATATACTTATATTTCTATCTCTTCTATCCCATCAAAGAATTCTCTGCCAAATTATTTTTCAACCATTAATAACTTTTCTGTAATACTTTAGAAATTAATAGTAATTTGCCTTGGCTTTTAATACATTGCTATTTTGATTCTCAAATATTAGTTTAGTATACTTTAGTATCAAAGCGGTCTTCACTTTGAACTGAATTGTTAAGTATTACTAATCTTTTGAATCCGACTGTATAAATAATTAAATATTAACTTTTTGATGGATTATATATTCAGTTTAATTTTGATGTATTGATAATGTCAAATATTTTATATAATCACTTGATCATATTTTATTTTTTGAATAATTATTTACATAGTCAATATAAAAAGATAATAACTTTTATTAACATGATATTATATAATTAGATATATTATTTGACAAGACATCAAAATTAAATTCTTATATATTTTATTTGCACTGTTTGATGATCAAAATGATATTTTACTCAATTCTAAACATTATACCAAATCTCTGTCAATCTTTTGATATGCTTTGAGATCTGCTTTTCTGAAGTTAGATGATATATGGTGTTACAGGTGCAGCAGCCTGGAAGGAGACAACAACCCACATAGCATGAACACCACCAAAATTACTCAATTGGGGTTTCCTCCATTCAAAACCCTTGAACAGATGTTTGATGACTGCATCCAAAGCTTTCAAGAAAGCGGCTTGCTATGACATCGTTGATAATAATCTGTCGAATTTGATGTTCGTGTAAGATTTCTGCTCCAATAATCAAAAATAAAGAAGCAGTAGTGTATTTAACCAAATAGCTATATACTTAAAACACTATAATTTATGTGCACTTTTCTTTCTCTGTTCATGATTCTACTTAATTGTATCGTTATTTGTAAAACAGACTAACCCCGATACGCATAAATCTCTAGAGCAAACACCATTTTGACACTCATTTTAATAACAATAAAACATTCTCTTTAATATTATTATTATTATTATTATTATTATTATTATTATTATTATTATTATTTTAAAAGAAAGAACTCAGTAGTAGTACAATAAAGAAGAGATTATTTCAAGATAAACAATAACACTAAATAAAAACTCAATCAACAAAATAAAGATGAATTCATACTCTACAAAAACACTACAGCTTTTCTAAACACTTATACCTTCTGTCTATATTCGTGGATAACTTCTCTCACGTTGATTTCTAAATTCCAAAAAGTTCTTTCATTCTTTTTCAGGTTCCACACCACAGCATAAAAGCCGATAATCCACATTTACCCAGCACTAAAATCCTCTTTTTTATTTTGTTAACTAGAAAAAATTCAAATACATGTACAATTAATTAATAACGATCATACTTCTTGGTAACATCCTCATTATTATAATACTATGCTTAGTGACAAATATATTATGTGTGCCTACGTGAATACCTAAATACAACATATATTTTCATACACATATATATATACTTACAAAATACATTAGATTCAATTCTACGAGTATACGATATCTCGAGTTCTGACACACAGCAACACCACCTAAACTAAATCTCAAGCTAAACATTATACATATGAATTCCTGTTCCTCATAAAAGAACAAACTCTAAATGAGTGCAGCGGGACTCTAAATCTAACATACCTCGCACATTACCTTCCAACTTTTCGGGAAAGTGAGCCATCTTGTCCGTTCTTTGGAAAAATAAACGAGAATATATACAAGAGGAGGAATAACCAAAGGTCCTCAGTAGGAGAGGTTTTAGAGTGCCATAAAAAGATATACAATATTAGCATCATAATTCATACATGAGTGTGATTAATATTAGTCTTATGAATCGATCTCTTGTAAATCTCTAAATCTTGTAACCATAGGTACACATGAATTCAAAGTATTTAGTTTTGATGAATGACAACTATAGGAATTTGCGAAATCTTGCAAAAGATTTCTTTGATTTGACATGGGAAGAATTCAAGTCAAGGACGTGTTGGGATTACACATAGCACCGAAAAAATTCATGTCTGGGCATAGTATTTTGACCATGTGGACGCTGTTTAGAGAGAATCTGAGGCAGAAACTCATGTCTCTCTTCATGATTTTCTTAGGTATATGACAAGGATATCCTTATGGTATTCTTGTCTATCATGGAAAAGGATAGGTTGCTCCTAGCAGGTTGGCTTTGATGAAGGATGTGTGGTGGAGAATGAACTTCCCCATAGAGCCAACAAGGAAGTTACGCTATAAATTTCAACAAAGTTTTTTTATTGTTGAGCATTAATAACAAACAACCATATGATCACCAAGAATATTTCACATAACCATATTGGTAGCCCAGTAGCCAAGACGCCCGAGCCTCAAAAAGGCAAAGGAATTAAGAAAGCAAGTGAAATAAGGTATCCAACTTGGCTCTACAACATAGTTATGATCCCTAAGAGTAACGGAAAGTGCAGGATGTGTATTGACTACATTAACCTAAACAAGATTTGCCTAGAAGAAAATTGTTCCAGCACAAGCTTTAGTATGACAGAAGAACAGTAGGAGAATCGAAGGGCAGCACTCAAATTTTGGATCGAATCCACGCCATCTATGGCTTCCCAACTCCCCAGTCCCCAGATCAAGAAGGGCCCCAAATCAGCACTTCGGCCATAACATTTAAACAAAAATAATAAAGAAGCATAAGAGGATGAGAATATACCTTTGGATCAATATAATTTATTCATTCCAAGATGAATAATACATGAAAATGTGAAAGAGATTGAAGAGGCGTTCCTAGAATGACACCTACTCTTTATTCCAGACCAACGACTTCTAGAATTTCTTGATTAGAAGTCACAGAATTGTTATATTATTTGAAGAATGACATAACATGAAAATGGGGGAAATATTCCATGGTGAGGACATCACTTAGTTGAACACCTAGAATTAAGCCAAGACACAATGTCATCATGTACAGCAAAAATTCTCTCATCAGGTTCACCTTCTAGAATGCAGTGATAACCACCTTCATAAATCTTTAGAGTCTTATCCTTGCTAGACGCACTCTCATAAAGAAACCGGCTCACCAATGGATCCGTCACCTTATCATCTCCTCCATGAATAACCAATAATGGAGCCGAAACCTGCAATCATCCACATGCACACGCAAAATATAGTTTTTCTTCTTCTTATGGTAATTATTGCACATAGAAAAATTCAAAAATAGATTTAGCTAGAGTATCGTATGGGCACTTGTAATATTTACCAATGGTGGATTTTAAATTGAGAAAACAAAAATGAAATGCTTAAATTTCCAGAAAGGGATGATACGGGATCTTTTCTATTTTAGTGAGAAAACCTTCTTTGAGTTGCAACAAAAGAAAAGGATCTCAAATATGAAAAAAGAAACAAACTACCAAAGCAATGGAAAAGAACTCAAATATGAAAATATAGAGATTGGAAGACAAAAAGAATACTGACCTTCTGTACTTGTGATTCAATTTCTTTTGTGGTTCGTAAAAGCTCCATACCGGTTTTCAGTCGCGGATTATCATCATAACAAATGACATTGTAAACAGCCTAAAAAGATAAATCAACACTAGGGATAAGTTAATATTATCAATGTATTTAGTTTGATTATGACTAACACGGGTTTTGTTTTGCAAATCAATACAAAATTTAAGTATCAAGTAGAACAAACAACAACGTCGCAAATCTGAGACAACAAATTGAGGCTTTGAATAGAGTAACCTCTGTCACAATTTCCCATCTTTCTCTAATTAAAATAGATGAGATCGTCAAACATGAACAAACTCGATGATTGTAACTACAACGTACGAGTTCATGTGAAAGATAATGAAATGATGAGACAGTCAAAGAGAGAACTAAACAATAATAGACTCTGAAGTAATCCTTAACTCCAAACAGCATGATTTATATATATATATGACAATGCGGAAAATATGTCAGAAAACACGATAAAAATGAATCAATCAACTTCTAAGTTCTAACACTAAGAAAGTGCAAGATATTTTGTTGAAGAGCAAGACAATGAATCAAAATGTCTATTTTGTTATATTGGAATCCAAAAGTTAATTCTGTACAAGTCACTAACCAATTTTCTTTTGCTTGGTTCCCTGAAGGCAAGCTCTGCTAGATCTTGGTTTGGGAACAGTTTTGCTTTTGGCATCACCTTCGATAAAAGAGTTAATACCTTCATAACTGCATCAGATGGCATCACATCATCTGCAATCTACCCGCAACAGAAATCAGCAAACCATGCTTCAACTGAAAGTTGTACATTACAAAACTATATTGAAAAGACGGGACAAAAAAGAAATTACAAAAGCCACTTTTTATCAAAGAGTGTTTAACTATTTGAGTTAGCGATAAAAGTTTCCAGCTTGTAATGCAAAAATGTTCACGTAAATTAAAGCAGAACAAAACTTGGAAATCACAATCCTTAAACTAATCTCCAAATTCAAAATGATTATCATAAATATTGTTTGGCTAAGCCAGGTAAATACTGTAATAGCTAATAAGATTATTAAAAAAACATTTTCCATTGAATTTTAAATAAATTAACCCCACAATATAGTAGTATGAATGTGATGGCCCCTAAAAAGGGAACACAATTATAAAATATAAAAAAAACTAGTTGCCACAAAAAAGTAAGCTTAGTTCAATCATTATCCAAAGGTAAGCTTTTGTAATGGCTAATGAGTTTCTCTTCTGTATCAAATGCAAACTATTATCTATAATATACATAAGCATATTCCCAATCTAATAAGAAACAAGCATCATTGTTTTATATTTCACCAATGAATGCTAATAGCAGTTTGGTTTAGTGTCCCTTGTCACTCTTTAAAAGCTAAAGGAGTGTCGCAGGTTCGACATTAATTATATATAACATTTTTTATTGGTCAATATAATCGAGCAAAGATCCAATTGTATCAACCATTGATAGAAACAGCAATCGATGCTTGCAGAAGACGAAAAACTACTCAAACTGAATTCAGTGCAGAGTTTACGCTGAACTACAACGATTTAAATTAAATAAAAAATTGGTGAGCATCGAATGAAATACAGATGGACGAGCTTACTTTACACATTGGTGCTACAAGGATCATTCCATCCCAATTATTTGGCTCCTTCAAATGAACTTTAATAGAAACTGCTCCTCCCATTGACTGCCCCAATATAAAGCGAGGCAACTCTCTCAGCTCAGGCCTTTCTGCCAATTGAAATACAAACCATGATTTTAAGGGGTAAAAAGAGTTTAAATATTTTAAATCTTCACATGTGAAATGTTACAGCAGTCATGGATACTAAAACTTCACACCTTTAATTCTTCTATAATGCTCGATAACATCATCAACTAAATCATCAAAATTTGGTATGTATCCATGTAATCCTTCTGAAAGGCCAAAACCTGGATAGTCCATAGCATAAACACCATATCCCGATGATGCAATTCTCCTGGCTATACCTGAGGAAAAAATTGAAAAATAGATAAACTAAATGCCCTGTGAATCATGCAAATAAATTGGCTTGATTTGAGAAGATGTTTTCTGTTTTTTATTTTCAATGTTTTATATTTCTAGAACTTTGTAAACAAGAGTGAAAACGGGAGTAATTTGTAAAGAAAAGAGTGAATACAGGGAAAACAATATGATAACGACAAAGCCTTGTCCTACTAGGTGAATTCATGACCAAACAATGTCATTGCTTGCTTTTGTAAAAAATCAAAATAACAAACTTCCCAATTTGATCTAATCCGCGGATTCTTTTGTCAATGATTCATTGAATGATAAATCATGCATGTGATGGAGATACAAGATTTAAATAATGGAAAATCCAATATTGTAGAATAGTTTCTAAAATGACTGAAAATGTGGAAAGATATAATTTGATCATTCTAAGCAAATCCAAAATCTGTATAGACAAAACCATTCATTAGTTCCCAACCATGGTCAAATGGATGCATATGAAACTTGCCTGAACTCAACCCGGTTACACTTACATCTCTTCAAAATCCCGTTTTCAATTATATCCTGTTTTAACTTTATTTCCCCATACTTAGAAGAAGAGAAGACACCGAGTATGAAAACAAATATGAACACACAAACCAAACACCCTCTTAGACTCCAAAAAAACAAAACAGCCTCTTCAACACATAATACAGGGCAGAGCAACAACATATAATAGAGAGCAGGGCAACTTGGCAGCATTTTGAAATCAAATTATGACAAACCTTCAAAGAAGAAGGTGCAAGTATCGCCATATCCGTGGCAGAAACATACAGAGGCCTTAATCGGAACCCCTGGCCGTGGCAACCAGCTCTTACAGAAAATTTCCAATCCCCTAGAATTCCTCTCGTACCACTGAACAAATAAGTAAACAATTTATCACACAATTCACCAAAACTAAATCATAATATATATAAAGCATAAACATCTTGACATCCAAAAGATTTGGCACTAACTGAAAAAATAAAATAAACAAAATACACAACAAAACACTCATACCCCCCACCCCCCCTTCCCCCAAAAAAAAACCAAAAGTTTGATAAACTTTTGAAGATTTTACTTCCGACTGGAAAAAAAATAAAACAAAATAAACGAAAAACAATTCATAACCATCAGGAAAGTTTGATCAAATTTACAAAAGTTGGGTCCGGTGAATTTCTTTCATATAGAAACTATTTTGTAAGAAGTAGAATCTTTCTATTGCAGAAAAAAAGGTTACATTCACAAGGTAAAGCAGATAACAAGAAACCTCTTGTCACTGAATAAATAAGTAAATCATTTATGACGCAGAGGTATAACATCATTATAAAAGACAAAAACTAAGACAAATAAACCCTGAAAATCTATACTTGGAACATATTAGTCCCTAAAAAGAAAAGTACCAATAAAGTTTTGCAGAGATTGAAACTTACCTCTTCGGTTCTGATCCCTTCAGGAGCATTCTGGCATTGGAGATTGAAACATCAGCAACTGGTTCTTAAGCAATGCCAAAACCAAAACCAGTAAAAGAAGTTTAAAAAGAAAAAGCAAAAAACAAATGTAACTTAAGCAATGGAAGCGTTCCAATATCCATGACCAAGATTCAACTAACCTTGAACAAGCAGTGATCCAGCTGCTGATGAACTTCAATGAAGGCTGCACGGACCTTTCTGCGCGAGTAAGCGAAGTCAAGATTATAAGAAGCTATGGAGTTTAACTCTTCACTCACACCTTCAATGGATGCTTTCTTTGCTGTAACCGTGAGTTTTCTGTTAATGGGTTTTGATCCCTTGTGGTTGGTTGAAAAGTGAAGTTCTTGCTTCTTTAAGGGGTGCTTGATCGGAGATATCGGTGTGAAATGAAGTTGTGAAAGGATCTCTGACCGGAATCTGAAAGTCAGAGAGAGATTCATGTTGGAATGAGAGTGATTCACGGGTTTGTTAATTTGTGTTGTTGGGATCATATGGAACGTTTTGCGGACACAAAGGTTTCGTAGTGCTGCAATTAAAGAGGGGAAAGTGGGAAAGTGGGAAACTGCGAACAACGTAACACAAAAAATGGTACTCAGTCAACTTTGTATTTTAATCAAGCCAAACTAATTAGATGGTACCCCAAATTTTATAATAAAAATAAGAGTATATCCACGTCGGTTTTTTAAGTTTTTAAAATAGAATATTATAGTTTTTTAAGTTTTTTAATATAAAATAATCTCTAATATTTATTTTTGTTAGATAATATAATTTTTTTTAATTTGATTTGTTAATGATTACGAACGTAAAATATTAACTAATATATGTGGCTATTAAGTGTTTATCTATGTAAATTGAATTTCTATAGTAAAGTACAAAAATTTTCTAGAAATTTTTAAAATTATCAAAATATTTTTTAAAATAATTTCTTCAAATATTTTTAATTTAAAATAAGTTAAATTAAATTAAAAAAATACTAATTTAATTTAAAAATTATAAAATAGTCTCCTTCAAATGTTTTCATAAAAAATAATTTAAAATAAATAAATTTATATTTATTTTATTAATTTAATTTAAGTTATAGATACTATATTCTTATAAAACACGGACACTTTGCTGAGTTATCATGTCCGCATGTTGGACACATTTTGGACACTACATTTACTGACACTCGTCCGACTCGTGTGTCTGTCTGCTGTGTCCCCGTATCTTAATAAAAAGCAAAAAAACTCTTTTCCGGATAAGTTTGGACACACCTAAATATCATCACGTGTTAGCGTGTTCAGTCTTATTCTTAACATATATTCTTGAAATAAATTTAGATATAGTATATATTATTATTTATTAAAACAAAAAATATTTTAAATACTTGATATAATTAAAATAAGACATTAAAAATAATTAAAAAATTAATTTATATTTTAATATCAATAAAATATCAAAATATCATTACGATTTATCTAAAAAATATTTTATATTTTATATGTATGTGTGTCCCCATGTCTTATAGGATTTTAAAATTTGCGTGCCAGCGTGTCCCATGTTATATCGTGTCTTGTGTGTGTCAATGTCAGTGTCCGTGCATTATAGCTATATTCCAATATCATTCTTTTATAATGAAAAAAATGAGTTAATATTATTTGAAGATATGTAATGTCATTCATTTTAAAATAAAAAGTTTTATAGAAATAATTGAGACAATATTTTAGAATTTGGATATAACGAAAATTAAGTTATCTATGAAGTTAAATTTGTAAGCTTTGTTCAACCACAAAAATCAATATAAATCATTTACAAAATCTCAATGTGAATCTCTTAATATTTTGCCACACTTGAGAAAGAAATTTGACAAATCCAAATATTATGTTCATGTTTTTGAAAAAGTTTTGGAATTTATTGGTTACAATATCAAACAAAGTAGACTTACAGTGGAAGGTATTTATACTATTATAATTAGCAATTATGCCTATTTATCTAAGTTTATTTGGAGTTCATTCTTAGGAGTCTAAGTATATAAATAACAATCTTTATAATATAATGACCTCTAAAAAATACTTGTTATTATTATAGTTTTTACATTATTGATCTCGATGTAGTCATAGGTTAATAATTAAATAATATTATTTCTTATGATATTTATATAGTATCTACAAATTAAATTAAATTAATACTTTTTAATTTATTTTAAATTAAAATATTCAAAAGTAGGATGTATTTAGCCTACGCGTTCGATCCGACATGTAAGACTTTCCTGACAACGTTAAGCAAAGCAGTAATAAAGTGGTTCGATAGCTTATCTCTATGTCGATGACTTATTTTGATTACCTGGCAAAGAAGTTTCTTACTCGATTTTCAATTCAAAAGGACAAAATTAAACATGCTCCAAGTCTCTTAGGAATAAAACAAGAAGTCGGAGAGATTCTCCGAGCTTATATGGAAAGATTCAACAAAGCCTGCTTAGAAATACAGAATTTGCCTTCCGAAGTAGTAATAATGGGGTTAGTTAATAGCCTTAAAGAATGGTCATTTTCACAATCCATATCAAAGAGGCATCCGACCTCTTTATATGGAGTACATGAACGGATAGAGAAGTATATCAACGTGGACTAAAATTCCCAACTTAGAGATCCAGTCTCAAGGCCAAATCTTTCCTACCAAACTCGGAATAAGGATAAGGAGACAAAGAAAAAAGAGGAATATAGCTCAGAAAAATTTCGGAGATACCACAACTATACCCCACTCTGAATTTCTCTTGTTGATATCTATAGGAAGATTTGTTACACTGAAAAACTTTCTTAAATTGCTGTTTGAGATTGCTACCTAGTATTTAGGCTCTAAGGCTAATAGAGATGAGTTAGTTAGTTTAACTTGGTAATTTTCTATCATGAGTTAGAAAACGGAGCCTTAGATTTCTGGAGTATTGAGGATGGAATAGTTGCATGGGTTGGAAGAGTACTTATGTTGATGATGAGCATGATGAACTGTGGAACTGAGAATTGATAATGTTTGTAATGAGTCTGGGACTCGAGGATAAATAATGAATTAATGAATACTGAAAGTGATCACTGAGGAATATGGATATACTGTTTATTACTAAGATTGTTGAGACGCTATGCGCCTGGCAAGGATGGTTGGTTAATTCTGCTTGTCGAGGATGCGGCAGCGGCGTAAGGGCCGTGGTTAGTGTAAAACCCGTTCAAATCATAATTAATTAAATAATAAATTAAATAGGAGCGAATATGGCTAGAAAATTTAGCAATCGGAATTTGATCATTTAAATATGATATTTAGACTCAGTGAATTTTTCTGAGTCAGAAAACATAGATTTCTGCGTAAAAATGCGCACTAGAAATTTGACCGGCAATATCGGCTGAGATCTATCCGGTACTGCAGCTGAATAAATTAATTATAAGTGAATAAGGTTAAGAAATGAGAAATTATAATTTGGGAAGCTAGAAATATTTAAAATACGATTTAAAACTCTAATTTTAAAGGTTTTGGCCCAAAATTGGGCTAACAGACTAAACCAAGTGAATCGGGCCCAAGACCCAATATATATAAACATTAGTTATGAGCATTTCATCTCATTAACGCTAAAGAAAGGGGTGTGAGGCGCTGAAATGGAGAAGAGAGGAAGAAGAGAGAAAATCCTAACTCTATCAAACTTCAAATCACCATAACTTTTGATCCAGAACTCCGATTGACGAGCCGTTTATGGCCACGCGTCACTCTTCTCATCCTCTATAATTCTATCTAAGTTTTGTGGTGAATATTTCACTGTCCTTTGCCCAGTTTTCATTTTTCTCCTTAAATTTGAGTTTGGTCATGGGTGTTTCTGTCCATGGTTTGCTACCAGGACGTGTCGGATTGGCTATATAACCGACATATGATATTATCAGTCATAGGGCAGGCATACAACATTTGCATATGTTTGAATTGTTTGGGTTTGCCTATTTGTTTTGGATTGCTATATCATATGCTATATTACCTGATTATACGCTACTTGTTCTACTTGTACCTTATTATGTATTATTTGTCTGTATTGGTTGTGTTTGTACAATTGAGAGGTCTCTTATGCTGGTGTCAGTTGACACTGAGGGCTGTTCTTGTTGAGATGGAGTAATAATATGATTAACTTAAACTGATGATTATTGAATGAGGTAATTTGAGCTCCCTGGGTAGACGCAGTGAAGTGATTTCACTTGCTCCAGGTGAGGACATGAAGTATTGTTATAGAATTGCTGAGACAGAATAACTGGTGATGGTTTGGCTTATGATTCTGATTTTGATTTGTTGGAGAGTTAGAAAGTTGGGAAGCATGAGGAAGAGGAATTAGATTTAGCATTCCGTTATGACAGTTGCCTAATTATGGATTAGCGTGAATATAGGATGAATATTGGGTGAAAGGAAGTTTAGGTTGCTTAGTGAGTTTTTATTACAATGCATTGTATTTATTTGGCACTTTTACCGTGGGAACCCATGGGTCAAGGGTTCTCATTCCGTATATATCTCTTGTTTTTCAGATACAGGTGCAGGTGCTCAGAAGTGAGCTGTGGTTCATCTGAGAGATGGCGAAGATCTTTATATTCTCTACCTTATATTTTGCTTAGAATATCTCCCCCTTTATTTTGAAAAGCTTATATTATGTATTGAATTCTTTTGAACTTGCCTATAGAGACTCTTATGTTTCTTTTGGGAGAGATTAGGAGATACTGTTGTCAACTACTTTCATACTGTACCCTAGCCGGCCTAAACTTCGCGGGTTGCAACTAGTGGCTATTTACTTATGTTATATATCTATATACTGTCCTTCTCTTACTCTCCTTTATGCCTTTATCTGTATATCACTTTCGACTTCACGTTTTATCTTTTAGTTGTCGATACGTGAGCGATACGACTTCGCGATTTTTATTTTACTCCTTTTCAAGCTTCTCATTTAATACTTCCTTTCACTTTTACTTATAACTATATATTATAATCCACCTGAGAGTCGTACCACCGTAATATCATTGACTTATGACTCGAGTATAAGGATATGAATATTAGGGTGTTACATTATGGTATCAGAGTAGTTCGTCCTCGTGAGCCTGAGGGATGGAACTGCTTATGCTTCAATGCATACTCTGAGTCTGTGCCTGTGCTAGTTAGGGTATCCGACTGATACGTCTAGCATGAAGTTCATGAGCGTACCTTTTGTACTTTGAAGTACTAGACTTCCGATGTTGAGACTGATCAACTTGATATCGATTGTTTGGTGTGTATAGGAACCAGATGGCGCCTCGTGGATGCGGTTGAGGCCGTGAGAGAGGTCGTTCTAGTATTCAGGGACCGAAAACCAACCCGAATAACCCGGTAAAATTCATTGCGGTGTTGGAGAACATGGCTGCTGCTATGCAGGCCACTGCGGAGGCTCTTAGGCAACAGATAAACAATAATGGCAATGGCAAAAGTGGAGCTCAAGGCCCGATGACACTGGTAAACTTCTTAAAGGTTAATCCACCTAAGTTCAAGGGAACCACCAATCTGACTGAAGCCGATACCTGGTTTCAGGCTAAGGAGTGAGCACTGCAAGCGCAGTTGGTACCTGACGAGAAGTGTGTTGCATTTGCTACCTATCTGCTCACTGGGGAAGCGTTGCATTGGTGGCAGGGGACACAACGCCTCCTGCAGCATGATGATGATCCTATTTTCTGGAATGCCTTCTAGGTGGAATTTTATAAGAGGTACTTTCCAAATTCTGTAAGGACGGCAAAGGAATTTGAGTTACTGCAGTTGAAGCAGGGTGCCATGTTCGTGTCGAAATATACAAATAAGTTTGAGAAACTGTGCCGGTTTTCCCGTATCTGTCAAGGTGCTCTGGGAGACTTCGAGGAATGGAAGTGCATTAAGAATGAAGGAGGGCTCCGGAGCGATATCTTAAGTTCAGTGGGACCAATGGAGATCCAAACTTTCTTAGAGTTGGTGAATATAAGAGCAGAGTTGCTGAAGAGTGTGTGAAAAAGGTGGCTGGAGAGAAAAAAAGTCATAGAGAGCACAACCAAGGATTCGCACCAAGGAGTCGAGAGTTTAAGGAGAAAGGATACACACAACACTTTTCCCAAGGACATAATAACTTTGCAACGAATGAGGAGTCCCAAGGGAACGGTAAGGGAAAACAGACAGTAGCTGCTTCAGATGTTTCGAGCTGCAGAGATGTGAAAGTCATCACCCAAAAAGGCCGTGCCGATTGGGGTTAGCTGTATGTTACAAGTGTAGGTTACCAGGGCATGTATCAAGAAATTGCCAACAAGGAGGGAGTCAAGATGCGGGCCGATTGCGATAGTAAGATTAAGGTAATTGCAATAATCAGGCTTAAAGGACAGTGCATGATTTTATAATACCACCTTTACAATAAAATTGGGAATATCGAGCTTAGTATTAGACTTAGAACCAAACCGGATGGTCCGAGTAGGGGTTTGCTTTAAACAAAAATGCTTTGGGCTTTGAATACCTGATAAGTTTAGCAGATTAATACAAATGGATAAATGTCTGTGATGTAAATGATTTTCTGTTGAGATTGATATGTTGTGTTTGTTATTTAATTGGTTAATTTCTGGATTTTTGGTGAAACGGATTGAATCTGTGACTTTTAGTTTCCTTTGATTTAAATAGATAAGGAATGGTCCTAAATGATAGATTTGGAAACGTTGATTTGAAATGTTGGTGTTGATTGAGTTGAGGTTGAAAGGAGGGGACCCGTGACGAGTGGCAAACTCCAGTTTTTAGGGGAGATGCTGTCGAAATTTTCCTAAGAATTTGAAAGAGTGTTGGTTATGGTTTTGAAAATAATTTTTTATTTGAGTAACTTTAACAAAAGAGTTGTGTTTCGAATGCTTTTATAGATTATTAAAGAAAATTGGATTCTTATGATTTTGTTAACTTGTTATTTCAAACTCATTTGATTTCTAAAAATGAAGAGAGTTTTGATTAATTAGTAAAATACTTTTAAATAGCAATTTATATATAAATTTGAGGGTTTGGCAATAAGAAATTAAGTCTGGAGATTATGCTTGGAGTTGAGCTGTGATTAGTTGTAATTGGCTTGACAAAGAGAGAGGATAAGGATGGAGTATGAGTAAGGTATGGTGATGATTTTTGGTTGATTATAGTGATGTGGGATGATGACTATGATTAATGATGATGGTGATTGGTATGCGAAATCGTGATCACTCAGATTTGGTGTTGTAAAATTATTTGTTCGTTCTTTCCCTGGCAATGGCACCAAAAACGGATGCACAGAACCATGGTCCAAACATAACTTCACAACTTCGCACAACTAACCAGCAAGTGCACTAGGTCGTCCAAGTAATAAACCTTACGTGAGTAAGGGTCGATCCCACGGAGATTGTTGGTATGAAGCAAGCTATGGTCACCTTGTAAATCTTAGTCAGGCGGATATCAAATAGTTATGGAGTTTTCGAATATAATTAATAAATAAACAGAAAATAAAGATAGAAATACTTATGTAGTTCATTGGTGAGAATTTCAGATAAGCATATAGAGATGCATTCGTTCCTCTGAATCTCTGCTTTCCTGCTGTCTTCATCTAATCAATCTTACTCCTTTCCATGGCTGGCTTTATGTAAGGACATCACCGTTGTTAATGGCTACTTTTTATCCTCTCTAGAAAATGGTCCGATGCGCTGTCACTGCATGGCTAATCATATGGAGGCATCACCGTGATCAATGGCTGCGTCCTATCCTCTTGTGAAAATGGTCCAAATGCTCTGTCACAGCACGGCTAATCATCTGAGGTTCTCGATCATACTGGAATAGGATTCACCCTCCTTTTGCGTCTGTCACTACGCCCAGCACTCGCGAGTTTGAAGCTCATCACAGTCATTCAATCCCAAAGTCCTACTCGGAATACCACAGACAAGGTTTAGACTTTCTGGACTCTCATGAATGCCGCCATCAATCTAGCTTATACCACGAAGATTCTGATTAAGAGATCCAAGAGATACTCATTCAATCTAAGGTGGAACGGAAGTGGTTGTCAGGCACGCGTTCGTGGGGGGAATGATGATGATTGTCACGTTCATCACATTTATATTGAAGTGCAAATGAATATCTTAGAAGCGGAATAAGTTGAATTGAATAGAAAAACAGTAGTACTTTGCATTAATCTTTGAGGAACAGCAGAGCTCCACACCTTAATCTATGGAGTGCAGAAACTCTACCGTTTGAAAATACATAAGTGATGAAGGTCCAGGCATGGCCAAATGGCCAGCCCCCAAAACGTGATCACATGATCAAAAATACAATCCAAAGATGTCAAATACAATAGTAAAAAGTCCTATTTATACTAAACTAGTTACTAGGGTTTACAGAAGTAAGTAATTGATGCATAAATCAACTTCCGGGGCCCACTTGGTGTGTGCTTGGGCTGAGCTTGAAGTTTCCACGTGGAGAGGTCATTCTTGGAGTTGAACGCCAGTTTGTAACGTATTTCTGGCGTTTAACTCTGGCTTGTAACGTGTTTCTGGCGTTTAACTCCAGACTGCAGTGTAGAACTGGCGTTCAACGCCCTTTTGCGTCATCTAAACGCAGCCAAAGTATGGACTATTATATATTTCTGGAAAGCCCTGGATGTCTACTTTCCAACGCAATTGGAAGCACGCCATTTTGAGTTTTGTAGCTCCAGAAAATCCACTTTGAGTGCAGGGAGGTCAGAATCCAACAGTATCAGCAGTCCTTCTTCAACCTCTGAATCTGATTTTTGCTCAAGTCCCTCAATTTCAGCCAGAAAATACCTAAAATCACAGAAAAACACACAAACTCATAGTAAAGTCCAGAAATGTGAATTTAACATAAAAACTTATGAAAATATCCCTAAAAGTAACTAGATTCTACTAAAAACATACTAAAAACAATGCCAAAAAGCGTATAAATTATCCGCTCATCACAACACTAAATTTAAATTGTTGCTTGTCCCCAAGCAACTGGAAATCAAATAGGATAAAAAGAAGAGAATATACTATAAATTCCAAACTATCAATGAAACATAGCTCCAATCAGATGAGCGGGACTTGTAGCTTTTTGCCTCTTGAATAGTTTTGGCATCTCACTTTATCCATTGAAGTTCAGAATGATTGGCATCTATAGGAACTCAGAGTTCAGATAGTGTTATTGATTCTCCTAGTTCAGTATGATGATTCTTGAACACAGCTATTTTATGAGTCTTGGTCGTGGCCCTAAGCACTTTGTTTTCCAGTATTACCACCGGATACATAAATGCCACAGACACATAATTGGGTGAACCTTTTCAGATTGTGACTCAGCTTTGCTAAAGTCCCCAATTAGAGGTGTCCAGGGTTCTTAAGCACACTCTGTTTTTGCTTTGGACCTTGACTTTAACCGCTCAGTCTCAAGTTTTCACTTGACACCTACACGCCACAAGCACATGGTTAGGGACAGCTTGGTTTAGCCACTTAGGTCAGGATTTTATTCCTTTAGGCCCTCCTATCCACTGATGCTCAAAGCCTTGGGATCCTTTTTATTACCCTTGCCTTTTGGTTTTAAGGGCTATTGGCTTTTTGCTCTTGCCTCTTAGTTTTAAGAGCTTTGGCTTTTTCTGCTTGCTTTTTCTTTTTTTCTATTTTTTTCGCTATTATTTTTTTTCTGCAAGCTTTGTTCTTTGCTGCTTTTTCTTGCTTCAAGAATCATTTTTATGATTTTTTAGATTATCAAATAACATGTCTCCTTGTCATCATTCTTTCAAGAGCCAACATATTTAACATTCTTAAACAACACCTTCAAAAGACATATGCACTGTTCAAGCATTCATTCAGAAAACAAAAAGTATTGTCACCACATCAATATAATTAAACTAAGTTCAAGGATAAATTCGAAACTCATGTACTTCTTGTTCTTTTGAATTAAAACATTTTTCATTTAAGAGAGGTGATGGATTCATAGGACATTCATAACTTTAAGAAAAAGTTACTAAATACTAATGATCATGTAATAAGACACAAACATGGATAAGCACTTAACATAAAGAAAATGAAAAACAGAGAATTTAAGAACAAGGAATAAGTCCACCTTAGTGATGGTGGCGTTTTCTTCTTGAGGAACCAATGATGTCCTTGAGCTCTTCTATGTCTCTTCCTTGTCTTTGTTGCTTGATCCCTAGTGATTTTGGTGCTCCTATCCTTAGTTGCTCCCAATAATTGTGTGGGGGAAAATGTATCCCCTGAGGTATCTCAGGGATCTCTTGATTTTCAGTCAAATGTTCTACCACTGAGCTATAGATCCTTTACATGAATCTCTCCATCTCCCATGACTTGGAGGTGGAAGCTTTTGTCTTCCCTTTTCTCTTCTTTTTTTTTGAGGTTTCTCTGGCCTTAGGTGCCATCAATGGTTATAGAAAAGCAAAATAAATAATGCTTTTATCACACCAAACTTAGAATGTTGCTCGCCCTCGAGCAAGAGAAGAAAGAATAGATGAAGAAGAAGATGTGAAAAAAACTAGGATTATGAGGAGGGAAGGTGGGGATCCTGTGGGATCCACAGATCCTTATGTGTCAAGGATTTGCATCCCTGCACCCATTAGGCATGTAAAATGCCTTTGCATACAATTTTGGCATTTAAACGCCGAATTGATGCTTGTTCTGGGCGTTCAGCGCCCAGATGCAGCATATTTCTGGCGTTGAACGCCAGCCAGATGCTTGTTTCTGGCGTTCAGCGCCAGCTCTTCTTCACTGTGCATTTCTGGCGTCTGAACGCCAGGATGCTGCTTGTTTCTGGTGTTGAACGCCAGACAGATGCTCCTTACTGGCGTTTAAACGCCAGTGAGATCCTCCTCCAGGGTGTGATTTTTCTTCTGCTATTTTTGATTCTATTTTCAATTTTTATATTTATTTTGTGACTCCACATGATCATGAACCTAATAAAACATGAAAAATAATGAAAATAAAAATTAGATAAAAATTGGGTTGCCTCCTAACAAGCGCTTCTTTAATGTCAATAGCTTGACATCAGCCTCTCATGGAGCCTCACAGATGTTCAGAGCATTGTTGAGACTCCCCAACACCAAACTTAGAGTTTGGATAATGGAGTTCAATACCAAACTTAGAGTTTGGTTGTGGCCTCCCAACACCAAACTTAGAGTTTGACTGTGGGGGCTCTGGTTGACTCTGTTTTGAGAGAAGCTTACTGTGCCTCTTTTCCATGTTTACAGAAGGATGTCCTTTAGTTTTAAACTCAAGGGAGTCCTCATTCAATTGAAGGACTAATTCACCTCTGTCAACATCAATCACATCTCTTGCTGTGGCTAGGAAGGGTCTTCCAAGGATGATGGATTCATCCTCATCCTTCCTAATATCTAGGACTATGAAATCAGCAGGGATGTAAAGGCCTTCAACCTTTACTAACACGTCCTCTACTTGTCCATAAGCCTGTTTTCTTGAATTGTCTGCCATCTCTAATGAGATTTTAGCAGCTTGCACCCCAAAGATTCCCAGTTTCTCTATTATAGAGAGGGGCATGAGGTTTATCCCTGAACCCAGGTCACACAGAGCCTTTTCAAAGATCATGGTGCCTATGGTACAAGGTATTAAGAACTTTTCAGGATCCTGTTTCTTCTGAGGCAATGTCAGTTGATCCAGATCACTTAGTTCATTGGTGAACAAGGGAGGTTCATCTTCCCAAGTCTCAATACCAAATAATTTGGCATTCAGCTTCATGATTGCACCAAGGTACTTGGTAACTTGCTCCTTAGTAACATCCTCATTCTCTTCAGAAGAGGAATACTCATCAGAGCTCATGAATGGCATAAGGAGGTTTAATGGAATCTCTATGGTCTCTAGTTGAGTCTCAGATTCCTTTGGTTCCTCAGAGGGAAACTTCTTATTGATCACTGGACGCCCCAGGAGGTCTTCCTCCTTGGGATTCACGTCCTCCCCTTCTTCCTTGGATTCGGCCATGATGGTCATTTCAATGGCCTTGCACTCTCCTTTTGGGTTTTCTTCTGTATTGCTTGTGAGAGTACTAGGAGGGATTTCAGTGATCCTTTTACTCAGCTGGCCTACTTGTGCCTCCAAATTTCTAATTGAGGACCTTGTTTCATTCATGAAACTTACAGTGGCCTTGGACAGATCAGAGACTAAGTTTGCTAAATTAGAGGTATTTTGTTCAGAGTTCTCTGTCTGTTGCTAAGAAGATGATGGAAAAGGTTTACTACTGTTAAACCTGTTTCTTCCACCATTATTAAAGCCTTGTTGAGGCTTTTGTTGATCCTTCCATGAGAGATTTGGGTGATTTCTCCATGAGGGATTATAGGTGTTTCCATATGGTTCACCCATGTAATTCACCTCTGCTATTGCAGGGTTCTCAGGATCATAAGCCTCTTCTTCAGAAGGCGCCTCTTGAGTACTGTTGGATGCAGCTTGCATTCCATTCAGACTCTGAGAAATCATATTGACTTACTGAGTCAATATTTTATTCTGAGCCAATATGGCATTCAGAGTATCGATTTCAAGAACTCCCTTCCTTTGAGGCGTCCCATTATTCACAGGATTCCTTTCAGAAGTGTACATGAATTGGTTATTAGCAACCATGTCAATGAGTTCTTGAGCTTCTGCAGGCGTTTTCTTTAGGTGAATGGATCCACCTACAGAAGTATCCAATGACATTTTAGCTAGTTCAGACAAACCATCATAGAATATATCCAGGATGGTCCATTCTGAAAGCATGTCAGAAGGACACTTTTTGGTCAGTTGCTTATATCTCTTCCAAGCTTCATAGAGGGATTCACCTTCTTTCTGTTTGAAGGTTTGAACATCCACTCTAAGCTTACTAAGCTTTTGAGGAGGAAATAACTTGGCTAAGAAAGCTGTGACCAGCTTATCCCAAGAGTTCAGGCTATCCTTAGGTTGAGAGTCCAACCAAAGTCTAGCTCTGTCTCTTACAGCAAATGGGAAAAGCATGAGCCTGTAGACTTCATGATCTACTCCATTAGTCTTAACAGTATCACATATCTGCAAGAATTCAGTTAAGAACTGAAAAGGATCTTCAGATAGAAGTCCATGAAACTTGCAGTTTTGCTGCATCAGAAAAACTAGTTGAGGCTTAAGCTCAAAATTGTTTGCTCCAATGGTGGGAATGGATATGCTTCTTCCATGCAAATTGGAATTTGGTGCAGTAAAGTCACCAAGCATCCTCCTTGCATTATTATTATTTTCGGCTGCCATCTCCTCTTCCTGTTCGAAAATTTCTGAAAGGTGCTTGCTGGATTGTTGTAATTTAGCTTCTCTTAGTTTCCTCTTCAGTGTCCTTTCAGGTTCTGGATCTACTTCAACAAGAATATTCTTGTCCTTGCTCCTGCTCATATGAAAAAGGAGGGAACAGAAAAATAATAATAGGGATCCTTTTTGCCCACAGTATAGAGGTTCCCTTGTGTGAGTAGAAGAAAAGAAGAAGAGAAAATCTGAACTCAGAGATAGAGAGGGGGTTCAGATTTTTGGTGAGTGAGGGAGAGATGTTAGTAAACAAATAAATAAATAGAAGGAGATGAGAGAGAAGGATTTTCGAAAATTAATTTTGAAAAGGGGTTAGTGATTTTCAAAAATTAGGAATGAAATCAAATTAAAATTAAAAATTGAAATAATTATTTAATTAAAAAGAATTTTTAAAAAAGAGGGAGATATTTTCGAAAATTAGAGAGAGATAGTTAGTTAGGTAGTTTTGAAAAAGATAAGAAACAAACAAAAAGTCAATTAGTTAGTTGAAAAAGATTTTGAAAATCAATTTTGAAAAGATAAGAAGATAAGAAGTTAGAAAAGATATTTTAAAATCAAATTTTTTTGAAAAAGATAAGATAAGAAGATATTTTTGAAAAGATATGATTGAAATTAGTTTTGAAAAAAATTTGACTTTTAAAATCACAATTAATGACTTGATTCACAAGAAATCACAAGATATGATTCTAGAACTTAAAGTTTGAATCTTTCTTAACAAGTAAGTAACAAACTTGAAATTTTTGAATCAAAACATTAATTGATGATGATATTTTCGAAAATTTGATATAAAATTAAGAAAAAGATTTTGAAAAAATATTTTAAAAATTTTCGAAAATAAATAAGAAAAATGAAAAAGATATGATTTTTGAAAAAGATTTTGAAAAAGATAAGATTTTTAAATTGAAAATTTGATTTGACTCATAAGAAACAACTAGATTTTAAAAATTTTTGAAAAGTCAACTCAAATTTTTGAAATTTATGAGTGAAAAAGGGAAAGATATTTTTTTTTATTTTTGAATTTTTAATGAAGAAAGAGAAAAACATGAAAAATGCTCAATGCATGGAAAATTTTTAGATCAAAACAATGAATGCATGCAAGAATGCTATGAATGTCAAGATGAACACCAAGAACACTTTGAATGTCAAGATGAACACCAAGAACTTATTTTTGAAAATTTTATATGCAAAGAAAACATGCAAGACACCAAACTTAGAAATCTTTCATGTTCAGACACTATGAATGCAAAAATGCACATGAAAAACAAGAAAAGATGCAAAACATGAAAATGCAAAGATCAAACAAGAAGATTTACCAAGAACAACTTGAAGATCATGATGAATGCAATGTATGAATGCAATTTTCGAAAAAAAATGCAAGATGAGTATGCAATTGACTCAAGACTCAAACAAGAAACACAAAATATTTTTTATTTTTATGATTTTCAATTTTTTTGGATTTTTGTATATATATATATATAAATTTTTTTTTTTTCGAAAAACATCTAGGAAAAAGAAAATAAGGATTTCAAAATTTTTAATATGAATTCCAGGAATCTTGTACTCTTAGTCTAAAGCTCCAATCTGAGGGTTAGGCATGGCTTAATAGCCAGCCAAGCTTTAGTATGCTATTGATACTTTCCATGTATAGAGCAACTAAGTGTGTGAAGATCAACAAGCTCTTGTGATGATAAATTGAAACCCCAGTCCAAAAGATTAAACATGGCTTACAGCCAGCCAGGATTCAACAAATCATCATGAAACACTAGAATTCATTCTTAAAAATTCTGAAGAAAAATATATTTTTGAAAACATTTATTTTTTTGAAAATATTTTTTTTTTGAAGAAAAACGAAAACAAAGAAAAATTTTGAAAAAGTTTTTGAAAATAAAATAAGAAGAAAATTACCCAATCTGAGCAACACGATGAACCGAGTTGTCCAAACTCAAACAATCCCCGGCAACGGTGCCAAAAACTTGGTATGCGAAATCGTGATCACTCATATTTGGTGTTGTAAAATTATTTGTTTGTTCTTTCCCTGGCAATGGCACCAAAAACGGATGCACAGAACCATGGTCCAAACATAACTTCACAACTTCGCACAACTAACCAGCAAGTGCACTGGGTCGTCCAAGTAATAAACCTTACGTGAGTAAGGGTCGATCCCACGGAGATTGTTGGTATGAAGCAAGCTATGGTCACCTTGTAAATCTCAGTCAGGCGGATATCAAATAGTTATGGAGTTTTCGAATATAATTAATAAATAAACAGAAAATAAAGATAGAAATACTTATATAGTTCATTGGTGAGAATTTCAGATAAGCGTATAGAGATGCATTCGTTCCTCTGAATCTCTGCTTTTCTGCTGTCTTCATCCAATCAATCTTACTCCTTTCCATGGCTGGCTTTATGTAAGGACATCACCGTTGTTAATGGATACTTTTTATCCTCTCTGGAAAATGGTCCAATGCACTGTCACTGCATGGCTAATCATCTGGAGGCATCACCGTGATCAATGGCTGCGTCCTATCCTCTTGTGAAAATGGTCCAAATGCTCTGTCACAGCACGACTAATCATCTGAGGTTCTTGATCATACTGGAATAGGATTCACCCTCCTTTTGCGTCTGTCACTACGCCCAGCACTCGCGAGTTTGAAGCTCGTCACAGTCATTCAATCCCAGAGTCCTACTCGGAATACCACAGACAAGGTTTAGACTTTCTGGACTCTCATGAATGCCGCCATCAATCTAGCTTATACCACGAAGATTCTGATTAAGAGATCCAAGAGATACTCATTCAATCTAAGGTGGAACGGAAGTGGTTGTCAGGCACGCGTTCGTGGGGGGAATGATGATGATTGTCACGTTCATCACATTCATATTGAAGTGCGAATGAATATCTTAGAAGCGGAATAAGTTGAATTGAATAGAAAAACAGTAGTACTTTGCATTAATCTTTGAGGAACAGCAGAGCTCCACACCTTAATCTATGGAGTGCAGAAACTCTACCATTTGAAAATACATAAGTGATGAAGGTCCAGGCATGACCGAATGGCCAGCTCCCAAAACGTGATCACAGGATCAAAAATACAATCCAAAGATGTCAAATACAATAGTAAAAAGTCCTATTTATACTAAACTAGTTACTAGGGTTTACAGAAGTAAGTAATTGATGCATAAATCCACTTCCGGGGCCCACTTGGTGTGTGCTTGGGCTGAGCTTGAAGTTTCCACGTGGAGAGGTTATTCTTGGAGTTGAACGCCAGTTTGTAACGTATTTCTGGCGTTCAACTCTGGCTTGTAACGTGTTTCTGGCGTTTAACTCCAGACTGTAGCGTAGAACTGGCGTTCAACGCCCTTTTGCGTCATCTAAACTCGGCCAAAGTATGAACTATTATATATTGCTGGAAAGCCCTGGATGTCTACTTTCCAACGCAATTGGAAGCGCGCCATTTTGAGTTCTGTAGCTCCAGAAAATCTATTTTGAGTGCAGGGAGGTCAGAATCCAACAGCATCAGCAGTCCGTCTTCAACCTCTGAATCTGATTTTTGCTCAAGTCCCTCAATTTTAGCCAGAAAATACCTGAAATCACAGAAAAATACAGAAACTCATAGTAAAGTCCAGAAATGTGAATTTAACATAAAAACTAATGAAAACATACCTAAAAGTAACTAGATTCTACTAAAAACATACTAAAAACAATGCCAAAAAGCGTATAAATTATCCGCTCATCAGTGATATTATTGATGACATGATTTGAGATTTAATAAGATGTGAGTTGATGAGATGATGAAAGTAATGAACAAGGTTGTTGGTCGGCGTTGGACGAATGATCGAGATCCTCGGAGGTAAAGGAATCAGAGTGCGACAACGGAAGCGCGCAGAGTAAAAAGACCTTGGGACTACTATGCGTTGGATATAAAGGCAGACTACACTCACGTACTTGTGGTGGTGGATGGAATTTTCGAGGGCGAAAATTTCTATTAGGGGGGTAGAATGTAAAACTCGTTCAAAGCGTAATTAATTAAATAATAAATTAAATAAAAGCGAATATGGTTAGAAAATTTAGCAATCGAAATTTGATCATTTAAATATGATAGTTGGACTCAGTGAATTTTTCTGAGTCGGAAAACATAGATTTCTGCCTAAAAATGCGCACTAGAAATTTGACCCAATACTGGCTAAGATCTATCCGGTACTGCAGCTGAATAAATTAATTATAAGTAAATAAGGTTAAGAAATGAGAAATCATAATTTGGGAAGCTAGAAATATTTAAAATACGATTTAAAACTCTAATCTTAAATGTTTTAGTCCAAAATTGGGCCAACAGACTAAACCAAGTAAACCGGGCCCAAGTGGGCCCAAGACCCAACATATATAAACATTAGTTATGAGCATTTCAGCTCATTAACCCTAAAGAAAGGGGTGTGGGGAGCTGAAATGGAGAAGTGAGGAAGAAGAGAGAAAATCCTAACTCCATCAAACTTCAAATCACCATTACTTTTGATCCGTTTGCGGCCACGCATCACTCTTCTCATCCTCTACCATTCTATCTAAGTTTTGTGTTGAGTATTCCACTTTTCTTTGCCCATTTTTCATTTTTCTCCTTAAATTCGAGTTTGGTCATGGGTGTTTCTGTCCATGGTTAGCTACCAGGACATGTTGGGTTTGCTATATAACCGACAGATGATATCATCAGCCATAGGGCAGGCATAGATCATTTGCATATGTTTGAATTGTTTCGGTTTGCCTATTTGTTTTGGATTGCTATATCATATGCTATATTACCTGATTATGCACTACTTGTTCTACTTGTACCTTATTGTGTATTACTTGTCTGTATTGCTTGTGTTTGTACAACTGAGAGGTCTCTCATGCTGGTGTCGGTTGACGCTGAGGGTTGTTCTTGTTGAGATGGAGTAATAATATGATTAATTTAAACTGATGATTATTGAATGAGGTAATTTGAGCTCCCTGGGTAGACACAGTGAAGTGATTTCACTTGCTCCAAGTGAGGACATGAAGTATTGCTATAGAATTGTTGAGACAGAATAGCTGGTGATGGTTTGGCTTATGATTCTGATTTTGATTTGTTGGAGAGTTAGAAAGTTGGGAAGCATGAGGAAGAGGAATTAGATTTAACATTCCCTTATGAAAGTTGCCTAATTATGGATTAGCGAGAATATAGGATGAATATTAGGTGAAAGGAAGTTTAGGATGCTTAGTGAGTTTTTATTACAAGTTGTATTTATTTGGCACTTTTACCGTACTGGGAACCCATGGGTCAGGGGTTCTCATTCCGTATATATCTCTTGTTTTTCAGATACAGGTGTAGGTGCTCAGAAGTGAGCTGTGGTTCATCTGAGAGATGGCGAAGATCTTTATATTCTCTACCTTATATTTTGCTTAGAATCTCCCCCCTTTTATTTTGAAAAGCTTATATTACGTATTGAACTCTTTTGAACTTGCCTATAGAGGCTCTTATATTTCTTTTGGGAGAGATTAGGAGATACTGTTGTCAACTACCTTCATACTGTACCCTAGCCGGCCTAAACTTCGCGGGTCGCGACTAGTGGCTTTTTACTTATGTTATATATCTATATACTGTCCTTCTCTTACTCTCCTTTATGCCTTTATCTGTATATCGCTTTTGACTTCACGTTTTATCTTTTAGTTTTCGATACGTGAGCGATACGACTTCGCAATTTTTATTTTACTCCTTTTCAAGCTTCTTGTTTAATACTTCCTTTCACTTTTACTTATAACTATGTATTATAATCCACCTGAGAGTCGTACCACCATAATATCATTGACTTATGATTCGAGCATAAGGATATGAATATTAGGGTATTACAATTATTCTCGCTTATGTTGAGATGTGAGGTCTGTGGCTGAGTATCCCACTCGCATCCTTTCGGAATTACAAGAGTGTGCACGGGCACTATATCCCTGGACTGTGTGCTGGGCACGATATCCCTGGGTGTACCCATTTTATTTGTGACTGAAAGGCATTCACCATGTGCATTTTCTATGTGGTTTCTTGCATTCTTTACTTGCACACTATGCCTAATTGTATAACATGATTAAGTGCTTCGTGATTTATTTGCTATACATGATAATTACTTGTACTTTAGTTGTATGAACTACTTGTGTTTTCTACTGGGATTGAGGAGTTTTGAAAGGCGGTGGCGATGGGATCGCATGGAGGACAGGCTGGTGAAGGCTGTAGGACAGCGGTGAACTGATAGTTTAGAAATCCCCTAACTTAGATGACTTGCTTAAAGATTTATTTATCTATTTTATAAGCTTGAGTATTATGATTGATATGAAGTTCTAGCATTGTCTCTGGCGTCCCAGAATCTTATATCTTATATTACTGGGCACTGTTACCATACTGAGAACCTCCGATTCTTATACCATAATCTGTTGTTATTTTTCAGATGCAGGTCGTAACCCACCTCAGTGAGTTACGTGATGGTGACAGAGCGGAGGATCTTTATCATATTTTGGAGTCATTTTGGATATTTTGTTTAGTACTCTCACTTTTGTATCTATATTTTTGCCTTAGAGGATAACTTTGAGAAAGATATTGTATATGTTGTTTTTAACTTTCAAACTTTGTATGTCTGTATATAGCTAGTCGGCTTAAACTCCGCGGACTGAGACTAGTATTTTATGGCTATTATACTTATATATCTATATATGCTTTATTATTTTGTATATATGTCTTGTGCCTTTAAGCTTGTTGCTTTGTGTGAACGTTTCGCGCTTTTGTAACTCTGTTTTTGAGCTTATTTCTTCATCGGGCTTCTAGAATTACTATTTCTTTCTATATATATATATATATATATATATATATATATATATATATATATATATATATTATACAAGCCTTAGAATTGTCGTGACTTTAATTATCCTTTGCTTTACGGCATGAGGTATGACTTAGGGTAGTTAGGGTGTTACATTTCACCTTTCCGTCCTATTAAGCACAAAAAAACTGAAAATCAGACGGGATATTTCGAGTATCACAAGCTATACGGGCATTCTACCAATAATTTTTACGACGAGATCGGCCACCACTAATCCCTGATAGGCACATACACATGATAAATGAAATATTTACAGGAGAAAAAATTACTAAATCCTCATGTAAAAGGCATCTTAAGAAAGTATATCAAGTTGGAAAAGATTGCGGAGTTCCCGACTTACCGACAATCTCATTCACTAAAAAGATGCTCAAGGGGTGACACCTGGTGACGACGACCCCGTAGTAGTTACAATGATCCTTGCTAATGCAAATTTCCCTAGAACTTTGGTGGATCAAGGGAGATTGGCCGACATATTATTCAAACCCGCTTTTGATAAACTCGGGTTAGAAGAAAAGGAACTGAAGGCTTATCCCGATAACCTTTTCGGGTTAGGGGATACTGATAAATCACTATTTTATGGTTTATATTGTGCTAAATTGAGTGGTTTTTTCATCCATTATTCTCACGCTTATTCATAGAAATCGCATGTTTTATGTTTTCCTTCCTGATTTTGTGCTATGATTGAAAACATGCTTCTTTGACCTTAATTTTATTAATATTAATTCTCCCTTTATACCATTCGATGCCTTGATATGTGTGTTAAGTCTTTTCAGAGATTACAAGGCAGGAATGGCTTGGAGGATGGAAAGGAAGCATGCAAAAGTGGAAGGAATACAAGAAACTGAAGGAACTGCTAAAGCTGTCCAGCCTGACCTCCTGGCACTCAAACGACCATAACTTGAGTTACAGAGGTCCAAATGACATGGTTCCAGTTGCGTTGGAAAGCTAACATCCGGGAATTCACAACGATATATAATTTGCCATAGCTACCCCAAAGCTAGGCGACGCAAACGTGTGGATCACGCAGACGCGTGACCTGGCAAAAATGCAATCCGCGCAAACGCGTGGACGACGCCTCCGCGTCACTTTGCCGCGACCTGTACGTACTAGAAATCACTGGAGGTGATTTCTGGGCTGTTTTTGGCTCTATTTTCGACCCAGAAAACACAGTTAGAGGCTATAAAGTGGGGGAATGCATCCATTCATCACACAGGGCTCATAATACATAAATTTTAGGTTTTACATGTAGCTTTTAGAGAGAGAGGTTCTCTCCTCTCCCTTAGGATTTAGGATTAGGATTTCTCTTAATTTTAGGGTTACTTCTTCTTCATTCCAGGTTTAATGTTCCTTTAATTTAATTTCTCTTTTACTTTTATTTATTCTAGTGCTTTGATTTGTCTATCTCTCTGTTTAATTATTTATGTTGCCAATTTGGCTTATGAACCATTCATGTTATGATTTTCTTAATTAATGCAACTTGAGATATTTCAGATTAATGATTGTTTTATTTATGATGCTTTCAATTCAATTTAGATTTATTTTTCCCTTTTGTCTTTGGTTAAATAATTTATAACACTTGAGTTATCAAACTCAGCTGTTGATTGAAATTGAATTCTTTGCTGATTAATTTGTACTCCAATAACTCTAGTATTTCCATAGGGGTTGACTAGGACTTGATGATCAAATTAATTTGACTACTTGACTTTCCTTTGTTCAGCAAGGGTTAATTAAAAGTGGGAGCAGAATCCAATTCTCATCACAATTGATAAGGATAACTAGGATAGGATTTTCATTTCTCATACCTTGCCAAGAGATTTTATTATTATTAATTTATTTTTCTTGTCATTTAAATTACTCGTTCCTTATTTTAAAAAAACCCAAAAACATATCTTTTTACATAACCAATAATAAATCATACCTCCCTGCAATTCCTTGAGAAGACGACCCGAGGTTTAAATACTTCAGTTATAAATTTTATTGGGTTTTGTTACTTGTGACAACCAAACTTTTGTACGAAAGGATTTTTGTTGATTTAGAAACTATATCTACAACGCGATTATTTTTATAAAATTCTTTACTAGCAGAAATCAGTTCGTCAGATACGCCGATCCGACCTCTTGGTTTCATTTTGTTGTATACCACTTTTGGTAAACGAATAAAATCAAGAACCTTGACCATTGACTACATTGTGGTCAACGTGGCGTCAGCCTACAATGCCCTGATAGGTCAAACTACCCTGAACCGACTAGCTGCGGTTGTTTTTACACATTACCTATGTATGAAATTTCCAACAGTAGAGAAAATTGCCATCATAAAAGGAGAGCAGAAATTGGAAAAAAATATTACAATGAAAATCTCAACTTAAGGGGCAGTACCAAAAGTAAAGAAATCAACACTATTGAGTTCGGTGGTATCCGAATACGAGAAGAGATGCATCCACAAGCTGAAAGAATGGTTGAAAAGTTCAAATCGGAGATCAGGCAGAAAAGACAATGAGTATAGGGGCCAACCTGGATAAAAATTTAAGGACAAATCTCTTTGAGCTCTTATAAAAAATCTTTGACCTCTTCGCATGAAAAGCCTCTGATACGCCTAGAATTGACCCCGACCTCATGAGTCACAAGCTTATCTTTTATCCGAGCTCCCGCCCTTCTCAACAAAAGTGGCAGAAACTCGGTCCCAAAAGAGCACAAGTAGTAGAAGAACAAGTGCAAGCTTTACTAGAAGCTGGATTTATAAGGAAACTGCCAAAGTAACGTGCATCGTGCCATAAAGGGACACAACGTTTCAAAATTTTTGAAAACACGTCGAGTGTCCGACCTACCAAAGGCAGTATACCCGACGTGGAAGTCCCAATCCACGAATGCTTAAGTTCGACCTTATAAAAGTTCGGGTTTAAACAAGGACACTATTCATACCTTGGCCTAAAATAAAGCTAGACCCAAAGAGAATAGAAGCCCACACAAAATATCAGGCCTCCTCCACACCTACCCAACCTCATAGAGATCGGACGCAGCGACAGCTATAGAAAGCTCTACTTAGCTAAATAAGTAACTACTTCCCAAGATATCTCCTATCCATTTAGAAGGAAGATCTCAACAGTTTTCCTAGAAAAAAGAGAATAGTTATCTACCATTAAAGGTGGAATTACTCTAAAACGTGGTTATCTTTTCTACTATAAATACATTGATAACCTCAAGTATATTGAGAACCCAGTATACTAAAAACCTGCTTAAATCCCTTGCTAACTTAAATATCGGAGTCCCTTGCAGGTACCATTCTCCACTGCCTGTCGAGGAACTCGGACGGTTGCACCTCAGCACCATCACAAGTTGAACGCTGCCTCAGAAGGAATCTGGACCTCACGTTCAGGCCCAAAAAACAACCCAATTTCAGATAACCTTTAGAACACCTCCTTGTATCCATAATGTTATTTATAGAATTCTTTTACGTAATAATTTTATACCTTTAGCCAACAAGCTATAATTCAAATGACATAATCTCCCTATATTCACCTAAAAATTGCAGGTTCGAATCTCACTCCTAGCTCTGTGAAAAAAAAAATTGTGCCTTTACAAAATCTTAAATATTAATTATAGGATTTCTTATTCAACCGTTTTGACATTTTCTTTGATTCCCGCTATTCTACTTCAATTCTCTTCTTATTCAAATCGAGTTTTGGATTTTTCGGGAAACAAACAGTTTTATCATTTTGTGAGTTTTTGCCCTAGTAGAAAATAACTCTATACCCTACAATAATTACATAAAAGAAAGGATGACAATGCAAATTTGTAACAAAAATTAGTGTAGATTAATAAAGTGTCTCTTTTAGTCTAGTTAAGTAAAAAATTCTAAAAATTTCTTTAAAAGATTTTACTAATTAGTGTTTAGATTTCTGAACATAATTTTTTAAAATATATAAAAAAATTATTGAAAAATAAAATTCTAAAATAAAAATTCTTAAAGCTTTACTTTGTCAGTCAAATCAATATTTTTGGTATTTATTCAAGTATTTTAAATTTTTAATAGTTAGGGTGGCACAACGTTTATTTTAAAATTGTAATCCCTGAATTGGAATTAAAATCAAGAGAGCACAACATTTTAGACCACACTCCTCAATCCACAGTCCATGTTGCTAGCACGTTGTCATTTGTCATGTCACGTGCACTTTTTCTCTTGCAGAAGTTGGGTGTCACTGGACAATGTCTGTCTCACGTGCCAAATGTGCACCGTCCAAGGTCAACGTTATGCAATATGCATCTTAGCGTCAATGAATCATATGACCGCACTGAATAGTGAATAGCGTAACAATAAAAGTATAGGCGCAATTAAAGTATGTTTAATTTAGATTTTCAAAGCGAAATGAAACTTTAACGGTGAATAGTAACAATTAAGGTGTAAATGTTTAATTTTAAATGTTTACTCTGCTGATAGAGATAGAGACAGTAAACGTCGTATTTTATGGGTTAAATTATACGGTTGATATTTATATTTTTAGTGAAATTATAAATTAATGTTTATATTTTAAAAATTTATAATTGAATTCTTAAAAAGAATTAAAATTTACAATTTAATTTTCGTCATTTAAAAAGCGTTTGATTTAATAAAATATTTTTAATATATTTTTTATTTTAAATATGTGAGCTGCACATATTTGACAATAGGGACCAATTTATAATTTTAGTAAAAGTATGAGAACTAACCGTGTAATTTAACCATTTGAAAATAATCAAAAATTTTTTAAACTATCTTAACTCATCCCGTTCCTCCCAAGCTCTCTCACTCTCACTTTCTCACTTTCTAAAATGGCACCCAACCCCAGCATTCTCTATCTCTCACCTCGGCTCACCATCGCCGTGCCTCTCGCCTCCGTCACTGCATGCGGATCCACTGATAAATTGAGTTACTATTTTTATGTTAATTTGTTGCTATTTATTTCTTAGACATTGAATTGTTCGCTTTGAGCATGTTTGGGATTGGAATTGTTCTCTTCCATTTATCGGTGTTCAGTATTGAAATTGGAAGAGAAGAAAAATCACCAGATGAGAGAGGCGAGATGGAAAAAAAAGGCGAGACCCGACTCGTGGGCACAAATGCGGTGGATCCGGCACGACGACGGTGAACCGAGGTGAGAGATAGAGAGCGGTGGGGTTAGAGTGTTATTTTGGAAAGTGAGAAAGTGAGAGTGAGAGAGCTGGGGAGGGGCGGGGTGGGTTCAGGTCTAGGAAGCTTTTGGTCATTTTCAAATGATTAAATTACACGGTTGATCCTCGTACTTACACTAAAATTACAAATTAGTCCCTATTGTCAAACATGTGCAGCTCGCATGTTTAAAATAGAGAATTTATGAAAATATTCTGTTAAATCAAACACTTTTTGAACGACGGAGACTAAATTACAAATTTTAATTCTCTTTAGGAACATAGTTATAAACTTTTAATGTGTAGAGATCAATTTGCAATTTCATTAAAATTGTTGGGACCAACTGTATAATTTAACCTATTTTATGGGTCTATTCTCTTTTTTTTCCCTTTAAAATTATTATTTTGACTTTGATATCAATTTTAATTTCTTGTTTTGTGAAATCTTTATTGTGCTGTTTGATTAATAATTTTATGTTTAAAAATTTTATAGAGGATTATTTTATTTTTTATTTTTTGTATAAATTTTATAATATTTTTTATTTTATTATTATTTTGGTATATTTTTCTCATGACTAACTGAATTCTGAAAATTATTTAAAATTGGTAAATCCTTGGAATTTTTTGTTTTATTGATTCTGCAACTTTAATTATTTGACGCGATTTTGAGAAGGTTCTATTATGGTTTTATCATTTATGAAAGAATACCTTATTATTTGTGTGCTAATAATGTATATTTGCTTGATACAAATTTTGGAATTCTTCTTCTAATAACTGTATATTTATTGTTATTATCTTAAATTTATTTGTGCAAATTCTCATTAGCTTCTTGACTATTTTTGTAATGATTCTATTTATTTTTTTAAATCTATTTTTTTTAAATTATTAAAAACTATTTTTAAAGTTTTTTTTACCAATCTAAGAGAAACGTAAAGAGTCTAAGTGATTTACTTTCTCAACGAATTCTTGTTTCAAATAAGATATATAAATATCTTTTTTATTAATTATCATTTTTTTTTTAAATTTTAAAAATTTTTATACTTTATCTTGAATATAAATCTTCCCATGTTGTTATATAATATATATATTATTCTATTATTTTTCATAGTCTTTTACTTTTTTATTAAGAGTTTTCGTTTTTTTTTTTGGTTAATTCTTTTATTTCAAAATCTTCATTGTTTTGGTTATCTATTTAAGACATATTTAAAGAACCTTTAACTTTAGATTTTCTAATTTAAAGATACGAATTTGTTGAGAAAATTCTTTTAGTGTTATTTCAAGTGAATCTTTTATTAATAAGGGAGTTGAGTTCTCAATTGCTTTAAGAATTTTTAGTGTTATTTCATGTGAATCTTTTAAGTTTAATTATTTTGTTGGTTCTTATAGTTTTGTAAAATTTTTAATTAGATCCCTATACTTTTTTTTTAATTGAGTTTTTGCACCAAATTTTTTTTAATTGGATCTCTACATTTTTTTTTATTTGGGTTCCTGCACTAATTTTTTTTAGTTGGGTTCCTATAAAGTTAAGCCAATTACTGTTAAGAGAATTAAAAAAAAAAAAATTGACGCAGGGACCCAATTAAAAGAAAAATAAGTATAGGGACCTAATTGAAAATTTTGCAAAACTATAGAGACCAACAGAATAATTAAACCAATCTTTTATTAATTTTGATATTTCTATTTCGATAATTTTTCAAAATAATTCATTCTTTTTTTATTTTTGAAAGTTATACTATGATTGTTGCTGATTAAGGTTTACTTTATGGCATATGTGATTGAAAAGGGTTCATCATTTTGTTCCATAAAATCTATTCTGTGAAATTCATAGGTTAAGATTATTAACCTTCCTATTTTTTCTGCTAAAGCTGGTATAGCATATCGTATACGAGTATTAAATTTAACATTTATATTTGTTAGGTTTCATGGACAATTCCTATTATTTGATCTATCGGATCTATGATTCTTTTATCGCATATTACTAAACTTATTGGAGAATTGATACCCTTTATTATATGGATTTGATTAACAATAATGCTCTATATCTATGTAAAAAATGCATCTAAACTTTTTTTTGACAGATGCGCTTCCCGCATTCTCTCACTCGTTTGTTTTTTTTTTTTTTAAAGAAGAATCAAGCTCAACACATGCAGTGGAGCATGCACAGATACATTACATGAAAATTAGCAACTCTTATGTCATCTTTAGCATATTTATCAACAACACGAGTTAATTTTTGCACCACTCTTTAGAGCAACAAAATGACCTAGTCACACAGTCTACTACATATGTTGTCTTATGCTAGAAAATAAGTTCATTTCTACACAACCTGATATTCCATATAACTTAGAAGAATCCAACTAACCATGTTTTCTGCACGTCTGATGAGCGGATAATTTATACGCTTTTTGACATTGTTTTTAGTATGTTTTTAGTAGGATCTAGTTACTTTTAGGGATGTTTTTAATAGATTTTGTGCTAAATTCACATTTCTGGACTTTACTATGAGTTTGTGTGTTTTTCTGTGATTTCAGGTATTTTCTGGCTGAAATTGAGGGACTTGAGCAGAAATTAGATTCAGAGGTTGAAAAAGGACTGCTGATGCTGTTGGATTCTGACCTCCCTGCACTCAAAGTGGATTTTCTGGAGCTATAGAACTCGAAATGGTGCGCTTCCAATTGCGTTGGAAAGTAGACATCTAGGGCTTTCCAGCAATATATAATAGTCCATACTTTGGCCAAGAATAGATGACGTAAACTGGCGTTCAACGCCAGCCTTCTGCCCAAATCTGGCGTCCAACGCCAGAAAAGGATCCAAAACCAGAGTTGAACGCCCAAACTGGCACAGAAACTGGCGTTCAACTCCACAAATGGCCTCTGCACGTGCAACACTTAAGCTCAGCCCAAACACACACCAAGTGGGCCCCGGAAGTGGATTTATACATCAAATACTTACTCATGTAAACCCTAGTAGCTAGTTTATTATAAATAGGACCTCTTACTATTGTATTAGGCATCCTGGATTGTATTTTGATCCTGTGATCACGTTTTGGGGGCTGGCCCTCTCGGCCATGCCTGGACCTTCACTTATGTATTTTTAACGGTAGAGTTTCTACACTCCATAGATTAAGGTGTGGAGCTCTGCTGTTCCTCAAAGATTAATGCAAAGTACTTATGTTTTCTATTCAATTCATCTTATTTCGCTTCTAAGATATCCATTCGCACCCAAGAACGTGATGAAGGTGATGATTATGTGTGACGCTCATCATCCCTCTCCCTTATGAACGCGTGCCTGACAAACACTTCTGTTCTACATGAAATAAGCTAGAATGAATATCTCTTAGATCTCCTAACCAGAATCTTCGTGGCGTAAGCTAGAATGATGGCGGCATTCAAGAGAATCCGGAAAGTCTAAACCTTGTCTGTGGTATTCCGAGTAGGATTCAATGATTGAATGACTGTGACGAGCTTCAAACTCGCGAGTGCTGGGCGTTAGTGACAGACGCAAAAGGAGGGTGAATCCTATTCCAGCATGATCGAGAACCGACAGATGAATAGCCGTGCCGTGACAGGGTGCGTGAGCATATTATTCACTGAGAGGAGGGGATGTAGCCACTGACAACGGTCATGCCCTTGCATAAAG
Organism: Arachis ipaensis; assembly: GCF_059453495.1. Classification (NCBI taxonomy): domain Eukaryota; kingdom Viridiplantae; phylum Streptophyta; class Magnoliopsida; order Fabales; family Fabaceae; genus Arachis; species Arachis ipaensis. The sequence continues at coordinate 123,550,100 of NC_142440.1, forward strand.
CCAGTCATGGAAAGGAGTAAGACTGATTGGATGAAGATAGCAGGAAAGCAGAGGTTCAGAGGAACGAAAAGCATCTCCATTCGCTTATCCGAAATTCTCACCAATGATTTACATAAGTATCTCTATCCCTATTTTATTAATTATTATTCGAAAACTCCATTATCACTTTATATCTGCCTAACTGAGATTTGCAAGGTGACCATAGCTTGCTTCATACCAACAATCTCCGTGGGATTCGACCCTTACTCACGTAAGGTATTACTTGGACGACCCAGTGCACTTGCTGGTTAGTTGTATCGAAGTTGTGACAATTATGAATTAAGATCAGAGCACCAATCTTTGGAGCCATTACCAGGATTTGTTCGAGCCTGGAGATCACAATTTCGTGCACCAAGTTTTTGGCGCCGTTGCCGGGGATTGTTCGAGTTTGGACAACTGACGGTTCATCTTGTTGCTCAGATTAGGTAATTTTCTTTTTGTCTTGTTTTCAAAAAAATTTTTCAAAAATCTTTCAAAAATTCTTCCTTTGTTTTCGAAAAAAAAAATTTTAAAATAAAAATATTTTCAAAAATATATTTTCCTTTCAGAATTTTTAAGAATGAATTCTAGTGTTTCATGGAGCATGTTGAAGCCTGGCTGGCTGTAAAGCCATATCTCAATTCTTATACTCAAGAGAAGAGCTTCTTTATCTTTCTTAGCCAATTGGCTGTTGAATGTAAGGAATGTCAGGCGTGTCATGTCTGAGTTACATACTAAAGCTTGGCTGGCTATTAAGCCATGCCTGACCCTTTGATTGGAGCTTTAGAGCATAAGATTCCTGGAATTCATATTAAAAATTTTGGAATCCTTATTTTCTTTCTCAAAATTATTTTTCGAAAAACATAAAATAAAAATCCAAAAAAAATTAGAAAATCATAAAAATCAAAAATATTTTTGTGTTTCTTGTTTGAGTCTTGAGTCATATCATAAGTTTGGTGTCACTTGCATATGCATCTTGCAATTTTTCGAAAATATCATGCATTCATAGTGTTCTTCATGATCTTCAAGTTGTTCTTGGTAAGTCTTCTTGTTTGATCTTGATGATTTTTTATTTTGTTTCTTTTCATGTTTATCATATGCATTCTTGAATTCTTAGTGTCTAAGCATTAAAGAATTCTAAGTTTGGTGTCTTGCATTTTTTCTTTGCATTAAAAAAATTTTTCAAAAATATGTTCTTGATGTTCATCATGACATTCATAGTGTTCTTGGTGTTCATCTTGGCATTCATAGCATTCTTGCATGCATTCATTGTTTTGATCTAAAAATTTCATGCATTGCATCATTTTTCTTGTTTTTCTCTCTCATCATAAAAATTCAAAAATAAAAAAAATATATCTTTCCCTTTTTCTCTCATCAAATTCGAAAATTGAGTTGACTTTTTCAAAAATTTTTAAAAATCAAAGTTGTTCCTTATGAGTCAAATCAAATTTTCAATTTGAAAATCTTATCTTTTTCAAAATCTTTTTTTTTTCAAAAATCAAATCTTTTTTAAATTCTTAGTTATTTTCGAAAATTCCAAAAATATTTTTCAAAAAATCTTTTTCTTATTTTTATACCAAATTTTCGAAAATAACATAATCAATTAATGTTTTGATTCAAAAATTTGAAGTTTGTTACTTGCTTGTTAAGAAAGATTCAAACTTTAAGTTCTAGAATCATATCTTGTGATTTCTTATGAATCAAGTCATTAATTGAGATTTTAAAAAAAAAAAAATCAAATCTTTTTCAAAACTAACTTCAATCATATCTTTTCAAAAATATCTTCTTATCTTATCTTTTTCAAAAATATCTTTTCAAAATATCTTTTCTAACTTCCTAACTTCTTATCTTTTCAAAATTTGTTTCAACTAACTAACTAACTTTTTGTTTGTTTCTTAACTTTTTCAAAACTACCTAACTAACTCTCTCTCTCTAATTTTCGAAAATATCTTCCCTCTTTTTCAAAAATTTCTTTTTTATTAACTAATTATTTTTATTTTTTATTTAAAAAAAAAATTTTCGAAAAAAATACTAAACTTTTTCAAAAACTATTTTCAAAAATCACTAACTCTTTTTCAAAAATTGTTTTCGAAAATTCACTCCCCCCTCTCATCTTCTTCTATTTGTTTATTGATATACTAACATCTTTCCTTCAACTCTCCAAAAATCCGAACCCTCTCTCTCTGAGTTCAGATTTTCTTCCCTTCTTTTCTTCTACTAACACAAGGATCCCTATACTGTGGTATAAAGGATCCATATTATTATTACTATTTTTTCTGTGCCATCTTCTTTGTCATATGAGCAGGAGCAAGGATAAGAACATTCTTGTGGAAGCAGATCCAGAACCTGAAAGGACTCTGAAGAGAAAATTAAGAGAAGCTAAAATACAACAATCCAGAGATAACCTTTCAGAAATTTTCGAACAGGAAAAGGAGATGGCAGCCGAAAATAATAATAATGTAAGGAAGATGCTTGGTGACTTTACTGCACCTAATTCCAATTTACATGGAAGAAGCATCTCCATTCCTGCCATTGGAGCAAACAATTTTGAGCTGAAACCTCAATTAGTTTCTCTGATGCAGCAGAACTGCAAGTTTCATGGACTTCCATCTGAAGACCCTTTTTCAGTTCTTAACTGAATTCTTGCAGATATGTGATACTGTAAAGACTAATGGAGTAGATCCTAAAGTCTACAGGCTCATGCTTTTCCCTTTTTGCTGTAAGAGACAGAGCTAGACTCTGGTTGGATTCTCAACCTAAAAATAGCCTGAACTCATGGGATAAGCTGAGTAAAAGGATCACTGAAATCCCTCCTAGTACTCTCCCAAGCAATACAGAAGAGAACCTAAAAGGAGAGTGCAAGGCCATTGACATAAGCACCATGGCCGAACTTGTGAGGAGAGGAGAGGACGTGAATCCCAAGGAGGAAGACCTCCTGGGACATTCAGTGATCAATAAGGAGCTTCCCTCTGAGGAACCAAAGGACTCTGAGGCTCATCTAGAGACCATAGAGATTCCATTGAACCTCCTTATACCCTTCATGAGCTCTGATGAGTATTCCTCTTCTGAAGAGAATGAGGATGTTACTGAAAAGCAAACTGCCAAGTTTCTTGGTGCAATCATGAAGCTGAATGCCAAATTATTTGGCATTGATGCTTGGGAAGTTGAACCTCCCTTGTTCATCAATGAACTAAGTGATCTGGATCAACTGACATTGCCTCAGAAGAGACAGGATCCTGGAAAGTTCATAATACCCTGTACCATAGGCACCATGATCTTTAAGGCTCTGTGTGACCTTGGTTCAGGAATAAACCTCATGCCCCTCTCTGTAATAGAGAAACTGGGAATCTATGGGGTGCAAGCTGCCAAAATCTCACTGGAGATGGCAGACAGCTCAAGAAAACAGGCTTATGGACAAGTAGAAGATGTATTAGTAAAGGTTGAGGGCCTTTACATACCTACTGATTTCATAGTCCTGGATACTGGAAAGGAAGAGGATGAATCCATCATCCTAGGAAGACCTTTCCTGGCCACAGCAAGAGCTGTGATTGATGTTGACAGAGGTGAAATATTCCTTCAATGGAATGAGAACTTCCTTGTGTTTAAAACTCAAGGATCTCCCTCTGCAACCATGGAGAGGAAGCAGAAAAAGCTTCTCTCCAAGCAGAGTCAACCAGAGCCCCCACAGTCAAACTCTAAGTTTGGTGTTGAACTCCCATATCCAAACTCTAAGTTTGGTGTTGGAGAGTCTCAACAAAGCTCTGCACATCTGTGAGGCTCCATGAGAGCCCACTGTCAAGCTATTGACATTAAAGAAGCGCTTGTTGGGAGGCAACCCAATGTTTATCTAATTCTTATTTTTATTGTTTTGCATGTTTTCTTAGGTTCATGATCATGTGGAGTCACAAAATAAACAAAAAAATCAAAAACGGAATCAAAAACAGCAGAAGAAAAATCACACCCTGGAGGAGCATCTGTCTGGCGTTCAAACGCCAGAACAGAGCATAGTTCTGGCGCTGAACGCCCAGAATGGGAGCATCCTGGCGCTGAACGCCCAGAACAAGCATGGTTCTGGCGTTCAACGCCAGAAATGGCAGCAAAGGGGCGTTGAACGCCCAAAATGGGCACCAACCTGGCGCTGAACGCCCAGAGTTGCGTGCAAGGGCATTTTGCATGCCTAAATTGGTGCAGGAATGTAAATGCCTTGACACCTCAGGATCTGTAGACCCCACAGGATCCCCACCTACCTCATCATCTCTCTTCCCATTTATGATCATCCCTTCTGTTATCCATTTACCACTCACATCCATACACCCACTACCTTCAAAATTCAACATCTCTTTCCCACCCAATCCCACCCATATGGCCGAATACACACTCCCATCCATCTCCTCCATATCTTCTTCAGTCTTTCTTCTTTTGCTCAAGGGCGAGCAACATTCTAAGTTTGGTGTGGTAAAAAGCATAGCTTTTTTGTTTTTTTTCCATAACCATTGATGGCACCTAAGGCCAGAGAAACCTCTAGAAAGGGGAAAGGGAAGACAAAAGCTTCCATCAAGGGTCTATAGCTCAGTGGTAGAACATTTGACTACAAATCAAGAGATCCCTGAGATACCTCAGGGGATACATTTTCTTCCACACAATTATTGGAAGCAACTAAGGGTGGAACATCAAGAGCACTCCATCATCCTTCATGAAATCAGAGAAGATCTAAAAGCAATGAAGGAGGAGCAGCAAAGACAAGGAAAAGACATAGAAGAGCTCAAGGACATCACTAAGGTGGACTCATTCCTTGTTCTTACTCTCTCTGTTTTTTCGTTTTCTATGTTATGTGCTTATCTGTGTTTGTGTCTTCATTACATGATCATTAGTAGTTAGTAACTTTGTCTTAAAGTTATGAATGTCCTATGAATCCATCACCTCTCTTAAATGAAAAATGTTTTAATTCAAAAGAACAAGAAGTACATGAGTTTCGAATTTATCCTTGAACTTAGCTTAATTATATTGATGTGGTGACAATGCTTCTTGTTTTCTGAATGAATGCTTGAACAGTGCATATGTCTTTTGAAGTTGTTGTTTAAGAATGTTAAATATGTTGGCTCTTGAAAGAATGATGACTAGGAGACATGTTATTTGATAATCTGAAAAATCATAAAAATGATTCTTGAAGCAAGAAAAAGCAGCAAAGAACAAAGCTTGCAGAAAAAAAAAAGAAGAAAAAAATAGGCAAAAAAAAAAATAGAAAGAAAAAGAAAAAGCAAGCAGAAAAAGCCAATAACCCTTAAAACCAAAAGGCAAGGGCAAATAAAAAGGATCCCAAGGCTTTGAGCATCTGTGGATAGGAGGGCCTAAAGGAATAAAATCCTGGTCTAAGCGGCTAAACTAAGCTGTCCCTAACCATGTGCTTGTGGCGTGTAGGTGTCAAGTGAAAACTTGAGACTGAGCGGTTAAAGTCAAGGTCCAAAGCAAAAAAAGAGTGTGCTTAAGAACCCTGGACACCTCTAATTGGGGACTTTAGCAAAGCTGAGTCACAATCTGAAAAGGTTCACCCAATTATGTGTCTGTGGCATTTATGTATCCGGTGGTAATACTGGAAAACAAAGTGCTTAGGGCCACGGCCAGGACTCATAAAGAAGCTGTGTTCAAGAATCATCATACTGAACTAGGAGAGTCAATAACACTATTCGAAATCTGAAGTTCCTATAGATGCCAATCATTCTGAACCTCAATGGATAAAGTGAGATGCCAAAACTATTCAAGAGGCAAAAAGCTATAAGTCCCGCTCATTTGATTGGAGCTATGTTTCATTGATAGTTTGGAATTTATAGTATATTCTATTCTTTTTATCCTATTTTCATTTTCAGTTGCTTGGGGACAAGCAACAATTTAAGTTTGGTGTTGTGATGAGCGGATAATTTATACGCTTTTTGACATTGTTTTTAGTATGTTTTTAGTAGGATCTAGTTACTTTTAGGGATGTTTTTAATAGATTTTGTGCTAAATTCACATTTCTGGACTTTACTATGAGTTTGTGTGTTTTTCTGTGATTTCAGGTATTTTCTGGCTGAAATTGAGGGACTTGAGCAGAAATCAGATTCAGAGGTTGAAAAAGGACTGCTGATGCTGTTGGATTCTGACCTCCCTGCACTCAAAGTGGATTTTCTGGAGCTACAGAACTCGAAATGGCGCGCTTTCAATTGCGTTGGAAAGTAGACATCTAGGGATTTCCAGAAATATATAATAGTCCATACTTTGGCCAAGAATAGACGACGTAAACTGGCATTCAACGCCAGCCTTCTGCCCAAATCTGGCGTCCAGCGCCAGAAAAGGATCCAAAACCAGAGTTGAACGCCCAAACTGGCACAGAAACTGGCGTTCAACTCCACAAATGGCCTCTGCACGTGCAACACTTAAGCTCAGCCCAAACACACACCAAGTGGGCCCCGGAAGTGGATTTATACATCAAATACTTACTCATGTAAACCCTAGTAGCTAGTTTATTATAAATAGGACCTCTTACTATTGTATTAGGTATCCTGGATTGTATTTTGATCCTGTGATCACGTTTTGGGGGCTGGCCCTCTCGGCCATGCCTGGACCTTCACTTATGTATTTTTAACGGTAGAGTTTCTACACTCCATAGATTAAGGTGTGGAGCTCTGCTGTTCCTCAAAGATTAATGCAAAGTACTTATGTTTTCTATTCAATTCATCTTATTTCGCTTCTAAGATATCCATTCGCACCCAAGAACGTGATGAAGGTGATGATTATGTGTGACGCTCATCATCCCTCTCCCTTATGAACGCGTGCCTGACAAACACTTCTGTTCTACATGAAATAAGCTAGAATGAATATCTCTTAGATCTCCTAACCAGAATCTTCGTGGCGTAAGCTAGAATGATGGCGGCATTCAAGAGAATCCGGAAAGTCTAAACCTTGTCTATGGTATTCCGAGTAGGATTCAATGATTGAATGACTGTGACGAGCTTCAAACTCGCGAGTGCTGGGCGTTAGTGACAGACGCAAAAGGAGGGTGAATCCTATTCCAGCATGATCGAGAACCGACAGATGAATAGCCGTGCCGTGACAGGGTGCGTGAGCATATTATTCACTGAGAGGAGGGGATGTAGCCACTGACAACAGTGATGCCCTTGCATAAAGCCAGTCATGGAAAGGAGTAAGACTGATTGGATGAAGATAGCAGGAAAGCAGAGGTTCAGAGGAACGAAAAGCATCTCCATTCGCTTATCCGAAATTCTCACCAATGATTTACATAAGTATCTCTATCCCTATTTTATTAATTATTATTCGAAAACTCCATTATCACTTTATATCTGCCTAACTGAGATTTGCAAGGTGACCATAGCTTGCTTCATACCAACAATCTCCGTGGGATTCGACCCTTACTCACGTAAGGTATTACTTGGACGACCCAGTGCACTTGCTGGTTAGTTGTATCGAAGTTGTGACAATTATGAATTAAGATCAGAGCACCAATCTTTGGAGCCATTACCAGGATTTGTTCGAGCCTGGAGATCACAATTTCGTGCACCAACGTCTTTTCTCAAAGACATAGTCCTCCAACTCTCAAAGTGTTCTTTTAATCTTTTATGGAGTCTGGGATGCTCCAAACACGATCCACATGACTAATCCATGCGCACCACACTTGCCACACGTAACAAACAGATGTTGTACAGATTCAATTTCTTTGCTACATATAACGCAAACATTATCACTTCGTTCAATAATGCTCAATCTGCTTAGCCGATCCTTTGTATTGATTCGGCCTACAAGCACAAACCAAGTAAACAACTCTATCCGAGGGGAAATCAGTCTTTTCCAGATTTCATTCGTGAACTTATAGCTAAGGATATCGTCCGTCAGAGTCTGCTCCTGCAAAACCTGCACAAATGAGTTAGTATTATAAATGCCTTCCATATCAAATTTCCACACCACTCTATCTTGTGTGTCAGCTATCAATCTTATAACTTGGAAGATATCAAGCATTTGGTTCAAATTGTTAGTCTCCCATTGGCGGAGTTCCCTCCTCTATAGGAAATTCCATACCCATTCAATCCCATCCCAGAACCCACATTCTCCAATCATGGATCCTTTGTTATCTGAAATCAAGTAGAGTCTCGGAAAGCAGTCTTGTAGTTTTTCCGACTGTAACCAAGTATCTTCCCAAAATCTTGTTGATCTACCATCTCCGACTTCCATAGCCAGCCTGTTAGTCTCTCACTCGTTTGTTATACACACGCTACATATAACGTAAACCTTCTCTGCTACAACCTAAACCTTCTTCTCTGCTCGTGTTCTTCCTTATTGATTTGCAGTGCCTTCAACGTAATAAGCTTCGTGTTCTCCTCTGGTTGCGCTCATCTTCTTCATTTTCTTTTTTCGATCTGCTTACATTGCATTTATCTTCTTCCTATTCTTCTTATTTTCTTCTTTGATCTTTGGATTATTCTTGTGAAAAGAATCAAGCTGATGAGGTTTGGATTATTCAATTTTGAATCGAATTGAATGGAATGCAATTGCTAATTTGAATTGAATGAATTGAATGGACGCAGGTGTTCTGAATTTGAATTGAATTGATAATCCGTAAATTGTAGACAGAGGTGTTTCGAATTTGATTTTATATAATGAATTATGTTTCGTTTATTCAGTACTATGAAATTGTTTCACTATGAATACGTGTTCGGTTCATTATGCAAAAAGATGTTTGAGTTTGATTTTATATAATAGATTATTTTTTGTTCATTTAGTACTATACAATTATTTCACCATGAGTACGTGTTCGGTTCATTCTGCAGAAAGCTGTTTGAATTTGATTTTATATAATGAATAATATTCCATTCATTTAGTACTATACAATTGTTTCACCATAATGACGTGTTCAGTTCATTATGCAGAAAGCTATTTGAATTTAAATTAATATAATGGATAATGTTCCATTCAATTAGTTCTATACTATTGTTTCACCATAATAACATGTTCAGTTCATTATGCAGACCAGGTGTGTTGTGGATGAACAATTTGTCCCAAAGGTGGGGACGATTTTCAAGATACTAGAAGAAGCCGAAAAGTTCTACAAACATTATTTCAAACTTGCCAATTTTTCTACCAAAATAAGGAACACGACTCGGAAGGGAGACGAGGTTAAGAATCAACTAATCGTATGCAGCAGAGAGGGGAGGTGGAAGTCCAAGATATCTCCAACTCTGAAGACAAACCCCTCAGCCAGCATAAACTGTCTAGCCAGGATCTACGTACACATATTGAAGGACGTCGGTCTCTAGACGATTTCCAAAGTTGTTCTGAATCATTCATACTCCTGCTGTGCAGACCGTGCAGAGATGCTCAAATAACACAGGGAGTTAAGCATCTTTGTGTGTCACACTATCGAAACCAACGAGGAAGCTGGAATCAGACCGAGTAAAACTTACCAATCATTCGTAGCAGCAGCCGGCAGTCACCAGAAACTAAGTTTTATAGAAAAAGACGTGAGGAATTACATTACAAGGGAAGTACGGAATATTTCCGAACAAGATGATGCCAAAGAACTCGGGAAGTACCTACTAAGAATGAAAGAGAAGAACCAAAATTTCTTTTTCGAGCTCGACCTCGAAGGCGATCACTCCATCAAACATGCATTCTGGGCCGACGCAAGAAGCAGGGCTACATGCGAGTATTTTAGAGACATGGTTTCATTCGACACCACCTACAACACAAACAGGTATTCGGTTCACCCAAATTAAGTCTTTACGTTCACCAAATATACACATTTCGGTTCATCACATTGTGAGAGTGTCCATTTATGCAGGTACAATCTGGTTTTTGGTTCTTTTGTGGGCGTGAATCACCACGGTCAGTCGACACTTCTCGGATGCGCGCTGATGAAAAAATCAAACAAGAGATGAGGCACATCGTTTGGAATTCGTTCACAAAAGATGCATTCTACAGAAACTGAAATGATTTCCTCACAAAGTACGGCCTCGGAGGCAACAAGTGGCTCTTAGATAACCGAGGTTTTAATTCGAATTATTTTCATCCCGTTACCTTTTAGGTCAAAACATGCACATATTTTGATTTAACACAGCTCATTGGTTCGGTTCATTTTGAGAGCTATACGAGGATCACCATATATGGATTCCAGTTTACCTGGATCACCACTTCTGGGTTGGGATGAGAAGCACACAAAGGAGCAAGAGCATGCATGCATTTTTCAACAAGTTCATCACACGCAACAGCTCCCTGTGTCAATTCGTGAAGCAATACAACAATTCCCTAACAAGTAAAGAGCAAAGAGAGAGAGAATTTGACGCTGCAGATTTTCACACCGTGATACTGTGTGCAACAAAATCAGCAATAGAGACGCAGTTTTAGCACATGTATACCCACGAAAAGTTCAGGAAAGTTCAAGGATAATTCAGAGGAAAAGTGAACTATATCACAAGATCAATGCACTCTACCCTAGGTTTCACAACATACGAAGTCATAGAGTAGGTTTCCAACTCCCCATTGAACAAGTTTTTCGTCACCTACGACATAGTATCACGACAGATAAAGTGCCAGTGCCTGCTGTTCGAGTCAAGGGGCATACTGTGCTGCCATTCCCTGAGCGTCCTAAGCTTCAAGCGAGTATATAACGTGGCACCAAAATACATACTGGAGCACTGGAGCAAGAACATAAAGAGGAGGCATGCACACATTAAGAGCAACTAAGACGAGCTTCTACTGGAGCCGAGAAGCAAGAGATTTGACGATTTGGTCTTTCAGTTGCACAATATATGCGAATTTGCATTTGAGTCCGAGGAGCTGACCGGAATTCTGCACCGGGCATTTGACAATGTGATGGCTGAGATGCAAAAATATCAAGAGAGAAGCAAAGGAAAAAGTTTGTTAACCCACAAAGAAGCCATGTTGAGCGACGTGAACGACCTTCAAAGCCCGCCACGTGTCAGAACAAGAGGCCGACACAAGAACAAGCTGGGATCAAATCTGGAAAAAAAGATCTCAAACGCCACGAAGAAACAGAAAAAGCCATTTCCAAGCGAGGTAATATTGAGATTAACGTTAGGCAAACATTCATTTGTCCATTTTGCTAATATACGATTTATTTTCTCTTTTTGCAGTTGAATCTTTTAGATGGCAGATCAACGACTCAGTGAAGTTCTAACTTTTACAATGCACTGGGTATGAATTATCCCTAAGAGGAATATACGGGTTTTAGTTTTTATTAACATAAATTTCCTTTCATCTATGAGCAAATTTTGGTTCACTGAAGTTATAGGAGGGTTAATTTTTTTATTGTTGTTAGTCTTTATTGAATAGTCACTTTTTATGTTTTTGATAGTAGCTTTTGTGAAATCTTTATTCAATAGTCACTTTTTTGCATATTGAATAGTCAATTGATTGTGCTATGTCAGAGAGTTCAGGTGTTTCTGAAACTGAATACTAATATATACATTTTTTTTCAAATTATCTCTTTGCTATATTGATGTATGCACGTTTCGGTTTACTATTTGTATTAATTTCGGTTCATTTGTTTATTTGGGGCTCTTAATGTTTAATAAACACCCTGATTCCATTCACTGTCAATCTGGAACAAAACAGCAGCCAGACAGTTCCAACAGATATATACATTAACATTAACATTAGATATATACATTGATATTCAGATATATACATTGAAAGAAGCAGTGTTTGCTTTTTTAAACAAAATAGTGTTAATTACAACCAGTCAAATAAAGTATATTCTATTTACTATATATATATATATATATCCCCATATGTGAATTTACAATAAGGGCTGGAGAGGGCAGCAGATGACTTCAGGAGTCTTATTGCTTCAGATTCCCGAATCACTTAATCTCTGATTTTGTTTAGTTTGTGCAATAGAATATTTGGACCATATTCAAGCCTAAAAACATCAATCTCTTCCTATATTTCAATTGAAAGGAAATAGTTACATAAGAAATAAACCCAATTGAAATAAGAAATGAAAGAATTTTATTAATTTAGAAACTACTTACTTGTGTCCAAGCTTTATATTGGTACCTCTTCCTGCTTTTGATCTTTTGAGGATCAATTGTTTCAAGCCATTTCATGACGTATATCACACAATCATAGCTAAGCAAGAATTTAAGTAAAATACGATTAATAGTATACAAAATAAAATATATTAAAAATAGCACTATAAAAGAGAAAGATTTTTACCTTGTACGTTGACCATTCAGCCTGATATACTCTGCTTCTTCTCCGTCTCCGTCCTCCTTTAAGGGTTTCGCCCCAGCGTAAACCCTCATCTGGGAGACTATTAATCCATGCAAGTGATAAAAACAGTGAATTAAAATTAGGAGAATCAAAATCAGCAACTCCACTAAACCGAACACCAATCATGACTTGAATAAAACGTCATAAACATTGAATCAACAAGGGAAACATTTAAATAACTTACAAAAAATTTGTTCAGTTTAATTCTCAAATCAGGTATTTCATTCTTCTTCTTGTTCACAGGGTCAAGCACATAGAATGCCTTTTTCGGACATCGGCAATCCACAACCACCAATGCGCTCCATAGCAAATCGGAACAAACAGTTGAAGTTTAGGAAAATGATAGAATGTCTCAGTCCAAACGATAACAAACGAGAGAATTATCAAAGAAGTTTTAAAAATCACGACTTACAAATGGATGCAATGTGAGTTTTCTTTTGTCAAGAAACTGGTGGTAATGTGCATATCAATCGACATCGAACCGGTAGACCTTCTTAGTCTTTGGATCAATATACTTCACGCCATGGTTTCCCAACATAAACATCTGCAAAACAAACCTCAGTTAAATCACAAATGAACCAGTAAAACACCATTCATGTGCTGAATAAAAGGACATAATTGAAGACACTAACAATCAAGTGAACGAAAATGACAAACTCTACTAAACCGAACGCAATTCATGTGCTGAATAAAACGTGATACACATTCAATCATCAAGAAAAATATTTCTGCATGCAAAAGGACATAACTGAAGACACTAACAATCAAGTGAACGAAAATTACCAACACTATTGAACTGAACGCAATTCATGTGCTGAATAAAACGTGATACACATTTAATCAGTAGGGAATAAAAAATTTGGCTTACCAGAATATTCGTCGGTACACAGTATATATCTTTCTGAAACCGGGGACATTTCATGTCGATGAGAATCATGCAATGTGTATTGACCACCTACAGGAAGAAAATTTACGAGATATGCAGTATAAGACTCTTCAGAAAAATCATTAAAGTTAACGCAATAGGCAAAGAATTTACCGTGCTTTTCGCATGTTGTCCGGGAATTAGAGGCATGAAATGATGTCTAAGCCCCTCGAAATTCCCTTGATGCTTCAAGATGAATAAGGGGTCATATTCATTGGCACTATCTTTAGTTTCTTTCACATGTGTTATCCAATGATAACACTTCTCCTTCAACTCCTCCGTGATTTCTTTCTCTTTCTCTGGAGTTTTGTAAACTTCAGCGGCTGTGAAGCTTGGCTCGGCACTCGCTGCTTCAACAAATTTCAACGAAGGAAGGTCGGCTGACAAGTCGGGGGAGTTGGTTGAGATGTCGGGGGACTTATGCCAAGGTCGAAGGAAGGTGCATCATGTTCCCACAAAGAAGGAACAGCAGCACTGTAAGACGACATAGTAAAGTTTTAGGGAATATCATATAATACGAAAGCTAATAAAAAAATGATATTAATTAAAACTTACACATTCAACGGAGGTTCTAGCTCCGTCTTCCTCGGGGAAGATCCTCCGCCGACCTGCTTTTCGGGTTTTGGAGGGCAGCTGTAACAAACAAAAGAGAGTAATTGATTTCTGGATTAAACAATGTAGTGAACCAAAATTAAACAATGTAGTGAACCGAAATTATCCAAATTTAAACAATTAGAAAACTTACAAATCAGGCTATAGTTCTTCTTCCAATTGCCGTGCCACCAGAGCTTCTTGGTACGGTTGCTGTTGTTCTTCGGGAGAACTGTTGCATTAAACAGAAAAGAGTTCAATAACAACCCAGAATTATTATCCTGTACCATTAAAACTAATAAAAAGAATTCTAATTACAACTTAAAGGAACAATGAAAAATCAATATCATATAAGGTGAAAGATTATAAAAAATGATATTAATTAAAACTTACACATGCAACGGAGGTTTTGGCTCCGTCTTCCTCGGCGGCCTGCTTTTCGGGTTCAGGAGGGCAGCTGTAAGAAATAGAAGAGAGTCCAAAAATAAGAACACATTGAATTTATTTTTGGATTCAACTGAATCATAATTAAACCATGTAGTGAACCGAAATTATCCAGATTTGAACAAGCAGTAAAACTTACACATCAACAGGTGCTTCTTGTTCCGATTGCCGTGCCGGTGCTTCTTCGCAGGGCTGCTGTTGCGGTTCGAGAGGGTTGCTACATTAAATAGAAAATAGTTCAATAATGACCCCAAATTATTATCCTATACCATTAAAATTAATAAAAATAAGTTTATGTGCAACTTACTCATTAATAGAAGTTTCTTGTGTTTGACTTTCCGAAGGGACATAGATAAAGTCATCTTTCATTAACTCTTCCTTAAGAGAACTTGGAAGAGACACTGCAATAGAAAATCTAAGGAACGTAAACAAGGAAGAAGTTAATGTTGAATGATTAGAATAGGTACTGTGAAATCGAAATCTGCACATTGAAAAGCTCACATTTCCAAAGGTTAAGAACGAGTTTCTTCTCGAACCTCAATGATTTGTAGGTCAGAATCAGGTGTAGTACTACTGACATTTAAACATGATTTTCGTGTGATTAATTAAACAAAAATTATTACCTAAATCTAAAAGAGTAAGATAAATATTTTTAACTTACATAGGTGTAGTTTTTAGACTCTTTTTTTTAAGGATTTTTTTCTTCTAAAAACTTTTACCGGGGTTTCTGGGGTATTTTTCGATACCAAATTAAAATAAGCAACCAAGATTAAAAGCAGAGGTCTAGAAACACATGAAATTCATTTTTAGAACCCACTGAACCGAAAGTAAAGCCTCCAATGAACGAATTTACCTGGTATTGGCCGGGACATTTACAGACGGTGTGGAGCTCGTTTGAGTCTGTAAGAGAGATTCACTACTCAGATTTACAGTCGGCAGTCTAAGCAAGATAAATAAATATTACTCAGTGAATCTAGAGGAATTAGAAGAGGTTCTAGCAAAAGTTAGCAAACAAAGAAAAGGAACTCGATATAAGAAACCGAATTTTACGTTTCAGAGAAATCATTTCGCGCCTCTGTCGAGTCAAACCGATCCAGAGCAATGTTTGTTGTTTGAGCTCCATCATTTCTTCTCTTTGATCTCTTTTCTCTTAACATCTGCAACGCCTCTCTTCTTCTTTCCGCAGTGATGTCCTTTAATTGTTCAGTTCTGAAAATTCATAAAATGAGTATCAATGAACCTAAAACGAAAGCATCAATAACCGAAAATATGATTCTAAAAACTTACTCCTTTTCAGATTCAGTTTTGCTCTTTGAATTTTTCAGAACAAGCTTTCCTGATTTGGTTTGTTTTTTGGCCACCCTCTCCGGTTGTTTTCTTTTCATTATGGGTATTTTTTCGATTTCTTTTTTTCTGTAACACACACAAACACATCAAATTTATACCAGATACAAATATCAGCAAGAAAAACATTCCTACATGCCAAAGGTCCCAAGTGAAGACACTAATAACCAAGTGAATGAAAATGACCAACCCCACTAAATCAAATACAATTCATGTGCTAAATAAAATGTGAAACACATTCAATCATCAAGAAAATATTTCTGCATGCAAAAGGACTCAACTGAACACTTGACAATCAAATGAATCAACTTGACCAACTCCACTGAACAATATCACATTTGTAATTTACTTAACAAGCATACATAAACAATTTTTAGCAAAAAAAAGCAAAACTAAACCAAATGAACATCATACTATCACATAAATGAACATCATCTAATACTTACTGGCTTTCAGATTCGCTTGTGCTCTTTGAAACCGTCGGCACAAGCTTCCTTTTTTTGATTTTTTTAACTACCTTCTGTGGTTGTTTTCTTTTCTTTGTCGATCTTTTTTCAATTTCTTCTTCTTCACTGCAATACATAAGAACAAGCGTATAAGAACAATTTTAGCCAAATAAAAGTAAAACAAAACCAATATGAACATCAAACTTACTGGTTTTTGGATTCACTTATGCTTTCTGAATTTGTGGAACTGCTTTCAGTTTTTCTTGTTGTTTCCGAATCCATCGGAATAATGTTTTGTTTTTTAACCATCCTCTGTTGCCTTGTTCTCTTGGCCGGCGGTGTTTTTCGGATTTGGATTAAGATTCAGATTCAGAAAAAGTGCCTTCTTCCGAAGAAAAATCCAGATCAACAATTTTCTTTTCTTCTTTCTTCCCTTTTCCTTTCTCTTTCCCCTTTAAAAAAGTTGGTTTGTTCTCCACCTTCTTTCTTTTTGTTTTTTCCTCCTTTATTTGCTTTCTATATAGAAGTCCCAAAAATACAAATTTGTTTAGTTAGCACAGTATTTTGGAAGCATCTAAAACGAACAAATACTCTAACAATTAGGTGAATCAAAATGAGCAAAAGCACTGAACCAAATATCATTTATGTGCTGAATAATACGTGATAAACATTCAATCATCAAGAGAAATATTTCTGCATGCACAAGGACTCAACTGAACACACTAACAATAGGTGAATTAAAATTACAAACTCCATTGAACCGAACAACTTTCATGTGCTGAATAAAAGTGATAAACATTTAATCATCAAGAAAAACATTTCTGCATGCACAAGGATATAAATGAACACACTAACAATTAAGTGAATCAAAATTAGAAACTCCACTGAACAGAAATAAAATAAGAACACATTTCATTCCAAGCCCTAGTTACGCAAAAAAAATGGAATCAGAATAAGTCGATCTATTGAATGAAGCAACTCAATCCAATAAATCTAAAATATAACTAGGAGAAATGAATTAATTATAACCTAAAACACAAGCTTATTTAGTTAGCAGAGTATTTTAGAAGCATCTAAAACAAAATTTTGGGGGGGGGGTTGTTTTATTTACCGTTGTGGCGGTTGCTTCCTGAGAAATTCGGTCGAGCATCATCTTCTTTGTCCATTGGGCCACCCACGGTGCCAGGGGAGCATCAGGTGCATCCAAGCGAGGGAACTTGGTTTCGTGAAAATAAATCAACATCAAAACAAAAACACAGCCATCAACAGACTGTTTCTTTTCCTTTCTCTTGTTTTCGATTCCCTTCCTCAAGTAGCTAAGCACATGATTTGCCTAATCCCACTGTTGGATGTTGTCCACACGAAGCGCATGCAGCTTATGGCTTGGGGAGGCCATGCTTACCGTCATCGGCAATAAGAAGCACTTCTGTACAAAGACGACAAAAGTCCTTCAAAATTTCTGCCGGTTCTCCTCCCCTTCAACACTCATATCAAGGACAGTAACACATTTGAGGCTGTCAATTATTGCCTTGTCTGCCTCATTTAGCCTGTCATACTCAACCTTTTCAGGAAAATAATTCCCTACAATATTTTAATAGTAACAAACCAGCCAAAAAGTCTCAGTTTAATTTTCTGTACCTAAATGAACCGAAACTAAAGGATGCAATGAACTGAAAATAAGTAGAGAGTGGAAAGTATATTACCACCGTGGTTTATGCCCAGCCCAGCTGCTATCTTGCCAGATGTTATGTATATTTTCCCATGGAGAGTTTTCAGGCATCCATGATAGTCATGATAGCAATCAATCAATTCTCTCAAGAGGCTGTGAGAGATGTTCATTTCCAAGACATTTGCCAACGCACCAAATTCCATTTCTTCAACAATATCTTTCTTTTCCTGACTCATTTCCTTGAACACTTTCACTATTGCCTTTGTCTAGCATCTGCAATCGTGATTTTTCTGCAAGGTTTCTAAACAGAATGTCATGATATATTTATAATACAAAATATATTTTATTCGAATGAAAGCGGATAAATATATTTGATGTGCTTACATTATAGCGCGACTTCTCCTTCTTTGACACTATTGTCTTTTTTATTTTTGCTGTAAAAACAAAAAAATTTGGTCAATAGTTCATTCAATACACCAATAAGCACAAGCATGCATATTTTAATCAAGTGAATAAAAATGTCCCAACCCACTGAACCGAACTCTATTGATGTACTAAATAAAATATGATAAATAATGAAACAGCTAGAAAAGGATTTCTACATGTAAAAGAACCAAGCTGAACACACTAACAATCAAGTGAATCAAAATTAGCAACTCC
The DNA here is from genome assembly GCF_059453495.1 of Arachis ipaensis. Taxonomy (NCBI): domain Eukaryota; kingdom Viridiplantae; phylum Streptophyta; class Magnoliopsida; order Fabales; family Fabaceae; genus Arachis; species Arachis ipaensis. The sequence goes on from NC_142440.1 coordinate 123,568,476, forward strand.
ACTAAACTGAACACAATTCATGTTTTGAATAAAATGTGATAAACATTCAATCAGCAAGAAAATTATTTTTGCATGCAAAAGGATCCAACTGAACACACTAACAATCAAGTGAATGAAAATGGCCAACTCCACTGAACCGAATGCCATCCATGTGCTGAATAAAACGTAATAGATATTCAATCATCAAGAAAAATATTTATGCATGAAAAAGGACTCAACTGAACACACTAACAATTAAGTGAATGAAAATGACCAAGCCCACTGAATAAAACACCATTCATGTTGTGAATAAAACATGATAAACATTCTATCAGCAACAAAAGCATTTCTGAATACAAAAGGACTCAACTGAACACAGTAACAATCAAGTGAATGAAAATAACCAACTCCATTGAACCGAATGCCATTCATGAGCTGAATAAAATGTGATAGACATTCAATCATCAAGAAAAATATTTCTGCATGCAAAAGGACTCAACTGAACACACTAACAATCAAGTGATTGAAAATGAGTAACTCCACTGAACCGAGTAACATTCATGTGCTGAATAAAACGTTATAAATATTCAATCATCAAGAATAGTATTTCTTCATTCTAAATGAAAATAAGAACACATTTCATTCCAAGTCCTAGTTATGTTGTAAAAATGGAATCAGAATACGTCAATCTACTAAACGAAGCAACTCAATCCAATAAACCTAAAATGCAACTAGGAAAAATGTGAGATTACAAGATTTTAAATGAATAGTAGTTTTTCTCATACCTTTCGCACTCTCTGTTGCTGTTTTCGTTCGTTTTTGCTTCTTCCTTCCAAAATCTTCTCGCGATTCTTCTTCAGTAGTGGTTTTCGCAGAGAACACGAGTGAAGTTTGAGTGATTTTGAGAGAGATTTGAACTTTTCTAGTAGCGGTTTCAATATTGATGAAAGAATGTTTTTTCATAGTGAAGCGCGAATGAATGTTAACGTTTCGTGTGTTTGGGTGTGTGGAAGTCACGTTTCATTTAATGAGATTGGATTATTTTGGTATTGGGGCAGCTTGGATGAACTTGGATGAAAAATTATATGGATATGTAGCATGCCTATTTGATTAATACTTGTATTGTACTTATATGAATCCATCATATCTTGGATCTCTTTTATGATTTTTAATTTTTTTCTCTTTGCTTATTGGTTTCTTCATCATTTATTAATGCTATTTCTAATTTCTTCATCAGCAAATTTTATGTTTATAGGTGCTTTTAACTGAATTTTTTCATAATATATTATTTTTTCTACTAATAGTTCTTTTAGAGTATTATGTTTAGTAAAATTTTCATTTGATTTTAAATCTAAATCAGTTTTAAGTACAACATGTTTTTCATTATCAATTAATATTATTTTATAAAAATCTAAATCTTGTTATTTAAAAATTTTTGAGATAATTGATAGTATTTATACATAACTACACAATAACAAGAATAAGTTTTAGAAATATTTTTTTGGATAAAACTTCTTTTTTTTTATTCTTGTTATAGTTTATCTTACAAGAGGCTTTCTATTCAAAAAATTTTTTTAGAACTGAGATATTTAACTATTTTTATTTTTTTTAGAAAATATATTTTTAGATTATAAAATTTTTTTGACTATTTTCTTTATGCTTCTCCTAAGCTACAAGTACTCTTTGTCTCCTACTCTCTCTAATATGATGCCTTCTAAAAGCTTACTCAGATCCTATTTATGTTGATTGAGTCTGATGGATAATTTCATTTCTACCCATATTTATTGTTCTTATGATGTTATCACTTATGTCATTTTTCATTAATTGCACCGACTACATCATTGGTGCCTTAGGACCTAAGCGCTTAGATCACTCTACAATAATATTAAGAGAGGTGTCTGAAGCTATTTTTTTTTCTGATTCCAAGGCATTTTTTTGCATGTGAGTAGACCTTTCTTCTTTCTCAATTTATTCACACATTTCTGAGATGCACATTTGGCACTTGTGATCTTCTCTATCTTGAATAAAAAAAAGTGAAGATTCTTTTTTATCCTTTTGGGTAGTTTTTTGGATGAAAAGTTCTACTGTGCTGAATGCAAGATCCTTCCGCATTCGCTGATGATACGTGTGTAGCCTGTAGTTGGAACGCGTGTCCAAAGAGAAGTACTATTGATCTCGAAATACTGGATGATGATGCCAAGAAAAGTCATCGTAGGCCCCGCACTTGGCAGGGTCTGTGCTAGTTGTCCGTGCTTAGCAAAAGATTTACTGATGATAATGAATGCAGTTAATGATAATATAATTGTTGTAATTAATAATATTTTTTATTAAATGGGCGGGGCCATTAAATAATTACCTAGATGGGCCTTTGATAGTGAACATGTAGATGTGGTGGTATGGTCAAAATAATAATCTTCTAAGAAGAATGAGTTCATGTTTGGTTGGGCTATGAGTAAAAGATCCAATGGTGTAGAGGAAAAATAAAGGATTGGGCATATGGGTATACGTAATGCATGCCTCATTACCCTTAATATCTGAGTCCAGTGTTAGAAGTAGTTTTTGTTTCCTTCTATGTCAAATTTTGTATGTATTAAAATGTCTAGATCAGTTTAAGGGGTTATTTTTTGTCTTTTAACTTTATTTTTAACAAAAGATAAAGTCAACTTACAGTTAGTTAGTTGATTGTGTTTTTTAATTAAGAAGGGTTTAAAAAAAGATGTTAGATATATACAGTATCCTGAAATTCGAATAGTCAAATGAGATTTAAAAAAATGAATCATCCAAAAAGTCATTTCCAATATTATACATGATAAAAAATGTAATTTATTATTTTTGGACTTCTATAAACAATAATATTAAAATGATTATTTAATATCTTAATAATATAATAAGGTGGAGAATAAAATTATGAATAATTTTTGTAATCATATTATACCAGTTGTCATTTTCATACATTAAATTAATCATTTAAGATTTATTTGATATATGTTATATCAATATATGTAATTACACTAAATTATTTATGTATATTAAAAATTCATGTTATATTATATAGGGCAAATCACAATATTAAACCAAATGGTAAAAGAAATTACAGAAATCTACCAAAGCAAAAAATGTAACAAGGATCACCGAAAAACATGTTTCTATGTAATTTGAATCAGCCTAAATCGAACAAAAAAACTACAAGTAATTCGAACCAAGTCAATTCAAGTTACTTGGGATGTAATTCGAATTTGTCCCATTCAAACTATGCATGCATGGAATCCAGGGTAGTTCGAATTCAACTAATTCGAATTATGCAAAGTGCAGTTCGAATCAAACCGATTCGAATTATAAGGGAAGCAGTTCGAAATGTATTTCAAATATAGCTGATTCGAATTACGTACATATAATTCGAAATTAGCTGTTTCGAATTATGAAGAACCAGATGTGTATAGTTATGGTGTGAACGTGAATTTCTCTAATTAGAGTGAAATACAATGGCTAGCGAGGAGAGTGTTTTAGTGTTGGTACATTATGGAGGGTCCATTAAGAAAAAAATACGCTCTGGTGTGAAGTTCACTGATAAGAATCCCCTGAGTATTTTTTTAAGACCCACAACAAGCTTCGATGAGTTCTTGAATTCTATAATACAGAAACTTGGGCTGCAAGGCGTAAAACGAGTAGAAAAGTTGTTCTATCACATTTCGATCTCGGTCTATTGAGCAAATATCTTTAAGTCGTATTTCTTAAAAAAAAGAACAACATTACCTATTGAAAATTTGGATTACTGATTACTATTCATGGTTAAAAAAAATCATACTTTTAAAGGTTTCACCCGTTGTTTTCCTTACTTCTCACACTATTTTATTTATTTGTGATCACTAATAAACCACTAGCAAAAACTACTTATATAACAATCATATCTAACTTAGCAACGCTATTATATGCGTGTTTTGCCATATATATATATATATATATATATATATATATATATATATATATATATAAACATGACAATGGAGTCATGAATAACAAAAGTTTTTATCTTAGAATAATACTAAATAAAAGAATAATTTAAAATTTTAAAATTTTAAACTATTAGTAATTAATGTTACATAATATATTTTAAAATAAGTCATGCTAATTAAACAAGTTAAACAAAAGCACTGGTAAGGTTGAATGGTTTTTTATATAGTATTTTTTTTATTGAGTGTTTAGAGTTTGCAATTTAGGATTATAGTTTAGGATTAGGTTAGGGTTGGGGTATTTTGGATTTGAAATTTGGGTTTAGGATATGTTCTTGAGAGTTTAATATTTAGAAGTTAGGATTTCAAGGTTAAAGGTGTAGGATTTTTAGGCTAGTGTTTAGGATCTAGTGAGGTATATTTAGTTTTTGTTTTAAATTAGTTTATTATTTTAAAAAATATTAAATATTAATTTAAAATTGACAAATATTTGTTATATATTTTTGAAAATTTAGGGTTTTAAGGGTTTATGGTTTGTAAATTAATTTGATTTTATAAAAGAGTAATATTTAATGGTTTGGAATGTTTTGTACATAATTTGAGAGAATGGGGGTTCATATGTATTGGGGTTTAGGGTGTACGTTCTCAAGATTATGGGTTGGAAATAAGAATGGTTAGCTGAGAATTTAGGGCTTAATATGTGTGAAGAAGGTCTCCTGGGTGTAGGGATGGACCTAGAGGACGGCGAGTAGTGGCCTTGGCTCCCTTCCCACCCAAATTTTAAGAAACTAAACTTACATACAATATATGTGTTTAAAAAAAATATTATGTAATTTATTAGTTTTATATGTATTAATTTTCACTATGTGATAGATTTATGTCTTAATTGTGTAATTTATTGAAACTGCAAACTTAACTAATTTAATATCATACCCTCAAGTTTTTATACTTTGCAAATAAGTCTTTATCTAATAATTTTTTTTACGCTAATATGTAATTATATTTTTATATACGTAGAGAAGAGACATATTTTTTTTTGAATCATGATATTTATGAATTAATTGTTTCTATTTGTGCAACAGATTTTACACCTAGTTAAATATAATGGTATGCACGGCAAATATTTTCAAATTCTAGGTGACGAATGCCAAAATTAAGGGCTAATAAAAAATTTAACCTTTTTCGATAAAGATAATAAGGGAAAAAATTATTGTTTGATTTTTTATATACATAGTCTTTCGTATGTTTAGCTGGAGACTCTTGTCAATTTACGGTCTTTTTTTGTAAAGGTAGTTTGATTTTATAAGTTTTTTGTGCCATGCGTGATCTATATTATCAGAGCAGAGTGGACCGTAAATTCAGTAAATTTATATTTCCGTAATAATTGCTATATGGTAAAAATACGTGTATTAAAAAATTAAAGATAATTGATTAATTTTTTGTGTGTTTTTCATAATAAGTAACGAAATAAATTAAGGTATAATTGTACTATAAATGGGATAGAAATATTTATAAAAGTTGTTGTAAAAGAATGATATTCCATGAGAAAAACAATTGAATTTACTAAAATGGCGTTATTGTTATTAATATGTGAATCGGTTTAAAATTTATTACACGTTGATAAAAGACTGATACAAGATAAATAGTTACCTGGTGTAAGTAAATAAATGCGGGAAATTAATAGGAAGAACAAAAGTAAAATTTTGATTCAAAATGAAAACACTTGTTATGAAACTGATAGTTCCAACAAAGGGGCTGTGACGGTTTACTAGAGGGGGGAAGCTGAGAAGACTTCCTTTACGTTTTGGGAGTTCTTTTTCGCAGGGAATTTGTATGAAGCCATTCCCACCTAACAAGTCCCACACATGGATACTGGTCATTTCTGTTACTATGTGGTGAGGAGAGGAAGAAAGCCCGGGATATACACGTCATGGGAAGAATGCAATCGACAAGTGTTTGGCTTCAAGGAGAGCGAGTACAAGGGCTTCATGGTAAGGTGCGAGGCGGAGTCCTGGTTTGATTTGTGACACAAAGACCCCGAAGGTGAGAAGACGATACTGGGGAATCAGGACTTGGTGGTAAGGTTTGGAGAACTCAAGGTTGGAGAGTCTGTTAGTGTTGCGGGCGATGGGAGCAGCAGATCTGGCACCGCCGCGACGAACCTCTTCCTTCGTGAGCTAGGTACTTCTTTTTGTGAAGTTTGTGGGTTATATTAGGTTTTCCTGTTTCATTTTACAGTTGTTCTCATAGTTGTGGTGATCTGTTTGGCATCTGTGGCTATAGATATCGCACCAAATTTTGACCCCAATTCATTTGTGATCATGGAAGACATGGAGCAGCTGCTGTTTAGGGTTTGTGCTCAACTGCAGGTTGGTCCTCCAGTATTTTTCCTGCGTGACGGTTTCCGGATGGAAGGAAAGAATTATCATGGGTTTGGGGTCTCTGTGCAAAGCCACGTCAAGGGGATTAACTTCTTTGTGTCTGAGAGGGTGTCGATTGATGAAAGATTGACAAGGCAGGATGCCGCCTTCATCACTTTGGAGAGCTCCTGGAGGAGGCAGAGGTGAAAATATTTGACTTTAATTATCAAGTTGCTCTTCGTTACAAGGAAGAGGTTGCTGAGGCACAGCGCCTGGCAAGGATGTCGGTGCCGGAGCGTGTAATGACACTGGAGAAAGAGAACGCTGAGCTTAAGCATAGGTTGTGACTCTACAACCACATGTTCAGGTAGGCAGCTAGGTTGGAATTTGCTATTGGGAAAGTCTAGTCATGTCCGATTTGTTACTTATGTGTTTTGTGCTTTCATTAGTTTAGGGGTGTAGTATGCACGATGATGTTTGAAATTTTGTTAAGGGCAATTTTATGTGTGTAAGATTCAGACGTTTATTTTGGCAGACAAGGTGTGTGTGTTGCGAATCTTGACATATGCCCACAAAAATTACCTGCTATGAATCATGGGAGGTTCTTTGAAGCATGTTATTAATCTTATGCAGTAATTAATTATAGAACTTCAATGTGATGCTGGCCTTTTTTTAATGGTTCCCTTGTCCGAGTAATTCTTTTGTTTGATGAAATCGAAGGTTGATTTAGATGTTAGTACTCCAGTGCCCCACATATTAACTGCACAATAAGTTTAACAGTAGGGTAAACTCCTTTTGGGGCGATAATGAGTTGGATGAAAAATGGACAACTGTTGTTATGTTTTAAAAATTGTAGCTAAAAAAATAAAGCTAAGCTTGTGGTCCGTCGAGAAAACTGGCTTTGATGAAGCTACAGGTAAGTAAACGGCTAGGGTTGGGGTTACGAGGCTCACAAAGCGGTTTTATGGAGAAAACAAATACAATATTCGAATAAGAGTATTTGAAAGGAAAGCTAGTTGGGAATAGGCGTGCTGATAGGGTTAGAAGTCATGTTTCCATATTGTCACTACGCAGATCTTATTGAACCCGAAAATCGTACATCGTTACGATCACGTCGAACACTTTCGTTGGTTGATGTGTTGATTACGTGAGGAGAAATATTGATTTTCTATTCACATCTCTGACAAAGGAAAATTGAAGCTTCACATGCACGTTTCGGAAGAACATCTTTTTCTTCTTTTTTTTTTTGTTGTTGGATAACCAAGTGTTTTCTTTATCGTCACAGAAAACGAATTTATAAAGTGTGGGAGTTTATTACTTTACAATCGATGTGTTATTTCGATCCTCGTAAACACGTTTTGGGGACATGTATGATGAGCTTTGATTATAATTTCATTATGTGTGATTATTGTATTTTAGAACAAGTATGCATTCATAATCGGGGTAAAATCACCTGATTTTGAGTTAAAGGGGATTAACTTTTTGGAAACTTGTCTTTGTGGTTCTGGGAAAAGACAAAGCTTTTTTCATTAGCCTTCTGTCATGTTATCATATCCGATGAGGATAATAACCCTGAACCCCCAGACTATGGGTGTCACATCCACCTTTTCTATTGAGTAGATAAGGAGTAGGTTGAAGATGGTTTCTATCTCCCTCGCAAAATGTTAAAAATTTTTTCGTGATATAAGAAGCTATTTTCCTTTATTTTACATTCACTGTTAGTACTTCCAGATGAGATGGGGAAAATATTATTGCCGCCCATTTTCAAATTATTTTAAAATGAATGTTATAGTTATGACTAATTGAATTTGTGTTTGGAGTCCGCCTATGCACAAAGCAAATTAGGTTGTGATGGATAGTGGATAGGTGATTGAAAGGAATTTGATTGTTGATATAGAATTTCACAAATAAACTCTCGTTGCAAGTATAGTTCTAAACCAACAAACAATCCTCAATAAAAAATTTGGTTGTCACAAGTACAAACCCCAATAAAAATTAACCGAAGTATTTAAACCTCGGGTCGTCTCACAAGGAATTGCAATGAAGTAATCAATTATTGGCTATGAAGATGCAAGGGGTTTGATTTGTAGTTAACAAGAAAAGTAAATAACAAGATCTAATAAAATAAAGGAAAGAACTCCTAGCTAGACATAGGTAATTTGAGATCACCATCCTTGTCTACAAATCATACATTAATAATTATGAGGGACCAACCCATTTCGTCTACTCCTATGCTTGAAGTAAGTATAATGTCTACCTCAATGCATTAAGTATGTCAAATAGGCTTGATCAACATCAATCCATAAGTCCTACCCTAGCTACTAATTGACTTAGTAGTAGGCTAGAGTCAATGGTTATTAAATTGACCATATAGGGTTCTTAAATCACCAATTCAATGAGACCCAATGACTCAAGGTCACTCAATTCCCTTAGCCTAGGCCAAGAGTCAAGAAAACTACTCAAAAACTAGAGAAAATATTTCATCAAACACCTAGAGTGCAATAAAAGTAAACATCACAAAATGCAAGAATTAACAAAACCCATAACTATCATAAGCAAGAAATCAACAATAGCAATGAAAGTAAACATAAAAGAAGACATGGAAACATAACATTGCATTAGAAGAAATCAAGATCCAACAATGGTTCATCAACATAAAAGAGAGCAAAATAAGAAATTAACAAGAGAAACTAAGAAGATTAAGACAATAGAACACTAAAATATAAAGAGAATTGAAATCAAAACAAGAATTGAAAGAGAAATTTGAGAGAGATTAACCTAACTTTACCCTAATTTCTATCCTAAATCTATAGAGAGGGGAGAGAGCCTCTTTCTCTAGAATTTTACCCTAAAACATGATGAAAACTAAACTATGACTACTTGGGTCTTTCCCCCTTCAATCCATGGGTTCAATATCATTAGAAATGAGTTAGATTGGGTCCAAAATGCTTCAAAAATCACTGGCCACGAGTTGCCTTAAGTGAGTCACGCTGATCCTGCAATGCGTGCGCGTAGAATGACTCATATGCATCGCCAAACGCAAGGCAACTATAGCAAATTTTATATCTTTTTGAAGCCCCCGGATGTTAGCTTTCCAACGCAACTAGAACCGCTTTATTTAGATCTTTGTAGCTCAAGTTATGATCAATTTAGTACGAAGAGGTCAGGATTGACAGCTTTGCAATTCCTTCATTTCTTCATGAGTTCTCCCACTTTGCATGCTTTTTCTTCATTCCTTCAATCCAATCTTTGCCTTCTAAACCTGAAATCACTTAACAAACATATCAAGGCATCGAATGGAATTAAAGTGAATTAAATTTAGCTATTTTAAGGCCTAAAAAGCATGTTTTCACACTTAAGCACAAATTTAGGGAGAATTACAAAATTATGCTATTTCATTGAATAAATGTGAGAAAAGTTGATAAAATCCCTTAAATTAAGCACAAGATAAAGCACAAAATTGGGGTTTATCAAACCTCCCACACTTAAACCAAGCATGTCCTCATGCTAAGAGTAAAGAAGGACAAGAAAAGGGATATGAACAATACAAAGAAACTATATGCACCTATCTATATGAATGCAACTAAATGCAAAGAGATTCTACCTACTTGATTAAAAGTAAATCAATCTCCAAGAACATATATAAACAAGTAGGGCTAAGATCATATGACGATTCATGAATCCTACCAATTCAAATATCAAAATGAAGTTTAAATAGACTTGCAAGAAGAAAGCTCATGAAAGCAGGGAACAAGGAATTGAGCATCGAACCCTCACTGGAAGTGTATCCCTCTATTCGCTTCAAGTGTATAGGGTTGATCACTCAATTCTCTTCTAATCATGCTTTTCAAGATTTGTTTTTCATCTAACAATCAACAATTATTCAATGCATGCATACATTCATCATGAGGACTTATTCATAGGTTGTAATGGGGTTAGGGTAAAGATAAGGATGCATATGGTCAAGTGAGCTTGAAATTTGAATCTTTGATTAACCTAAACTCTCACCAAACACATATGACAACCTATACAATTCTAATACATACCTAGCTACCAATGATTCCCACTTTTTCACATACTCATGCATTCTCTTTAATTCATATTCCATATGCATTATTATTGTTACTTTACTTTGGGGCATTTTTGTTCCCTTTTTATTACATTTCTTTTTTTTTTCTATATATTTTTGTTTCTTTTATTTTTTTGTTTCTTTTTCTACATTTTTTTTCACATTTTTTTCACAACAAAGTACATACAAACGTATCAATGCATATGGTTTTACATATTTAATGCATAAGCACGTACCCAATCCCATGATTTTCAACAAAAATACAAAATACACTTTTACCTTAACCAATGTCCCAAGTTTTCCCTACCCAAATGATACATACCCTCACTAGCCTAAGTGATAAACCATTATTTTATGGTTTATATTGTGTTTAATTGTGTGGTTTTATCAAATCTTTACCCACTTATTCATTAAATTAGCATGTATTTACAATTCCTTCCCAAAATTACCCTATGGTTGAAAAACTGCTTCCTAGAGATTTTTAATTATGTATTTTAATTCTCCTTTATTCTATTCGATGCCGTGATCTGTGTGTTAAGTGTTTCAGGCTTTATAGGGCATGAATGACTTGGAGATTGGAAAGGAGGCTTGCAAAAATGGAAGGAAGACAATAAATTGAGGAGATTACCAGCGAGAAATAACGCGGACGCATGACTCACGCGACCGCGCGAAATAGAGGAAATTACAGTGACGTGCCCGCATGCCTGACGCGAACGCATGGAATGGAAACTGCACAAGTGACGCGAAGGCGTGGACGACGCGCACGCGTGGCAAGGCAAGACGCTGGATGACGCGATCGCGTGACGTGCGCGATCTGCAGAATCTGCAGAATTCGCTGAGGGCGATTTTGGGCCCTGTTTTGACCCATTTTTCGGTCCAGAAAAGTAGATTAGAGCCAGGGAACATGCAGAGACTAAAGACAACATTCATTCCGCATAATTTTAGTTTTAGATCTGATTTTACTCCTCCTCTAGGTTTTCTCTCTACACATTCATAGTTCTTAGGAATTGATTTTATTGCTTTTTGGATTGGGATATTGAGAAGAGTTATCACCTCCATCAAGATTTCGTCATTCTAGTTTGTTTCCTTACTTGTCACTTATTCTTCCATGTCCTTAATTTATTCAGAGTTACTATTGGATTATTTTTAGAATTTATTAATACAAGAATTATTTTTATTTTTAATTGGTTTCTTTGATTATTATTATTTATCATGTCTCTCTTTATTTCTCTTTCTTATTTTGTGAAATTTATATTTATAATGAGCGAGTAGTTCCATAAATTGATTGGGAGATAATTGAAAGGAGAATCTTGAGTTGGAATACTCAAGAGAAAAATTGTAATTGGGTTTATTGTTGGATCGCCTTCTAGTCACTGACACTAGTCCTTCCCAAGGGAGAAGATTAGGACTTGTGAATAGAAATTGCCTTCCAACTTGCTTGACTTTCCTCTACCTAGTAAAGGATAACTAAGCAGAACAACCTTCAATTATCATTTTGATCTTGGGAGAACTCCATCAAGGATAGGGCTTCCAACTAATCTACTCCCAGTCAAGGTTTTTATTTAAATTACACAAATTCTCTAATTTAATTTCCTATTTACCAACTCAAACTATTTTAGAAAACATCTGGTTAATAAAATAGCACACCTTTCTGTAACTCGTTGGGAGACGACCTGGGATTCATACTCCCAGTATTTTAATTCTAATTTTGTGACAACCCCTTCTAAATTGATAAGTGGATTTTCGGTTGGTTAAGAACTGTACTTGCAACGTATCTCTTATAATAATTTCTTAACTCGCCAATTTTCGCCACGTCACTAAGCTAATCAAAGATTCAAATTAAGGGACATTTATTGTTTTTCACTTAAGGGTAGTGATGTGCTAACATTAAGAACAAAAGGGACTAAATAGGCTCAAAGTTGGCTAACAAGGGTTGATGAAAGGTAGGCTATTTGGGTAAGTAAGCTAAATGAAATGATGGCCTCAATCATATAAATGCATTCATACACGGAATAATGGACATAAAGAATCAAACAAATCAAAGATTACAATCATAGAGAGAGAATAATACACACAAGAATGGAAATAAGTGGTTATAAGATGTAACCACGTAATTGGGCTCAAAACTCACATGCTTGTGTTCTTAACTAAAAAACAATGTTCCAAAATAAATTCTTCAAGCAAGTTCAACAAAAAAATTTTTCAAATTGGTAGGGTGTCCTAAAACAATTTTTCTTGTTAAAGAAATCATGACCCTAACCAAGTAGTCCTAACATAAAAAGAAGTGGTAAAATATGTACAAATTTTAACTATCATGCAACCTATCATGCAATGCAACAACTAATCTAACAAAGACAAAAATTGAAAAATTGGTGTTGAAAAAGAAAATTGCTACCCATGGAGATCGGTCGAACGACCTCCCCACACTTGAAGATTGCACCATCCTCGGTACATGCAAAGAAGAGCAAGGTGGACGGGTTGCTACAATTGATGAGCTCCTTCAAAAGATTGTGCGGGTGAACTTGTTTGTTGCCCCAGTTTAAAGCTTTTCCTTTTTCCTCTTTTTGGTAGCCAACCTAAAAGGAAAGAAAAAGAAAGAAAATTAAGCTTACAACAAAGATATCAAAGCAATAGAACATAGGCGGCGGCTAATGCCAAATAAGAGTAGGGTTCTCACTACATGTTAGCTACGCATGTAAGTGAGAGAGCAATATAGGCAAATGACATAGCAACAAATACTTGATGCAAGAATAAAGTCAAAGTATAAGTGAATAACATGAAGAGCATGTTGAGCATCAAGTTCAAACAAGAAAGAGTGGGCCATGAAAGACAATAGAAGTTCATATCAATGCACAAAGAATGCAAGAGTCATCAAAGATTAAGAATTGATTCAAAAATTTCATCACCCCACAATGTCAAACAAGTCAAGAGGCACCAAGATTAACCAAGAAATTCTCAACAATTGAGTAAGAGAATTCAACACCATTATTAAAATAAAAAATTTAGAAAAGAGAAGAAGAACAAGCTATTAAAACAAAATTAACATGCAATGAATGAAAATAAGTAAATGCAACAAATAAAAGAAAATAAGAAGTAAGAAAAATGAGAAGTGAAAATTTGGAGAGTAAAAAAGGAAGAAAGTAGAAGAAAGGAGAAGGAAGGAAGAAGAAAGAAAGAAAGAAAAGAAGAGAAGGGAGAGAAAAGAAAATAGGGGAAACATGGCGCAGAGGGCGACGCGCGCGCTTCATCCACGCGTACGCGTGGGAAGCAGGTGGGACAAGCGACGCGTACGTGTCATCGACGCGTACGTGTGGGAAGTAATTGTGCTCCCAGCACAAAGTTCGCACAATTCTCGTACAACTCTCTGGTTTTTGTACCAGGAGTTGTAGAAACGCAATCCACGCCTACGTGTCGTCCACGCTTACGCGTGGACGCCGGCTTTTTTTTAAACATATGAAAACAGAAACAGGGCACTCTTCTATTCTACAAAGCATTCTAAAAACAATCAAAATTCAAATTTAACAACAAATCTTTTTTGGTTTTTGAAAAATTTTCAAAATACAAGGCAAACAAAACTTACACTACAAGCAAAACACAATTCAACAACAACTATCCTACAAATAAAGGCACAAATTTAATTAAACAAACTAACAACCAAAACACTAAAACAAGTATAAAAGGAAGAAAAAAACTACCTAACAATGGCAACCCAATTCATTCATTGATTATATATACAAGAGAATGGAAAGAGTTTACCATGGTGGGGTGTCTCCCACCTAGCACTTTTAGTTTAAGTCCTTAAGTTGGACATTTGGAAAGCTCCTTGTCAAGGTGGCTTATGCTTGTATTCATCCTTGAACTTCCAAGAATGCTGGCTCCTCAATTAGTTGTTAGAATTTTCAACCATCTTCACCAAGCTTGGATGAGGTTCTTTCCAAGATATGAGCTCCCAAAATTGGTCTTCATGTTGTGATCCGGGATCCCATATCTTATTTTCACACCCATCTTCTAATTGATCATCATGATTCCACTTGGGTGGTAATTGATCTGAATTCTCTATAAAGCCTCCAAACAACTTTCTAGACCCATGCAATTTGGTTCTACACCAACCATTTCTATTCAACTTTGAATATACAACCATCATAAACTTAGAGTGATGTTTCCAACCACCACACAGCTCTCTCCTACTCTTAACTCCACAAAGAGCTCTAAGTTGACCATCATTTTCAATCAAACTATATTCAAGTGATAAAGTAAAGATTTGGGATAAGAATTTTACCCACTTGAATATTGTGTAGGATGGTGACTTAGGAAGGGGTGGTTCCAATGATCTTGCAAGTTCCACTCCCTTGTACTCTTCCTTGATTACCTCCACCTCTTTACAACTTTCCTCAACTTCAACCTCTTCCTCTTGGTCGCTCTCTTCCAATTCAATCTCTTCTTCATTGCTCACCAAGGACATGGGAGGTTGTGCATCTTTTTCTTTGATCTCAATTTCAAGCCCAATGGGAGATGATTCAATTGTAGATAAGAAATTCTCAATGATTGAATCCATCTCTTGATCTATCTCTTCCAATCTTTCATCATTCATACTATGCCTTGGAGGTTGCGCATTATCCTCCTCAACACCAAATTCAAGCTCATTGGAAGAAGGTTTAACAACTTCCACAAGATCATCAACAATATCACTTGGCGTGGAAGTGTTCTCAAGCTTGAAATCCACCTCTTGTTTAACTTCCTCTAGCTCTTCAACCACTTCTTCTTCTTCAACAATCTCTTCCTTCTCCACTTGTTGCAAGACATACCCCCTCTTCTTGTCCTCATGTTGGGATTCTAAAATCTCCTTCCTACTCCACTCTTCGACTGATTTCTCACATTCATCTGTGGAGGTGCTTTGCTTGTTGCATGAGTCCCATGAGTCCAAGGTGGCTTTAATTTTGGCAAGTTTAGCCATGATATCTTCGCACGTCTTTTGGGCTTCTTCTTGCTCTTTTTGACAGAGGATTGCTTGAGGCCGGTCCATTACTTCCTTGAAGTAATCCATTAGCTCTTGTTCCACTTGACAAACATAAGTTGGATCATATTGCTCTTGGACCAATGGATATGGGTATTCTTCCATGGAGAGTTATGGTGGAAAGGTGAATTCACTTTGTGGTTGAAAGTTATCATACATGGGAAGTGGTTCATCTTGGTAAGAATAGTGAGGTGGTGGTTCTTGAGGGTACTGGTAATGGAATTGGGGTGGTTCTTGGGAGTAGTTGTCTTGGAATTGTTGTGGTTCTATGTATGGTTCATAGAGCTCATAAGGTGGTTGGTATGATGGATATGGATTGAGGTCATATGGAGGTGTTTGGTGGTATGGGGCTTGTGAGTAAGGTGGTTCAAAATTATGTTGGGGAGGTGGTTCATAGGCATATGGTGGTGGTTGTTGACAATCACAATAAGGATCACCACATCCATTAGATTGATATGCATTAGGATTGGAATTATACCTATAGGAAACCGGAGGTTGTCGTTGCCAAGAAGGTTGATCAATCCCTTGAGGCTCCTCCCATCTTTGATTGTTCCATCCTTGATGCATATTGTCATTGTAGCTTCCATTTCCTACAACATAATTTGAACCAAACTCATAGCAAAGAGGTGAGAATTCATAGTAGCAAATAAAAGCAGAAGCTAACAAAAACAAGCAACAAAGTCCTAAAATTAACAAAAACTAACAAGCAAGCAAAACGCAAACATATTCACATATTCACAATAGCCAATAACATAGCACCATTGTAATTTCCCGGCAACGGCGCCATTTTGATTGAAAGGAATTTGATTGCGGATATAGAATTTCACAAATAAACTCTTGTTGCAAGTATAGTTCTAAACCAACAAACAATCCTCAATAAAAGATTTGGTTGTCACAAGTACAAACCCCAATAAAAATTAACCGAAGTATTTAAACCTCGGGTCGTCTCACAAAGAATTACAATGAAGTGATCAATTATTGGCTATGAAGATGCAAGGGGTTTGATTTGTAGTTAACAAGAAAAGTAAATAACAAGAACTAATAAAATAAAGGAAATAACTCTTGGCTAGACATAGGTAATTTGAGATCACCATCTTTGTCTACAAACCATACATTAATAATTATGAGGGACCAACCCATTTCATCTACTCCTATGCTTGAAGTAAGTATAATGTCTACCTCAATGAATTGAGTATGTCAAATAGGCTTGATCAACATCAATCCATAAGTCCTAACCTAGCTACTAATTGACTTAGTAGTAGGCTAGGGTCAATGGTTATCAAATTGACCACATAGGGTTCTCAAATCACCAATTCAATGAGATCCAATGACTCAAGGTCACTTAATTCCCTTAGCCTAGGCCAAGAGTCAAGAAAACTACTCAAAAACTAGAGAAAATATTTCATCAAACACCTAGAGTGCAATAAAACTAAACATCACAAAATGCAAGAATTAACAAAATCAATAACTATCATAAGTAAGAAATCAACAATAGCAATGAAGGTAAACATAAAAGAAGACATGGAAACATAACATTGCATTAGAAGAAATCAAGATCCAACAATAGTTCATCAACATAAAAGAGAGCAAAATAAGAAATTAACAAGAGAAACTAAGAAGATTAACACAATACAACACTAAAATATAAAGAGAATTGAAATCAAAACAAGAATTGAAAGAGAAATTTGAGAGAGATTAACCTAACTTTACCCTAATTTCTATCCTAAATCTAGAGAGAGGATAGAACCTCTCTCTCTAGAATTCTACCCTAAAACACGATGAAAACTAAACTATGACTACTTGGGTCCTTCCCCCTTCAATCCTTGGGTTCAATAGCATCAGAAATGAGTTGGGTTGGGCTCAAAATGCTTCAAAAATCGTTGGCCATGAGTTGCCTTAAGTGAGTCACACTGATGTTAGCTTTCCAACGCAACTAGAACCGCCTCATTTGGACCTCTGTAGCTCAAGTTATGATCAATTTAGTACGAAGAGGTCAGGATTGACAGCTTTGCAGTTCCTTCATTTCTTCAATCCAATCTTTGCTTTCTAAACCTGAAATCACTTAACAAACATATCAAGGCATCGAATGGAATTAAAGTGAATTAAATTTAGCTATTTTAAGGACTAAAAAGCATGTTTTCACACTTAAGCACAAATTTAGGGAGAATTACAAAACCATGCTATTTCATTGAATAAATGTGAGAAAAGTTGATAAAATTCCCTAAATTAAGCACAAGATAAACCACAAAATTTGGGTTTATCAATAGGCCTACGGCCATATTGGGCATAATTGTGCCAAACGGGTTCCCCTTGGGCCCATGGTGGTGGCACTTAACAAAATAAAGGAGGGATGTTCCTTCCTCACCCTCATTGCTAATGTCATTGTACTTGAGATACATTAAATGAAGTATCCGATATCAGACGAGAAGGAAAAGAGCTCCATAAAGGATAAGAGTACTTTGGACAAGAAAGCGGCAAAAACCACCGATGTGGACGTCTCTCTTGCTAGGTATAAATAGTGCATTTTTATATTTATGCTCCGTGAATGAAGTTAGGAACTCGTTTCCAAGTAACATGGTAAGTATTTTTTTTTTCTTCAGTAAGGTGGTGAAAGGTGCTACAGGAGGACGTGGAGGAAAGTCACTAGAGGATAACATGTTGAACGTGTTAAACATGGTTCAAGAGGTAAGGAGAAACAAGTCATGTTGTTCTCTTCCTGTTTATGTACACAAAAATGGCTAGTGTTTGGGGTAGGTAACCTTCCTAACTGTTGAAACAAAGCATGTTCTTTCAGAGAAGGACGTCACGAAGACGATTCTCAAGACCCACAACGACCAAGTGCGCACCATAACGGAGCTTCTGGTGGATCACGGCATAGCCATTCAAGCGTTGCTGACCCATGTAAACACGACGAAAGACGACAAAGGGAGGAAAAAGGACCCAAAATCAAGGCATCCAGCATTTGTGCGGACTGGGAGGAGAAAACTGGCCAATGTGGAGCAAAAAGAAAAGACTGCACGGGGAAAGAAGTCCACCGTGGGCCAGGAGATGCCTCCTGGAAAATCGCGTGCCAAGGAGACCATGTGTTCTTCCTCCTAAAGGAAGTCCCCACGCTGCACGGATAACCATGGAGGGCAACCCCGTCAAGTAGAAGTAGCCAAGACAAAGGTCATGTCTCTGAAGGTGAGGCTTTATGTAACAGTACGTTAAATTTTTTTTGTCCAGCTAGGTGACAAAATACGTGTACCTGAATACTCTGTTCATTTGTGTGTATAGCGGAAACTAAATTTTGAGGACCTGAACTCGTCATCGTCGCCTGGGTCTGATCTAAGGCAGACTGAGCCCGGCACTCCCTTCACCTACCACACTCACCACAGACACTTTGGCGCTGAAGACATGGCTCAGGTGAGAATTTTTAGTACAATATGGAGCCGTCTTTGCATGTTCACCACTGAACCATAGTCTTTAGTTATTATAACGGTGGTGTATTCTGGTATACAGTGCTTGAATCTGTCGTTTTGCCCCCCGGAGGGTATGCACTTCATTGGAAAAGAACTTGCTGTTGCGGCATTCATATTCTCGTCCAACATGGACACCAGGTACGCTTATTTTAGTCAGATAGATTGTTAATAAAATACATGTTGAATAAACCTAAATAATGGACTAAGTTGTTTTGTGGCAACAAACCTTGAGTTGTATATTCAAACTGTATGGTACAGGGAGGTCCTGGTCGAGGACGAAAACTCTCACGGTGATCGAGCTACACTACTGACGTTGCATCCGGGCCAATTGGTTGTCGAGGATGTAAGTTCAACCCGACTGTGTGAAACCATAAGCATTGGAACCGCAAACATGTTGAGTTTTTATAAGAATTTATTTTCACCATCATGCAAGTTATAAATCTTGCTTGCACGATGTTAATGCATGAGAACAACCTGCCGTGCTGGTTTCTTCCTACAACATTTTCGGTAAATGTTACTACACCGTATATGTTTTCACACATTTTTGGCCAAGCGATTCATATATCAATGGTTTTACCTATGAGGCTTACCCTTTTGCAGCAAGTGACCCTTAGCCCAATGAGTCATAGCATTGACACATTCGAGTATATTCGCCAGAGGTTCATGGGATATGCAGATGATCTATGAATGGTGACTATTTCGGTTCCATAATTAGTGAATACTTAAATATGTTATGTTGTACTGAATTAACCATTGTGTCTTTCCTTTGCAATGCAGATATATGTCCCCATGCATAGAGACAATCATTGGTATCTAATGGTAATTGATCTTGTCAATTACAAACTGCTGTATTTGGATTCTACAAAGCACAGCAACCATAGAGAATCAAGAGTCTCGCAAATGAAGTTTGTGGTAAGAGAGTGTAATTCTTCCAAAGTATGGCCTTTTCCTGAAAAGGATGGTGATTGCTATATTTTATGTGATACATGTGTTTGACATTAATTCGGACCAATTTTATAATTTGAGGAAGGCATTCTTTGTTGATCATTACAAGTCACACCCATCAATTTTTGACATTATGGAGCCACCCGTAGGCCAGCAAGCAGAGCAATCATAAGGACTCCTAGTTCCTTCCCCCTTGCTTTTCAAACCGTATAAACATGCAAACATTAGTAGAATCCATTTTGGGTTCTTAGGGTTTGGTTACCTACTCATCATTTACTAACGAACAGGAATGATTGTGGAGTTTAGGTTTGCCAATGGATGATGCTGAACTTGGTTTGTGGGAATATTGAGTTGGAGGTAATTTCTTTATACACTCACTTGCATATTGCCTCACTTACCAGAGCCACATGCCTAAGGACTTCATTGTTGTTTTGTAGGAGGTTAATGATCAAACAAGAATGAGGCTTGCCCTTGACTTGGTGATGAGAGCTTATAATCCTATCGCTCGTGATGTTTCCCGCAGAGCAATCCGATTTTGGGACATCGAGATGCAAAGGTCGACTCGGTCTACAAAAAAGGGCAGGAAAAAATTGCGAAGCCAGTTAGTTCTCCTAGTCAAAGCATCACCATATGACATCCTGGGTCTTAGCGCTAGCCACCAACTATTTTGTGGCAGAGCAACACTCTTAGGGGATACATGTAGTTTGTATTTTGTGGCGGAGTTATGCTCTTAGTGGGGCACATGCTATCCTGATCGTCGTTTAGGGCCATGCATTTTGGTTACTTGCATTTCTCATGGAGACCAAACAGATGTCATTTTGATAGCATATTAGGGCCCCTAATATGCAATTCATCTCTGATATTAGGCACCATAATATGCTTTTTTTGTGTGATGCATTTGCCGATTATATTTTGGGATTCGTGTAACCCCCGATGTGAATGGGTGATGGCAATGTCATTATGTGGTGTTCCAGATAAACAATTGCTCTTGTTAAGAATACATGCCATTATTAGAGCTATACGTTTTTTCTTGTTAGATCTAAATTTCATTTTTATCATTGCGTAATCACCTTCACCTATCATGCATAAACCGTGTGACCTCTTCATTGCATGGTATCAAAGGTGAATTTTGTGACAGAGCCCTTTAGAGACCACTTTTCCAAGTCCAAAAACAGTTGGATGTTGCTGGGCCCGATGTCCATATGCACCTGTGTATGTAAATGTATTCTGCAGACAGACCAATACACATTGTGTCGAACAAAAAAGAATGCCAACATAAGAGGTTCCAACGAATACAAGGAATAATCCCACAAAATCCACTGCAGGAATAACAATGTGTTCTCGGCTTTTGATGTGCCCAGATACAGATTAATTAATCTATTATCACTTTCGAAAAAATTGGCAACAACATCAAACTGAAAGAAATTGAATACAATCCAAGGGTTCACACCAACTCGTAACCACATCAAGTAATATCAAAGTATTCAACATATCGCATGCAAAGTTCCTTATACCCCTGTGGTACTCCTAATTTGTCTAGCTATGAAATGGCCTCACGAGTCATGCTTGCATGCTGATATGTTGAGTGGGCGCCTCTCTTGGCTTTGCAATTGTACCAATTTTGACTCCATGAATGAACGATTGCTACTGCAACAGAATACAACAGATTTTATGTCAAACCAATAGAGGTTACAACAGTCATGGTATTTACAAGATTTGAATGTCTATTTTCAAAAACTTTGATTAGAATTAATTAATTTAATACATAATGCTAACTACCGTAACTCACTACGCAGCTCTCTATAGTTGACCAAAATTATTTCAGCCAACTATGACTACACTCTATATGCAAGATAACCATAAGTGATTGCATACTGCACTGCTAATTAGTCCAACATTAACGCAACCACCAATCATGACACTATTTACTAGTTATTATGATAGGTGATAATTATGCTTATCTACTTATTACGTCAGCTTATAATTCAACTAGCAAACGATACACTCTTCATGCATCCTAATTTGTTAAGTTCTTATATACTATTAACTGTTTCTTAGTACTCGATTCAAACCTGCACAACCGAAAATAACTCACCGTGTCTAGTTAGACGTTATTCGCTTTGCTCCTGGGGGTCCGAAAACAAGTTATCACCCACGCATTCATTGTCCTGTAATCAGAGTGTTGGTAAAAATTTGGATACTGCATATGGATAATAAGTTTGATGAGACACTACAAATGAAATAACTAACTCGGTCAGGCATGTCTAAGTCATCCCCCTCGTATGCATCGTCTCTCAAATCGTGTTGTTCATCATGTTCACCCTTCGCTGGGCAGTTTCTCTTTGTGTGTCCCGTACCCTTGCAGAAGGTGCAACGTCGCCTTTTACCAAGGCATTTTTTCTTTCCAATTTTTGGGGCCCCCTTTGACTGAGCAACAACTGGGTCCCTAACCACAGGATTTGCTTCACCGGCATGTTCGGCGCTCGGCCTAACCCCATAATGATATGCCTTGTAATCCAACTCGAGGTCTTTACATAAGGACTGAATTCCACGCATAGCCTTCTGGAATAACGCCAACCTTTGTGTCCCCAGGAAAAACATCCACTGCGATGCGGAATGGAGTGCCCATGCCAGAGGATAACACCGTGTTTGCTAACGTCTCCCCAACTTTTCGTGTACTGCTCAGGGGACTTTGCATCAGTTCTCTACCTCCTCAGAATGAGCTTATCGGGTATCTCCTTCAAATGCTCTGCCTTCATCACAAAGAACATGTGCTTGCATGGGATATCCATGCTTCTTCCAGAAATTACATTGACAACTTACCTTCCTAGTCGACCGACCAAAGGACGCCATTATGTGCACATCAGGTTCCTTGATGAACGGATTTTTTGATGGTATAGAATTCACAAATGAAATCTTGTCGAAGTATAGTTTCTAAACCAACAATAATTCCTTCATACAAAAATTTGTTTGTCACAAGTACAAACCCCTAATGAATCTAATAACCGAAGTATTTAAACCTCGGGTCGTCTCTCAAAGGCATTGCAGGGTAGTATTCTTGTTATTGGCTATGGACATGTACATTTTGGGGTTTTGGATGAGAAACAAGAAAAGTAAATTGTAAAGGAATTCAAATGACGAAAAGGTCTTGGCAAGGTTTG
This sequence comes from Arachis ipaensis, assembly GCF_059453495.1. Taxonomy (NCBI): domain Eukaryota; kingdom Viridiplantae; phylum Streptophyta; class Magnoliopsida; order Fabales; family Fabaceae; genus Arachis; species Arachis ipaensis. The sequence continues at coordinate 123,591,415 of NC_142440.1, forward strand.
GTGGTCAAGGATCTCTATCCTTATCACTAACCACAATATCATAATTGTAAGGATCAATCCCACTAAGTCATCCTCTAACAAGTAAAGGATAGTCAAGTGAGCTATATCAATCCAAGTCCATAAGTCCTAGCTATTCACAAATTGAATTAATGAGAGCTAGAGTCAATGGCTACCAACTATGAATCACTTGGACATTAGTAACTCAAGAATTCCTAAGTTACCTTCCCAAGCCAAGAACATAAAATGCTACTCTAACATCTTTTCAAGCATTTTGACAAATACTTGGAAGGTATAAAAGGAAAGCATAGTAAATTGACAACAAGAATGAAATCTAACAACAATTTATTGCAAAGAATTAACAACAACAATCTCAGAAAGCACAATTAACATGAATTACCTCAAATTGCATTGAAAGAAGATAAAAGGAACAAGAGCAGATCATAGAATCAAAGTAGAAGAAATTACAACAAAAGAATAGAAGAACAAGATGTAACAACAAAGGATTGAAATGTAGAAGTAGATGAAAGCATGAATTAAAATCTAGATCTAAGCTTATTAACCTAAACCTATTCCTAATTCTAGAGAGAAGTGAGAGCTTCTCTCTCTAAAACTAACACTAAAACTAGATCTCAACTCCCTAATGTTTTCCCCTTCGATGAATGATTATTTCCTCTTCAATCCTTGGTCCTTTTAAGTGTTTTTGCGCCAAAGTTGGTTTAGATTGGGCCCCACAGCTTTTGTGAATTCGCTGGGCACGTTTTCACTTAAAAATCATGTGCCAGCACCGACGCGTATGCGTACGCGTACAGCACGCGTGCGTGTCCATGGGGTTTTTACGATCCACGTGTGCGCGTCTGTTGCGCGTGCGCGTGGATGAGCACAACCAAATCTTTGGTTTTTCCATGTGTTCTCCACTTTGCATGCTTTCCTCTTCACTCCTTTGATCCATTCCTAACCTTTTCAACCTGAAATCACTTAACAAACAAATCAAGGCATATAGTGGAATCAAAGGTGAATTAAAATCATCAAATTAAAGGTCTAAAAGCATGTTTTCACACTTAAGCACAAAATGAGGGAGAATCACAAAACCATGCTATTTCATTAAGCAAATGTGAGAAAAGATTGATAAAATACTCTAAATTCAATACAAGATAAACCCTGAAAACGGGGTTTATCAACCTCCCCACACTTAAACCATAGCATGTCCTCATGCTATACCAAGAATGAAGTAAGGGGTACGACATTTATTCAATGCAACTAAACTATATGCAAACTATCTAAATGCAACTATCTACATGAATGCAATTGCTTGGTCAAAGCAAATTAATCCTCCAAGAGAATATATGCAAGCAATAGTAATTCAACTCAACCCACAATTGCATTGAACTATAAAAGAGATTTACAAACTTACAAGAATATAGATGATAGTGGTGAATACATGTAATTGAGCAATCGAACCCTCACCGGATGTGTATCCGCTCTTGTCACTCAAGTGTTTAGGGGTTGATTCACTCAATTCTCCCCTAATCATGCTTTCCAAGATTTGTTCTTCATCTAACAATCAACAATGATTCAATGCATGCATACAATCATCATAAGGACTTTCTCAAAGGTTGTAATGGGGCTAGGGTCAAGGTAGGGTCATATATGGTTAAGTGGACTAGAATTTAAATTTTTTTTGATTAGCCTAGACTTTCCCACCTAACCTATATAACAACCTATACAATTAAGTTCTAACCTAACTACCCATTCTTCACTTTTTCACATACTCATGCATTTTCTTTTCATTTCACAACACTTATGCATTAATTCTTATTGAACTTTGTCTTGGGGCATTTTGTCCCCCTTTTCTTTCTTTCTTTTCTTCTTTTCTTTCTTTCTTTTTCTATTTTTTTTCTTTTCTTTTCCATATTTTTTATTTTCCATATTTTTTCTTTTTCTTTTTTTTTTCTTTCTTTCAAACTATATACAAGAACATCAATGCACAAGGTTTAATATTTGATTAATACATGAGTATGCACTCAATTCTCAAATATAAAAATACAAAGCATCCTTTTATCCCCACCAATATCCCCAAATCTCCCCAACTTGAATAATAAACACTCTCACTAGCCTAAGCCAATCAAAGATCCAAACAAGGGACTTTTATCATTTTTCGCTTTAGGCTTGTAATGTGCTAAAATAAAGAACAATTGGGTTAAACATAGGCTCAAAATTGGCTAACAATGGGAGGTAAAAGGTAGGCTATTTGGGTAAGTGAGCTTAATGAAACAATGGCCTCAATCATACAAGTGCATGAATATAAGGAATAATGGACATATAGAATTAAACAAATCAAGATCACAATCATAGAAAGAGAACAATTGCACACAAGAAGAAAAATAAGTGGTTATAAGATGTAACCACATCATTAGGCTCAAATCTCACATGCTTGTGTTCTTAGCTCAAAACATGCTTCACAAAATATATAATTCAAGCAAGTTCTACAAAAATTTTCAATCAATTGGGGTGGTGCCCTATAGATAAGTTCTTTGGAAAATTTCATTGTTTGACTAAGCTTATTCTAAATGCAATGTTGTGATTTAGAAATTTTAAAATTTTCTTAGTTTATCCCTTCTTCTTTTTCAATCACCAAATTTCTTATGTAAAAAGGTTAAGCTTTGGGTTTCAACAGTCCAAAATATTTTTCTAATCACAACCAAAAAGCTAAAACAACTACATAAAGCAAATCTAACTAAAAGTATGAAATATCTACCAACTAAGGTACAAAATGCAACAACTAAAATAAAAGTATCCAAAATAACAAATATATACAATAATCCCAAAAGTGCAGTAAAAAAAATGTAAAGTACTAAAAATAACACAAAATAAGTGATAAATGTCCGAACTCATCACCCAAAATGGCAATCCACCGACAGTGACGATGGTGACCTCCCCACACTTAGAATGAAGCATCATCCTCGATGCTACTGCTCGGGCTCAGAGTGAGGGTCAACTGTCGCATCTGGCTGGGACTGAGGCTATGGCTCCTCGGGAGGCTGCTGTGCCTCTAGGGCAGCCTGTGTCTGTGGAGGTGCCTCTTGCTGAGCCTGCTCCACCTCATGCCCCTTCTCCTCCTCCGAAGAAGGGTCGGCAATAGGGGGAAATTCGTCACCCAGTGCTACAAACATATGATCCACTCTATCAAGACATCGCATGATGCGGCGCTCACTACGCTTCATGAAGCGGAACATACACTGTACCAATAGATATGTCGGCTGGGGTGCTGGTGGTGGTGCTATTGGTGCTGCTGGTGCTGATAGACCTGCTGCAGCTGATGAAGAGGAGGGTCTATGTGTCTCCGCTGCTCTGGCTCTAGCTCTAGAGCGATGCCGGGATGGAGGCTTCTTATTCACCCATGTCCCCCACGGAATCACGTCCTCTTTTTCGTGGACTGGGGGAGGTGACTCATCATCTGCTCCCCATGGAGCACCGGCTCGCTCAGCCATCTCAGTGACCAAAGTCGGGAATGGGAGTGTGCCACGAACGTGCCCTCGCCACATAAATCTCCTGACCAATCGGGGGAAGTATACCTCCTTCTCCTCCATGATACAACTAATAAGGACGAGCATGTCCACCGGAATCTCAGTAAAATGGGTGGTCGGCATGACATAGTGTGTAAGGATCTGCTGCCATGTCCGAGCCTCCCTCGTCAGATAAGCCAAATAACATCCCCTTGGGTTTCCTATTATCAGCATCCATCTCCCAAGGGGCATCCGGGGTAGCAACAACACTCCTCAGGGCATCATAATCATATGTCATACAATGCATCTCCACTCTAGCCTGTACATATGCATCTGTGTCACTGGTCTTGGGCAAGCAGTCGAGACCCATCCCCTCAATACGGGCCATAATGGATTGCCCTAGATCAGCGAGGATGGCCAGTTTCTTCTCAATGTTGAGGGTCTTCGGTCGGTAGTTCGAGAAGTGGAGCTCGCAGTACAGGTTAGGAAACCTGTGAGCATCGGTGGGCGGCAGTTGCTGGTCTGCTTTGTCCTTTTTTGAAAGAGGGTTCTTAGCATAATCTGTGAAAGGAGAAGCAGCAGAGGATTGAGGTTTCTTCCTCTTTCTAGAGATGATCTTAGCTTTCCCTCTATCAGACATCCTGAAAAACAAAGATGGCAGGATATAAACAATTAAGCCACATAGAGGAATAGAAAGCAAGGAATGACATATGCATGAAGTGAGTCAAAAGAAAAGAATTCTTGGAGTGCAAGCAGCAAAAATCAGAAATCAAGTAAAGCCATAAACCAAGAATTCAAGCAGTATCCGCACAATGCTTGTTCATTATGCACAATAATTGTCATATCCAAAAGAATGTGAAAGGTTAGTTTGAAAACTAGAAAAGAAAAGTCAGCAAGTTAAGCAAGTTAGAAGTCAGAAAAGTAGTTAAAAAATTAGTGGTATGATGGTTATTGGCCCAATCAAGAGAAATTCAGAAAGTATGGAAACAAGCACACTCACATTCATGAGGATGATGCAAGTCATTGATGATGAAATATGAGTTGCATAGAGCAAACAATGGAAAGCAACACATCAACAATGCGTGAGGTCACTAAATTCAAAATGAAATGTGAGATGTTTGAAACAGAAATCCGACAAACAACTCCTTGAACTAACTTTTCTCTAATGCGTATCAACGGGAATCAAAATAAAACGGAATTGCCAACCAAAGTAGCCTATGAGTTGAACTTGGTGTAAGTAAAAAAAATTGACAAGTTCAATTCCTAGGTTGCAAGATTAAGAGCAATACAATTTCCAGAAATTTTGGCAGCACTCCGGCAGTAATTCGGAGGTTCCTGGATAGCAAAAAGTAGCAAAAACAGCCATATGAATCATTAAACATGTAACAAGCAGCAAGTTCATATGGTTTATGCGACATTAAGTAGAATTACTCAGCAAGGTAGTAGTGAAACAACATATATCAACTACAAAACCAGCACAGCAGTGACAAGAATGCACAGAGCATCATACCACTATCAATCAGCAAAGCAAATTACAATCAGCTATTCAGGTAGTAGGAACGGAGCACTTATCAGGTCTGGAATCTTCTAACCACAACCTAGCTATCTAACTGCAAACATTTTTAGGCTAACCTAACAAACAGAAATTCAACAACTAATCTAACTAAAATCAGCAAACAAAATTAATTAAAAATTAAGTAAACAGAGCAGCGGGAGGTAGGGGAACCTAAAGGGTAGCAGGACAGAAATGGAAATGGAAAGGTGAGAAGGCGAAAGACTGCAGTGCCGCCTAGGTATGGTGGCGGCGTAGCTTGCGGCGGCGCAGAGGGGGCAGAGTTGCGGAGCAGAGGCACAACGCAGAGCAGAGGCTACAGGTGGAGTAGAGAGAGAGGAAGAAGGAAGGGAGGGTTTGAGTGGTGTTTGTTCGCCGGCGGCTGATAAACCACTATTTTATGGTTTATCTTGTGCTTATTTGAGTGGTTTTTATCAATTCGTTGCTCACTTATTCATATAATTTGCATGATTTTACAATTCCTTCCTAATTCTGTGATATAGTTGAAAACATGTTTCCTAGGCCTTTAAACTGTCAATTTTAATTATCCTTTATTACCATTCGATGCTGTGATCTGTGTGTTAAGTGTTTTTAGGCTCTATAGGGTAAGAATGGCTTGGAGGATGGAAAGGAAACATGCAAAAGTGGAAGGAACGTGCGAAAATGAAGTTTTGAGAAGCTAGCAGTGACGCGCACGCATGGGTGACGCGTACGCATGCCTAGCGCAAAAGACGAGCGACACATAGGCGTGACTGACGCGTATGCATGATAAGGGATTTCGCCAAATGACGCGCACGCGTGACCTACGCGTATGCGTGACATGCGCCACGTGCAGAAATTGCAGAAAGCACTGGGAGCGATTTCTGGGCTCCTTTTCGGCCCAATTCCAACCCCGAGAACACAGAATAGAGGCTGCAGAATGGAAAAATCACAAAGAAAATCATTTATTCTTCATTATTGACAATTTAGGTTTTAGATATAGTTTTCTAGAGAGAGAGGCCCTCTCCTCTCTCTAGGTTTTAGGATTTCTCTTAGTCTTGGGTTTATTTCTTCTCAATTCCAGGTTCAATGTTCCTTTAATATAGTTTCTTTTCTACTTTTATTTATTCTAGTACTTTGGTTTATCTATTCCTCTTGTTGATTCTCTTCTTTTCCAATTTGGTTTCTGAACTACATGTTAGATTGAATTTCTTATTTAATGCAATTTGAGGTATTTTATATTTATTGCTTCTTCTATTATTTGTTACTGATTGATGTTTGTAGTTGGTTGTTTGGATTTAATATTCCTTGTTAGTTTTCTATGTTTTTATGTTGTGCCTTCCAAGTGTTTGATAAAATGCTTGGGAGGATTTTAATTTAGATTTTTATCCTCTTGGCTTGGTTGAGTAATTGGTGACGCTTGAGTTATCAAACTCCCTTGTTGATTGATAATTAAAGGTTGCTGGTTGATTTGGATCCCTCTAAAGCTAGTCTTTCCTTAGGAGTCGACTAGGACTTAAGGAATCAATTTGATTAGTCCACTTGACTCTCCTCCATAGTTAGAGGTTAACTAAGTGGGAGCAACGGACAATTCTCATCACAATTGATAAGGATAACTAGGATAGGACCTCTAATTCTCATATCTTGCCAAGAGCTTTATTAGCTATTAGTTTTATTCTTGCAATTTACTTTTCTTGTTCCTTATTTCAAAAATCCAAAAAGATACTTTTCCATAACCAATAATAACTACATTTCCCTGCAATTCTTTGAGAGACGACCCGAGGTTTGAATACTTCAGTTTAATTTTATTGGGTTTGCTTTAGTGACAACCAAACTTTTGTACAAAAAGATTCTTTGTTGGTTTAAAAACTATACTAGCAACAGGAATTTATTGTGAAATTCTTTACTAGCAAAAAATCCGTTCGTCAAAATGGCGCCGTTGCTGGGGAGTTGCAAATGTGTGCCTTATTATTGGTTATTGTAAATATTTGCTTTTTGCTTGTTTGCTAGTTTTGTTAGTTTAGGACTTAGTCGCTTATTTTTACCAGTTTTTGTTTTTATTTGATACTATGAATTCTCACCCCTCTGGCTACGAGTTTGGTTCAAATTATGTTGTAGGGAGTGGAAGTTATAATGAGAACGTACATCAAGATTGGAACAATCAAAGATGGGAGGAGCCATAAGGAATTGATCAACCCTTTCGGCAACAACCTTCTCCAATGTACCATGGGCAACGACCATTCTATGATGCATCCCAAGACAATGGTTATGGTGGACCTTTTCGTGACAACCAACCTCCACCGAATTATTATGGTCAAGAGCCATTCCAGGGTGCATACCAAGACGATGGATATGGTGGACCCCCTTTTAGTTACCAACAAGCTCCACCATATCAATCTAATGGATGTGGTAGTCCTTCTTGTACATGCCACCAACCACCACCACATACCTATGGACCACCTCCTCAACATAGCTTTGAACCACCCTACTCACAAGTCCCTTACAACCATTCACCTCCATATGACTCCAACCCCTATCCACCACACCAACCACCATACGAACCATATGAACCATACCCAGAACCACCACCTCAATATTCACCTTTTCCATACCCTTACCAAGAAGAATCATCTTCCTATTATGAACCCCTTCTCCAAAATAATGAATTCTCATACCCACCCCAACCTCCACTGGATGACAACACCCTTAGTGTTATTTTCCAAGACCAAATAACGCTTCAAACCACACTTGACTCTATGATGAGCGGATAATTTATACGCTTTTTGGCATGGTTTTTACATAGTTTTCAGTATAATTCAGTTAGTTTTTAATATATTTTTATTAGTTTTTAAATAAAATTCACATTTCTGGACTTTACTATGAGTTTGTGTGTTCTTTTGTGATTTCAGGTATTTTCTGGCTGAAATTGAGGGACTTGAGCAAAAATCAGATTCAGAGGTTGAAGAAGGACTGCAGATGCTGCTGGATTCTGACCTCCCTGAACTCAAAGTGGATTTTCTGGAGCTACAGAACTCCAAATGGCACGCTCTCAATTGCGTTGGAAAGTAGACATCCAGGGCTTTCCAGCAATATATAATAGTCCATACTTTGCCCGAGTTTAGATGACGCAAACTGGCGTTCAACGCGAGTTCCATGCTGCATTCTAGAGTTAAACGCCAGAAACAGGTTGCAAAGTGGAGTTAAACGCCAAAAACAGGTTACAAACTGGCGTTTAACTCCAAGGAAGACCTCTACACGTGTAAAGCTCAATGCTCAGCCTAAGCACACACCAAGTGGGCCCCGAAAGTGGATTTCTGCACTATTTACTTATTTCTGTAAACCCTAGTAACTAGTTTAGTATAAATAGGACTTTTTACTATTGTATTTACATCTTTAGAACATCTTTAGTTTCATCTTTAGATTATCTTTTGATCCTTTGATCACGTTTTGAGGGCTAGCCATTCGGCCATGCCTGAACATTTATCACTTATGTATTTTCAACGGTAGAGTTTCTACACACCATAGCTTAAGGTGTGGAGCTCTGCTGTTCCTCAAAGATTAATGCAAAGTACTACTATTTTTCTATTCAATTCAACTTATTCCGCTTCTAAGATATTCATTCGCACTTCAATATGATGGATGTGATGATCGTGACAGTCATCATCATTCTCAACTTATGAACGCGTGCCTGACAACCACTTCCATTCTACCTTAGATTGAATGGATATCTCTTGGATATCTAATACAGGGGACCGAGTCCGAGTTATTAGTGTCTTCGTGGTATAAGTTAGAACCCATGGACGGCCATTCTTGAGAATCTGGAAAGTCTAAACCTTGTCTGTGGTATTCCGAGTAGGATTCAGGGATTGAATGACTGTGACGAGCTTCAAACTCGCGAGTGCTGGGTGTAGTGACAGACGCAAAAGGATCAATGGATCCTATTCCAGTATGATCGAGAACCGACAGATGATTAGCCATACAGTGACAGCGCATTGGACTATTTTCACTGAGAGGACAGGTGGCCATTGACAACGGTGATGCCTAACATACAGCTTGCCATGGAAAGGAATAGGAGTGATTGGATGAAGACAGCAGGAAAGCAGAGATTCAGAGGGACGAAAGCATCTCTATACGCTTATCTGAAATTCTCACCAATGAATTACATAAGTATCTCTATCCTATTTTAATTATCTTTTAGTACACTATAATCTCTTAATACATTTGAATCCGCCTGACTGAGATTTACAAGGTGACCATAGCTTGCTTCAAGCCGACAATCTCCGTGGGATCGACCCTTACTCACGTAAGGTTTATTACTTGGACGACCCAGTGCACTTGCTGGTTAGTTGTACGAAGTTGTGAAATAGAATTAAGAACATGAACGGGCGTATTGAATTTTTAGCGCCGTTACCAAGGAAGGAATGATTACGATTCTGCGCACCAAGTTTTTGGCGCCGTTGCCGGGGATTGTTCGAGTTTGGACAACAGACGATTCATCTTGTTGCTCAGACTAGGTAATTTTATTTTAATTTTAAGCTTTTTATTTCTTATTTTCGAAAAATACAAAAAAATTTTTCTTCTTTTTTCGTTTTTCCCAAAATAATTTTCAAAAAAACAAAAAAAATTAACAAAATAAAAAAAATCAAAACTATTTTTTTTTTGTTTCTTGTTTGAGTCTAGAGTCAAATTTTTAAGTTTGGTGTCAATTGCATCCTTTTAATTTTCTAAAAATTATTTTCGAAAATTTCATGCATTGCATTCTTCATGATCTTGAAGTTGTTCTTGGCCAGTCTTCTTGTTTGATCTTCATATTTTCTTGTTTTGTGTTTTTTCTTATTTCTCATATGTATTCTTGAAACATTAATATCTAAAGAATAAAAATTTTTAAGTTTGGTGTCTTGCATATTTTTCCTTTCTTCAAAATTTTCAAAAATAAGTTCTTGGTGTTCATGTTGACATTCAAAGTGTTCTTGGTGTTCATCTTGACATTCATAGTATTCTTGCATGCATCACATGTTTTGATTCATAATTTTCATGATTTGTTTCAATTTTGTGTTTTTCTCTTTCATCATTAAAAATTCAAAAATCAAAAAAATATCTTTCCCTTATTTCACTCATAAATTTCGAAAATTTGAGTTGACTTTTTCAAAACTTTTTAAAATTTAGTTGTTTCTTATGAGTCAAGTCAAATTTTCAATTTAAAAACCTTATCTTTTTCAAATCTTTTTCAAAAATCAAATCTTTTTCATTTTTTTTTCATAATTTTCGAAAATTTCAAATTAATTTTCAAAATCTTTTTCTTATTTTTATTTCATGTTTTCGAAATTAATGCTAACAATTAATGTGATTGATTCAAAAATATTAAGTTTGTTACTTGCCTAATAAGAAAGGTTCAATCTTTAAATTTTAAAATCAAATCTTTTTGTTTCTTGTTAGTCAAGTAATCAACTTTAATTTTCAAGATCAAATCTTTTTAAATTTCTTTTTCAAATCTTTTTCAATCAATCCTATCTTTTTGTTTCAATCACATCTTTTTAAATTTCAATCACATCTTTTTCAAAATTTGATTTCAAAATCTTTTTTTAACTTCTTATCTTTTTCAAAATTTGATTTTCAAATCTTTTTCAATTAACCACTTTACTTTTTGCTTGATTTTTATCTTTTTCAAAACTACCTAACTAACTCACTCTCTAATTTTCGAAAATCCCTTCCCTCTTTTTCAAAATTTCCTTTTTTCTATCCAATTGTTTTAATTTTTAATTTAATTTGATTTCAATTTTAATTTTCGAATTTTAACTTTAATTTTAGAATATTTTTATTTTATTTATTTAAATTTTCGAATTCTTCTCTCTCTCATCTCCTTCTAATTATTTATTTATTTATTTATTTATTTACTAACACTTCTCTTCATCTCAAAATTCGAACCCTCTCTTCCTCTTGGTGTTCGAATTTCTCTTCTTTTATTCTTATCTTCTTCTACTCACATAAAGGAATCTCTATACTGTGACATAGAGGATTCCATATTTTCTTTTGTGTTCTCTTCTTTTTCATTGAGCAGGAGCAAGGACAAGAACATTCTTGTTGAAGCAGACCCTGAACCTGAAAGGACTCTGAAGAAGAAACTAAGAGAAGCTAAAATACAACAATCCAGAGAAAACCTTACAGAGAATTTAGAAAAAGAAGACATGGCCGAAAATAATAACAATGCAAGGAAGATGCTTGGTGACTTTACTGCACCTAATTCCAATTTACATAGAAGAAGCATCTCAATCCCTGTCATTAGAGCAAACAATTTTGAGCTGAAACCTCAATTAATTTCTCTAATGTAACAGAACTGCAAGTTTTATAGACTTCCATCTGAAGATCCTTTTCAGTTCTTAACTGAATTCTTGTAGATCTGTGATACTGTTAAGACCAATGGGGTTGATCCCGAGGTCTACAGGCTTATGCTTTTCCCGTTTGCTATAAGAGACAGAGCTAGAGTATGGTTGGACTCTCAACCTAAAGATAGCCTGAACTCTTTGGATAAGCTGGTCACGACCTTCTTAGCCAAGTTCTTTCCTCCTCAAAAGCTTAGTAAGCTTAGAGTGGATGTTCAAACCTTCAGACAAAAGGAAGGTGAATCCCTCTATGAAGCTTGGGAGAGATACAAGGAACTGACCAAAAAGTGTCCTTCTGACATGCTTTCAGAATGGACCATCCTGGATATATTCTATGATGGTCTGTCTGAGCTATCAAAGATGTCACTGGACCATTCTACAGGTGGATCCATTCACCTAAAGAGAACGCCTGCAGAAGCTCAAGAACTCATTGACATGGTTGCAAATAACCAGTTCATGTACACTTCCGAAAGGAATCCTGTAAATAATGGGACGCCTCAAAGGAAGGGAGTTCTTGAAATTGATACTCTGAATGCCATATTGGCTCAGAATAAAATATTGACTCAGCAAGTCAATATGATTTCTCAGAGTCTGAATGGATTGAAGGAATCATCCAATAGTACTAAAGAGGCCTCTTTTGAAGAAGAAGCTTATGATCCTGAGAACCCTGCAATAGCAGAGGTGAATTACATGGGTGAACCCTATGAAAACACCTATAATCCCTCATAGAGAAATCATCCAGATTTCTCATGGAAGGATCAACAAAAGCCTCAACAAGGTTTTAACAATGGTGGAAGAAACAGATTTAGCAATAGCAAGCCTTTTCCATCGTCCACTCAGCAAAAGACAGAGAGTTCTAAGCAGAATCCATCTAGCTTGGCAAATATAGTCTCTGATCTATCTAAGGCCACTTTAAGTTTCATGAATGAAACAAGGTCCTCCATTAGAAATATGGAGGCACAAGTGGGCCAGCTGAGTAAAAGAGTCACTGAAACCCCTCCTAGTACTCTCCCAAGCAATACAGAAGAGAATCCAAAAAGAGAGTGCAAGGCCATTGATTTAACCATCATGGCCGAACCTACAAGGGAGGCAGAGGACGTGAATCCCAGTAAGGAAGACCTCCTAGGACATCCAGTGATCAATAAGGAGTTTCCCTCTGAGGAACCAAAGGAATCTGAGGCTCATCTAGAGACCATAGAGATTCCATTGAACCTCCTTATGCCATTCATGAGCTCTGATGAGTATTCTTCTTCTGAAGAGAATGAAGATGTTACTGAAGAGCAAGTTGCCAAGTACCTTGGTGCAATCATGAAGCTGAATGCCAAATTATTTGGTAATGTGACTTTGGAAGATGAACCTCCCTTGCTCATCAATTAACTAAGTGATCTGGATCAACTGAGATTGCCTCAGAAGAAACAGGATCCTGGAAAGTTCTTAATAACTTGTACCATACGCACCATGACCTTTGAGAAGGCTCTATGTGACCTTGGATCAGGGATAAATCTCATGCCACTCTCTGTAATGGAGAAACTGGAATCTTTGAGGTGCAAGCTACCAGAATCTCACTGGAGATGGCAGACAACTCAAGAAAACAGGCTTATGGACAAGTAGAGGACGTGCTAGTAAAGGTTAAAGGCCTTTACATCCCTGCTGATTTCATAATCCTAGACACTGGGAAGGATGAGGATGAATCCATCATCCTTGGAAGACCCTTCCTAGCCACAGCAAGAGCTGTGATTGATGTGGACAGAGGAGAATTGATCCTTCAACTGAATGAGGACAACCTTGTGTTTAAAACTCAAGGATCTCCTTCTGTAACCATGCAGAGGAAGCATGAAAAGCTTCTCTCACTGCAGAGTCAACCAAAGCCCCACAGTCAAACTCTAAGTTTGGTGTTGGGAGGCCACAACCAAACTCTAAGTTTGGTGTTGAACCCCCACATTCAAACTCTAAGTTTGGTGTTGGGAGGTTCCAACCTTGCTCTGAACATCTGTGAGGCTCCATGAGAGCTCACTGTCAAGCTATTGACATTAAAGAAGCACTTGTTGGGAGGCAACCCAATGTTATCTAATTATATTTATTTATTTTCCATTGCTATTTTATGTTTTCTTTAGGTCGATGATCATGTGAAGTCACAAAAACTACTGAAAAATCAAAAACAAAATAAAAAATAGCATTGAAAACAGCACACCCTAGAGGAGAGCAGTCTGGCGTTTAAACGCCAGAAACAAGCATCTGTCTGGCGTTTAACGCCAGAAACAAGCACCAAGCTGGCGTTTAACGCCAGAAACAAGCATCTACCTGGCGTTAAACACCAGAACAGAGCATGAAAGTGGCGTTTAACGCCAGAAACAGGCAGCAGTCTAGCGTTAAACGCCAGGATTACACAGCAAGGGCGTTTTACACGTCTAAAGGGTGCATGGATGAAAATTCGTTGACACCTCAGGATCTGTGGACCCCACAGGATCCCCTCAGAATTTGTGGATCCCACAGGATCCCCACCTAACCGTATTCTCTCCTCTTCACACCTTTTCATAACTCTCTTCCCCAAATACCCTTCACCAATCACTTTAATCACTCTTTCCCGTCACCCCCTCACCACTTACATCCATCTTCTCTTCCCCATAAACCCCACCTACGTTCAAATTCAAAATATTTTCCCTCCCAAACCCAACCCTAAATGGCCGAACCCTAAACCCCTCCCCACTTCTATATAAACCCCTCATTCCTTCTTCTATTTCACACAACACAACCATATCTTCTTCCACTTGGCCGAAACCTACTCTCTCTCCCTCTCCTCCATTTCTCTTCTTCTTCTACTTCTTTCTTTCTTCTTTTGCTCGGGGACGAGCAAACATTTTAAGTTTGGTGTGGTAAAAGCATAGCTTTTTGTTTTTCCATAACCATTTATGGCACCTAAGACCAGAGAAACCTCTAGAAAGAGGAAAGGGAAGGCAATTGCTTCCACCTCTGAGTCATGGGAGATGGAGAGATTCATCTCAAAGGTCCATCAAGACCACTTCTATGAAGTTGTGGCCAAGAAGAAAGTGATCCCTGAGGTTTCTTTCAAGCTCAAAAGGAATGAGTATCCGGAGATCCGACTTGAGATTCAAAGAAGAGGTTGGGAAGTTCTCACTAACCCCATTCAATAAGTCGGGATCCTAATGGTTCAAGAGTTCTATGCAAACGCATGGATCACAAGGAACCATGATCAAAGTGTGAACCCAAATCCAAAGCATTGGCTTACTATGGTTCGGGGAAAATACTTAGATTTCAGTCCGAAAAATGTAAGGCTGGCGTTCAACTTGCCAATGATGGAAGAAAATGCACTCCCCTACACAAGAAGGGTCAACTTTGATCAAATGTTGGACCAAGTCCTCATAGACATATGTGAGGAAGGAGCTCAATGGAAAATTGACTCAAGAGGCAAGCCGGTTCAACTAAGAAGGCTTGACCTCAAACCAGTGGCTAGGGGATGGCTAGAGTTCATTCAATGCTCAATCATTCCTACTAGTAACCAGTCTGAAGTTACTATAGACTAGGCCATCATGATCCATAGTATCATGATTGGAGAAGAGGTGGAAGTTCATGAGATTATACCTCAAGAACTCTACAAGGTGGCTGACAAGTCCTCCACTTGGGCAAGGTTAGCCTTTCCTCACCTCATTTGCCACCTCTGCAATTCGGCTGGAATTGACATAGAGGGAGACATCCTCATTGAAGAGGACAAGCCCATCACTAAGAAAAGGATGGAGCAAATAAGAGATCATGGACCTCAACATGAGCATGAGGAAATTCCTCACCATGAAATCCCTGAGATGCCTCAGGGGATGCACTTTCCTCCACAGAATTATTGGGAACAAATCAACACTTCCCTAGGAGAATTAAGTTCCAACATGGGACAACTAAGGGTGGAGCATCAAGAGCACTCCATCATCCTCCATGAAATAAGAGAAGATCAAAGAGCTATGAGGGAGGAGCAACAAAGGCAAGGAAGAGACATAGAGGAGCTCAAGAACACCATTAGTTCTTCAAGAAGAGGAAGACGCCACCCTCACTAAGGTGGACTCATTCCTTAATCTCCTTGTTTATTTATTTTCCTGTTTTTTCGATTCTTTAAGCTTTATGTTTATTTATATTTGTGTCTTTATTACATGATCATTAGTGTCTAAGTGTCTATGCCTTAAAGTTATGAATATGAATCCATCACCTCTCTTAAATGAAAACTGTTTTAATTACAAAAGAACAAGAAGTACATGGTTTCGAATTCATCCTTGAAACTAGTTTAATTATTTTGATGTGGTGGCAATACTTTTTGTTTTCTGAATGAATGCTTGAACAGTGCATATGTCTTTTGAAATTGATGTTTAATGAATGTTAAATATGTTGGCTCTTGAAGAATAAGAAAAAAATGAGAAATGTTATTTGATAATCTGAAAAATCATAAAAATGATTCTTGAAGCAAGAAAAAGCAGTGAATACAAAATCTTGTGAAAAAAAAAGAAGAATAGCGAAAAAAAAAGAAAAAAAAAAAGTAAGCAGAAAAAGCCAAAAGCTCTTTAAACCAAAAGGCAAGAGCAAAAAGCCAATAGCCCTTAAAACCAAAAGGCAAGGGTAATAAAAAGGATCCAAGGCTTTGAGCATCAGTGGATAGGAGGGCCTAAAGGAATAAAATCCTGGCCTAAGCGGCTAAACCAAGCTGTCCCTAACCATGTGCTTGTGGCGTGAAGGTGTCAAGTGAAAACTTGAGACTGGGCGGTTAAAGTCAAGGTCCAAAGCAAAAAAAAAAGTCACACCAAGTGGGCCCCGGAAGTGGATTTCTGCACTATTTACTTATTTCTGTAAACCCTAGTAACTAGTTTAGTATAAATAGGACTTTTTACTATTGTATTTACATCTTTAGAACATCTTTAGTTTCATCTTTGGATTATCTTTTGATCCTTTGATCACGTTTTGAGGGCTGGCCATTCGGCCATGCCTGAACATTTATCACTTATGTATTTTCAACTGTAGAGTTTCTACACACCATAGCTTAAGGTGTGGAGCTCTGCTGTTCCTCAAAGATTAATGCAAAGTACTACTGTTTTTCTATTCATTTCAACTTATTCCGCTTCTAAGATATTCATTCGTACTTCAATATGATGGATGTGATGATCGTGACAGTCATCATCATTCTCAACTTATGAACGCGTGCCTGACAACCACTTCCGTTCTACCTTAGATTGAATGGATATCTCTTGGATATCTAATACAGGGGACCGAGTCCGAGTTATTAGTGTCTTCGTGGTATAAGTTAGAACCCATGGACGGCCATTCTTGAGAATCTGGAAAGTCTAAACCTTGTCTGTGGTATTCCGAGTAGGATTCAGGGATTGAATGACTGTGACGAGCTTCAAACTCGCGAGTGCTGGGCGTAGTGACAGACGCAAAAGGATCAATGGATCCTATTCCAGTATGATCGAGAACCGACAGATGATTAGCCATGCAGTGACAGCGCATTGGACCATTTTCACTGAGAGGACAGGTGGCCATTGACAACGGTGATGCCTAACATACAGCTTGCCATGGAAAGGAGTAGGAGTGATTGGATGAAGACAGCAGGAAAGCAGAGATTCAGAGGGACGAAAGCATCTCTATACGCTTATCTGAAATTCTCACCAATGAATTACATAAGTATCTCTATCCTATTTTAATTATCTTTTAGTACACTATAATCTCTTAATACATTTGAATCCGCCTGATTGAGATTTACAAGGTGACCATAGCTTGCTTCAAGCCGACAATCTCCGTGGGATCGACCCTTACTCACGTAAGGTTTATTACTTGGACGACCCAGTGCACTTGCTGGTTAGTTGTACGAAGTTGTGAAACAGAATTAAGAACATGAACGGGCGTATTGAGTTTTTAGCGCCGTTACCAAGGAAAGAATGATCACGATTTCGCACACCACTCTACTCTCACTAGTCTCACCTATACTCTCCAAGCTCTTCTATCCCGTGTGAATGCATCAATACAAGAGCAACATAATCACAATTCTGCTATTGACATGGAATAAGAGAAGCACGAGGAAGCCCAAAAGATGGAGGTAGTAGAGACCCTTGAAGAAAGTTGTCCAAAGGTGGAAGACATCAGGGAGGGGTTCGATTTTGTATTAGAGAAAGTGGAGAAAGCCGTAATTATTGAAGAGGAAGAAGTGGTTGAGGACTTAGGAGATGCCGAACCTCCATGGGAATCTAGAGTGGAAGAAAATCCCTCCAAGAAGATTGAATTCGATGTTGAGGAGAAGAGTGCACAACCTCCAAAGCAATTGTTGAATGAAGACTTGGAAGGAATGAAGCAAGAGTTGAGTTCCCTCGGTGATGACGGTTGTGCATCATACCTTCTTGGTCGTGTATCCTTTGAACTTGAAGAATCTTCTCCCGATGAGATAGAAAGCAATGCGGAGGTAGATTTCTCTCAGCCTCCCATTTACGACTTAAGTGATGGAGAAGAGTTAGATGAAACTGATGAACAAAGGATTGAAATTGAGAAAGTTTGCAAGGAGGTGGAAGAATTCACAGAAGAGTACAAGGAAGTGGAGCCTGCAAGACCATTGGAAACACCTCTCCCAAAACTATTACCACCCAATACAACATTCAAGTAGGTAAAATCCTTAACCTTAACCTTTACTTTCCCACTTGAATATGGTTTACTTGAGACAGATGGTCAACTTAGAGCTCTTTGTGGCTTTAAGAGTAAGAGGGAAATGGTTAGTAGTTGGAGTTGGCAGGCAAGGTTCAATAAGGTTCCACGCTCCAAATTGAATTACAAGGATTGGTGTAGAGCTCGATTGAATGGGTCTCGGAAGATGTCTGTGTATCTCAGTGAAAATTCAGGTTGCCTGCCACCCGGTTGGAAAAATGATGGGTGCAAAAGCAAAGTTTGGGACCCCGGAATTCATTCTAACAATCAACACTCTCGGAGACTTGTCACTTGATTTAACTTGCTCGAAGGCTTTATGTGCCTAGTTTGGGACCCCGGAGGCTATTGGAATTACAAACATTGGTGGAGATTCCTGGATGAGTTCAAGCACAAGCCACCATAACAAGGGACTCACCAAATGTCCAACTTAAGGACTTTAACTAAAAGTGCTAGGTGGGAGATAACCCACCATGGTATGATCGTTCTTTTTTCAGTCTTAATTTTATTTTATTTTGTTTTCTTCTTAGTATTATTTTATCCTATTTTTATTAGTGCTCATTCATCATGTCCACATCAGCATATGCATTCTGCATTTTGCATATATAAAAAAAATCAACCCACGCGTGAGCGTAAGCCACGCGTGGGCGTCGATATCAATTCGGTGCTTCCATCCAACGAATAGAAAGTTGTGATGGAATCGTGAGGATGGTGTGCAAAACGCATAATTTGGCCCACGCGTACGTGTCAATTTCATTCTTAGCACACCACGCGTGGGCGTGCGCGACGCGTACGCGTCGCATGAAAAATCTAGCCCCTTCGATCTGAACAGTGTGTTGCACCAAAACGACGCTGGAAGTGTGCGTTTAGCACAATTTCAGCCGACGCGTACGCGTGCTTCACGTGTATGCGTCATCTTCATTTAACCCTTTTCACACGTTCGTGTCAATGACGCGTACGCATCGATGCATTTTTCTCTCACCCACGCCCAGGCGTGACCCACGCGTACGCGTGGAGTTGATTTCATTAACCCCCCTAACGCGAGAACCCTAACTCGCGTCACCCTACCCCTTCCCCCCCCCCCCTCAACGTTCCATTTTCTCTCCTTTCCCTCCAAACCTCCATTGCCACCACTCGCCACCACCAGCCTCCCACCACAGCCACCGTCGGCAACACCAGACCGCCGCTGACCGCCCCTCACTCTCCCTCCTTTCTTCTCCTCTTCTTCTCTTCTTCTCTATCCTTTCGCCAACCCCCTGCCTTCACCAAGCTGCCGCAGACAGCACCAGCGCCGCTGTGCCGCCACCACCTTGCCGCCGTGCCACTCCCCTTCCCCTTCCTTTCTGATTCTAGTATTACATCCCCAGGTTTCCATGTCTCCACCCCTGCATTTCAATTTTATTCTTCTATTCAATTAAATTGGTTAGTTAATTTGAATTCTGTTAGCATTAGGATAGTTATAAATTCATGCTCTTAGTGGATCTTAGGTGGTTAGGTAGCTAGGATATGGTTAGTGGATTTAGGTCTAATAAGTGCTCTGTTCTTGCTGTTTGAATTGTCTTATTTTAAAATTGCTTTGCTTGATGCTGTTATATGGCTTTAAATTTCCATTCATGCTCTGTTAATGTTTCTTTGATTTACTTTAGTGCTAACTGGTTTATTGATGCTACTGAGTATTTTCTGAAATTGCTAAGTTCTTATTTGTGTTGATTTGGTTCCTGGATACTGGATTCTTGCTGTCTGATTTTAATGGAATTCACCTCTGAACTGCTATTGCTGTTGAGTTCTTCTTGCGATTTGATCTTCATTGTTGATTCAGTGAATCTTAATTATTTGAATCCCTATTCTTTATTCATGATCGATTGCTGAATTTACTGAAAGATAGCTGGCTGCATTATAGAATCATTGCTTATTGCTATTTTATCGGCTCATTCGCTTAATTCCTATGAATTTACACATGGTTATAGTATTTTTAATTGATAATAAATTCTTAGGAAATCCGAACTGCTTGATTGAGTTTAAGACTAGCCAACTGCCTTGCTTTGCTTTATGATGCCTGATTCATTTGATTTCTTGTTCTTTTTGCTGCCTGACACTTACGGAATTCATATGGCTTGTTGATTCTGCTGTTTGTTTTTCCAGGAACGTTCCTTTTCCTGCCGAAATGCTGCCCAATTTTTCTGAAAACTGTTTTACTTAACTTCCACTCATGAATTGACTTTAGTGCTTTTGAAATTGCGATTTACTTGGTTTAAACCACAGCCATTTCATGAGATGTTGGGCTAGCATTTCTATTTCAATTGGTTCCCTTCTTAATTGAATTGCATTGTTGATGATTTTATTTCTCTTTGTGCTTCCTTTACTACCTGATTTATCATCAATAATCTGCATTCTTTGCTTGAACGTGAGCTTGCTTGTTCTTACACCTTGTGAATTTCTTTTGATTAGGAATCATGTTACCATACCACTAATTCTAACCTACTTCGCTAACTTTTAACTAAATTGCCTTTTTTCCACTTCTCTTTTTCATTTTCATCCTTCCTCCAACTAACTCTTTTAATCCCTCTCATGGAATGTTAATTGTTATTTCTTAACAGACAAGCATTATAGATTTCACTGTATCAATTCTTGGATTGTGATTTCTGAGTGATTCCTGTGAATCCTACCTTTCTTTTAGTCCTAGATTTTATCTCTTTATGACTCACTTCATGCTTTGGCTTTCATTCCTCTTTTGCCCATCTACTGCTTATGTTGCTTGCATACTATTTGCCTTTCTGCTTCTCTGCTTTAGTTTGATAAATTTTATCCTAGAATTTCTGTTTTTCAGGATGTCTAATCCGAAAGGAAAAGGTAAGGCTAAGGCCAGCACGGGTAAGAGGAAAAGAGGACAGTCATCTATCGCTCTGTCAGATATTCTAGGGGACGAATCCTGACGTGAGAAGAACTTCACTCCACAGGAAAAAGAAGATCAACTAGTGCCTGCTTCTGACCAAGTTAAATTTGTAAACCTCTACTGTGAACTAAAGTTTCCGGTCTTTACGGAAAAAAGGCACCTCTACCTGGAACGAACCCTCAAAATACCAATCGAGTTAAAGAAATACATTGAGGAACAGATCAAACAGAGAGCTTGGGTATTTTTGGAGAGGAATCTGATAGAAGTTAACGCATCTTGGGTCCGTGAATTCTATTGTAACTACTACAAGACGACCCTTGATGCTGTGTAGCTCAGGGGCAAGCAGATCTTGGTCATAGAGGAGGCTATAGAGGACATCCTCCACTTCCAGCCTAAATCAGATGAAGCAGATGGATATCAGAAAGCGGAGGAGTCTATCCGATTTATGAGTTTCGATTGGGATGATGTGCGTCGCACCATAGCCATTAATCCTGGTATTCCATGGGCTATGGGAAAGTCACAAGTAACTCCAAAGGGTATCAAGATCATATATCTCAATGACGAGGCTAGGTTATGGCAACAAATACTAAGTAACTATGTTATGCCTAGCACTCATAAGTCAGAGGTGCCAGCTGCTATGATCATTCTCATCTGGTGCATTATGGAAGGCAAGGAACTATACCTTCCCCGGTTCATCAGAAAGTACATGGATCGAGTTCATGTCTGAGGTACCTTCAGAACTTGAGGATGAGAAGCCACCGGTTGCCAAATGCAAAAAGATTATTCCACACGGCAAGCGGTTCGAAGCTCTAGGCCACAGACCACCTTCTCTTACTGCCTCTACTGATGCAGCCACATCCTCAGCAGCACCTTCAGCGCCTGCTGTACCACCCACATCCACAGCACCATCATCCGCTTCCCAGCCAGTCTACCTTCTGGTGCACCGCCTCTTTAAGCGCCTGGATCAGATGGAGCGCCACAACCAGCGACGTTATGAGCGGTCTGAGCATCGCAGTAAGCGATGCTATGAGCATCTGAAGCTGATGATTAGGTCGGGACATACTGACATCCCCTCCGAGCCCGACACACCATCGGAGCACTCTGAGGAGGAGGAGGATGAGCAGGAGGAGGATGCACAGGAGGAGATCTAGCCGCAAGCACAGCACGACGAGCCTTAGCTTGAGCAGCCTGCAGAGCCCCAGGCCCCTACACAGCCAGAGCCCACAGAGCCAGCAGCACACACTTCCGTAGGTGATGATCCTTCACACCCGGCTTGACTAGAGCATCGAGGACGATGCTGTGATATAAGTGTGGGGAGGTTGCCATCTCTGGCGGATTTTATTTTGGTGAACTATTTTAGACTTTTTATCCTATTTTTGCTTTATTTTGTATTTTACTTTTTTTTCTTTTATTTTATTTTTTTTCTTTTAGTACTTGCACTTTTTATTTTATTATACTCTTGTTTACTTTTATTTTGTTGCATTTTGCACTTTGGGCTGTACATATCTTAGATAATTTAGCTTAAATTGCACTTTTAGTTTAGTAGTTGTGATGTGAAAAAAACACCATAGATTATTGAGCTTAGTTTATCCCTTTAGCATATGAGAATTTGGTTTAATTGAAAATAGGGAGTAAAACTAGGAATTTTTAGCTTTTTATAATCACAACATCTCAGTTAGTATATATATATATATATATAATAATAATAAATATTGGTCAATTGATGAAATTTTCAAGGAATGTATTTATTTTTAGAGAGGCATTTAAGATTCACATTGATTTGAGTTAACACCTTTTGGTAACTTGCATGATATATATAATTGGAATATGGCTTTTGAGCTAAGAACACACAACCCGTGAGTTTTGAGCCTAATTGCATGGTTACATTATTTAACCATAATATTTTATTCTTGTGTGTTTTCTTCTCTATGATTGCAATCTATATTTTGTTCCATTCTATATGTCCATTGTTTAGTGTATTTGCATGCATACATATGATTGAGGCCATCAATTGTTATTAGCTCACTTATCCCAAATAGCCTACCCTTTCAATCAACCTTGTTTGCCACTTTGAGCCTTTTAATCCCCTTTGTTCTGTATTTTACCACATCACTAGCCTTAAGCGGAAAAATAATTAATTACCCCAATTGAATCTTTGGTTAGCTTAAGATAGAGATTGTGTATCAATTAAGTGTGGGAAACCATGGGAAATTGGGTTGATAAGAAGTGTTGAATTATATTGACAAGACCATGTGCATTGATATGTTATGTTTATTTTTATTTCAAAAAAAAATAATTATAATATATATATATATATATATATTAAATAAGGGGACAAAAATTACCCCAATATAAAGTTTCATAAAAGATCAATGCATATGTGGTGAAATTAAAGAAAAAATTAATACATGAGCAAGTGATGCAAAAGTGGGAATTTTGGGTAGCTAGGCATGATTTTAGAGTTATATAGAGTGTGTGTATGTTATGTGAGAGCTTAGGTTAGTCAAAGGTTCAATTTACAGCTCACTTGGTCATACATATATCCTCACCTTTGCCTTAGCCCCATTACAACCTTGAAAAGACCTCATGATGTTTGCATTTGTACACTTAATATTTGTTAATTAGTTAGATGAAGAACAAAGTTTTAGAAAGCATGATTAGAGGAGATTTGAGTGTTTTAACCCCAAACACTTGAGTGATTAGAGTGCATATACAAATCCAGTGAGGGTTCAACTGCTCAATTTTCATATGTCCATGTTTGATCATTGCTTGTCTTGCAAGTTTGTGAACTCTTTTGATTAACTCAACTCAATTGTGAATTTGTTTTAATATGAATTAGCCCTTGATTGTGCATATATGATTTCTTGGAAATTTGACTCAATTTGACCACATGTATGCTTATATATATAGATAGATAGTAATTAGAATAGCATGATGCATGTAGGTAGCTCACATTTAAATAGGTTGCATTGCATAAGTTCCACTATTCTGCTTTCACTCTTTTGATTCCCTTGAGCTTAGCATGAGGACATGCTAATGTTTAAGTGTGGGGAGATTGATAAACCACTATTTTATGGTTTATCTTGTGCTTATTTGAGTGATTTTTATCAATTCTTTGCTCACTTATTCATATAATTTGCATGATTTTACAATTCCTTCCTAATTCTGTGATATAGTTGAAAACATGTTTCCTAGGCCTTTAAACTGTCAATTTTAATTATCCTTTATTATCATTCGATGTCGTGATCCGTGTGTTAAGTGTTTTCAGGCTCTATAGGGCAATAATGGCTCGGAGGATGGAAAGAAAACATGCAAAAGTGGAAGGAACGTGCGAAAATGAAGTTTTGAGAAACTGGCAGCGACGCGCACGCATGGGTGACGCGTACGCATGCCTAGCACAAAAGACGAGTGACGCGTACGTGTGACTGACGCGTACGCATGACAAGGGATTTCGCCAAATGACGTGCATGCGTGACCTACGCGTACGCGTGACATGCGCCACGTGCAGAAATTGCAGAAAGCGCTGGAAGCGATTTCTGGGCTCCTTTTTGGCCTAATTCCAAGCCCGAGAACACAGAATAGAGGCTGCAAAATGGGGGAATCACAAGGAAAATCATTCATTCATCATTGTTGACAATTTAGGTTTTAGATGTAGTTTTCTAGAGAGAGAGGCTCTCTCCTCTCTTCTCCCCTCTCTTTAGGTTTTAGGATTTCTCTTAGTCTTAGGTTTATTTCTTCTCAATTCCAGGTTCAATGTTCTTTTAATTTAGTTTTTCTCCTACTTTTATTTATTCTAGTACTTTGGTTTATTTATTCCTCTTGTTGATTCTCTTCTTTTCCAATTTGGTTTATGAACTTCATGTTAGATTGAATTTCTTATTTAATGCAATTTGAGGTATTTTATATTTATTGCTTCTTCTATTATTTGTTATTGATTGATGTTTGCAGTTGGTTGTTTGGATTTAATATTCCTTGCTAGTTTTCTATGTTTTTATTTTGTTCCTTCCAAGTGTTTGATAAAATGCTTGGGAGGATTTTAATTTAGATTTTTATCCTCTTGGCCTTGGTTGAGTAATTGGTGATGCTTGAGTTATCAAACTCCCTTGTTGATTGATAATTGAAGGTTGCTGGTTGATTTGGATCCCTCTAAAGCTAGTCTTTCCTTAGGAGTTGACTAGGACTTGAGGAATCAATTTGATTAGTCCACTTGACTTTCCTCCATAGTTAGAGGTTAACTAAGTGGGAGCAACGGACAATTCTCATCACAATTGATAAGGATAACTAGGATAGGACTTCTAATTCTCATATCTTGCCAAGAGCTTTATTAGCTATTAGTTTTATTCTTGCAATTTACTTTTCTTGTTCCTTATTTCAAAAACCCAAAAAGATGCTTTTCCATAACCAATAATAACTACACCTCCCTGCAATTCCCTAAGAGACGACCCGAGGTTTGAATACTTCGGTTTAATTTTATTGGGTTTGATTTAGTGACAACCAAACTTTTGTACGAAAGGATTCTTTGTTGGTTTAGAAACTATACTAGCAACGGGAATTTATTGTGAAATTCTTTACTAGAAAAATATCCGTTCGTCAGCGGCATTGGAGGCGCGCGGCGGTGCTGGGCAGAGGCAGAAGATGAAACGGGCAGTGAAAGAGAAGGGAAGATGGAAGGCGAAGAAAAGATGGAAGAGAATGAGAAGGAGTGGTCGATGGCGGTAGGTTCGGCACCGGACGGTAGTTGCAGAGTTTGAGGTGGCAATGGAGGTTCTGTGAGTGAGAGGGAGACGAAGGAGAAGCGAAGCATTGAGGGAAAAGGCTGCGCGAATTCTAGGGCTTCCGCATCCCTGGGGTTAATGAATTTGAATCCATGCGTACGCGTCCTGTACGCGTCCGCGTGGGTGGGTGGAAGGCATGATGGATGCGTAAGCATTAAGTGCGCTTAAGCGTGGAAGGGAAGAGTGCGCGTCAACGCTTACGCATACAGTACGCGCTCGCGTGCATTGACGGTTGGGCCAGACGCTTAATGTTGGCACTAAGTTAGCATAACTCTCGAGTGGAAGTATGGGTGTTGCACCAACGCATCGATGCGTACGCATCATGTATGCGTCCGCGTGGGGTGCAGCTTGCGCGAGAAGCTTAATGTTTGCGCAAGGTTTTCCAAACTCTCTGGATTCATGTATGGGGCTGCAGCCGCATAAGGACGCGTACGCGTACCGCGTGCATACGCGTCCTTGCCCTCTTTTTTTTTTTAGAAAAGACTAAAAACAGCTAAAGATCTCCCTAACACTACCCATAACTCAAAACCAACTATAAAAGCAAAATGAATAAAAATTTTCAAATGCAAACAAATATAACTTGCACTTCAAGCAACTAACAACCAAAGCATTAAAACAAGACTTATTTAAAGAGGAAAACTACCTATGACGGTAACTCAAATCACTTATTAATTGAATCTATAAGAGAGTGGAAAGAGTGGAAAGAGTTTACCATGGTGGGGTGTCTCCCACCTAGCACTTTTATTTTAAGTCCTTAAGTTGGACATTTGGGAGACTCTTTGTCAGGGCGGCTTGTGTTTGTACTCATCCTCGAATCTCCAAGGATCTTTGCTCCTCAATTGGTTGTCAGAAATTCCAACCGTCTTCACCAAGCGTGGGTAGAGTTCCACCCAAGATATGAGTTCCCAAAGTTGGTCTTCAAAGTGCGATCTGGGATCCCATATCTTATTTTCGCACCCGTCTTCAGGTTGATTGTCATGGTTCTTCCATCCAGGTGGTTGGCACATAGAATTCTCCTTAGTGCACCAAATTCTCTTCCTAGACCCACACAAAGTAGCATTTATCCAATCATGGTCTCTACGCCTTGGAAGTTTTACATTAATGAGCCTAATACCACACTTCCAACCACTACACAACTCCCTCTTACTATTGATTCTGCAAAGAGCTCTAAGTTGCCCATCTGTTTCAATCAAGCCATATTCAAGTGAGAAAGTGAAGCTTAAGGGTAATAATTTTACCCACTTGAATGTCGTGTTAGATGGTGACTTAGGAAGGGAGACCTCCCCACACTTAAACAATGCGAGGTTTACTCCCTTAGACTCTTCCTTAGTTGTTTCTACCTCTTGACAACTTCTTTCAATTTCTTCTTGCTTGTCAACTTCTTCCAAATCCTCCCCATCATCAATCGAATCAAGCTTTGGAGGCTGTGTGAAGTCCAATTCAATATCAACTTCACAGTCAATGGAAGGGTCTTCAACAAGGTCACCAATATCACTTGGCTTGGAGTTGTCTTCAATAACTTCAATTTCTTGTCTAATGGGGGGTGATTCAATTTTTGATAGAAAGTTATTGATGATTGAATCCATCTCTTGATCAACCTCTTCATATTCTTCGATTTGGATATGTGCCAGAGGTTATTGAGGCTCCCATGGCGGTTCCGTATCTCCGAAATCTTCAACCACGTCTTCCTTTTCTTCAATAACCGTAGGTTCCTCCAATTTCTCCAATACAAAACCCAACGCCTCCTTCTCCACCGGACTTTCCAATCTCTCCTTTATGCTTTGCTCTTCTTTGGAACCTTCACATGTGGCTACAGAAGTACCTTGAGTATTCAAGCATTGGTAGGCTAGAGTGTGCACTACCTTGGTCAAGTTAGTCACAAACTCTAGTGTGTTCCTTTGCATATCCGCTTGTCCTTGAAGTAGCAAAGTGAGATAATCATCTATTGGGGCTTGGGATGGATAAGAGGGTTCATCACCTTGGAGAAAGGGTTCATAGTAGGAAGGTGGTTCTTCTTGGTAAGGGTATGGAGAGGGTGTGCATTGAGGTGATCCTTGGTAGTAGTCATGATAGAGTTGTGGTGGTTCTGAAGGTTCTTGCTCGTAATGGTCATACGGATAATATAGGGGTGATTGGTTATATGATGGATATGGATCATATGAAGGTGTTTGGTAGAGAGAGGCTTGTGAGTATGGTTGAGGTTCATGTTAAGGATAGGATTCATAAGCATATGATGGTGATTGTTGATTGTCACAAAAAGATTCACCATAGCCATTGAATTGACATGTATTGGGATGGGACTTATACCTATAGGTATTCGGAGGTTGTTGTCAATAGGAGTGATTAATTCCTTGAGGCTCCTCCCATCTTTGTTGGTTCCATCCTTGATACATGTGGTTATTGAAGTTCACATTTTCTACAACACTATTAGAACCAAACTCATAGCCAAAAGGGTGAGAATTCATAGTGGAAGCAAAAACAAACTAACTAAGTCCTAAAGCTAGTAGGAACTAACTAACAAGTAAAAGACAAACATATTCATAATATTCACATATATACAATAACCAATAACAAGGCACACAATTGCAACTCCTCGGCAACGGCGCCATTTTGATGAACGGATTTTTTGATGGTGTAGAATTCACAAATGAAATCTCGTCGAAGTATAGTTTCTAAACCAACAATAATCCCTTCATGCAAAAATTTGTTTGTCACAAGTACAAACCCCTAATGAATCTAATAACCGAAGTATTTAAACCTCTGGTCGTCTCTCAAAGGAATTGCAGGGTAGTGTTCTTGTTATTGGCTATGGACATGTACATTTTGGGATTTTGGATGAGAAACAAGAAAAGTAAATTGTAAAGGAATTCAAATGACGAAAAGGTCTTGGCAAGGTTTGGTGGTCAAGGATCTCTATCCTTATCACTAACCACAATATGATAATTGCAAGGATCAATCCCACTAAGTCATCCTCTAACAAGTAAAGGATAGTCAAGTGAGCTATATCAATCCAAGTCTATAAGTCCTAGCTATTCACTAATTGAATTAATGAGAGCTAGAGTCAATGGCTACCAACTATCAATCACTTGGACATTAGTAACTCAAGAATTCCTAAGTTACCTTCCCAAGCCAAGAACATAAAATGCTACTCTAACATCCTTTCAAGCATTTTGACAAATACTTGGAAGGTATAAAAGGAAAGCATAGTAAATTGACAACAAGAATGAAATCTAACAACAATTTATTGCAAAGAATTAATAACAACAATCTAAGAAAGCACAATTAATATGAATTACCTCAAATTGCATTGAAAGAAGATAAAAGGAACAAGAGTAGATCATAGAATCAAAGTAGAAGAAATTACAACAAAAGAATAGAAGAACAAGATGTAACAACAAAGGATTGAAAGGTAGAAGTAGATGAAAGCATGAATTAAAACATAGATCTAAGCTTATTAACCTAAACCTATTCCTAATTCTAGAGAGAAGTGAGAGATTCTCTCTCTAAAACTAACACTAAAACTAGATCTCAACTCCCTAATGTTTTCCCCTTCAATGAATGATTATTTCCTCTTCTATCCTTGGTCCTTTTAAGTGTTTTTGCGCCAAAGTTGGTTTAGATTAGGCCCCACAGCTTCTGTGAATTCGCTGGGCACATTTTCACTTAAAAATCACGTGCCAGCACTGACGCGTACGCGTACAGCACGCGTGCGTGTCCATGGGGTTTTTACGATCCACGCGTGCGCGTCTGTTGCGCGTGCACGTGGATGAGCACAACCAAATCTTTAGTTTTTCCATGTGTTCTCCACTTTGCATGCTTTCCTCTTCACTCCTTTGATCCATTCCTAGCCTTTTCAACCTGAAATCACTTAACAAACAAATCAAGGCATCTAGTGGAATCAAAGGTGAATTAAAATCATCAAATTAAAGGTCTAAAAGCATGTTTTCACACTTAAGCACAAAATGAGGGAGAATAAAAAAACCATGCTATTTCATTGAGCAAATGTGAGAAAAGGTTGATAAAATACTCTAAATTCAACACAAGATAAACCCTGAAAACAGAGTTTATCATTCCTCATATTCCTCGAGGGTGTATACCATTGTATTCATGATCCTTCTTTTGTTAATTTGGTTCAAGGCACCTACCCCTTTGATCTCCTTCTTGACATCCCCAAACACTTCTCTGGTGTATACCGTAGCGGCATGCCTTTCAATACTTCTCAGGCATGTTTTCATAACCGAAACCGAGTTGATGGATTGAAACTAGAGTAGTATCTCCCTATTCCGATACTCGCAGGCAACCATCTCCAAGCTCTAAACCAGCTCGTAAATTGTGTCGTTGGACTTCGAAAACTTGTTCACGTATGCGTTAATACCTTCACACCAGGATGTTGTCCGATATCCCGCGCAGAACTTGTCACGCAGATAAGCACTTGCCCACACATATCCTTTTATCATACATCTGGCATGACCATTGCTTCTCGCGTAGGCCATACTCATCGGTGGCCTGCTCCCATTCGGATTCGAAGTCCTCTGTCCCCATTTCTGCATACAGCCATCTTCTAAACAACCCACGTAATTTTACATCCTTCACATTTGATGTGACGTTTTTCTCCACATGCCATGCACACAAACGATGCGTCGCAGAGGGAAGCACTTCGGAAACTACTTTTATCATAGTCTTGTCGCTGTCAGTCACAACTATAGCCGGCTTCTTACCACACATGATCTCCATCAAATTCTCCAACATCTACCGATAGGAAGCCAGACTTTCATCAAGCAACAAGCCAAACCCAAAGATGATGGTCTACTTGTGATTGTTTGATCCAGAAAAATCACGACCGGTCTCTTGTATTTGTTTTTCTTGTATGTTGACTCAAACGCCAATACATCGCCAAAGTATTGGTAATCGACTCTGTTAGATCCCGTCCAGCCAAATCAGATTCGCTAGCCTGTTGTCACAAGTCACATTATATTTTGCAATTGCCATGTGGTCTAACTCGGCTTTTCCCTCAAGATACATTATTGCAGAATTTGCGTCACCGTCAGCTATTTTAATACGCCGTTGTTTGTCAGCATAGTTGTAGACATCCTTCTTCAGGAACCCCAACAATGAATAGCCACCAGCCATACCAGCCATGTACCCTACAATCTTAGACGTTGCAATACTATGTGCTTGCATCCCATCTATCTAACTCTTTACTATTTCCGTTAACCCACAATGATTGGCAATCAAGTGTACCATTCCTTCTGGTGTCAACTCATGGTTGTGTTCAGTAACTAGCTTCCTCACCTTCTAGCACTTATCATTTTTGTCTAAAGAAACCGATAACATTGCCTTGCAGTTAGTTCTTGTCTCTGGTTTGTGTTCCCTCGTTCTGTCAACCCTGTCATAGTATTTACGTTCCCTCAAGCCTTCCTTGTTACAAAAATACCTATATCTAACCAAGTTCCCCTCACAGTCTTTCCTTGAGTCACCTTTTTGCACACCGAATCCATGCATTTTTCCAAACCTCCGATAGAACTCATATGCATTCTCAATGCTGACCCAAACCTTCTTCAAAATGTCATCCACACTCAGTCCGGCAAGGTCTTCCAACTTACAACATTCATCATTGGCCACGGCTCCTCCTTCTTCAGCACGATTGAACTCCTCGTACGTATACTTTCAGTCCCTCGACAATCAGCATCTCCCTTGCTCACCTACATCTGTACCTCAACAACACATCGACTGAATCAGGACTTGCAACACCAACAAACGTCTAAGGGTCCTTACCATATACTGTTTTTTGGAATCTAGTCTCGTTGCATTCCACATTCTACCTAAATTAATAGTATAATAAAAATATTTCCCCTATACACCTGATTCAATAAAAACTCAATGAATAATGCAACTACTTCCATGAATAAACAAATTACAATGACATGCAATGCCCAAAAATAGGCTAACGAAGAAATAGAGAGACGATTCTCTCTTCAATTCCATGTTCAAGCTTGTGGCAGACCACAATCACCAGAGTAATACCATTGACATAGTCTTCATTCATAGTTCTTATATACCTCATATAATTTTCCACACAATGCAAAACAAACACAAAATTGTTTTCTGAAACAACAAAAGCAGCAGACCAACGTTCAGAATTTGAGCATCGATCAAAGATAATTTATTTCTATTAATTAAACAAAAACAGCAGAAAACCATTCAGAGTTTGAGCATTCATCACAAAAAATGCATCTCTGACAGAAAATAAACACAACAAAACCAGCAGAACACCATTCAGAGTTCGAGCAATGATCACAAAAAAATTGATTTCTAAAACAAAACAAACAAACAACAAAACAATGAAAACTGATTTTTTTTCTTTCAGACAAAGAAAACATGACGCATATAATAAATCACTGATCACCAACATCCAGCAATAATCTCAAACATAACAATAAAACCGGAACAATAATTTTCCAAATAATCACGAACAAGACCTAAACAGAAAATCCAACAACTTAAATCACATCAATCTAACAATTTAGCAAATAAAAACAACAATAGCCCAACAATTTAGCAGATTATCAACTTAGCAAGTCCATATGTAGAGAATCACAACAACAACAACAAAAAATTTAAAAATAACACAAGACCAATAGCACAACGACAATTAGCAAATTAACAAGTTCACATTAACAGTTGAACTTTACCAGAAGAAACTGATGTAAGTGGAATCATCATGCTAATATGTTTTCTGCAAAGATGCAGCTAAATTTTCCTGATTACTCAAATTGAATTGTTCTAACTTCACATGCACTCAACTTACTAAGTTTCTAAAAGCTAAAAATTATAAAACCAACCAGAGATATAATTAAAGGATTACATCGAACACCTTGAGTGCAGTCACATTAAAACATAACAACAGAATTCAAAGCTTAATATCAATATCACAGGGAAGAGAACATAGCTGTTTTATACTTTAATTCTGTCTATGAAGTAAATCCAAACCACAACCAACTCAAAATGTTACCTATTGTAACAGAAATCGGAAGTTGCAGAGGTTGAAGCAGAGTAATGGTGTTGTGTGGGTGTATTGTCTGGTGGCGGGTTTGCGAAACTTATGGAGGCGACAAAAGCTAGCAGTTCCACAGCCGGGGGTAGCTCGCAGTTTCGTCCCAGAGTTCAAAGGAGACTGAAGTGGCTTCCACACGAACGCGAACGCGAACTCGAACAGTGAACGGCGAGTAATGCGAATGGTGAAGGCCGATCGATCAACGACGACAAAGAACGGGAACAAAGGCGACAGCTGAACGCATACGCGAACCCGACAATGGCAAACAAATGGCAGTTCCTGAAACGCGGTTGCAAAAATAGAGCCGACGGATGCTGAGCTCGGCCAAGCAGCTACGATCGGTGACCGAACAGGGGTTGAAGACTTGGAGCACGACGGGAAGCTACGGCTAGGGTATTGGTATGGTACCAATTTGCGTTGCATCAGAAAGGGGGTGAGTTTACAAATGACGAGGGGTAGAGGGTTCCTGCAGGTTAGGTTCTCTTTTTTTTGGGCTTTTAAAAACATGAAGTCTTTGCATCATTTGTATCTAAATGGTTAAGGGCAGCAGTCCATCTCTCGCCAATTAGCTTAAAATTCCCCCCAGGCCCATCCAATTTTTTCCACAGACTGAAGCGTGAATATGAAAACAAAAAAATTACTAAATCACATTATATTAATTTTTCAATTAATTAAGTTATTAATATTCCTTAACTAACTTCTTAACAACCTCGATTTCTAAAAAGTCCTTCTGAATTGTGGGACTCGTGCCTGCACCAGCTACCTGCAACTGCGACACATGCAGAAGCATTGAATATTTTAACAGGACACGTGTTTCTACCACATTCGGACACGCACCATCCGCACCTGCTGAAGAATCTTCCTTTCAGCACTATAGCAGCTCCCTTTTTGGATAGTCTAGTGAAATATAGAATGCTGACTCAAATTTAGTTTGGAGATTCATTTCTCTTTCTTTAATTTCATTCTTTGTGCCTGAAACAAACAAAGTGTTTCTACTTTTATAATTGAATCAAGTATGAATTCGCTATGTTCTTTCAAACACTCTTGCTAATGAGCTTGCTAATTATTCTTCATCTTCATAAATAGTTAGATCTTTAATTTTGTCTATTGGCTAAAAATTTTCTGAGAAGACTGACATAAAAACTACTTGATATGATGAGACCAAATAATCTCTTTCATCATTAGATATGAGTTGATTGTTGGTAAACTTTAGATATATATATATTTCTTTAAGCTACTTGTTAACTATTCCCTTGAATTTTCTAACTACATTAATAAATTCTAAAAGAATTTTGTTAATATATTTTAAATCATTAAATATCATAATTGTATTAATTAATTCATATTGAAAAAATTAATAAATATTTGATGGTCACACATGAAAATATGACAGTGTTGTTAGTTGTTCTTTAGCAATAGGATAATATCCCAAAATCGTTGTATCTGTAAGTGTATATAGATAGACAGCTCCATACACAGAAGGTAATAGCAGAAGCAGTTAGAAGTTGTTAAGTTGTTAATGACAGTTCATCAGTTAGTTATACTTAATCAGTTATCAGTTACACTCATGATAAACCACCATTTTGCGGTTTATTTTGTATTGAATTGAGTGGATTTTATCAACTATTCTCACACTTATTCATAGAATTAGCATGTTTTACATTTTCCTTCCTAATTTTATGCTATGATTGAAAGCATGCTTCTTTGGCCTCAAATTTGCTAATTTTAATCCTCTCTTATTACCATTCGATACCGTGATATGTGTGTTAAGTGATTTCAGGGTTTATAAGGCAAGAATGGCTTAAAGGATGGAAAGAAAGCATGCAAAAGTGGAAGGAACACAAGAAATCAAGTATTTCAGATTCTGGCAGCAACGCGCACGTTTGGACGACGCGTACGTGTGACTGGTGCAGCAGACATACGACGCGCACGCGTGGCCGACGCCTACACGTGGCCAGGTGAAAAGTTCAGCGACGTGTACGCTTGACGAGCATCACGTGCTGCAATTTACAGAAAATGTTGGGGGCAATTTCTGGGCTGCTTTGGACCCAGTTTCAGGCCCAAAAGTGAAAATTAGAGGCTGCAGAGTGGAGCTAGAAAGGGGGAATCAATCATTGACTTCTCATTCACACAATTTTTAGGTTTTTGATGTAGTTTTCTAGAGAGAGAGACTCTAGGTTTAGGGTTTCTTCTTTCAATTTCTCATTAGGTTCAGGTTCAATCTTCCTTTAATTTAGTTTTTGTCTTACTCTTATTTGTTTAAGCACTTTAGTTCATCTTCTTCTCTTATTAATTTCCCTTTTTTGCCATTTTTATGTTTATGAACTCTTGTTACATTTGATATCTTTTAATACAATTTATGTTTTCCATGTTTATTGTTATTCCCTTTAATTGTTAGTCATTGATGCTTGCAATTGGTTGTTTGAATTTAATATTCCTTGTTAGTTTTATCATGCTTTTATTTTGTGCCTCCCAAGTGTTTGATAAAATGCTTGGTAGGATTTTAAATTAGATTTTTATGTTCTTAACTTGGATTGATCAATTAGAGACTCTTGAGTTATCAAAATTCCTTTGTTGATTGGTAATTGAAGATTGTCAGTTAGCTTGAACTTCACTAAATCTAGCCTCTCACTATGAGTTTACTAGGACTTGTGAACTCAAGTTGATTGTATACACTTGACCTTCCTCCATTGGTTAGAGGTTAACTAAGTGAAGACAATTCACATTTACCATCACAATTGTCAATGATAATAAGGATAGGACTTCTAATTCTCTTTCCTTGCTAAGAGCTTTCGTAGTTGTTACTTTATTTTCTTGCCATTTTTACTTTCTTGTTTCTCATTACAAAACCGAAAAATATACTTTTCCATAATCAATAATAACCATACTTCCCTGCAATTCCTTGAGAGACGACCCGAGGTTTAAATACTTCGGTAAATTTTATTGGGTTTGCTTTTGTGACAAACAATTTCAACATTGAGTGAGGCTTAATTGTCGGTTTAGAACTATATTTGCAACGCGGTATTTTTGTGAAAATCTTTACCGACATTTTTTTTTCGTCAAGTTTTTGGCGCCGTTGCTGGGGAATTGCAAATGTATGCATTATTATTGGTTATTGTGAATATTGTGAATATGTTTGCTTTTTGTTTCCTTGTTAGTTGTTTCTAGTTTTAGGAGTTTATTTCCATTATTTCTTATTAGTTTTTGTTTTTATTTTCTCTTGCTACTATGAATTCTCACCCCTTTGGCTATGAGTTTGGTTCAAATTATGTTGTAGGAAATGGAAGCTACAATGAAAACATGCATCAAGGATGGGGCAATCAAAGGTGCGAGGAGCCTCAAGCTTATGGACAACTCTCTTGGCAACAACTTTCACCAACGTACTATGAGCAAGAGCCATTCCAGGATGCTGATGAGCGGATAATTTATACGCTTTTTGGCATTGTTTTTACATAGTTTTCAGTATGATTTAGTTAGTTTTTAGTATATTTTTATTAGTTTTTAATTAAAATTCACATTTCTGGACTTTACTATGAGTTTGTGTGTTTTTCTATGATTTCAGGTATTTTCTGGCTGAAATTGAGGGACTTGAGCAAAAATCAGATTCAGAGGTTGAAGAAGGACTGCAGATGCTGTTGGATTCTGACCTCCCTGCACTCAAAGTACATTCTGGAGCTACAGAACTCCAAATGGCGCGCTCCCAAGTACGTTGGAAAGTAGACATCCAGGGCTTTCCAGTAATATATAATAGTCCATACTTTGCCCGAGTTTAGACGACGCAAACTAGCGTTCAACGCCAGTTCCATGCTGCATTCTGGAGTTAAACACCAGAAACAGGTTGCAAAGTGGAGTTAAACGCCAGAAACAGGTTACAAACTGGCGTTCAACTCCAAGAGAAGCCTCTACACGTGTAAAACTCAATGCTCAGCCTAAGCATACACCAAGTGGGCTCCATAAGTGGATTTCTGCATCATTTACTTATTTCTGTAAACTCTAGTAACTAGTTTAGTATAAATAGGACTTTTTACTATTGTATTTACATCTGAGAATCTTTTGATTAGTTTTATGCTATCTTAGAATTTTGTGAGGGCTGGCCATTCGGCCATGCCTGAACCTTATCACTTATGTATTTTCAACGGTAGAGTTTCTACACTCCATAGATTAAGGTGTGGAACTCTGCTGTTCCTCAAAGATTAATGCAAAGTACTACTGTTTTTCTATTCAATTCAACTTATTCCGCTTCTAAGATATTCATTCGCACTTCAATATGATGGATGTGATGATCGTGACAGTCATCATCATTCTCAACTTATGAATGCGTGCCTGACAACCACTTCCGTTCTACCTTAGATTGAATGGATATCTCTTGGATATCTAATACAGGGGACCGAGTCCAAGTTATTAGTGTCTTCGTGGTATAAGTTAGAACCCATGGACCGCCATTCTTGAGAATCCGGAAAGTCTAAACCTTGTCTGTGGTATTCCGAGTAGGATTAAGGGATTGAATGACTGTGACGAACTTCAAACTCGCGAATGCTGGTGATGCACGAAAAACTTGTCTCGTAACAAATTTCCTTCGGCAAGTGTACCGAATTTGTCGTCAAGTAAAAGCTCACAATAGAGTGAGGTCGAATCCCAAAAGGATTGATTGATCAAGCAACTTTAATTAGAGGAATGTTCTAGTTGAGCAAATCCAGAATTTGAGTTGAGAATTGCAGAAAATAAAATGGCGGGAAAGTAAATGGCAGAAAAAGTAAATGCTAGAATTAAAGAACTGAAAGTAAATGACTGAAAGTAAATTGCAGAATTGTAAATGGGAATGGGGGAATTGCTCATAAAAGTAAATAACAGAAAGTAAAGAGAATGGGTGAGATCAGAAATGGGGAATTCATTGGGCTTAGGAGATGTTGCATTCTCCGGATCAATTTCATTTTCATCTCTTCCTCAATCAATGCACTCATTGATCTCCTTGGCAATCTTAATTGATCGAATTACAATTTCTTGTAATCCAATCTCTCAAATCTTGATCAATAGCCATTTTCTTGGTCAATTGCTCATGAGAAGAGATGAAGTGTGGTCACTGATTATACCACATGCATTTCCCAAATCAAGTAATTAGAGGATTATAGTCACATATCCATCCATACCCAATTTGGTCCAGCATGAGAAAGCATTTCTAGCTTGATCTCTTCATTCCTCTTTCAAGGTTCAGAAGAGATCCAAGTTTGAATAGCTTCTTTTCCAAGATAACTACTCAATTGGATGAAGATCGAAAGCTTTCAAGTAAAATCAAGAGAAAAGATAGAAGAAGAATAATGAAAATTAGTATTGATCCATCAAATTACAACAGAGCTCCCTAACCCAATGAAAGGGGTTTAGTTGTTCATAGCTCTGGAAAATGAAAACAAAGATGGAGAATACATGATGAAACTAGAAGTGCAGAGAAAGTAAATACAGAGAGTAGTTCTATGCCAAGAGGCTCCCTATAATTTCCAACTCCCCAAAATAATTCAAAGCTACTCCTATATATACTACTCTTCTATTCTTCTAGTTGATTCTTCAAGTCTTGGGTATGGGCCTTTGGATCTTGAGTTTGAAGCAGTTCTCTTCTTCATTGGGCTCAGCTTTACTTTGCAGAGAGAAAGTGTGAAGTGGGCAGAGACTTTAGCTCAGGACGTTAGTGGTGTTAACGTTCAGTGAAAATATGGGTTCGAGAACGTTAGTGACATTCAACTTTTTCACTAATGTTCCTCACCCAAGTAAGAGCCACGTTAACCTCAACGTTAGTGGCATAAACCTTGCCACTAACGTTGCCTCTATGTCCTTCGCACACGTTATTGGGACTCAACTTTCCCAATAACGTTGAGAAGTCTCCCCCTTCCCTACGTTAGAGTCCACGTTAACTTAGTTAACGTGGCTCCTTTAACGTAGGCTTTCCAACCTTCGAGAACGTTAGTGACACTTAACATTGTCACTAACGTGGCTGTGCTAGCCATCTCCAACGTTAGTGACAATGTTGAATGTCAGTAACGTTGGCTCATCATCCCTCTCCTCACGTTAGCTCCCACGTTAACTAAGTTAACGTGGGAGTTAACGTGGCCCATTGTGGCTTGTGTTGGCTCCTTCCAACGTTAGTGACAATGTTTGGTGTCACTAACGTTGTCGACAACCTTTTCTTCTTCACGTTAACTTCCACGTTAACTAGGTTAACGTGGCAGTTAACGTGGCTTCTTGGGGATAGTGTGTGTTCATCCCAACGTTAGTGACAATGTTTGGTGTCACTAACGTTGTCGACCACCTAGTTTCTTCACGTTAGCTTCCACGTTAACTAGGTTAACGTGGGAGTTAACGTGGCTTCTTGTGACTTGGCCAATGTTAGTGAGAAAGTTGAATGACACTAACGTTGGCGTCCCCTTTTCTTCATAACGTTAGAGGCCACGTTAACTAAGTTAACGTGGCTACTAACGTGGCCACTTATGAGCTTGGCCCAACATTAGTGATAATGTTAAGTGTCACTAATGTTGGCCCCATGTCTTTTCTTCCACGTTAGAGTTCACGTTAGCTTAGTTAACGTGACTCTTAACGTGGGCAATGATGGCTTCGAGAGCGTTATTGGCAATGACTTTTCTCATTAACTTTGCAAGTTACTCCCATTCCACGTTAGTGTCATCGTTAGTGTAACTAACGTTGCCACTAATGTGGTTCTTCTTTGCTTCTTTTGTCTTGAAATCAAGCAATAAAGTGCATCAAAGTTCTAGTCCAAGTCATGGGAATTGCAACATCCAATTTGTCCTTAAATTTATGCAAAAACCTCATGAAATTATGTA
This sequence comes from Arachis ipaensis, assembly GCF_059453495.1. Lineage (NCBI taxonomy): Eukaryota > Viridiplantae > Streptophyta > Magnoliopsida > Fabales > Fabaceae > Arachis > Arachis ipaensis. The sequence continues at coordinate 123,631,056 of NC_142440.1, forward strand.
AAGTGCACAATGTATGCTTGAATCAAGATGTAAGTGAATATCTACCCAAAACTAGCTTATTTCCTAAGGAAATGCATGAAACTACCCTAAAAACAGTAAAGAAAAGGTCAGTGAAACTGGCCAAAATGCCCTGGCATCACAACACCAAACTTAAAGCTTGCTTGTCCCTAAGCAAGTACTGGAGCAAGAGAATGATGAATGGAATGCCAAGAGAAATGAGTCATTCTTGTGGAAGTCATATCCCTGGTTTTATGGTGGTTTCATGCATAGCAACTTAGGTTCATTCCTGGCTTTCAGACCTTTATCATGTCCTAGAATACTTACTGTGATTGCATCCCATGAGACTTTTATTCATTGATCATTTTGTTGTTATTTCAGGGCTTATTTTTGTTCTTAAGCTAAGTGCTCTGTAAGGGGGCAACTCTTTAAAATAAGCTTTCAGCCAACACTCCCGAACCAGTTGGTTCAAGGTGCTAGGTGTTGAAGCACCCCTAAGGACTTACTTGCTCAAGTCTCTCCCCCATACATTCACACCACAGGCACATAGTTTATTTATTTTCTTTTCTTGAGACCTTGGTGTCCAACACCTCTTTGGGCTACTAAATGCTCTGTGGTAAGGGTTACTCTTGATAGTGGACTTTCAGTTGATAATCCCGGGTTAGTTAACCCAAGTTACCAAGTGATAAGGCACCTCTAAGAGTTTATTCATCCAAGTAGATCCCTCACACAGGAGCACCACAGACACATGCCTCAAGGTTAAAACCATTGGTGCCTAGCCTTATTGCTTACTCTTTTTCTTTTATTCTTCAGCCTTTATTGTTCTTTCCCTTTTTCTTATTAGGATCTTCTTATTTAGCTAGTTTCATGGGGTGTGTCTCAAGCATAGTATTCCTGACAAATAGTTGTCTTCCCACCTTATGGTTGAACCAACTTAGCTAACTTATGACCATACCATAAACTCATGAACTCACTCCAAAGCATGAATTCCTCTCTGGTCTTTAGAAACACTTATTCTCTTTTCATTTGATTCAAAGGGACAAGCATACAAGTAAGTAAGGAGATGATGCAGTGACATAAGGACCAGCAAACATAGACCTTTTCAACACAAAAACTTAAAAGATAGAATTGAAAAAGGTTTAAACTAACATGGAAGCAAGTTCTATTTCACACAAGATCTTCCTTATTTAAAGCATAGAGAAAGATGGACCAAAGAAGGAACTCCACCACCTTTTACTCTTGTGGATGCCCATGCTTTCCTCCTTGTTTGTCTTCTTTGTGTCCTCTTGCATTCCCTCGCATCCGGGCCAATCTTGCTTGCTTCCAATCCTCAAGTGCCTTTCTCACTGATTCATGACTCTCTTCACCCTTTGTCTTTCTTCTCGTGCTAATTCATCCCTCATTTCTTCATACCTTGTGATTCCTAGATGCAATATAGGCAGCTGTCCTACCAAGTAATCGAGCCTGGCTTGAGTATTTATATGATGCCCAGTTTCACTCAGGTAAACTCCTTCTGCGAATGCCCTTTGCTCGTCCAATAGTTCTGCCTGTTCTATTTGTCTTCGATGCATCTCATGTATATGTGCACCTTGATGTGCTTGGATGTTGATTAGCCTCTGGATGGATTCTTATTGCTCATTTTGCCTTTGTTCCATCATGTGGAATGTTCACTCCATTGTTGTCCTTGACTTAGTTGCTGATCCATCATTCGCTTTTGCCACTCCCCTTGTTGAGTCATCCATCTTGAGAGTGACTCCTCTTGCTGCCCCATCATCTGTAGTTGAAGCTCTCGCTGTGCTCCTTGGCTCTCCAAATATTGTTGAGATAGCCCATCAATAGCTTCCTGCAATTGGTGCATATCCAAGGTAGCTGGGGCTTGCCCCTCTAAGACTTGTCCTTCTACTGCTTGAGGAGCTGTCCTCTTTCTTTGCTTCCGTGGAGGCAGGGGGTGCGGTGGCATGCATCCGTCGAATGGTTATTGGAATGCCCTCTTTTATCCACACTGGGTCCTCATCTTCAAACTCCACCCCAACTTTCTTGCATAGTCGGTAAATAGTGCTGGGGTAACCTAACGTTCCTCTTGAGTCACTTTTCTCTGCCATTTTTCTAATGCCTTCTGCTATGAGATCATGAACCTTGATCTCTCCTCCTTTGAGTATACAGTGCACCAGTGTGGCTCTCTTGAGATTCACCTCCGAGTTGTTCGATGCTGGGAGGATTGACCTCCTTACAATTTCGAACCACCCTTTTGCTTCAGGGGTGAGATCTGCTCTCTTGATGAACCTTGGTCTCCTATCTGCATATCTTTCCCAGTCAGCTCCTGGTACACAAATGTCTTGTACAATCTGGTCATGATTGGGGTTGTTGTCCATTCTTGAATGATAGCTCTCTTCTTCAAATAGTATGGACCGTAGCTTTAATGCTCTCATGACACTCATGGGACCAAAATCCACAATCTTTCCTCTTACAAAGCTTGTATATGACTCATCTGCCTTATCATATCGGACCGCATTTGCATAAAACTCTCTTATGAGATTTGCATTCACCTTAATGACCGGATCAGTGAGGAGCTCCCATATTCTCTTTTCTACCTTCGTTGTGATTTCGGGACACTCAATTTTCCTAACTTGAAATCCCAGCTCATAGATGATTTCCTTATCAACCATCCACCCGTATTGCAATGCATGATGCAAGCTTTTGAATCTCTTTTCATCATACGGGTGTTGCTCCATAGGTTCCTTTCCCTTCCTTCTTTTAGAGCTCGAAGATGCCATAAATGAGGGTTAATGTGTGATGTTGGCAAGGGTGTGGAGAATGTTTTTAGGGTTGAGTGCAATGAAGGGAGTGAAGGAGAATCCGAAATGGAGAGGTTTGAAGAGTGGGGTACGGAACAAGGATCACTTATATAGAGAGGTCGTGAGTAAATGGAGGGTGTGGATTGATGGAGTGGTTGTTTGATGGACGGTTGGGGTTGTGCATGGAGAAAGGACAAGGATCATCACTTTATGATGGAGATTGCTCGGTCTTCAAGGGTCCCACTCTTTTCAATGTTTCATGGCAACATTTTCCAATGCCTTCCCTTTTTAGAACAAGTGTGCAGTCCTTCCTTTTGTGGTGTCCGAACCTTCTTCATTTCATTGTCCAATCAATTTCCTTCAATGCTCCTCTCCTTTTCCCTATAAAGATAAAATAAGAAAAGTAAGAATTAATATCATAAAGGATCAATTTAAATGTTACGGCTAGAATAATAAAGGGAAGAAAAGATTAGATTGTTTATTCATGAACTCCAACTAACTAACTAACTGTGTATCCTTATATGCATTTTGGTGGCACCATGGGGTGACACCAAACTTACTTTGAAGCACTGTGATGAAAAGTTCTGTTCAAAGCTCCAAGACTAGCGTGCTCTCAGTTGCATTCATGCTTTCTTGGTATGCTTTGAACACCAAACTTGTTCTTCATTATATATTGCATAATAAGGATTTCACCAAGTGTTTGTCAAGTTTGGGTTGGAATTCATGGATATTGACTTATTCACTATTTTCTAAAGGCATATAAAACATGAGTTGCCTCCCATGAAGCACTTCTTTAGCGTCATTAGCTTGACGTTTCTCTTTCATCAGGGAGGTTGATAATGTTTCAAGTCCTCCCCTCTTGCCTTGGACTTATACCCATTGGTTGTATCAATGATCTCCACATGTTCCAAGGAGAGAACTCTGTTGATGGTGAAGACCTTAGGTAACTGAGATGGTACAGTGGGGAGATTAGGGGGGATATCCGGGAAATAAGCTGAGATCACTTTATCCCCTGGACAGAAGTTTTTCGTAGGGATCTTCTTATTCCTCCACCCCCTTGGTACCTTCTTCTTTGTCCCTTTTGATGTTGCCTTGCTCTTTGTGGCTTCTTCTTCTAAGGAAATTTTGTTGTTGTCTTCACATGTCTCTGGTGGTTTAGGTTCCTCTAGCTTTTCCTTGAGCTGTGACAGCTGCTTATTTCCTTGTTCATCAACCAAGGGCTTTCCCAGTTGGGCTGGTTGTGCTTCAGTGCTTGCTTCCTCTTTCAGCATCTCATCATGATCTTTGCTTGGTTCTTTGTTCTCTTGGTCTGCTTCTTGTGAGAGTTTGAAGACATTAAAGCTGAGTCGTTCATCATGGATCCTCAATATTAGCTCCCCTTGCTCCACATCTATGAGTGCTCTGGCTGTATCTAGGAATGGTCTTCCCAATATGATTGGGTGAGTGTGACTCTCTTCCATGTCCAGGATGATAAAGTCTGTTGGGAGGAAGTATTTCCCAACCTTTAACAACACATTTTCCACCACCCCTATTGCTTGTTTTTTAGTTTTGTCAGCCAGCCTGATGACTACATCTGTGGGCATTATCTCATTGATCTTCAGCCTCTTCACCAGGGATAAGGGCATTAAGTTGATGCTCGCTCCCAAATCGCAGAGTGCTTTATCAAACATTGTTTCTCCTATGGCACAGGGGATATGAAAGCTCCCTGGATCTTTTCTTTTTGTAGGCAACTGCGGTTGAATGAGGGCACTGCACTCCTTGTTCATCACTATAGTTTGGCCTCCCTTGAGTGAGCTTTTCCTGGGAAGCAGCTCCTTCATATACTTGATGTACGCGGGCATTTGTTGGATAGTCTTGATGAATGGTATGTTCACATGCAGAGATGCAAACAAGTCAAGAAATCTTGAGTATATTCTCTTCTCCACAGCACCATTGAGTAGCTGGGGAAAAGGTGCATAGAGTCTCAGCAGCTCCTGTTTTGATATTTCTGGTTCTTGGTATTCTTTTTCCTTCTTCTCTACTGGGGTATCTTCAGGTTGTTCTGACAGCTTGCTTGGTTTGTCCTCAGTCTCCTTATCACTTACAGTGACCATCTTACAATCTTCCTATCTTACTTTCTTTGTTTCACCTCTTGGATTCTTTTCTGTGTCACTTGGGAATCCATCTGTGGGTTTGGGAATTTGCTCAGAGAGATACCCCACTTGAGATTCCAACCTCTTGATTATTTCTCCCTGGTTCTTGAAATTGGCTCGCACTTTCTCCTTGAACACCTTGTTGTCTTGAATCTGCTTGCCTATGCCTTCAAGTAGATTCCCAATCCTCGAGAGTCTTTCATCAAATGATGATAGGTCAGGCTGGGGAGGGTTATTTTGGCCTTGATATGAATGTGGAGAGGTGTTGTTATGGGGGTGTTGATATGGTCTAGATGTGAAGCGTTGGTGGGCTGCATTGTTTGGATTTGGGCATCTTTGATCAAGGTTTTGGTCTTGTTGATTTCTCCACCCAAAGTTTGGGTGATTCCTCCATCCAGGGTTGTAGGTCTTGGAGTATGGATCATGGTTTTGCCTAGGTGAATTCCCAATGTAGTTGGCTTGCTCCTGATTACCCTCTGTTTCTTGATTCACTCCTTCTTGAGTTGTGGATGAAGTGGTGACTGCTGCTACTTGGTTCCTATCCATCTTCTTGGTGAGGTCAGCCAGCTGCTTAGTAATGAGCTTGTTCTGAGCCAGCAGAGCATCTACATTGTTTAGCTCCATCACTCTTCTAGTGTTCCCTCTTTCGGAAGCATAGAAGTAGTCGTTCTCTGCTACAGTTTCAATGACATCTATGGCCTCCTCAATGGTCTTCTTCTTGTTCAAAGATCCTCCGGATGAATGGTCTACGGCCTTCTTTGACTCATAAGAGAGCCCTTCATAGAAAATGTGCAGCTGCACCCATTCGTTGAACATGTCAGGTAGACACCTCCTTGTTAGGTCCTTAAACCTCTCCCATGCTTCATACAGAGTCTCACCATCTTGTTGCCTGAAAGTTTGGACCTCAGCTCTCAGCCTATTGATTCGTTGAGGAGGGTAAAATCTTGCTAAGAATTTGTTCACCACATCTTCCCAAGTTGTCAAGCTCTCCTTTGGGAAAGACTCCAGCCACTTGGCTGCCTTATCCTTGAGCGAGAATGGAAATAAGAGCAGTCTATAGGCGTCAGGATGAACACCATTAGACTTCACTGTGTCACATATTCTCAGGAAGGTTTAGATGTTGATTGGGATCCTCTTGGACACTTCCTCCGAACGAACAGTTGTTCTGAACAAGGGTGATGAGCTGTGGCTTCAGTTCAAAATTGTTGGCATGGATGGTTAGCTTTTGAATGCTACTTCCACAGTTTCCTGGGTTTGGATTGATGTAAGAGCCTAAAACTCTTCTATCCTCCCCAGCATGGTTTGCTCGACCTCCTCCGCCATGGTTGTGAGCCTCTTCTTCATGATGGTTTTCCATGTTTTCTTCCATGTTTGGTTCAAAGTATTCCTCCTCTTCCTCAGCACCAACTACACGTTTTTCTCTTGCCTCCCTTCTTAGTCTCAGAAAGATCCTCTCAGGTTCAGAATCAAAGGAAGTTGAAGCTCCGCTTCTTCTCCCTGTCATACAACCAACAAGTACAAGCAAAGAGAATAGGTGCAGAAAGTATTTCTGTCAGAAATACTGTTAGTGTGAGTGATGCAATATATCAAACAGTTAGTGGGTTAGTCAAATGAATGGTAAATAACAAAGAAAAAGTAGGGGGAAGGGAAGAAATTAACTAAAACAGAAAGTAGATGACTCAAACAGAAAATTAAATCAAACAAAAATAAAATTCTCAATCTAGTAATCCTCCAATTTAATCATTGTCGATGCAAAATCAATCCCCGGCAACGGCGCCATAAACTTGATGCACGGAAAGCTTGTCCCGTAACAAATTTCCTTTGGCAAGTGTACCGAATTTGTCGTCAAGTAAAAACTCACAATAGAGTGAGGTCGAATCCCACAAGGATTGATTGATCAAGCAACTTTAATTAGAGGAATGTTCTAGTTGAGCGAATCCAGAATTTGAGTTGAGAATTGCAGAAAATAAAATGGCGAGAAAGTAAATGGCAGAAAAAGTAAATGCTAGAATTAAAGAACTGAAAGTAAATGACTGAAAGTAAATTGCAGAATTGTAAATGGGAATGGGGGAATTGCTCATAAAAGAAAATAACAGAAAGTAAAGAGAATGGGTGAGATCAGAAATGGGGAATTCATTGGGCTTAGGAGATGTTGCATTCTCCGGATCAATTTCATTTTCATCTCTTCCTCAATCAATGCACTCATTGGTCTCCTTGGCAATCTTAATTGATCGAATTACAATTTCTTGTAATCCAATCTCTCAAATCTTGATCAATAGCCAATTCCTTGGTCAATTGCTCATGAGAAGAGATGAAGTGTGGTCACTGATTATACCACATGCATTTCCCAAATCAAGTAATTAGAGGATTATAGTCACATATCCATCCATACCCAATTTGGTCCAGCATGAGAAAGCATTTCTAGCTTGATCTCTTCATTCCTCTTTCAAGGTTCAGAAGAGATCCAAGTTTGAATAGCTTCTTTTCTAAGATAACTACTCAATTGGATGCAGATCGAAAGCTTTCAAGTAAAATCAAGAGAAAAGATAGAAGAAGAATAATGAAAATTAGTATTGATCCATCAAATTACAACAGAGCTCCCTAACCCAATGAAAGGGGTTTAGTTGTTCATAGCTCTGGAAAATGAAAACAAAGATGGAGAATACATGATGAAACTAGAAGTGCAGAGAAAGTAAATACAGAGAGTAGTTCTATGCCAAGAGGCTCCCTATAATTTCCAACTCCCCAAAATAATTCAAAGCTACTCCTATATATACTACTCTTCTGTTCTTCTAGTTGATTCTTCAAGTCTTGGGTATGGGCCTTTGGATCTTGAGTTTGAAGCAGTTCTCTTCTTCATTGGGCTCAGCTTTACTTTGCAGAGAGAAAGTGTGAAGTGGGCAGAGACTTTAGCTCAGGACGTTAGTGGTGTTAACGTTCAGTGAAAATATGGGTTCGAGAACGTTAGTGATATTCAACTTTTTCACTAATGTTCCTCACCCAAGTAAGAGCCACGTTAACCTCAACGTTAGTGGCACAAACCTTGCCACTAACGTTGCCTCTATGTCCTTCGCACACGTTATTGGGACTCAACTTTCCCAATAACGTTGAGAAGTCTCCCCCTTCCTTACGTTAGAGTCCACGTTAACTTAGTTAACGTGACTCCTTTAACGTAGGCTTTCCAACCTTCGAGAACGTTAGTGACACTTAACATTGTCACTAACGTTCCAATGTGCCCCTTAGCTCCCACGTTAGAGTCCACGTTAACTAGGTTAACGTGGCTTCTAACGTGGCTGTGCTAGCCATCTCCAACGTTAGTGACAATGTTGACTGTCACGAACGTTGGCTCATCATCCCTCTCCTCACGTTAGCTCCCACGTTAACTAAGTTAACGTGGCTCATTGTGGCTTGTGTTAGCTCCTTCCAATGTTAGTGACAATGTTTGGTGTCACTAACGTTGTCGACAACCTTTTCTTCTTCACGTTAACTTCCACGTTAACTAGGTTAACGTGGGAGTTAACGAGGCTTCTTGAGGATAATGTGTGTTGATGAGCGGATAATTTATACGCTTTTTGGCATTGTTTTTAGTATATTTTTAGTAGGATTTAGCTACTTTTAGGGATGTTTTCCTTAGTTTTTATGTTAAATTCACATTTCTGGACTTTACTATGAGTTTGTGTGTTTTTCTGTGATTTCAGGTATTTTCTGGCTGAAATTGAGGGACTTGAGCAAAAATCAGATTCAGAGGTTGAAGAAGGACTGCTGATGCTGTTGGATTCTGACCTCCGTGCACTCAAAATGGATTTTCTGGAGCTACAGAACTCAAAACGGCATGCTTCCAATTGCGTTGGAAAGTAGACATCCAGGTCTTTCCAAAAATATATAATAGTCCATAGTTTGGCCGAGTTTAGATGACGTAAACTGGCGTTCAACGCCAGCTCTCTACCCAATTCTGGCATCTAGCACCAGAAAAGGATCCAAAACCAGAGTTGAACGCCAGAAATGGATCAAAACCTGGCGTTCAACTCCAAGGATGACCTCTACACGTGCAACACTCAAGCTCAGCCCAAGCACACACCAAGTGGGCCCCGGAAGTGGATTTATGCATTAAGTACTTACTCATGTAAACCCTAGTAGCTAGTTTATTATAAATAGGACATTTTACTAGTGTATTTGACATCTTTGATCAGTTGTATGCTATCTTAGATCACGTTTAGGGGGCTGGCCACCTCGGCCATGCCTGGACCTTTCACTTATGTATTTTTAACGGTAAAGTTTCTACACTCCATAGATTAAGGTGTGGAGCTCTGCTGTTCCTCAAAGATTAATGCAAAGTACTACTGTTTTCTATTCAATTCAACTTGTTTCGCTTCTAAGATATTCATTCGCACTTCAACCTGAATGTGATGAACGTGACAATCATCATCATTCACTATGAACGCGTGCCTGACAACCACTTCCGTTCTACATTAGACTGAATGATTATCTCTTAGATCTCTTAATCAGAATCTTCGTGGCGTAAGCTAGAATGATGGCGGCATTCAAGAGAATCTGAAAAGTCTAAACCTTGTCTGTGGTATTCCGAGTAGGATTCAATGATTGAATGACTGTGACGAGCTTCAAACTCGCGATTGCTGGGCATTAGTGACAGACGCAAAAGGATAGTAAATCCTATTCCAGCATGATCGAGAACCGACAGATGAATAGCCGTGACGTGACAGGGTGCGTTGACCATTTTCACTGAGAAGATATAATGTAACCATTGACAAGGGTGATGCCTCCAGACGATTAGCCATGCCGTGACAGGGCATTTGGATCATTTTCCCGAGAGAAGACTGAAAGTAGCCATTGACAATGGGATGCATTACATAAAGCCAGCCATGGAAAGGAGTAAGACTGATTGGATGAAGACAGCAGGAAAGCAGAGGTTCAGAGGAACGAAAGCATCTCTATACGCTTATTTGAATTTCTCACCAATGATTTACATAAGTCTCTCTATCCTTATTTTATTATCTATTTTCGAAAACCCAATTACTATTTTATATCTGCCTGACTGAGATTTACAAGGTGACCATAGCTTGCTTCATACCAACAATCTCCGTGGGATTCGACCCTTACTCACGTAAGGTATTACTTGGACGACCCAGTGCACTTGCTGGTCAGTTACACGGAGTTGTGAACCATGGTATTGGCATCATGTTTTTGGCGTCATTGCCAGGGAAAGAAAGAGCAATGAATTTTACATAATTAAAGTGTAGTCACGATTCCACGTACCAAGTTTTTGGCGCCGTTGCCGGGGATTGTTTGAGTTTAGACAACTGACGGTTCATCTTGTTGCTCAGATTAGGTAATTTTCTTTTTGTTTTATTTTCAAAAATTTTTTCAAAAATCTTTCAAAATTTTCTCATTTGTTTTCGAAAAAATAAAAATGTTTTCAAAAAAAAAATTTATTCAGAATTTTTAAGAATGAATTCTAGTGTTTCATGAAGCATGTGAAGCCTGGCTGGCTGTAAAGCCATGTCTAAATTCTTTTGGACTGAGGCTTCCAACCATCAGCTGTTATACGACTGTAGGGTATGTCAGGCATGTCATGTCTGAATTATATGCTAAAGCTTGGCTGGCCATTGGCCATGTCTAGTGTTTTGGACCGGAGCTTTCATTGAAAGCTTGGCTGGCTAGTGAGCCATGTCTAATTCCTGGACTGAAGCTTTAGACTAACAATGCAAGATTCCTGGAATTCATATTAAAAATTTTGGAATCCTTATTTTTCTTTTTCTAAATAATTTTCGAAAAAACCAAAAAAATTAGAAAATCATAAAAATCAAAAATATTTTTGTGTTTCATGTTTGAGTCTTGAGTCATGTTATAAGTTTGGTGTCAATTGCATGTGCATCTTGCATTTTTCGAAAGTTTCATGCATTCATAGTGTTCTTCATGATCTTCAAGTTGTTCTTGGTAAGTCTTCTTGTTTGATCTTTGCATTTGCATGTTTTGTGTCTTTTCTTGTTTTTCATATGCATTCTTGAATCCTTAGTTCCTAAGCATTAAAGAATTCTAAGTTTGGTGTCTTGCATGTTTTCTTTGCATAAAAAAATTTTTCAAAATTGTGTCTTTGATGTTCATCTTGACATTCATAGTGTTCTTGGTGTTCATCTTGACATTCATAGCATTCTTGCATGCATTCATGTTTTGATCCATAACTTTCATGCATTGCATCATTTTTCTTGTTTTCCCCTTCATCATAAAAATTCAAAAATCAAAAAAATATCTTTCCCTTTTTCTCTCTCATAAATTCGAAAATTAGATTTGACTTTTTCAAAAATTTTTTAAATCTAGTTGTTTTTATGAGTCAAATCAAAATTTCATTTTAAAAATTCTATCTTTTTCAAAAATCTTTTTCAAAAATCAAATCTTTTTCATTTTTCTTAGTTATTTTCGAAAATTCTAAAAAATATTTTTCAAAAATCTTTTTCTTATTTTTATATCAAATTTTCGAAAATAACAACACCAATTAATGTTTTGATTCAAAAATTTCAAGTTTGTTACTTACTTGTTAAGAAAGATTCAAACTTTAAATTCTAGAATCATATCTTGTGATTTCTTGTGAATCAAGTCATTAATTGTAATTTTTAAAAATCAAATCTTTTTCAAAAACTAATTTCAATCATATCTTTTCAAAAATATCTTCTCATCTTATCTTTTTCAAAAATATGATTTCAAAATATCTTTTCTAACTTCCTAACTTCCTATCTTTTCAAAATTTGTTTCAACTAACTAACTAACTTTTTGTTTGTTTCTTATCTTTTTCAAAACTACCTAACTAACTCTCTCTCTCTCTAATTTTAGAAAATATCTTCTCTCTTTTTCAAAAATTTCTTTTTAATTAACTAATTATTTTATTTTTTATTTGAATTTTCGAAAAAAATACTAACCTTTTTCAAAAACAATTTTCGAAAATCACTAACTCTTTTTCAAAAATAATTTTCGAAAATTCTCCTTCTCTCTCATCTTATTCTATTTATTTATTCATCTACTAACATCTCTTCCTCACCAAATTCGAACCCCCCTTCTATCTGTGTTCGAATTCCTTCTTCTTTTCTTCTACTCACATAAGGGAACCTCTATACTGTGGTAAAAAGGATCCCCACTATTATTATTATTTTTCTGTGCCCTCTTCTTTGTCATATGAGCAGGAGCAAGGACAAGAACATTCTTGTTGAAGCAGATCCAGAACCTGAAAGGACTCTAAAGAGGAAACTAAGAGAAGCTAAATTACAACAAACCAGCAAGCACCTGTCAAAAATTTTCGAACAGGAAGAGGAGATGGCAGCCGAAAATAATAATAATGAAAGGAGGATGCTTGGTGACTTTACTGCACCTAATTCCAATTTACATGGAAGAAGCATCTCCATTCCTGCCACTGGAGCAAACAACTTTGAGCTGAAACCTCAATTAGTTTCTCTGATGCAGCAAAACTGCAAGTTTCATAGACTTCCATCTGAAGATCCTTTTCAGTTCTTAACTGAATTCTTGCAGATATGTGATACTGTTAAGACTAATGGAGTAGATCCTGAAGTCTATAGGCTCATGCTTTTCCCTTTTGCCGTAAGAGACAGAGCTAGAATATGGTTGGATTCTCAACCTAAAGACAGCTTGAACTCTTGGGATAAGCTGGTCAAGGCTTTCTTAGCCAAGTTCTTTCCTCCTCAAAAGCTGAGCAAGCTTAGAGTGGATGTTCAAACCTTCAGACAGAAGGAAGGTGAATCCCTCTATGAAGCTTGGGATAGATACAAAGGACTGACCAAAAAGTGTCCTTCTGACATGCTTTCAGAATGGACCATCCTGAACATATTCTATGATGGTCTGTCTGATTTAGCTAAGATGTCATTGGATACTTCTGCAGGTGGATCCATTCACCTAAAGAAAACGCCTGCAGAAGCTCAAAAACTCATTGAGATGGTTGCTAACAACCAGTTCATGTACACTTCTGAAAGGAATCCTGTGAGTAATGGGACGCCTATGAAGAAGGGAGTTCTTGAAATTGATACTCTGAATGCCATATTGGCTCAGAATAAAATATTGACTCAGCAAGTCAATATGATCTCTCAGAGTCTGAATGGAATGCAAGCTGCATCCAACAGTACTCAAGAGGCATCTTCTGAAGAAGAAGCTTATGATCCTGAAAACCCTGCAATAGCAGAGGTAAATTACTTAGGTGAACCTTATGGAAACACCTATAACTCATCATGGAGAAATCATCCAAATTTCTCATGGAAGGATTAAAAGCCTCAACAAGGCTTTAATAATGGTGGAAGAAACAGGTTTAGCAATAGCAAGCCTTTTCCATCATCAACTTAGCAACAGACAGAGAACCCTGGACAAAATACTTCTAATTTAGCAAACTTAGTCTCTGATCTGTCTAAGGCCACTGTAAGTTTCATGAATGAAACAAGGTCTTCAATTAGAAATTTAGAGGCACAAGTGGGCCAGCTGAGTAAAAGGATCACTGAAATCCCTCCTAGTACTCTCCCAGGCAATACAGAAGAAAATTCAAAAGGAGAATGCAAGGCCATTGACATAACCAAAATGGCCGAACCCAAAGAGGGAAAGGAGGACGTGAATCCCAAGGAGGAAGACCTCCTGGGATGTCCAGTGATCAATAAGGAGGTTCCCTCTGAGGAACCAAGGGAACCTGAGGCTCATCTAGAGACCATAGAGATTCCATTAAACCTCCTTATGCCCTTCATGAGCTCTGATGAGTATTCCTCTTCTGAAGAGAATGAGGATGTTACTGAAGAGCAAACTGCCAAGTTTTCTGGTACAATCATGAAGCTGAATGCCAAACTATTTGGCAATGAGACTTGGGAAGATGAACCTCCCTTGTTCACCAATGAACTAAGTGATCTGGATCAACTAACATTGCCTCAGAAGAAACAGGATCCTGGAAAGTTCTTGATACCTTGCACCATAGGCACCATGATCTTTAAGGCTCTGTGTGACCTTGGTTTAGGGATAAACCTCATGCCCCTCGCTGTAATAGAGAAACTGGGAATCTATGGGGTATAAGCTGCTAAAATCTCACTAGAGATGGCAGACAATTCAAGAAAACAGGCTTATGGACAGGTAGAGGACGTGTTAGTAAAGGTTGAAGGCCTTTACATCCCTACTGATTTCATAGTCTTGGATACTGGAAAGGAAGAGGATGAATCCATTATCCTAGGAAGACCTTTCTTAGCCACAGCAAGAGCTGTGATTGATGTGGACAGAGGAGAACTAGTCCTTCAATTGAATGAGGACAACCTTGTGTTTGCAACTCAAGGATCTCTTTCTGCATCCATGGAGAGGAAGCACAGAAAGCTTCTCTCAAAGCAGAGTCAACTAAAGCCCCCACAGTCAAACTCTAAGTTTGGTGTTGGGAGGCCACAACCAAACTCTAAGTTTGGTGTCAAACCCCCATATCCAAACTCTAAGTTTGGTGTTGGGAGGTCTCAACAAAGCTCTGCACATCTGTGAGGCTCCATGAGAGCCCACTATCAAGCTATTGACATTAAAGAAGCGCTTGTTGGGAGGTAACCCAATTTTTATCTAATTTTTATTTTCATTGTTTTTCATGTTTTATTAGGTTAATGATCATGTGGAGTCACGAAAAAAATAGAAAAATTAAAAACGGAATCAAAAACAGCAGAAGAAAAATCACACCCTGGAGGAGCATCTGTCTGGCGTTCAGCGCCAGAACAGAGCATGGTTCTGGCGCTGAACGCCCAAAATGGGCAGTGTCTGGGCGCTGAACACCCAAAATGGGCAGCATCTGGGCGCTGGACGCCAGAACTGCACCCTGGAGGAAAGCTGGCGCTGAACGCCCAGAACAAGCATGGTTCTGGCGTTCAACGCCAGAAATGGCTAGTAAATGGGCGTTGAACGCCCAAAATGGCCACCAACCTGGCGCTGAACGCCCAGAGTTGTGTGCAAGGGTATTTTACATGCCCAATTTGGTGCAAGGTTGCAATTCCTTGAACACCTCAGGATCTGTGGACCCCACAGGATCCCCACCTACCTCCACTCACATCTTCTCACCCCTCTTTCACACAATCCCATAAACACTCTTCCCCAAAACCCTTCACCTATCACCTCCATCCCTCTTCCCTATTAACCCTTCACCACTCACATCCACACACTCTTCCCCATAAACCTACCTCATAAACTCCACCTACATTCAAAATTCAAAACCAATTTCCCACCCAAACCCACCCATATGGCCGAACCTTAACCCCCCCTCCCTTCCCTATATAAAGCCCTCCATTCTTCATCAAATTTACACAACACACCCCTCTATACCCTTCTTGGCCGAAACACCTTCCCTTCTCCCTCTCCTCCATTTCTTCTTCTTCTTCATTTATTCTTTCTTTTATTGCTCGAGGACGAGCAATATTCTAAGTTTGGTGTGGTAAAAGCATAAGCTTTTTGTTTCTCCATTACCATTGATGGCACCTAAGACCGGAGAATCCTCTAGAAAAGGAAAAGGGAAGACAAAAGCTTCCACATCCGAGTCATGGGAGATGGAAAGATTCATCTCTAAAGCCCATCAAGACCACTTCTATGATGTTGTGGCCAAGAAGAAGGTGATCCCCGAGGTCCCTTTCAAACTCAAAAGAAATGAGTATCCGGAGATCCGACATGAAATTCAAAGAAGAGGTTGGGAAGTTCTAACAAACCCCATCCAACAAGTCGGCATCCTAATGGTTCAAGAGTTCTATACCAATGCATGGATCACTAGGAACCATGATCAAAGTAAGAACCCGAATCCAAAGAACTATGTTACAATGGTTCGGGGGAATTACTTAGATTTTAGTCCGGAAAATGTGAGGTTGGCGTTTAACTTGCCTATGATCCAAGGAGATGAGCGCCCCTACACTAGAAGGGTCAACTTTAATCAAAGGTTGGACCAAGTCCTTATGGACATATGTGTGGAAGGAGCTCAATGGAAGATTGACTCCAAAGGCAAGCCGGTTCAACTAAGAAGGCTGGACCTCAAGCCTGTGGCTAGAGGATGGTTGGAGTTCATCCAATGCTCCATCATCCCCACTAGCAACCGATCTGAAGTTACTGTAGATCGGGCCATCATGATCCATAGCATCATGATTGGAGAGGAAGTAGAAGTTCATGAAGTCATCTCTAATGAATTCTACAAAATAGCTGACAAGTCCTCCACTACGGCAAGGTTAGCTTTTCCTCACCTCATTTGCCATCTATGTTACTCAGCTGGAGCTTTCATAGAAGGAGACATCCACATTGAGGAAGAGAAGCCCATCACTAAGAAAAAGATGGAGCAAGCAAGAGAGCCCATTCATGGAGCTCAAGAGGCGCATGAGGCTCATCACCATGAGATCCCGGAGATGCCTCAAATGCATTTTCCTCCACAAAACTATTGGGAGCAAATCAACACCTCCCTAGAAGAGTTAAGTTCCAACATGGGACAACTAAAGGTGGAACATCAAGAGCACTCCATCATCCTTCATGAAATAAGAGAAGATCAAAAAGTAATGAGAGAGGAGCAACAAAGACAAGGAAGAGACATAGAAGAGCTCAAGGACATCATTGGTTCCTCAAGAAGGAAACGCCATCACTAAGGTGGATTCATTCCTTGTTCTTATTTCTTCTATTTTTCGTTTTCTATGCTATGTGCTTATCTGTGTTTGTGTCTCCATTACATGATCATTAGTAGTTAGTAACTTTGTCTTAAAGATATGAATGTCCTATGAATCCAGCACCTCTCTTAAATGAAAAATGTTTTAATTCAAAAGAACAAGAAGTACATGAGTTTCGAATTTATCCTTGAACTTAGCTTAATTATATTGATGTGGTGACAATGCTTCTTGTTTTCTGAATGAATGCTTGAACAGTGCATATGTCTTTTGAAGTTGTTGTTTAAGAATGTTAAATATGTTGGCTCTTGAAAGAATGATGACTAGGAGACATGTTATTTGATAATCTGAAAAATCTTAAAAATGATTCTTGAAGCAAGAAAAAGCAGCAAAGAATAAAGCTTGCAGAAAAAAATAGAAAAAAAATAGGCGAAAAAAAATAGAAAGAAAAAGAAAAAGCAAGCAAAAAAAAGCCAATAACCCTTAAAACCAAAAGGCAAGGGCAAATAAAAAGGATCTCAAGGCTTTGAGCATCAGTGGATAGGAGGACCTAAAAGAATAAAATCCTGGTCTAAGCGGCTAAACCAAGTTGTCCCTAACCATGTGCTTGTGGCGTGTAGGTGTCAAGTGAAAACTTGAGACTGAGCGGTTAAAGTCAAGGTCCAAAGCAAAAAAAAAAAAAAGAGTGTGCTTAAGAACCCTGGACACCTCTAATTGGGGACTTTAGCAAAGCTGAGTCACAATCTGAAAAGGTTCACCCAATTATGTGTCTGTGGCATTTATGTATCCGGTGGTAATACTGGAAAACAAAGTGCTTAGGGCCACGGCCAAGACTCATAAAGAAGCTGTGTTCAAGAATCATCATACTGAACTAGGAGAATCAATAACACTATCTAAACTCTGAGTTCCTATAGATGACAATCATTCTAAACCTCAATGGATAAAGTGAGATGCCAAAACTATTCAAGAAGCAAAAAGCTATAAGTCCCGCTCATCTGATTGGAGCTATGTTTCATTGATAGTTTGGAATTTATAGTATATTCTCTTCTTTTTATCCTATTTGATTTTCAGTTGCTTGGGGACAAGCAACAATTTAAGTTTGGTGTTGTGATGAGCGGACAATTTATACGCTTTTTGGCATTATTTTTAGTATGTTTTTAGTAGGATTTAGCTACTTTTAGGGATGTTTTCCTTAGTTTTTATGTTAAATTCACATTTCTGGACTTTACTATGAGTTTGTGTATTTTTCTGTAATTTCAGGTATTTTCTGGCTGAAATTGAGGGACTTGAGCAAAAATCAGATTCAGAGGTTGAAGAAAGACTGCTGATGCTGTTGGATTCTGACCTCCCTGCACTCAAAAAGGATTTTCTGGAGCTACAGAACTCAAAACGGCGTGCTTCCAATTGCGTTGGAAAGTAGACATCCAGGTCTTTTCAGCAATATATAATAGTTTATACTTTGTCCGAGTTTAGATGACGTAACATGGTGTTCAATGCCAGCTCTCTGTCCAATTCTGGCGTCCAGCGCCAGAAAAGGATCCAAAACCAGAGTTGAACGCCAGAAATGGATCAAAACCTGGCGTTCAACTCCAAGGAGGACCTCTACACGTGTAACACTCAAGCTCAGCCCAAGCACACACCAAGTGGGCCCCGGAAGTGGATTTATGCATCAAGTACTTACTCATGTAAACCCTAGTAGCTAGTTTATTATAAATAGGACATTTTACTAGTGTATTTGACATTTTTGATCAGTTGTATGCTATCAAAAATCACGTTTAGGGGGCTGGCCACCTCGGCCATGCCTGGACCTTTCACTTATGTATTTTTAACGGTAGAGTTTCTACACTCCATAGATTAAGGTGTGGAGCTCTGCTGTTCCTCAAAGATTAATGCAAAGTACTACTGTTTTCTATTCAATTCAACTTGTTTCGCTTCTAAGATATTCATTCGCACTTCAACCTGAATGTGATGAACGTGACAATCATCATCATTCCCTATGAACGCATGCCTGACAACCACTTCCGTTCTACATTAGACTGAATGATTATCTCTTAGATCTCTTAATCAGAATCTTCGTGGCGTAAGCTAGAATGATGGCGGCATTCAAGAGAATCCGGAAAGTCTAAACCTTGTTTGTGGTATTCCGAGTAGGATTCAATGATTGAATGACTGTGACGAGCTTCAAACTCGCGATTGCTGGGCGTTAGTGACAGACGCAAAAGGATAGTAAATCCTATTCCAGCATGATCGAGAACCAACAGATGAATAGCCGTGCCGTGACAGGGTGCGTTGACCATTTTCACTGAGAGGATATAATGTAACCATTGACAAGGGTGATGCCTCCAGACGATTAGCCGTGCCGTGACAGGGCATTTGGATCATTTTCCCGAGAGAAGACCGAAAGTAGCCATTGACAATGGGATGCATTACATAAAGCCAGCCATGGAAAGGAGTAAGACTGATTGGATGAAGACAGCAGGAAAGCAGAGGTTCAGAGGAACGAAAGCATCTCTATACGCTTATCTGAAATTCTCACCAATGATTTACATAAGTCTCTCTATCCTTATTTTATTATCTATTTTCGAAAACCCAATTACTATTTCATATCTGCCTGACTGAGATTTACAAGGTGACCATAGCTTGCTTCATACCAACACTCTCCGTGGGATTCAACCCTTACTCACGTAAGGTATTACTTGGATGACCCAGTGCACTTGCTGGTCAGTTACACGGAGTTGTGAACCATGGTATTGGCATCATGTTTTTGGCGCCATTGCCAGGGAAAGAAAGAGCAATGAATTTTACATAATTAAAGTGTAGTCACGATTCCGCGTACCATGTGTTCATCCCAACGTTAGTGACAATGTTTGGTGTCACTAACGTTGTCGACCACCTAGTTTCTTCACGTTAGCTTCCACGTTAACTAGGTTAACGTGGGAGTTAACGTGGCTTCTTGTGACTTGGCCAACGTTAGTGAGAAAGGTGAATGACACTAACGTTGGCATCCCCTTTTCTTCATAAAGTTAGAGGCCACGTTAACTAAGTTAACGTGGCAACTAATGTGGCCACTTATGAGCTTGGCCCAACGTTAGTGATAATGTTAAGTGTCACTAACATTGGCCCCATATCTTTTCTTCCACGTTAATGTTCACGTTAGCTTAGTTAACGTGACTCTTAACGTGGGCAATGATGGCTTCGAGAGCGTTATTGGCAATGACTTTTCTCATTAACTTTGCAAGTTACTCCCATTCCACGTTAGTGTCATCGTTAGTGTAACTAACGTTGCCACTAATGTGGTTCTTCTTTGCTTCCTTTGTCCTGAAATCAAGCAATAAAGTGCATCAAAGTTCTAGTCCAAGTCATGGGAATTGCAACATCCAATTTATCCTTAAATTCATGCAAAAACCTCATGAAATTATGTAAAGTACACAATGTATGCTTGAATCAAGATGTAAGTGAATATCTACCCAAAACTAGCTTATTTCCTAAGGAAATGCATGAAACTTACCTAAAAACAGTAAAGAAAAGGTCAGTGAAACTGGCCAAAATGCCCTGGCATCAGCTGGGCGTAGTGACAGACGCAAAAGGATCAATGGATCCTATTCCAGTATGATCGAGAACCGACAGATGATTAGCCATGCAGTGACAGCGCATTGGACCATTTTCACTAAGAGGACAGGTGGCCATTGACAATGGTGATGCCTAACATACAGCTTGCCATAGAAAGGAGTAGGAAGGATTGGATGAAGACAGCAGGAAAGCAGAGGTTCAGAGGGACGAAAGCATCTCTATACGCTTATCTGAAATTCTCACCAATGAATTACATAAGTACCACTATCCTATTTTATATTTTATTTATCTTTTACTTATCAATTCATAAAATCAGTTGAATCCGCCTGACTGAGATTTACAAGGTGACCATAGCTTACTTCAAGCCGACAATCTCCGTGGGATTGACCCTTACTCACGTAAGGTTTATTACTTGGACGACCCAGTGCACTTGCTGGTTAGTTGTACGAAGTTGTGAAACAGAATTAAGAACATGAACGTGCGTATTGAGTTTTTAGCGCCGTTACCAAGGAAGGAAAGATCACGATTTCGCACACCAGATGCATATCAATCCAATAGCTATGGTGGACCCCCTTGTAGTTACCAACAAGCCCCACCATATGCCTATGAATCCCCTCTTCAACATAGCTTTGAACCACCATACTCACAAGCCTCATCCTACCAAACACTTCCATTTGACCTTAATCCTTATCCCCCATACCAACCACCATATGAGCTATACATAGAACCACCCCAATTTCAACCCAATTACTCCCAAGAACCACCACCTCAATATACACCACCTCCAATGTATGCGAGCTTTAAACCACAATATGATCCTAATTATGTTAGCCAAGTGGAACAAGAGCCACGGGATCATTTTAAGGAAGCAAAGGATCGACTTCAAGCAACCATCCATCAAATGGAGCGAGAGGAAAGTCAAAAAGCACACGAAGCTCTCGTGGCTAACAAATCTCAACTTGAGAACAAGGGACTGGAGTGTGTTGTACAATAAGTGGAAAAGATGGAGAGTGTTGAACCGCCACATCCTTATCATGATGAACCACCCTCCTATTATGAAACCCTTCTCCCAACTGATGAACCCTCATATCCACTCCATCCTCCAATGGATGACACCCTTGGTGTTTTTCTTCAAGGGCAAAGAGAGATGCAGCGAACGACACTAGAGTTCATAGCTACCTTGACCGAGGTAGCAGATAATTTAGCTTCACTGCACTTTAACACTCAAAGTACCCCTATGACTGCATGTGGAGAATCTAATAAGGAATGTAGTATGAAGGAGAGACTAGGAACTCCCGTGGAAAGTGAGGAATATGGCTTTTTATTGGAACAATTGGAGGAAGCCGTAATTGTTGAAGAGGAAGAAGTGGTTGAAGACTTAGGAGATGCTGAACCTCCATGGGAATCTAGAGTTGTAGAGTATTCCTCCATGAAGCTTGAAATTAATGTTGAGGAGGATAGTGCACAACCTCCAAGGCATATTCTATAATTGGACGGAATAGATCAAGAAGCAAGTTTCCTTGGTGATGATGATCATGAATCAAGCTACCCTAGTAATGAATGTGCATCCACAAGTGAACCCCTTGGGTTTGAAGAACCTTCTCCCAATGACATTGAAAGCAATGTTGATGTAGATTTCTCTCAACCTCATATTTATGATTTGAGTGACGGAGGAGAGTTGGATGAATTCGGTGAGGAAGAGTTTGAAAGTGAAGAATCTTTTCAAAAGGTGGAAGTCTTTCGGAAAGGTTGGATGGGAGTTGAATATGCTTTGTCAAGATCATTGGATACTTTTCTACCTAGGTTGCCGTCTAGTCCTTCATTTGAGTGGCTAAAACTTATCTCTATTAGCTTTACTTATCACTATCCTCCTAAACATCAATTTCATGCTTTTTGGAGGAATACTCTACAACTCTAGATTCTCATAGAGGTTCAACATCTCCTAAGTCTTCAACCACTTCTTTTTTTTTCAACAATTACAGCTTCCTCCAACTGTTCCAATACAAAGCCACATTCCTCACTTTCCACGGGAGTTCCTAGTCTCTCCTTCATGCTACATTCCTCATTAGATTCTCCACATGCAGTCATGGGGGTTGATAAACCCCATATTTAGGGTTTATCTTGTGTTGAATTTAGAGGGTTTTGTCAACCTTTGTCCCATTTATCCAATGAAATAGCATGGTTTTGTAAATTCTCCTTTAATTGTGCTTAAGAGTGAAAACATGCTTTTTAGGTCCTTAATTGTTTAATCTTGATTTACCTTTGATTCCATTAGATGCCTTGATATATTTGTTAAGTGATTTCAGATTTAGGAGGCAAATATTAGATCAAGGGAATGAAGGAAAAGCATCTAAAAATGGAGAACTCATGAAGAAATGAAGGAATCGCAAAAGCTGTCAAGCCGACCTCTTTGCACTTAAACGACCATAACTTGAGTTACAGAGATCTAAATGATGTGGTTCTAGTTGCGTTGGAAAGCTAACATATGGGGCTTCAAAATGATATAATATTTGCCATAGTTGCATTCATGCATAGGGGCGCGCACGCGCACGGTGCGCGGACGCGCCGATGGTGGCACATGCTTCACTTAATGCAACCCGTGGCCAGCGATTTCAGAAGCCTTGTGGGCCCTATCCAACTCATTTCTGATGCTATTTAAGCCAAGAATTGAAGGGGAATCAATATACTTTAGATACGTTTCACACATTAGTTTAGTTTAGGTTACTTTTGGAGGGAAAGTTAGTTTTTAGAGAGAGAAGCTCTCACTTCTCTCTAGAATTAGGAATTAGGATTAGGATTAGTTCTTAGATCTAGGTTTTCATTCATGCTTCCCTCTACTTTTGCTTCTTAATTCTTTGTTGTTGCAATCATCTTCTTCTATTCTTTTGTTGTAATTTCTTTTATATTTCTTTTATACTTTGTTGTAGATCTACTTTTGTTCCTTCTCTTATCTTTCGATTCAATTAGAGGTAATTCATAATAATTGTGTTCCTTTTGATTGTTGTTATTGATTTCTTACAATAATTATTGTTAGATTTTATTGTTGTTATCCATTTACTATGCTTTTCTTTAGTGCCTTCCAAGTGTTTGATGAAATGCTTGGTTGGATTTTAGTGTAGGTTTTGTTCCTCTTGGCTTTGGTAGAGTAATTAGTGATGCTTGAGTTATCTAATTCCTTTGTTGATTGATAATTAGAAGTTGCTAATTGATTTGGATACCACTAAAGCTAGTCTTTCCCTTGGGAGTTGGCTAGGACTTGTGGAATCAAATTGATTCATCCACTTGACTTTCCTCCATGGTTAAGAGGTTAACTAAGTGGTAGCAATGGATGATTCTCATCACAATTGAGGAGGATAATGAGGATAGGACTTCCAATTCTCATAACCTTGCCAAGAGCTTTTCATAGTTGTTAGTTTATTTTCATTGCATTTTACATTACTTGTCTCCTAATTCAAAAACCCCCAAAGATACTTCATAACCAATAACAAGGACACTTTATTGCAATTCTGGGAGAACGACCCGAGGTTCAATACTTCGGTTTATAGATTTAGGGGTTTGTTACTTGTGACAAACAAATTTTTGTATGAAAGGATTATTGCTTGGTTTAGGAACTATACTTGCAACGAGAATTTATTGAGAATTCTAAACCGTCAAAAGTCCAATCATCAGGGGTACTTTGAGTGTTGAAGTGCAGTGAAGCTAAATTATCTACTACCTCGGTCAAGATAGCTATGAACTCTAGTGTCGTTCACTGCATCTCTCTTTGCCCTTGAAGAAGAACACCAAGGGTGTCATCCATTGGAGGCTGGAGTGGATATGAGGGTTCATCGGTTGGGAGAAGGGGTTCATAATAGGAGGGTGGTTCATCATGATAAGGATGTGGCGGTTCAACACTCTCCATCTTTTCCACTTATTGTACAACACACTCCAGTCCCTTGTTCTCAAGTTGAGATTTGTTAGCCAGGAGAGCTTCGTGTGCTTTTCGGCTTTTCTCTTGCTCCATTTGATGGATGCTTGCTTGAAGTCGATCTATTACTTCCTTAAAATGATCCCGTGGCTCTTGTTTCGCTTGGCTAACATAATTAGGATCATATTGTGGTTGAAAGCTCGCATACTGATGAGAGGAACTTTTGCGTGGTCTAGAAATTTGCGGATAAATCCTCGTTGCAAGTATAATTTCTAAACCTTCAAAAGTCCTTTCGTACAAACATTTTGGTTGTCACAAGTAACAAACCCCTTTTAAAATTGATAACCGAGTATTTAAATCTCGGGTCGTCTTCTCAAGGAATTGCAGGGAGGTATGTTCTTATTATTGGTTATGAGTTTGTAAATTAGGGGTTTTAGAAATTAGGGAGAAGTATGTTGAATGATAAGAAAGATAAAATAATGATAATAAAATAAATTATTGGCAAGGTATTAGAACTGGAGGTCCTATCCTTATCAATTATGATGAAATTTGGATTTTAATCTCACTTTGTTAACCTCTAACTATAAAGGTAGATCAAGTGGATTAATTAGTTTAATCCTCAGGTCCTAGTCAATTCCTATGGAAAGACTAGAGTTATTGGAGCAACTCCCAATTTCAATCACTGCTTTATTGACAGCTCAAGCGTTACCAATTACTTAACCAAAGCCAAAAGGAAGAAAATATCTAAATTAAAAAGCATCAATATAAATAAAGCAAAGCAAAATTAAATCTGAAAATACCTCAAATTGCATTAATTAAGAAAATTATATGTAACATGGAAGAGTTCATAAATTAAATTGGGAAAATAAATAAAAATAAAGAACCTGGGATTGAGAGTCACTCCTAAAACTAAGAGAAATCATAAATCCTAATCCTAAGAGAGAGGAGAGAACCTCTCTCTCTAAAAACTACATCTACTCCTAAAATTGTGAATATGAATGCTCTCTTATGAATGGATGCATTCCCCCACTTTATAGCCTCTGATCTGTGTTTTCTGGGCCGCAAACTGGGTCAGAAACAGCCCAGAATTCGCTGGTTGCGAATTCAAACACGCTGATTTTCGTCACTGCGACGCGGCCGCATGGAGCACGCGGTCGCGTCGCCTAGCGTCATAGCAAATATGGCATATTATATATCAAATCAAAGTCCCGGACGTTAGCTTTCCAACGCAACTGGAACCGCGTCGTTTGGACCTCTGTAGCTAAAGTTATAGTCGTTTGAGTGCGAAGAGATCAGGCTGGACAGCTTAGCAGTTTCTCCAACTTCTTGTATTCCTTCCACTTTTGCATGCTTCCTTTCCATCCTCTGAGCCATTCTTGCCCTGTAATCTCTGAAATCACTTAAACACATATCAAGGCATCTAATGGTGATAAGAGAGGATTAATATTAGCAGTATAAAGGCCAAAGAAGCATATTTTCAATCATAGCACATAATTAGGAAGGTAAATGTAAAACCATGCAAATAGTATGAATAAGTGGGCAAAGAGTTGATAAAATCCACTCAATTAAGCACAAGATAAACCATGAAATAGTGTTTTATCACATACATTAGAGGTGGTGTATATTGAGGTGGTGGTTCTTGGGAGTAATTGGGTTGAAATTGGGGTGGTTCTATGTATAGCTCATATGGTGGTTGGTATGGGGGATAAGGATTAAGGTCAAATGGAAGTGTTTGGTAGGATGAGGCTTGTGAGTATGGTGGTTCAAAGCTATGCTAAGGAGGGGGTTCATAGGCATATGGTGGGGCTTGTTGGTAACTACAAGGGGGTCCACCATAGCTATTGGATTGATATGCATCCTAGAATGGCTCTTGCTCATAGTACGTTGGTGGAGGTTGTTGCCAAGAGGGTTGTCCATAAGCTTGAGGCTCCTCCCACCTTTGATTGCCCCATCCTTGATGCATGTTCTCATTGTAGCTTCCATTTTCTGCAACATAATTTGAACCAAACTCATATACAAAGGGGTGAGAATTCATAGTAGCAAGAAAAAATAAAAACAAAAACTAATAAGAAATAATGGAAATAAACTCCTAAAACTAGAAACAACTAACAAGGAAACAAAAAGTAAGCATATTCAAAATATTCACAATAACCAATAATAAGGCACATATTTGCAATTCCCCGGCAACGACGCCAAAAACTTGACGGAGGAAAAATGCCGGTAAAGATTTTCACAAAAATATCGCGTTGCAAGTATAATTCTAAACTGACAATTAAATCTCACTCAATGTTTAAATTGTTTGTCACCAAAGCAAACCCAATAAAATTAACCGAAGTATTTAAATCTCGGGTCGTCTCTCAAGGGATTGCAGGAAAGTATGGTTATTATTGGTTATGGAAAAGTATATTTTTGGGTTTTGTAATGAGAAACAAGAAAGTAAAAATGGCAAGAAAATAAAGTAACAACTATGAAAGCTCTTAGCAAGGAAAGAGAATTAGATGTCCTATCCTTATTATCATTGACAATTGTGATGGTAAATGTGAATTGCCTTCACTTAGTTAACCTCTAACCAATGGAGGAAGGTCAAGTGTATACAATCAACTTGAGTTCATAAGTCCTAGTCAACTCATAGTGAGAGGCTAGATTTAGTGAAGTTCAAGCTAACCAGCAATCTTCAATTACCATTCAGCAAAGGACTTTTGATAACTCAAGAATCTCTAATTGATCAATCCAGGTTAAGAACATAAAAATCTAATTTAAAATCCTACTAAGCATTTTATCAAACACTTGGGAGGCACAAAATAAAAGCATGATAAAATTAACAAGGAATATTAAATCCAGACAACCAATTGCAAACATCAATGACTAACAATTAAAGGGAATAACAATAAACAAGAAAAACATAAATTGCATTAAAAGATATCAAACGTAACAAGAGTTCATAAACATAAAAATGGCGAAAAAGGAAAATTAACAAGAGAAGAAGATGAACTAAAGTGCTTAAACAAATAAGAGTAAGACAAAAACTAAATTAAAGGAAGATTGAACCTGAACTTAATCAGAAATTGAAAGAAGAAACCCTAAACCTAGAGAGAGGAGAGAGATCCTCTCTAAAAAACTACATCTAAAACCTAAAAATTGTGTGAATGAGAAGTCAATGATTGATTCCCCCTTTCCAGCTCCACTCTGCAGCCTCTAATCTTCACTTTCGGGCTTGAAACTGGGTTCAAAGCAGCCTAGAAATCGCCCCCAGCATTTTCTGTAAATTGCAACACGTGACGCTCGTCACATGTACGCATCAACCACGCATACGCATCGCTGAACTTTTCACCTGGCCACACGTAGGCATCGGCCACGCGTGCGCGTCATATGTCTGCTACACCAGTCATGCGTACGCGTCGTCCAAGCGTGTGCGTCGCTACCAGATTCTGAAATACTTGATTTCTTGTGTTCCTTCCACTTTTGAATGCTTTCTTTCCATCCTCTAAGCCATTCTTGCCCTATAAACCCTGAAATCACTTAACACACATATCACGACATCGAATAGTAATAAGAGAGGATTAAAATTAGCAAATTTGAGGCCAAAGAATCATGTTTTCAATCATAGCACAAAATTAGGAAGGAAAATGTAAAACATGCGAATTCTATGAATAAGTGTGAGAATAGTTGATCAAATCCACTCAATTCAATACAAAATAAACCGAAAAATAGTGGTTTATCAGCTCACCCTTAGTTTGTTACTCCCAGTCTCAACAATCTGCAATCACACTCTATAAATTCCTGCACTGTACCTCTTTTCATTTCAGTTTTTGCAATTAAGAAATGAACAATAGCATTCTTGTCTTCCACACTCTTCTCTCTTCTTCTCTCTTTGAGCTCTCTAAGCTCTTATCTCTTCCTTTCCTCTCAAGATTCTGATACCTAACATGGTATCAAAGCTTTAATTCTGATCCATGGCACAACCTGCCTCTTCCGTATTGCAAGCTCGTTCAACTTCTCCCATGGCTTCAATTGCAAACTTTCCTGTAATAGTCAAGTTAGATGAAGACAACTTCAAAGCCTGGAATAGACAAGTTCTGGCCTACATCAAATCAAATCGATTACAAAGTCATATCTCAGCAAGCTCAATGCCAAGAAAATACAACTCAGTGGAAGATCAAGAAGCTGATAAGGTGTCTCCGAATTTGAAGAATGGGAGCAAAGAGATAAATGTATTGTAGCGTAGATGCTATCTTCTATGGATGATTTATTTGTAAACAAAGTAGTTGAATATGAATATGCTCATGAAATCTGGAAAGTTCTTGAAGAACACTTTGCAGCCAGAATGAAATCAAAGATCAAATTGTTGAAAGCTCAGATAAAATCAATCAAGAGGCACGGTTCATTAGCCGTAAAATTCATCACAAAGATTAATAAGGTAGCAAACGGTCTCTACCATTGGAGCTCTGTTAACAAAAGAATGACACTTTGAATGCAAATTTGGAGGATTAGATGAAGAATTTAGTGCCTTTATCACCATGTTTAATGGAAGATCTCATCGTATGTCCATCAGTGAACTAAAGTCACAACTGCTAGCGCAGGAAGAAGTGAATGAGAGATTCTACAAAGCAAATCCAAATATGGTGCATGCAAACCTAGTGAACAAGAAACTTGATTTGAGCAAGGAACCTGTTTCAAGCAAGGAAGTAGTAGAGTATCAAACTGAAGCACCCTATGAAAGTTACTCAAGAGACTATGGCAGAGGACAAACCGGTCAAAGAAGCAGAGGAAGGAATTTTTTCAGAGCAGGCAGATCATGGTGGCAAAATAGCAGACCCCAGTGCCAACTATGTGGGAGGACAAGTCATACCGTGTGACAGTGTTATCATATATTTAATTAGAATTATCAGAATCCACAGCTTCAACACCCTAATCTTGGACCTCCACCATCAAATGATGGATTTAGGTTTATTTAGTTGCCTAATTATGGAATTCTTGTTTACTGATTATGGTTATTGCTGAAAGTTTCAGAAAATTTATTCCTATTTAGTGGATTTAAGTTTATTTGATTGCCTGATTATGGAATTCCTGTTTAGTGGATTTAGGTTTATTTGGTTGCCTGTTAAGTGTTTTCTGTTTACTGGTTATGGTTATTGCTAAAAGTTCCTGAAAATTGATTCTTGTTTAGTGGATTTAGGTTTATTTGGTTGCCTGATTATGGAATTCCTATTTACTGATTACGGTTATTGCCAAAAGATTTTAAAAATTGATTCCTATTTAGTGGATTTAGTTTTATTTGGTTGCCTGGTTATGGAATTACCATATTGTTTTATTTTTGGGTTGTTGTTAGCTAGGTTTGTGCCCAACAACAATGCGTATACTTAGGAGATGACCAATGTCATTAAATTGATGTACGACCATCCCTAGCCCAGCTAAAAGAAGATTCTCGCTGAGACCAGGGAGAAATGGTTTCAAAAATGGGCGGTTATTATGATGCGTGAGCATCATTAATATCTTTTCTACGTGACTTATATAATTTTTTTATTGATTTGTTAGAGGATTTTAGTGGATTATCCCCCATTGGATGCTACTTTGAGTCTTGTGGCTTTTGATTTGTTTCAGGTAGCATTCTGATGAAGAATTGGTGAAAAATGCACGAGAAAGAAAAAGAGGCTCATGTGTACACATCATGTATGCGTACACATCACTAGAGCATAAAGGGAAGTCATGCATATGCATGTGTTGCACGTACGCACAACTGCAAGAGCTTAAATGAGGCAATTCTCCTTTAGACAGGTGGCGCTAAATGCTGATTCATCATTTAGCACCGAGAGCTTCATAATTCGTGCCTGGCCTTCTGGATAGTTGGCGCCAAATGCCTACTCATCGGCGTTTAGCACTGAGGACCTTATTTTGTATGCAACCATTCTGGATGGCCGACGTTAAATGTCGAGTCAGTAGCGTTTAACTCCAATAGCGTAAATCACAATGGGGACCACACATTTGCAAGGAATCAACGGAAGCAAATATGTCTTGATTTCAAATCAAATAACTATTAAAAAAGATTTGTTAGGGTTTTATTTAAGTTTGAAATCAATTCTAATTAGGACTATAAATAGGATTGAGATTCACCCTCACGGGAACCTCTCTTCTCCTAATTTTTATTCCGCACTTTTATACATTTTTCTACTAGGGTTTTCTACATATCATGAGCAACTAAACATCCATTGTTAAGGTTAGGAGCTCTATTTACTTTAATGGATTCATAATTATTTGTTCTTCTACTCTTGATTAATGGATTGATTATTGTTTAAGAATTGGTTTCATTCTTTATCCTACGGATTACTGAGTATTGGAAAATAACTCTAATCTAACTTGAATTCTATTGAATCTAGAAAAACCAATATCATTAGAATTACAGCTTAAAACCACTTTCTCACAAATTCTTAATTATCTGGGTTTAATGTGGTACGTGACATATAATTACATCATTCTCGGTTCTCAGGGTTTGTGTGGCTTATAAATAAAAAATTGAACTTAATCCTCTAATACAATTGATTGATCAAGGAATTGATGGTTGGTTGGATTGGAG
Organism: Arachis ipaensis; assembly: GCF_059453495.1. Taxonomy (NCBI): domain Eukaryota; kingdom Viridiplantae; phylum Streptophyta; class Magnoliopsida; order Fabales; family Fabaceae; genus Arachis; species Arachis ipaensis. Next base: position 123,661,670 of record NC_142440.1, read on the forward strand.
GAGATTGAATTTCCTATGAATAGGAATCCAATCACTTGGGGTTTGCTATAAACTTACTCATTGAATGATCAAAGTAGTTGACATTGAATATTAATCCGGACATTTAAACATCTCCAAAGCCTTAACTCTATTCTCACATCGTTTTCTCAACCATTCACTATTCGCTTTCCTCGGTTTATTGCCTTTTATGCTATTTGATCTTCACAACTCTCAATTTAACTTGTCTAACTTGAACAACTAGTCAATCATTGCTTACTTAGTACATTAATCCTCGTGAGATCAACACTCACTCACCGTGAGTTTATTACTTGATATGACCCGGTGCACTTGCTAGTAAGTTATGGATTAGAAATTTCGCATCAAGTTTTTGGCGCCATTGCCAGGGATCAACTGTGACTAACAATTACCAGTTGATTAGATGCCTAGAGTAGACTTTTTCTTTTTTTTTTAGTTGCTATTTTTTATTTTTATTTTTATTCCTCTTAAATTTTTGTTTCTTTTTAATTTTATTTTTCTTTAATTTTTGCCCGTTTTGTCTTTATTTATTTTCATTCTTTTTCTTTCATTTTTGTGTGCTTCACCAGGGTTCTCTTCACTTTGACATTGAGAATCCTACTTTTTCTTGTTTCTAGTTGTTTATGCAGATAAAAAGGGATAAAAAGCCTCTTCTGCATGCCCCTGAGATTGAAAGGACTCTTCAGAGACAAAGGAAACAAGCTAGAGCTCAGGAAGTTCAAGAGATCTTTAGAGACAAGTCCGAAGAGGAAGCTGAATTCAGTATGGCTGATAATACTGAGAATCTTGTGATCAATAACCCCAACAATGTCCCGCCTGTTAGAAGAACTATGGGGTCATACATAAACCCCCAATCCCGAAAATTGTGTGGAAAGTATTACACCACCGGTGGTGCATGCTAACAACTTCGAGTTAAAGCCACAATTCATCTCATTGGTCCAGCAAAATTGTCAGTTCATTGAAATCCCACAGGAGGACCCTAATCTATTCATATCCAATTTTCTGAGGATATGTGATATAGTCAAGACCAATGGGATTCTCATGTGTGACCATCTTTACTATATTTTCATAGTATTTTAAGTGTGGATTTGTTGAGTTTTAATGTGGTTTTAGTGTTTTATATAGTATCGGATGCTACTTTGAGTTGCTTTATTGTTTTGATCATTTCAGGTGAAGTTTGGTTTAGTTTGACAGAGTTTGTGTATAAGAAAAGAGAAGAAGTTTGACTCTGTTGAGCTGGCACTAAACGCTGCATCTGGTGTTTAGCACCCAGGCACTTTGTAATGCGTGCAACCATTCTGTGAAGTCGTCGCTAAATGCAGACTTGGGCGTTTAGCGCCAGGTGCCTCGTAACATGTGCAAGCAAGCTATGAAGGTAGCGCTAAACGCTGCTACCTGGCGTTTAGCGCCAGGAGATCCGAGACGTCACCGATTGGTTCTGTTCGAGCGGCGCTAAACGTGGAGTTAGGCGTTTAGCACCAGGCCTCCCAAAGCGATGGATAAGCTCACTGTCCAAGCGGTGCTAAACTCCGAGCCTGGCGTTTAGCGCTAGTAGCGCATTTTTGACATAGGGACCACACAATCAACAATTAACCCATAAGACTTTTCCTTGGTTTTTAATGAGATTTTTTATTTGAGAAGAGATATTTTAATTTAATTTTCAGGTTTTAGGATTTTATTTTCAAATCAATTAGGTTAGATATAAAAGGAAAAAGATTTAGCCCTTTAAGCGTTTCTCTTTTACCGCATTCTACACTACACACACTTTTGAAACCCTAACTTTTCTTTGAGCCATGAGCAACTAAACCTCTCTTGTTAAGATTAGGAGCTCTGTTTATTCTATGGATTAATACTATTGTCACTCTATTTTAATTACTGTATTGATTTAAATTCAAGGATTACTTTCATTCTTCATCTTATGAATTTGAGTGTATTGGAAAATAACTCTTGTTCTACATGAATTCTTGTTGATTCTTGAAAAAGTTAACTCGCATGAATAACAGCTTGAAAATAACTTGATGAACGGATTTTTGCTAGTAAAGAATTCACAATAAATTCTCGTTGCTAGTATAGTTTCTAAACCAACAAAGAATCCTTTCATACAAAAATTTGGTTGTCACTAAAGCAAACCCAATAAAAATAAACCGAATTATTTAAATCCCAGGTCGTCTCTCAAGGAATTGCAGGGAGGTGTGTTACTATTGGTTATAAAGTGATATCTTTTTGGGTTTTTGAAAGGTTGAACAAGGAAATAAAATGGTAAGAAAGTAAATCAATAACTAGAAAAGCTCTTGGCAAGGTATGAGAATTAGACGTCCTATCCTAGTTATCCTTATCAATTGTGATGAGAATTATTCATTGTTCCCACTTAGTTAACCCTTACCGAATAAAGGAAAGTCAAGTGGACTAATCAATTGTGATGAGAATTGTTCATTGCTCCCACTTTGTTAACCCTTTACCGAATAAAGGAAAGTCAAGTGGACTAATCAATTTGATTCCTCAAGTCCTAGTCAACTCCTAAGGAAAGACTAGCTTTAGAGGGATCCAAATCAACTAGCAACCTTCAATTATCAATCAACAAAGGAGTTTGATAACTCAAGAGTTTCCAATTACTCTACCAAAGCCAAGAACATAAAAATCTAATTTAAAACCCTCCTAAGCATTTTATCAAATACTTGGAAGGCATAACATAAAAACATGGAAAACTAGCAAGGAATATTAAATCTAAACAACCAATTTGCAAGCATCAATGATAATAAATAAAGGAAGAAGCAATAAATCTGAAAACCTCAAATTGCATTAATTATAAAATCAAATATTTGAAGAGTTCATAAACCAAATTGCATAAATCTAACATGAAGAGTTCATAAACCAAATTGTCAACATAAAGTAATCAACAAAGAGAATAAATAAACTAGAATGCTAGAACAAATAAAAGTAGAAAAGAAACTAAATTAAAGGAACATTGAACCTGGAATTGAGAAGAAATAAACCTAAAACTAAGAGAAATCCTAAAAACCTAGAGAGATGAGAGAGCCTCTCCCTCTAGAAACTACATCTCAAACCTAAATTGTGAATAATGAGAAGTGTCTCCATGATTCCCCCACTCTGCAGCCTCTATTCTGTGTTCTCGGGCATGAAATTGGGCCGAAAAGGAGCCCAGAAATCACTCCCAGCGCTTTCTGCAACTTTCTGCATGTGGCGCATGTCACGCGTACGCATCGCTCATGCATGCGCGTCATTTGGCCAAATTCCTTGTCACGTGTACGCGTCGTCCATGCGTGCGCGTCGCTGCCAGTTTCTCAAAACTTCATTTTTCACGTTCCTTCCACTTTTGCATGTTTTCTTTCCATCCTCTAAGTCATTCCTGCACTATAAAGCCTGAAAACACTTAACACACAGATCACGGCATCGAATGGTAATAAAGGATAATTAAAATTGACAGTTTTAAGGCCTAGGAAATATATTTTCAACTATATCACAGAATTAGGAAGGAATTGTAAAATCATGCAAATTATATGAATAAGTGAGTAAAGAATTGATAAAAACCACTCAAAAAAGCACAAGATAAACCATAAAATAGTAGTTTATTATAACTCCTCCTAAATCACTACTTACCTGGATTTAACGGGATACATGATGTATAATCCTCTTATATTTGGGTAATTAGGGTCTTTGTGGCTAATAAACTAAAATTGGAGTTAAGCCTTTAATCTAGATTAAGTGATCAAGGAAATGGCGGTTAATTAGGTTAGATGAGACTAAATTACTAAGAAATTATGGTTTAGTCAATTAGAGTTTGCCATGAATTGGATCTTGTATGATTCAAATAGTTGGTAAGAAATATTAATCCAAAAAAATAAATACCTCTGAAACCTTTACTGTTTTCTCACATAGTTTCCACACCAAATTTACTGCTGCTTTCTAAATTCCTGATTTATTGTTTAATGCAATTTGAACCCCAAAACACTATTTTTTGCTTGTCTGACTAAGTGAATCATTCAACCATTGTTGCTTGGTCCATCAATCCTCGTGGGATCGACCCTCACTCACCTGAGGTATTACTTGGTACGACCCGATGCACTTGCTGATAAGTTGTGGATTGTAAAATTCTGCACCAGGTTCCCGCTGATGTCTATAGGTTGTTGCTATTCTCTTTTGCTGTGAGGGACCGAGATAGTCAATGGCTTGAGACACAACTTAAAGGAACTATAGCAACCTGGGCAGATTTGGTTAGTGGGTTCTTAACCAAATTTTTTCCACCATAGAGGTTGACTAAGCTGAGGATTGACATTCAGACGTTCAGACAGCTTGAAGGAGAGTCTCTCTATGAAGCTTGGGAGAGATACATGGCTATGGTGAGAAAGTGCCTTCCGGACATGTTTGCGGATTGGGTACAATCACAGATTTTCTATGATGATTTTACTCCGGCTTCGAGGCTTTCTTTGGATAATTCTGCAGGTTTTTTGCATATGAAGACCACTGATGAGGCCTTGGATTTGATAGAGATGGTGGCCAATAATCAATACTTGTATTCTTTAGAGAGAACCATGAAGAAAGGTGTCATAGAGTTGGATGCCTTGGATGTTATTTTGGATTAGAACAAAGCTATGTCTCAGCAAATCAACGCCATCACTCAACATTTAGGAGGTATGCAAGTCTCCTCTGTAGCTACCCAAGATCTTTCTTTTGACATGAGTGGTGGAGTATCTTAATTTAGAAGCTTTGATTATGAGCAACCCTCTACTGAACAAATTAATTACATGGGTAATTTTTCAAGATCAGCTAATAATGATCCCTTCTACAAGACATACAATCCGAGATGAAAAAATCACCCAAACTTTGGCTGAAAAAATCATAATCAAAGGCAATCCAACTTCAACAACAACTTTCCTCAGAATGCTTTTAACCGTCAACATCAATCCTCTCAACCACATAATTCACCCCCAGCTGCTCAGTATACCTTAGCATTGGAAACATCATTAGCAGAACTCTCCAAGTCCACTCATAATTTCATGTAGAAAACCAAAGCTTCAATTAGAAACTTGGAGGTTCAAATGAGACAGTTGAGCAAGCAAGTTACTAAGTTGCATCCTAATACATTTCCTAGTGATACAATTCTAAATTTGAGAGAGGAATGTAAGGCCATCTATGTGATAGGTGGAAAAGAGTAGATGATCAATCCTCTAGTGATGAGGAGCAGGCTAAAGAAAGTATGAACAAAGCCAGAGACCTTGAAGAGCCCACTCTCTCTCTCCCTGCACACACAAAGATCAAACAACCCAAGGTGGAGACTTCAATGCCTAAATACAAGGATGAACAAGCCTCTAAACTCCTAGAGGTATTCAAGGCACTTTACATCATAATTCCCTTCATAGAGGTTCTTGAAAAATGCTTATGTATGCTGCACTCATGAAGGAATTGTTGTCTGAGAAAAGGTTTCTGAAGGGAGGGCAAACAGTGGTACTAACTAGAGAGTGTAGCACTATCATTCAGATGAATTTGTCAAGTAAAAAGCCAGATCCGGAAAGTTTTCAGATCCCCTGTACTATCGGAAACAACACCTTTGAAGGAGCATTGTGTGATTTAGGGGTGAGCATCAATTTAATCCTACTTTTTGTGATAAAAAAGTTACAAATTCAAGAGGTAAAATCCACAAGAATAGCTCTTCAACTAGCGGATAAATCTATAAGGCATGCACATAGGGTGGTGCAGAATGTTTTGGTCAAGGTAGGAAAGTTCTTCCTCCCAACAAATTTTGTAATTCTCACTACAAGAAAAATATCCATTCAGCCACACTTTTTTTAAGCTACATTTGAAAAGCGTAGCCTATTCTATGAATAGGCTATGCTTTTCTCCGTATTGCCTTTTTATAAGAGAAAATGATACACAATTGTGGCATCATTTAAAAAGTGTAGCCTTATGTATTATAGAAATCACTTATAAAGCGTAGCCGTAGGTTGATATCTATAGGTTCACTTTTTGTATCAAAGAGGACGCTTTTAGAGGGTAGCCTATTTGTTAAGTTTTGGGTGAATTTTAAAAGTAATGCCTAATGTATCTAGAACAAAAAACTTGACACTTGGTGAATTTTTTTCCTCTTTTTCCTGAAAGCAAACTCACACTTAGTAAAATTTTTGTACATTCCCTCAAAAAGTAAACTCACACTGAGTAAATTTTTTATCCATTCCCTCCAAAGCTCACTCAGCTCCAAAACGCCTTTATCCCCTTTCAGAAACCCTCCAAAGCTCACTCACCATCACGAAGTAGAAACCCTCCAAAGCTCACCATCGCGAAGAAACCCTCTCACTCTCGCCATTGACCGTCGTCGCCCCCCACTCACCACTCACCCGCACTCACCACTCTCCACATTGCTGCACTACTGACCGTCGCTCCTCTTCACCATCCTGCACTGATCGTCGCTGCGCCACCCTCACCATTGTCGCTGCGCCGCCCTCACCATCGTCATCACCCTCAAATTAGAGAAAAGGGTTTGCCATCACCACTCACCACTCACGGCATCACCACTCACCACTCCAGGAAGACTTTGTGCTCACTCATCTTTACCACTCATCTTCATCGTCACTTCTCTTCGCTGCGCGATCACATCACAAAGACTCTGCACTCAACTGAAAGCTTTTCTTCATTCGCAAGGTTAGGGTTTTGATTTTAGGTTTCAATTTGGGGGTTTGGTACAATAATCTGTGACATCGTGAATTGATGAACATGCATGCTATTGTTGCAGTACAGGAGAACTCGTGAATTTAGGGATTTTATTGCGTTAACGTAGGTGAGCTTGGCCATGATTAGTTGCGGCGCAGGAATACCAAGATTAGTTGCTTATTATGTTTGTTGCTTATGATTAGTTTTCTTTTTCTTTAAATTCTACTAATTAATAGCTTCAAGTACTGTGTAGTTTCAATTCTTATTATTAGGTCTCAAGCTAAATTTTTTGGATTCTTGATGAACTCAAAATAAAATAAAATATGGCTGTGAAAGTCTGATCCCTTAAATAATGTGTGAATCACCTGGTTCCGATATTACCTGATTTGTTTTCCTTCCCTTCACTATATTGACTCGATAACCCTTCTCCATGCAAGCCACTATACATTTTTCACTATTTGGGAAAGAGAACATAGCAGATAAAGATGTTAGTGAAATTGTTCCAGAGAATAATTGATGCTTGTAAGTTCTGCATCGTATTTGAAATGGTATGCATCACATTTTTTGCCGTGCTCATAATAGTGTTGGTAGATAGCTTTGGATTGTTGAAATTGGAAGGAAAAATAAAAAGCTTTATAGAGTTACTGGATGCTCTCTCAGCCTTTTCCATTTATGGTTAAGATGAATTTTTGAAGATATTCATTCTTACCTAGTAGTCTAGCATTGACTTGTGTTATGAATCATGCATTGTGGATGTTAAGCAATCAGCTATCTTAGTAAGATTAAGAGGACATTATGGGAAGCTGCTTTCAGAAGTGAGTGAAAAAAAAAAAAGAAAAGAGAAAAAAAATCAGTTTTCAATTGCATGGAATAGTACCAATGAATAGTAGCGAGTGAAAGGGACAAGAATACATCTATTCGTCTTCCACAGATTATGAATAATAATCTGCAGTAATAATTAATTTAGGATCCTCAATATTCACAATTCTGGGACATCGATCTAGCTCTCTCAATTTTCTATGTTTGGATAATCACAGGCCCTTCTTAATTTTTCAGCAGTTAAAATTTAATTTAATTCTGTTAGATCTTGTCTAACGTAAACTTACAGTTTATGGATTACTATTTATTTATTTAATTTATGCAGGATCCGCAATTGGATTCAAGTTGGATAGTCTTTTAAAGCTTACTGACACTCGTGCTTCTAAAAATAAGATGACACTGATGCACTATCATTGCAAGGTATAATAACAATTGCACTAAAAGAATATATCATTTGATCACTTACCTTCTTTCCATTTTGCTATTTTGGCTCTAGGTTCTAGCTGATAGGTCGCCAGGACTGCTTGACTTCCACTTAGACCTTGTAAGCCTGGAAGCTGCGACTAAGGTGATGATTTATGCTTGGTTGGAAAAAGAAAAGTATTCAACTGTTAATTGCTAGTTTGGTTGGTTTATTGGTTCTGTTTCACTTTGTTCCCCTGTAAAATTGAGCACATATTTCCTCATCTGACTTCTTGCAATGATATGTGTGTCACATGAATTAAGAGTTAACTCACTTTAGAAGTATGCTATTAATGGTTCTTTAAGCTCTTCCTTCTCATCACTGATATTGGATCTGTGCAGCCCGTGTCAGGCGCTGAATCTGTTCCAGGAAGGCAAAGTCAGTGGAAAGGATAATACAAAGACTAATGAGACTAAGGTTCGTTCACATCTAGTGGTTCAAAGAATAATCAAGGATTATTGGTTACATACTTGTATTCATTGATTTGGTAGGATGATGCGGGAAAAGATGGTACTGGTGCAAAGAATGATACAAGGAGCGATGCCCAAGCAGCTGAAAAAAGCGAGAGAGAGAAATCTAACCCAGTAAAAAAAAGGATGGAGAGAATAGCACTCCTACAAAAGCAGCTGTATGATCAATATCTTAATATCTAGCTACTCGGGAAGTTGTTGTTTTTTCTCAATGAATTGCACGCTTATAGGAACCTCCTCCGGAGAATGAGTTTGAGAAGCGAATAAGACCAAAGGTGATACCTGCAAGTGAGATAGGGGTTGCATTTTTATGATTTCGATTGAAAATTCTTGTTTGTTTTGTATTAGAATCTTGGCAAATAGACATTCTACACAAAGATCGAGAGTGAGGAAGCTGCAATACATATCAGAGTTAGAGAGAGGTGTAACTTCATTTCAGGTTAGTTATTTATTGTGGCACATAATTTAGCAATAACTTGCACCAATTTGTAATTTAGATGTTACTTGCCTTGTTTCTTTTTTTTTCCACACCTTCCTCACGCACGCCCTTCCCCTAACTTAGACTATTATACCTTAATCTCAATTCGTAATTTAGTAATACTATAATCATCATGACTTAATATCATAGGCCCAAATGGAATGCCAAACTTCGATGCCTTCTTAATAATACTATTTGTAGAAAACTTATTTTAAGAAGAGTAAGTAATTAATAGTAAATTAAAAAAATAATAATTATTTAAAAATTTCAAAACATTAGCAACTGTGTGTTCTATTTCATTGAGTATAAAAATTAACTCTCCCTCTTGTTCATAATATGATACGTTCTCTCCATGCAAAATACGATATCCTTTTCAAAACTGACATCCATTTTTGTATTCAGTATTCTTTTTCCTCTCATAAAGTGAACTAATAAAGCGCTCATGGATCAACGCATTTTCTGAACATAGATGTGGTATGTCCTTCTTTTCTTAGTTCCATAATTTTTTGCTTGCATTTAATTTAATTGCTATGGTTGGAAATCATATGTTGCTGGCTTTATTAACACTTTAACATTTGAATTGTATTGCTATGGCTGAAAATTATTTGTGCAATTCTGATTGTTGTATTTCTGATTTTGTGCACTTCTGTTTGCTATGGCTGAAAGTTATATTGCTATTTTTGGTTCTTTTCTTTTCACCATGAACTAGAAACATGGGATGACTTGGTATATATGAATTTGTCCCTATTTTTTGATTCATCTGCAGATAAAAAGCAAATAATACTAGCTATGGTTATAGACTTATAGTATTAGTATTTTCAAATTAAAGTTATTAGTTTTAATTTAAAAAAATGTTACAGTATGACATAAAACAACAGATATAGTATGTATAACATGATAATAATATATTAAAATTTTAGTTTTTATGTGCTAGTCCTAATCATGAAATAATTGTATATTACACAATTTGGCGGTTTAGCGGCATGAACAAGATTGGTATTGCTGCTGCATGTAGTAGTAGTAGTTGGAGGAGTAATAATTCAATATTGGCTTGTGTAGGAGAGTTCAACTTTTCAAATGTGAAGAGAATAGGAAAATTTTGTGGCAACAGTTCTGATTTTGGCGTTGTGGGAGGTAGGGATTTTTGTCTAACTGCCAGGGTGATGATTTTTTAAATTATAGCTCTTTATCTTATGGTTTATAGCTTATGCTTTTTTGATCTTTGAATTCTAAATTTGGATTTGTGAAACACTACTATGCATTGGTGAAACTTGTACACGGTACAAAAAGAATTAATGATATCAGTCATTGATAGTTTTGAGTCTAATTTTTAAATTTTTATAATCGCGAATGTCATTATAAATATTTTTCTAATTAATTTTCTATATAATTATGCAGGATAATATTGAGGATGATGATAATGAAGATTAAGTTGATTATTATTGTGGTTTATTGGTTAAGATAGAGTAGTGTTGGGAATTGATATATGTATGGTTGACTAATGACTTTTATTAGAAGATACTTATGTAGGATATAATATTTTAGTTTTTTGTAGAGTATTAGTAGTAAATTCTAAGTGATATCATATTTATTTTGATATGGCTATGCTTATTTTAATATGAGATGTATGAATATTTAAAATTAATATCATTCTAGTACTTTTGGATTATTATTATAAATATATTTTGGTTACAGATAATTTTTATTATTTAAAAAAATTATTTAGTATAATTATGTATTTATTTTTATTTTATAATATTTAACTCATTTAATTAAAAATACAAAATTATTATATATGTAATTATAGTACTAAATATTATGTTGTATTAATAATTATTAATATATATATATATATATATATATATATATATATATATATAGAAAATTTAAAAAAATGAGACTTAAGGCTACACTTATATACAGTAGCTATAGTATAAAAAAACGAGGGACCTAAGGCTACACTTATAAAAAGTAGCAATGGTATACAATGTGGCTACGCTTTACAGGTGATGCAGTAGCGTTGAAAAGCGTAGCCTATTCTGGTAAAAATAGAAGCTGAAAAGCGTAGCCTTTGGTCCTGGACAGCATCACTTGAAAAGCGCACCCTATTCCCAAACGCCAAAAGCGTAGCCCTTGGTGCAAAAAAGCGTAGCCTTTGAGAATAGGCAATGGCCGAATAGGAATCACCCCAGAAAGCGTAGCCGTAGCCTAAGGCATCATTTTTTTTCACTTTTGGCTACACTTTTCAAGTGTACCTGAATGGGTATTTTTCTTGTAGTGTCTTGACATGGAGGAAGATAAAAATTTCTCCATCATTCTAGTAAGACCATTCTTAGCAACTGGGCGATTTGAAAAAAGGTGAATTAATATTGAGAGTGCATGATGAGCACTTGATCTTCCATGTCTTCAAGGCCTCACATCACTCTAATAAAGAGGAGAAATGTGTGAAAACTAAGTCCACTGATCAATTCTCTCCAGAACCACCTGATGACACTAAATATGAGTTATAATCCAGAGCTTCTATAGTGAAAACCAATAATATTCCCCGGGTGTGTGGCATCAATTTCAAAGGAGGATACCAAGAAGAAGGTACCCAGGGGTTGGAGGAACAAAAAGATTTTCACTGAAGATTCTCACTAAGATTGAAAGTGGTGTTGACTCACCATCCAAAATTGCCTACTACAATGAATAAACTTCTCTCTCTTGAGCATGTTGAGTTAATCCATGAAGATAGTGGGAGGAGATTCACGGTCAGGGGGAGGAATTAAAGCAATATGATCAACTTCTCCCTTAATAGCAGGGATGAACCGTCAAGCTAGTAACGTTAAAAAAACACTTTTGGGAGGCAACCCAATGCCTTAGTATCCTTTAGTTATGTTTTATTCTTCACTTTATATTTGTATTAGTTTCATATCTCATAGTTTTTCTTGTTTTTAACTGTATTTAAGTCATGCATACTGAAAAAAATAGGAACGGGTGCAGTTGGAATGGAGCTGGGAACTCCATAAAGGAGCAATTTGATTCTAGTGGTTGGGCGCTAAATGCCGAGACCTGGCATTTGATGATTGGACTTTTGATGGTTTAGAATTCACAAATGAATCTTCATTGCAAGTATAGTTTCTAAACCAACCAATAATCCTTTCATACAAAAATTTGTTTGTCACAAGTACAAACCCCTAAAATCTATAAACCGAAGTATTGAACCTCGGGTCGTTCTCCCTAGGAATTGCAATAAAGTGTCCTTGTTATTGGTTATGAGTTGTATATTTTTGGGGTTTTGGATAAGAAATATGAAAAGTAAATGGTAAGGAAATTCAAATAACAAAAAGGGCTTAGCAAGGGTTGGTGGTCAAGGATCTCTATCCTAATCACTAACCACAACATGAGAATTGGCAAGGATCAACCACATTAAGTCATCCTCTAACTAATAAAGGAAAGTCAAATGAGCTATTTCAATCCAAGTCCATAAGTCCTAGTTCTCCACCAAATCAATTAGTGAGATCTAGCGTTAATGGCTCCCAATCGTCAATCACTTGGACATTAGTAACTCAAGAGTTCCTAAGTTACCTTCCCAAGCCAAGATCATAAAATTCTATTCTAAAATCCAACCAAGCATTTTATCAAACACTTGGAAGGCATAAAAGGAAAGCATAGTAAAATTGCAAGGAAAGTAAATCTACACTACTCAATTGCAAGGAATTAAACAACAACAAAGCAAATTAACAATAGAGGAACATGAATCATAAATTGCATTAAAGGAAAATAGAAGAACAAAGTGCATCAACATAAAAGTAGAAAATTACAAGAATTAAATGCTAAACTAGAGAGAAGAGATGTAGAATAAGAAGAATTGATAAAGGAAAAGTAAATCTAAGCATGAAATTAACCAAGATCTAAGAATTCCTAATTCTAGAGAGAAGAGAGAGCTTCTCTCTCTAGAAACTAACTAAAGCATGATAAAACTAAAATAAAACTCACTAACTCACTAGATGCCTCATCCCTCTTCAATACTTGGGTTAAATAGCATCAGAAATGAGTTGGATTGGGCCCAAAATGCCTTAGAATTCGCTGGCCACGAGTTGCATTAAGTGAACCATGTGCAACCATCGTTGCGCACGCGTACCGTGCGTGTGCGCGCTCCTATGCGCAGTACAACTATGGAAAATATTATATCATTTCGAAGCCCTGGATGTTAACTTTCCAACACAACTAGAACCGCATCATTTGGACCTTTGTAGCTCAAGTTATGGTTGATTAAGTGCGAAGAGATCGGCTTGACAGCTTTTGCGATTCCTTCATTTCTTCATGAGTTCTCCATTTTTACATGATTTTCCTTCATTCCCTTGATCTAATCTTTGCCTCCTAAACCTGAAATCACTTAACAAACATATCAAGGCATCTAATGGAATTAAGGTGAATTAGATTTAGCTATTTTAAGACCTAAAAAGCATGTTTTTACTCTTAAGCACAATTAAAGGAGAATTTACAAAACCATGCTATTTCATTGAATAAATGTGAGGAAAGGTTATCAAAATGTTCTAAATTCAACACAAGATAAACCCTACAAATGGGGTTTATCAACCTCCCCACACTTAAACCAAACATGTCCTCATGCTTAAACCAAGAATGAAACAAGGGATATGACATTTATTCAATGCAACCTATCTATATGCATCCTATCTAAGTGAATGCAACTAAATGCAAAATGATTCCACCTACATGGTTAAAAATAAATTAATCTTCCAAGAGCATGTATAAACGGGTAGGGCTAAGGTCGTATGACGACTCATGAATCCTACCAATTCAAGTATAAAAATGAAGTTCAAGTAGACTTGCAAGAAGAATGCTCATGAAAGCTGGGAAAAAGGAATTGAGCATCGAACCTTCACCGGAAGTGTTTGCACTCTAGTCGCTCAAGTGTATAGGGTCGATTCACTCAATTCTCTCCTAAGCATGCTTTCCAAGATTTATTTTTCATCTAACAATCAACAATTATTTTATGCATGCATACAAGTATCATGAGGTCTTTTCTCTAGGTTGTAATGGGGCTAGGGTCAAGGTAAGGATGCATATATGGTTAAGTGAGCTTGAAATTTGAATCTTTGATAAGCTTAGACTTCCCACCTAACCTATGACATCCTATACAATTAAGTTCTAACCAAGCTACCCATTTTTCACTTTTTCTTCTCATACTCATGCATTTTTTTTCCTTGATCACAACACATATGCATTAATTTTATTGAGCTTCACTTGGGGCATTTTGTCCCCTTTTTATTACTTTTCTTTTCTTTTTTCTTTTCTTTCTATTTTTTTCTCTTTTTTTCTTTTGATATCTACATATATATTTTTTTTCTTTCTTTTTATTTTCTCATTTTTTTTCTTTTTGCAATAAAGTATATACAAAAGTATCAATGCATATGGTTTTACATTTAGTTAACACATGATCATGTACCCAATTCCCAATATTTACAATAAAAATACAAAACTACCCTTTTATTCACCCAATGTCCCAAGTTTTCCCACACTTGAAGGATACACACACACTAGCCTAAGCTAATCAAAGATCCAAATAGAGGACTTTTATTGTTTTCCTCTTTAAGGCTTGTAATGTGCTTAATTAAAGAACAAAGTGGGTTAATCGTAGGCTCAAATTGGCTAACAATAGATGATGAAAGGTAGGCTATTTGGGTAAGTGAGCTAAATAAAATGATGGCCTCAATCATATAAATGCATGAATACATGGAATAATGGACATAAAGAATCAAACAAATCAAAGATCACAATCATAGAAAGAGAACAATTGCACACAAGAAGGGAAAATAAGTGGTTATAAGATGTAACCACACCATTAGGCTCAAATCTCACAAGCTTATGTTCTTAGCTCAAAAACCATGTTCCAAAATAAATTATTTCAAGAAAGTTCAACAAAAAAAAAATTTCAAATTGGTAGGGTGCCCTAAAACAGTTTCTTGGAAAGAAAATCATCACCCTAACCAAGTAGTCCTAGCATAAAAGAAGTGATAAAATATGTACAAATGCTAGCTATCATGCAACCTATCATGCAATGCAATAACTAATCTAATAAACAAAACTAAGAATTGGTGTTGGACAAGAAAATGGTTACCCACAGAGATCGGTCGGACGACCTCCCTACACTTGAAGATTGCACCGTTCTCGGTGCATGCAAAAAAGAGCAATGTGGATGGGTTGCTATAATTGATGAGCTCCTTTAAAAGATTGTGCGGATGACTTATTTGTTACCCCATTTAAAAGCTTTTCCTCTTTTCCTTCTTGGTGGCTAACCTAAAAGGAAAGAAAGAGAAAGAAAATTAAGCCTATAACAAAGATATCAAAGCAAATAGAACATAGGCGGGGGCTAATGCCAAGTAAGAGTATGGTTCTCTACTACATGGTAGCTATGCATGTAAGTGAGAAAATAATATAAGCAAAGGCATATCATCTAATACTTGATGCAAGAGTAAAATCGAAGCATGAAGAGCATATAGAACATCAAGTTCAAATAAGGAAAAGTGGATCATAAAAGACAATATGAGGTCCTATCAATGCACAAAGACACAAGAGTCATACAGAATGAAGCATTAATTTAAAAGTTTCATCACCCAACAATTTCAAACAAGTCAAGAGGCACCAAAATAATGCAAGAAAATCTCAACAATTGAGTAGGAAGATGCAAAACCATTATTGAAAGAAGAGACTTAGAAAAAAATTGAAAACAGGCTATAGAAACAAAATTAAAATGTAAAGAATAGAAGTATACGAATGCGATAAACAAAAGAAAATGGAAGAGGAGAAAAAAATTCAAGGAAGCACGCAATTCAAGGAGGGCTTACAGCCACCCCGGCGTCCAGCGCCAACTTTGGACGTCTAGCGCATGGGGTGGTAATTCTTAGGAATTGACCGTTGCTACCTTGGCGTCTAGCACCAGTCTTGGGCGTCTAGCACCAGGGTATATGAAAAAAAAATTGGGGATGGCGTTAAACGCCAAGGGGTCAGCGTTTAGCATCGTGATGCATGAGTATCTTATACCCTTTTTCTAGTTGTTTTTACATTGTTTTTAGTTAGATTTTAATTACTTTTACTTGATTTTAGTGCAAAATTCACCTTTGGATGCTACTCTGAGTTTTTCTTGTGTTTTTATTGTTTTAGGTGAAATTCAGAGCAGTTTGGAGAAGCCTGAAGCAAGAAACAAAAAAGCTGTCAGCTCTCCCTTGGGCGCTGAACGCCCAAACTGGTGTTCAACGCCAGGCGGTGGACATGAAGTCAAAGGCGCGTTTCCTTTCTAGGTGTTCAATGCCCAATCCTTGCATTGAACGCCAGCTTGCTGTCCGAGCCACTCACCAATTGGGCCTCCAAGTGGATTTAGCCTCTCTTAGGCAGTTAGGCTTATCTTATTTTATCTTTGTAATTTTTAATTTAAAATAATATCTTTTAGATTTAGCATTTATTATTAGGTTAGTATTTAAGGAGGAGATCACTTAGGTTTAGGGGATCATCTTCCTTCCGCACTTTTAAAAACCTATTTTTTCTGTAAAGTCATGAGCAACTAAACCTCCTGGTTAAGGTTAGGAGCTCTGTTTATTTCTATGGATTAAGATTATTATTCTTCTATTTTAATTAATGTTTGATTCAATTCTAAGGTGTTGTTTTCATTCTTAATCTTATGAATCTGGGTGAAATGAGAGTATGACCCTTATTCTACATGAGCTCTTGTGGTTCTCGAGAGAGCTATCTCGCTTGAGCTACGGCTTGAAACACTCCTCCTAAACTGCTAATTACCTGGACTAATTAGGATATGTAACATAAAATCCGGTTAGTTCTGGGTAATTGAGGTTTTGTGACGATAGACCAGTTTTCTGAGCTTCACCCTCTGATCTAAATTGAATGACCACGAGAGTGGCTTTTGATGAGGATTAGAGGAGATTAAATCGCTAAGAGATTAGGTTTTAATCACTTATGGTTTATCATAGAATGAATCACTCATTGTTAAAATAGTTGGTAAGACGTTTTAATCCGGAAAGATAAACATCTCCGAGACCTTAACTATTTTCTCATCATTGTTTTACTCTAAACCTGTTTATTTGCTTTGTCTACTTGCTTTTTACTACTTATGTGTTTTACACCAACAACCATCTTTTACTGTTTACCTGACTAAACCCAACAAGATAACTATTAATTACTCAATCCAACAAATCTCGTGGGATCAACCCTCACTCACCTGAGGTATTACTTGGATGACCCGTTGCACTTGCCGGTAAAGTTGTGCGAGTTCTAATTTCGCGCACCACACCGAAGGCTTCGCAAAGAGTGAAATTGGTTCAGGAGGGATGGCGCTAAACTCCCACAAACCGGCGTTTAGTTGCAACACCCCCTCCCTCAATTTGGATTTAAATCCTCACCAACTCCCATTGATTCTCTCCCCCTTTCTTTGTTTCTCAACCTGACACCCTTTCTCTCCCATCAAATTTCTCCTCTTTTCCATACCCTTCTCCCCAATCCCATCACTCCTCTTCCCCAAGATTCCCTTTCCTTCCCAATACAACTCACCAACCCCCTCTATAATTCCCCCACATCCGTCCCCCCCCCCCTCTCTCCTTCTTTCCCCTCTCTTTTCTCTCCTCTTCCCTATAAATACCCTCCACCCCCTCCTTCTATTCCATAACACAACAACATTATTCCTTTCTCTTTCTCTTCTTTATTCTTCTCCAAACCCATGTCCCTCTTTTCCCCTCTCTTCCTCTTCTCAAGTTTCTTCCTTGTCTATTCCTACCACAACCCCTCCATTTCTTCTTCTTCTTCAATTCTCTTCTCCTCCACACGCCTCCTCTCTCCCTCTTGGCCCCAACCATGTCTTTCTACCTTCTTTGTTCTCTTTTATTTTGCTCAAAAACGAGAAAACATATAAGTTTGGTGTTGTTGCTTCGTTCTTTTTCTATATTTTCATCAATGGCACCAAAAGGAGGAGAATCTTCTTTAACAAAAAGAAAGGAAATGGCACCTTAAATTGAAAACTTTGACTCAAAT
Organism: Arachis ipaensis; assembly: GCF_059453495.1. NCBI lineage: Eukaryota > Viridiplantae > Streptophyta > Magnoliopsida > Fabales > Fabaceae > Arachis > Arachis ipaensis. Next base: position 123,679,620 of record NC_142440.1, read on the forward strand.
AGGTTCTCCTCTAAGCTACATAAGGAGTACTTTTTTGAGATCACTGGCAAGAATATGGTGATCCCGGAGGTTAAGTTTGACCTCAAGCCGGATGAATATCTGAAAATTCGACATGAAATAGAAAGAAGAGGTTGGGGAGTGCTCTGTAATCCACACATTGAGGTGGGCCAGCTAAAGGTCCAAGAATTTTATGGCAATGCATAGATTACATACAAGGATCTTGCTCGCGGGGTGAATGACAAGAATTACCACACCTATGTGAGAGGAAAAGTCCTTGATTTTAGCCCGAGAAGCATCAGGAAAACCTTCCAATTGCCACCTCTGAACCTATTTGTGAACACATATAGTGGGAGGATGAGTAAGAACACCTATTTGTTTCTCCCCTGCGAGTTGCTGCCTCCATCGCTCGTCGTTGCTGTCGCTTGCCTCTGTCAGCTACAATGCTACCCTTTCTCTTTCATCCAAATATGTCTTCTTCTATTCTTTCTTTTTTTTTTTTTTACATTGTTGGCATTTGCTAAATCCTAACCCTACACTTCTCTGACTCCCGCTTTTAGACCTGATAAATTAGTATCATTAGTTTACTTGAATGTGATCTTAGTTGAATATTCACTAATAATTATCTAATTGTTTTAATCTTCTAATTTTGTTATATTTATATTTTTTGTGGAGACTTTAATAGTTTCAATAAGAATTTTGATAGTAGTACATTAATTGTGTTAATTTATTTATATTGAAAATTTATGGTTTGTTGTCTGCATATAACTTGTTTTGTTTGATTAGTCTAATAACTTGAAAGTATAGAAATCCTAACCCCTTTTAGTTTTGAACCCTACTTTTCGAATTCGTTTTCAACTCTGAATTTTAATTAGTTACATAATATTTATTTGGATTGGTCTTGTTAGTGGGGTTGGAGGTATCGTACAAAATTGACATTTCAGAGTGCAAACATGCATAATTTAGTTACTTTCTTTACTTGGCTCTGTTTTATTAATGCGTGTTTGCATTTTTTTATTATTATCGATAATAAATTTTATTTTAGTGTTGTTATTCGTTGACATAAAAATTCTTCTAAGTAAGCTTTTTATGTGCTGTGTTTTTTTGGACAACTCATCAATCATCCTTATATTAATGCTGCTGTTGAGCTGCCTAAACAGGATCATTTCCTGTTATTTTTATTAAATCTTTGCTTATTAAATAATTTAGAACTAATAATGTTGCTTGTGATTTTCTATTATGTGGTGGATTATTTTGTTGGAAGCTTTAAATTATGTAGTGGATGATTTTGTTGGAAGTTTTAAATTTTATTTAATTTAAAATTCATTTTAATTTTACTAGCATACAACACCTGTTCGATAAAATTCATTTGATGCACGGATATATAGCATTGTGATCTGAATTGAATGGTTATGGATTCAAATCTTAGATTGGTAGTTTAAATATGTGTTTTTAAATGTTAAGTAAATTATTTACCCTTGGTTCATTATAAATTTACCGTTTTAAAGCTTTGTTGATTTGAAATCATATGATACTATTGTAATAAAACTTAGAGAAGATTACAGATGTTATATAGCTACAATGAGTGTCTTTTTGTTTTGTCAATTTTCAATGCCGAAATACTGAGCTAGCGATTCTAGAGGATTTAATTTCTAGGTAGTTTTGCAATTTGCAAGTATCATAAATAACTGGTATATTTGATTCTTTACGTAATGTAGTAGTATTAGTATAGCCTAATCTCTAATGCTCATCAGTATTGCTCTTTTGATTTTTTATTTAATTTTATTCAATTTTTGTAATTAAGGGTTTAATTTAGTGCATTTTAAATATGATTTTTCTACTTAATTAAATTCTTCTTTTTTAATTTAATAATAAACTTTAACATTTGAATTTTTAACTAAAAATTAAAGACAAATTATTAACAAATTATAAAACTTTAAATTTTGCTAGTTTAAAAAATATTAAGTTTAAATATTTAAAATTATATATTAAATTTTTAACAAAAACTTTTAAGAAAACTAAAATTCAAGTTTATAGTTGGTTAAATATATCGATATTATTAATAATAAATTATATATTACTATCAAATTTATCGAAAAAAATCTGACGGTAACAAACTCAAAAGTTTTGTCAATTAAATTTTTTTTTTACCAAATTTATTCTACCGTTAAATTCAACGGTATTCAATGACTTTCTTATAGTGTTTGAGTTTGTTAATCATCAAAATATATTTTGAAATATTGTAGAACTAATACTTAAATTTTGCTAGAAAAGTGTGTTTATAATTAGCCAAAACAATTATAGTGCATTAGATGTGCCACTTGCACAAACAATTTTATTAAACGAACATTAAAAAATGAAATAAATGAAGAATATTGCTGAATTTAATAAACATAGAATATGTTAATACATAAATAAATAATTATATTTTATTTTTGTTTAATATAGTTATAATAAATACAGAGCATATAAAATTATAAATCTTTTTTATTCACTAAAATTATGCAGTGAAAGATTTATTATTATATTAAAAATAAATTTATATTATCATGTAAGCTTTAATTACAACATATTAAATATAAAATAATTAAATTTTATATTACTAGATAGATGATTAGATTATTTTATATTAAATTTTAACTAGATAGAAGAAAAATAGTGATAACAAAAATGTCCTTATTTTCTATTTTTATTTTTTAAAGTATAAAGGAAAACCAATTTTTTAATGAAAAAAAAAAGCTCTACCTTTCCGATTCCAGAACCTTTTTAAAGAAATAATTGGAAAAAAGTAAAGAAAGCTCAACCTTGTTTAAAATGTTACACTTGTAATTTTAAAAGGATATACTCCTAAAATTGCTCCTGATTTCTGAATACCTTCACAAAATATACTATATCCACTTTTATTAACAACTAAGATGTATGTCCTAAAAATATTATAAAGTGCGACAACAATAACAAAGAAAATATTAGTATTTTATAAGTGAAAAATAATTTTTGTATTTGATAAATTAGTTATGTATTTGATCTAAAATTTTGTACGAATATTTTATAATTATTTAGAAATGTCACACAAAAAAAATGATAAAAATTCGATCTCTAGACTTTTTTATTTTTTAAAAGTATTCTTGACTATTAAAAAAAATGCAAAAAAATCTACTTAGCATAAAATTATTAAATTTTAAGAATAAAAATATCAAAAATACCTTTTTTTGTGTATGTCTAAAATACTTTTTGAGAATATATATTAAACGTTAGATTTTTTATGATGTTTTAAAATATTTTTGTCTTAACAAAAGTAGATTATTCAAAAATTAAGAATAATTTTGGTAATTTATCCTATTTAAAATATTATAAAATATTTTTTATTTATTTGTTAATATATTTTATATTTATTAAAGATCGTCATTATTCTTCTTTTATAATATTTTTTAATTTTTATTTAATAAAATTCAATAATTCATAAAATATTACATACGATACGCATAAAATAAAAAAGTGACTTGCCTATTTGATATAATGAAAACAATGCAAGGAACTCAACCTATGAGTGCCTTCAAGGCTTCAAGCATTCTAGTGGCTTAGCTTAAGATTATTCTCTCCTCCTTCTGATCTATTTTATGTTTATTTATTCCTTTATTCGCTACTGCCATTAGCATAAAATAGAAAAGTGACATGCGTAGTTGCGTGCGGAACGAGCCTACTACGGCATCAAACATAATAATCAGGAGTCGTACTCATGAGCAAATCAATGAATTACATCGACATCACTAACTCTGGGTCAAGAATTTGGTTGAGAGTTGCAGCCAACCGTACTCCTGCTTGAGCTAACCTCAAATTGACGATTGGGTACCGTGAAAGGAAGTAATCATCTGCATATAATAACATTTTTGCGATTTCGTGCGAGCAAAATAATAAATCATAATAATATATCAAATCAAAATTCCTAGATGCTTGTTTCGATGTCGTTATTTTAGTTAAAATGATTTTGAATTAAAAAATTGAGATTTTTAGCATCATTTGATAATAGTTTAGTAAAAGTAGAATCACCTAAAAACATAAAATAAAAAATATCTTTTTAAAAAAGCTACAATTTTTTACCTTTTAGAAAAAGATTTTTTTACAAAATAAAAAAGTTTTGTAATAAATAAATTTTACATTCAAAAATAAATTTAAAAAAGATAATTTACATTAAACCATATATAAGGCAACTTTTACTTCTCTAAAAATTTGTTTTAGAAAGGATATGATGCATGATGCATACCTTCTAATACTGAACCCTCTTCGGCATCTCTGTATGCCCATTTGCAAGCATCATCCACACTTTCAGATGCATATCTGAAAAACAAGAAAAAGATTTCAATTAATTCTATCTTTTAGGGAATAAAAATGGAGTCTTGGCGGAGTTATATTATTTTCAACAAAAAATTAAATAATTTACATACGTAGTTGGACATGGGATATCCGTAGCACTGCAGTTCTCCCAATCTTCAATTTGATCCGCCCATTCATTCTGTTCGTTATTACCCAAAAACAAAAGTTATTAAAGTAAAATATCAACGAAGTCAATCTACTAAGATTGATGATAAATTGATAACAAAGTTGTAGCACAGAATTGAATACCTTAATGTTCTGTTGAATTGCATTAACGAAGTCAGTAATGTTAGAATCATAGAACCTTTCAACTTCTGTTTCAATTATGCTGTCGTCCCAGATCTGAACAATTAGACATTGGAGAGTGAATAGATCATAGAATTTTATAATTAATTGACTAAGGTCCGAAATCAAAGAGACTCACATGATGAAGATTTTCCTTCCTTGTGTACCAGTGGACAGTTATATCGTTTCCTCCCCTGTCAGTGGTAAAGCCACAATGCAGAGGCTGCAGATTTAGCGTGTACAGAGAATGATTAAGTTTATCAACCATATTGCAAATCCAGATGAAAAAAAAAGTACACGATTCTTATTCTTTTTTAATTAATAAATTGATTTTTTTTTAATATGTGAAAAAATGAAACTGAGAGTTAAATTTAAAAGTAAAGATTCACATGCACTTGGTTCTCAATTATCAATTTCATATGAAAACCATTGACAGTAGGTGTGTGAGTTTCACCTAGGGAAAATATGATGCATACCTGGTGAATGTCTCCCATAAAGTGTGATAGGAAGTAAAGTGCTTGTGTGAGGTTATCTGAATAATGGAGAATTTTTAGTTTCCAAAGAGCTTCATATAATAATAATAATAATAATAATAATAATAATAATAAGATTTACATTTAGATTTTGGGACACTCCCGTAGTCGAGGAGCTGGGTGGTGTAATTTGCAATAGCTGCCACAACACATCTTCCCCTCGTTCCAGTGGCCTGATCCACACAATCTCCTGAAGATATGATATGAGTATTAACTATGAAAAGCACATTATCCTTAAGATACCGAGATCTGTAATATAATTTCTTTTTGAACATACTCTGGTTGTTGAAGGTGCAAAGGGCGTCAGGAGTATCAGCAAAGTGCAAAGGAGATGACCAAGTGTAGATGAACCTCACATGATCTGCCCACGAACACTTGCTCGACAAATCATTTCCTGCATCCGCCGGCAGCAGCTTCTTCACAGCCGCCGCAGCTCTGCTATTCAGCCGACCCTGTTTAAAATACCCAGTGAAAATGACAATTTTATTCTCCAAAGAAACAAATTAAAATTAAAGGGCAGTAGGTGAGGCACCTGAGCAATCTTACAAACGATGGCATGCCCATCTTCTCCCCATCCTTGGGTACTTGGAAACACAAATAGGAGTGATGAGACTATACCCACTACTAACTGAATTCTGTAGGAACCCATTGCCTACAGGATAAAAATAAGTAAGACACTACTTTTTGGCTTTCTATATAAAGATAGATAGATGATATATTAACCAAGGTTCTGAAAACCGGACCGGATTGGCCGATTTGACCGGTTTAACCGCAAACCGGCGCTACAAACGATCCGGTCTTCATCTGAAAACCGTGGAAAGAAGAACCGGTCAAGAACCGGCAAACCGGTCAAAAATCGGCTGGTTAGACCGAACCGGTGACCGGCCGGTTACGCTAAACGATGTCGTTTTATGATTTTAAAAAAAATAAAAAAAATGAACCCAACCCGCCCCGCCCGTGGAGCACCCCACCCCCCCCCCCTTTCTTCCCCCGAGCCCCGACCCCATTCATTCATCATCTGAATCATCTCCAATGGAGAACCCTAGCCGCGCTGAACCATAGCCCCCCTGTCGCCATCCTTCGTCCCCTGGTGTCGCCATCCTCAGCCCCAGTAACCCTCCAATCTCCATCGTCGCCTGGTTCCTGCCCAGTAGCCCTCCATCTCCATCGTCTTCATCTTCTCAAGTCTCAACACCAGCACGCAGTAGCCTCTCATCGCGCGGTCCTCAACAGTCAACACCAGTAGCCCTCCATCGACCCCATGTGAGTGACTCGTTCTCTGCTCATCTTCTTTGTCCTTCGCCTCTGCTCATGTTCTTCCATCGACCCCGGTAGAAACATGCATGAAATTGATATTCTGTGAACTGTTCAATGTGAACTGAACTTAGATTTCTGTTTAATTTTCTGTGAACTTCATCTGTGAACTGTTCAATTTCTGTGAACTTCCTCTGCTCAGTGCTCATCTTCTTCCTTCTTCGTTCCTCTGCTCAATTTCTATTTGACTTTTATTGGTTAGCAATTAGCATAAAAAATTAATAATCTGAAAATTAAGTGGTTGTGGCTGGTCTTCTATTTTGCAGCTTAATTCCTGTTTGTTGCACAATTTCTATTTGTTGGTCAATTTGTGTTTGGTCCTCGGCTCAATTTCTGTTTGCTACTGAGCATAAGAAATAAAAAATCTGAAAATTAAGCTGGCTGGTCTTTTATTTTGCATCTCAACTTCCTTTGTGAACTGAACTTAGATTTCTGTTTAATTTTCTGGAACTTCATCTGTGAACTGTTCAATTTCTGTGAACTTGCTCTGTGAACTATTCAATTTTTGGAACTCCATCTGTGAACTGTTCAATTTCTGTGTATGTTCATTGTGTTGTGTTGTGTTGTTTAATTTCATACATGTTTTATTAATTTCAGTTATGGAAGATAGTATTAATCAAGAAGCAATTGCTGATAAGATAATATGTAGATATGTTGGGATTTAATATTTAGATATGCTTTTATTACTATTTAACTCTTGAGTTTGGATTTTGATAAGATCATATGTATTTGGTTGATGATATTTTATGTAGTGTTTTAAATTTCGAAGATATTTTAAGATTTATATCAGACTATAATTATATTTTAGGATGTGTATTTATAATTTATTTATTATTCTATTCTAAAATGATTTTTTTGGTTGAACCACCGGTTGAACCGATTAGACCAATAAACCAATAAACCAGTAACTAGAGCGATTTGATGATCGGTCCGGTTTTTTGAACCTTGATATTAACTATATAAGATTATAAGAAATGTTAGCCATAAGAGATAAGACAATAACTAAAGTAATTTTATTTAATTTATGTATGGAATAATTATAATTATATATTTAATATATCTAAAATTATATAATTATTTTAGCAATAAATAACGAATACTAATTGAAATAATTTTAAACTGTTTGGACTAATTTTTTATTCTCTCCAAAATATTATTCAATTATATAAGAACAATAATTAGGGATAGCAATAAATAACGAATACTAATTGAAATAATTTTAAACTGTTTAGAATATTTTTTTATTCTCTCCAAAATATTATTCAATTATATAAGAACAATAATTAGGGATGTTGGTTGACAGATTTGGAATATACTCATTTCTAAAAATAGAGAGTTTCTAGGAAGTCACCAAAAAATGAGGAAATTGTGTAATTTAATATACCTAAATATTATTACTATATTTCTTCAAAGTAATTTTGACTGAAATTGACAAGAGTCAATAAATTTAAATTTTTAAATAGAAAATTTTATGTAAAAAAAAATTATTTTTCTTCTCAAAATAAAGATTTTTATATTTGGATGAAGTTTTGCTTAGTTCACGCAGTCTTCTTTAAGTTTAATATTTTCTATATTATTTTATTGAAATAGAATTAATCTCCACATATAAATCTTTTTGCTATATAACTCTTATAAACCCTGAAATTCACTTACTTCTAAAGCGTGCCTCTTATGGCACATATGTTTCACGCTCCTCCTTAACAGATTTTTCAATCAACACGCGCTCGTTCTTCTTCTTTTTCGTTATCGTTGTCATCAACACCGCATCTTCCTCCTCCTCCTCTTCCTCCTTTTTTCATTGGATTTTCTTCTCTTTCTTTATTTTTCTCTTTCTCTTCCATCATCAATTATCTCGTTGTTGAATATAATGAATAATTCAAGTTCAGATTATCAATTGAACCAGAACAAAATTGATTATTATTTTTGAATCTAATCAAGTGGCTGAGGTGTGGTTCAATTCAGAAGAAAAAAATACAGCATTAGAGGAAATATTTTTCTGTATTTTCAGCAAATTTGGGTGTAACACGAAGATATTATTTTTATTCTGATAAGTTCTGCATAATTCAAAACTCTTCCTCTTCCTCTTTCTCATCTTCTACTACTACTTTTTTTTCATCATCATCACCATCTTCTTTTTTTTCTTATTCATCTTTTCCTTTTTGTTTTACCTTCTTAAGTTTTTTTGGTTTTACTTTCTTAACAATAATAAAAATAAAAAAATTAAACAAAGAAAAAGAAGAAACACATAATACTGCAAAATTACTTGAAAGAGGATGAACTTACATTTATTTAACTAAAAGAAAGAAAGAAATAAGGAAAATAAGAAGAAAAAAAATGCAGCATTAGAGAAAATATTTTTCTGTATAAAAATGCTATTTGTACACTAAAATCAACCACCAATGTATTTGTGTATAAATACATATGTGCTTTAATTTATTTTCAATGTATATTTGTATTCCAATATGTATTTTTATACTGGTGGCTGACTTTGGTGGCTGATTTTAGTGTACACGTAGCATAACTCATTTCTGTATTTGCAGCAAATTTGGGTGTAAAACGAAGTTATTTGGGTGTAATACGAAGATATTTGGGTGTAAAACGAAGATATTTAGGTATATTTTTATTCTGATAAGTTCTGCATAATTCAGAACTCTTCCTCTTCCTCCTCCTCATCTTCTACTGTTTCTTCTTCTTCATCTTCTTTTTTCATATTCTCATAATTCTTTTTGGGAGAAAAAAATCAAACAAAGAAGAAAAAATACATAATGTTGCAAAATCAAAAGAAGGAGGAGAAACACGACGATAAAGATGAAACACGCGAAGAAAAAGGAGAAGAAATACAAAGAAGAAGGAGAAGAAGAAGGAAGAAGAGGAGGAGGAGGAGAAACGCGAAGAAAAAATGACAGTTGTGGTTTTCATCGAGGAAGAAGAAGAAGAGTCATTCATAATGGTGAATGAGCGCTTTGGAAACGTGATGCGCGTATTAACACGCTTTTGTGGGTGAACGTAGCTTCTGTTGGATTTGGCCCAACTTGTAAAACTTGTAAGGCAAAAAAACTTGTATGTGTAACATAACTGATTTAAATATTACAAAAGTTCAAGATAAACAAAGATAAGTTAAAAAAACTTAATTGTCAAATTATAAACTTGTTTTACTTTTAGATATTATTAAAGTTATAAAAAATCAATGTAATATGAATATCTATTTAATTATGCTTCAAAATTAGTTATCAAAACTGGAAATATTTAGTGGTTTAATAAGAATAAAATATAAAATCAATATTATTAAATATTATTTAATTAATTAGTAGAGTGGTAACAAACGATAATGTATACGGATTGTCACTCTTTTCCATTTTCATATAACTTTTTCTATTATCAAATGAATATTAATTAACTTTTAAAATTATTGTTCACTTTGCTTTTATTTAAGGGTTAAGTATGATTTTAGTTTCTAAAGTATAAACCAAAAATTTTATTCGTTTTTAACTTTTTTTTCATACAAAATCGTCCTTAAGATTCACTTGGAGTCCAATATCTTAGCATTATGGTATAAAGATCTCACAGTGGAGGATTCTGAGAATAACTTGAAAATGTTAAAAGGTGACTCAGATGCAATTGAGATGTACAGAATAGCTCAGATCAGGAGCATGGTGAATTTGTTTGTGGTCCATGATGTTGGGGATGAGGAGGAGTTTCCTGAAGTTGGTTATATTGATGTTGGGGGAGTTAATGGGGATGTTAAAAGTGAGGAGGTTAATGGTGCTGGTCTTGAGATAGTGGTCTATGAAGGAGAGCACAAAGGAGTGTGCATTAGCAGGATGATGAGCCTGTGACTGAAATTGTGACAGTTGATGATGAGGCTGAAACAGACTTTTAGAATGTGGTAACTCGAGAACATAATGAGAATGTTTCAGAAAATATAAGAGGTAAAGGACAGAGTGGAGGAGATAGTGATAAAGATAGTTATGAAGACAGTGATGATATGGATAATGTGTCATCTAATGAAGAAGGAGACAGTGCACAACATCCACTTCACTGACAGTGAGAAAGAGTATGAATATGATGGTGAGTTTGGAAAAAATTAATTCTGTATCTGAGGTGTTTACTACTGTCAAGGATAAGGGTGTTGTAACAAGTGGGCTAAGTGATGAAGAAAGAGCAGATAATGATGAACTAGAGGTAGACCATATAATTGATGAATATGAGGTAGAGGCCGATGGTCCTGAGGAGGATGTTGATGGTGGATCAGAATGTCAGGGTCAAAGGTTTTCAATCCATAAATCTCAAAAAGACATGACTAACTACAAATGAGAAGTGGGAACACTTTATGTTTTTAAGCAAGAATTTAGAATACTGTGAGATCTTATGCAGTTCAGACAGCAAGAAATATCACGTTCAGGAAGTGTGATTTATTAAGGGTGGGGGCTGTTTGTCAGAAAGAGTACCCCTTTTGGCTTTATGTAAATAGAGTTAGGGAGGAGCCAACATGGCAATTAAGAAGCTTAAACTTACAACATACTGGCATGCAAACACACAAGATTGGCATAATGCATTCCAAATGGCTAGGAAACTAATTTAAGAAGGTAGAATATAATCCTAAGATCAAGATATAAAGGAGTGATGCCTAGACATCTTTAATAGTTTTTAGGTTTTTTTTTATTAGTTTTCTTATATTTTAATCAAAATTCTTATGTTTTCTAGTGAAATTTCAAAACTAATCAAGAATAGAGTTATTTTAGTATTATTGTATTTTTAGGAGTTTTTGTTCTCAAAGTAATCAAGAATTAAAGTTTTTTAATCAAGAAAACACAAATACAGTCTAAAGAAGACCCAACCAGGCCCAAAACATCAAAATCGGGTGCCCAGGATCCAACCACCACCGGCCGATGTTCCCTCACCAACACCCGACGGCCTCTCACCAAAGCCTAGGGCTCCCTTGCTAAATTGGACCAACGCCCGGCGGCCTCCTCACTAAAGCCCGGCGTCCCTTCTCCCTGGAAGCACAAATAGGCCAAAGCCCGAATCCCAGAAGTAACGCCCGGCACTCCAAGCTTCAAAACTCTCAGGATACAATATTTGCCAAGGCCCAACTCCAATAAAACACTCTTAGGAAGCCTTAATCTCATCAAAAGATTCAAGATTCAAGAGATTAGCTAGCATTAATTCCTTCTAGAAAGATAAGATTTGGTTGTTAGGATTTATTTCTATATTAGATTTGAATGATTGTTAAGATTTGAATTCAAGTAGGTGATTATCTTATCATTCCTAAAGATAAGATTAGGGTTAGCTGAATTTGAATTTTAGATAGAACTTAGGATATAAATAAGTGCACAAGATTCACAAGAGAGACAATCCGAGGGGATCTAGAATCACCATACATACATCTCTCTCATATCTTAGTTTTCTTTATTATCATGAGTCACTAAACCTCTATTGTTGAAGGTTATGAGCTCTGTTTGGTTTATGGATTTATAACGTGGGTATTTTGCTTCTTTACTTTTTTAAGATTGAGTTTCATTCTTCATCACTAATGGTTAGAAGTATTGAAAAATATTCTAATTCTGTCTTGAATTCTGTTATTACTTTGGAAAAATTAATTTCAGAATTAGCTTGAAACTCATCTCATAATCTTCAATTATTTAGAACTAGTTTTGACTATGTGACATATAATTCAACTAGGGATAGTTTTTGAATATTTTGTGGCTTAAAATTGAAAGTGTTCTTCACCTCTTCTCTTAATTAGTTGTCCAATGGATTGGCAATTAATTAGGTTAAGAGAAATTAAATTACCAAGGAATTGGAATTTGATTATAAATGATTTGCTGTGAAAAAGATTTTTGCATGAGTTAAATTAAAAATGCATAACGTTGTTTTCCGAGAATCAAACATCTCTGAATCCTTCAATATTCTCATTTATTAATTTTCTGCCAACTTCATAAAGCATTCTCTCATTATCTTCTTCACGGTTCTTACTTCTAATTCAAGATCCACAATCCTCTTGCCAAAGTTTGATTAATCTAGTTAGAGATTTAATTAGACGTTGCTTGCCTCAATCTGTTAATCCTCGTGGGAACGATATCCACTTGTCGTGGTATTACTTGAATGATTTGGTGCACTTGCCAATATCCGAGTATATCAGATTTTTGCTCATCAAGGAGTTGGTGGCAAAGGCACACAAAAAGTAGAATCTGACTGTAACTAAAGCAATGGCAGCAAAAACCAAGCAAGAGGCATTAAGCCAAATTCAGAGTGCATTTAAAGAGCAGTACAAGAGGATTAACGACTACTGTGCCAAACTTCTAAGAGGAAATCTAAGATCATCAGTTTACCTGAAAGTGATACGGTCCCCGAATTTTGCACAGGAGGTCCAAAACTCAAGCTTGGTGAATTACTGTGTATTTCAAATACTATATGTATGCTTTGATGTATGCAAAAAAAGCTTCCAACATTATAGACTATTTGTGGGTTTGGATGGATGCTTCTTGAAGACTCCTCAAGGTAGACAGCTACTAACTGCAATTGGAAGAGACCCAAATGACCATATGGTTCCAATTGCTTATGAAGTGGTTGAAGTTGAAACAAAGGACTCCTGGGTTTAGTTTCTGTACAATCTTGCTAATGATTTGGGGCCTGAAAATTAGAAAATGCACTTTCATATCTGATCAGCAGAAGGTAACGATAAAGTCTAGAGTATTTTTGTGCTTTAATAAATAATAAAGTTTCAAACTAATTATAATGATTTCTGTGCTAACAAATGCTTGTTCACCTCTGTTTTATAGGGTTTGTTACCAGCATTTGAGGAGGTCATACTAGGGGTCAATAATAGATTCTGCGTGAGGCATTTGTATAACAATTTCAGGAAGAAGGTCCATGATTTGGAGCTAAAGAAAAAAAATATGAAAATGTTCAAAGGAAACATATTAGAGGGAGTGGGAGAACAAAATCAGGCTTAAGGCAGCAGCAGAGCCCAACACTCCAGCAACTCAGCCTAATAGTGTATCAACTCAGCCCAATAATGCATCAACTCAGCCCAAGATATCAGGTGCTACAGCAGCTCAACCCAATCCTAAAATACCCTAAAGCCAACCATTGGCCAAGACAAAATTGCAGCTGCACCAAGCTTCTCCAGGAAGAAACAATCACTGAGTCAACCAAATGAGAGAAAAGCTTATTTTTCTATTATCTAGACTAATGCACCACATGTTTCTCCACAAAAGCTCAAGCTAATGGCAAAATTACCTCCTAAAACTTGGGGACATCTCTAGGTTTTTCTTGTTATGTTATTTTGGTTATCATTGGGTTACTCAATGGGAAATAATATTTTGTGTAACATTCCAGTTACTGTCATTTGGTTTCAATTGTTTAAGTGTCTTCAACTATTTTTGACTGTGTTAAATTGTGTTTTTTGTTTAAGTGACATGGACCAGTGTAAGCTATGGTTTGGGTTCAGATTTGTTTAAGCTATGTGTTGAATTATGAAATCTAAGTTGTCTTTAATTGAAATTGGTCAGTAGGTCATTACTAGATTTACAATTCTTATGCTTACATATTGCTATATTCAGATTTTGATTTAAGCTTAGAAATGTTAACATCAATTTCATTCATAGCTTCAAAATAGGGACACAAACAATACATTATTAAACCATTGTAACATGCTAAATTTAGCTAAAAATTTACTAATCCAACACAAAAATCTCCTAAAATAGCTTAACTAATCATTAGAAATTTAGGTGCATTCCATATGGTTGCCTTAACTTATATGGATTCTCCAGCAACAAAATACAAAACCAATACACCCAACCATCCCTAAAGCAGCGACAACCCTAAGCTTCCATTCAACATCCTTCAATCTTGATTTTTAAGCTTGTAATTTTGTTTCCTAGTCCTTGCAATTTCAGTATCATGCTATGCTCCTCCAGGCTCCGGCTCTGTCCAACGAAAAAAATCACATCCATCCTGAACCTGTGACAATCCAGTGAAATACTCTATCATTTATTGCCTTATACTCAAGTCATAATTCAATTATGGTTTGGTACTACGACACAAGGTTAAGATATAAATATGTATATATATAAAGGAATATTATACTAGAAGCCTGTGAAAGGATTTAAAACTCGAGAAAAAGACAATTCGTCGATCGCTCACACTCGAAAATGTATATATATTTTAGCGCGTCGGAAGAAAGGTAGATAATTAAAAGCTCAAAGGAAGAATAAGAGTAAAGAGACATATATAAATATATATAAGTATCAACTAGTCTCGGCCCCCGAAGATTAGGCCGGCTAGAGTTACAACAGTAAAACAGTTAAATAGACATAACCTATCACTCCAAAATACATCATAAGCCTCTAAAGGCAAGTCTTCAAAACAAGTGCATAATATAAGTGTTTCCAAAAGAATGAGAGAGTCTAAAATTAAAGCAGAATAAAATGTCTTCTTTCCTATCCTTCCAGATAAACCTCTCACTCACTGAGAAGCACCGGGACCTGCATCTGAAAAGTAATAATTTCCAATACGGGTGAGAAAATCATCCCTTACGGGGTTCTCAGCAAGGCAATAATTCCAAATAGAGACTATGTAAAACCACATAAACCCGCTAGGCAATCCTAACCTCCAATCACACAAAGTTCAATTTCTCAATTTCTCCTTATACAAATCATCGTCTCTCTCAATATCATAGATTCTTAACTCATTTAATAATTCAATATTAAAATTTACTTTCAATATTATCAACTCATTCTCAATTTTTTCCCACAATTCTCAATCATCACCTCCCATCAAGAACAACTCTCAGTGTTACCACCGTTAATATAAGGGATCTCTCAGCTGTGCAAATACATATAAGACAATATAAAAAATACACAAATAAAGATAACAGATAAAACAATTAGAATATAGGTACAATTATTCAAATAGGCAAGTCAAATACAAGATGCACACCCAAACAAAACACACAAATGCAAATGATGTATGCCTATCCTATGGCCAATGAGCTCATCTATCGGTTATACAGCCAAACCCAACATGTTCGGTAGCTAACCTTGGACAGTCCCTCAATGCACGCATCCCCAAGCTCAAAGTCGTATTCATTGATCAATGTCCATGGGGGAACATTCGGGAAGGTATAAGTGCCCGGCTACATCTTGCGACAGAGAGTCAACAAAGTCTCAATTCTGACCGGGAGCAAGCGGGAGAAAACCACCATCCTTGCATATTATCCCGAAAGCTCAAATACCGACTGGGAGCAAGCAGGATAAAACCACAATCATTGCATCTATCCCAGAAGCTCAAATACCGACTGGGAGCAAGTGGGACAAAATCACAATCCTTGCATCTACCCCAAAAGCTCAATTATCAATCAAACTCATTCTCATTATCCTCTCAAATAAACTCAATCTCATCATTCAATCATATCATCTCATTCTCGTTATACTCTCGAATCAACTCAATCCCATCATCTAATCATATCAAATCATTCCTGCAATCACTTCTAACTTACTTCAACTCAATATTTTTTTCCAACACTTTCTATCCTCTAATTCACTAGTTCTATACCCGTTATAGGATTTACAAAAGTTTGGAACATTAAGGAAATAGTTTAAAGGCATAATACTCATTCCAAATCCTAGAAACTAGTTATCGAATCTCAAATAGGGGGTTAAAGAAGTGAAATCGCAAATTGGATAGGCAAAAATACTTAAAAATTATCTTTGAAAAACAGGATAGTTGTACATATGCACGCCTCATGCATGCGCACAAGTCCCCCTTTGTGCGTACGCGCAGAACGCGCACAAAAAACATTTAATTCTGGAAATACGGGTTGTGCGTGCGTATGCCTCGTGTGTACGGGCAACTCTGTTTTTGTGTGTGTACATAAAACTCGCACGAAATCATTTCTCTTCTGTTACACCCCTCATGCGTACGCATGGGTCATACGTATGCATGACATCAGTTTTTTGCAACTTCTGCAAAATTCAGTTTTAAATCCACAAATTCAAACTCTCATAACTTTTTTTACAAAATTCTATTTTTCTTTATTTTTAGATGGTTTTAAAGATTTCTCCACTAGCTTTTATTTAAGACAAATCTCATTCAAATCCAAACTCCAAGGCGCCAAGTTATAACCCGTCGAAGTTGGCTAAAAATATTATCTTTACCAATTTTACCTAGTCCTTTAATTCCATCCATTCTCAATTCAATTCAATCCTAAACCGGTTCAAAACTATTTCTACACATCCCAAACACTCATTCATCAATCCTCAACTATTCCAATCCTAAATTAACCTACTTTCAACTTATTTAACACATTCTATTAACTATATTCATATTCATCAATAATATGTAACATTCATATATTCAAACTTTCAATCAATTAATAATCAATCCTCTCATTCTCATACAATAATTCACACCGCTTACCTCAACTTACCACATAGGAAATTTCTTCACCCTATTTACGACTTCCGGCCCAATTTTCACAAATCGCAATATTAATACATCTAATTTTCAATTAAAACTTCAACATGCATAGTCATTTTCATGCAACATGACATCAACATATATTACAATATCCACTTGCAACAATATCACATCACACTCCTCAATTTCATGTCAAAACACGTCAACTAATATGGTACTTATACTAGCCATTATTCAAACACATCAACAATCAATTCTATTCAACTTATCCTAGGGGCAAGTAACCTAGGTTTTCACATAACCTTACATAATGCTTACTCAAAACTACCAACCGTACCTTGATGTCATAATTCCAAGCTTCCAAGATTTTCTTTACAAAATTCCACCAAGCTAAGCTTTTAATTACTTAATCTAACACCACATTATACAAATTGGCACAATATTAAAAATTAGGATTTTCATAAATTGATGAATCAAGAGGAAAAAAGAGTTTTTTACCTTTACCCACTAAAAGTAGTAATGAATACCACCAAGAACACAAATTAGAGAGTCCCTATAACATCAAAATTACCAAAAATCCTCAATACCCAAATCAAAAATGCAATTTCAGCTTTGAATGAGAAACTATGATTGGAATTTCAAGTTAGTCACCAAACTATTCAAATAGAATTAAAGAAGGAAAGACAAGCTTTGCGTGGCCACAAATGGTGCGGCAATCAAAGCTCTGTAGCAAAAATTATGGAGGTTTGAAGGCGGAGTTAGGGTTAGGTTTTCTCCTCTCTTCTCCTTTCTCTCAATTTCAGCTACCCCTTTTCAAAATAAATTGAAAATGTGCTAAATTGTATGTTAAGTGTGGATATATATACTTGGACTTGGGCACAGTATGGTCCAATTTTATTTCTTTAGCCCGTTGGTCTAACTTTAGGCTAAAATCCTTAAGATAAGCATTTTAATTCGCACACTAAATATTTTATTTTTTCAAGTTATAAATATTAATTATCTAATCCTTTTTTGCTCTTATTTAATTTATTTATTAATTGTTAATTATTTATTTAGTATTTTACGAAATTTTACACCCAACATCTTAAGTAGAAAATTTCAGGTCCCAAACTCTAATTCACAAAATAATAACAAAAATATACCCAATAGTAGACACAACCCCAAAATCTTCGGCCTGAGTTCTCCTTCATTAAGAAAGTTTGCAGAACTGATGGCATCTCTCCATGTCCACATAGCAACTCTTTACTATCCGCAGGAGAATGAAATCGTGAAGATCTTGAACTCTGAGATGCCATAGACACAGCGTTGTTGAACCTTAGCTCTTTTTCACTCCTCTGAGCATTCGAAGAAGACGATGTCTTTTTCACACGAGGCTCTTTTATTTATTTATTTATTTATTAATTATTATTATTATTATTATTATTATTATTATTATTATTATTTGTTAAAAAATCAATAACAGACACTAACGGCTATATGGATATAATTGTTCGAATGACGATTTTAAAATTAAGTTAAACTTTAGAGATGATTTTGTATGAAAAAAAAGAGATTAGAGACAAATAAAATTTTTGACCTATATCCTAAATACCAAAATCATACTTAACCTTTTATTTAACTATCAGTGGAGAAGATAGCAAAGGCAATTAAACACACCTAGTCCTAAAGATAGGTGTACTACTAATGACAAGTTTAAGATTTAATCAATTGAACTCAAAAGTTAAGTAAATCATAATTTATGCACTTAATAAATCAGAATATGATAAGATCATATATCTTGTAACACAACTAAAAAAATTTGAAATAGATGAAAAATGCTATATGAAGGCACTAAAGATGTGAAAGAAATCAAGATAAACATTTTAGTCAATAGATATATGAAGATTTTAAAATGAAAGAAGAGAAAACAATTTTTGAGATGTCACCAAGATTTAGGAATACAGTCAACTTTTTCTTAGTGATTGCTATATTGTTTAAAAAAATGTTTAATTTGTCAAAAAAAATAAAAATTAATATTCAATTTAAAAAGTATAAAAATAAATAATTTTTAAATATTTAAAATATATCATAAAGAAATTAAATTAGATAAAAATTAGACTCGAAGTAATAGGTATTTTAAATTAGCCTTCTCTCTAAAGCCTAAGTCACGCTTTCAACAATACACAACTAATTCAAAAGATTCTTAGAAGTTTAACCAAAAAGTGGCTACTTGTGTTAACAACCATCAAGCCAGCCAAAAATGTAAAAAGAACCATGATTATGAACTTGACATTTTCCATGAAAAGACAAGAAAACCAAGTCTTTAGCACTATAATCTCAAAAAGGGAACATGATCTTGGTAGTCAATGAAGATTTTGAAAATGAAATCTTAGAAGATGATAGTTAGCGATCAAATAGAAAAAGATGAAATGATCTGCATCATCAAAAGAGCCAAAAAGAGTTGGTCCAAAGAAAGAAGCAGCAACCAAAGGCAGAACCCAAAAGCTAATGCTGTGATATAATTCAACTGTGAGAGAATAGCTTCAAACTTAAATGTCCAAAACTAATAGACCCCACAAAGAAGAATAATGAGAAAAACGAAGAAGGTTTTGGGTGCCACACTCAGTGATTTTGAGGAGTAACCTGAGATGCATTGCTTATCATCTAACAAATACTAAGACAAAGATACATTGCTTTAATGCTTTGGCACCTTAATTCAGTTGCAGCTTCACTGATAAAGCCATTCTCTTTCAGGAACCTCCAATAATTATTTTCTTTTTCTCTTTGTTTTTGTTTTTTCTATAAAATGGTTATTTGATTTTTGCTTTCTATTATATATATATTTTGTTAGTTGTCCTAATTTGCATCTATCTGTATTATTTTTCCAACAAATGAGCACACAGTAGTTATTTTAGTGACCAATTTAAAGATTAATTATTTTAGAAAATTTTAGTTTTTTAACGTACTCACTAAATCAATCACTAAGAATAATTAATGACCAATTTATAACAAACATATTTTTGGGACTCATTTGATTTCTTGATTGCTCAGTGAGTCTGTTACAATTTTTAATTACAAATAGTTAGTTAGACAAGGCTCAGTCTAACAAATATTTATTTATTTGTAATACCTATCGTATTAGTATCCTATAGTGAAATTAATGCCAATAGATCATATATAAATAAATATATGAATTCTTAGATCTCAATAAAAGGAATATCTCTGCTCTCTCTACTTCTCTGCTATTCTATAGAACGTTTGAAGGACTTGAACCGTTCCTCACGTGAAATCTCAATAATTTATTTACTTCTTTCTTTCCTTCTTTCTTTTCTTATTTACTTTGAGATTATTTAGTAATATTCGCACACACATAACTCAATAATTAATTAGCCTACATAAATTTTAAATCTCCGAAGTTTTTGTTGCGATTGGTAGATTATTTTGGTTGTTTCCCAGCACACCATATAATCATATATTAATGCTAAAAGTTATTTAAATGAAGCCAATGTTCACGTGTTACTCGCCGGTTATTTACCAAAATAATAGTTCGGATAAAAAAGATCCGAATATTCTATTGTGCTGTTCCCTCAGACCTCGTGAATTATTGGTTTTTTTGTTTGTTAATTGGAGTTTCTTTTTCCTTCTTCTTTTTTATTTTTATTTTTTAAGAGATTGATAATTGGAATTCTGAAGTGAAAGAGATGAGAAAAAAAATCATACAACATTATATATATTTTGATTTTTCTACATTGCAATTTTTTGTTTTTGCTTTCCTCCAATATTGGTTCATAACAAACCTTAATTGTTAAACTTTTAAAGTTTTACATTTTTAATAAATAATTGGTCATTTGAAATATTTAGATAATATTAATTGCAGTTTCACATTCTACTTGTATTCAATATAAATTAATTTCTTAATTATTATTGATTGTTATTTAAACTTTTATTTAATAATAAAAATATTATGTACATATACAAATTAAACTACTAAATTAATTATAATATATTTGTGCATAAATCACTAAAAAAATAAGGGGTTTAGCCATACAAAAAAACGTGGTTAAACTCTAAAATAACTGTAGCAACCATATATTGGCCACGAAATAATATGTGGCTAATCGGGGGATTGCATTTTCAATTTGCCACAATTATAGCGTTATTAGCCACAGTTTTAAACATCGTGGAGACCTTTAGAGAGCCACAGTTTATATATCATTGTCCACGTATAATGCCGTGGCTAATTTGTGCAGGCCGGAATTTTCAGCCACAATTTTTTTTCTGTGGCTAACGTTAGATTATTTAATCACACTATTTTCATGGCTAACTCATTCTGTTTTTCACATACAATTCGTGGCTAATTTGTGCTAATTTGCTCTAATTGAATAATTTTATTAAATTAAAATTATATTTATATATATAACATTAATAACAAAAATCAAACTTTTTAAATATATAATATCTAACATTTTTTCATATAATAATAATAATAATAATAATAATAATAATAATAATAATAATAATAATAATAATAATAATACAAGTCTAAACTTATATATAATAAGAAATACGAAAAAATTTAACATAAATAAAATAAATTCTAATCCTTCTAGAATAAATATATTTAAAATTTCAACTATTACTTATTAAATACACCAATTAAATATCTGGCATATCACTGGATAAACTAGGTACTTTATCACTATATTTTGATAACAAAAATTTGTATAGCGCTGTCAACTGAATTTTGGTTTCTTCATATCCATAGCTTTTTCTCTAAAGTTTCAACCAGCTTCTCTAAATTTATTACACGTCCTATATTTTCAGCACCAAAAACCTTTCCATTTTACAGCGTTGCTCTATGGCCATTACACCCAATACCAATAAATTTGCGTCATTATCTTGACTTTGTCCAAGCCCATCAAGTTCTATAATGTCTTTTTCATCATTTTTCAAATGCCAAACTTGAATTATTGTCCTTTTACCAGTTGTGATTTCTCCCATAGAAGTGTCTACAACTGAATACAAAATTGAATAAAAGAAACAAATCAAAAATTAGAACTCAAAAGATCACGTAAAAAAATTGAAATTTTATATACCTTTGACATTCACAACTAAAGGGTCATTATAATCTTTTCTGGTAGGTATAGTTGAGACTTATTTCGTCTAAACCTTTTTCATTGTTGTTGATATTCTGTGGTTATCGTAGTTCTGCTAAAAGAGCCTCTCCTGAATTACTACGTTTTTGCTTCACGAAAAAATCTGCAAAAAAAAAAAAAATCAACAAATAACACCAAAATTAAGAAAGAAAAAAAAATCTGTATTTTGAATTTGGAGGATACCCTTTCATATGATAGGGTTCATATAGTGTGGTTAAAGAAAGTGCTTTCAAGTGCTGCAGAAAAATAGGAGTTAAAAGACAACGTGAATGATGGGAAGTTATATTGGAATTTGTCCGTAATTGCTTTAACTTTCCGCCAAAAACTACCTTAAAGTTAAGCGCACATTAACATTTTAAATCTTAAAAATTCAGCTTGGTCATTATTGTTTAGATCGTCTTTTAATTTTCTTTAATCTTGAGAATATTTCTTTCTATTCTACTGTTTATTATCTACTAAATATACTTTAAATTATTTTATTTTAATACAATAGTTATTTATTTATTTTTTAATGGTCAAATATAATTAAAAATTTAAATTTAAATTTAAATTTTGAGTCTGTAATATTTTTATCTTTAATTTTTATTATAATAATAAATAACCAAAAAAATCACTTTAATAAATATATGACTCTCACAATCTCTCATTTCATGCCGTTGATAGTTGATGAGTCAAACAATGCACTATCATTTAATTATTTACCTATTATACACAAAATAATATAATAAGAGTTATACATTAAGTAAGTTTTGCAAATATTTTTATCTGAAAAATTTAATGTTTAATAAATTTTAATTATTAAATTAGTTACTAAAATTTTATTACATTAGATAAATTAATTATCACATAAAATTGTTATAAGAAATTTTACAAATTAATTTCTTTGTTACTTAATAAAATTACAAATTTTTATATAAGTGACTCATAAATTAATTAGTATTAATTTTTTTATAACTAAAAATAATTGTAAAATAATTAATTAATGGAATATACCAATTAAATAATAGTATAAATAAAAAAATTTAATTCATAATTTCACAAAATAATTTTTAAAAAGATAATTATGCATATAATAAGAGTATAGTACTTACAAAAATATATAGTGAGTACTAAACCATGTAAATAAAGACAAAATTTCTCTTTTCCATTATATCCAAAAAAAAGTGAATATGAACTAAAAAACCCTAGCAGAGAAAGAGTACGTACTCAAGGAGAATGAGAGAAGGAGAGAGCGGGGGCGAGCGGTTGAGGGTGAAACACGGTGAGGAAGATGGCCATGCCATCGGAAGAGATAAGGGGGAGAGCGTGGGTGGGTGTGTATCCGGTGTTAAGGAGGGTTCTTCTCGAAAGGGGTTAGAAAAGCCATCCAAGATCTCTTTTAGAGATAAAGTCATTGGTGCAGAAAAGTCTAAGGCCTTTGCATTAGTAGGGTCTTTATCTGGGGATGGTATCGCGACGGTGACAGGTAAGCAGGGTGATTTTCGTCCACCAATTGTCAGTTTTACCAAGGAGGCAAAGAGCTGTCTAGCTGAACCTTATAAGGAAGCCATCGTGATCAAGGTGCTGGATAAGCATTATGGCTATACGGCTCTCATGCATAAGCTTCGGATAGTATGGCGCATCAAAGGAGGGTTTGATTTGTTGGATGTGGGGTTTGGATATTTTTTGGTTAAATTTGATATTGCTGCGGATCGTGAGAAAGTCATTCTTGGTGGCCCGTGGTTGATAGACGGTCACTATATTGCAGTAAAGCCATGGGATGTGGATTTTAGGCCATGCGAAAAATTCTTTGGATCAACGCTGGTATGGATTCGAGTCTCGGGACTTCCAATTTGGTGCTACCAGGAACAAGCAATGCTGCGAATTGCTTCTGCAATAGGGATTCTGGTGAAAGTAGATTTGGCTACTAAGCTTGCAGAAAGAGGAAAATATGCCCGAGCTTGTGTTCAAGTTAATCTTGAGTTGCCTGTAATCAAATATATTATAGTGGAGGGTGTGACTTATGAAGTGGAGTACGAGAGTTTACAGTTGATTTGTGCTACTTGTACACGGTATGGGCATGATAAATCGTTGTGCATGGAGAAGGAGTCCTTGGAAAGAAACGGAAATTCCTTTGGTGATGAAAAAAATAATGAAGCCCCGACATTAGTGCCACACAACAATCATGAGATTCAACAAGAGGCTGAATCAGAAGCCCGTGATTTGGGTGAGAATTCTCGTAATTTGGGTGAGAAATTAGGAGTTGTTAAAGGGAAGGATGTAGTTACGGAATCATTGGCTCCTCACGTGCCTGATGGTCATGTTAATGAGGCATGCATGGATGATGGAGAGGGCTGGCAACAAGTGCTGCGTAAGGAAAAATTCACAATGGGCTAGTCATCAGGTTTGAAGGACCAAGATGGAAAGCAGCACAAGTTTGGTTCGAGAAGGGTTCCAAGGCCCAATTTGCATGGTGATGGAGGCAAATCAATTGGCATTAGGATGGGGAAGCGAGAAAAACATGAAATTGCGCCATCTCCATCGCGCAGAACTCCTGCACGTCGTGGAATCTCTCTACGGAAGCGTCCTCGGCCTTCCTCCTTGCAGAACTCGCCAGTTGATAAAAATGGTGGCATATCGGAGGAAACCTTAGTAGATAGAAGCATGGCAGGTGCAGTGTCAGGAGGTCCAAAGGTGGCAATTATTGAGGATCAGAGTGTGCCAGTACCGCATGACAAACCACCTATTGAGGTTGGTGATTCTGTTTAGAGTTTATGTTCTTATTTATTCTGTCTCTATTATTTATGGATAGTTTAAATATGATTGTTTGGAATATTAGGGGTGCTTCTAATAAGTTAGCCCGGGTGCATTGTAAGGAACTTGTTGGAAAATTTAGACCTGTTTTCTTTATTGTGGTTGAAACTCACTCCCCTTTTCAGCATTTAAAATTATTTTGGAAAAGGTTGGGGTATCACTTTGTTGGTATAGTAGAAGCAGAGGGGCATAAGGGAGGTATTTGGTTTCTATCCTCTATGAAGAGTGTTTGTTGTAAGTTCATTGATGCTTTTGATCAGGGTGTTACTGTTGAGGTTCACTTTGATAATTTAATTTGGAGGTGTAGTGGTATTTATGGCAGTCCTCAATTTAATAAAAGGGTTCTCCTTTGGGATTATCTTGTTGCACAATCCATGGTTTTTCAAGGACCTTGGATTGTTCTTGGTGATTTTAATGAAGTCAAATTTTCTCATGAATCTAAGGGCTGTCAATTTTCTCATCAAAGAGCCGACATGTTTGCTACTTCATTAGGGGATAGTGGTTTGTTTGATCTGAAGACTATTGGGAGGCGGTTTTCTTGGTATAGGAGGGTGAAAAATTATGTTGACGTGGCAAAAAAGCTTGATCGAGTCTGTATAAACAGTAGTTGGTTATCTATCTTTCCAGAGGCTTATGCAGAAGTTTTAAATAGGCTTTAGTCTGATCATTGCTCTATTCTGGTGCGTTGTAAAGGTCGTCCTCAGCCTAAAGAGAATCGACCTTTCCGATTTGTTGCTGCTTGGGATACTCATCCTGGGTATAGGGATATTGCGAACCAGTCATGGTGGTCTGGTAATAGAGAAATTCATGGCAAGCTTTCAGAAGTACAAAAGAATTCACTAGAGTTTAACTCGAAGGTATTTGGTAACATTTTTGTTAAGAAATGTGAATTAGAGCAGCAGATTAATTATTTACAAAAGCGTTTGGAAGTGGTGGATAGTATTTATTTGCGTCAAAAAGAGCAACAGTTGCTTGATGATTATAATAATACTCTAGTGCAAGAAGAGCTCCTATGGTTCCAAAAGTCCAGAGAGCAGTGGGTAAGGTTCGGGGATAGGAATACAAGATTCTTTCATATTCAAACTCTTGCGCGAAGGAAGCATAATAAGATTCATGGCCTTTTTCTCAAGGATGGAGTGTGGGAAACTGATCCAGAGGTTCTGAGTCAAGAAGCAGAGTCTTTCTATAAAAACTTATTCTGTCATTTAGATGATGTTGATTTAGGTTGCCTTGGTGATGTGCCTCTTCCTTCTCTGAATGAGGAAGCTTGCAATAACCTTACGGCACCAGTTACTATGGAGGAAGTCAAAGCAGCTGTTTTTTACATGAACTCTTTTAAAGCTCCGGGTCCTGATGGGTTTCAAGCTTTCTTCTTCAAAGAATATTGGGAGATCATTGGTCTTGATTTTTGGAAGATGGTTAAGCAGGCATTCTCCGGTGTTCCTCTTGATCCGAGAATGTTGGAGACTTTACTGATTCTCATTTCAAAGGTTGAATCACCGGTATCTATGAAAGATTTCAGGCTGATTAGTCTCTGCAATGTAGTTTACAAGATCATCACGAAGGTCCTTGTTAATAGGCTTCGTCCTCATCTTGCGGAGATTATTGGCCCGCTTCAAGGAGGATTTATTCCAGGACGAGGAACTCCTGACAACATCATTATTGCTCAAGAAGTCCTCCACTTTATGAAGAAGACTAAATCAAAGAAAGGCACACTGGCCTTTAAGATTGATCTGGAGAAAGCTTATGACAGAGTTGACTGGAGGTTTTTAGCTCATACCCTTAAAAGCTTTGGTTTTCCTATTCCTACACTTAATTTGATTATGAATTGTGTCACTGCTTCTTCCTTATCTATTCTTTGGAATGGGAGTCGTCTGAATGGCTTTACTCCTAGCTGAGGTCTTAGACAAGGAGACCCTATGTCACCCTATCTTTTTGTGTTGTGTATGGAGCGATTGGCATGCTTTATTAGTCATCAGGTTGATTTGGGCTTGTGGGAGCCGGTTGCTATTTCTAGAGGGGGACCAAGAATATCCCACTTAATGTTTGCGGATGACTTGCTTCTGTTCTATAAAGCTACAAAGAGACAAGTGCAAAATGTGATGTTGGTTTTAGAGACTTTTTGCAAAGCATCTGGGATGAAGATTAATGTCGAGAAGTCTAAAGCGCTTTGCTCCAAGAATGTCTCTGCAACAAGGAAAGAGGTTTTTACTGGGGTATCCTCTATCAGATTTGACTAGGACTTGGGCAAGTATCTTGGAGTTACCCTTAGCCATTCTAGGGTGACTCGTTCAGCTTTCAATGGTGTCCTGGATAAGATTCGGAGTAGGCTAGCAAGCTGGAAAGGAAGTTTACTCAATCGGGCTGGTAGGCTCTGCTTGGTTAATTCTGTTGCTATGCTATTCCCACGTACCAGATGCAGGTCTCTATTTTTCCCAAAGGAATCATTAGTAAATTGGAGTCTATGATGAGGAATTTTCTTTGGAAAGGACAAGTTGATGGAAAAGGATTGAATCTTGTTAGTTGGAAAGTACTGGTTACTCCAAAAAAATATGGAGGTTTGGGGATTAGAGATCCTTATTGTGTAAATATTGCTCTTCTTGGGAAGCTAGTTTGGACTTTTTTCAGCAGCCAAACAAGCTATGGGTCCAATTGTTAGATGCCAAATACCGATCATCTCTATATGACTGTTTTAGTTATCCTAAGAACAAGGACTCTCCCATTTGGAGGTGTCTTTGCAAGGCTTAGAAAGTGTTGAAGGATGGGTTTGCTTGGTGTATTGGAGATTTGAACCAGAATTTTTAGTTTTCTAGCTGGAGGAGGGAAGGACGGTTATCTAATGAGATGGATTATGTTCACATTTCTGATTCGAATCTCCGGATACAGGATATTTGGTCGGTTGGTAGGTGGCATTTGGATACTCTTTATTCTCCTTTATCTCAAAATCTGAAAGATAATATTCTCTCTTACAATCCAGATGAACAACTAGGTTCGGAAGTGGGTTGGTATTGGAGTGGGTCTGCTGCCAAAGTCTATGACTCACGCAATGGTTACTTGTGGTTGTGTAAGCAGCTGTTTGGTTGGGAGGAGCGGGAGAATTGGCTTTGGCTTTGGCGTCAGCTTGTTCCAGAAAAGCATAAGTTTTTGGCTTGGTTGTGTCTTAAAGAGGCTCTTCCTACTGCAAGTTTTTGCTTTAGAAGAGGGATGTTGTCATCGGATAGGTGTCTGGTGCACGAATTGTGAATCACACTTTTCACAACTCGTACCACTAACCAGCAAGTGCACTGGGTCGTCCAAGTAATACCTTACGTGAGTAAGGGTCGAATCCCACGGAGATTGTTGGTTTGAAGCAATCTATGGTTATCTTGCAATTCTTAGTCAGGAAGTCAATTATATTTATCAGTTGAATTGCGAATAAACAAGAGAGCATGGATTAAAGGTTACTTGTTATGCAGTAATGGAGAATATGTTAGAGTTTTGGAGATGCTTTGTCTTCTGAATCTCTGCTTTCCTCTGTCTTCTGATTCACGCACGCACGTCCTCCTATGGCAAGCTGTGTGTTGGTGGATCACCGTTGTCAATGGCTACCATCCATCCTTCCGGTGAAAAGGGTCCAGGTGCGCTGTCAACGCACGGCTAATCATCTGCAGGTTCTTAGTCGTACCGGAATAGGATTTACTATCCTTTTGCGTCTGTCACTACGCCCAGCACTCGTGAGTTTGAAGTTCGTCACAGCCATCCAATCCCAGAATCCTACTCGGATCGGAATACCACAGACAAGGTTTAGACTTTCCAGATTCTCATGAATGCCGCCATCAATCTAGCTTATACCACGGAGATTCTGATTAAGGAATCTAAGAGATATTCATTCAATCTGATGTAGAACGGAGGTGATTGTCAGACACATGTTCATGGATTGAGGAAGGTGATGAGTGTCACTGATCATCACCTTCTCCATAGTTAGGCGCGAATGGATATCTTAGATAGGAACACGCATGTTTGAATGGAAAACAGAAATACTTGTATAATTCATCGAGACACAGCAGAGCTCCTCACCCCCAACAATGGAGTTTAGAGACTCATGCCATCAAAGAGTACAAAGTTCATATCTAAAATGTCATGAGATACAAATTAAGTCTCTAAAAGTTGTTTAAATACTCAACTAGTAACCTAGGTTTACAGAAAATGAGTAAACTATGATAGATAGTGCAGAAATTCACTTCTGGGACCCACTTGGTGTGTGCTGGGGCTGAGAATAAAGCTTCTCACGTGCATAAGGCTGTTTTGGGTGTTCAACGCCAGCTTTGGATCCTTTTCTGGCGTTGAACTCCAACTTGCAACTTGTTTCTGGCGCTGGACGCTAGAATTGAGCAGAGAACTGGCGTTGAATGCCAGTTTACGTTGTCTATCCTTGAGAAAACTATGGACTATTATATATTTCTGGAAAGTCCTGGATGTCTACTTTCCAACGCAATTGAAAGCGCGCCATTTGGACTTCTGTAGCTCCAGAAATTCCATTTTGAGTGCAGGTAGGTCAGAATCCAACAACATCAGCAGTCCTTTTTCAGCCTGAATCAGATTTTTGCTCAGCTCCCTCAATTTCAGCCAGAAAATACCTGAAATTACAGAAAAACACACAAACTCATAGTAAAGTCCAGAAATGTGGATTTTGCCTGGAAACTAATGAAAATAAACTAAAAACCAACTAAAACATACTAAAATCTATATGAAATTAACCCCAAAAAGCGTATAAAATATCCGCTCATCACAACACCAAACTTGAACTGTTGCTTGTCCTCAAGCAACTAGACAAATAAAATAGAAGACTAATAGGTCAAGAAGCAATAATATCTCAGAGTTTTTGAGTGAAGTCCATATTCTAATTAGATGAGCGGGACTAGTAGCTTTTTGCTTCCGAACAGTTTTGGCATCTCGCTTTATCCATTGAAGCTCAGAGTGATTGGCATCTATAGGAACTTAGAATTCAGATAGTGTTATTGATTTTCCTAGTTCAATATGTTGATTCTTGAACACAGCTACTTTATGAGTCTTGGCCGTGGCCCTAAGCACTCTGTTTTCCAGTATTACCACCGGATACATAAATGCCACAGACACATAATTGGGTGAACCTTTTCAGATTGTGACTCAGCTTTGCTAAAGTCCCCAATTAGAGGTGTCCAGAGTTCTTAAGCACACTCTTCTTTTTGCTTTGGACCTTGACTTTAACCGCTCAGTCTCAAGTTTTCACTTGACACCTTCACGCCACAAGCACATGGTTAGGGACAGCTTGGTTTAGTCGCTTAGGCCAGGATTTTATTCCTTTAGGCCCTCCTATCCACTGATGCTCAAAGCCTTGGGATCCTTTTTATTTATCCTTGCCTTTTGGTTTTAAGGGTTACTGGCTTTTTCTGCTTGCTTTTTCTCTCTTTTTTTTTTGAATGCAAGCTTTGTTCTTTGCTGCTTTTTCTTGCTTCAAGAATCATTTTTATGATTTTTCAGATTATCAATAACATGTCTCATGTTCATCATTCTTTCAAGAGCCAACATATTTAACAGTCTTAAACAACAAATTCAAAAGACATATGCACTGTTCAAGCATTCATTCAGAAGACAGAAAGCATTGCCACCACATGTTATTAATTAGAATTTTTCTTATTAAAAACTCAAATTTTATTGCCTCTTATTCAAAAGATCTACTATTTTATTCATGTTTGCTGATGATGAGAAAAATAGACTATAACTTAATTGGAGATAAAATCAAAATAGACACTAATTACTACTATATGACTCCTAAGGTAAATTCCTATAACGACAACTATCACAGAGTTAAAGCAGGAATTGGAATTTAACAACCTTTGTTCTGAGAAGTGGATGTTCCTCGGATCAGTGGGGTGCTTGGTCCTTCAAGAGATAACTTCTGGCGCTTCAATTCCCTCAAGTCACGCCCTTGCTCCTCTTGCTCTTTAATCAAATAGCAAAGAATTTGACTTTGTTCCTTCTGTTCTTTTATTATTTGTTCCATAGCTTCTTGTATCTTGGTAATGGATGTTTCAAGATACTCCCAGTATTCAGATTGAGGGATTTCTGGGAGAAATTCCTGTGTGTTCTTCTTGATGGGATCATCTTGTGCTTGTTGTTTTTCCAATGATGCTTTGGTGATTGGTTTCTCAACTGAGATATACTCAGTTATTCCCATCCTTACTCCAGCGTCCTTGCAGAGCAGAGAAATCAAGCTTGGATAAGCCAACCTGGCCTCTTTAGAATTTTTGTTAGCAATTTTGTAGAATTCAGTTGAAATCAATTGATGAACTTCCACTTTTTTTCCCATCATGATGCAATGGATCATCACTGCTCTTCTAACAGTGACTTCAGAACGGTTGCTAGTGGGCAGCAGAGAATTCCCAATGAAGTCCAGCCATCCTCTGGCGACTGGTTTGAGATCTTCTCTTTTGAGTTGATTTGGGACACCCTTCGTGCTGGTGGTCCACCTGGCTCCAGGAATACATATATCCTCTAGAATCTTATCCAGGCCCTTGTCTGTTCTCATCATTCTCCTGTTGAAAGAGTCTGGATCATCTTTTAGCTGAGGTAGCTTTAAGATCTCCCTGATCTTGTCAGGGTGGGTATGAACAATCTTTCCTCTGACCACGGTCCGATAGTCATAGAAAGCAGTTCCAGATAGTTTTTGCTTGTCTGTTTGCCACATATTAGCATAGAACTCCTGGACCATATTCCTTCCCACTTTCGTTTCGGGATTAGCTAGGACCTCCCAGTTCCTGATTCGAATTTGCTCCTGGATCTCCGGATATTCGTCCTCTTTCAGATCGAATTTAACTTCCGGGATCACTGATCTTAGACCCATTATTTTGTAATAATGGTCTGAATGTTCTTTAGATAAGAACTTCCCTAGATTCCAAAGTGGTTTTGGAATGCTCTCTTTCTTGCCTCTTGGAGTGGGTTGTTTTCCTTTAGGAGCCATGATCTTAGTGATCGCGGATAAACACACCAAACTTAGAGG
This sequence comes from Arachis ipaensis, assembly GCF_059453495.1. Classification (NCBI taxonomy): domain Eukaryota; kingdom Viridiplantae; phylum Streptophyta; class Magnoliopsida; order Fabales; family Fabaceae; genus Arachis; species Arachis ipaensis. The sequence continues at coordinate 123,711,488 of NC_142440.1, forward strand.
TTTGCTTGTCCTCAAGCAAAAGAAAAGAAAGGAGAGGGATAGTAGGAGAGCTAGGTGCAATTGTTGATGGAAGGGGAGGGAGGCCGAACCCATATTTAAAGGGGGGGTGGGTTTCGAAAATTTAGAAAAGATATGATAAAAAAGATTGATTTGGCAAAGATAAGATAGAAGATATGATAAGAGAGGATATAGTTTAAAATTGAAAAGATATGAAAGATTTTTGAAAAAGATAAATCTAGATTTTGAAAAAGATAATGTGGAGATTTGAAAAAGATATTGATGAGTTGAAAAGATTTTTGAAAAAGATTTGAATTGGATTGAAAAAGAGGATTTGTGCTTATGGATTAAGATATATTTGATATTTTTAAAGTAGGATTTTTAGAAATTAGGGATTTTAGAAATCAGGGTTCTTAACATGTTTATGCAAGAAATCATGAATTGAAGACATGGAAATCAAAATTAAAATGAAAAATATGAAGAAAATGAATTTACCTCCTCCCCACCATCCTGGCGTTTGAATGCCCAAATGCTGCATGTTTTGGGCGTTCAACGCCCAAATGCTGCCTCTCCTGGGTGTTCAATGCCCAGCTGCTGCCTCTTTCTGGCGTTGAACGCCAGGAACTCCTTTGTCACTGGGCGTTTTTTTTTCTGAACGCCCAGGATGCTGTAAATCTGGCATTGAACGCCCAGAAGGAGCTTCTTTCTGGCGTTGAACGCCCAGAAGATGCCCCTTTCTGGCGTTTAACGCCCAGATGGCTATCCTTACTGGCGTTCAACTCCCAGTGGATGCTTATTTTGGGCGTTGAACGCCCAAAACAGAGTTTTACTGGCGTTTTCTTGCCAGTGAGCTCTTTTTCTCTGTTTTGTGTACAGATTCCTTCTGTAACCCTGTGAACTTATGCAATTGATTCTTTACCTTATTATCAATGAACTTTATATAAACAAATAAAAATAAAAATAGGGCAAAATGCTTAGAGGATTGATGCCCCATGGCTGGGTTGCCTCCCAGCAAGCGCTTCTTTATTGTCTTTAGCTGGACCTTGCTGAGCTTTTAATCTAGCTTCAACCTTGAGCACTCTTGCTCAACGTTGCCTTCAAGATAGTGCTTGATTCTCTGTCCATTGACAATGAACTTCTTATCGGAATCAATATTTTGAAGCTCCACATAACCATATGGTGATACACTTGTAATCACATATGGTCCCTTCCACCGGGATTTCAGTTTCCCGGGGAATAGCTTGAGTCTAGAGTTAAACAGCAGAACCTTCTGTCCTGGTTCAAAGATTCTAGATGACAACTTTTTATCATGCCACTTTTTTTGATTTCTCTTTATAAAGCTTGGCATTTTCGAAAGCAGTGAATCTGAATTCCTCTAGCTCATTTAGCTGGAGCAATCTTTTTTCTCCTGCTAATTTGGCATCAAAGTTTAGGAATCTGGTTGCCCAATAGGCTTTATGTTCCAGTTCCACGGGCAGGTGACATGCCTTACCATACACAAGTTGGTATGGAGAGGTCCCTATAGGGGTCTTGAATGATGTTTTGTAAGCCCACAGAGCATCATCCAAGCTCCGTGCCCAATCCTTTCTACGGGTACTTACAGTCCGTTCCAGGATTCTCTTTAATTCTCTGTTAGAGACTTCAGCTTGCCCATTAGTTTGTGGATGATATGGAGTAGACACCTTGTGGCGAATCCCATACCGAACCATGGAAGAGTAAAGCTGTTTGTTGCAGAAGTGAGTGCCCCCATCACTGATTAGTACTCTAGGGACACCAAACCTGCTAAAGATATGTTTCTGAAGGAACTTCAGCACTGTTTTTAGTATCATTGGTGGGTGTGGCAATGGCCTCGACCCATTTTGATACATAGTCAACTGCCACCAGAATATAAGTGTTTGAGTATGATGGTGGGAAAGGTCCCATGAAGTCAATTCCCCACACGTCAAACAACTCAATCTCCAAGATTCCTTGTTGAGGCATGGCGTAACCATAAGGCAGATTACCAGCTCTTTGGCAACTGTCACAGTTACGTACAAACTCTCGAGAATCTCTAAAGAGTGTGGGCCAATAGAAGCCACATTGGAGAACCTTGGTGGCTGTTCGCTCACCTCCGAAATGGCCTCCATATTGATATCCATGGCAATGCCATAGGATCCTCTGTGCTTCTTCTCTAGGCACACACCTACGGATTATTCCGTCTGCACATCTCTTAAAGAGATAGGGTTCATCCCACAAGTAGTACTTTGCATCAATAATTAATTTCTTCTTTTGTTGCCTGTTGTACTCCTTGGGTATGAACCTTGCAGCTTTATAGTTTGCAATATCGGCAAACCATGGTGTTTCCTGAATGGCAAATAAATGCTCATCCGGAAAATCTCAGAGATCTCAAGAGAGGGGAGGGGCGTCCCTTCTACTGGCTCTATCCGGGACAGATGATCAGCCACTTGGTTCTCTGTCCCTTTTCTGTCTCTTATTTCTATATCAAACTCTTGCAGAAGCAACACCCATCTGATGAGCCTGGGTTTTGAATCCTGCTTTGTGAGTAGATATTTAAGAGCAGCATGGTCAGTATACACAATCACTTTTGATCCTACTAAGTATGATCTGAACTTGTCAATGGCATAAACCACTGCAAGTAATTCTTTTTCTGTGGTTGTGTAATTTTTCTGGGCATCATTTAAAACGCGACTAGCATAATAAATGACGTGCAGAAGCTTGTCATGCCTCTGTCCCAATACTGCACCAATGGCGTGATCATTGGCATCACACATTAGCTCAAATGGTAATGTCCAGTCTGGTACAGAAATAACTGGTGCTGTGACCAGCTTAGCTTTCAGCATTTCAAATGCCTGCAGACACTCTGTGTCAAACACAAAAGGCGTGTCAGCAGCTAGCAGATTGCTCAGAGGTTTTGCGATTTTTGAAAAATCCTTTATAAACCTCCTATAGAATCCTGCATGCCCCCAGAAAACTTCTGATTGCCTTCACATTGGCAGGTGGTGGTAATTTCTCAATTACCTCTATTTTTGCATGATCCACCTCTATTCCCTTGTTTGAAATTTTATGCCCAAGGACAATCCCTTCAGTCACCATAAAGTGACATTTTTCCCAGTTTAAAACCAGGTTGGTCTCTTGGCATCTCTTTAGAACTAGTTTCAGGTGATCAAGACAGGAGCTGAATAAGTCTCCATATATTGAGAAGTCATCCATGAAGACTTTCAGAAATTTTTCCACCATATCAGAAAAAATAGAGAGTATGCATCTCTGGAAGGTTGCAGGCGCATTACACAGCCCAAATGGCATCCTTCTGTAAGCAAACACTCCAGATGGACATGTAATTGCTGTTTTCTCTTGATCCTGGGGATCTACTGCAATCTGGTTATAACCTGAGTAGCCATCCAAAAAGCAGTAATAATCATGACCTGCCAGTCTTTCTAGCATCTGGTCTATGAATGGTAAAGGAAAATGATCCTTTCTAGTGGCTGTATTGAGCCTTCTGTAGTCAATACACATGCGCCACCCTGTAACTGTTCTTGTAGGAACCAGTTCATTTTTTTCATTATGAATCACTGTCATGCCTCCCTTTTTTGGGACAACTTGGACAGGGCTCACCCAGGGGCTATCAGAAATAGGATAAATAATCCCAGCCTCTAGTAATTTGGTGACCTCTTTCTGCACCACTTCCTTCATGGCTGGATTTAGCCGCCTCTGTGGTTGAACCACTGGTTTAGCATTATCCTCCAATAAGATTTTGTGCATGCATCTAGCTGGGCTTATGCCCTTAAGGTCACCTATGGACCACCCAAGAGCTGTCTTGTGTGTCCTTAGCACTTGAATAAGTGCTTCCTCTTTCTGTGGATTTAAAGCAGAGCTTATGATCACTGAAAAAGTGTCACCTTCTCCCAGAAATACATATTTCAGGGATGGTGGTAATGGTTTGAGCTCGGGTTTAGGAGGTTTTTCCTCTTCCAGAGGAAATTTCAGATGCTCTTTCATCTCCTCTGAATCCTCCAAATCAGGCTGAACATCTTTAAAGATGTCTTCCAACTCTGATTCGAGACTCTCAGCCATGTTGATCTCTTCTACCAAAGAGTCAATAATATCAACTTTCATGCAGTCTTTTGATGTGTCTGGATGCTGCATGGCTTTGACAGCATTCAACTTAAACTCATCATCATTGACTCTCAAGGTTATTTCCCCTTGTTGGACATCAATGAGGGTTCGTCCAGTTGCTAGGAAGGGTCTTCCTAGAATGAGAGTAGCACTCTTGTGCTCCTCCATTTCCAGCACTACAAAGTCAGTGGGAAAGGCGAATGGCCCAACTCTGACAATCATGTCTTCAATCACGCCTGATGGGTATTTAATGGAACCATCAGCAAGTTGGAGACATATCCGGGTTGGTTTAACTTCTTCAGTTAAGCCAAGCTTTCTGATAGTGGATGCAGGTATTAGGTTGATGCTTGCCCCAAGATCGCATAAAGCTGTCTTGGTGCAATTACCTTCTAATATGCATGGTATCAGAAAACTCCCAAGGTCTTTAAGCTTTTCAGAAAAGCTTTTTAGAATGACTGCACTGCATTCTTCAGTGAGGAGGACTCTTTCTGTTTCTCTCCAATCCTTTTTATGACTCAAGATCTCTTTCATGAACTTGGCATAAGAAGGTATTTGCTCAAGTGCCTCTGCAAATGGAATCTTTATTTCAAGAGTCCTGAGATAATCTGCAAAGCGAGCAAATTGCTTATCCTGCTCCTCTTTCCGGAGTTTTTGAGGATAAGGTATCTTGGCTTTATATTCCTCAACCTTAGTTGCTGTAAGTTTATTGCCTACAGAAGTGGTTGAAGAAGCCTTTTTAGAGGGGTTGTTATCAGCACTTGTGTGTGTTTGATCCCTCACTGGCAATTGAGTGCCAGAGTTAGAAGCTGGAGTGACGTTAGACGCCAACTCCTTGTCTGTTCCAGGCGTCTGAACGCCAGAACTATGCCCATTTTGGGCGTTCAACGCCAGATCCTGCCCATTTTGGGCGTTCAACGCCAGATCCTGCCCATTTCCAGGCGTTCAACTCTATCAAACTTTATATATCCCATGAAATTATATTATTTATAAGTATATTTCTCGACGTCTGATCGACTCCAAGCCACTTTAACCAATTGAACTTCTTTTTCATAGAACTTTTTAACGCTTACATCATCAAAACGAATCGGAGTAATTTGAAATGTCAGATTCTCTTTTAATTGAACTGATCCGGGCTTCAATACATGAGTCGCATTTGGAGTATACTTCTGTAGTTGTGAAACGTAGAACATGTCACGCAAATTTGAAAGATTTGGTGGCAAAGCCACTTGATACGCTACAAAACTGATCTTCTTCAAGATCTCAAATGGGCCAATATATCGAGGATTTAACTTCTTTGTCTTAATTACTCGTCCAATACCCGTCGTGGGAGTAACTCTCAAGAATACATGTTCACCCTCTTCAAACTCTAACGATTTTCTTTGTCGATTCGCATAACTCTTTTGACGACTTTGCGCAGTGAGGATTCTGGTTCTAATTCTCTTAATTTTCTCCGTCGTCTCAGCTACCAATTCAAGACCTAAGATACCTGATTCTCCAAGTTCATACTAATACAGAGGTGATTGACACTTTTGTCCATACAATGCTTCATAAGGAGTCATCCCTATGCTCGTATGATAATTGTTTTTATAGGCAAACTCCACTAATGGCATATATCTATCCTATCTTCTGGGTTGATCTAACACGCATGCTCTCAATATATCCGCTAAGGTCTGAATGGTTCTTTCTAATTGTCCATTCATTTGTGGATGATAAGCAGTAATCAAACACAATTAAGTACCGAATGCCTTCTGAAAGGCTCCCTAAAACCTTGAAGTAAATCGGGGATCATGATTCAATACAATTGTAGTCGTCATGCCATGTATCGCACAATCTCCTTAATATACACCCTTTCTAATTCATCTAAAGAATACATCATCGGAACAGGTAGAAAATGAGCGAATTTAGTCAGCCTATCCACAATTACCCAAATCGCATCGAATCCTGCTCGTGTCCTTGGTAAACTGGTTACAAAATCTATAGTGATGTCTTTCCATTTTCATTGTGGAACCTTTAATAGTTGTAACATGCCAGACGGCTTCTGATGTTCAATTTTCACCTTTTGACAAGTCAAGCACTTAGCCACATACGCCGCCACATCACTCTTCATTCTGAGCCACCAAAACATCCTCTTCAAGTCGTGATACATCTTAGTAACTCCAGGATGAATTGAAAACCTACTCTTATGTGCTTCAGATAGTATCTTATTCCTCAAGTTTTCCACACTTGGTACGCAAATTCTCTCCTTGTACCTCCAAATTCCTTCTTGATCCTTTCTAATCTCTTCTTGTTTTTCTTGTCCCATAGTCTTTAACATTTTCCGTAACTCTTCACTTTCTTGCTGTGCTTTCTGAATATCGGTCTTAAAATCACTCGTGATTTGTAACTGATTTAGACTTACACCTTCAGCCACATACTCCACTCCTAACCTCAAGCTCACAAACTTACTCAACAATTCTTTTTCCTTAAGCATCATCCATGCCACACTCAAAGACTTCCTACTCAAGGCATCCGCCACGAAATTTGCTTTTTCGAGATGATAGTTCAATTCAAAATTATAGTCTTTCAATAACACCATCCATCTCCTCTGCCTCATATTCATCTCCTTCTGATAAAAAAATGTATTTCAGACTTTTGTGATCGGAGAAGACTCTAAACTTACCCCGTACAGATAATGCCTCCAAATTTTCAAAGCAAACACAACAGTCGCTAGCTCTAAGTCATGTGTCGGATAATTCATTTCATGTGGTCTCAGGTGCCGTGAGGCATAAGCCACAACATCCCTTTAATGATGCATCGCAATAAACATCAAACGGTTCATTCGGCTCAGGAAAAATAAGTACTGGTGCAGAAGTTAACCTCTCTTTCAAGGACAAAAAAATCTCTTCGCACTCTGGCATCTACACAAACGGTACTTCCTTACGCGTCAACTTTGTCATTGGTAGGGCAATCTGCGAAAATTCCTTAATGAGCCTCCTATAGTATCCAGCCAATCCTAAAAAACTTCTGATTTGAGTTACGGATGTCGACCTCTTCCATTCAGTTACTGCCTCAATCTTAGATGGGTCCACTGCAATTTTGTCCTTACTTACAACATGACCTAAGAAATTTACTACTCTTTTCCAGAATTCGCACTTCGAAAGCTTCGCATATAATTTCCCCTCCTTCAAGATGTGCAACACGACTCTCAAGTGCTCTTCATGCTCCTCTTCGGTTTTTGAATACACTAGTATGTTGTCTATGAATACCACCACAAATTTATTCAAAAAGAGTCGAAACACCCTATTCATGTAATCCATGAACACAGCAGGGGCGTTCGTTAACCCAAAGGACATCACTGCGTACTCATAGTGACCAAAACGTGTTCGAAATGTAGTCTTAGGAATGTCAGCTTCTTTCACCCTTATTTTATGGTAACTTGATCTTAGGTCGATCTTCAAAAATATGCCAGCTCCTTGTAACTAGTCCATCAGATCATCAATCCGTGGTAAAAAGGTATTTATTCCTCACTGTTACCTTATTCAATTGCCTGTAGTCAACATATAACCTCACACCTCCATCTTTCTTTTTCACCAACAACACAGGTGCTCCCCACAAGGAAACACTTGGTCGAATGAAGCTTTTATCTATCAACTCTTCCAATTGCTTCTTCAACTCTGCCAACTCCAAAGGTGCCATCCGGTAAAGTGCAATCGACATCGGTCCAGCTCCTGGTACTAAGTCTATAGCGAATTTGATCTCTCTCTGAGGTGAAAACTCGGGTATATCTTTGGGAAAAACTTCAGAAAATTCTCGTACAATCGATATTTGATCCAAGTATTGCTTATCTCCTAACAAATTTGTAGCCAAAAGGATAATACTCTGCCCCACTACAATTCACTTTCACCGCATTTAAGTAATAACTTCACACAACCACTGGTCCTTCTGATTCCTCAGACATAAACCGGATAGAACGCTCAAAACATCCAACAACACCCGATTCACCAATAATCAATCCAAACCCAATATCAAGTCTAACTCAGTCATTGGCAAGTAAATAAAATCATGAACAAATTCTCGATTCTCCACTCTAAAAGGTACTTCTTGACATCCTAATCTAGTCATCGCAGTTTTTGAAACAGGAGTATGCACATGCAAATCAAATGATAATGTCGACACCTTTAATCCTATTTCAGCAGTTTTATTAAAGTCTATGAATGAATGAGATGATCCAATATCATACAATGCAGTTAACATTTTATCACTAATTTTGCATTTACCTCTGATTAAAGTCTCTGACTTAGCAGCATCATCCGCCATTATAGCATACACACGACCTTGCTATTGGGCTCTCCCGGTATTCCGGTTGACCTTCTCCGGATAGTTCCAAGACATGTGACCAGCTCCTCCACAACTATAACAAAGTCCCAATCCAGCTCTACATGGAGTGTTCAGGTCGTAGCTCCCACACCTCATGCAAGTCAAATCATTCTGAGGTTGTCGCTCGTATCTCCTTTCTTGATGGTTGTTGTTGTTGTTTCCTTGGAAAGTAGCTCGGCCACTGATGCACCACTATTTGGTGGTGCATTCTATACTAAATTTAGGGGATTTTATCATCCTTTTCTCCCACATATCCACTAAAATAGCATGGTTTTATATATTCTCCCTAATTTGTGCTTAAGAGTGAAAACATGCTTTTTAGGCCCTTAATTGGTTAATTTTAATTCACCTTTGAATCCACTAGATGCCTTGATATGTGTGTTAGTGATTTCAGGTTGAAAAGGCTAGGAACGGATCAAAGAAATGAAGAGAAAGGCATGCAAAGTGGAGAATCAAGGATTTGGGATGCACTCATCGACGCGCACGCACAGCAGACGCGCACGCATGGAATGTGAAGTCGCATGGCGACGCGTATGCGTACATGACGCGTACGCGTGGAAAGCAAAATTGTCAAGCGACGCGTACGCGTGACCCACGCGTACGCGTCGACGCTCGCACATGACTTCATTAAAGTGAAAACGCTGGGGGCGAATTCTGGGCTTTCCAGGCCCAAATCCAGCTCATTTCTGAGCTTATTATATGCAGAAATCAAGAGGAGTCAAAGGGGGGAGTCATAATTGAATTTTAGAGGGAATACTTTAGTTAGTTTCTAGAGAGAGAAGCACTCTCTTCTCTCTAGAATTAGGATTAGGTTAGATTAGGATTTCTTATATTTAGGTTTAATTTATGCTTTCATCTACTTTTCCTTTACAAATTCTTGTTCCTCTACCTTTCCTCTCTCTAGTTTTGTATTTCATTCTTGTAATTGTTCACTTGTTATTGATGCACTTTTATTTCTCTTATTTTCCTTTAATGCAATTTATGTTCTATGTTCCTTTATTGTTGATTTGCTTTATTGTTGTTAAATTCCTTGCAATTAGTAGTTGTAGATTCATATTTCTTGCAATTTAACTTTACTTTCCTTTTATGCCTTTCAAGTGTTTGACAAAATGCCTGGAAGGATGCTAGAGTAGATTTTTCTCCTCTTAGCTTTGGTTGAGTAATTGGAGACTCTTGAGTTATCAAACTCTTTTGTTGGTTGATAATTGAAAGTTGCTAGTTGATTTGAATTTCACTAACTCTAGTCTTTCCTTAGGAGTTGACTAGGACTTGAGGAATCAAATTGATTTATCCACTTGACTTTCCTTCATAGTTAGAGGTTGACTAAGTGGGAGCAATAGACAATTGATGTCACAATTGAGGAAGATAATGAGGATAGGACTTCTAGTTCTCATTCCTTGCCAAGAGCTTTCTTAGCTATTAGTTTACTTTCTTGCAATTTACTTTTCTTGTTCCTTATTCAAAATCCTAAAATATATATCCCATAACCAATAGCAAGAACACTTCCCTGCAATTCCTTTGAGAGACGACCCAAGGTTTGAATACTTCGGTTATTATTTTTAGGGATTTGTTACTTGTGACAACCAAATTTTTGTATGAGAGGATTATTTGTTGGTTTAGAAACTATACTTGCAACGAGATTTCATTTGTGAAATTCTATACCGTCAAAAATCCATTCATCAGCCACATTAGGTTGTTGAATATATCCTCCTCTCTTGAAGTTTCGACCCCTTGGAGCAAAGGATCTTGCGCCTCGTCCTCGGTTGTGGTAACTATCACCGCCATTACTTATAGTTGCATTCTTCCTAGTGCAATCCTCCACCACACGACTCTTACTCAACAACTCCGCAAAACTCTTAACCTCAAGAGGTGCCACAGCTCACATGATGTCATCCCTCAAACCATCATGGTACTTTATACATTTTCACTCCTTGTATCCTTTAGGAGAACCCTAACAAACTCTTGAAAAATAGCATAAATCCTCGAATTTACTTGTAGACGCAGCCACAGTCATAGATCCCTGTCTCAGTTGAAGCAAATCCAACTCCTTAGCTTGTCTCAAGGAATTCGGAAAATACTTCTTGTAGAATTTCTCTCTAAACACCTCCCAAGTGATCACCTCATTTCCATTTTCTTACTGTAGAAGATGGTAAGTTCCTTGCCACCAATGTTGTCCTTTTCCAGCTAGCTGATAAGCAGCAAGCTCCACCAATTGACCCTCAGGTACGTACTGCACTTGCAGTGCTCTCTCTATCGCTCTAAACCAGTTGTCAGCTTCTATCGAATTAGTCGATCCTCTGAAGATAGGGGGATTGACCTTTAGAAAGGTTGCCAATGTCATCAGACCTCCTTCAGTTGAGTTTTCTCCAGACGTTACCATTTTCCATTTATTCTTTCCATGGCTTGATTTGTAGCCACCGCACTAGCTTGCATTATGTTGACAAGGTTAGTCATCGCTGCCAAGAATTCGGCCTGATTACCAAAAGAAGCGAATTCCCCATTTCCCCTTTGTCCTCAACTCCATCCACGAGTTGCTATTTCGGGTCCTATCCATACAAAATAAGTGATATTAAGGTGATCAGTCTCAATATCTCAAGTTAAGTACTTCAATTTTCTAAACATATACTCATGAACTTCATACTAAACATGTTAATTAGATATCCTAAATGGCACAGGAACAATTCAGAGTATGCATTGAAGTATAAGCAGTCTATCTCTCAGGCTCACGAGGACGAACTGCTCTGATACCATAATGTAACACCCTAATTTTCAAATTCTTATGCTCGAGTCATAAGTCAATGATAATAAGGTGGTACGACTCAAGATGGACTTACTATACTATATAATTGAGGTGGAATTATTAAATGAGAAGCCTGAAAAGAAGTAAACTAAAATCGCGAATCAGAAACACTCACGTATCGATAAAAAAAAAGACGAATGACGGAGGAAAAATGTCGGTAAAGAATTTCACAAAAGTATCGCATTGCAAGTATAGTTCTAAACCGACAATTGAACCTCAATCAACGTTTAGATTGTTTGTTACAAATACAGACCCAATAAAATTAACTGAAGTATTCAAACCTCGGGTCGTCTCTCAAGAAATTGCAGGAAAGTGTAGTTTATTATTGGTTATGGGAAAGTATATTATTGGTTCTAGCTCTAAAACCATGTTCCAAATTAAATTTCTTCAAGCAAGTTTAACAAAAATTTTAATTCAAATTAGTGAAATGCTCTACAACAGTTTCTTGGAAGAGAATTCATTACTTCAACCAAGTAGTACATACATGCAAGCAACTAACTACACATACAATCTATTATGCAATGCAACAACTAACTAACAAAGAAGAGTAAGAATTGGTGTTGGAAAAAGGAATTGTTACACACGGAAGTCGGTATCGACCTCCCCACACTTAAAAGTTGCACCGTCCTCGGTGCATGCAAAGATGAGCAAGGTGGATTAGGATGGCTACAACTAACGAGCTCCTATAAAGGATTGTGCAGATGGACTTGTTTGTTGCCCCATTTAGAAGTTTCCGTTTCCCTTCTTGGTGGCCATCCTGAAAGGAGAGAAAAATCAAGAAGAATAACCTACAAACAAAGATATGAAAACAAATAAAATATAGGTGGGCAAATGCCCAATAATAATGAGGTTCTCAACTACATGGTAGCTACAACATGCAAGTGAGAAAATAATATAGGCGAATGGCATATCAATAGTGCACGAATTGCAACAATGAGGGAGAGAGAGTGGGTCATGAAAGATAATATAAGTTCATATCAATGCACAAAGAATGCAAATAGGAATAGAGATTAAGCATTGACATAACAATTTCATTACCCAATCAATGTGAAACAATTCACGAGGTACCAAAACCATGCAAGAAGTATTCAATAATTGAGTAAGAAAATTTAACACCAAGGTTAAAACAACAAATATAGAAAAGAAAAGAGGAACAAACAATAAAATTAAGATGCAATGAATGCAAGTATGTAAATGTAATAAGCAAAAGAAAATAAAGAGGATAAAAATAGAAATGGAAATGGAAAGAGAGGGAGAAGAAGAAAGTAAGAGAGGAGGAAGAAAAGGAAGAAAAAATGAAAGAAGAAAGAAGAAGAAAGGAAAAGAGAAGTGATGTGTAAGCGTCATCAAAGGGCACGCGTGGGTTGCAGAATGAGGAGGCGACGCGTGAGAGTCAGTCACGCGTACGCGTGAAAAGCAGAAAGGAGAAGGTGACGCGTACACGTCAGTCACGCGTACACGTAGATGTGAATTGTGCTCCTCGCACAACACTCGCACAGTGCCAGCGCAAGTCTTTGGTTTTTGTACCAGGGAGGGCTGCAGTAAGATATGATGCGTGCGCATCGGCCACGCCCACCCCACCCGCATGGTTCTAGCGCAACTCTTTGTTTGGCCATGCGAGCGCGTCGTTCCAGCACCATTTTCGCATGATGCATTTGTGGGGTCTCACGCGTGCGCGTCAGCCATGCGCATGCGTGACATGCTTCTTCTTTTTTTTTTAATAAACCAACAAGCTATCAAATTAATGCCAAACATTATTAAACAAGTGAAACCATAACTTAAACCAAATAAACCTAACTAAAATTAAAAATTCAACTTATTACCGATATAAATAAAAGAGAAAATAGGAAGAATTTACCATGGTGGGATATCTCCTACCTAGCACTTTTAGTTAAAGTCCTTAAGTTGGACATTTAGTGAGCTCCTTGTTATGGTGGCTTGTACTTGAACTCATCTTGAAACTTCCACCAACGCTTGGACTTCCAATAAGCTCCAACATTTTCAAGTGAATTCACCAAGCCTTGATGAAGTTTTTCACAAGCTTTGAGCTCCCAAAGTTGATCCTCTTGTATGCCGGGATCCCAAATCTTGTTTCTACACCTGTCTTTAAGTTGATCATCATTGTTCCAACTGAGTGGCAAGCAATCCGAATTCTCAATGAAGTACCAAACTCTTTTCTTAGATCCAACCAATTGATCACTAGTCCAACCCTTGCATCTAGCTCTTGAAAGCTCAACCTTGATGAGTCTTGATTTGTAACTCCAACCACTAAACATCCTTCTCTTATGCTTAATTCCACAAAGCCTCCTAAGTTGGCCATCTGTTTCAAGCATACCATACTCAAGTGGGACAACAAAGCTAATAGAGATAAGTTTTACCCACTCAAATGAAGGATTAGATAGCAACCTAGGTAGAGAAGTCTCCAACGAACTTGACAAAGCATATTCAACTCTCGTCCATCCTTTTTGAAGGACTTCCATCTTTTGAAAAGATTCTTCACCTTCAAGATCTTCCTCACCGAATTCATCCAACTCTTTTCCATCACTCAAATCATAAATGTAACAGCCTAGACCACCCGCTAGCACGATATTGTCCACTTTGGCACACACAAGGCCTCACAGTTTTGCCTTTGACGATAGGGATGATAGCCGAAGCCCCCCACACTCACTCGTCAAAACGCGTCATGCTAGGGAGAGGTATCCACACCCTTATAAGGCATGCTTCATTCCCCTCCCCAACTGATGTGGGACCTTACAATGCACCCCCTAAGGGAGCCCAGCGCCCTCGCTGGCACATCGATTCGGGCTCCGGCTCTGATACCATCTGTAATAGCCCAGACCATTCGCTAGCACGATATTGTCCACTTTGGCACACAAGGCCTCACGGTTTTGCCTTTGACGAGTGAGTGTGGGGGGCTTCGGCTATCATCCCTATCGTCAAAGGTAAAACCGTAAGGCCTTGTGTGCCAAAGCGGACAATATTGTGCTAGCGGGTGGTCTGGGCTATTACAATAAATATGAGGTTGAGAGAAATCTACCTCAATGTTGCTTTCAATTTCATCGGGAGAAGGTTCTTCAAATTCAAGGGGTTCACTTGTGGATGCAAATTCATTACTAGGATGGTTTGATTCATGATCATCATCACCAAGGGAACTTGCCTCTTGATCTATTCCGTCTAATTCTTCATAAGAAACATGCCTTGGAGGTTGTGCACTATCCTCCTCAACATCAATTTCAAGCTTCTTGGAGGAATACTCTATAACTCTAGATTCCCATGGAGGTTCAGCATCTCCTAAGTCTTCGACCACTTCTTCCTCTTCAACAATTACGGCTTCCTCCAATTATTCCAATACAAAGCCACATTCCTTATTTTCCACCAGAGTTTCTAATTTCTCCTTCATGCTACGCCCCTCATTAGATTCTCCACATGCGGCCATGGGGGTACTTTGAGTGTTGAAGCGCAGGGAGGCTAAATTATCTACTACCTCGGTCAAGCTAGCTATGAACTCTAGTGTCGTCCGTTGCATCTCTCTTTGCCCTTGAAGAACAAGACCAAGAGTGTCATCCATTGGAGACCGGAGTGGATATGAGGGTTTATTGCTTGGAAGGAAGGGTTCATAATAGGAAGGTGGTTCATATTGATAAGGATATGGAGATGGTGTATAGTGAGGTGGTTCTTAGGAGTAATTCTGTTGGAATTGGGGTGGTTCTATGTATAGTTCATATGGCTCATAAGGTGGTTGGTATGGTGGATATGTGTTAGGGTCATATGGAAATGTTTGATTGTAGGGGGCTTGTGAGTATGGTGGTTCAAAACTATGTTGAAGAGGGGGTTCATAGGCATATGGTGGTGGTTGTTGGTAATCACAAGGAGATCCACCATATCCATTGTCTTAGTATGCATCATGGAATGACTCTTGCTCGTAGTACATTGGAGAGGGTTGTTGCCATGGAGGTTGTCCATAAGCTTAAGGCTCCTCCCACCTTTGATTGTCCCATCCTTGATAAATGTTCTTATTGTAGCTTCCATTCCCTACAACATAATTTGAACCAAACTCATAGCCAAAGGGGTGAGAATTCATAGTAACAAGAGAAAATAAAAACAAAAATTAACAAGAAATAATGAAAATAAACTCCTAAAACTAGCAACAACTAACAAAGAAACGAAAAGGCAAACATATTCACAATATTCACAATCAACGTTTAGATTGTTTGTCACAAATACAAACCCAATAAAATTAACCAAAGTATTCAAACCTTGGGTCATCTCTCAAGGAATTGCAGGGAAGTGTAGTTTATTATTGGTTATGGGAAATTATATTTTTTGGGTTTTTAAAATAAGGAACAAGAAAATATAGATTGCGAGAAAAATAAACTAATAACTAAAAAAGCTCTTAGCAAGGATTGAGAATTAGAAGTCATATCCTCATTATCATCGTCAATTGTGATGGTAAATGTGAATTGCCTTCACTTAGTTAACCTCTAACCAATGGAGGAAGGTCAAGTGCATACAATCAACTTGAGTTCACAAGTCCTAGTCAACTCATAGTGAGAGACTAGATTTAGTGAAGTTCAAGCTAACCAGCAATCTTCAATTACCATTCAACAAGAAACTTTGACAATTCAAGAGTCTCTAATTAATCAATCCAAGTTAAGAACATAAAAATCTAATTTAAAATCTACCCAAGCATTTTATCAAACACTTGGAAGGCACAAAATAAAAGCATAGAGAATTAATAAGAGATAATAAAATCTAAGATACCCAATTGCAAGACAACAATAACCAATAATTAAAGAAAGAACAATAACATAAAAATATAAATTGCATTAATCTAAATCAAAGGGAGCAAGAGTGCATCAATAATGAAGTAAACAAACGGAAGCAATAACAAATAAGCAAAAAGAAGTAAAATGCTAGAACAAACAAGAGTAAAGGAAAACTAAATTAAAACAAGATGAAAATCTGAATCTAAGAAGAAATAAGACTAAAAACCCTAAAACCTATAGAGAGGAGAGAGCATCTCTCTCTAGAAACCTACATCTAAAACTTAAAGTGTGAATGAATGAAAAGTGATTGAATGATTGATTCTGCTCTACTCCCAGCTTCTAATCTGTATTTTCGGGCCTAAAACTGGATCAAAAGCAGCCCAGAAATCAGCCCCAACGTTTTTCTCGTAACTGAGGCACGTAACGCTCGTCACGCATACGCGTCAGCCCCGCGTACGCGCCACTGAACGAATTTCTGGTCACGCGTACGCGTCGCTTGCCTGCTGCACCGGTCATCTGTATGCGTCGTCTATGCGTGCGCGTCAAGGCCAGCTTCTCAAAACTTCAATTTATTGTGTTCCTTCCACTTTTGCATGCTTCCTTTCCATCCTCTAAGCCATTCCTGCCCTAGAAAACTTGAAATCACTTAACGCACATATCACGGCATCGATGGTAATAAAAGAGGATTAAAAATTAGCAAATTTAAGGCCAAAGAAACATGTTTTCAATCATAGCACAAAATTAGGAAGAAAACTTAAAAACATGCAATTTACATGAATAAGTGTAGGAATAGTTGATAAAATCCACTCAATTCAATACAAATTAAACCGTAAAATAGTGGCTTATCAATGAAGCGCGATCAGAAAATGAAACAAGATAAGGTATAACAATGGAGAAGAAATAGAATAAAGACAATATATATATATATATATATATATATATATATATATATATATATATAAGTAAACTAGCCACTAGATGGGACCTGCATAGTTTCGGCCAGCTAGGGTTACAGAATTAAAATCAGTTTGACAACAAGATTTTCTTACCTCTCCCTCATATACATCATGACCTCTACAGGCAAGTTTCAAAAGAAATAAATACCTACATATAAGTTTTTTAAAATAAATTCGAAGAGATTCTAAACAAAATATAAATAGAGTCCAACGATCTTCGCCATCTCTTAGATGAATCACAGCTGACTCTGAACACCTGGACCTGTATTTGAAAAATAAGAGACATATACGGAATGAGAACCCATGACCCATGGGTTTTCAGTACAATAAAAGTACCAAATAGATACTGTATAAGGCAACACGAACTCATTAAACAATCTTAATTCTCCACACATCATTATATCCATCTTAAGTTATCTCTAATCCATAACTTGGCAACTATCAAACGGGGAGTCTAAGTCTAAGTCCACAATTCTCAGCCTTTCTCAACTCTTCAACAGAAAACAGAACCAGCTCTCAGCGTCATCCAACATCAGCATAAGGGGTATCTCAGATAAGCAAACACAAATAATACAAATAAGGAATACACAAGTAGGTTCAAGTAAAGCAAGTAGCATTTAGTCATGTAACATATTCAATGGCAAACTAATACAATTAGACAAACCCAAACAAATCAAATATATACAAATGATGTATGTCTGTCCTATGGCCAATAAGTCTCATTTGTCAGTTATCAAGCCAACCTGACATGTCCGGTAGCAAATCTTGGACAGTCCCTAAGCGCGCATCCCCAAGAGTCTATGCATATATTCATAATCATTCATCAATCAACCAATTTCATCTCGTTGGGAGAATCCGGGGAGTTTAAGTGCCTGGTCACAACTTGCGTCAAAGGGTTAACAGAATCTCAAATCTCAACTTGGAACAAGTGGAGCCGACCCACTGCATCTACTCAAGAAAATCCAAAACTCAGAGAATTTCTCAAATATCATATCATTCTTGACCCCATATCATTCTTGACCCGAATCAAGTTGGGACGAACCACTACATCTACCCCAGAAGACTTAAACCAAACCCGAAGTAAGTGAATCAATGCCACTGCATCTACCTAGGCAAGTATATCACAATCAAAATCATGTTCAACATCAATTTCATTATTATTTCATTATCAATCTCATTAACAATCTCCTCTTCAATTTCTTCTCAATTCATATTCAATCTTAATTAATCTCATTCATCATCATAATCAATTATCATATTCATCTTCTTCATATATCACTTCACACTTTGTTCCTCTCTTTCCAATTCATCAACTCATCTCTTTAATTCTTATTTCTAACTCCTCTATCATTAATTACACAGGCTCTAGACTCTTATCGGGGTTTATAAAGGTTTAAAAGGCTAAAAGAATGGTTAAAAACTCAAAAATTCTGGTTTTGAAAATATGGATTGTCATGCATACGCATGCCTCATGCGTACGCATGAGTACAAAAATAGGCAAACTCGCGTACGGGGACCACCCTCGCATTCGCAGAAGGTTTGGGCAGTGGGGTTCACTTGCGTATGCATGACTTGCATCACGTACACATGAGTATTTTTGTGTGCGTACACATGGGTGTTGGATAGAGGCCAACTCCCGCGTACACACGACAGTGCTTGCATACGCATGCCGTACCAGAACTTGAAAAAGCTAATATGTTTTAAAAACCATTTTTTCAACCCAAATTTCAAACCTTCATATCTTTTTTTCACAAAACTCATTTTTCAACCATTCTTGAACAGTTGGAAAGATCGATAAATGAATTTTCATAAAAATCTAGTTTTGTAAAATTTTCAACTCCGAGGACCGAGATACGCCTCACTGAAATTGGCCAAAAATCAGTTTTAACCAAAAACAGCATTTACCAACTTTTTCATTTATTCACAAGCCAAAACAGTTTTTGACACTATAAAACGACCCCAAACCAACTCAATTCACACAATCTCAATTAGCCAAATTCAAACCTACTTCATCTACATATTTCAACTCAATTTCATCCATTTAACACATCAAAACCTCATTTTTCACATTTTCATCCATCATTCCAATTTTCACACATTTAATATCAAATTTTCATTCAAACTCATGCATCATCACACAATTCAATCACCACTTACCATTCTTACAATTCACCACCCAACATCAATTCTAACAACACATCAACTATGCATAATTACACAATTCTCATCCAAATCATCAATTACAACATCTCAACTATACATATCAATTCCAACTAAATATGCAATTCAAACCTAATCCTAGGGGTATCTAGCCAAGGATTTCATACTACATTGTCTGGTATTTAAATGAAACTTAAATCGTACCTCTTGGAAGTCAAAACTAAGCTCTTCGCTTGTGAATTTTCACCAAGTCTTAACTCCAAGCCTCACCCAACAGTTCCACAAGCAATTTTCAAGTTCCCGAAGTGTACCAAAATCATCCAATGCTCTAATATACACAATTTCATAAAATTTCATAAATCACAAGGATTTGAAGATTTCTCACTTTAACCCATGGAGATAGTTGATGAAACTCACCAATAATAACTCATATTAGAGCACCTCTAAACAACCAAAACTACAAGATTTCTTAATACCCAAAGCTTAAATTCAAATTATCATGAACTACAAAAATGGGATATGACAACTCAAGATTCTTACCAATCTCTTTAGATAGAACTGTAAAGGATGAGAAGGGCTTCGCGTGGCCGTAAACAGTGCGATAATTGAAACACCAAAGAGAAAATTATGGTGAATTGAATGTTTCAAAGGTTAGGGTCTCTCTTTTCTTCCGCCTCTCTTCACATTTTCAGCATGAAACATTAATTAATAGTGGTGTTAATGCTGAAATGACTTTAATAAGGGTATATATATGCAATGGCGGATTTACGACTAAGGTGGCCATGGTCCCCCCAATTTTTTAAAAAAAAATTATTACTATTAGTTTATTATTGATTTATTATTATAGATTAAATATATTTTTGTATATTACACATTAAAAAAAATTTACATGTTAATAACTTAATATGTATAAATTATAATGTGTATTATAATATATCAGTAGTAGCAATTAACAAATAGATTTAAAAAATAATAAAAGCATATAATATATAAATAATTAAAAAGTTATTAAAAAATATAGGTTTAGATTAATGTAAAAAGTAACGATTATAAAAAAATTTCTTATTTTGACTCTTTCTATGACAATAGTAATAATTGAATAGATTTTTTAAACAATAAAAATTATAAAAACAATACTTTAAAACAAGATGAAAGACAAATTTTTAATAGATTATATGATTATATATGTTGAAAAAAAGAATGCTTCAAAATTTATTTCAGATGATAAATTGATAATTTTAGTTATATAAAATATCACAGAATAAATTCAAAAATACCAAAATCTTAAAGTAGGTAGTTGAATGTTAATTGTTTATATTTTGTTGATTTTTTGTTATGTTATATTTTAATTTATTTTGTATTTAATTTGGCCCCCTCTTATAAAATTTATAGATCCGCCACTGTATATATGTTGGGCTTGGGTCCAACTTGGGCTCAATTCACATATATAACCCGTTTGGCCCAATTTTAAACCAAAATTTTTAAGATTAGCGTTTTAATTTACGTTTTAAGAAAAATAATTTAATTAATTATGATATATGTAGATTTAATAATTCAAACAACACTAAACTACTATTATATTTGACCTCAATATTTAAATGAGCATCTTTTATAATTCACCAATCTTTTATAATTCACTAATCAATTAGGATATATGTAGATTTAATAATTCAAATAACACTAAGCCACTATCATATTTGACCTTAACGTTTAAATTTGTATTTCTTTATGCTTCACCATTACTCATAGTATCTATAAAATATAGGTGATGAATTGCGTATTAAAAAAAAATCACTATGATAGTTAACTTACTCATATAAATTTTAGGATTTACCAATTGAGATATAGGGTTTATAATGAACATAAGTATCAGGTTAATTGACCTCAATCTTTAAAACATTATTTTTAGAGTGCACCAATATTCATGATATATATAGAATATATAGATTATGAATCGCATATAAAGAAATAAAAGAGTCGTTATCTGATTAGTGTTTACGGTTGTTAATTTATTTAGGTAAAATGAACATAACTGATAGGTTAATTGACCTCAATATTTAAATTAGCATTTTTTTAGAGTGCACCAATATTCATAATATATTTATAGAATATAAGTGATGAATTGCATATAAAAATAAGTTGCTTTATCATTAATGTTTATTGTGGTTAGCTTAATCATATTAAGTTTAGAGTTCACCAATTGAAATGTAAAATTTAAAATGAAAATAAAAACTAAATTAATTGACCTCAATTTAAATATAAGAAGAATATAAGCTGATATTTTTTTTTAGTAAAAAAGTAATAATAAAACTTATTCATTAAATTAATTACATAATAAAAAATACAAATAATATGTTAACTAAAAAAAATAAAATTATTATTTTTTTATACTATATTTTTAAAAAAGAATTAAAAATTAATTTAACTCTTAATAAATTACATATTAAATATTATTATTTATATAATATATATCTATATAATCAATTATTTTAAAATAATTTAATTTATATTTTTATTGAATAATATTTATTTAAAATTATAATTTTAATTCCCGTACTTGGTACGGGGGATAAAACTAGTTGTTACCTAAAACTCTAAAATCAACTATACAAACATGAATGGTGGGCTAGCCGACTAACATGTCTAAGGGAAATTGTTCCAGACATGCCCTAACATCTCTCTTGTGCCACGTCCGAGTGAAGCTTTATCAAGGCTAGCTGGGCATTCCGGTGGCCCAATAAGGAGCCATGATTATGTTAAATGGGAGGTCAAATCTTTAAAGATATGTCATCTCTCTAAAACTTTCACCAGTTTTTCCAAAACACTTACTAACTTTAGCAATAACGTGTCTTTGTAGATACCTCCCATTGCCTTACACACAAAACAGGAGATTTCTCTGACTTTGTACATACACGCAACAAATACTTTGTTCAAGTAATGCCATATAAACACCTACACAATAATCCAATATCTCTCAAATAATCTAGATGTACAACAATGACTCAACAAAGCATACAGAAAATTCAATCATGCAGTCAAGTGGAGTAACATCTAAAGCATGAAAGAGAATTATGGTGGTAAATGGTAATATATAAAATATGTGTAATACTTTTTTTTAATTATATTAATAGTTTGTAGGTCCTTACTAATAATTTTTATATAATGGTCCTTCTTCTAAATTATCATTCTTAATTGTCTATATAATTAATTTTCTCAAGAAAATACCATGACAACTCAATAAAAATATAGAGACAAACAATAATGATAACAAATATTGCGAGTCACAATATTTTATTATCCTTAATATTATTTTTGTCATTCCTTTATATAGTTTTTGGATTCAACAAATACTAATCATATATATATTTGTTACGGATCTGAACCATAGATCTCGGATCCGGGACTGCATCCAACCTCGGCTTCCCGGGTCCAAATCGCACCTCGCTCAAAAGGCCCAAGAACTGGCCCTCCAGAGCTCCTAACCGACTTTCGAATTCAAACGATCCCTTATCTTAGCCAAATAAGATAAGATAAGATAAGATAAGATAAGATACTCACCAACACCTATAAATTGAGGACCCAAGTCCCTCCAAGTATTCATTCATTCCTCACACCTTCTACCTCTTAGATCCATTCTGACTTGAGCGTCGGAGTGTCATTGCAGGTACTACCCCCCATTGCTCCAGTCAAGCGACCCAGCTTCGGCCTTGATCCGCAGGTTCCCGATCCACCCTTCAACCCGTATCAGAGACATTTCGTACATTGGCGCCGTCTGTGGGAACCCTAGCGCCAAGCCGAGCCGAATGGGGGACGTTCTGGAGGAAACCCCCTCAAGTCAGGATAACTCCCGACCGCTTCACCCAACCCCAGAACACCAGGAAGTCACGAACCAAGAAAGAATAGCAAGTACTGTGCACCACGCGAACGATCACATCGTCACAGAACAACGACATCCTAAGAAAACTAGGGACAAAGCGGCACAGATCATCCAGGATCTTTGCCTCCGGGTCCAGGAATTCGAAGGCAAATTGACTAATAGAGAAAAACACAACAACGAACACAGAAGCCAGGCAACTTCCAGATCTAGATCTCGCCACGGCATGTCGCCAAAAAAAATTCCTAAATGAGGTAATGAGCACAAAATCAAGAAAATTTAACAAAATTTAACAACAAATAAAAAAACCCAAGAACAAGCCGGTAACAGTTTATCAGTACCAATTTAGCATCAATCAATAAGCCAATGATTAACAAGCTCCCCACAATGATTAACAAAAAAAATGACTCCATGAGGTAATGGGCACAAAATCAAGAAACTTTAACAAAATTTAACAACAGACAAAAAAGCCAAGAACAAGCCAGTAACAATTTATCAGTACCAATTTAGCATCAATCAATAAGCCAGTAACAGAGTTAATTAATCAAGAATAGGCTAGAACAAGCCAGAGTAGTGAGCAAAGCCAATCAACCAAGAACAAGCAGTAAGCACTGACAGAGCATCCAATTAACTCAAGCACAAAGTAAAAAAACAAAACAGCAACAAATCACTTAATCAATAATCATCAATCAATGAAAAACAAAACACCAACAGTGAGTATTAAAAAACGACGATCGCTAACCATCGGGGAACAAGCATGAAGAGGGTTTGGTTTCTGAACAGACAATAAAAAAACACGATGAACAGGCACTAGCAGTGAGCATTGACGACGACGGAGAGGGGTTGAGCGCAACGGACGACGGCGAAAAGGCGACTGATGAGAGCGAACAGGGGATGGAGAGCGAACAGATGACTGATGAGAGCGAACAGAGGATGGTGGGGGCGAAGTAACGAACGCCGATAGCACGAAGACGGAAGTTCTTGAGTGCGACGGATGCGGCAGCAGCAGTCTCTCACTCCGACAGACGGCGACAATATTGGTGGAGGCTAGGGTTTGCTTTCTTTGGTGGAGGCTAGGGCATTTTGCTGATGACTAAGGAAGGAGTTGGAAAGGGGGAGCCAAACGCGTGCAATCCCTTTTTTCCGTTCAACAAAGGAAACGGCGTCGTTTCCTGTAAACCGACCGGGTCCCGGTCCCATTTTGCCGGCTGGTTCCCGACCGGTTCAGCAATTTGTATCCGGTTTCTACTAATAACCCAAACCGCCTAAGCAATCGGTTTACGGTCAGACTGATTTGACTGGTCAATCTGGTCTAATTTTCAGAACATTGATCACAACGCAGCTCAAGAAGGAAAACATAAATTTATAACAATCCCATCAACAATCCAGCATTCTAGCATATATAACAATTTCATCCATTAACAATAACATAAGTCTCAATAAAAACATAAATCTAATGACATAGAACATAATATAGTCATTTATAAGATGGCTCCGAGAAGAGGATGGCTGGTCGGCAACAGCTGTGTTGCCTGAATCTAGGTTTGTTGTATCTCTCCCAACAAAAGAATTTAGTTAAAAACTTAAGATGCAGAATCACAGGTGGGGAAGGTTTCAAGATAGTTTAAGTCTCAGGTGGGTTGGATTTCAATGCGTATTCTGATTTTTTTCGTTTTGGGTCAACTTTGTTGGCACCAAGTCCTAAAAAAAAAAATTAAAATTGCATTAAATTTTTAAATTAAAATTTAGTATTTAAAATAAAAATATTATTATATCTTGCATTTTAAATGTTTTTACATTATTCATTTTGATTATTAAATTTTGACAAATTTAAATAAAATAATTTTTTATTTTAAATTTTAAATATGATCTTAACTTTTTTTAAATGTATTTACATGGATCTAAATTCAAAGTAACAAATTTTAAATTTTTATGTATATCTTAAATAATACAAAAATATTTGTTAGTGATTTTTTTTTATTTTAATGCTTTATTTTGTTAGACATTATACGTACTAATTTTTTTTCTTGTGTTCGCCATTATCAAGTTTGTTTTTAAGTAATTTTTTCCTTAAGCTCAACCTAAAATTTATAAGTTTTATTATTTGTATTATAAATTTATCCATTAAAGTTATGTTTGGATAATTTAGTATTCAACTCAAGGATCTAATATTCACATTAGATAATTGGTTAAGAAAAATAATTTAATTAATTATGATATATGTAGATTTAATAATTCAAACAACACTAAACTACTATTATATTTGACCTCAATATTTAAATGAGTATCTTTTATAATTCACCAATCTTTTATAATTCACTAATCAATTAGGATATATGTAGATTTAATAATTCAAATAACACTAAGCCACTATCATATTTGACCTTAACGTTTAAATTTGTATTTCTTTATGCTTCACCATTACTCATAGTATCTATAAAATATAGGTGATGAATTGCGTATTAAAAAAAATCACTATGATAGTTAACTTACTCATATAAATTTTAGGATTTACCAATTGAGATATAGGGTTTATAATGAACATAAGTATCAGGTTAATTGACCTCAATCTTTAAAACATTATTTTTAGAGTGCACCAATATTCATGATATATATAGAATATATAGATTATGAATCGCATATAAAGAAATAAAAGAGTCGTTATCTGATTAGTGTTTACGGTTGTTAATTTATTTAGGTAAAATGAACATAACTGATAGGTTAATTGACCTCAATATTTAAATTAGCATTTTTTTAGAGTGCACCAATATTCATAATATATTTATAGAATATAAGTGATGAATTGCATATAAAAATAAGTTGCTTTATCATTAATGTTTATTGTGGTTAGCTTAATCATATTAAGTTTAGAGTTCACCAATTGAAATGTAAAATTTAAAATGAAAATAAAAACTAAATTAATTGACCTCAATTTAAATATAAGAAGAATATAAGCTGATATTTTTTTTTAGTAAAAAAGTAATAATAAAACTTATTCATTAAATTAATTACATAATAAAAAATACAAATAATATGTTAACTAAAAAAAATAAAATTATTATTTTTTTATACTATATTTTTAAAAAAGAATTAAAAATTAATTTAACTCTTAATAAATTACATATTAAATATTATTATTTATATAATATATATCTATATAATCAATTATTTTAAAATAATTTAATTTATATTTTTATTGAATAATATTTATTTAAAATTATAATTTTAATTCCCGTACTTGGTACGGGGGATAAAACTAGTTGTTACCTAAAACTCTAAAATCAACTATACAAACATGAATGGTGGGCTAGCCGACTAACATGTCTAAGGGAAATTGTTCCAGACATGCCCTAACATCTCTCTTGTGCCACGTCCGAGTGAAGCTTTATCAAGGCTAGCTGGGCATTCCGGTGGCCCAGTAAGGAGCCATGATTATGTTAAATGGGAGGTCAAATCTTTAAAGATATGTCATCTCTCTAAAACTTTCACCAGTTTTTCCAAAACACTTACTAACTTTAGCAATAACGTGTCTTTGTAGATACCTCCCATTGCCTTACACACAAAACAGGAGATTTCTCTGACTTTGTACATACACTCAACAAATACTTTGTTCAAGTAATGCCATATAAACACCTACACAATAATCCAATATCTCTCAAATAATCTAGATGTACAACAATGACTCAACAAAGCATACAGAAAATTCAATCATGCAGTCAAGTGGAGTAACATCTAAAGCATGAAAGAGAATTATGGTGGTAAATGGTAATATATAAAATATGTGTAATACTTTTTTTTAATTATATTAATAGTTTGTAGGTCCTTACTAATAATTTTTATATAATGGTCCTTCTTCTAAATTATCATTCTTAATTGTCTATATAATTAATTTTCTCAAGAAAATACCATGACAACTCAATAAAAATATAGAGACAAACAATAATGATAACAAATATTGCGAGTCACAATATTTTATTATCCTTAATATTATTTTTGTCATTCCTTTATATAGTTTTTGGATTCAACAAATACTAATCATATATATATTTGTTACGGATCTGAACCACAGATTTCGGATCCGGGACTGCACCCAACCTCGGCTTCCCGGGTCCAAATCGCACCTCGCTCAAAAGGCCCAAGAACCGGCCCTCCAGAGCTCCTAACCGACTTTCGAATTCAAACGTCTCCCTTATCTTAGCCAAATAAGATAAGATAAGATAAGATAAGATAAGATACTCACCAACACCTATAAATTGAGGACCCAAGTCCCTCCAAGTATTCATTCATTCCTCACACCTTCTACCTCTTAGATCCATTCTGACTTGAGCGTCGGAGTGTCATTGCAGGTACTACCCCCCATTGCTCCAGTCAAGCGACCCGGCTTCGGCCTTGATCCGCAAGTTCCCGATCCACCCTTCAACCCGTATCAGAGACATTTCGTACATTGGCGCCGTCTGTGGGAACCCTAGCGCCAAGCCGAGCCGAATGGGGGACGTTCTGGAGGAAACCCCCTCAAGTCAGGATAACTCCCGACCGCTTCACCCAACCCCAGAACACCAGGAAGTCACGAACCAAGCAAGAATAGCAAGTACTGTGCACCACGCGAACGATCACATCGTCACAGAACAACGACATCCTAAGAAAACTAGGGACAAAGCGGCACAGATCATCCAGGATCTTTGCCTCCGGGTCCAGGAACTCGAAGGCAAATTGACTAATAGAGAAAAACACAACAACGAACACAGAAGCCAGGCAACTTCCAGATCTAGATCTCGCCACGACAGGTCACCAACCCGGCGACACGATAGGAGAGACGGTCGCAGTACCTCACGCGACCACGGGCACGAGAAATCGCCAGAACGGCGATACAACAAGAAGCACAACCGCAGCGCTTCCCGAGATCTAAGTCGTCAACACGACTCGAACGAAGATCGGAGATACCGAAATACCAAGTGCACAATAAACGACCACATAATAATGGGAGCTACACCCTTCACAGAAAGAATCTTAAGAGCGAAACTCCCCAAAGGTTTCGACAAACCTACCGACATGAAGTACGATGGAACCAAGGATCCCCAGGAACATCTAACGGCCTTCGAGGCCAGAATGAACCTAGAAGGAGTGGCCGACGCGGTCCGATGCAGAGCCTTCCCGGTAACCCTTGCGGGGCTGGCAATCAAATGGTTCAACGCCCTCCCAAACGGATTCGTAGCCAGTTTTCACGATATAACACGAAAGTTCATGGCCCAGTTCACAACCAGAATCACTAAAGCCAAACACCCCATCAGCTTGCTGGGGGTCACCCAAAAACAAGAAAAATCCACAAGGAAATACCTCGACCGCTTCAACGACGAATGCCTAACGGTCGACGGACTCACGAATTCCGTTGCAAGCCTTTGCCTAACCAACGGACTCATGAACGAAGATTTTCGCAAACACCTCACCACCAAACCAGTATGGACCATGCACGAGATCCAGAACGTCGCCAGAGATTACATCAATGACGAAGAAGTCAGCCAGGTCGTCGTCGCCAACAAGCAGCAGCACGGTAACACCCAACACGGCAACTCGGCTTCTCGCCATAACCCACCACCCAGAGAGAATCAAAAGGACCATCCCAGACTGACAAATACAAGCCGACCACCAAGAATAGGCAAATTCGCCAATCACACGCCCCTAACAGCACCAATTACCGAGATATACCACCAAATAGCAGATCGAGGCATCATTTCGAAAGCCCGACAACTCAAAGAAAGGACGGGAGGCAGCAAAACCCTCTATTGCGACTACCACCGAGGTTACGGTCACAAAACACAAGATTGTTTCGATCTTAAAGATGCCCTCGAGCAAGCCATACGAGACGGCAAACTCCCAGAATTTGACAAAATCATCAGAGAACCAAGACGTACGGAAAGAGACAGGTCGCCGAAAAGAGAAGGGCGTAACCCGAGAACTCAAAAGCAACCCCCCAGGGAAAGCCCAGAGGAAGACCCGACCATCATAGTAAACGTCATCACAGGCAAGGACGTATCGAGCAAATCAAAACTAACAATGAAAAAAGATCTCAAAGTAATGGCTGTCAGAAACCAAACTCCAACCACTGCGGCCGACAACACGATAACCTTCTTACCAGAGGATTGCCAACACGGCACCTCGGCCGAAGATGCCCCTTTCGTCATCTCGGCCAGAATCGGAACAGGACTAGTACGAAGGATACTGGTGGACACCGGGGTAGACTCAAACATCCTCTTTCGAGGAGCCTTCGACAAACTCGGGCTTCATAACGACAACCTCCAAACACACCGCAACGGTGTCATGGGACTCGGAGACAACTTTCTCAAACCAGATGGCTCAGTCACCCTTCCCATCACCATAGGAACGAGCAACCAGAAGAAGACAATCCTATCGGAATTCGTAGTCCTAAAAGACTCCACAGCCTACAACGTGATTCTCGGAAGAAAAATAATCAATGACTTCTCCGCAGTCATCTTTACCAAATACCTCCTCATGAAGTTTAGAACCGACGACGGCTCCGTCGGTACCATCCACGGGGACCGGGAGGTCGCAGCCGAATGCGACAAAACCAGCCTAGCTCTAAGAAAGAAATCCTGAGATGCGGCCGAGGTATTCCTAGCCGACCTGGATGCCCGCCAAGACGACCAACCCAGGCCAGAGCCAGAAGGAGACATGGAAAAGCTACAAATAGGGCCAACCAAGGAGGAATACACCTTCATTAATAGGAACCTCCCATATGATCTTAAAGAAGAACTCTCCCAACTCCTGAAGCAAAATAGAGACTTGTTCGCATTTACACCAGCCGACATGCCAGGAATAAACCCCGACCTTATGTCCCACCGGCTAGCCGTGGACCCCAAGGCTAAACCAGTGACACAAAGGAGATGAAAAATGTCATCAGACCGAGCCGCCGAGGTCAAAAAGCAAGTTAAAGCCCTACTCGAAGCTAACTTCATCAGGGAACTCCCCTACACGACATGGCTAGCCAATGTCGTACTAGTGAAAAAATCTAACGGGAAATGGCGAATGTGCGTCAACTACACGGACCTCAACAAAGCCTGCCCGAAGGACGCCTTTCCCTTAACAAACATCGACGGATTAGTAGATGCCGCATCCGGCCACCGATACCTCAGCTTCATGGACGCATATTCCGGCTACAACCAGATCCCGATGCACCGACCAGACGAAGAAAAAACAGCGTCCATCACCCCGGACGGGACATACTGCTACACAGTGATGCCCTTCGGCCTAAAAAACGCTGGAGCCACCTATCAAAGACTTGTCAACAAGATATTTCAAAACCTATCCGGAAGCAAACTAGAAGTCTACATAGACGACATGCTCGTCAAGACTGAATCCGGCGAGCAACTCACCAACGACCTCAAGGTCATAATGAACACCCTACGAAAGCACCAAATGCGACTCAACCCGGCAAAATGTGCCTTCGGGATGGAGGCAGGGAAGTTCCTCGGCTTTATGATCACGCAACGCGGAGTTGAAGCAAACCCAGAGAAATGTCGCGCCGTCCTCAAAATGACAAGCCCAAAAACCCTTAAAGACATCCAAAAGCTCACCGGCCGATTGACGGCGTTATCACGCTTTCTCGGGGTATCGGCTCAAAAAGCGATCCCTTTCTTCAAACTAATGAAAAAAGGGGCCCCTTTCATGTGGGAGACGAAATGCGAAGAAGCGTTCCAACATTTCAAGAGAGTCTTAGCGGAACCACCAATCCTCGCCAAACCCCAGACAGGAGAAACACTCTACCTGTACCTCTCCATAACGGAGGAGGCACTCGCAGCAGCACTCATCCGTGAAAACGAGAAAAAAGAACAAAAACCCGTATACTTCATAAGCAGAGTCTTACAGGATGCGGAAGCTCGCTACTCACGCTTAGAAAAGCTAGCTTTCGCACTCCTTACAGCCTCCCGGCGCCTACGACAATACTTCCAGGCTCATTCTGTGACGGTCCGAACCGACCAAGCGGTCAAGCAGGTACTACAAAAACCCGACCTAGCGGGCAGAATACTAGCATGGTCCATTGAACTATCCCAGTTCGATATCAAGTTCGAACCCTGATACGCGATCAAAGCACAAGCCATGGCCGACTTTATCGCCGAAATGACACCAGGAGACTCCACCCCCGAATCATGGAAACTACACGTTGACGGCTCCTCGAACATCACTTTCGAAGGCGCCGGAGTCATTCTCGAAAGCCAAAACGGAGTCATGATCGAACAGTCAGTACGATACGAATTCCCATTCTTAAACAATCAGGCAGAATACGAGGCCCTCTTGGCAGGCCTAGCCCTAGCCCGGGAAGTCAGAGCAAAGGTTCTAGAGGTAAATACCGATTCACAGGTAGTCAGCTCCCAAATTAACGGAGACTACCAGACACGAGATCCCCGACTCCA
Organism: Arachis ipaensis; assembly: GCF_059453495.1. NCBI lineage: Eukaryota > Viridiplantae > Streptophyta > Magnoliopsida > Fabales > Fabaceae > Arachis > Arachis ipaensis. The sequence goes on from NC_142440.1 coordinate 123,742,936, forward strand.
ACAATACCTTGCCAAGGTAAACAAACTAAAAGAAGGATTTGAGCACGTTACCATACAGCACGTTCCTAGGGAACGAAACGCCAGGGCAGACCTACTTTCCAAACTAGCCAGTACCAAACCAGGACACAGTAACAAATCGCTAATCAAGGAAGTCGTTAAGTCACCCTCCGTGTCAACGACAACCAACGCTCATCTGACATCCTCGAACCAGGGATCTTGGACCTACCCTATCCTACAATACCTCCTCGACGAAACACTGCCGCCGGATCCCAAAGAGGGAAAACGAATAAAAAGGGAAGCCGCCAACTATACCGTTGTCGCGGGACAGCTATACAAACGTAGATTCTCGTAACCCCTGCTCAAATGCATCGAACCTGAGAACACGGAGTACATACTCCGCGAAATCCACGAAGGTTGCTGTGGCCACCACGTCGGAGGCAAAACATTAGCCAAAAAAGTCATCAGGGCGGGCTACTTCTGGCCCACGGTTATCCGGGATTCCATACAAATAGTCAAAAGCTGCGACAAATGCCAAAGGCACGCCAATATCCACCAAACCGCCCCACACCAGCTCAGCATCATATCGGCAGAACGGCCATTCGGCACCTGGGGGATTGACCTCGTCGGACCCTTCCCTACAGCACCCGGTCAACTCAGGTACCTCATCGTCGCCATAGACTACTATACCAAATGGATCGAAGCCGAACCCCTGGCCTCCATAACGGCAACCCAATGCCGAAAATTCCTCTGGCGACAGATCATCACCCGATTCGGGATCCCCGAGATCATTATCTCGGACAACGGAACCCAATTTGCTGACAAAAAGTTCAGAGAATTTTTGGAAGGGCTACGTGTATCTCACCGTTTCAGCTCGGTAGAATACCCCCAAACAAACGGACAGGTGGAATCCGCAAACAAAATAATCGTCAAAGGACTCAAAAAGCGGCTCGACGAAGCCAAAGGACTATGGGCCGACGAACTCGGATCGGTCCTATGGTCATACCGAACCACACCTCAAACGACCACAGGAGAAACACCTTTCCGATTAACATACGGGGTGGAGGCGGTCATCCCGGTAGAGATCGGAGACCCAAGCCCCAGAAAAACAGTCGAAGGTAACGATGAGGGAGCAGAACGAGACCTCATTGACGAAGTAAGAAGCATAGCCCATCTCAGAGAGCTAGCCCTAAAACAGATAATCAGCCTAAGATACAACCACGGAGTCATCCGGCGAGAATTCGCAACTGACGACCTCGTCCTACGACGAAACGACATCGGTCTCCGACCCCAGGAGAGGGAAAACTCACCTCCAACTGAGAAGGACCATACAGAATCAAGGCTGCAATCGGAAATGGAGCATACAAACTCGAACGGCTCAACGGCAATGAAGTCCCGAGGACATGGAACGCCGCCAACTTACGACAATACTACACTTAGACCGACCTCGCTAGGTCACCCCCTTTCTTTTTTGGTTATCGTCTTTTCTTCACTTATCTTCCCATTTTTAACGAATCTTAAAATCTTTTTTAATTTCGCTTAAGTATCAATCCCAGGTACTCTTTCCCGCCACACACGGAGGGTTTTAACGAGGCCCACCCATCAATAAAATTCCATTAAAAGCTATCCCTATATTCTTTATTTTTTAAGTGTCCCAAATACGAAACAAAATCACGGCCACGACTGGGGGACCGATCACCCTATCCAGGCCCAAAACACGGATATCCACGAAAATCCGACCACACGACGGTCCGATCATCCCAAACAGGGAGTGAAATAAACTAAAAAACGGAATAGCTTTAAACGGAATATACAAAAGAGGCCCGAACGGCCGAAAAAGTCGTTAAACGAAACCCGAAATTACGAAGTCACGGTTACACGGCCCACGGCCAAACCAAAATATCCAAAAAAACAAACCAAGTCTAAAAGCAAAAATTCAAAATTACAAGAGATAAAGCTACTCGAGGTCGACTATCTGGCCATCACGAACGGTCTTGAAAGCTCCCATCACGGACACATCCACACCCGGAGCCAACACCAGGGCCTGCGCCTTCATCGTCTCCTCAGTGGCGGTAATCGCATCCTTGGCATCAGCCAGCAACTCCGTTTTCTCCCTCTTCAAGGCAGCAACCTCGGCCTTCAGAGCCTCCAACTCACCAAGAAGCACGGCAGCCTGGGAACCCGCATTAGAAGCCTTTTTCCGCTCCTCACCCAGTTGGGAAAGAAGTGAAGTCTCGACCTCGGAAAGCCAGAGAATCTCTGCCTCGGCTTCCTCAGAAGACTTCACTACTTTCTCCCTCGCAATCTCGGCAGCCTCAAGCTTCTCCTTCAGCTTAACCATCTCAGCCTGAGAATGGCGGAGTTTCTTATCCAACAAACTAACTTGAGCCATCACAGGCTCAGCCTTCCGAACAACGACGGTAGACCGAAGAAGGGCACGATACACCGACTTGGCCTGGAACAAAACATCGCAGCCATAAAAAAATGGCTCCGTACCAGGCATCAAGTGTTGATCGATAAACCCCAGGGCATCGAAACAACGGTCCATCACACTAGGCACCAAACCCTCTTCCTCGAAAGTCTCGCTGCTCGGATCATCAGGCCTTTTTCTCTTCCGAGAAGCCTCAGCAGCCGTCACCACGACGACTTCAGGCGAATTCGCAGGACCAGGAGAAACTTGAGCGTCGGCCCGCGCACCCGAAGAAATCACCTCCTGAGAAACCGGCTGAGAATCCACGGCAGGATTGGAGACAGGGGTAGAAGGAGACGAAGACCCCTCCTCCCGACCCATCGCTGCCTTCAACCTTGCCAGAGAAGTCAGCCCACCAGCCATCTCAACTGAAAGAAACCAAAGAAAAATCAAGTTACAAAGTCGGGAAAACAAAACATAAAAAATCGAGAAAGGGACAAGGCACACACCGATATACACCCGACAAGCCTCGGGATCCCCCATGACATCTCGAGGATTCAACGGACGCTCACCAAACAAATGCCACAAAACGTTGGCAACGTCCTTATCCTCCTGAGATAAACCGTCATAGGTGAACTTAGTCAGAACCGACGGTCCAGCACGGAAATTCCAGTATGTCGAAAACCGGCGTACGCCCTCCGGCGACAGCCAAAACGGATGATGCCCCTGGATGGGGCGCACCTTAAAATACTCCCTTTTGAAACCGTGAAAGGAATTCTCAAACAACCCAAAAATTCGGCGATGAGGCTGAGCACGAAATGACATATATCCTTTCTTATGCTTCCCTTCCTTAGTCGGGAGAGTGCATAAGAAAAGAAAAAGAAAAACAGGAACAGAAGCCGGAAGATCGAGATACCGGCACACCAACTCGAAAGACCGCACGGCAGCCCAACTATTCGGGTGAAGCTGAGACGGCGCCACGGAACACCGACTCAGCAAATCCTGAACAAATGGCGAGAAAGGAAACCGCACGTCGAGCCGAGTGAACATCGACTCGTAAACCCACATCCAGTCCGGAACAGTGGGCGAATGAAGGTTCAGATAACAGACGCGCTCGTCGGCGTCCGGGAGGACGAGCTCGTACCGCCCCTCCTCATCACCACCACCACAAATCGCCCCCTGATTACGGAGCCGTTGAAGATCGTCCTCCGTCATCCGTGACGGAACGCCCCACACATCGCTAGTCACCCAAGTATAGCCAGTGGGAACGCCCCTGGAAGGGGCTATTGGGGCACCCACACCCTCATTTCTCCGCCGGTGCATACCTAAAACAGGGAGGAGCACCACCATCAGCCTACTAACCCTATACAGAAGCAAGGCAAAACCTACCGCCACTACCAACCCACACGGCGGTGCTCAGCCCCTCCAAAGACTCGAAAACCACCTCCCAAAACACAAAACACGGTCCAAAAACGAAAGCAGCAAAGGAAACAGGCAGAACAAGACATGGCAGAAACAGAACAAACAGATACACCATAAAACGAAAAGAAGAAAAGCGAAAGAGACCAACCTGATAATGCAGAAAGTGAGCCTGGAAAAAGCTTGAGAAAGTTGACAAAAACGGCACCGAGAGGAATCCACAGAAGGAAGAAGAAATTATCCAAGAGAGAAAAACAAAAGAAAATGAAGTAATAGAGGGAAGTGAAGTGATAGAGGGAAGAGAAAGCGGAAAGCCAAAAAACGGTTTCGAAAAGAGGGCAGAAATAACGCAAATACCCCTGAAAAGCAAAGGAAACATAAGGGTAATAAAGGAAAAACGCCCCCTCACAATAAATGCCCCCTCGAAAAGAGAAACTAATAAAATCACGCCTCGAAGAACGCAACGGGCGCAGCAGACACGGAAGAGTCATGACAGACCAAAACGGTCAGACGTATCTTCCACGAAACAAAACCGAGGCACCAACCTCCTCTCAAAAACGACCACTCGAGAAAAGCCAAAGAGGCCTAGCCCACGGTAGGAATAATATCTCCCAGCGACAGACCGACCTCGCTCGCTCTCCCGCTGCGGGGACAACTGTTACGGATCTGAACCACAGATCCCAGACCCGGGACTGCACCCAACCTCGGCTTCCCGGGTCCAAACCGCACCTCGCTCAAAAGGCCCAAGAACCGGCCCTCCAGAGCTCCTAACCGACTTTCGAATTCAAACGTCTCCCTTATCTTAGCCAAATAAGATAAGATAAGATAAGATAAGATACTCACCAACACCTATAAATTGAGGACCCAAGTCCCTCCAGGTATTCATTCATTCCTCACACTTTCTACCTCTTAGATCCATTCTGACTTGAGCATCGGAGTGTCTTTGCAGGTACCACCCCCCATTGCTCCAGTCAAGCGACCCGGCTTCGGCCTTGATCCGCAGGTTCCCGATCCACCCTTCAACCCGTATCAGAGATATCTCGTACAATATTATTCAGATATTTACATGTATTCTAATGACTAATTTTTAATGTTCATTAGCACTCAACAAATTCAGTGTTTACGATATCTTTTGAATTTTTAGATTTCTATTACAGAAAATTCTAAAGATCAACAATTATATGTAGTCTGATAAGGGAAATCCGAGTCATGTGTAGAGAGTTGTGACCATCCGCCTAACAACCAGACAACTAGCAAAACAAGCACACTCAACCACTTCACAAGGCGACAAAGTTTTCAGTTTTTAAAACCGACCACCATATAGTAGAACCAATAATAACAATAAAATAATTATAATTATAATAAATTTAACCAAAATGTTTCATAAAAAAATTAGATAACGGAATGAAAGTGAAATTTTGTTTAATGTATAAGAAACTTCAAAATTTTACATTTTTTAAGTTTTTATGTAAAATTTTAAATTTTAGTATTTTTAAAATATGTGTTTGACACATTTTAATAAGACTCTAAGTCATCATTTCAATCATTTGTTTTAAAATTAAGAATATATTCCAATTAATTATATTTTCAAATATATTATATACAGCTAGAGTTAATATTTAATTTAGCCTTTAAAATTTAAAGTTAGGCTCAAATTAAGTTTTAAAATTTTAGTTTGGCCTTTATAATCATAATTCATATTAATTTTTGAGTTGATCTCTATTACCGCGTGCTGATTTGGTATATTAATTAGTCGCGATTTGGATTCTTCATTTAAGTTTCATATGGTCGAGGCCTATTAAAACTTTTAGAAGGTTGACGGCGCTGCTTCCGAAATCTCAAATTTCACGAATTAAACTTGTTATTATCGTTTTTGTGAGGATGTTATGCAAAGTTAACTAAGCTTTTAAACACTCTAGTAGATCTCACTCACATAAAATCTAGGTGAAGAGTCTAAATCATGACAAGTTAATGGGTAAAATTAACATAACATTAATGGAGATAAGCTCAAAAGTTAACAAGAGTTATTACTGTTGTAAATTTTGAAATTCAAATTGAATCAATTATAAGTTTAGGAATTATTTTAAATTCAACCTTAAATTTTAGGTGTCAAATTGAGTATTACTCTACGTAGTTATTATAAAAAAAATTATTTGTTTAATAATACAAATTGTCGAGAATGGTTTTCAATATTTTGAAGAATAAAATACAAATATATTTGTTTATTATACATATTCTTGTGAATAAATTTTTTATTTCAAACTATTCCAAATAAGTGTGTAGTAATTTTTGCAAATTAATTTGTTATTAAAGGTTAAAAAATAAAAAAATAAAATATTTTAAACTCTAAATTTTAAATTTAAATTATTAATATAGAACATAATAAATACAAAATTAAAATTTATTTAATTAACAAAAAATATTATACTGCTTACTTATGAAAAGTATTTAAAAGTAAGTTTTCTCAATATGAACCGAAAGAACTATTTGATAAGAAATATAGTAAATAAAGATGTAATAGTAATTGTACATATCAAATACCTAATTTTATAATAGAAATAAAAATTTTAATTTTTGACACAGAATTATTGTTTTTTTTTTAAAGACAAATTTTATTGGTGCAATAAAATAAAAAACTCATTTTGAGCTTACAGCAACAGAAAAACAAGAATTTTTCAACTAAACAAAAGTGCTAGATATTAACTCCTAATTAAGATAAGAAATGTTACTGAAGGGCGTGAAAAGGGTAAAGTGAAAAAAAAAGAAGAGTTTTTGACTTTTTGACTTTTTGGAGAAGGAGCTTCGTTCTTGGAGTTTCATCAATAGAGGTTAGCCACTGCTTCCAGAGTTCCGAACCTTGCAATAGCTATTACTTCTTGAGGAGAAATGACTTTGGCTTCGAAGATTCTCAAGTTTCTCATCTTCCAAATCTGCCAGGTTAGTATAGGTTAGTATTGCTGACAAATGAGTTTCTTTTTGCATTTGCCTTCTCCCTTTGAGTTGTTCTTAGAGCCATAACCACCATCTCCATGTTTTTGTTTTTTGGTTTATCAAGGGAAGGCTTGCTATTTTTCAAGCATTCTCTGATTTCGGGCATTGGGTGAGGCAGTGGAGAGTTGATTCCACTGTAGCATCATATCGATTGCAGATTGGGTTCACCATTTGGATTCTAGAGTGCAATCTTTCTTTGACTGGTAAGCCTTCATGCATTACTTTCCATAGAAAAATTTTAATTTTGGACTGGCATTTCAACTTCCAAATTAAACTCCAGATTTCTCTCCTTCTGCATTGTTCCGACAAAAACTCAACTAATGCATGCTAGAACTGAAAGGCCAATGTATATCCAGAGACAACCGAGTAGCATTCATTCTTCTCTTTATTCCAGGTAACTATATCTTCTGTTGTTCTGATGCTTGTGTTTATGATTGCCTGCCCTACGCTTTGTGTGAATGTTGAGGTGATTAGCTCTTGATTCCAATTTTAATCTGGTAGGACTAGTTCAAAAACCCAAATCGGGTAATTGTGTGAATGGTTGAGATATTGAATTTTATTTGGTTGAATTTGCTTTATCTAGTTGTCCTCTAAGATTTTAACTGAATGTCCCCTTCCAATCTTCCAAAAAATACTTTTCTCCAAAACTTTTCTACTTTCCAGAATACTTTTCCAACCCCAAGATCGATTATTACCTATTTCTGCGCGTATGAAGGTTGAAAATTTAAAATATCTGCTTTGATAGACATTGTAAATTAGAGTGAGGCCGAAAGATCAACCTTCATCCCTGTTTTCCTAACATAGCCAAGTTAAAAGTCCTAAGATCCTTAAAATTTAGACCACCTTGGTTCTTTGGTCTACAAGCAATCCGCCAATTAATCCATTGCATGTTTTTCTCTGCGTTCCTTTGGCCCTAGAAAAATTGCATTATTGACTTTTGGATGTCCTCTAATAGTGTCTCGGAGAGCTTAAAGCAGCTCAGTATGTATAGAGGCACTGCAGTTGTCACTGCTTTTATTGAAACCTCTCTGCCACTAGTTGAAAGCAAAGCTCGCTTCCAATGTTGTAATTTTTGCAAAACCTTGTCTTTGACAAAATTAAATGTCTCTTTTTTCGATCTATTGACCACTATTGGAAGTCCTAAATCTTGTTCTGGCATCCAACATGTGGTATAGATAACAGGGCAGCCAACTGATCATGGACTGATAGAGGAGTGTTCTTGCTAAAAGAAACAGAAGACTTATCTAAATTTATCATCTGACCACTCACTTCTTCATAGTCTTTAAACAACTTTAATAAACTTTCGCAATCTTTCATTGTCGCCTTACTAAACAAAATAGAATCATCTGTAAAGAATAAATGACTGACCTTAGGGCATCTGGAATTCAGTCTCAAATCAGAAAATTCTAGCCTCCGTTCTCCTCTGTGGAGCAGACGGAAAAAACCCTCTACACAGAACAAAAATAGATAGGGGGAGAGAGGATTACCCTGACGTAATCAGGCTTAACGGAGTTGGCTTTCTATCTCTTTGGTATTTTTTCTCTGGCTGTTGGTTAGAATTTGGGTTCTGGTTCTCTTTTTGGGAGCTGACCCTCCTTCCAAATTGTTCAACTCTGACCCAATGTTCCCATTTTTCTTCCTCAACCTTCCCTGCCGGTAAATCCTCAAGGAATTTGCTGCATCCGTGAGCCTCGTGTCCCAAGAATCCACAATAGTAACAAAATTTTCCTATTCTTTCATATTTTGACTTGCAGTTTGATCACCTTCTTATCTCCCCCTGCAATCTTCATCGATCTTCGCAATAGTTTTGTGACATCCAATCCAATCTGAACTTTAATTATTTGCTCCTCTTTTCCTCTTAAAATAAATAAGTCAACATCCATCACTTCTCCCCATCACTCTCCCCAACTTCCTACCTAATTCTTTCGTTTTACAATGTTTCAATAAATCCCACAACTGAATCCATATAGGCACTTGTAAGAATTCAGTTTCCACAATTGAATCTTCTCCTTTCCATCTCTTTAAGTTGAGAATATAATTTTAAATAGCTAAGGAGCTCCATTCTCAATCCTAATCATCTCAATCTCCTTTTCAAAGAAAAATTGAAACACATTGCCACCATGATCCAAAACTTTGAAGCCCACCGGCTGTCTCCAGATCGCAAGTAGAGCAACCTCTAACGTACCAGCACTGAACTTATGATCAGCCATTAATCTCCCAACTAGAGTTCTTGTACACTTCTCCAAACCTTTCTTTATATCCTCCTCCCCAAATTCAATAATTTGATCTTCCTCCAGTACCTTCAATACTCCTCCTAACTCTTGAAATACAGCAGATGTTGCCATTATCAATTCGTATGAAACTTACTCAAAAAAAATTTAATAAGGATTAACCTCAAAAATTCTAGTAGGGCACTTTTTAAAAAATCCTAGCAACATGACACTTTAAAAATTAAAAATATACAAATGAAAGTAAATTATTGTTAGAAGTAACTTATTCTTAGTAAATTATTTTATTTAATTTTTCAATTGTATTTATTTATTTGGATAATTATTCAAATAATAATAGTATAAAAAAATATTTTTATTAATATAACGATATATAATTAGATATATATGTACAAATTTTAGGTATATTAAATTAAATTTTAAAAATTATATTTTAAAAAGAATAAAATATTAAAATTATTTCAATTAAGCGGCAGCTAATAATTGCATTTGTAAACACAGACAGGGCAAAGGCCTATCACCACGTGTCAAAATCCTACAGGAGAAGTATTCAGTGACCTTAAGTCCTCAACAACCACAAATTCCAGGTTCGAGAAATGACCTGTTCCCAGTAAACTGGTCCTACCATTTACAGAGCATCTCATGACTCAGCCATCCCAATCTTTTTTTGCTTTTTGTCCCACGTGGAATCACCATTCCCTATTTCCCTCGCTCCAACCATTTTTCTTATTCCAATCTTAATTTTTATTAATAAGAAATAAAAAAATGCGAAAAAATTAGTAAAATTTATTATTTTTTATTAATATTATTAATTATTAATCTAATTTTTTATTTTAATAATTTAATAATATAATTTTGATTTATATTTTTAAATATTATTAATTAATAATTGATAAAAAATAATAAATTTTATTAATTTTTAAAATAAAAAAATAATTTTATTAATAAGTGATTAAAATATCAAAATATAATATTTAATTATTTTATGATATAACTATTTATAGATTTAATATTATTAAAGCTTTAAAATATTTTTATTCTTATAAAAAAATATTTTATAGTTTCTAAATAAAAATTTAATTAATATTATTCAAATAAGATATATAATATTGACCTCTAAATAATTTTTTTTATTTTTATGTTAACTATTACCTATTGGCTATTGTTGTTTAAAATTAATTAATATTTCAATTAATAGTTTGTAATTTTGTATATTATTTTTCGTTAGTTTCGAGGCTTTTTCTTTCTCATAATTAATTAATAATCGATAAATTTAATTTTTAACATTATCGTTCCACATCTGTCCTTGTTGTTTCTTCCTCTATATATCCCTCGCCCCTTCCTTACAAATTTCTCTCTTTCCAGTAGTCACTGTTTTAGGTGCACCTTCTCAAATTGAAAACCATCATTTATTTTTCTCAAAAACCCCAAACATACAGAAAAATAAAAAAATATAAAAAATGCAAGTTCCATTGATAGACAGGCTCAACGATCTCCAAGCAGGTCTCAGTACACTCCAGAACCCATCGTTCCCTTCTCAGATCACTTCAACCTCCATCGCCGGAATCCAATCTGTTTCCATAGCTTACAGTTTCTGCAAATGGGGCGCTTTGATTCTCGCTCTAGTCGCCACCGTTGGCGGCATATTCAACAGAGTCACCATCTTCATCATCAGGTTCCGCAACAAAGCCCCTTCACTTCCCTCAATCTCGTTTAGCTCCGACGATGATTACACAAGCTCCGACAACGACGATGCCATTTCGGACTTGTCATCGTCGTCGGAGTTTGAAGACGGACACGAAAATGAACTCTCCGTGTTTTCCAGTTTTCAACGAGTGAACGAGTATTTTCGAGTGAGAGGCGCAAATGGAAACGACGTCGTCGATGAGGACGATGTTCAGAATCAAAACGACAACACTTGGCTTAAACGACGTCGTAGCATTGGTGATATTTTTTCCCTTTCGGAAATCGCCAACAGCAAGAGCGTCGTGAAATTGTGGGACAGCATAGGGTTTGGATTGGGTCTCGATTTCGATGATTACGAAGAGAGGCTGGACGGCGTCGTTTCGGGTTACGACATCCACGATGAGCCGTCGGGTTCCACGGCTGCAGCGTCGCGCTCTGTGGTTCTCTCCGCCGGAGAGGGCGCGCGTGGTAATTTGGCGGTTAAGATTTGGGACACGCGCCTCAGGAAACGGAAGCCGACGGTGGTGGCGGAGTGGGGCCGGAGCGTGGGAAAGAATGTGCGGGTTGAATCTGGCGGCGTTCAGAAGGTTTACGTCACTGATGAAGGCCGTTACGGCGTTACGGTTGGTGACATGAGGAAAGTGTTGACGCCGTTAGGCAACGTAACGGAATCTGATGCGGATACTTGGTGGGATGCTGATGCTGTTATTGTCTCGGACGAGCCGTATTTGGGTAGTGATGACCATTCAATGTTGAGGACAAGTTAAATAAATGCGATTTCTGGTTGGTGCATATTGTTTAATGGGAAGGGGGAAAAAAAAGAAAAGAAAAAAGAAAATAATGGCACTATTGGATATTTTCTTGAAATTTTTCTAAATGTATTTGTATTATTTGATTAATTGTAAATTGAGTAGTATGTGTATAATTGTCAATTGACTAGGTCGTTTAATTTACACAACCATATTTTACGCGTGTGGTTTTTGGGGAAATCTCTTGCGTGATGCGCTTGGTTTAAAACAGGCGGTCTTAATTCAATAAAGTTAGTTAGTTCCCGTGTAAGCTTTAATGTTATGTTTCATTGGATCAAGTATCTCTACTAAAAATGTTGATAAAATCATTAAAATGTCTGAATGAGGGATTAATTACTTTTAAAATTTTTAGTAATTAAATTTAACGAAGTCATACCATATGTATATTTATGTATATACTCTTTTTCTTTGTATACATTTTTTTATCTTTTCATTCTTAACCTAAACTTTGAATCAAGGAAAAATTAGTATAATAAAATTATTAAAAGAACTTCTATTAAAATTATTAAAAAGGATTAATTTTTGAAATATTTAGAGAGAAGGATCAAATTTTTTTAAAAAAGATAAATATACTCTTAAATTATTTATTTATTTATTTATTTATTTTTTTGTAAATTTGTGTAATGTGTATTGAAATTTTTGTGTTGTATGTATTTTGTTGGTTGGATATCAATATTTTAGACATGTATATACGTATTTTGTTAGTTTTATGTTAATATTCTAGGCATGTGGCCCTTTAAAAATTTATGTTATGTGCATTAAAATTCAAATAGAAAAAGACGACGACCACGTTGACGTCGACGAATGATAATGACGGAAGAAGAAGAGGAACAAAAAGAAGTAATAGCGACAATGCATATGTACATATATTTGAAAAAGAAGCACGTTGTGACTTAATTAAATACTTAATTTAAAAGAACTTGTACGCCTAATTTTATTGTATTTTTTTGGAGGATGGGAGGGAAATAGCTAAGGTCACTAACAATAACCTAGGACTTGGAGAGTGAAGAACAATTAATAGAGAATAGAAAAATAAATTATAAATAACACAACTCTAACTAATAAATCCTTAGTTGTAATAAGAAAAATGTACAGATAGAATCATACCTTGTTAATTGTACTCTTCATTCTTTTGGTTTTATGAATTCAGATCTTCTCAATTATGCACTTATGTTATGCAATAGGTTTTATTTTAGCTATATTATTACAACATATTTGATTATATTGTGTTGTTCTACACTTAAACGAAAAAGTTAAATCCTAAAATTCTATAATTCTACACTATAATTCTGTATTTCTATAAATTTGCATTAAAATTTTATAATTATGCTCTAAAATTGTTTGATTTTGCACTTAGAAATTAAAATTCTGCATTAAAATTTGGCAATTATGCTCTAACATTGTTAAATTTTTTTCTTAAACAATAGAATTATGTAATTCTGCACTTTGAAAATAAAATTATATAATTTTACACTAAGAATATAATTATGCAATTCTGCATTAAAAAAATCAGTAGAACAAAAGAAAACAATCTTACGTTCTATAAAATTTTCAATACGTATAAATTCATTAAAAGTCAAAGATCCAACAAACAATTGTGCAGTAGCAAACTAGACCATTATAATTCTTCTATGCTACTATTTCTTGTAATTCATTGTACAAGTACATTGCAAAACACGCAACAGTAGTTAAGTACCAAAAAAAAAAAAAATCATCATAGGGTAATTGAGATTGAGAGAAATGAACAAGATGTTAAGTGAGAATGTTGATGATTATGAGATTGATAATGAGAATGATGATGATTATGAGATTGTTTATTTGAGTTTGATTCTGATTTTAATACATCTGTATAGGTAGATGTGTAAAATTCACAAAATTAATAAATAATTAATAAATAAATAAATTATTGTTTAAAAAAAATTAAAAAATAGAATTGTATAGTTTAATGAGATAGAACTAATTAAAATAAAAATTTTGACATTAATTTTAAAGAATTTGATCCAAGATTGGGTCGAACGGACTAAATCGAATAAATCGGGCCTATATTGGACCCAAGGTCCAACCGAACACCCATTTAAGTGAAGAGCTTCGGCTCTTCCTCCCCAAACAAAAGGGGAATCACGTTGAAGCAAACGGGAAAGGAGAGTGAGAGCTTAATCCCTTGTCCAACTTCAATCTTTCATATCTTTTGATCCGGAGCTCCGATTGACGAGTCGTCAGCGGCCACGCGTTCGTCTCAAAATTCTCTACAAAATCCATTAATTAATTTGGTAAGAAAATCTCAATCCCACTCTCAGTATCTCCTTCACAAATTTGAAAATTTAATGTTTGGGTGTTGAGATTTTTAGTTGTTTTGATGTTCTAGGGTCAAATTAACTAGAGAAAATAAGTGAGTCTTGCTCAATTGATGCATAAATAAGGTAAGAACCTCAAGCTCTTGTTGATTTGTAAATTAGCAAGCTTGAATATTGATTATAGTGATATGTTATGGGATTAGATTGAATATTGTTGATTTGGAGTACATTGATGATGTTAGGAGCTTGAATATTGGACCTTGATGGCTGAGATTCGGTTCGGGGAGGTTTTGAGGCTGTGGACTCTTGAGAAACGTTGACCTTGAAGTGTCTTTGGATTTTAAGAAAAATCGGCTAAAGGTACGGTTTAAGTTTCATTTAGGTACCGTGCGGTGTGATGTGAATTCCTAGGTTAGATGCTCCTAGAACTAAGCTTGAATGGTATATTTGAATATATTGATATATGTATGTGAATATTGAGGATTGATTATAAGATTGCTTATGAGTTATGTTGTGTTGGTTGAATGTGAATTATTGTTGTGTTGGTTAATGATACGAGTATAGTGGAAGGTTGATGAGACAATGTATTGAATATGATGTTGTTTTGAGTATGAACCGTTGGGGTTGAATTTGATGAGTTTGGATGACGATGGGTTATGAAATAAATGAAAATTGTTTAGGTATATTTTGGGACAGGAATTGATTTGATTGGTAATGTTGTGAAGCATGGAATTTTGGGAAATAAGTTAGGAAGTTGTAGAAATGGAGGTTTATGATTTTGAATGAAAACTTGATTTTTGATTGAACTTCGGCAAGCCATAACTCGGCTTCCGGACCTCTAATCCTTTCCAAACTTATTTCATTTGAAAATTGAGTCCGTGAAGTTTACGCCGTTTGAAGAACGGATTAAAAATGATTTCTAACAAAAGAGTTATGCGCATCAGAAGTTGGCTGAGAAAAAGAAATTTCTGCAATACTTAGCAACTTTTTGGGAATTCTAAAGGGTTTGAGTACGTGAGGTCACACCCAACGCGGCCGTTTGGTTCGGCCAGACGTGCTTGTGTATGTGGGCGCATTCACGTGACGCGAGAAATCCTTTCGGACCAAGGAGACTTGTAAGACCTAGAACTTTTGAAAAGTCTTATTATGATCAAGTCTCAAATCATATAGTTATTTATAGCTTTAATTTCAGAAATTATTTTATTAAAGATAATTAAGGCAAGTTTTGATTTATTGAATTTGAGATAAGTTATGATTATTATCCAATTTTATAATTATTGGATTATTTTCTATATTTAAATTATAAAGTTGATAGTTATGAAAGTAATTTATAAAATTGATGAACAAATAGTATTTTCTATATATATTTAGAGTTGGATTTAATTTGGGTTTCAATTACCATATTGTTCCTATTTTTAATTGAAACTACAAAACTACCCCTAGCTTAACCCTAACCCTAATTTTCAAAATAGTGAAACCCTAATTCCCCAAACCCAACAGCCACCACCCCAACCCCCATCAGTAACACAAACACGCGCTGTTCCTTGAGAAACCAATGAAGGAAAAAAAAGAAAGGGAAGGCAGAAATTGGGGGAAGGGAAGAGAGGAGGAGCGGTGCCGGCGAGGAGCCCAATACCGCCGCCGCTGCGTCATCGCTGGGTTTGGAGGGAGGCCATACCTTGAGCTTGTCACCGTCGATCCACCACGAGCCGCTGCCGCAAGTCAGGCCTGAGGCGAGAGACAGAGAGCTGCCGCGAGGGAGGAAGAGGAAGGACGGGGAGATCGGGCGTTCCCAGTCGTCGTCGCCGTGCCTCCATCGCGACTGACCCGCCGCCGCTAGGGTTTGTGGTCGCCATTTCTGTGACTGCCAACAAGCACCGAGGAAGAAGGACGCCACCGGCGCCGTTCAGGGCAGAAGGAGGAGTCGTGCGAAAGGCAGACAAAGAGGGAGACTCTATCGCGCCGTCACTGCGCCAGACCACCGCGCATGAGGAGCCGGGATGCCGCTGCCCTTCCCGTCGCAGAAGAGAGAGCCCAGAGGAGAGAGAGAAGTTGCGCGATGTTGAGGGTGGGAGATGCGGGCCAGTGGCGCGTGCAGGAGCGCAACCCACTGCACGGAGCTATCGCCGCCGTTTCTGCCGCCGGCAAGCTTCGGTTAGCACCGCCGAAGCTTTTGCCCGTTTCTGTCACCGGAGAACCTCGCTTCCGTCGCCGGAGAACTCTTCTGGTAAGGGTTTTAATTGTGGTTTCTGTCCTTTTTGAATTCCAAGAATATTATAGTCACTGCGTGTTGGTTCCAGTTGTCGTCATTGGAATTTGTTGCCGCTACCGCTTGAGGTGGCTGCTGAGCTGCCGCCGAACTGGCTCGGAGACCGCCGCTGTTTCGGTTCAGCCGTTCCTTCTTCGGTTCGGTAAGCTTTTCGATTTGAAAGCCCTTTCGTTACTGTTCTGTAATCTCACGTTGAGGTTTATGGCGTTAATTGCTACAAAATTGAGTTTCGGTTATTATATGTTACGATTAGAGTTGTTATGGTTATTGCGAAAGTGGCTGGGAGCTGAGATTTTGGTTGCCGTCAGTTCAGGTTGAGGCGGAAAGGACTTTGTGAGATGTTTGGGTTATGGATTTGCGTTTTGAGGTAGGGGCGCTTTCCGAAAACTATATTTTTATATATATTGAAATTATTACATATGGATACTGAGGTGAGAGAATATGTATTTGGTGATTGTATCGGCCTTATGTATGGTTTGATTTTGTCTCGATTGTTGTGTGGCTTTGTGAAACGAAATGCTTTTGAAGTTGATTCTTTTAAAGCTTTGAAATCGAGTTTAATCCGTTGAGAATTGATTTGAGTTAATTTTCTTGAGAATGTGAAAAATAGAATACACTCTTGAATTCAGCCTGGTTTGCTTTAAATGATCTGGTTTGATAAATGATGGTTGCTGAACCGTTTCTTTAAAGCTTTAGAAATGAGTTTATTCGGCTGATAATGATTTAATTTTGAAACGATTTTCTTGAAATATCAAATTGAGATGACTGTTGGATTTGGCTTGCGTTGAACTGATTTTGAATTTTGGGCTGTTGAAAAAGATTGTGGACTGTTTTGTTGGGACCCGAACTGGGTGGCAAAGTCCAAGTTTTAGGGGAGGTGTTGCCGAAATTCCGGTAGAATCCGGGACTTTACTGAAATGTTATTCGGAAACTTATGAGTTAATGGCTTCTACTATTTTATCTGAATTATTAAGAAAGGGATGACTTATGCTTTTGAAATGAATTATTAAAAAGGAAATTGTGATTTAGTCTTGTTTCTTAAGAAAAGTATTATATTTTCCTTGTGAACAAGTTATTTAGATGAAACTTATGCTTTAAGACTGTTTTAAATGTGAAAAGGGTTTATGCCTTTGAATTTGGCTCGAGGGTTTTAATTAGAGAAGTTTCAGTGACTTTGAAAGAACCTGAATGTCTACTGACAAGTTTCATTCTAAAATATTTTGGAAAAAGTTTTAAATACTCCTTGAGTTCTGCATTTTCGTAAGATTAAAATAATTTCTGAACAGTTTGAAACGCTTTAGAATTTCTCATGGGGTTGAAGTTAGTTTTTGTCTAAGTAAAGAAAACTTCTTTGAAAAGAGTAATTGATTACATGACTCAGTTTGGCTTAGATCCTATTTTGTTGCTCAAATCAGGAAGCCATGGTTTTAATGATTTTAAGTGAATTTGAGGAAATGAGTTATGTTAATCTCCCCTAAAGACTTGGGACTCTGCCGATGAACTTTGATATAAAATCCCGTTGTTGGATGGATGATTTTGAATATTTCAAAATAAATCCTTACCTTGCCATGTTTTTGGAAGTTTTGGAAAGAGAATGCCGATGGTGGCTTTGTTTTAAAAGGAGAATCTACCTTGAGTAAAAGTGGCTTATGAGCCTGAGATGATTTGAGAAATGAGATCTTTAAAGCCAAGGCTAAAAAGAGTTGAAAATTGATTTTAAAGTGAAATAAATTGAGAAAAAGTGCTTTATGGCTTAAATGTCGATTTTATGAATTTGATGATGTTGAATGGTGGAAGTGCTGTTCTGTTATGGGTCGGAATGGCTGTGTATGATTATGAACATTGGCTGGTTATGGATTTAACCATGAGCCGGATGGCTGAGTTATTGCCATGTTACGGCGGTGCCATTATTGAATTATGACTAAGTATGAAATGCATATATGCTATTGAATGAAATGTGAATGTTGTACTTTCACTATCTGAGATACGAGTTTTCCTAGGTAGTAGCAGTGGCTAGCCACCACGTGCTCCAGGTTGAGACTTGATACTCTATTGACCCTATGTCGTAAGGGTGGTGGGGCACTGTGAAAGCCCCGGATGAGATCGCCCCCGTGAATATACACCAGTAAGGGTGTTGGATATGGATTATGATTATGATCATGATAATGATCGAGAATAACTCGAGTTGGAGATGCACGACAGAGGGACAGTCCAATGGTTAGCTATTAGGACTTGTCGGGTTGGCTATATAACCGACAGATGATATCATCAGCCACTAGGACAGGCATGCATCATATGCATCTATGTGACATTGTTTGGGTGTGCATATTGTACTTGGTTTGCCTTTGTGACTACTTGTGATTAACTGCTAATTGTTCTACTTGCAATAACTGTTTGCTTGTGCTTGCATTTTCCTATTTGTGTTTGCTACTGAGATTCTGTTGGACTGTGGTGATTAGATTGTTGGTTGGATTGTTTGGGCCGAGGGCCGTGGTTGAAATGAGATAGACCGATGGTTGGTTTTGGTTTTGTGTTCTGGTTTGGAAAAGTATGAAAGGCTATTTTGGATCAGCATAGATAAACCTTTTTGAAAGGCTTTTAATGTTTTTGAGAATTGAACGGTTCCTCTTTCAGAAAAGGTTTTCGACTTTACTTTTATTGTAAACCGTTGTTTTTGAAAAGAGGCATAAGACGGTTATTAATCACTGGTACGGTTTATCTTCACGTATCCTATTATAGTAATTCCCAAAAACCCTCTACTGAGAACCCTTTCGAGGATGATGTTCTCACCCCCCCCCCACCACATTTTTCCCCTATTAGGATATAGGCGCAGAAGTCACGAGAAGTTTATTTAGTTGTTGTTGAGATGCTCTGTATTGTTTTAGTTATGGTGTATTGAACCCTCGCCTTTATCTTGATATATGCTGTAAGAGGGATAGGATTTGTATTGGTTAATGCCGTAATATTATTTATATATATATATGGATGTACTCTTTATGAGTTTTTGTAAGTTGTATTGTATGTATGGATGTACGTTGTATAGCAAAAGTATCTTTTGGATCGGTTCTGCGGTTTAAAGTTTTAAACAGGCCCATATTTTAGTATTTAATAGTATAAGAGTCGTCGTAATGTCTAAACTATCAGAGTTGCGCAGCCGGAAGTGTGAGTTTTGGTAGTTAGGGTGTTACAAGACTCGCGTATGCGAGCAAAGGTCGTGTACGCGAGATGGGAAAAATTACACTTCCGCGTACGCAGGACATGGTTTGCATACGCAGGGTCCTATTTTTCAACAAGTTGAATTTTGTAATTTTAAACATAATTTGAAACTTCTAAACCTCTATTTCTACTCTCTAAGAGCATAGAATTGAATTGTAATGGTAATGAAAGGGGGTTGAACTAGGAAGGGATGGTGACTTAGAGGTGAAGAGAGATTTTGAAGTGGGGGATTTGAATTAAAAAGTGTGGATAAAGTGAGTAACTAAGTAATGAGGTGATGAAAATGTTGAATGAGATGTAAAGGATGATGATGATGATAAATGATGAACTTGAGATTGAATTGAGATATGAATTGATGAAATGTGAGTGTACGAGAGAGGGTATAAGGGCGGTATGATAAATAGTGAGTGTGATTGGAGAGTGTGACGGGCACTATATCCCAAGAGTGTGCTGGGCACTATATCCCTAGTAGATAGTGATTGTGGCTATGATTGATTAATTGAGGAAGTGTGGAATATTAAGATAGATATGAATGAATAAATGTGATTATGAGACATGATTGAGGGATGGCTGATATTGATGAGTATCTTGAGTTTCTCTCTATTGCAAGGCGTGTCGGACATTATATCCCATGAGTGTGGCAGGTACTATATCACGAGAGCGTGGCGGACACTATATCCCATGAGTGTGACAGGCACTATATCCCGAGAGCGTGACGGGCACTATATCCCGAGAGCATGACGGGCGCTATATCCCAAGAGTGTGGGAACACTTTATTCCGGGTAATGCGACAGATACTATATCGCATGAGTGTGGTAGCAACTATATCCCGAGAGTGTGACGGGCACTATATCCCAAGAGTGTGGAGGCATGTCAGAGAGATGATATCTGAGTTAGCTGCCGGATGTGTCGGGTTCTGGCGATATAACCGACACATGAGCTCACGGCCAGTAGGAAAGACATACATTATATGCATATGTTTGAATTGTTTGGGTTTGTTTAATTGCTTTGGTTTACCTAATTGTACATGTTTCATGATTATTAGCTAATTATCTTACTTGCCTTACTTGTGCATTACTTGTCTATATTATTTGTGTTTGTATAAAAGTTGAATTACTTGAGGGATGGTTCGGTTTTTAGATTATTTGGTTGGAAGGTAGTGAAAGTATGAAGGATATTGGATTAGAATTAGAATCCCCTATGATAGTTACTAAGTTATGGGTTGGTGAGAACTTAGGATGAATATGACGAGGTAAGAAGATTAAAATGCTTAGTGAATTTATGTTATAGTACATTGTACTTATTTGGCACTTTTACCGTATTGGGAACTCAGGGGTCAGGGGTTCTTATTCCGTATATATATTATCTGTTTTTCAGATGCAGGTCCTGGTGCTCAGTAGTGAGCTGGATTCGTCTAGAAGGTGGAGAAGTTTATTTGAATCTGTTTTGTACTTTTAGAATCTCTCCTGTTTACTTTGAAAAACCTTCAATATGATGTACACAAATGTTTATTTTGTAACTTGCCTATAGAGACGATGATGTATCTTTAAGAGAGATAGGAAATATTGTTGTCAAACTAGTTTTAAATTCTGTACCCTAGCCGGCCTAAACTTTGCAGGTCGTGACTAGTAGCTATTTACTTATGTTATATATATATATATATATATATATCTTGTCCTTATCTTATTCTTATCGCTTTATGAAATGCGCTTTACCTTTCGTCTGTTATCTATATACGAGAGTGTTTTTCGTTCGTGATTTTACTTTATTCCTTTTCAGACTTCTCGTTTACTAATTATTTCATTTAAAAAAAAACATACACACACACACACACACACACACACACACACACACACACACACACACACATATATACTTACTATTGTTCCATCTTGAGTAGTACCACCGTAATATCGTTGACATATGACTCGAGCATAAGGATGTGTATTTTAGGGTGTTACAAGATGTAGTGGCATTGATATACTTGCCCCCACTTGCTCCCAGTCGAGAATGATTTGAGATTTGTAAAATTATCTGAGTTTCGGATTTCCTTGGGTAGATGTAGTGGGTCGGTTCTACTTGCTCCAGGTTGAGATCCGAGATTCTGTTGACCCTGTGTCGCAAGTGTGGCCGGACACTTATACCTTTCTGGATGAGCTCTCACTCATGGATATATATATATATATATATATATATATATATATATATATATATATATATATATTAAATGATTATAATTTTGAGCTTGGGATGCACGCTCGCAGGGATTGTTCAATGGTTAGCTACCAGGACATGTCGGGTTGGCTATGTAACCGACAAATGATATCATTGGACATAGGGCAGGCATTCATCATTTGTATATGTTTGACTTGTTTGGGTTTGCTTACTTGTTTTGGTTTGTCTAATTGTATATGCTATGTTACATGACTATATGCTACTTGCATTATTTGTATCTACCATTACTTGTCAGTTTTGTTTGTTCTTCTACAACTGAGAGATCCCCCCATGCTGATGTTGGTTGACGCTGAGGGTTGATGCTGGTTATGATTATGATTCTGTTGAATGAAGTGTTGAGGAAAGATGGAGAATGTGGACTTAGACTTAGAATCTATGTTAGTTGCCAAGATTATGGATTAGAAATAATTTAAGCTGGACATAGTGATGTGTGGAGAATTAAGATTGTTTAGTGAGTTCATGTTGTCGTATGCAGTATTTATTTGGCACTTTTACCGTACTGAGAACACATGGGTTGGAGGTTCTCATTCTATATATATCACTTGTTTTTCAGATGTAGGTCTAGGTGCTCAGTAGTGAGATGTGCTTCATCTAAGAGATGGCAAAGATCATTAGATTTTTGCTTTATTTTGTTTAGATTCTCTCTGCTTTTGTTTTGAAAAACTTATATTATGTATTTAACTCTTTTGAAAACTTACCTATAGAGGCCTTTATGTATCTTTTAGGAGAGATAGGAGATATTGTTGTCAAACTGCTTTTATTTTATACCCTAGCCGGCCTAAACTTTGCGGGTCGCGACTAGTGGCTATTTACTTATATTATATAACTATATTCTGTCATTATCTTATCCTTCTTTACTGCTTTATCCTTATATCACTTTCGATCACGCTTTATCTTCTGTTTTATCGATATCTGAGTATTATCCGTTCGTGATTTTGTTTTACTCCTTTTCAGCCTTCTCGTTTAATACTTCCTTTCAATTATATCTATAAATATGTATTGTAATCCATCTTAAGAGTTGTACCACCTTATTATCATTGACTTATGACTTGAGCATAAGGATTTGAATATTAAGGTGTTACACAAAGCAAGCAATGCTACGAGAATATCAATAAATAGAGCAAGGAGTGGGATCCAACCCTTGAGGAGTTTGACTTGCCAGAGACTGATGAGAATGACTCAGAGGACGAGAGTCAAGCAATGGACATGGATGCAGAGGATACCCATAATGGAAAGCATAATTAGTTAGCGCACAGAGGACCATGCGACATTTAAGTGTGGAAAAAATTTCATAGCTTCACCTTTTGGTTAAAAACTTTCATTCCAAACACTTGCATATTTTACTTTTTATTATTATTATTATTATTATTATTATTATTATTATTATTATTATTAGATTTCTTTTTAGTTATTTTGCTACTTTGAGTTTTTATTTAGTTTATTTGCATATTATTTTAGTTTGTATATAACTTGTATTCTAGTTTTAGTACCATCTTTTTATTTTATATGATTTGTATATATATCTTTTTATTTTGAGTTCTTATATAGTTTATTTGCATATTATTTTAGTTTGTATATAACTTGTATTCTAGTTTTAGTACCATCTTTTTATTTAATATAATTTGTATATACATCTTTTTATTTTTAATTGTGATTGGATGAATATAGAGGATAGAAATTAGGTTTTTTTTTCTTTATGAATTTGTTAAATTGAGAATAGTAGGGAATAGAGAAAAAATTTAGAATTTTATTTTCATCCAACTAGAAAAAAAAAAATAAATCTTAGGGTACTTAGTTAGAATAATAGATTTTCCAGAAAAATAATTTTAGGACATCCTATTAACTTAAATTAGAATTTTTTTTTTCATTAAATTGCTTGAACAACGATTATGGAACATAGATTAAAGTTTGAACACACAACTTAGTAAGCCTTGAGCCTTTAATGTGTGGTTGTATGCTTTTAACTATTATTTCATTTTTGTATGTATTATTTTCTCTACAATTGTAATCTTTGACTTATTTTATTTTTGATGTCCAATATCTTGTGTATGCATGTATTTATATGATTGAGACTATTGTTTCATATAATCTCACATACCTAAATAATCTTATTTTATCCATCTATCATTGTTAACTAATTTTGAGCTTAATAAATTTTTCTTTGTTCTTAATTTTTAGCACAACACTCTCCTAAGCAAAAAATCATGAATGCTCTTAATTTGATTTTTGATTAGATTAAACTAGTGGATGTTGAATAATCTAAATGAGAAAAAAAGGAAAATTTTGGTGGAAAAAAGGGTATATTGATTGAAAATTATGGAAATTGGGCAAAACACATACCTTCGTTATATTGTGAAAGCATATGCATATATTCAAAAAAAAAAAAAATGTGTATAGAAGGAAAAAAAAGAAAAAAAATGAAAGCAATAAATATTGTTCTATATGGCATTCCTAGGAGTAATAAGTGAATATGTGATGTGAATTAATTAAGAATGCATGGGTGTGTGTGTGAAAAATAAAGGACAAAATACAATAGTAATAGGATTTTGTATTAAAGTTGAACATATAGTTATAGATTAGATGCAAGTTTAAACTAATCAAATGTTTAAATTTTTAATCCACTTAACTAAATATATCCTCACCTTGTCCTATCTCCATTACAATCCTCTAAAGTTCTCATGATATTTGTATACTTGCATTGAATATTTGTTGATTGTTAGAAGGAGAACAAGTCTTAAAAAGCTATGTTAGAAGAGAATTGAGAAATTGAACCATATATACTAGAGCGATAAGAAAGTAAACACGTCAGTGAGGATTTGATTGCTCAATCTTGCAAGTTTGTAATTTTTTTTTAGAATTGAAATAGATTAATAGGATTGAATTGATTGCTATATTGCTTTTGGCCCTATATGTTCATATGTTTCTTAGAAATTGATTTATTTTAATTAAGTAGATAGAAATAGGTAGAATTAGGTAGAGTAATTAATGAGGGTTGACATCCCCTAACTTTATCTTCATTAATGTATAGCATGAGAACTTGCTTTTGTCTAAGTGTGTGAGAGTTGATAAACCTATAATTTATAATATTTTTGGATTGAAAAGAGTGAAATTACCAACTTAACTTGTACTTATTCCTTAAAATAAAAATATATAGTTTTATGAATTTTTTTCTAATTGTGCTTAATTAATTGAAACATACTTTTTAGGCCTTTAAAATAATTAAATTAATTTTATTTTTATTTTATTCGATGTCTTGATATTTTGTTTAAATTGTTTAAGGTTTAGAAGGTAAGAATGATTTGGAAAGACGGAAGAAAAGCATGCAAAAGTGGATATTTCATGAAGAAATGAAGAATCGAGAAAGCTGTAGGTAGAAATGTGTACGCATCATGCGTGCGTACGCACCATACCTAGCACGTGACTCACTTAAAACAGCACGTGACTCCTGATTTGGGGGGCCATTTTGACCCATTTCATACCATTTTTAGGACATATTAGAAGCAAGCTTGGAAAGGAAACATACACACATTCAGATACACTCATATTTCTTTTTTTTAGGGTTTTAGAACCCTAAATTCTAGACAGAGAAGCTCTAATTTCTCTCTAGAATTCAAGGATTTCTTATGAATTTATCTCTTATTTTTAGATTTTAGTTTGTTTAATTGTAGTTCTTAGTTTATAATTTCTACTTGTTTTGCTACTCTAGTTGATCTCTTAAAATTTCTTGTTATTTTTTCTAGTTTGTTATTTTAGTTTATGAACCATTGTTAAATTTTTACTTTTCTTCAATGAATTTGATATTTTATGTTTTATTATTGCTTATTGGAGATATTATTGCTTTCTTGAATTGTGTAGTTGTAGATTTTACTCATTCTTGTAATTTATGAAATTTTATGTTTATGCACTCTAAATATTTGACAAAATGCTTGAACTAGTTATAAAGTAAATCTTCACTCTTAGCTTGGTTTGGGAACTTTGGTGAACTTGAGTTACTAATGTCCAAGTTGATTGATAATTTAGAGATATTAATTAATCTTGTTTCCACTAACGCTAATCTTTCGCTAATTCAATTAGTAAGTTAGTCAAGACTTATGACATAAGATTAATTAAGCCTAATTGACTTTTCTCAATTTGTAAAGGTTGATGAATTGTATTTGTTTTTTTTTTTTGTAATTATCATATTGTGGTTAATGACAAGGATAATGATCCTTAACCCTCAGTCCTTACCAAGATCTTTTAACATTTGAATTTACTTTCATTTCTTACTTAGTTACTTTAATTGTTCTTAGTCTTATCGCTTTGCTATTTAATCCTTGCTTGCTTTTTTAATTTCTTGTTATTTAAATTTTCATCAATTTATGTCAAATCTTTGATTTTTTCATAGCCAATGATAATACACTCGATTGTGATTCTTAAGGAGAATGACCCGAGATTAAACTCTCGATTATTGATTTGAATTGTGATATTCTAATCTAAACTTTTATAATGTTAAATTTCAGTTTAGGACTATATCTACAATGTAATTAATCTTTTAAACTTGTAAATTTTTAAACTGGTCTTTAGCGCTCATTAGTCTCCATGAATGTTTTTTGGTGGTAAGGTCTCAACTACTTCTTCTTGATCCTTTACCTTTAGCCAATTGAGTTTTTTCCATGGTAATTCAGCAAGAAAGACAACTACAAGCAGTTTTTGGCATTTTGAATGAGCAAAGAATCGTCGCTACCGCCATTGAAGGTCAACGACCAGGATGTGGCCACGGACACAGCTTTGGCAGAGGACGCGGTGAAAGTTCTTCCAAGCAGTGCACTCATTGCGGCATAACAGGGCACACGGTGGATGTGTGTTATGCAAAGCACATATATCCGCCTGGACACCTGTGCTACGCCGGACGACTTTGCATTGGTGACCGTGCTGCTTCCTCCATCAACAGCGTCACTTTCTCCATTGCCAACCCTGCTCTACTTTCCAACGGTGCCACAAGCATCGTTCCATCATCCTCTTTGCAGAACCTAATTTAAGGAGAAATGGCTGTAAGGGCATCGGCAGAACCAATTCTTGGTTTGACACAAGTCTATCATATAGCCTTGATGAATTTTCTGAAAAGAACCAAGGCCTATAGTTAAATTTCTAAGGATGAAACTTGTGATGTATGACATTTTTCTAAGCAACGGCCTAACGACTTAATGTATATGGATATATGGTACTTTTTCATCAAATCTCAATTCATAATCACAAATATTTTTTTACCATTGTTAACGATTTTAGCTATTTTACTTGGGTTATTTTGTTAAAATAAAAAAGTGAGGTATCTTAACACATTAAAAATTTCATTGTTTTGGTTGAAATACAATTTAACTCTAAGATCAAATTTATTTGATCCGATACTGGTCCAAAATTTTTTTTATCAAATTTTTATTCATTAAAAGGCATTATTCATCAATGAAGCTACATCGAAACCCCCTGTACGAAATGGGCAAGTCAAACGTAAGCACCAACACATTTTAAATGTTTTCCATGCCCTCATATTTCAATCAAACTTACCTATTACTTTTTAGTCTTATGCTATTTACCATGCAGTTTATTTAGTAAATAGATTTCCATCCGTTATTCTTAATTTTAAAACTCTTTTTGAAACTTTATTTGATAAACAATTCAATTACAATGATCCCAAAATTTTCAGTTGTTTATGTTTTGTTTCAACTATTATAAGCAATCATTCTAAATTTGATTCAAGAGCACAAACATATTTTTTTTTCTATCAAAATTATTTTAAAGGATTTATTATTTATCTTTTTTAACACACAAAAATTACAATTTCTAAAAACATGATCTTCCATGAACTTATATTTTTCTTAGCCAAAATCAATCAGCAACCCACACAAAATGATCCTACCCTTATGCCACATCCACATGATTTAGGCCCAAATACTACCAATGCACCACCCAACTAAATAATTCAGAAGCACTCTCCATTTCTATCAGGGCTTCTCTTTTACCCAATGAACCACCACATACTTGCAACCCACTCTACAACCACAAACTCCCCTCCCTTGGAATCACCAAATTCCCTCTCTCTTCTAAATTCCCTTTATCCTCTTTCTCCCATTCTATTTCATTCCCATCTTTTTCACCTTGTTCTTAAACCCCTTCCTCCTCTGTTTCCGGTGACTCTTGTTCTTCCTCTTCACTGATGGCCTTTCCCTCATCCTCTCTTTCTAACTCTCATATAACCCCTCATCCCATTGAGTCATCGCCACTAGCCACTGAACCTCCATCCAGCCACATTATCCGGTGCAACCATTGTCAAACCTGGCCCTCCACTCATATCTCTGATTATGTCTGTAATACTTTTCTTACCCTTCAAATTTATTCATCCTCACGCTCAAGGTACCCTTTGTCTTTAGTTTTCTCTTTTGCTTCTTTTTCTCCTTCACATCAGAAATTTCTCTCATCCTTATACTTTGATTATGAACCGAAGACTTTTTGAGATGCTGTTAAGGTTTTTCACTAGTAAAATCTATGACAGAGGAGATTGCTGCACTTGAGTTGAACATGACCTAAGCTCTAGTTGAGTGTCCTCCGACTGTGAAACCTATTAGGTGTAAGTGGATTTACAAGATTAAATGACAACATGATGGTAGTATTGAATGCTATAAGGCTCACTTAGTGACTAATGATTTCACACAGACAAAAAGGGTAAAGTTTTTGAGACATTCTCACCGATAGTGAAACCCGCAACCATCAGAATTGTTCTTGCGCTAGCTTCGATTAAGGGATAGCCGATTTAGCAACTTGATGTTAACAACGCCTTCCTCCATAGAGATTTGACAGAAATTGTCTATATCGCTCTACCTCATGCCCTCAAATCTTCTCAGTCGAATTAGTATTGCATATTGCTCCAATCATTATATGGATTAAGACAATCTAATATAATGTTATATTAGAAACTCTCTCTTCTTCTTGTTTCTTATGGATATCAGTAAAAAATTTTATATTAGAGTTTGTTCTTCAAAATTCTGGACACTAATGTTTGCATTATACTGGTTTATGTTGATGATATTGTGATTATTAGAAGTTCCTTTTCTAAGATAGTAGCCATAAAAAAAATTTTGGATTCTAATTTCAAAATTAAAGATCTTGGTGCATTGAAGTAATTCTTAAGTATTGAGGTAGCTCATTCTTTCCAGAAGATTTATTTATCACAAAACAAATACTACTTAGACCTTTTGAACGATTATGGGCTTCTGGGTGCGAAATTCGCTACTGTCCCTATGGATAGTACTACTAGACTTTACCAAGATAATAATCCTCCTTTATCTGATCCATTTATTTATCGGTGTCTCGTGGGTTGGTTGATTTATCTCACCACGACTCGCCCGGATATCATCTATGTGACCTAATAACTTAGCCAATTCATGGCCGCCGCTACTCTGGTTCATTATACAACAACTCTTCGAGTGCCAAATATCTAAAAAATAATTCAGAAAAATGTCTTTTCTTTCCCAGATTCTTAAGTCTTCAGATATATGGCTTTAGTGATTCTAATTGGGCGGGTTGACAAACCCCGTTTTGACGGTTTATCCTGTATTGATTTTAAGAGATTTTATCACCTTTTACCCATATTTATTCAATGAAATAGCATGGTTTTGTGATTGTCTCCTTATTTGTGCTTAGATGTGAAAACATGCTTTTAGACCCTTAATTTGATGGTTTTAATCTCCCTTTGATTCCACTAGATACCTTGATATGTTTGTTAGTGATTTTAGATTGAAAAGGCTAGGAATGGATCAAAGGAGTGAAGAGGAAAGCATGCAAAGTGGAGAAATCATGAAAAGTCAAAGAAGTTGAACTCGCCCATGGACGCGCGCGCGCACCTGGCGCTTGCGCGCACCTGCGAATCACCCCATGGACGCGTACGCGTGCTGTGCGCGTACGCGTCGGTGCTGGTTTATGATTTTTAATGAAAACGTGACCAACGAATTCTCAAGGGTTGTTGGGCCCAATCCCAACCAACTTTGGCGCCAAAGATGCTATTTAAAGCCAAGGATTGAAGAGCAATGGGGAATCCAATCATACTTTTAATCATTAGCTTAGTTTAGTAGTTAGAGTTAGTTTCTAGAGAGAGAAGCTCCCTCTTCTCTCTAGAATTAGGATTAAGATTAGGTTTAATTCTTAGATCTAGATTTTTAATTCATGCTTTCATCTCCTTCTACCTCTCAATTCTTTGTTGTTACATTCATTCTTCTTCCATTCTTTTATTGTAATTTTCTTTATGTTGTTCTTATACTTTGTTGTAGATCTACTATTGTTCCTTCCATTTTCTTTCAATTCAATAAGAGGTAATTCATAATAATTGTTCTTCTTTGCTTTTCTATTGTTGATCTCTTGCCTTTGTAGTTAGATCTCTCTTTAATTCTTGCAATTTATGTTGTTTACTTTTATTGCCTTTTATGTGTTTGTTGAAATGCCTCTTCTAGATATAGTATAGATTTTGTTCCTCTTGGCCTAGGTAGAGTAATTAGTGACACTTGAGTTATCTAATTCCTTTGTTGATTGGTAATTGGAGAGATTGCTAATTGGTTTAGAGTGCACTAAAGCTAGTCTTTCCTTGGGAGTTGGCTAGAACTTGTGGCTCAAGTCAATTCATCCACTTGACTTTCCTTCAATTAGTAAGGGTTAACTAAGTGGTAGCAATGAACATTTCTCATCACAATTGAGAAGGATAACTAGGATAGGACTTCTAGTTCTCACACCTTACCAAGAGCCTTTTATAGTTGTTAGTTTATTTTCATTGCCATTTACTTTTCATGCTTCTTATCCAAAACCCCAAAATAACTCATGACCAATAACAAGGCACTTTATTGTAATTCCTAGGGAGAACGACCCGAGGTTCAATACTTCGGTTTATAAATTTAGGGGTTTGTTTTAGTGACAAACAATCTTTTGTATGAAAGGATTATTGTTGGTTTAGAAACTATACTTTACAACGAGATTTCATTAGTGAAATTCTATACCATCAAAAATCCAATCATCAAAATGGCGCCGTTGCCGGGGAATTGCAATGGTGTTATGTTATTGGTTATTGTATATATGTGAATAGTGTGAATATCTTGCTTTTTGCTTTATTTGCTAGTTGTAGAATTTTATTTCTCTTATTTTCCATTATCTTTTGATTTTTGTTTTCTCTTTCCATTATGAATTCTCATTTTGGCTATGAGTGTGATTACAACTATGTTGTAGGTGATGAGGACTATAATGGAGATGTGTATCAAGGATGGGACAATCAAAGGTGGGAAGAGCCATATGCTTATGATCAATCATCATGGCAACAACCCCCACCAATGCACTATGAGGAAGAGCCATTCTTTGATGCATATCAATCAAATGGCTATGGTGGATCTCCTTGTGATTTTCAAGAACCACCACCATATGCCTATGAGTCATATCCTCAACATGACCCTCAACCACACTCACAAGCCTATTTTCAACAAACACCTCCATATGACCATGATCCTTACCCACCATACCAACCTCCTTTTGAACCATATGAGCCATACATGGAACCACAATTCCAAGATTACTACTCCCAAGAACCACCTCAATACACACCACCACCTTACCAAGAAGAACCACCTTCCTATAATGAACTCTTTCTCCAAGACAATGAACCCTCTTATCCACCCCAATTCTCAATGGATGAAACCCTTAGCCTTATACTTCAAGGGCAAGGAGAAATGCAAAGGGAGACACTAGAATTTATGGCTACCTTGACCAAGGTAGTAAGCATTTTAGCCTCACAATGCTTGAGCACTCAAAGCACTCCCATGGTCACATGTGGAGAACCAATTAAAGAGCATAGCATGAAGGAAAGATTGGAAACTCCGGTGGAAAAGGAGGAATGCTACTTTGTGTTAGAACAATTGGAGGAACCTAGGACCATTGAAGAAGAGGAAGAAGTGGTTGAAGACTTAGGAGATGCGGAACTTCCATGGGAAGCTAAAATCAAAGAAAATCCCTCCGAGAAGAGTAAATTTGATGTTGAAGAGGAATGTGCACAACCTCCGAGGCATATTCTATATGAAGACTTTGAGAGAATGAAGCAAGAATTGAGTTCCCTTGGTAATGAAGATCATGCATCCAATCTTCTTGGTGAAGAATCCTTTGAATTTGAAGAACCTTCTCCCAATGAATTTAAAAGTGATGTGGAGGTAGATTTCTCTCAACCTCCCATTTATGACTTGAGTGATGTTGAAGAGTTAGAGGAAGTTGATGAACAAAGGATTGAAAATGAAGAAGTTTATGAAGAGGTGGAGATTGACAAGGAAGCAAATAAGGGAGTAGAGCTTGCAAGCACATTGGAGATACCTCTCCCCGAGCCACCACCATCCATTCTCTCATTCAAGTGGGTAAATTCCTTATACTTAAGCTTTGTTATTCCCCTTGAATATGGTTTGCTTGAGACGGATGATCAACTTAGAAAAATTAGTGGCTTTAAGAGTAAAAAGGAGATGGTTAGGGGTTGGAAGCATCATTCTAGGTTCATTATGGTCACGTGTCCAAAGCTTGATAGCAAAGGTTGGTGTATAACTAGAGTACATGGGTCTAGAAGGATGTTTGGTCACTTTGTTGAGAATTCACCTTGCTCACCACCCACATGGATTAATGATAATCAACTTGGAGATGGGTGTGAAGACAAAATATGGGATCCGGGAACACATGAGGATCAACATTGGGAGCCCATGGTTTGTGAAGAACTCCATCAAAGCTTGGAGATATTAATCTTGAATGATGGAGCTTATTGGAAGTCCAAGCATTGGTGGAAGTTCCAAGATGAATACAAGCACAAGCCACCTTGATGAGGAGCTCCCCATAAGTCCAACTTAAGGACAATAAACAAAAGTGCTAGGTGGGAGACAACCCACCATGGTAAAATCCTTTCATTTTCTCTTTTGTATATATTGGTAGAATTAGTCTAATTTCATATTTTGTTTAGATAGTTGAGTTTAATTGGTAGTTTAGTATGTTAAATAAGGTTTTATGGTGTTTTGGTAGCTGTTTGGAGGTTTGGAATGCTTGGATTGGTGCAAAAACATAGAAAATTTTTTTTTGAAAAACAGAGCACCATCCACGCGTACGCGTACATGGCGCGTACGCGTACATGGCGCGTACGCGCACTTCCAGCATTTTCGACCATCCACGCGCGCGCGCCATGCGTGCGTACGCGTGGATTGAGAAGTTCCAACCTCCATACATTTTCCAGAGAGTTGTGCCTGCGCCGCGCCGACGTTGTGCCTTTGGCACAAACCTATTTGCGCGCTCGCGCACATGACGCGTACGCGTCACTCTCGGAATAAGCCAACGACGCGCGCGCTCCATGCGTGCGTGCGTGTGGATGCCCTTTCTTCCATCCATTTCTTTTCTTCTCCTCCTTCCATTTCTCCCTTTTTCCTTTCTTCTTCCCTCCTCCTACCCCTCATCCAACACTTCCAAACACCATCGATAACCATTTATTTTAGTTGGTTGTTAGTTAGTTAGTTAGTTAATTAGTTAGTTGGTTAGTTGATTAGCTAGTTTTTAGTTTAGTTTTCATTTTATTCTCTCTCTTTTCATCATAAGTGTTGGAGTATTGACTTTGTTTACTATACATTGCTATATCCCTTATTGCCTAAATGCTATTTTAGCATGAATGTTTTTAGATAATCTTTGTTGGATTCTATGATTGAGGTATATTTTGTTACTTGGTTTTGAGTTCTTCATGCTTACCTTTTGAAAAATACCAAGTGATGAGAATTGTCTTCGAGCTTATAACTCTTTTGAATTGCATGTTGTAGCTAGCCACCATGTGATTTGAACCGTATTCTTTGATTAGGCAATCTCTTGATGGATAATGTTGAGCATTTACCTTAATGCATTGTATTTCATGATTATATCCATCCATATGTTTGACTTGAATGCTTTCATGCTTCTCTAATGCTTGTCTTACCTTACAAGCTTACTTAAAGCATCTCAAGCACACTAGGATAAGTGACGTGCATGCTTCTTTTGTGACATAGCTCTTTATGCTAATGTGTATTCTAAACCGCGCAATTTAGAATTCACACACCTAATATTTCTTAATGTCACACTAATTCACTCACCTCATTCTAGTGATTTACCTCATTCCAACAATGTATGCTTCCTTGCTTTTATATCTTTTCATCTTATGGTGTTATATTTTTGTTTTTCATAACGAATGCACCACAAGCAACCATGGAAGCGGAAGAAAGAACACATAGCAATCCGGAGAGTCATCGTACCCCCTTGCTCATTTTTGAGTGCACCGAGGACGGTGCAAACTTTTAAGTGTGGGGAGGTCGTCCGACCGATCGGCAATCTTGGGTGACAAATTTCTAATCCCAACACTTTTGCATTTCATTTTAGGTTTTTAGGATTTTTACTTTCATTTTCTTATTTTTGCATATGTATACACAATAAGCTTAGTCAAAATAATGAAATTTTTCAAAGATTTCTATCTATAGGGCATCTCAATTGATTTGAGTGAAAAATTTTCATAGAACTTGCTTGAATTATATATATTGTGGAACATGTTTTGAGCTAAGAACACAAGCTTGTGAGATTTGAGCCTAACGGTGTGGTTACATCTTATAACCACTTATTTTCCTTCTTGTGTGCATTATTCTCTTTCTATGATTGTGATCTTTGATTTGTTTGATTCTTTATGTCCATTATTTGGTGTATTCATGCATTTATATGATTGAGGCCATCATTTCATTAGCTCACTCACCCAAATGGCCTTACCTTCAATCTTCCTTTGTTAGCCAAATTTGAGCCTACGCTTAACCCACCTATTCTTTAATTTAGCACATTACTAGCCTTAAAGCGAAAAACAATAAATGTCCTCAATTTGGATCTTTGATTAGCTTAGGCTAGTGTGTGTGAGTATCATTCAAGTGTGGGAACCTTGGGACATTGGGTGAATAAAAGGGTAGTTTTGTAATGTTGTTGGAAATATTGGGAATTGGGTACATACTCATGTATTGATCAAATGTAAAACCTTATGCATTGATGCTCTTGTATATAGAAAGAAAAAAAAATGAGAAAAACAAAAGAACAAAAGAAAAAGAAAAACAATATGGAAAAGAAAAGAAAAAAATGGAAAAAGAAAGAAAACGAAAAAGAAAGAAATAAAAAGGGGACAAAATGCCCCAAAGTGAAGCTCAATAAGATCAATGCATATGAGTTGTGAAATGAAAAGAAAATGCATGAGTATGTGACAAAGTGAGGAAGAAAATGGGTAGTTAGGTTAGAGCTTAATTGTATAGGATGACATAGGCTAGGTGGGAAGTTTAAGCTTATCAAAGATTCAAATTTTAAGCTCACTTGACCAAATATGTATCATACCTTGACCCTAACCCCATTACAACCTAAAGAAAAGACCTCATGATAATTGTATGCATGCATAAGATATATGTTGATTGTTAGATGAAAAACAAATCTTGGAAAGCATGATTAGGAGAGAATTGAGAGAATCAACCCTAAACACTTGAGCGAATAGAGTGCAAACACTACCGGTGAGGGTTTGATGCTCAATTACATGTTTTCACCTATGATCATCTCTTTTCATGCAAGTTTGTAAAAATATTTAATAACTCAATTCAATTGTGGATTAGGCTTGCTAGTCCTTAGCCCTTGTGCATATATACTTCTTGGGAATTGATTTATTTTGACCAAGCAATTGCATTCATTTAGATAGTTGCATATAGGTAGATTGCATTTAATTAGTTCCATTGAATAAATGCCATGCCCTTTGCTTAATTCTTGGTTTGAGCATGAGGACATGCTTGGTTTAAGTGTGGGGAGGTTGACAAACCCCGTTTTGACGGTTTATCCTGTATTGATTTTAAGAGATTTTATCACCTTTTACCCATATTTATTCAATGAAATAGCATAGTTTTGTGATTGTCTCCTTATTTGTGCTTAGATGTGAAAACATGCTTTTAGACCCTTAATTTGATGGTTTTAATCTCCCTTTGATTCCACTAGATACCTTGATATGTTTGTTAGTGATTTTAGATTGAAAAGGCTAGGAATGGATCAAAGGAGTGAAGAGGAAAGCATGCAAAGTGGAGAAATCATGAAAAGTCAAAGAAGTTGAACTCGCCCATGGACGCGCGCGCGCACCTGGCGCTTGCGCGCACCTGCGAATCAACCCATGGACGCGTACGCGTGCTGTGCGCGTACGCGTCGGTGCTGGTTTATGATTTTTAAAACGTGACCAACGAATTCTCAAGGGTTGTGGGGCCCAATCCCAACCAACTTTGGCGCCAAAGATGCTATTTAAAGCCAAGGATTGAAGAGCAATGGGGAATTCAATCATACTTTTAATCATTAGCTTAGTTTAGTAGTTAGAGTTAGTTTCTAGAGAGAGAAGCTCCCTCTTCTCTCTAGAATTAGGATTAGGATTAGGTTTAATTCTTAGATCTAGATTTTTAATTCATGCTTTCATCTCCTTCTACCTCTCAATTCTTTGTTGTTACATTCATTCTTCTTCCATTCTTTTATTGTAATTTTCTTTATGTTGTTCTTATACTTTGTTGTAGATCTACTATTGTTCCTTCTATTTTCTTTCAATTCAATAAGAGGTAATTCATAATAATTTTTCTTCTTTGCTTTTCTATTGTTGATCTCTTGCCTTTGTAGTTAGATCTCTCTTTAATTCTTGCAATTTATGTTGTTTACTTTTATTGCCTTTTATGTGTTTGTTGAAATGCCTCTTCTAGATATAGTATAGATTTTGTTCCTCTTGGCCTAGGTAGAGTAATTAGTGACACTTGAGTTATCTAATTCCTTTGTTGATTGGTAATTGGAGAGATTGCTAATTGGTTTAGAGTGCACTAAAGCTAGTCTTTCCTTGGGAGTTGGCTAGAACTTGTGGCTCAAGTCAATTCATCCACTTGACTTTCCTTCAATTAGTAAGGGTTAACTAAGTGGTAGCAATGAACAATTCTCATCACAATTGAGAAGGATAACTAGGATAGGACTTCTAGTTCTCACACCTTACCAAGAGCCTTTTATAGTTGTTAGTTTATTTTCATTGCCATTTACTTTTCATGCTTCTTATCCAAAACCCCAAAATAACTCATGACCAATAACAAGGCACTTTATTGTAATTCCTAGGGAGAACGACCCGAGGTTCAATACTTCGGTTTATAAATTTAGGGGTTTGTTTTAGTGACAAACAATCTTTTGTATGAAAGGATTATTGTTGGTTTAGAAACTATACTTTACAACGAGATTTCATTAGTGAAATTCTATACCATCAAAAATCCAATCATCAAAATGGCGCCGTTGCCGGGGAATTGCAATGGTGTTATGTTATTGGTTATTGTATATATGTGAATAGTGTGAATATCTTGCTTTTTGCTTTATTTGCTAGTTGTAGAATTTTATTTCTCTTATTTTCCATTATCTTTTGATTTTTGTTTTCTCTTTCCATTATGAATTCTCATATTGGCTATGAGTGTGATTACAACTATGTTGTAGGTGATGAGGACTATAATGGAGATGTGTATCAAGGATGGGACAATCAAAGGTGGGAAGAGCCATATGCTTATGATCAATCATCATGGCAACAACCCCCACCAATGCACTATGAGGAAGAGCCATTCTTTGATGCATATCAATCAAATGGCTATGGTGGATCTCCTTGTGATTTTCAAGAACCACCACCATATGCCTATGAGTCATATCCTCAACATGACCCTCAACCACACTCACAAGCCTATTTTCAACAAACACCTCCATATGACCATGATCCTTACCCACCATACCAACCTCCTTTTGAACCATATGAGCCATACATGGAACCACAATTCCAAGATTACTACTCCCAAGAACCACCTCAATACACACCACCACCTTACCAAGAAGAACCACCTTCCTATAATGAACTCTTTCTCCAAGACAATGAACCCTCTTATCCACCCCAATTCTCAATGGATGAAACCCTTAGCCTTATACTTCAAGGGCAAGGAGAAATGCAAAGGGAGACACTAGAATTTATGGCTACCTTGACCAAGGTAGTAAGCATTTTAGCCTCCCAATGCTTGAGCACTCAAAGCACTCCCATGGTCACATGTGGAGAACCAATTAAAGAGCATAGCATGAAGGAAAGATTGGAAACTCCGGTGGAAAAGGAGGAATGCTACTTTGTGTTAGAACAATTGGAGGAACCTAGGACCATTGAAGAAGAGGAAGAAGTGGTTAAAGACTTAGGAGATGCGGAACTTCCATGGGAAGCTAAAATCAAAGAAAATCCCTCCGAGAAGAGTAAATTTGATGTTGAGGAGGAATGTGCACAACCTCCGAGGCATATTCTATATGAAGACTTTGAGAGAATGAAGCAAGAATTGAGTTCCCTTGGTGATGAAGATCATGCATCTAATCTTCTTGGTGAAGAATCCTTTGAATTTGAAGAACCTTCTCCCAATGAATTTAAAAGTGATGTGGAGGTAGATTTCTCTCAACCTCCCATTTATGACTTGAGTGATGTTGAAGAGTTAGAGGAAGTTGATGAACAAAGGATTGAAAATGAAGAAGTTTATGAAGAGGTGGAGATTGACAAGGAAGCAAATAAGGGAGTAGAGCTTGCAAGCACATTGGAGATACCTCTCCCCGAGCCACCACCATCCATTCTCTCATTCAAGTGGGTAAATTCCTTATACTTAAGCTTTGTTATTCCCCTTGAATAT
Organism: Arachis ipaensis; assembly: GCF_059453495.1. Classification (NCBI taxonomy): domain Eukaryota; kingdom Viridiplantae; phylum Streptophyta; class Magnoliopsida; order Fabales; family Fabaceae; genus Arachis; species Arachis ipaensis. The sequence goes on from NC_142440.1 coordinate 123,781,241, forward strand.
GGTTTGCTTGAGACGGATGATCAACTTAGAAAAATTAGTGGCTTTAAGAGTAAAAAGGAGATGGTTAGGGGTTGGAAGCATCATTCTAGGTTCATTATGGTCACGTGTCCAAAGCTTGATAGCAAAGGTTGGTGTATAACTAGAGTACATGGGTCTAGAAGGATGTTTGGTCACTTTGTTGAGAATTCACCTTGCTCACCACCCACATGGATTAATGATAATCAACTTGGAGATGGGTGTGAAGACAAAATATGGGATCCGGGAACACATGAGGATCAACATTGGGAGCCCATGGTTTGTGAAGAACTCCATCAAAGCTTGGAGATATTAATCTTGAATGATGGAGCTTATTGGAAGTCCAAGCATTGGTGGAAGTTCCAAGATGAATACAAGCACAAGCCACCTTGATGAGGAGCTCCCCATAAGTCCAACTTAAGGACAATAAACAAAAGTGCTAGGTGGGAGACAACCCACCATGGTAAAATCCTTTCATTTTCTCTTTTGTATATATTGGTAGAATTAGTCTAATTTCATATTTTGTTTAGATAGTTGAGTTTAATTGGTAGTTTAGTATGTTAAATAAGGTTTTATGGTGTTTTGGTAGCTGTTTGGAGGTTTGGAATGCTTGGATTGGTGCAAAAACATAGAAAATTTTTTTTTGAAAAACAGAGCACCATCCACGCGTACGCGTACATGGCGCGTACGCGTACATGGCGCGTACGCGCACTTCCAGCATTTTCGACCATCCACGCGCGCGCGCCATGCGTGCGTACGCGTGGATTGAGAAGTTCCAACCTCCATACATTTTCCAGAGAGTTGTGCCTGCGCCGCGCCGACGTTGTGCCTTTGGCACAAACCTATTTGCGCGCTCGCGCACATGACGCGTACGCGTCACTCTCGGAATAAGCCAACGACGCGCGCGCTCCATGCGTGCGTGCGTGTGGATGCCCTTTCTTCCATCCATTTCTTTTCTTCTCCTCCTTCCATTTCTCCCTTTTTCCTTTCTTCTTCCCTCCTCCTACCCCTCATCCAACACTTCCAAACACCATCGATAACCATTTATTTTAGTTGGTTGTTAGTTAGTTAGTTAGTTAATTAGTTAGTTGGTTAGTTGATTAGCTAGTTTTTAGTTTAGTTTTCATTTTATTCTCTCTCTTTTCATCATAAGTGTTGGAGTATTGACTTTGTTTACTATACATTGCTATATCCCTTATTGCCTAAATGCTATTTTAGCATGAATGTTTTTAGATAATCTTTGTTGGATTCTATGATTGAGGTATATTTTGTTACTTGGTTTTGAGTTCTTCATGCTTACCTTTTGAAAAATACCAAGTGATGAGAATTGTCTTCGAGCTTATAACTCTTTTGAATTGCATGTTGTAGCTAGCCACCATGTGATTTGAACCGTATTCTTTGATTAGGCAATCTCTTGATGGATAATGTTGAGCATTTACCTTAATGCATTGTATTTCATGATTATATCCATCCATATGTTTGACTTGAATGCTTTCATGCTTCTCTAATGCTTGTCTTACCTTACAAGCTTACTTAAAGCATCTCAAGCACACTAGGATAAGTGACGTGCATGCTTCTTTTGTGACATAGCTCTTTATGCTAATGTGTATTCTAAACCGCGCAATTTAGAATTCACACACCTAATATTTCTTAATGTCACACTAATTCACTCACCTCATTCTAGTGATTTACCTCATTCCAACAATGTATGCTTCCTTGCTTTTATATCTTTTCATCTTATGGTGTTATATTTTTGTTTTTCATAACGAATGCACCACAAGCAACCATGGAAGCGGAAGAAAGAACACATAGCAATCCGGAGAGTCGTCGTACCCCCTTGCTCATTTTTGAGTGCACCGAGGACGGTGCAAACTTTTAAGTGTGGGGAGGTCGTCCGACCGATCGGCAATCTTGGGTGACAAATTTCTAATCCCAACACTTTTGCATTTCATTTTAGGTTTTTAGGATTTTTACTTTCATTTTCTTATTTTTGCATATGTATACGCAATAAGCTTAGTCAAAATAATGAAATTTTTCAAAGATTTCTATCTATAGGGCATCTCAATTGATTTGAGTGAAAAATTTTCATAGAACTTGCTTGAATTATATATATTGTGGAACATGTTTTGAGCTAAGAACACAAGCTTGTGAGATTTGAGCCTAACGGTGTGGTTACATCTTATAACCACTTATTTTCCTTCTTGTGTGCATTATTCTCTTTCTATGATTGTGATCTTTGATTTGTTTGATTCTTTATGTCCATTATTTGGTGTATTCATGCATTTATATGATTGAGGCCATCATTTCATTAGCTCACTCACCCAAATGGCCTTACCTTCAATCTTCCTTTGTTAGCCAAATTTGAGCCTACGCTTAACCCACCTATTCTTTAATTTAGCACATTACTAGCCTTAAAGCGAAAAACAATAAATGTCCTCAATTTGGATCTTTGATTAGCTTAGGCTAGTGTGTGTGAGTATCATTCAAGTGTGGGAACCTTGGGACATTGGGTGAATAAAAGGGTAGTTTTGTAATGTTGTTGGAAATATTGGGAATTGGGTACATACTCATGTATTGATCAAATGTAAAATCTTATGCATTGATGCTCTTGTATATAGAAAGAAAAAAAAATGAGAAAAACAAAAGAACAAAAGAAAAAGAAAAACAATATGGAAAAGAAAAGAAAAAAATGGAAAAAGAAAGAAAACGAAAAAGAAAGAAATAAAAAGGGGACAAAATGCCCCAAAGTGAAGCTCAATAAGATCAATGCATATGAGTTGTGAAATGAAAAGAAAATGCATGAGTATGTGACAAAGTGAGGAAGAAAATGGGTAGTTAGGTTAGAGCTTAATTGTATAGGATGACATAGGCTAGGTGGGAAGTTTAAGCTTATCAAAGATTCAAATTTTAAGCTCACTTGACCAAATATGTATCATACCTTGACCCTAACCCCATTACAACCTAAAGAAAAGACCTCATGATAATTGTATGCATGCATAAGATATATGTTGATTGTTAGATGAAAAACAAATCTTGGAAAGCATGATTAGGAGAGAATTGAGAGAATCAACCCTAAACACTTGAGCGAATAGAGTGCAAACACTACCGGTGAGGGTTTGATGCTCAATTACATGTTTTCACCTATGATCATCTCTTTTCATGCAAGTTTGTAAAAATATTTAATAACTCAATTCAATTGTGGATTAGGCTTGCTAGTCCTTAGCCCTTGTGCATATATACTTCTTGGGAATTGATTTATTTTGACCAAGCAATTGCATTCATTTAGATAGTTGCATATAGGTAGATTGCATTTAATTAGTTCCATTGAATAAATGCCATGCCCTTTGCTTAATTCTTGGTTTGAGCATGAGGACATGCTTGGTTTAAGTGTGGGGAGGTTGACAAACCCCGTTTTGACGGTTTATCCTGTATTGATTTTAAGAGATTTTATCACCTTTTACCCATATTTATTCAATGAAATAGCATGGTTTTGTGATTGTCTCCTTATTTGTGCTTAGATGTGAAAACATGCTTTTAGACCCTTAATTTGATGGTTTTAATCTCCCTTTGATTCCACTAGATACCTTGATATGTTTGTTAGTGATTTTAGATTGAAAAGGCTAGGAATGGATCAAAGGAGTGAAGAGGAAAGCATGCAAAGTGGAGAAATCATGAAAATTCAAAGAAGTTGAACTCGCCCATGGACGCGCGCGCGCACCTGCGAATCACCCCATGGACGCGTACGCGTGCTGTGCGCGTACGCGTCGGTGCTGGTTTATGATTTTTAATGAAAACGTGACCAACGAATTCTCAAGGGTTGTGGGGCCCAATCCCAACCAACTTTGGCGCCAAAGATGCTATTTAAAGCCAAGGATTGAAGAGCAATGGGGAATCCAATCATACTTTTAATCATTAGCTTAGTTTAGTAGTTAGAGTTAGTTTCTAGAGAGAGAAGCTCCCTCTTCTCTCTAGAATTAGGATTAGGATTAGGTTTAATTCTTAGATCTAGATTTTTAATTCATGCTTTCATCTCCTTCTACCTCTCAATTCTTTGTTGTTACATTCATTCTTCTTCCATTCTTTTATTGTAATTTTCTTTATGTTGTTCTTATACTTTGTTGTAGATCTACTATTGTTCCTTCCATTTTCTTTCAATTCAATAAGAGGTAATTCATAATAATTGTTCTTCTTTGCTTTTCTATTGTTGATCTCTTGCCTTTGTAGTTAGATCTCTCTTTAATTCTTGCAATTTATGTTGTTTACTTTTATTGCCTTTTATGTGTTTGTTGAAATGCCTCTTCTAGATATAGTATAGATTTTGTTCCTCTTGGCCTAGGTAGAGTAATTAGTGACACTTGAGTTATCTAATTCCTTTGTTGATTGGTAATTGGAGAGATTGCTAATTGGTTTAGAGTGCACTAAAGCTAGTCTTTCCTTGGGAGTTGGCTAGAACTTGTGGCTCAAGTCAATTCATCCACTTGACTTTCCTTCAATTAGTAAGGGTTAACTAAGTGGTAGCAATGAACATTTCTCATCACAATTGAGAAGGATAACTAGGATAGGACTTCTAGTTCTCACACCTTACCAAGAGCCTTTTATAGTTGTTAGTTTATTTTCATTGCCATTTACTTTTCATGCTTCTTATCCAAAACCCCAAAATAACTCATGACCAATAACAAGGCACTTTATTGTAATTCCTAGGGAGAACGACCCGAGGTTCAATACTTCGGTTTATAAATTTAGGGGTTTGTTTTAGTGACAAACAATCTTTTGTATGAAAGGATTATTGTTGGTTTAGAAACTATACTTTACAACGAGATTTCATTAGTGAAATTCTATACCATCAAAAATCCAATCATCACGGGTTTCCCAGATACTCGCCATTCAGTTACTATTTCTTTTGGGGGGATTCTTTAGTATCTTGGAAGACTAAGAAGAAAACTACTATTGCTCGTTCTTCTATCGAGACTGAGTACCGCGCATTGGCTAATACTAATTGCAAACTTTTATGGATTTTGAATTTGTTACAATATCTTCGTGCGTCTTGTGATCGTCCACCTGTTTTGTTTTGTGATTATCAAAGTGCCTTACACATTACTGCCAATCATGTGTTTCATGAAAGGACCAAGCACTTGGAAGTGGATTGCAATCTCGTTCGTCAAAAGGATCAAGCCGAAGTGATGAAGTTACTTCCGGTTCTATCTTGCGACAATTGATGGATATATTTACCAATCCTCTTTCAACACATTCTTTTTAGGCTAATCTATCTAAATTGAGAAATTTTTACATATATCATCCTCCAGCTAGTGGAGAAGTATTAAACCATTTAGCCCAAGAGCACTCCATAAAAAAAGGCCCAGATAAAATGATCAATAATTCTGCACTCTTCTTATTTTATCATATGTTTATTCTATTCTTCTAAAGTGTATGAGTTTAGCATATATTTTTTATTTTGTTAGAATATTTCACATATTTAAAAAAATTTGTTAGATATGATTGTAGATATGATGAACTGGAAAAAGATAATAGTAGTGTATATATATTACAACAACATGCAATATAATAAAGCAAGAAAAATAACATTACACATCTTTATCTTTCTATACTCTTTGCTACCCAAAATTTAATAAGAATAGAATTAAAGGAGATGTTGTCATTTCAATTTTTATTTTTAGTTTTTCTCTCTAAATAATATATAAACCAATCTTTTTAATAATTTTAATATAAATAATCTTTTTTTTAGAAAAATCTTATTCATGATCCTTTATAATTATTCTTTTTGAATAAAATTGAATTAGAACTCAATTTAAAATCTTAAATATCATTTTCTAGTCTTGTTAGTTATAAATAATTGTTCAGATTGGCTTTTTACCAATCTAAAAATTTTAGAAAAAAATAATTAAAAATTTTAAATCTTCCTCTTAATCATCTTCGTATATAATAAGGTTAATAGTCTAATTGAAATTAAACTTGAAACCAAAATAAAATATTTTTTATAATGGAAAATAAGTCCAAAAATCGCTAAGCTACCAAATTAAAGATTCAAAGATTTTCAACCAAGATTCAAATGGTGTATTATTTTTAACCAATTTGTGGTCAACTGATTTTTCTTATCAACATTTAAATTAGAGAGGTGGTTCTACCAACCTGTCTAATTCTTAGAATATTACTTGATAATTCATTTATCTATTAACATATTATAAAGAGTTGAAAAATTTATCATAATAAATAGGTGGTGTCTATACTACCTATGGTTATGATAGCTCTAATAGCTATACAATCTATTCTGTTATATAAAAATTGGATTTTTGCACTTAATGATAAAATTGATGTGGCATGTTTTTGAAAGTATTTTTTGATTTATTTCTTTTAACTCATTAAATATAATTCATTATGTGGATTAATTATATCAACTAATTTATTTGATTAGATATTTAAGTATCACATAATTTAATATTATGTATATCAATTAACTGAATATAATTATTAGAGTATAATTAAAATCAATTAGATCAATTAGTATTATTTAATATATCTGAATATTTATTATAGGATATTACGTCTTTATTATTTCGATTCTCTTATCACCTATAAATACCCTTCTATATTGTATCATTCTATATAAGTTGAATACTCACAAACCTTTTTCCTATTGCTTTCTCTCCCCGTTCTAACATGGTATTAGAGCCACGGTATCCTCCTTGAGGAGGTTAAGTTGATTTTCTTCTGGTAAAATCACCGTACTTTTCATACTTTTCTTCCGTGCCATTTTTTTTCCTTCTCTTTGGTTAATGCTTTGATGCATTTCTGACCTCACCGATTATCTCATCCACTACTTACTTGTTCTCATAGAGAAACTATATGCTTTTCGTCACCTTCCGATAGTTTGTCATCTCTTCGCGTTTTGTCACTTTTCAGTAGTTTTTCGGCAGTTTGCCATCTTTTCAGCAATTTTTTTTTGCAGTTGGCCACTCTTGTGGCAGTTTTGTCTACATTCTCTTCTGGCAGTTCCATCTGTGTTCCCTTTTGATATTTCGTCTGCGCTTCCTTCCGGCAGTTCCGTCTGCGCTTCCTTGTGGCAGTTCCGTCTGCGTTTTCTTTCGGCAGTTTCGTCTGTGCTTTCTTCCGACAGTTCTGTCTGCTCTTTCTTCAGGTAGTTCCATTAGCACCCGTTTTATCAGTTTATATATTTTTTATTTAGTTATTTCAAATAAGTTTCAAACTCAAGTTGCCAGTTGAGTTTGAGGGGAGATTTTAGAGTATAATTAGGATCAATTAACACTATTTAACATATCTGAATATTTATTATAGGATATTACATCTTTATTATTTCGATTCTCTTAACACCTATAAATATCCTTCTATATTGTAGCATTCTACACAACTTGAATACACACAAACCTTTTCTCTACTACTTTCTCTTATCCTTTCTAATAATAATACACACAAATTCTAAACCCTAAACCCTAAACATGACAGAATAAAATTGTACAAATAATCTTTTTATCACTTTGGATATTTTAACTCTTTTTTTCTTTTTTTTCTCTTTACGTGTAATTTTATTTTGCGTTAGCTTTATTTATTTAATGATGAAATATACTCATATTAATTCTATCATATAATAGTTTATTTTTCTCCTATGTATTTTGATTTGTATATTTACTATTGATCTTGCTGTTTTCATTTTCTTGAATTGTTCTTTATTTTTTTTATGACATGATAATTTAAATAAAAAAGCAAAGACAGAAAAAAAATGATGGCCAAAGACAGAGACTAGAAGCCTAAAGCAGCAACATCATTCTTCAGCGTTATTATTATTATTATTATTAATATAAAATTTATTATTTCTTTTCTAACATTATTTAATATGAGCTTCATTTCTTTTTATTATTATTATTAATGCTTTTATTATTTTCTTTTCTAATTATAAATTCCCTTATAATAATTTTTTGATAGAATATTTTTTTCCTATGTTTTGTCAAAAATAATTTATATTAGGAGAAAAAAAGAAGATACAAATTAAAATTTAAATTTAAATAAGATGTGCAAAGGGTAATGATGAGCGGATATTTTATACACTTTTTGGCATCATTTTCATATAGTTTTTAGCATATTTTGTTTAATTTTTATTAAGTTTTTATAGGTTTTAGTGTTAAATTCATATTTTTTGATTCTACTTTGAGTTTGTGTATTTTTGTACAATTTCAGGTATGTTCTGGCTGAAATTGAGGAGTTGGAGCAAAAGTTTGATTCAGAGACAGAAAAAGCACTACAGATGCTGTCCGGATCTGACCTCCTTGCATTCGGAAGAGATTTTCTAGAGCTACAGAAATTCAAATGGAGCATTCTCAACGGCTATGGAAAGTTGACTTCCAGAGCTTTCCAACAATGGATAATAGTTTATACTTTACTTTAGATTAGAAGGCCCAAAACTAGTGTCCAACACCAGCCTCCTGCCCCCTTCCAGGCGTCCAGTGCCCAAAGAGAAGAGACCAGCGTCCAAACACCCAAAGAGGATCCCCTAGCCAGTGTTCAACGGCCTAGAGGCCTTATAGCACATGGATCTCACCAAAGCTCAGTCCAAACACTCACCAAGTGGGCCCCAGAAGTGGATTTTAGCACTAAAATACTGTTTTACCCTTTCTTATGTAATCCTTAGTCATTAGTTTAGTATTTAAGGGATATTTTACATGATCTTCGGTGGTTTTCACCATATTTTCATTTCTATCATTGTAATTCCTATCAGTATGAGTTTCTAAACCTCCTAGGTTGAGGGGAGGAGCCCTGCTGAGTTATATGAATTAATAAAAGTATTATTGTTTCTCTTCAATCCATATTTGATTTAATTCTAAGATGTATATTCGTTCTTCAACATGGTGAATGGGATGGTCCATGACACCCAGCTCCATTCATCATACTAGGACCGCATGCCTGACAACCATCTGTGTCTACTTGGGTTCGTGTGAATACTTTAGTGGAAAGCATTGAACCACCAGCTTGATTATAGATCTCTTAGACAGCTAATCCACGACTTCGTTGGAGACTTCTCAAGACACCAGTTCAGCCGATTTACGGGAAGATTATGGTCTCTGTGGTAGAGGCTAGAACCCAAAGGCGCAGCATTCTCTGATCCAGAAGATTCGACCTTGTCTGTGGTGTTTTGAGTAGGATCATTAAGGAGAATGGATCCACACTAACCCTGGGGTTTAGATCTGGAGGAGTATTGGCGGCTGCTCAAACCAGCGTCAATCACATACAACCTGCCATAGAAGAAATCATTCACAATTGAAGAAGACAGTAAGACCAGAGTTAATCCAGAAGGACAAAGCAACTCCAACCCTTAACCATCTAAGATTTAAGATTAACATTCCAAACAATCAAACTGCATTTAAACAAATCCAATAACTTCTTGATCTGCTTGACTAAGACCTACAAGATAATCATAGCTTGCTTCAAACCATAGTCCTCGTGGGATCGACCCTGACTCGCTCAGGTATTACTTGGACGACCCAGTGCACTTGCTGGTTTAGTTGTACGAAGTGTGGTTTAAATTAAAAAGCAAAGACAGAAAAAAAAAAACGATGGCAAAAGGCGGAGGCTAGAAGCCTAAAGCAGTAACATCATTCTTCAGCATTATTATTACTATTATTAATATAAACTTTATTATTTCTTTTCTAACATTCTTTAATATGAGCTTCATTTCTTTTTTTATTATTATTAAAGCTTTTATTATTTTCTTCTCTAATTATAAATCTCCTTATAATAATTTTTTGATAGAATATTTTTTTAGTCTAAGATTTTTTTCCTATTTTTTGTCAAAAATAATTTATATTAGGAGAAAAAAGGAAGATACAAATTAAAATTAAAATTTAAATAAGATGTGCAAAGAGTAACTATTGAATTCATTTGGTAGATTTAAACTCTTTGTATTATCATAATTGAAAATTTTAAATACTATTATAAAATTTAAGATATTATTTTGTCTTATTGTTCTTAAATTATACATTATACAATGTATTTGAAGATTTTCATCTTTTTTGAAATAAGTGTGTGACATTATATACTTTTTTGATACAAAGGGATAATGAAGTTGAAGTGAGTAACAAAATTGATTATATAATAAGATACAAATTTTTAGAATGTCTAGCACAATTGACAAAGTTTTAGTTTCAAAATAAATTTTTACTCTATTTTTTATTTTTTATTTGATTTTTTATAATTTTTTTATTTTATTAATTAATTATGATTGTAATAATTTATCACAAATTTATGTTTTATAGAGAAAATTTATCCACCATAAAATAAGAAGACTTAACTAAAAAATTTAAAAATTATTGATTAATCACAAAATAAAAAATGATGAATGGTATTTAAATTATGTTGTAAAATACAAATTGGCGTTATTTAAAATTATTTTTTACCATTAATGTTAACTTAAATTATAATAAGATAAAAAATAAAAGTTATATATAATAATTTAATTTAATTATTTATACTACCAAAATTATTTTTTATTATATTCCATTCATTTTTATTCTTAGTGATCTTTAATTGTCTATTTTAAATAAAAATTTGAATTGATTGACTTAATTTTTTTCAATTAGTAATATAATTATCGTGATATTTTCTTTGATCAGTAATATTTTTTAATTTATTTAATTTGATTAATCATCTCCTTCTTATTTTATGCTAATTTAACTAATTAAAGTTAATAAATTTCAGTTATTTTAATTTTTGTAACTTTTTATTTTAATAATGTATTTCAATTAATGCATTAATACAATTTTAATTTTTATATGTCATTAATAATAATAATAATAATAATAATAATAATAATAATAATAATAATAATAATCTCATTTTAAAGTGACGTTTTATCCCTAATATATATATATATATATATATATATATATATATATATATATATATATATATATATTCAATTTATTTGATTACTTAATTAGAATTAAGTATATTAAAAAATTAGATTAATATTATGGTAGATTAATTATATTGTTATTAATTAATTATATTAAAAATTAAGATTTTGATGGATTATCATTATTTTATTATTATTTTTTTATATTAATTAAGATATTATTTAATTTCTTATTATTATTATTTTTTATTCTCTTATTCTATGTGTTTATTCTCATAAATCTTGCTAAATTAAATAAGGTATTGTATATATTCTTTTTATTCCTCTTTTATATACACATAAAATTTATTAAATTATTTTTCTACCGTCTAATAATTTTGTTTCTCTTCTATTTATATTTCTTTCCTTTAATATTTTATTAGTTTTTATTTTTCTAAATTTTACTTTAATTTATGTATTTATTCTTATTACACCTAACATTTTTTATTTATGTGTAATATACATTCTTATATATGTTATAGAAATATGATTTGATTCCATTAACTTGTTAAATTTTTTAAAAAAATTTAAAGCTAAAGCACAAAAATATATTTATAAATATTTTACTTTTTTAACTAAAAAATGTAATATTTTTTGTCATATTGGTTGAAATTTTAAGTTAAATATGAATATTGATTTTTGAAATAGAATAAATATATTTTAAATTTTTTGCATCTAAAAATAATATTCTATCAATATTAGAATTATTTAGATGGATAAGTAATAGTGAATATAGAATTATTTAGGATGGATAGAACTATGGTATATCTTTTTATTGAAAATATAAATTTAAAAATATTATATTCAATTATCAATAGTCAACCTCTCATTGAACCATTGTATGTTCAAAAGATTTTTGAAAAAATGAAATAATTTTAGGTATATAATTTTTTGTAAAAATTAAATTAATTTAAGATATTCATTGTCGTTGATTAAAAAAGTAAATTGAAATGACAATTTAATATTTTTATACTTTTAAAATATTATTTATTTATTATTTTAGCATTCTTTATCATCCAATGATCACATTAGTATAATTTAATTCAATAAATTTTTTTATCATTATTTGATTGAATAAAAATTATATTTTATCTGAAAATTTTAGGATTTATCAACTTCAAGATCATCAATGTTAAATCATTAAGAAATATAACTGAGAGCGCGGAAGCGTTCCTTCATTCGAGAGCATGTTTGAGATTAGATAGCTTGGCTCTTATGGTTCTTTGATCTTTGTCAACCAAAATCTTCTGTATCCCTGATAGAGCTTAATCACAATTTTACTGTAGAAAAAGAGTTACGGAAGCGAGTTTGATGTGTTGGAGACCAAAATACTGAAGTCATTATTTATATTTGAGTGTGATACTCATTAAACCCTAAAACTCAAATAAAATAGTATCTATGATTTTAATCTCATTTATCTAAATCAAAAGTAATAATGACTTATTTAATTCAATATTTATGACAATAAATGACATCACCGTTATATAAGTCATTTAATGTGAAATTACTTAATTTGCGATTATAATTAATATATGTATTGCCCATAAATATATTAAGAAATAATAATTTCCTAACAATCTTTCATTTGGGATATATATATATATATATATATATATATATATATATATATATATATATATATATATTTTCCTGAGATAATCACATCTTATAAATTTTATGCGCACATCTGAATGTTATTTCCCTGATTACTTTAATAATCTGGTCTGTCTCATATATAAGTTATAAAATTATCGCAACTTTTATCACATTAGTGTCGCAACAAAACCACGATGATCGCTATTCTAAAATACTCAACCATATAAATCAAATTTGGATGAGAAAATTTAGAAATTATATGCAAAAATGATCTCTTGCATGCCTATTTTCAATTGGTCCAACTTGAATAAAAATTCTATTTTATTCGGTGACAAACTCAGATGAAACTGCTAGGGCAACGCCCAGGCTCATAGCGACGGCGACTAAGTGATGAGTTTGTGGAAGAAGAAGAAGAGAAGAACTTAACAGACTCAGAGAGAGGAATTTACCTAGAAAAAAGGGACTCGGTAGGAGAAAAGGTGGCGACGGGCTCAATAGCGACGGTAACGGGATAAGCAGCAATGACGACATGAGCTGTGAAGGGGTAGGCGGCGATATCGATGGGCTCAGCAACGACAATGACGGGAGCTTTGAGGATTTTTGTGAAGAAGCCGAGAAGAAAAAGACTCTGGGTGAGAATGACCGAGTTTCTCTTGCATGGCTATAGGGTATGGACTGAAACTGTGAATCACTGAATCTGTGATTTGAGGCAAATCCTAATTACTAAAAAGTGTTTATATGTATATATCTAGGGTGGGTACACCCTAAACCCGACCATGTCCTGTCCTGAGCAAAATCAGCCCCGACTCGGGTCAAGTTATTACCCTCCCCAACTGGGTATGGACGGGTTGGGTACCCGCGTATTTGGGGTACTCTTGTCAAATCTAACCACGTATTGATGCTCCATTTATTAAGGGTTTACCGCTAGCCAATGAATTGCTACACACACAAGACAAGATTCTAACTCATAATAGTTGTTTAAGCGGACGAGTGTGATGATCGCTCAACAAATTCAAATTGATTAAAATAAATACTAATTATTTTTAATATTAGTTTGATTTTAATTATGACTTTGTAAAATATTTATAATAATAATTATTACATATATTTTATTTAATTTTTTAATAAATTTTTTTATATAATTTTATGTATTATCCCCTACAGAATACGGAAACATATACTAGTTGTTATTATTAGAAGTAAAATAATCACATTTATTTTACATCTCGGTAATATTTTTTCTTTTATTTTTAAATTAAAAAACGTTGTTAAATAATAAAAAAATATTATTTTAATTATAGTAACACTTTTTAAAAATAGTAGCTAGCTACCATACTACCATAACATAGACATTAATACATGCCACCCAATAAATATTTATGTAAGGTAATATAAACTCAAAAGATTCACAATAAACTTATATATACCTACCGTTACTAGGGTACTAGTTAGACCCTGCAGCCTTTTTTGCATGAATCGAGCTTTTTCTTGTCCTTATAGAATACTTCACAAAAATTGACACACTGTTTTAGTTCAAAGCATTTATCATAGCAGTTCATCTTCCCTTTTTCGTCTTTCTCATAGTGTTTATAACAGTTTCTGAAACATACATTCATATCAGACACATCATGATAAGTTGGAAGCCAAGGTTGTGGTTGCTTAGCCCGAGGTCGTTGACGAATAGCGTCAGAAAAGTCAGCAACGGTAGAACAAATAATCACTCCGATCATCAATATTACTAGTAGTGCATAAGGTACATTATTATTCCTACCCATAGTTCTCTCTTTTATTTGCAATCACAAGTTTATGTTATTCGAAGTTTTAGAGAAGTGTAAGTTATTATATACATATAAGGTTCTAGAAGTTGAAGATTCCTTTGCTTTGTGCCGTTTGCCTATACCAAGAGTTGCAAATTTCCAATATAAATAAAACAACAAATTATCATTATATGTCCAATCATGTTGCGTGAAAATAAAGATTTAGTTTTATATTTGAGTAAAATATCGTTTTTGTCTGTCGGGGAGTGTTTGGTAAATAACGATCATTTTGAACAACATTAACAACCATCAATCAAATAAAAATACACTAGTAATATAAATTTTCAAACATCCTATTTAAATCCATAATATTTTAAAGTATACTAGCAATATAAAATCCTAATTACATTTTATTCTCACATATTCTAATATTATTTTTCTTTTATTTGTTTAATTTTCTATTGTTCGCTAACATTAATATGAGATCAATTCTTCACAGTGTATTATAATATTCACGTTTACATTTCTGCTACAAAATTGTTAAAAGAATTGACAATATCTGAACACAGTGACGAATTTAACATAGTGACGAATTTAAAATTTTAGGTACTTAAATTTAACGTTTAAATGTTTGAGACAAATTTAAAATTTATCTTAAACATTAGAAGATAAAAATGATATTTTATTTTTTATATTTTTTTTCTTTATTTACCATGCAATTATTCATTACTGCCAATAATTGCAACTAGCCGAGCTTGGTCAGCGATCGACCGACCAGGAGATCGACAGGCAGTCAGAGCTGTCAAGTAGGTGTTGGCCGACATCAGCCACAGTCGAACTGGAAGGCCCGATGGTTGACGGGGCTCCTGTAGTTAGCCAAGGTAGTTAGACAAACCTAAATCAGTTATTAACTAATCGCTCCAACAACAAGCACTTTATATACATATGAATTACTCTTGTCTTGGATATTGTATCAAGTCTTAATTCTTAATGATACTGGCTCTAAGTGAATCTTAAAACAATCCGAACTTCAATAATAAGAAAGAAATACTTCACCCTTTTTTCACAAAAATGAATACTTGATACAGTTAACTCTATTTTCTCCAATTATGTATACAGTTTTGATCAAACCTTTAGAGATACAGGTTCTAAATTTTCATCGAACTCAAAACAATCTCAATTTCAAGAACAAGGAAGAGGTACATAACTCTTTCTATACACTTGTGTTACACACAAGAAGAAAAACCAAAGCTCTTTAAAAGTAGATTATTGCAATTGAAGCTTTATAAAATAACTTTTTGTATCTTTCAAATTTATGTAAACACATTACCTCTTACTCATTTAGAGCATGTAATGTTTGTCAAAGATCTCCATAAAAATTCTATGTTAAGATTTTTTATATGATTACAAGATAAATTTTATATTTCAAATCTAAATTTTTCTTCAAACCTATTATATTTTTACCAAACTCTAAGTAGTGTTTGTTGAAGATGTGATTTGAACTTAGATCCTTCACAATTGTATGCTCCTTGTTTTGAGAGTTATTTGAGACGGTGATTTGGACCTGAACATGAGATTCAGACTCCTTTTGAGGAAACGTCCGACTTGTGCTAGTGATGAGGTGTCATCGTCTGAGTTTCTCGTGAGGAGGTAGGGGGTGATTCCTCAAGAGACTCCGATACTTAAGTTAGAAAGGTTTTTGAGCAGGTTTTTAGTAGATTGGCCACTACAAGAAAATGGAACATTTGTAAGAAAAAATTTGTATCAAATTTAAATTTGTTACAAATTATAGTTTTTTCGTAACAATAATTAGTTATTGTTACTGTTGATCGAAAAAAATATTTTCGATGAAAGTAAATTGTTCGAAGTGGTAAAACAGTCGAAGACATAAGCAGTTTTCGAAAAGACACACGCGCAAGCATTAGACGGAGGTTCTCGACACGGATTCGATTTCAAGGCCTTTCGATAAATCGAGCAAGTCAAATCGAACAAGGTACTCGAGTCAAGTAATCGAAATGAGTTACTCGAATAAGTGATTCGAGTAATTATGGTAGTGGAGAAGTTAGAGGCTTCTGTCACACGAGAAAATCATTGAAAACGTTTAGGCGGGAACGGTTACCAAGGAGAACACATTCAAAGTTGTGATTTTGTAATTAATTGTAATTAATTGCCAGTTACCAAAAGTAGATTATAAATACCAGGAGGTCTTAGGGATTAGTGGTTGGAACTTTAACTCAGAAAAACACTCAAGCACGAATTCTTGAGTCTGCGATCGAGTAACTTTTCTGTAGGGTTCCTTCCATATTTTCATTCTTTTAATTTATCTTTCTGTAAACTTTATTTCTTCAAGTAAATTTATCTTGCAAGTATTCTTTATTTTTGTTGTTCAACTTACATTCCTACATTTTAGATTTTTCATGTTAAAGTCCTTTGATTTAATCGAAGGCATTTTACTATTTTCTTTTAATTTCAACGCAAACCTTTCCGTTTTTAGCATATTTCCTTTTTGAAAACTTTATCTTTTTATCTCTTTCTTTGAATAATAAATTTTTTATTTATCTTTATTCCCAATTTCCATCTAATCGAAGACACTTTGATGCATTTTTAGAAAACTGGTACCTGCAAAGAGGACTAGGTTTTGCTCCCAGACCATTAGATATCGAACCACCATCGATTTGCAAAAAAATCGACAAAACAAATCGGCATACCCGGTGGGACAGTTTTAAAAATTCGAAGTGTGTCAAATAAGTATTTTTGTGGTGTCATCCAGTGTATGCGATTACGGAGTGGAAAGATTATTCACATGGCTGATGAAATATCAAATGTGAATAGTGGTTCATCCACTATTGATAGCATACCAGTGTCTATGCAACAAGCAGTCGTGATTTCACGTTCGGAAGCTGCAATTGGAACTAAAAATATGGCAGTTACGACTGTTCAAACTGAAAACGTTATACGAAACATTCGTCCACGTGGCACTTTGCCACCATTCCAGCCTCCACTAACTGCTGGTTGGCCTCCATACGGTCTTCCTCCTGGTTATACCCCACCCGTGGGTGGTTTTGTTCCACCTATTCGTTTTGGAAATACAAGTGGAGTGAATAACATTTAAAACCTACAACAGCATTCTGAGTATTCTCGTGATTATAATGTGGGCTCTATTTCGAATGCTGCTAATTCAATGGCAGTATATCGACAACAAGTAGAGAAAAGTCATCATGACTTAGTCAATTTATTGACTCAACAAATGACTACAATTCTGAACCCTATGATGGCTGATCACGAATCAAAATTTGAACGCCTTACTAGACAAGTCGAACGAATTGCTCGAATTGTTGATTATGATGAGGGTGAAGGGCATAATGCCAGAGGAAACAATGAAGGATTCGAGAATGAATTTCAAAATGAAAATAATGTTTTTAATGGAGAAAATCCTCATACAGTTCCTCGTAGGCAAAATGCTGATGACTTTCTAGCCAGATTACATGCTAATCATGGCGGTGAACATTATCAGATCACCAGAATTGTGGAAGAAGTTCTTAATCGGGTTGGTCTGAATGTTGATTTTATGAATCGACCCCACTTTGTGTATGCTTTTCCCCAAGTTGTTCAAATGGCTGAATTGCCAAGAGGGGTGAAAAATCCAAAGATAATCACAAAGTTTGCTGGGAAAGTTGGGAAATCAACTACTGAACATGTTGCCCGATATTTGGTTGAAATCGGAAACTTAGCCAATGATGAAAATTTGAAAATGAAGTTTTTTCCTTCTTCGTTAACGAGGAATGCATTTACTTGGTTTTCGAATCTTAGACCAAATTCGGTGACAACATGGAATCAGTTAGAAACTGCTTTTCACGCTCAGTTCTATCGAGGGGAAATGAATACGGCAGTTACTGATCTAGTAGCCTTGAAACGCGAAGATGGTGAAACTATTGATGATTACATGATACGTTTCAAGAATGCTAAGAGCAGATGCTATGTTTCATTACCTGAGAGTGAAGTGGTGAAAATAGCAACCATGGGGTTAGGTTTCTATATGCGCAGGAAGTTGCTTAATGTGCATATCCTTGATTTAGCCCATTTGGCTGAAAAGGTTCGTCAGACCGAACTTATGAAAAAGGAGAAGGAGATGTATAGGAGTGAGCAATGATCGAAGAGTAAACCTTTTACTCGAAAAGAAAAAGTTGCCTATGTGACTATGGAGTCCTCATAGGAAGAAATTGATTTCGAAACAGAGGTCGATTTGTTCAAACTTAAGAAAGGCCCTCCTTATGTTTGTTCTTTGCTCAAAAAGCTTCCTAGTAATGAAAAGTCAAATGATTCAAAACTGAAAAGTGGAAAGAAATATAGTTTTGATATCTCGAAATCTGATCAAATTTTTGATGTGTTGCTTAAAGATAAACAGTTAATATTGCCTGAGGGTAGAACCTTACTTTCGGTAAAAGATTTAAAAGGAAAACCTTATTACAAGTTTCACCAAGCAACAAGTCATTCGACTAACAGTTGTGTTCGTTTTAGGGATTTAATTCAGGAAGCGATAATGGAAGGAAGGTTGAAATTCAATGACGGCAAGAAAGAAATGGAGGTTGATGTCGATCCCTTCGATGTTGATGCCAGCTTTATTGAGCCGTGCTTTGGGGTAAACATGGTTGGCATGTCATATGATTTTGATGTGGCTCTTGATGATTTTGAGTCACAAGTGAGATCTGTGTATCCCAGGGCAAGGGTTGGTTTGTTGGACTTTCTGGTTCAACAAAAAATTAAAAACCATGATGTATCCTTGTGTCCACGGTGAAATGTTGTGCTTGATGCCGAAGCAGCGGCAATCTTTGAGAAAGAGAGAATGAAGAAAAGATTAGCTCACAGAGAAGAGCAGGCGCGCCAGAGGCAACCAATTTGGCGCATCGAGGGTTAGTGTTCTAAGACCCCTCAACAAAGTACTGCTGCACCTTTAAGCCGATCTCAGGCCATAGGTGTTCAGTGGATTCGAAACTGTCAGGAGTTTCAGAAAAGTGATCTTCTGTATCGACGTAATCCATAATGGGGACATTGGGGTCCTCCTCGAAATCAGTACCCCTATTATCGTGGTCGGGCCAGAGGGTATCCGAGAGGCAGAGGAGGTAGGAGAAATTCCAATCAAAGTAAAAAACCTCAGGTGGAAGTAAGCAAGGGGGCAACTCCCTCTGTGCATTCTAGACTTGTCTTTCCTTCTAATGGAGAGACTTGTCCAAAAGGAATTCCATCCCCCGCTAAGATGGAAAAAGGCAAAGCGATAGCTAATTTTCAGGAGTTGACAAAAACAAATAAGTTGATGTTGATGAAGAATATTTTGATGAAGGAGATGATGACATGATTGGAACGATTTCGATCATTCCAATAGAATATCTGGGTGAATATGAAGGTGATCCAGATAAAGATTATGACATGGAGGACGAGGAAGCTTTTTCTTTTATCCGAATCGAAGATGAACCGGGGTATTTTCTTCGGCCTACTGAGAAATAAATGTCACAACTCTGCCCACTACATATAACCACCACCTTGAGTGGGATCAAGGTAAACAAGGTTTTGATTGATGGTGGGGCGACAATCAGCCTTTTGCCCGAGAGGATGCTAATGAAGGTGGGGAAGCATCTTGATGGTTTGGTCCCCACAAATATTGTTGTGACAAAATTTAGCGGGGCTTCAACTCCCACAAAAGAGTTGGTTACTCTGACTGTGAAGGTTGGTTCATCCGAACGAAACATTGTGTTTGTGGTGGTTCCATCAAAGGCAAGTTATAACGCTTTGTTGGGGCGAGACTGGATTCATGGTGTAGGGGCTGTACCTTCTATTGTGCATCAAAGCGTGCTTCTTTGGTCAAAGGATGGCAAACCTAAAGTCATCAAAGTAGACTCGAACCTTTATATCGAACAACTGCATGTTAATTTCAGGATGTACAATCCTAAATTAAAACCTCTGAATGTTGACTGGACACTAAATTCTTATAATTGTGAAGGTTGTTACCTGTCTTCGGAAGGCCTCTCGGTAAAGTTGCATTACCCAGAGTTGGGGTTTGAACCAATTGGTTGGGACTATCTGTCTTGAAGATCTATTGAAGGTTGACCTATGGACCAGGTTGAGGGAGTTTTCGATTACCTGGTAACTTTACGTAATTATTTAAGTAATTCTCATCTTGTAGAAAATAAAGATGGTTCTTCTGATGAAGTTGAATCATATAGGGTTGTTAGTTTTTTTTATTATCATTGTATTAGCTCGATTACTTCAGTCGAGTCTTGTTCTGATTTAGATATTTCAACTATATGTAATAAAAGTAAAGCTTTGAATCCAATGGCTGACTTGATAGCAGAAGCGCATTGTGTTGAGAATCGAAGTAATGTTAATGAAATAAATAATTCAGTATCTTCTATTTCTAATAATATTATTGATTTCACAATTGACTACATCTATGATTTGGAACCATTGGGTTTTGAAAAATATTCAGTGAAAGATGATGATCATTATAAAGGGTTTGAATCTCAAGATCCTTTAGAAGAAGTTAACCTAGGGACTCTTGACGATGTTCGAATTACATATATATGTAAAGATCTGTTTGATCCTTTTTGAATTGAACTCTTTAATCTTTTACATGAGTTTAAAGATCATTGCTTGGGATTATCATGAGATGCCTGTTCTCGATCGTTCACTTGTGGAACATCGATTAGCATTAAAACCGAATGCTAGACCTGTGAAGCAAACTCCAAGACGTTTTGCTCCAGAAATCAATGAAAAAAATTAAAGAAGAAATAGAGCGCCTGATTAAGGCAAAGTTTATTCGAACTGCACGCTATGTTGAGTGGGTTTCGAATATTGTCCCAGTGATGAAGAAAAACGGGAAGTTAAGAGTATGCATTGATTTTCGAGATTTGAATAATGCTACTCCAAAAGATGAATACTTTACGCCAATTGCAGATATGTTAATTGATTCTGCAGCAGGGAATGAAATACTTAGTTTTATGGACGGTTATTCAGGATATAACCAGATCTTCATTGCGGAAGATGACGTGTCCAAAACTGCTTTTTGTTGTCTTGGGGCGTTAGGCACTTATGAGTGGGTAGTTATGCCTTTTGGTTTGAATAATGCTGGTGCAACATATCAGCGAGCAATAAATGCTATTTTCCATGATTTTATTGGAAAATTTAAGGAAGTTTATATTGATGACATCATGCTCAAATCGATTTCGGTGAGTCAACACATCGACCACTTGAGAAAAGCATTTGGTACCATGAGGAAGAAAGGATTAAAAATGAATCCTTTAAAATGTGCTTTTGGTGTATCGGCTGGAAATTTTTTAGGCTTCATTGTTCATAAAAAAGGAATTGCAATTGATAAAAATAAAGTAGATGCAATATTGGCATTATCTGCACCCAAATCGAAAAAAGAAGTGCAGTCCTTTTTGGGCAAGGTGAATTATCTTCGAAGATTCATTTCAAATCTTTTTTATCGAACTCAGGTGTTTGTCCCCTTGGTAAAGTTAAAGCAGGACTCACAGTTTGAATGGACAGAGGAGCATCAATTAGCGTTTAATTTGATTAAGGGTTATTTGTCTAAGGCTCCGATTATGGCAAATGTTCGTCCACATGAGCCTTTGAAATTATATATTACAGCTTCTGAGAGCACAATTGGGTGTATGTTAGCCCAAGATGATGGAAATGGGCATGAACGGGCCATTTATTACATTAGTCGAGTTCTAACTGATATCGAGACGAGGTATTCCCTGATAGAAAAATTATGTTTTTCTTTATATTATGCCTGTATGAAATTAAAATGTTATATGGTGGCTAAATCGGTGAAGGTTATAGCACAAACCGATCTCATCAAATATATGTTGAGTTTTCCAATGTTACGAGGGCGTTTAGGAAAATGGATGCTGGCATTAACGAAGTTTGATTTACAATATGTCCCAACCAAGGCTGTAAAAGGTCAAGTCATTGCAGATTTTCTTGTGGATAATTCGAAAGATCTGAATGACCAGGGGACAATTGTAATTGATGTTGAAGTTGATTATTGGAAGTTATATTTTGATGGATCGAAGCACAAAGATGGTGCGGGAGTTGGAATTCTAATTGTTTCACCAGAGGGGGTTCCATCAAAATTTCTATTCGAATTAAAATATCCTTGTTCGAATAATGAGGCAAAGTACGAAGCTTTGATTTTGGGCCTCGAAATATTAATTAATAAAGGAGTTTTAGAAGTCCAGATATTAGGGGATTCCAGTTGGTTTTGAAGCAGTTATCGAAGGAATTTAAGTGCAATAATGAGAGGTTGCAGAAGTATTTGACAACTGCTTGGGAGTTGTTAACCTCTTTTCGAAAAGTTTCTTTGGTTAACATTCCAAGGATTCATAATGAAATTGCTAACGAACTAGCCCAAATTGCTTCGAGATATAAAATCGGTCCAGGAACTCTTAAGAGGTTGACCAGTATTCATCAGATTTTAGTACCTGCAAGTGAAAGAGAAGTTTTGTGCATGGACAAATGGGAAGATACTGATTGGAGGAAGCCTATTGCTTAGTATTTGAAGGATTCTAATATTCCAGTCAGTAGAAAGATGAAATTACAAGCAATAAATTTTGTCTTAATGGCTGATGAGTTGTGTAAGAAAGGGCTCGATGGGAGTTTATTGAGATGCTTAGGCCAAAATGACCAAAATATTGCTTTAGGTGAAGTCCACAATGGGATATGCGGTACCCATCAGGCTGGAAAGAAAATGAGATGGGTGTTATATCGCAATCATGTATACTGGCCATCCATGATAAAAGATTGCATCGATTATGCAAAGGCATGTCAAGAATGCCAGAAACATGGCTCGATAAAGCAAATCCCAGCATCATAATTACATTCGATAATAAAACCATGGCCATTTAGGGGTTGGGCTTTGGATTTAATTGGGTTAATTCACCCTCATTCATCAAAACAACACAAGTTTACCTTGGTAGCAATTGATTATTTCACAAAATGGGTTAAAGCAATTTCCTTAATAGAAATTGGTTCTAGGAGAAATAATAGACTTTATTGAGGAACATATTATCCATCGATTTGGAATTCCTCAAACATTAAGTACTGATCAAGGAACGATATTTATTGGTCAACGAATTAAAAATTTTGCAGCGTCAAGGAGTATCAATATGGTTACTTCAACTCCTTATTTTGCGCAGGCTAATGGGCAAGTAGAGGCAGCAAATAAAATTCTGATAAATTTGATCAAAAAGCATATCGGGAATAAGCCTCGAACGTGGCATGAGACTTTAAGCCAAGTACTGTGGGCTTATCGAAACTCACTGATGCACCACTATTTTGTAGTACATCTTGTACTTAATTGAGTGGATTTTATCCACTATTCTCACACTTATTCATAGAAATCGCATGTTTTACATTTTCCTTCCTAATTTTGTGCTATGATTGAAAACATGCTTCTTTGGCCTTAAATTTGCTATGTTTGATCCTCTCTTATTACCATTCGATGTCGTGATATGTGTGTTAAGTGTTTTTAGGGATTACAAGGCAGGAATGGCATATAAGATGGGAAGGAAGCATGCAAAAGGGGAAGGAATGCGAGAAACTGAAGGAATTGCAAACCTGCCAACCTGACCTCTTCGTACTAAATTGATCATAACTTGAGATACAGAGGTCCAAATAAGGTGGTTCTAGTTGTGTTGGAAAACTAACATCCGGGGCTTCGTAACGATATATAATTTGCCATAGTTGCTTTAAAGATAAGAGACGTGCACACGTGCATCTGCAAAAATTCAGCGTATCAAAATTCGCCCCAGTGATTTCTGGGTTGTTTTTGACCCAGTTTTCGACCCAGAAAACACAGATTAGAGGCTACAGAGTGGGGAAATCCATACACACATTCATTCACACTTCTCATTCACATAATTTTAGGTTTTAGATGTATTTGTCTAGAGAGAGAGAGGCTCTCTCCTCTCTCTAGGTTTTAGGATTTCTCTTAGTTTTAGGTTTGCTTCTTCTCAATTCCAGGTTCAATGTTCCTTTAATTTAGTTTTTCTTATACTTTTATTTATTCTATTACTTTAATTTATTCTCTTCTCTTGTTAATTTATTAATGCAAAGAGTATTTTTTCTATTTAATTTCTTTATTTGCATGATTATCTCAATTCAATCCAATTATTATGTCTTCTTTCTACTCCCTTTACATGTATGCGAAATTGGCATCCATGTCAATGGAGTAGGCTTCCAACTTGACTTTGGAGTTGATTAATATTTGGAGACCCTTGAGTTGGAAGACTCAAGTGTTAGTTATAATTGGAAGTTGTTGGCTGGCTCTCTGGCCACTAATGCTAATCCTTCCCAAGGGAGAGGATTGGGATTTATGAATAGAAGTTGGCTTCCTACTTGACTTTTTAAGGGTTAACTAAGTAGAAACAACAACCTATTACTATTAAACTTGGAAAATCCAACAAGGATAGAAATTCCAATTAATCTTCTCCCAGCTAAGGCTTTTTATTTTAATTACATAAAACCTCTTGTTTATTTTCATTGCTTTAAATTATAATTATTTATTTTCCCATTCTCCAACTCTAAAAATTCTCAGAAAAACCCATAACCAATAATAACACACTTCCCTGCAATTTTTTGAGAGACGACCTGAGGTTTAAATACTTCGGTTTATTTTTATTGGGTTTGCTTAAGTGACAACCAAATTTTTGTATGAAAGGATTATTGTTAGTTTAGAAACTATACTTGCAACAAGAATTTATTGTGAATTATTTACCGACAAAAATCCGTTCGTCAAAATGGCGCCGTTGCCAGGGAATTGCAAACGTGTGCCTTATTATTGGTTATTGTAAATATTTGCTTTTTGCTTATTTGTCAGTTTTTGTTAGTTTTAGGACTTAGTTGCTTATTTTTACTAGTTTTTGTTTTTATTTTCTTTAGCTACTATGAATTCTCACCCCTTTGGCTATGAGTTTGGTTATAATTATGTTGCAGGAAGAGGAGATTACAATGAAAATATGCATCAAGGATGGGAGAATCAAAGATGGGAGGAGCCACAAGAATTTGATCAACCCTCTTGGCAACAACCTCCACCAACATACTATGACCAAGAGCCAGTCCAAGAAGCATACCAAGATAACGGCTATGGTGAGCACCCTTCTGATTATCAACAACCACCATCATACGCGTATGAACCCCCTCCTCAACATAGCTTTGAACCACCATACTCACAAGCTCCTTACCACCAAACACCCCCATATGACCCTAATCCTTACTCGCCATACCAAGAACCTTATGAGCCATACCTAGAACCACCCCAATCCCAACACAATTACTCTCAAGAATCACCATCTCAATATACGCCATTTCCATATCCTTATCAAGAAGAACCACCTCCGTATTATGAGCCCTTTCTCCCAACAAATGAACCCTCATATCTACCCCAACCTCCATTGGATAACAACACACTTATCTCTAATCTCATTGGTATCACCTCTAAACTCCAATATCTAATATCCCGTAGGAACCAACCCTCTACCTCTAATATTCAACCCTCAAGCTTTAGTGCACCACCACCCTCTGTGCAAGAATACCCACGTCCATCAATCCAAAAGCAAGGTGATCCCAATTATGCTATTGACATGGAACAAGAGAGAAGGGATCGTCTTCGTGAATTCATACTTCATAAAAAGCTAAAGGAGGCCCTAAAGGTGGTGGTAGCAGAGACCCTTAAAGATGAAGGAGTACTTCATAAGAGGCTAGAGGAGTCCCTAAAGGTGGAGGTAGTAGAGACCCTTGAGGAAAGTTGTCATGAAGGGGAAGACATCAAGGAGGAGTCTGATTTTGTATTAGAGCAAGTGGAGAAAGCCGAAATTATCCCAGAAGAGGAAGTGGTTGCAGACTTAGGAGATGCGGAACCTCCATGGGAGAGTCAAGTCATAGAGCCTCCTTCCAAGGTGTTTGATGTTGATGTTGAGGAGGGTGTACAACTTCCAAGGCATATCATGGTTGAAGACTTTGAAGAGGTTGATCAAGAGATGTCGATTAAAGAAGAAGAAGCACAACCCCCCATGCCCTTGGTAAGCCATGAAGAAGAGTTTGAATTGGAAGAAAGCTACCAAGAGGAAGAGGTTGAAGTTGAAGAAGCTTGCAAAGAGGTGGAAGTTGTCAAGGAATAGCACAAGGGAATGGAGCTTGAAATCACCTTGCCAAAGTTGTTGGAGACCTCTCCCCCAAAGCCATTACCATCCAATACAACATTCAAGTGGGTAAAATTCTTATCCTTGACCTTTACTCTCCCACTTGAATATGGTTTACTTGAGACAGATGGTCAGCTTAGAGCTCTTTGTGGCTTTAAGAGTAAGAGGGAGATGGTTAGTGGTTGGTAACACAATCCTAGGTTTGTTGTGGTTGAAAGCTCAAAATCTAAATGTAAGGGTTGGTGTAGAGCTCGAATGAATGGGTCTAGGAAGCTGTTTGGATGCCTTAGTGAGAATTCGGATTGCTTACCACCCAGATGGAATCATCATGTTCCACTTGAAGACGGGTGTAGAAACAAGATTTGGGATTCGGGAATATATGAGGACCAATTTTGGGAGCTCAAAGCTTGTGAAGAACTTCATCAAAGCTTGAGGAATTTACCTGGTATTGATAGAGCTTATTGGAAGTCCAAGAATTGGTGAAAGTTTCAAAACGAGTTCAAGCACAAGCCACCATGACAAGGAGCTCACCAAATGTCTAACTTAAGGACTTTAACTAAAAGTGCTAGGTGGGAGACAACCCACCATGGTATAATCGTCCCTTTTCATTCCTAGTTTTATTTTATTTTATTTTTTACAGTATTCATTCATAATTTCTACATAATCATCTACATTCTGCATTCTGCATTTTGGATTCTATATAAAAAAAAAGAGGGAACGACGCGCAAGCGTCCACGACGTGCACGCGTCGTATGTGTATACGCAAATGAACAGAGAGTTGCGCGAGAGACGCGCGGGAGGGGTGCGTGGCGCACAAGCCACACCACGCGTACGCGTCCCCTGCAAAAAGTTCAACCCACGCATAAGCGTCAGCGATGCGTACGCGTGGGCATGAAAAATCGGCGTAAAAGCGTGTTGAACAGAGAATTGTGATGGTCCGGGGCTGGTACTGCGCTAGAGGCACAACATCATCCACGCGTACACGCCCCTGACGCGTGCGCATCTTTTTGCTTCCAGACCACCCACGCGTACGTGTGGGCGACGCTTACGCGTCGAACGGCCAACTCAGTTTTCACGTGTACGCGTGACGCCCGCCCGCGCGTCGCGCCCCGTTTTTCTATTCTCCCTTCTTTCTTTCTTCTTACTTCCTACTTCCTTCTTCTTCCTCTTTCCATCTTCCTCATCAGGATGGCCACCAGGAAGGGTACAGAGAGAGCCTCTAACAAGCCACCGGCGAGGAGAGGAACGAAAAGCACAAGCACCTTCAACAAATTAGCTGCTCCTTCAGATACTTCAGAGGTTGGACCGGCTAGACCGGCAGGCAAAGCAAATGGAGCACTGTAACAAGCGCCGATTTACATACCTCAAGGAGCTGATTGTTGGCAACCACCCACCTGAGGAAGATCCAGAAACTCCAGACTCTACCTCACCTACTAGCACCGGGAGCCATGACGACCCTGACTGTGGAAATGCTGTTACCAGCCCCCCTTTGTTCCTGACTGATGGCACCGAGGACGGTACCAAGCTTTAAGTGTAAGGAGGTCGGTTAGTACTTGACTTCCAGAGGTAACTTCTCTCTCTTAACGCCAACATCTTAGTTTTTCTTTTGTTAAATAGGATAGATTGCATGGTAGTAATTGTTTGCATGTATGTTTTTGCTTGGTTAAAATAATGAGTTCCTTTTCAAGACCCTTTTCTATAGCATTTCACTAATTTAAATTGAAAATTTGTGTTAAACTTGTTTGAAGCTCGTATTTGGAACATGAATTATAGCTAAGAACACATAACCCGTGAGATTTGAGCTTAATTACATGGTTACAATATTTAACCATAAATTTTTATTCTTGTGTGTTTTCTTCTCTATGATTGTAATCTATATTTTGTTCCATTCTATATGTCCATTGTTTAGTGTATTTACATGCTTGCATATGACTGAGGTCATCATTTGTTGTTAGCTCACTTATCCCAAATAGCCTACCCTTTCAATCACCTTTGTTAGCCACCTTGAGCCTTTTAATCCCCGTTTGTTCTATATTTTACCACATCACTAGCCTTAAGCGGAAAAATAATTAATTACCCCAAATGAATCTTTGGTTAGCTTAAGTTAGAGATTGTGTATCAATTAAGTGTGGAGAACTGTAGGAACTTGGGTTGATGAAAGTGTGTTGTGTTTTAGTGACAAAAATATTGGGAATTTGGGTGCATACTCATATGAGACTAGAAAAATAAAAAACTCATGTGCATTGATATGTTATGTTTGCTTTCAAAAACAAAAAAACAAAAACAAAAACAAAAAATATTCAAATAATTAAGTAAATAAATGAATCAGGGGACAAAATTACCCCAATGTTAATTTTAATAAAAGATCAATGCATATGTGATAAAAGTAAAGAAAAGTTTATACATGAGTATGTAATGAAAACGTGGGAATTTTGGGTAGCTAGGAATGATTTTAGAATTTTATAGAATGTGTGTACGTTAGGTGATAGCTTAGGTTACTCATAGATTCAATTTATAACTCACTTAGCCATACATATATCCTCACCCTTACCTTAGTCCCACTACAACCTTGAAAAGACCTCATGATGTTTGCATTTGTACATTAAATATTTGTTGATTGGTTAGATGAAGAACAAAGTTTTAGAAAGCATGACTAGAGAAGAGTAGAGTGAATTACCCTATACACTTGAGAGATTAGAGTGCATATACACTTCCAGTGAGGGTTCAATGCTTGATTCTATGTTCCCTGCTTTCATGAGCTATCTTCCTACAAGTTTACCTGTCTTTTATTGTGTGATTTGAATTATTGGAATCTGATTTATGTTTTTTCTCGAGAATTTGTTTACTTTTAGCCAAGTAGGTATAAGTATTTTTGCATTTAGTTGTATTCATATAGATAGGTTGCATCTCATACTTTCTACCATTCATCTTCACTCTTATAGCTTCTCTTGAGCTTAGCATGAGGACATGCTAATGTTTAAGTGTGGTGAAATTTGATGCACCACTATTTCGTGGTACATCTTGTGCTTAATTGAGTGGATTTTATCTACTATTCTCACACTTATTCATAGAAATCGCATGTTTTACATTTTCCTTCCTAATTTTGTGCTATGATTTAAAATATGCTTCTTTGGCCTTAAATTTGCTATGTTTGATCCTCTCTTATTACCATTCGAGGCCATGATATGTGTGTTAAGTGTTTTCAGGGATTACATGGCAGGAATGGTTTAGAGGATGGGAAGGAAGCATGCAAAAGGGGAAGGAATGCGAGAAACTGAAGGAATTGCAAAGTTGTCAGCCTAACCTCTTCATACTAAATCGATCATAACTTGAGCTACAGAGGTCCAAATGAAGCAGTTCCAGTTGTCCTGGAAAGCTAATATCCGGGGCTTCACAACGATATATAATTTGCCATAGTTTCCTTAAAGATAAGCGACGCACACGCGTGCATCACGCGCACACGTGCATCTACGAAAATTCAGCATATCAGAATTCGCCTCCAGCGATTTCTGGGCTGTTTTTGACCCAGTTTTCGACCCAGAAAACACAGATTAGAGGCTACAGAGTGGGGGAATCCATACACACATTCATTCACACTTCTCATTCACATAATTTTAGGTTTTAGATGCAGTTGTCTAGAGAGAGAGGCTCTCTCCTCTCTCTAGGTTTTAGGATTTCTCTTAGTTTTAGGTTTGCTTCTTCTCAATTCCCGGTTCAATGTTCCTTTAATTTAGTTTTTCTTATACTTATATTTATTCTATTACTTTAATTTATTCTCTTCTCTTGTTAATTTATTAATGCAAAGAGTATTTTTTTTCTATTTAATTTATTTATTTGCTTGATTATCTAAATTCAATCCAATTATCATGTCTTCTTTCTACTCCCTTCACATGTATGCAAAATTGGCATCCATGTCAATGGAGTAGGCTTCTAACTTGACTTTGGAGTTGATTAATATTTGGAGACCCTTGAGTTGGAAGACTCAAGTGTTTGTTGTAATTGGAAGTTGTTGGCTGGCTCTCTGGCCACTAACGCTAATCCTTTCCAAGGGAGAGGATTAGGATTTATGAATAGAAGTTGGCTCCCTACTTGACTTTTTAAGGGTTAACTAAGTAGAAACAACAACCTATTACTATTAATCTTGGAAAATCTAACAAGGATAGAAATTTCAATTAATCTTCTCCCAGTCAAGGCTTTTTATTTTAATCACATAAAACCTCTTGTTTATTTTTATTGCTTTAAATTATAATTATTTATTTTTCCATTCTCCAACTCTAAAAATTCTCAGAAAAACCCATAACCAATAATAACACACTTTCCGGCAATTCCTTGAGAGATGACCCGAGGTTTAAATACTTCGGTTTTTTTTTTATTGGGTTTGCTTAAGTGACAACCAAATTTTTGTATGAAAGGATTATTGTTAGTTTAGAAACTGTACTTGCAACGAGAATTTATTGTGAATTCTTTACTGACAAAAATCCGTTCGTCACTCACCAAGAGGTTCAACAGGTACTTCGCCATATAAATTGGTGTATGGTCATGATGCAGTGCTGCCATTAGAAATAAATCTAAATACTTTAATAATATCGAAGCAGAATGATTTACCAATTGATGATTACTGGATTGTAATGTTTGATAAGTTGGATGAGTTAGATTTGGAGCGAATCTTGGCACTTGATAATATGATTCGACAAAAAGAAAGTATTGTTCGAAGTTATAATCGTCGAATCAAGGAAAAATCTTTTGATATAGGCGAGTTGGTTTTGAAAGTTATTTTGCCAATGGAAAAGAAATCGAAATTTTTTGGCAAATGGTCCTATGCTTGGGAAGGCCATTTTCAAGTGATAGGAACATATTCTGGAAATGCCTATCAGATTAAAGATATCGAGTCAGAAAAAGTAATTAACTCGATTAATAGAAAATATTTGAAGTGATACTATTGTTGGCAGAATTACAGTTCAACATGCACAGATCTAGAAAAGATTAAAACTGTCACACAAAGAGAAACTTGAAATGAAAAGAAATTCAAGGTGCCAATAGTTTTGTTAAATCAGAGCGTAGCTTTGCTCTTCTACTGTCCAGAGTTAAAAGCGCCTCAGCTTGTTTAAATTTGTCAAATTGGACTTTTTCGAGTTGTTTTTCATATTCTTCTCGTTTAGTCTCAATTGAAACAAGCTCTTGGATAAGTTGTTGTTGTTCTTGTTGGGCAGTGGCCAGAGGTTTGGATATGGTAGCTTGTCTCTAATGTATTTTGGCAAGCTTTTCATTAATTTGAGCTAATTTTGCTTCAAGTTTCGCTTCTTCTTTGTCATTAAAAGCTTGAATGGAGATAGCATGAGAAATTCTCAAATCGAATTCTTCATGGGAGACTTGGACTGGTCGAAGGGCTGCAATGCAACCTTCTATATTAGATTTGATCTTAGCTTCCTCAGTCTCAGTTTTCTGGAATTGAAATTGAAAAGCTACGGTCTCATTGAGAAGTTGTTTGAATTCTTGAATCGAGACAGAATGTGGTATGTTAGCTGGGAGTTCAAAGGAGGAATTTAAAAGATCAGATAAGAGTTGATTAAGAATTGTATCATTAACCCATGTGGCAGGTAGATGATCCAAGAGCTTTATGAGTGACCGAAGCTGTTCTCGAGTGTCAACACTCAATTCAAATGAAGGTCTTGATGTAGCAGGTCTTGGGAGTGTTGGCACTGGTACAGGTGCTTCATCTTCTTGGATAACTTGGTCTAGAATAGAGATCAGGCTGGCCAATGTAGCACTTGTAGGAGTGATGGAAGCATCCAGTGTTTCAAATCTTTGTCCAGGGAGAGTTTGAAAGTCAGCCTGTTGAAGAGGACTAGACAGTTTTGGAGGAGTCTCTAAGACCCTGGATCAAGGAGAATCTAAATTAGTGGTGTCAGCAACTCTGGAAACAGAGTCAGAGTCTGGAGCTACCTGGTCTTCTGCAGAGAGTGCAGCCCAGTTGTTTGGTGAGTTTGACTCAAGTAATTGAGTGTCTAATGGAGAATGCTGTGAGGGATCTGTCGTCAAATCAACCACCTGTGTTACATGGGGAGGAGGTGGAAAAATAGTCCGGAGTGGCTGAGTAGGCCCTGTGAATTGAATTGAATCATGAGATGTGGAGTGCCCCGGATCATGACACTGTTGCAAAATTGGTTGATCAGGTGCTATAGACGATGTAATTGAATGAGCAGCAGTGGTAGGCTGGTATGAAAGTTACACAGTTATAAGTTAAAATTTATTTCAATTTAAATGAAATACATATAGAGATGATTGTGTTACCAGAATAAGTATGGGTTTCCGAACTAGCTGGGAACCAGGATCTGAGTCAGCTGTGTCCTCTGATTGAGGAGAAGTAGCAAGGATGTTCCGGATGTTTTGTTCATTCCCATCAGAACTCTCGCTTGACATTTGTAACCGTAACTAATGAGGAAATAAAAATTGAAAGTTAATATATAGATAAGATTTTCAAAATGTGTTAGTTCGAAGTATATGATTATGTGTGAAATAGTAAATGGATAATGGTTACCTTTCTGGAAGTCTTGGTAGGAGTCCTTCGACTTTTGTGTTGTGGTTGTCGGGAAGAGGCTGTGGTATCAGCTTTTCTTTTTTGTGATTTTTTAGGAGAACCTTCAGTAGCAGAGTCTGTTCGAATGGCAGATTGCTGGATTGCTTCTAAAGTACGATTGTACCTAGAGTAGTAGGCAGTCCACCATTCGAGACAAGACTTAGTGATATATGAGCTGTGGTCATAAACAAGGAAATTAAATCGAGGTCACGTTGAGAAGATAGAGTAACGTGACAAAGTGGCTTATTGTTCCGAGGAAAAGGGATTGGGATGGCTTGTGAAAATCCCAGTTGTCTGGCTGTAAAGTGAGGAGCATATAGGGTCACCTTGAGCTTTTCCTTCTTGTGCTGGGTAATCCTATAGGAATTACTTGAACAGCTAACAGATTTGTCCAATTTCGACTAGCCAGTTCACTTTTCTCTGTGTCATGTGGGAAGAGCAAGCGATCGAGGCACGCAGGACCACGATTTTGACGCAAAAAGGGAGCGAAATCTAGGTCCTCATTGTCGAAGTCTTTACAGGAATGGAAGAAAGAAAAAACAGCCCAGAATAGGTCCTCATCAATTTGTGTATTTGGGAAATTGGGTTTATAATTAGCTAATCGAAAACCTTCGATGTGCTGTTTATCAGTGCCACCACCTCCAGGTTTCGTCATATATTTTTTGAAAATGGCATTGAGCGATAGTTGAAGGAGCCAGAGAGGGCCACCTGTACTGATTATGCTATTGTCTCAGAGACAATGAACGAATTGTCCAAGCTCTTCGAAAATGTGTTCTAAAAGAAGTTTGGCCAAATTGAGAACTTTCCCTTCGTAAAGTAAAGCAGCCAAGGGAAGAAAGAGCTTTGACATCTGGACGCTTCGAGAACAGAAAAGGATTGCAATCAACCAATAGAACAAGAAGGCTACATGTTCATCGTCTGTAATATCAGTACTTTCTGCACCCATGTTATTAGCAATGAAATCGCTGTAAGAATTGGTTAAAGCAACATTGTATTGGCGCTCAGGCTGCATGTTAGGAGTGCAGTCTGGAGAGTTTATTGGGAGCCCTGTGATAGCAGCTACGTCTAAAAGGGACATTCTGATCATTCCACAAGGAAGGTGGAAGCTGTTGGTTGTCCTGTTCCAAAAGCAAATCACAGCCCCAATCATCCAAGGAGGCGTTGTCAGGGAGAAATGGGAGAGCCTTAGTAGTTCTTGTATTCCTAAAGCCCCCAGTCAGCACTTTTCGTGGGCTCAAGGCATTGGTACCAGGCTGAGAAGTCGAACCCTCGAGGGTTAATCTTTGGATTATTCCTGAAGGATTTTTGATTAATGAAGTGGGAGATGTTAAAAGCTTGGTTAATCAGCAGATCTTTCCCTTCGGCAATAGGGAAGAAAGAAAGTTTTTTGTTTGCCCTCTCTAGGAATTTAATCAGTCCGAGGAAACAATGGGTATCTACGCCTACTGTGAAGGGGATTAAGATTCTAGTATCATTAGTTTACAATTGAGGATCATCAATGACTTCATCATTGACTTGGTTTAGTATACAAAGGGCTGGTGGAGCTGACGGTGCTACTGCATGACCTTTACCTTTGTTTTGAGCAGTAGCATGAGAAGAGGAAGTGGCTATTGTAGAATGAAGGAGAAGAAAATGAAAGGTTAGAGATTCTGTAAGGAGGTTTGATGTAAGAAGGATGCAGAGAACAATGAGTTGAAGGAAAAATTTGAACAAAGGTGAGATTGGTGAATTTAAAGTGTTACTGTAGCCGTTACTGTAGAAGGAATGCGAATAGAGGTAACTTCGCGAGGAAGATAAAGTGGAAGGAAGAGGAAGCGTGAGTCTTGGAAAACGTGTCGAGTGGGCAGTATTAATGGGAAGTTAAATGATAGTTATTACTAATTTTAAAACTGAAGTTTGAATTTGGATTAAGTGTTTTATCTTCCAATAAAGTTATCGAAGACAAACACATTAATCCAAGGGGGCAATTTGTTGATCGAAAAAAATATTTTCGATGAAGGTAAATTATTCGAAGTGGTAAAACGGTCGAAGACATAAGCAGTTTTTGAAAAGACACACGCACAAGCATTAGACGGAGGTTCTCGACACGGATTCGATTTCAAGGCCTTTCGATAAATCGAGCAAGTCAAATCGAACAACGTACTCGAGTCAAGTAATCGAAATGAGTTACTCGAATGAGTGATTTGAGTAATTATGGTAGTGGAGAAGTTAGAGGCTTCTGTCACACGAGAAAATCATGGGAAACGTTTAGGCGGAAACGGTTACCAAGGAGAACACATTCAAAGCTGTGATTTTGTAATTAATTGTCAATTACCAGAAGTAGATTATAAATACCAGGAGGTCTTAGGGAATAGTGGTTGGAACTTTAACTCAGAAAAACACTCAAGCACACTCACATCTCAGGGTTGCAAGTATTCTTTATTTTTGTTGTTTAATTTACATTCCTGCATTTTAGATTTTGCATGTTAAAGTCCTTTCATTTAATCAAAGGCATTTTACTGTTTTCTTTTAATTTCAACGCAAACCATTCCGTTTTCAGCATATTTTCTTTTTGAAAACTTTATCTTTTTATCTCTTTCTTTGACTAATAAATTTTTGATTTATCTTTATTCCCAATTTCCATCTAATCGAAGACACCTTGATGCACTTTTAGAAAACTGGTACCTACAAAGAGGAGTAGGTTTCGCTCCCAGACCATTAGATATCTAACCACCATCGATTTGCTAAAAATCGACAAAACAGTTACAAAATAAGAAAATTTTGTAATAACAAAAAAATTTGTTACAAAACATTTCAATATTTTGTAACAACGTGATTTCTTTTGTTACAAATTATGTTGGCTTTCGTATCAAATTGTTGTTTTATTGTAAAATGTCATAATATTTTGTAATAAAAGATTATATTGTTGCAAAATTCATAACATTTTGTAACAAAATATCTTTCAAAAGCTCTAAATATTTTGTAACAAAAAATTAATTTGTTACAAAATACAATATTTTTGTAACAAGTTATTTATTTGTCACAAAATTCAAAAATTTTTTATAACTAATAAAAAATTTTGTTTCAACATATTAAATGTAAGACTTCGAATTTTTAAAAATTAACATAATGAGTTATTTATGATTTATTATATTTATTTAAGATTTTATATTCAAAAATTTATTTTACTAAAAATATTTAAGTCAAATTAATGATACTTTGAGTTTGAAATTATTTTAAAAATTAAATAATAAGTCATTTATGATTTATTATATTTATGCAATATATCTGAGGGGTGTGGGTGTATTTATAATATAATAGATAACTACCTTTTTGGGAGTACTTTCACCTTTGTTGGTTGGATAACCGTTCCCTTTATCTTAGGAGTTTGTTGGGATCTATCTTCTAGATGAGATAGAGATAGTAGGAGGTATTTAAGGAGGTAGTTACTTATTTAGATAAGTAAGACTAAACCTCCTTAGAGGTCAGTAAGTGGAAGAGGCCATCCTTTTTTGGGTGGGCCTTTATCCTTATTGGGCCTGGCTTTATGTTAGATCAGGATATAAACACTTCCTTTGTCACTAATTTATGTTATTTCTTATTATTTTATATGCTAATTATTAATTATATAGTAAAAACATACAATAATTTTGTTAATGTTATTTTAATTTTGTACTCACTTATATTTAAATTAATTATATTTTTTATTATTCATTATTATTAATATCAATGTTATTAAACATGTATAAATAAAAATATCAAATATTTTTATTAATTACAATATCATTAGTCTTTTATGATTATATGATATTTATTAAATATTATTTTTCAATAAATACATAATATAACAATATAATAAATATAAACTAATTAGTTAGTTATTAAAATAAAATAGTTACTTTAGTATAAAAATAAAATAAAAAATCTTTATTATAAAAAATATTAGAATTTTATATACTTATTTATTTAATGATAACCGAATTATAATATGTTGATTATAATTTGTTAAAACTTGATTGTTTTAAAAATATTAGTGAAGATATGTATTTTAAATTTTAATTTTAGGTTTTTGATTATTTTATATTTTTTATTTATGTATAATCGATCCTACCGGTTTAACCAATAACTTATCAGTTGAACTAATAACTTAATCGGTTTAATTATCGATTCGATTTTGACAACTATAAAAAAAGTTTTCATTAACAGAAAAATTAGTGAGGAGACGCTTAAGTCACCAAGATCTAGAGCGGTAGATAAAAGCTACATTCTCTTTTTAAGAAGTATTCTCAACCTTGACACTTTAGATTTTGTAAATCTGATTTGTCTAAAACTCAATTCATTTTGACTTTGCTTAAACATAAAATTTTAAACACTAAATAGATACTAAGTAGGCAAAATATTTGATAGAACTTCCATAGCGAGTTCCATTTGATGGAGTTCTTAAAAATATTTATAGAATTGTCTCAATTTTTTTCTCTATTTATTAATGTGTAACAATATTTTTGAAAATTAATTTTATACCTTAATCCAATTGAATCGTTTAATTGGAACCTTTATGCAATCTGCCTCAAATTAATAAGAAAAAATGACATCACTACCACTACCGTCATCATCAGTGGTAACAATATAATGACATTGATAGTAGGGGTGGTAACGGGGCGGGTAGGGTGGGTTTTTGCTTTACCCGACCCTGCCCTGCCGTACAACAACCAGCATAGAATCTGCCCCGCTTCTACCCACAGGTAGTAAAACGTTCAACCCTAACCCATCCCTGCGGGTACCCGCCCCGCTCCTATCCGCCCCTATAATTATTAAAATCCAATAAATAAAATTAAATTTCAAAATTTATATAACCATCATCACATACATAACATAAATTAAAGTAAAAATTTAAATATGATACAATATTATTAATCATTTACTAATTATTTTATATATATTATACATATTATATATTAAAATTATATATATTATATATATAGCGGGGCGGGTAGGGGCGGATATTACCTAAACCCGACCCCGCTCCGTCCCTCCCAAGAACCCGCCCCGAGCGGGTAAGGGCGGGATGAGTACCCGCGGGTTGGGGTGGTATTGCCATCCCTAATTGATAGTAATAAAGTTCTAATAAGTTCAATGTTTATGTTTTAAGTGTTGTCTTATTTCTCTGTCCTTTCTGTGTTTGGTTTTGATGGAGTTTTTTTTTTTTTTCTTTTTTGGGTCAAAGGGAGCAAAACACAGCAACCCACCAATTCAAACAGTAGTAGCGCTTAATTACTCTCTCTCTCTAGCGATCCCGCAGTCGAGTTGAACAAAGCCTCCATAACCTTGGATGGAGTTTCTTTGATTTCTTTCTTTCTTTTTTTTGGGACATGGCCACAAGAGCTGACCCGACCCAGTCGCTGATGCTTAATCTCTTAATACGTGTTCAACCGTCCCACATCTACACTGTTAGGCTCTCCTTGCTAACAGTTCAACCATCACCGATTATGAAGAGCCGAGAATTCCTTCATCCTTGCTATGGTGTGTTCTTCATTCTCACTTGTTCGCAACCAAATTTTTTGGGTGTTCCAAAACACTGTATGTCCAGTCCAACGTGGCACCCCATCTCCCCTATTGATTGATGCAGATGTTCTCTTTGATTTCAAATGGGGTTAATGAAAAGCATGACAACTGTTTTTTTTAAGTGAGATTAAACGACGATTTAATGGAGTTTAGAACTTAAAATTGATTGCCAAAAGTATTGTTGCTCGTTAGTAAATACAACAAAATGAACATGGGCAATTTTATAATGGATTATGCTAGGTAATCAATGATTTTTTTGAATAACATGAACAATCACTAATCAAATAAAAACATACTACATTTTTAAATTACCTACCTAAATCTTAATATTAGAATAATCATTCGTATACCTAGTGAAATGAACATCCAATATATTTATTGTTCACATTGTTTAGTATTTTTATTATCTACCTATACTTTTTTCCTTTTATAAATTAAAATATTTTTTGGCAGCTCCATTTGATGTAGCGCTGAGTGAAAAATCCATAATTTACTTTGCCTACTAAGTATAGATATTGGCAAGAGTGAAATATTCTTATAAAACAAAATAAAAGTTAACTTGATAACGTTTGAACTTACATATTGGCTTATTTACATTCATAGAAATTCCTAACAAAATGCTATCTCCTAAAAATATTTATCAGAAACATTTAGAAATGTTGATTATATTTTTTTAATGAATATTGTTTATCATACATTATATTTATTCTTTTAAAACTCAACATTAGATAATTCATATACATTTAACTATTTTCAAAATTATATAGTTACTAGTCAAATAAATTAAGTTAACGTATAAATTATTATAAAAATACAATAATTTCTCTATTATTTTATTTAATAATTTGCACACAATTTTTATGCTGCACCGCACATCATGAGGGTTAGATATATACTAGTTAACTAATTTGGGTTGGTCGAGTAGTTAACTTATTCGTTTATAAGTATTGAAATTCAAATCCTGCCTTGTGCATGGAGTAACTCATTGATAAAAGTGATGACAACCACTTCGCCCTCATCTAGGTGCTTCAAAATATCAAGGTATCTTTAATGCTGTGTTTGTTTAGATGAAAATTGGGGGGAATTGAATATGAACGGAAAGAAAAAAGAAGGAAATCTGAAGTTTTACTTGTTTGGGAATGAAAAAAATGTAAAGAAAAAATACAACAGTAGCAAAAAGTGAAAGGACCCACCAAAAACTTTTCTTTCCAACTAAGGCGAGAAAATGGAAAGGAAACTCGTTCCACTGCATCATTTCCAAACCCTAGCCTTCTCTTTTTCTGAAGACTCTTCTTCAACCTGAGATTCAGCTGTGCATGCTACCCACTTCCAACACTATCAACCAGTATAAGTTTTACTAACGGTCCATTTCTCCACCACTTCTCAATCATTCTGGTCACGGCATCTTGCATCTACAGGTCAAATTTGGTAAGTTTTCTATGTTGCTCTTATTTCACCTTTCATTCTTTATTAGATTCATAGATCTATGGGTTTCAGGTTCAATTTTACAGTATAGGAACAAAGATTACATTTTAGTTTGAATTATGAATTTGTTAATTTTCATGCCTGTAAACTATTTGATAAAATGCTCCAGTGAAAACATGCAAAGGTATTGATTTATAAGTTAATCAGAGTTGAAAAAATTGATGTGTGTATATACTATAGATAAGCTTTTTATGTTGCTCTTATTTCCCATTTGACGCTATATATTGATGGATCTGTGTTTGTGATTTAATTTTGAAGTATATGGATAGAGATTATATTTTGGTTTGATTTATTACCTTGTTAATTTTCATGTATGTAAACTGCTTGATCAAATGCTCCAATAAAAAAATGTTGATTCATACTTTGTTAACTTTTATGTCTATAAACTGCCTAATAAAATGCTTCGATCGAAATATAACTGCTAAAGTAAACTTGGTTTAGGTAAATTAATTGATTTCGTAGGACACACAGAAATTATTATTATTTGGGAGCTCAGTTATTAAAAACAATAGAAATTAAAAATTTACCTTTCTCCGCAAAGTAAACTTGTTCCACCGCACTTGTTCGCAAATTTGCTCCATAATCTACACTTTTATAACTATTCAGCTATTTTATTTACTTATACACAAAATTCATAACTAATTCTCACATGGATAGGTGTTGAAGTTGATTAAAATAATTTTTTTTAATCTAAAAAGGACAACTAAAAAAACGTTAAGCAATTTTAAAGGATTTGATTAAGTTAATTTATGATATAACATATAACAAATTAATTACTATATTCATGTGAATAGTCTTTTTATATATATATATATAATATCTTTCTTCAGGATGACTATCAAAGAGTCCATTACTTTATCTGTTTCAAGTTCAACAAATAACTTTGGAAAATTGCAAGGCACTTTACATATGCCGTCTCTGACCAAATTCAAGTTTAGCTTAGATTTTTCTGCTTATTTTCCACTAAGATAAGATCTTCAATATGGTCTCTTGTTTAATACTTTTCTTCTAAAATACTGTTTTCTATATATCCATAAGTTTATTTTTTTATTTTTATGTAAATTTATATCCAAAACCACATTAACACCTATTACTTGCTTTCATTTTCTATGTTTTTTTATTTTTTTACTTTTTCTTTCGTATGTAGTTTATGTTTAAATTTTTTTGAAAGGTATAAAAAATTGTTATCTTTCAATTGGTTGAGATTCTTTTACACTTAATTATATTCTTCGATTAGGAGGTCATATATATGAATACTAGTTATTTAACTGCATTGCTTATGCTTTACATATGATGCTATCTTTTTTTGTTTTTGTTGGTGCTGTAAATCTACGATGTGTACATTTGAAACTACAAAGTGTTTGTTAAATGGATAAGGCTGATCATGAAAAAAGTTTTTTGGTCCCCAATATGAAAGACATCTTTAATTGTGATTTTCCACTAAACCTTTCTTATAAGTTCGGGGTCAATAATCAGGAAAATATGTTAACCCTTGAAAACTAAGAACATATATTAACAGTTTTGAGGGAGGATTGGAAAAGACGACAGAAATTATGCACAATAACACTGATATGTTACATCGTGCACATGTTATATTTATTGAGATTTATGTTTACGCGGGTTGACAAATCCATCTCCCATAAATTGGTTGGGCGAGAACAAATTCGAGATACTTTAATGCAACAGTTAAGAAAAACTCATAGGTGTCGTGACATCCTACGCATGGGCCCTGATGCATTTCTTCAATTGTGTGAGAAATTAAGAGCAACACGTCAAGTGAGGGATACAAAACATGTTACAGTAGAGGAGCGAGTTGCTAGGTTCTTGTATATAATAGTTCATAATGTAAAAACTAGAACCGTTTCTTTTTTCTACCACCGGTCTGGAGAAACTGTTAGCCTCTTTAAAATCATGTACATAAATTTATTGATTTAGATATTTCTTCTTCTTAAAATTATTTCCAGTTTATGTATTGAGATGAGTAGTAAACAAAAATAAAATTTATATTTTATCTAATTAGATTATGCTAACTTTGTTATTATTATTATTATTATTATTATTATTATTATTATTATTATTATTATTATTATTATTATATTCCTAATTTGTTATATTATAAATATAATTAAATTTTGTTGTTATTATTTAATCACATTTATGAATATTTACATAATTGTATACATAATAACATGACTATATAATATGGAGGGTAATATTGTCATTATATAACTTAATTCATTTTTTCTCTCCGTTTTTCTTTTCAAACAAACAACATAAATTATTTATCTTTCAATATCTTTCCATCGTATTTTTCTTCCATCCAAACACACCCATAGAAATTAATTTCACTTCAATTTCTTTTCTTTCTATTTCTTTTTACTCAATTTTCTCCTTCCTATTTCTTTCCACCCCCAAACAAAGTATAACCGCTACACCACTTGCGATCTTCATGGCTCAACATGCAATCAATATTACATTAATAACTATATTTTTGCTTTTACTTTTGGTGCTGTTCGCATATACTCACCAGTTTTAGCCAGTTAAGTAGTATTCAATCTTCTTTCTTATCTAAATTCAAAACGTTCGTTTTAGTTAGGGTTAAGTACGATTTTGGTCCCTAACATAGAGGTCAAAAATTTATTTCATCCTCGACCTTTTTTTGCTACAAAATGGTCCCGAAGATTTACCTTAGTTTTAAAATCGTCATTCGGACGAAAATACCCCTCCCCTTCTTCCTCAAAATCAACGAGAAGCAGAAGCAGACCCAAAAACTCAGAAAATCATCATCTGCATCTGCATCACTCCCAAGAACTTGCATCATCCCCCGAACTCAAAAAACCACCACCTCCGATCCCACCCACTACCACTCCATCACTATCTGCATCACCCCACCCAGAATTCAGAAAATCATCATCATCATCATCATCAAAACTCAGAAAGCAGAATTCAGAACTCAGAAAAATAAGAAAATCATCCTCATCATCTTTGAAACTCAAAAACATTAACAAAACTCAAAACTAAAATTCTTCCTCTTTCATTAACAAAACTCAGATGCAATTACAATAATAGAAAATTCCCAAATTCATCTTCAATTACAAGAAGTAAAAATCCATAAATATAATTACTAAAAATCCCTCTGGAGGACGCTGCTAGAGGACACGAGGAACACAAGGGCGACCACCACCTCTTCAACGACGACAACGAACATGAAGGCGCGGGCCAGACGCGTTGCGAGGCAAGGGTGGGTTGCGGCGAGGCTAGGGCTCAAGTCATAGCGCTGCGAGGTCGAGGTGTGGCAAGACGAGAGCGACGGCGAGTAGCAGGAGCGGCGGCAGCGGCAGCGGCGGTGGCCCTTCCCCTTCCCCTTCCCATTCTCTTCCCTTTCTTCTTCCTGAACCCAAACCCAACCCCCACCCCACAAAGCGTGATACTCTTTCCCATTAACCCGTTTTCTTTTTCTTTTTATTTTTTTATTAGGAGTAATTTAGTAATAAAAATTAAAAATTTAGTAAAAAGAATGATTTTAAAACAAACTGAACTTTTGAGACCATTTTGTAGTGAAAAAAAGGCCGAAGACGAAATAAATTTTCAGCCTCTACGTTAGGGACCAAAATCGTACTTAACCCTTTTAGTTATCTTAATTATACTCACTAGATCCACAAATAAAGAGTCATTTTTCAAAAAAAATATTAATTAAGAAATTATTAACTTAAAGTAAAAATAGTAGTTATTTTAAAGGTGAATATACTTTCTTACACCGAATGGCTCATAAAGTACAAAAAAATGTGACAAAAAAACTCTAAATCCAACACACGATTGTGTGAGATGTAGAAATTCACTTATTTATGTTGGTTTAATATTAAGATCTCGACACTATGATTGTTCTGCTTTTTTTCATATACCACTAAAAAACACGGATGTAGCTCTCCTCTGCCTTCTTTCTCAATCCCTTCGACATAGCCAAGGCCGCCTTTGCCTGTTTCACCTTGACCCATGTAAATTTTGAGTGATTAGTAAATAATTAGCTAATAAATTAATTATTATTCAAAAAAAT
The DNA here is from genome assembly GCF_059453495.1 of Arachis ipaensis. Taxonomy (NCBI): domain Eukaryota; kingdom Viridiplantae; phylum Streptophyta; class Magnoliopsida; order Fabales; family Fabaceae; genus Arachis; species Arachis ipaensis. The sequence goes on from NC_142440.1 coordinate 123,825,381, forward strand.
TAGAAAATTAAATTTAATAGTTTAGGGAGGTAGAAATAATTAAAATACAAATTTTGACACTAATTTTAAATATTTTAGCCTAAAAACAGGCCAACAGACTGAACTAGTTGGACCGGGCCCATATTGTTCCCAAGGCCCAACCTATAAAAGCTTGCAATTAGCCACTTTACCCTTTTCTCATTGTAAAACACGCTGAGGAGAAGAGAAGCAAAATAGATACTAACCCCAAATCACTTCCAACTTCAATTCCTTCTAACTTTCAATCCGGAACTCCAATTGACGAGCCGTCAGCGATCACGCATTTGTCTCAGAATTCTCTTCAAAACCATGCAAGAATTGTGGTAAGGAATTTGATATTTTGTGCCCAATTCTCACCCCCTTTAATTTCATAATTTTGGGTGTTATATGTTGAGGGATATAGTATTCTTGATGATTTAGGTGAACTCTAGCAGTGAAAAATCACTGAGTTTAGTCTAATTGACCCATGGGTAATGGTAAGGAACCCCAACTCTTGTGAATTAGTAAATTAGTGAACCTTGTGTTTATTATTATGATATTGTATGGAATTATATGGAATAATGTGTTTTGGAGACAAATTGGTGATATTGGAAGCTTGACATTGAATTTTGGGTGTTGGAAATCTAATTGGTGTGGACTTGGTGAAGTGGAAGCTTAAGAAACGAAGAAATTTAAGACGTTCCGCGCTTAGGGAGGAATCGCCCAAGGTATGATTTTGGTTTCTCGTAGGTCATGTTTAATGTCACATGAAAACTTAGGCTAATTAACCATAGGATAAGCTTGGATTGAATTTGGTTGTTGATGTGATTAGTGAATGAATGTGTATATGTGTACAAATGATTTGAGATTTGATATGTGTATATGAATTTTTGGTGGAATTATAAGATATGATGATGATTGATGATAATTATGAGTTATGATGATGATGATATTGATAAAATTTATATGTTTAAAGGATTGTGGCATGAAAACGAGGTATGTGAATATGATTATTGTTGATTTTGGTTGAGGAATTGTTGAGTATATATATATATATATATATATATATAATTGTTGAATAATTGAATGAATTGGATGGTGGTATACTGTGAAATGAATGGAAGGTGTTGAATGGTGTTTTGGGGTTGTTTTGAGTTAGTGAACTACTGATTTTGGAATGGAAATTTTGAAAAACTAGAGATTTGATATGTGTATATGAATTTTTGGTGGAATTATAAGATATGATGATGATTGATGATAATTATGAGTTATGATGATGATGATATTGATAAAATTTATATGTTTAAAGGATTGTGGCATGAAAACGAGGTATGTGAATATGATTATTGTTGATTTTGGTTGAGGAATTGTTGAGTATATATATATATATATATATATATATATATATATATATATATATATATAATTGTTGAATAATTGAATGAATTGGATGGTGGTATACTGTGAAATGAATGGAAGGTGTTGAATGGTGTTTTGGGGTTGTTTTGAGTTAGTGAACTACTGATTTTGGAATGGAAATTTTGAAAAACTAGAGATTTGGTAAACTTTGGTAAAAGCTTATTTTTGGACTAACTTCGGCGGGTCATAACTTGGCTTCCGAATCTCCAAATTTTGTAAAATTTATCTTGAATGAAAATTGGGTCTGTATAGTCCATGACGTTCAAAGAATGGACTAAAAATAATTTTTAACGAAAAAGTTATACGCATTCAAAATTGGGTGTAAAAAACTTATTTTTATGAACTTAGCAGCTTTTTGCCAATTCTGCAGCCCATGTGTATGTGGACATGCACGCGACATGGACCCTGGCTCTGCCTAAGCATCTCGCGTACGTAGACAAGGGTTGCATACGTGAGAATGGAAGATTTTACACTTTCGCGTATGCGGAAGGCATGCGTACGCAGAACCCTGTTTTGGCTTAAAAGTGTGTTCTTTTGGGATTTAAACCTATACTCTAGCTTTTCAAGCCTCTTTAACACTTGATTAGAGTTTATTAGCAAGCTTTTAAGCTTTAGAACAAGGGTGAATAGGTTAAATGACTAAGTAATGAGATGTGAGTAATGTTGAGTAAGAAGTAATTGATAAAGATAATGATAATAATAATGAAATATGACTGAACTGAGAGATGATTAATGATGTTATTGACTATTATGGAAGTGGAGTAAGGTGGAGGATGAACTTAACATGAAATTGAATTTGATTGAGATATATGTGACCGAGTAAGAGACAGTGGCGTTGTCCACTGGCTCTGGGTAAGAGTTGAGAAACCAAGTAAGATACATTGGTATTGTCCACTTACTCCAGGTAAGAGATGAGGAAGAAGAATAATGAGAACTGAGTTTAAATATGTATTTTGAATGAATATGAAAGAATTGAGAATGAATTTTTATGAATGAGATACATGGGCAATGGAAGTAGTAGTAGTTCGTCCCACTTGCTCCGGGTCAGTGATTGAGACACCTGGGTAGTAGCAGCAGTAGTGGATTATTTTACTTGCTCTGGGTTGAGTCAGAAACACCCACTTGGGTAGTAGCAGCAATAGTGATTTATCCCACTTGCTCTGGGTTAAGCGGGTAGTAGCAAGGGGTTGTGGCTCAATTCCACTTACTTTGCGAGGTGGTGTTTTTGTCCATGGTTAGCTACCAGGACATGTCGGGTTTGGGCTATATATCCAATAGATTATATCATTAGCCATAGGATAGGCATACATCATATGCATTTGTATATTTTGCTTGAGTGTGCATTACTTTGGTTTGCCTAATTGATTAGCTATGCTTATCTGCTATTTGTCCTACTTGTTGCAATTGTATCCTATCTGTGTTTTCTTTGCTTGGTAAGGTATTACAACCCGAGTTTTACCCAAGTCGGACGTTAGCGTATCCCTCTCCTCCTCAATCTCCTTCTTTTTCTCTTTCAGAGAAACCACCTCGGCCTGAGCAGCCACCAAGGAGCTGGGGGTGGCGCTAAGGGGAGTTTTCTCCAACTCCCTGGCCAAATGATGTGAAGGTTATCGTCGGTCTAGAATTTCTTCTCAATAAAAGAAATCGCTTCATTGCGAGTATAGATTTAAACCAACAAACAACCCTCAATCAAAGTTTAATTTGTTTGTCACAAGTGCAAACCAATAAAAATACCGAGAGTATTGGATATCAGGTCATCTCTCAAAGGGATTACAGTGAGGTATGCACGTTATCAGTTATGAGGTTCAAAAGGGTGGTTTGAAAATAAGAAGACAAGAAATTAAATGGAAAGAAATTTAAATAACAAGAAAGTAAATCAAACAACTAAAGATAGCAACTAATAAAGAGGCATTCATGGCAAGGATTGAAAATCAAGGTTTTCTATCCTAGTCAAACAATAATTACCAAGAGATAATCCTATTTTGTTATCTCCAACATCGGGAGAAAATAAAATAAGACTAGTTAGTCTCAATCCATAAGTCCTAATCAACTTACTAATTGAATTAGCAAAAGATTAGCGTCAATGGAAACAATATTAACTAACAACTCTAGATCACCAACATAAGTTGGGTATTAATGACTTAAGAGCGCCAAATTCCTCTTTTCAAGCCAAGAATGCTCAAAATCTACTCTAAACCTAAGCCAAGCATTTTATCAAACACTTGGTGAGCATAAAAATAAAAGCATAACAAATTGCAATAAGAATAAAATCTACTACTATCAAATGCAAGAAAATAACAATAACAACTCAATTAAACAATAGAAAACATAAAAAGACATCAATTACATTAAAGAAAATGAAAATCAACAATAGTTCATAAACATAAAAGTGATCAAAATGAGAAATAACAAGTGAAATTAAGAGAGCAAAGAAGTAATGACAAGAAATTGTAAGGAAAACTAAATCAAGACAAGAAATAAAACCTAAATCTAACAGAGATTAACCTAAATTTATCCTAATTCTAGAGAAAAGAGGGAGTTTTTCTCTCTAGAAAACTACCCTAAAATATGATTCCTAAGCTACCTAATTGCTCCCCCTTCATCCTTCTTGATTTTGGCTTCTAATAGCTTCAGAAATGAGTTGGATTGGGCTCCAGCAAGTCTAGAAATTGCCTGCCACCTTTTCTTTAATGAGGTCACATGACCAGTGTCACGTATACGCGTGGGTCACGCGTGCGCATCGCTATGATTTTCACAAATCCTCATTTCTTCATGAATTCTCTACTTTGCATGCTTTTTCTTCACTTCTTCAATCCAATCGTTGCCTTATAAACCCTGAATCACTCAACAAACATATCAAGGCATCGAATGAAATTAAAGTGAATTAAATTTAGCAATTTTAAGGCCTAAAAAACATGTTTTAATCATTAAGCACAATTTAGGGAGAATTACAAAATTATGCTATTTCATTGAATAAATATGAGAAAATTTGATAAAATTCACTAAATTTAACACAAGATAAACCACAAGATTGGGGTTTATCACCAAGGCAGCACACATGCCTGCTATCCGAATTCTGCCTCGGGCCAGGAGCTGAAGATAGTTTCTGAGGGACACATCATCGATACTAATATGGCTATGAGGGAGGATAAGTTTTTCGCTCCAAGCAAGCCCGTCGAAGCCCTTGTCTTATATGCTCTCCCACTCAGTAGTCTTCTGCCTTTTGGGATTTAGTTCAGAGGAAGAAGGAGGAGGATGGGTCACAGCACTATCAGTGGTGGAGATAGGGGGAATTGGTTGAAACAGAGGGACGGGTATAACCTTTTGCGAAGCTGATGCTCCTCGAGTCTGACTTCGAGGGAGAAGACAGGGCAGCAACGTCACCAGCTTCTTTTAGTTGTATGCCCCCAAGCCACAAAGTTCTTTCTGGTGGCCCGAAGTGTCTTCATGGCAACCGACTTAGGAGCCATTTTTTCTGAAAACAAAGACACATTAGCCACCAACACAATTTTACAACAAGAATTTATAAGTAAAAGAAAGGAGGGCTACCTAGTTCGGACTAGAGTTGACCAGGATCTCCTAAGAATTCTTTGGTGTCCAAATAAAAGGTCCGGTCCCAACACTCTTGAAACAAGAGAATTACACTCTTCTCAAGCTCATCTAAATCATCTACATTATACTTGGCTATTACTGATTTCTCTTCCCAATACAACGAAAAATAGGTTCATCGTTCTCGTCAAGGAAGAATGGTTTGGCATCCTCAACAGCTCGGACTTTGAAAAAATAATTTTTAAAATTGTGAAAGAAATCTTCAAAAATAGAGAAAACCTTCCTTTCTTGGACAACTTGGAAAGAAATCCAACCTAATTTTTTAGAAGAACTAAAAGGTTTGGTCAACACAAAGAGATAGAAGAACACTTTCAGGGAAGGTCGGACATCCAGTTCCCGACAAAGGAACTAGTATATTTTTAGAGAAGCCCATGAGTTAGGGTGTAGTTGGGTAGGAGCAACGTTGCAAGTCCAAAGGACATTAATCTCAAAGTCAGAAAAAGGAAGCCTAACGTCTAGCTTAGTGAAAAAGCAATTATATGCGTAAAAAAAAGGGCGTTCTGACCTACCATTGGGAGAAAACATACCCTCTCCTTAGGATCAGCTACCACTATCTCGTAGTTCCGCTCATCTTCCCGGTTTCACACAACCTATGGTGCCTACGAAAGTTTTCAGCTTACTCTGTATCAATAACAGGGAATGAGTAAGAACAAAAATATCTACTCAAGTTAAGTGAGAGGAAACTTTGGTCGACATGTTATGAATTACAGAGCGAGACATAAAGGCTATACCTACAAATGCAACACATAAAGAAAAATTATCACAACAAGTCGGACAATAATCACAAGAAGTCGGGTCATCGTTAACGACACCAACAATTAACTACAGTTCTCATAAAATCTCATAAAAACAACAAATCATCATGAAATTCCGAACACAGAAATGGTGTCACTTCCAACCAAAAAAAGCGACACCATTTAGGGACAATGCAACCATATTAAAGTCCGTAGCAACAAATCCCAAGCAGCGAACAGTTTTCAAGAACAAACAAGTAGTGACAATACTAAAGCAAATACAAGTATCCAGAGCAATTGTAATAGAACGAAAATGGATAAAAACACCAACCTCGATGAAATGCAGAAGTAAAGAGGCATGTCAAACAACAAGAAACATGAACATTCCTCTTCAAAAAATCAAAACAAGATCTTTCAAATGGTCCAAGATAAAGAAATCTTGACCTAGAATGCAGTATAAAGCAAAGAACAAAGGAAGAAGAATGAAGGGTTTCTTTTCTTTTGATGAAGAAAACGAAGCAAAGTGAGCATTTTTCAAAAACGGAAAAGGGAGAAGAAGGAAGGCGCGAAACTTTTATAAAGAGACAAGGGGCAAAAAAGACATTTCACGTCTTTCTTTAAAAGCCGCGCGTGAACTCCTAGGAAACTAACCGCGTAACGTTCGCCACGCCATTAAATGGCAACGTTTCAAAAATTTAAAACACATCGAGTACCCGACCTCTTGAATGCAGCGTACCCAACGAAAGAAATTGGAACCACAAATACTTGAGACCGACCTCATGAAAGCTCAGATTCAAGTAGGGGTACTGTTCATACCCTGACCCACAACACAGTCAGGCCCATTAAGTCTAAAGGCCCAACAAGGGTGGTCTCTTCCACTCACCTGACCTCCTAAGAGGTTGGACGCGACAAAAAGGTTCAGTTCCACTTATTTACATACCTGAATCTCTCCTACTATCTCTATCTATCCTAAAAGATAGATCCCAACAAACTCCCAAGATAAAGGGAACCACTGTCCACCAATAAAAGTGGAACTATTTAAAAAAGGTGATTATCTTTCTACTATAAATATACTAACACCCCTCAGAAAGAGTTTAAACCTCTCGTTCAAGTTCAAATCACCATTTTAAGTAACCCTTAAAATACTTAAGATTCTTATCATGCTTGGTCGTTTGCCTAATTCTTCCCCACTCCGTGTTTTTCCATCCCCATGTTTTCTCACTTCTCTCGCTCTCCCTCTCTCATCTCTCACTAATTTGTCCATTCTTCCGACACTTAAAATATACTGGTTAAATTTTAATTTCTTTTAGTACTATTTTATTAGCACTAGAATCTTGAGTACCGATTTAATATTTATGCGAATATAAATGGGGGCGGGCACAAGTAGATTAGTTGAAACAAATATGAAAAATAGAATGAGGAACATTGTGAGCGGCAGATGAGAAATAAATATGGCGATCGACGCTGTGCATCTTTTTTGTTGAAGAGTGATTGTTCTTTTTAGTATACCAATAGAAATAAAATAAAAAGAAATGAAAAGTAGTTGAAATGTTTAAAGGCCGAGAGGGATGTTACTTTAGTTGTAACGCCCTCACAATCATCCGCAAAATGCTGCACTCAATTTCATTTTCTCCGTACTCTTACCACATGCCGCTCTCTTCTCTACGCTCCCTCAACACTACGCCGTTTCATCTCATCATTCCCCGCCGGCGCTTCAATCTGCCGGCACTCCAATCACTTCTTCCAGCTAGCGCCAGCGCCTCCTCACCGCTCTTCGATCTCAGAGGGGGCAAAGGGTACTTCATCTATTCCTTAGTGCTTCTTTGTTGTTAATTTTCATTAAGACGTTAAATATTGGTTTTTAAGTTGTTAATTGATGTGTCGCAAACACATTTCCCTAATCTTGTTGCCCTGCATTCAAGCTTTATTCTTTATTTTTTGGGTGAGTTCCTGATGGATTCTTTTGTTGTTATTTTAAGTGAAAGGTGTTTGATTAGATGGAGTGTTATTTGTTTCGCTAGCTAAATTTCTTAGAAGAAATAAAAAAATGGTATCTTATTGCTTGCGCGATAATGTTTAGTTTGTAATTTAACAGACAACTTCCGATGTAATAATACATGAATTATGTTAAGTGTCCACTAAAACTCAGCCACCCATCAGTCACCCAATGTTGAAATACAAAAATACATATGAAAAACGAATTAATCAGGGCATGTTTTTGTACACAAATATATGGTGGCTAACTTGTAGTGTATACATAGTATTTTTTATTTCGAAATTTAATGCCACAAGATCACTGACAGTGATAAGTTTGCTCCCAAAATAAATAGGCACGCCCTTGGCCCATCAAAGGTAAATAATCTTTGAGAAATTCTCCAATATCTATCTTTCATAATTTGAGGACCATGAATGAATATGTAGAATAGCTATCATTTGCTTCTGTATATTTGAAACTCTCTTGTGGAAATGGCAATCAATTTATGTTCAATCTTCGAGTGACATCATATAATATTGTTCTTAAAATATCAATATTTTTTTTATTATTTAACTAGCTCGTCCTCTCATTTAACTTTTTTCATGTTGCAGAATGAGTGAATTCTGTGAAGTTGAAATGAAAGTCCGTGATTATGAGTTGGATCAATATGGTGTGGTCAACAATGCAGTCTATTCAAGTTATTGCCAACACGGTGAGATTTCATAAATTGACAAATCTAAGTTTCCAGTAATCTGGATTATTTCTGTTGCTTCAATGTTTTCACTTTGCTTCTTTATATGTATATCTTGTAATATATGAATGTAGATTTCAATTTTGAAGTGCTTATAACTCCAAAAGAACACAATTCTTTTTGAAAGTATGAAAAAGCTTAAATCCAAATAGCCAAGCAAGTACAAGGCAATAGGAAAAAGAAAAATGAAAATAAAAAAGGTATTCGGCATGCATTAGCTTAGACTCATTGTGCAAATGATTCTTTGGTAATTCATAAGGTTGATTTTTCATTTTTGGAATAATCATTTGCCTCAGTCCATATACTTTTAGAAAATAAATTTGGTTGGAATTGTGAGTGATTAGGAGTGATTTCTACATAAGCATACCATCATCTCTAATCTGTGTATTCTAATTTAGATGCAATCTAATGCTATTCATGTCAGTAGTTTATTTTTCTTCCTTTTAAGAGATTCAACTTGTACGCGTAGTAGTTTTGTTATCTTGAATATGCTGAAAATGTTTTCAGATCGCTAGGATATTTTAGATTGTTCCGTTTCTGAAATCAGGGGTTGGAAGCTGTATAATTTCCACAGAAAATAGAAGTAATATTTTGTATTTGAAATGCATAAACTGATCCTTGTCTATGAATATCTTCATAAGGTCGTCATGAACTCTTGGAAAGCATTGGTATTAATTGTGATGCTGTAGCTCGTACCGGCGATGCATTGGCATTATCAGAGTTATCAATAAAATTCCTTGCACCGCTAAGAGTGAGGCTCTGAGATTTTGTTTGCCATTCTCTTTATTAGGATACATAGTGCGAAGTCATGATTGTTCTGTCACCAATATTATTATACTCATGCTTAGAACATGCAAACAGAGTGGGGATAAATTTGTAGTGAAGGTTAGGATTTCTGGATCTTCAGCAGCACGGTTATACTTCGATCACTTCATCATTAAGCTTCCAAACCAAGAGGTTTATCTTCATCACTTACAATTTATACTTTATCTAAATGGCGCATATTTTTTAATCATATTTGATTTATTTGATTGCAGCCTATTTTGGAGGCTAAGGCTACGGCTGTTTGGCTTGACAAAAACTATCGCCCGATTCGAATTCCAGCAGAGATGAAGTCGAAGTTTGTGAAATTTATTCGAAATGAGGCCTCTTAATTTGGTTGCTAGAATGCAATATTACAAAAGGTAATTATTATCTTATAACTTGCATTCAATCTTTACCGTGGGTGGCTGAGGAGGTATCACGGTGCTGAAATGGAGAGTCCAATAAATTTAAATCATGGAAAGAAATATAAAATGGATTATTCACTTGTGTATGGATCATTGATACTCTATATGTATTTATTTAGCAGCTCTTCTAAGTTCTAAATTAACCATAGCCGAAGCGGAAGTTTTTGCAAAGCCGTCCGCTTCAACAAATAACCTGCTATAAATTTATTTTTGAAGCTATCTGCAAAGTCTACTGAGACTCATTCTCATCCTTGCGGTTTCTTTCTTTTTTTCATGTTATCTCCTAGATGCATCGACAATTGCCTTCCCCGTTGATGTTATTGATTTCGAATTTCAGCGACTGCAAAGACGATTTCTCTTTGGTGATCTTACTATTGTTAGATATTGCGATCTCCCTTGGCTATGGAATTGATTCTGTGTATCTCAATGGTAACTAAATTTAGAGGGATTAATGTTTTGGTTTATATTTTACTAGATATTTAGCTTTGTGCCCGTTTAGGTGTCCTGTGTAAGAGTTGGGCCATGATATTACATTATTTGATCGATAACTATACAAGTATGTATAAGCGATCATGCAAAGTGTATACCAAAGATCAGCTACTACACTAGGTCTTTGTAGAATACATATTGAGATACAAAATACATATTGAAAATGAGTTAAACAATACATATATTTGCCAATGAGCTATAGCTCAAATGGCATAGTCTCTCCATATTCATCTAAGATGTTGCGGGTTCGAGTCTCTCTATCTTCGGTAAAAAAAAATAATACATGTATTTATATACAAATACACAATGACTGATTTGATAGTTGATTTTTTGTGTGCATATAGTATTTTTTTTATGAGTAAAAAATATTCAAGTTTTACATATACTAATTATCGAAGGAGAGCCTTAGAACAATGGTTGATCTGTTGGTTTAAGCTATGGAAACAACTACTGATGTAGTTATCAGATTAGACTATGTACATTACATTATTTGGATGCGGTCCTTTTCCGTAATCAGCGTTAACACAGGATGCTTATGCACTAGGCTGCTCTTTACATAGGTAGATCTTTCTTTATGAAATCAGATTTGAGTTATGTTTGGATTTAAGATGGATGGTTTGAGTGATCATAAGCTTAAGTGCATGTTTGAGTTGATCTTATAATTTTCTCTAGTTAGTATTTGTGGATTTATATATTTTATATCTTATTAGTTTAGTCCTTATGTTATTATGTTTATTTGCATCTAAATTAGAATCCAATTCCATGTGGAATTGTATGTTGGATGATTTAAATTGCTCGCGGTTTGTGGCTATTGCTTTATTTGTTTTATCAATTATCATGAATTTGAGTTATTTATTATTGATTAATATTTTGGACTGAATCTTTTATTGACATTTTAAAGGATTAAAAAATCAAAATATTTTCCAAAATATTGTGAGGGGGAAAAGAACATATAAATTTGTGTTCCATAATTTTTTGCAATGCTTTTGTTTATAGTGGTTTAGTGAAAATAAAGAGGACAACTTATGGGACCAATGAGTTAACAGATAAGGAAAAAAAAAGGTGAGAATCATTTTTGCTTTCATTTGTCTCTTTTCCTCTTAAATCCATTTTAGGTCATAATATATGTAAGACCCAAAACTTTTGAAAAGTCTTTTTATGATCAAGTTTCATCATATAATTATTTATAGCCTTAATTTCAGAAATTATTTTATTAAAAATAATTAAGACAAGTTTTGATTTATTGAATTTGAGATAAGTTATGATTATTATCCAATTTTACAATTATTGGATTATTTTCTATATTCAAATTATAAAGTTAGCGGTTATGAAATAATAAGGATTTTATATGATTTGGATTAGATAAGTAATATTTTAAATATTATTACTGCTATTTTGGAAAATGAAGAAATTAAGTATATTATTTCTAATTTTTAGATTTGGGCATTTTATTGAAAATAATTTGTGAAATTAATGAGCAAATAGTATTTTCTATGTACAAATAGTGTTGGATTTAATTTGAGTTTCAAGTACTATATTATTCCCAATTTTATGTGAAATTACCAAATTACCCCTAATCCTAACTTTACTCAAAAACCCTAACCCTAAAACCCTACCCGGATACCCGTTGCTCCCCCCATGCCCCAGCAGCCAAACATACACGGTTTCCCCCTTTCCCTTCCATGAAAGAAAGACACAGGAGCAGAAAGAGAGGAAGAGAAAGGAATCTGCGTCAGTGGCACTGGGAAGGCTGTCGCCCGTCATCATTGCGAGTCACCGTCCCTGAGCTGCAGCACCATGGAGCCAGCTTCATCGCGCTGCCTCGGCCATCTGTGCTATCGCGCCGCCTCTGGTTCACCTGGCGCCGCGAAGTTGAAGCACGGGGAGAGAGGGTTCGCGAGTGAGAAAGGGGTGATGGCCTGGATCTGCCGCGCCTAGTCTCGTCTGGGAAGCCACCGTCGTCGTCCAAGCCCGTTACCGCCAGTCGCATCGTCGCCGTCTCTGCCCAGCGCCGCCGCAGATGATGGGTCGCCGGGAACCGCCACTGAAGCCCGTGTAGTCATCATCCTTGCCAACAGCGAGAGAGGAGCAAGATGAATCCTTCTGTCTCTGTTGTTTTGGTCCGCTGAGAAAGGAAAGATGCTGCCTTTGTACTTCACGCGTCGCCGACGAGCACGGAGAAGAGGAGCTGTGTCCGCGTCACTGCCGTTTGAGGGGCTGTGCTTGGCCGCCGTTGTACCGCCCTGCTTCACCGTGACCGAGCTCTGTCACTCCCTGCTCTTTGGGCTTGTGATGTTGTTGCGGAGATTGCTACAGGAAGAGGAACAGGCTGAGTCACCGTGCTTTGGGCCGTCGGGAGTAGTTATGTGACTTCCGGGATCACCGCCGGAGCTCCGGGCTGAGCTTCTGCCACTTGAGACCCTGCTGCCGTTGCCGGTAAGGGTTTTAATTTGCGGTTCTGGTCATTTTGGAACTTGAGAAGGTTTTAATGTGCGCGGTTTTTATAGTTGATCCACCGGAGCTTCTGGCTGCCGCCGGAGCTGTTGTCGGGGCCGGTTCGAAATCGCAACTGCTTCGTGTTGTTATTCTGGTAAGAAATTATGTTTCGAAAAGCCTCGCGTTAGTTTTCGGTTGTGTTTGGTTAATAAATGAGTTTTGGTAACGTGGGGTCGAGTCCTGATTATTATATGTTGCGATTAGTGTTGCTATGGCTATTGTGAAGGTGGCTTGGAGCTGAGGTTTTGGTTGCCGTCAGTTCGGGTTGAGGCGGAAAGGACTCTGTGACGCGTTTGGGCTATGGTTTTGCGTTTTGAGGTAGGGGCGCTTTCCGAAAACTATAGTTTATTATTGGAATTATTACATATGGATACTGATGTGAGTGAATGTGTATTTGGTAATTGTATCGGCCTTATGTATGGCTTGATTTGCCTTGGTTGGTTATGAACGTCTGTTGGTTGAATTGTTGTGTGGTTTTGTGAAACGAAATGCTTTTCAAGTTGATTCTTTTAAAGCTTTGAGATCGAGTTTAACCCGTTGAGAATTGACTTGAGTTAATTTTTATTGAGAATGTGAAAAATAGAATCCACTCTTGAATTCAGCCTGACTTGCTTTAAATGATCTGGTTTGATAAATGAATGTTGCTGAACCGTTTCTTTAAAGCTTTGGAAATGAGTTAATTCAGTTGATATTGGTGTGATTTTGAAACGGTTTTCTTGAGATATGCCAATGAGGCGACTGTTGGATTTAGCTTGATTTTGAATTGATTTTGGATTCTGGACTGTTGAAAAGGATTGTGGAACGGTTTAGTTGGGACCCGAACCGGGTGGCAAAGTCCAAGTTTTAGGGGAGATGTTGCCGAAATTTCTATAAAATCCGAGTCTTTATTGAATGTTGTCTAAAAAAATGATGAGTTAAAGACTTCTACTATTTTATTTGAATTATCAAGAAAATGATGGTTCATGCTTTTGAAACGAATTATTAAAGGGGAAATTGTGATTTAGTCTTGCTTCTTAAGAAAGGCATTGTATCTCTTTCAGGAGAAAGTTATTTAGAATGAAACTTATGTTTTAAAGCTGTTATAAATGTGACAAGGGCAATGCCTTTGAATTTGACTTGAGGGTTTCAATTAGAGGAGTTTCAATGATTTTGAAAGGACCTGAATGTCTATTGACAAGTTTCATTTTGAAATGTTTTGAGAAAGGTTTTAAGTACTCTTTGAATTCTGAATTTTTGCAAGACTAAAACAATTTCGAACAGTTGAAACGTTCTAGAATTTATCATGGGGGTTGAAGTTGGTTTTTGCCTAAGTAAAGGAAACGACTTTGAAAGAAGTAAATGATTACATGACTCGGTTTGGCTTAGATCCTATTTTCCTACTCAAATCGGAAAGCCAATGTTTTAATGATTTTAAATGAATTTGGTGAAGTGAGTTATGTTATTCTCCCCTAAAGACTTGAGACTCTGCCGAGAAACTTTGTTATAAAATCCCATTGTTGGATGGATGATTTTGAATGTTTCAAAATGAATCTTTAACTTTCCATGGTTATGGAGGTTTTGAAAAGAGGATGCCGAGAGTGGCATGGTTTTAAAAGGGGAATTTACCTTGAGTAAAAGTGGCTTATGAGCTTGAGATGATTTGAGAAATGAGATCTTTAAAGTCAAGGCTGAAAAGAGTTGAAACTTGATTTCAAAGTGAAATGAATTGAGAAAATGATTTATGGCTTAAATGCCGATTTCATGAATTTGATGATTTTGAATGTGGAAGTGCTGTTTTGTTGAGAGCCGAAAAGGCTGTGTATGATTATACATATTGATTGGTTCTGGATTGAACCGTGAGCCGGAATGGCTGTGTATGATATGAATATTGGCTGGTTCTGGACTGAACCGTGAGCCGGATGGCTGAGATGGATGTTGATCCATGGATGAGATTGAATGCATGTTTATGCTGAATCATTGATAAATGTGAATGTTGCACTTCCACCATCGGAGATGAGGGTTTCCCTGGGAGAAAGCAGTGGCTAGCCACCACGTGCTCCAGGTTGAGACTCGAAACTCTTTTGACCCTATGTCGTAAGTGTGGCCGGGCACTGTGAAAGCCCGGATGAGCTCGTCCCCGTAAATATTCACCAGTGAGGGTGATGGATATGGATCATGATTATGATCAAGTTTATGATGAGTATAACTCGAGTTGGGGATGCGCGACAGAGGGACAGTCCAATGGTTAGCTACCAGGACTTGTCGGGTTGGCTCTATAACCGACAGATGATATCATCAGCTATTAGGGACAGGCATGCATCATATGCATCTATGTGACTTTGTTTGGGTGTGCATATTATACTTGGTGTGCCTATGTGATTAATTGCTAATTGTCCTACTTGCAATAATTGTTTGTTTGTGCTTGCGTCTTCCTATTTGTGTTTGCTACTGGGACTCTGTTGGACTGTGGTGATTGGTTGATGGTTGGATTGTTTGGGCCTAGGGCCGTGGTTGGAATGAGATGAATCGATGATTGATTTCGGTTTTGTGTTTCTGGTTTGGAATAAAATATGAAAGGCTGTTTTGGTTCAGCATAGATAAACCGTTTTGAAGGGCTTTTGAGTTCTTGAGAATTGAATGGTTCTTTTTTCAGAAAAGATTTCCGACCTTACTTTTATTGTAAACTATTGTTTTTGAAAAGAGGCATAAGACGGTTATTAATCACTGGTACGGTTTATCTCCACGTATCCTATTACAGTAATTCCCAAAAACCCTCTACTGAGAACCCTTTCGAGGATGATGTTCTCACCCCCCCTACATTTTTCCCCTTTCAGGATATGGCGCAGAAGTTATGAAGAGTTCATTTAGTTGTTGTTGAGATGCTCTGTATTGCTTTAGTATATTTTTGTTCCCTCGCATTTATCTTGATACATTCTATAAGAGGGATAGGAATTGTATTGGTTAATGCTTGTAATATTATATATGTATATATATGGATGTACTCTTTATGAGTTTTTGTAAGTTGTATGGTATATATGGATGTGCGTTGTCGAACGAAAGTATTTCGGGAGCGGTATTGCAGTTTAAAGTTTTAGACAGGCTCATATTTTAGTATTAAATAGTATAAGTGTCGTCGTAATGTCCGAGCTATCAGAGTTGCGCAGCCGGAAGCGTGAACTTTAGTAGTTAGGGTGTTACAATATACTTTTGTTGTTGGAGTGTCTTGCTACCAAGATTCTTGATAGATTCTAGTCTTTCCATTTAAGAATACAAAAATGGATAGCAAAGGAGTATATTGCCAAGCATAGTTGTCAAAATCGAACCGGTAATTGAACTGGTTAGTCTATTAGTTTATTGATCTATTGGTTCAATCAATGAATTACTAGTTGAACCAGTAGAACTGATTTTACATAAATAAAAAATATCAAATAGTCAAAAATTAAAATTAAAATTTAAAATATATATATCTTCACTAATATTTTAAAAACAATCAAATTTTAACAAATTATAATCAACAAGTTATAATCTGATTATTATTAAATAAGTATATAAAATTCTAGTATTTTTTCATAATAAAGATTTTTTAATTTTATTTTTATATTAAAGTAAGTATTTTTTATTTTAATAACAAATTAGTTTATATTTATTATATTGTTATATACTATATGTATTTATTGAAAAATAATATTAATAAATATCATATAATCATAAAAAAAATAATTATGTTGTAATTAATAAAAATATTTGATCTTTTTAATTTATACATATTTAATTACATTTATATTAATAATTATGAATAATAAAAAATATAATTAACTTAAATATAAGTGAGTATAAAATTAAAATAATATCTAAAAAAATTAGTGTACATTTTTACTGTTTACTATATAATTAATAATTAGCGTTTAAAATAACAGTCCTGTTACCCATACAAGCTTTTTTGACAAACAAGTCCAAACAAGTTAACCTTAACCCAACAAAATTCACTTACATAATGCGCGCGTAAAATCACGCCGTTTCTCCTCCAAGTTTGTATCTCGCGTTACTCCTCCTTCTCCTCCTCCTCTTCCTTCTTCTTCTCCTTCTTCTTTGTGTTCCTCCTCTTTTTTCTTTACGTTTCTTCTTTGTGTGTTTCATCCTCTTCGCCGTTCTTTTTATTGCTGCTATTGTTGATGCATTTGTTTTCCTCCTCCTCTTTCTATTGATTTTGCAACATTATGTATTATTTTTTTTTGTTTAATTTTTTTCACCCAAAAAGAATTATGAGAAAATAAAATAAGAAGATGAAGAGAAGAAGCAGTAGAAGATGAGGAGGACGAATTAAGAGGAAGAGTCTTAAATTATACAGAACTCAGAAGTACAAATACACCGAAAATTTTTAACAATATAGATAAATGTCTTAGTTTTACGCCAAAATTTGCTACAAATACACAAAAATATTTTTTTAATGCTGCATTTTTTTTTCTTATTTCTTTCTTTCTTTTAGTTGAATGAATGTAGATTCATCCTCTTCCAAGTAATTTTGCAGCATTATGTGTTTCTTCTTCTTTGTTTGATTTTTTTTATTCTTGTTAAGAGAATAAAATAAGAAGAAACTTGAGAAGGTTTAACAAGAAGAAAAAGATAAATAAGAAAAGTAGAAAAGGACAAATAGGTTCTTGACCTTTTGATCCGCAGACATTTAAGTTCTCAAAGATTTAAAAATACATTTAAATTCATAACCTTTTCAAAATCTAGACATATCAATCTTTCATGTTCACTTGGATCTATCCGACCCAACGGAAAAATCAAACGTGACTTCCATTATACTGATATGGTTGATACGGATGCACACATAAAAGAGTTTTTAAAATAGAACAAATTAGACCCAAGGATCGATGTGTCCAAATTTTGAAGAGGTCGGAGACTTAAATGTATTTTTAAATTTTTAGGGACTTAAATGTCTGCAGACCAAAAAGTCAGGGATCAATTTGTCTTCTTCTCTAAGGAAAAAAAGAAGAAAAAAATGATGATGATGAAGAAGATGAAGAAGAAGAAGAAGCAGCAGCAGAATATGAGGAGGAAGAAGAGGAAGAGTTTTGAATTATGCAGAATTTATCAAAATATACTGAAAATTCTTAACAATATACATAAATGCTTTAGTTTTACACCGAAATTTGCTATGAAATACACAAAAATATTTTCTTTAATGTTGTATTTTTCTTTCTTTCTTTCTTTTAGTTGAATGAATGTAGGTTCATCCTCCTCCAAATAATTTTGTAGCATCATATGTTTCTTCTTCTTCTTTGTTTGATTTTTTTGTTTTTATTTTTATTAAGAGAGTAAAATAAGAAGAAACTTGAGAAGGTAAAACAAGAAGGAAAAGAAAAATAAGAAAAAAATATGATGATGATGATGATGAAAAGAAGAAGTAGTAGCAAAAGATGAAGAGAAGAAAGAGGAAGAGTTTTAAATTATGCGAAACTTATCAATACAAATACATCGAAAATTCTTAATAGTACACATAAATGTCTTAGTTTTATACTGAAATTCGCTACAAATACTCAGAAATATTTTTTTTAATGCTGCATTTTTTTCTTCTTTTTTTTTTCTTTTTTCTTTTTTTTTAGTTGAATAAATGTAGGGTCATCCTCTTCCAAGTAATTTTGCAGCATTATGTGTTTTTTCTTATTCTTTTTTTGATTTTTTTTGTTTTTATTCTCTTTAAGAGAGTAAAACAAGAAGAAACTTGAGAAGATAAAAAAAGAAGGAAAAGATAAATAAAAAAAGATGATGATGATGATGAAAAAGAAGAGGAAGAAGCAGCAAAAGATGAAAAAGAGAAAGAGTTTTAAATTATGCAGAACTTATTAGACAAATACACCAAAATTTCTTAACAATACACAAAAATGTCTTAGTTTTACACTGAAATTTGCTACAAATACACAGAAATATTTTCTTTAATGCTGCATTGTTTTCTTCTTCTTCTTTTTCTTATTTCTTTCTTTTAGTTGAATGAATGTAGGTTCATCCTCTTCCAAGTAATTTTGCAGCATTATATGTTTCTTTTTCTTTATTTAATTTTTTTATTCTTGTTAAGAGAGTAAAACAAGAAGAAACTTGAGAAAATTCTATGACAAAAATTTTGGATCAGGCAACGTCATTAATATGGCAAAAATTTTCGATAATGATAACAATAATGACGATAAAAATAACGATGATGCATATAAGAAGAAGACTACGATGATGATGATGATGATGATGATGATGATGATGATGATGATGATGATGATGATGATGGAGGAGAAGGAGGAAAAAGAAGGAGGAGAAGAAAGTCCAATGAAAAAAGAAGGAGGAAGAAGAGGAGGAGGAGGAGGAGAAGGAGGAGGTGGTGTTGGTGATGATGATAACGAAAAAGAAAAATAACAAAAAAGGAGAAGAAGAACGTGCAGCAAGAGCGCTGAGTGTAAATGACTTATTTGGTTAAATGACTTGTATGTAGAGATTAATTCTTATTAAAAAGGGTCACTTGCTGAAACATTAAATACATAATACAAAAACAAAGACATTATTTGCATATCAAAAGTCAGTCACCAATTAAGTTATTATGTATTTGTATATAAATACATGTATTATTTAATTTATTTTTAATATATTTTATATTCTAATATATTTTATACTTATGACTAATTTAGTTGATGATTTTTGGCGTACAGCTAGTATAGTTGTAATTTTTAATACAGATCTCTTGTTATAGGGCTCTTGTAGGGAGTGTGAGTAACTACTGTGTTCAAAATGCCAAATGCTCTGTTCTGGACGTGAAGAAAGCACAGTAATTATGACTATTATTTTGTATCGCTCACTTTTCATTAATCTGATCTACGATATAAATTTTCCTTCTTTAGAAGAATATTTTGACAAATTAATTGTAATCTAAACGACTGAAACTTTTATTATTATCTCATGTCTTGGTTCTATGTAGAACAATTTTTTGATTCTTTTATACTTTTATATCTTAATTTAGACTCGTTCGGCAATGCCACAATACATTTGAAACACCATATCTACCATTTTTAGTTGCGGTGCATCTATGGTTTTCACAGCTTATAACAAGTAAAATATTTTTTTTAATTAAAATAAATAAAAATTGGCCTAAAATGCGCAATTTTATTTTGCATGTGGCTTAGCCGGAATGGGCTTGGCCACCAACTCAGGAGAAGTAGCCGCAAAATGGTCATCTCCAAACTTGCAAATGCAAATTGGAAAATTTGCTACAAGGGCCTGCGAAATAGTTTAATTCCAAAAAAAGTAGAATATCAAGTCTAAAATTTTTTTTCTATTTTTTATATAACAGCAAATGGGTTCAAATCAACAATTAGATTGAAAAGACATATTCATTCTAACTAATTAGAGAGTATGGTTTTGGCGTAATAAGTGTTAGAGAATAAATTAGAATCAATATTAGATCAATTAGTATTATTTATATTTATATAACATATCTGTATATTAATTATAAGATTGAATACTTTTATTACTCTGATTCTTCTAGCACCTATATATACCCCTTGTACATTGTACTTTTCTACATACTGAATAATACACAAAACATCTTTTCAGATTTCTCTCTTATTTCTAACATGGTATCAGAGCTTAGGTTTTTTTTTCAATGCAAATTTGTTCAAAAGCCCCCTTATTTTTCTCTTCTGACAGTGCTTCTTTGTCCTTGTTTTTTGATCTTTTTCCGACGATTTGGTTCGTCACTGCCACCACCATCGTGTTCGTCTCTTCGTCAAGATTCCAACGCTGCCAGAATCGCCGCTGGACGCGCCATCATGCACCACCGCAACCTCACTGTCCGCCTCCATTGTTTCTCATCTCCATATGCTTCAGCATCCATTGGATCTTAGTGACGATCGCACGGTCCAGAAGCCTCCACGTGTTGCGGCGCCAAGCCTACCAGCAACCCGCCGCTTGAACTGGCCCAAGCCTCCCAGCAACCTGCACTCGACTCGACCCGATCCGCTGGTTGACCCGCTGATGAGCGGATATTTTATTCGCTTTTTGGCATCATTTTCATATAGTTTTTAGCATGTTTTGTTTAAATTTTATTATGTTTTCATAGGTTTTAGTGTAAAATTCACATTTTTGGATTCTACTTTGAGTTTGTGTATTTTTACGCAATTTCAGGTATTTTCTGGCTGAAATTGAGGAGCTGGAGCAAAAGACTGATTTAGAGGCAGAGAAAGCACTGCAGATGCTGTCAAGATCTAACCTCTATGCACTCTAAGGAGCTTTTCTGGAGATACACAAGTTCAAATGGCGCGCCCTCAATGGCTATGGAAAGCTAACATCTAGGGCTTTCCAGAAATATATAATAGTTCATACTTTGCTTCAGAATTGAAGGCCCAAAACTGGCGTCCAACGTCCGCAAGAAGGTGACCAGTGTCCAACGCCCAAAAGGGGGCCCTTAGCCAGCGTTCAATGCCCCTGGGGAGTCCTAGCACGTAGGAGACACTAAAGCTCAGCCCAAACACTCACCAAGTGGTTCCTGAAAGTGGATTTTTGCACTACAAGCCTAAGCCTATCATATTTCTATAATCTTTAGTCATTAGATTAGTATATATAGGAGAAGATCAACCATGTTTAGGAACACTCTCCAGCATATCATATTTTCGAACACCATTATGTACAGTATGAGCCACTAAACCTCCTAGGTTAAGGTTAGGAGCTCTGCTGAGTTTTATGGATTAATAAAAGTACTACTGTTCTATTTCAATTCGTGTTTGATCCTCTCTTACGATGTATCTTCGTTCTTCAACCGTCAAAAGTTATCTCTATTCTACATGGGTTTAGCGAGCGTCTTTCATCGGATATCAATAAACTACTAGCTTGATCATACATCTCTTAGACGGCTAATCCACGACTTCGTTGGGGACTTCTCGAGACATCAGTTCAGCTAAGGTATGGGGAGATTAGGGTCTTTGTGGTAAAGCCTAGAATCAAGGCGCAACATTCTCTGATCCGGAAGATTCGACCTTGTCTGTGGCGTTTTGAGTAGGATCACCAAGGGAATGAACTGCAGGAGCTTCACCCTCATTCAGACTGGATGCACACTAAACCTGGTGTTCAGCCTAGAGGAAGATTGGCAGCCACTTAAACCGGCGTTGATCACATACAGCCTGCTATAGAAGAAATCATTCACAATTGGAGTAGACAGTAAGAAAGTATTGATCCAGAAGAACAAAGCATCTCTGAAGCCTTAACCATCTTCTTATCATTATATTCACAACCACTGAGTAACGTTTTCTTTATTTTACTTTTATGCGCTTAAACAACTAAACAACTTTTCTATCCGCCTAACTAAGATTTACAAGATAACCATTGTTTGATCCAAGCCGACAATCCTCATGGGATTGACCCTGACTCAACTCAGGTATTACTTGGATGACCTAGTGCACTTGCTGGTTCAGTTGTACGGAGTGTGAGAATCCGTGCACCAAGTTTTTTGTGCCGTTGCCGGGAAATGTTCGAGTTTGAACAAACTAACGGATTATTTTGTTGCTTAGATTAGGTATTGTTTTTAATTTTGTTTGAGTCTTTTATTTTCTTTTTCAAAAAAATTCAAAAATTTTTCAAAAATACTTTCTTTTCTTTATTAATCTTTAATTCTTTATCTTTTGTTTAGGTCTTTTGTTCTTGTTCTTTGTAAGAACCGGAGTTTTTACAAATAAAATAATTTAAATGCCCAAACTAAGTTCTGAAAAGTTAGAATGAGAATTTGTGAATTTAAATATAATTTTTGGACTCAATAGGTCTTTTTGAGTCAGAAAATGTGTTTTCTGCGAAAAACCGTAAAAAACCGCGAACCGACAGTTGAACCAGTCGAACCGGTTTAAGTCTGCCCAGTACTGTGTGAGAAAAAGTGAAAACAGTCAAAAACCTTAGAAAATATTAGAAATAGAAAACCGGGCGTTAGTTTTAAAGGTTTGGCCCAAAGTTGGGCCGAACGGGCTAAAGATGCTAACGAGTTGGACCGGGCCCAAGTTGGGGCCAAACCCAACATATATAAAGGTTCATTAATGAACCCTTCAGCTACAACACACACATACACACCAGAAAATTGAGAGAAGAAGGAGAAGAGAGAAGAAGCACTATTCACTTCTCATTTCAATCCGCAATATATCGAGCTACAGTGCTCCGATTCGTGTGCCGTCAATGGCTACGTGAAGTTCTCGCCGAGCCCGTCACTTCTATCTAAGCTTTGTGGTAAGATTTTCGAGTTTTCTTGCCCAATTTTCGTCCCCTTGTGAAATTCGAATTTTAGGATTTGGTTTTGAGTGAAATCTTGTGTTTTGGGTGTTTAGGTACACTCTAACACTTGATTGCTTGTGGTTTTGGCTTCCAAAACTGTTGGGCAAGGTAAGAGCTCTTGAAATCCTTGTGATTTTATGATTATGTTGAGCCCTGGATTGATTAGTGATGATTTGTGTGTATATAGCTTGTTTGTTGTGAGTTTGGGAGCTTTTGGAGCTTGTTGGTGCTTGTTGGAGTCATATTGGAGGCTTGCTTGTGGTTGGAAGATCAACTTGTGCTCTTTTGGGGTTTTGGTTCATATTGGGAATCGGCCAAGGTATGGTTTCGGTTTTTTCTATGTAGTATATAATAGTCATGGACACTTAGGCTAGTAACCCATAGGATAGGTTTGAATTAAAATTATTGTTGATTTGTTTAATGATGATGTATGATAATTTATGATGAGTTGATAAAGTTGAGTAATTATGATGAATGATGATGATATGATGATGATGATTGATTGTGTGAATTGAAAAGTGAATGGTGATGGTATATGTGATGTTGAGATTGATGAAATGGTAATGTGGTTGGAAAAATGTGAATGAGGATTGAGTATAATGCGATATATTGATGTTGAGGTGGAGGATGATGAAATGTGAAGGAAAAGGTGGTAAGATTGGGGTAATATGATACAAAGGGTAGATTTTGATGAGAAATGGAGTTTGGAATGGTTTGGTATGGCTTTGGTTGTGTTTTACAAGAAAGTAAGGAAATTGTGAAATTTTGGAAAAAGTTAGTTTTTGGTAAACTTTGTCTGATCATAACTTTTGCCTCGATTTTCAAAATTTGTTGAAATTGTTTTAGAATTAAAGTTTATTGAAAACTCTTCGAATCGATATAAAGTTTGTAAACTTTGGAATTTTGAGGAGGAAGTTATGATCATTCAAAAATTGGTGTTAAAATCTGAAATTCTGCAAAGTTGCAGAATTTTGTGATTTCTGATATGTACGCACGTATTCAATAGGAGTAATATATTCAGATTTATAAATTTTATTAATCTATTAAATTTTGAATCTATTCGAAATCCTCTATAAAGATTCTCTTCTCAAATTGAATAATATTCTATTTATTTATTCTATTTATACGACTAATTTCTCCGATTAATCCTTTTATATTATATTAATATAGAAGTATTAATAGAGCACACGCAATGGAGCCGTAGACAGTCAAGTCAAATCCAATCCACGAAATAATTTGATCTATGGACAGCATCGTTATGGTAAAGGCCATAATGCCGGAGGAATCATTACCGCAGGACATAGAGGGGGAGGTCATAAGCGTCTATACCGTAAAATCTCTGCAAAATTCTTAACCTGTGCGCATGCACAGACCTGTGCGTCCGCACACGTAGAGGCAGGCAATCTATTTGCAGCGCTAGCACAGCTTATGCGCGCACATACCAATGAGGATTTAAACCTGTGCGTACGCACAACCCTGTGCGTACGCACAACCCTGTGCGCATTGACGGATCCAGAAAATTTTGGTAGTGGGGGCAAAATTTATATAATATCATAATAATTTTTATAATAAAAATAATATGTGTATATAAAAAATTAAATATTAAATTATCCATTAACCATTATATATATGTGTATAAATATATGTATTGTTTAACTTATTTTTAATGTGTATTTTATATTTTAATATATATTTTATACAAATAATTATTTTTTATGTGCATATAACATGATTATTGTTATGATTATATTTTATTATTGTAAAATATGATTAGCCTTCAAAATATCTAATATATAAATTACAATACTAAAATAGTAATTTAAATAATAATATATAATTTTAAATTCTATTATTTTAGGTTTTCTATTTTAAAAAATTAAATAATTTTTCTCTTAACACTACCATCAAAATTTCTCTCTTTTTATATATATTACTAAATAATTATATAGAAATCCACTTCCCAACGCAATTAGAAGTCGACTCTTATTGATATTTATAGGTAAAAAAGTTCTTACAATTAATACAGTTGCTATGCAAAAATTAAAGCTAATTTAAAAAGAAGATAAATAATATTCTTTTGATTTGATTTTTAAAAAGGAACACTAATTTCGTTTAAATTTGAGAATTAATCATTCTAACAAATTTCTAATATAAAATTTTTAAATTGACGATTAAGTACCAAAAGTTGAGTAAAAAATTATTATGGGGTCAAATTTAATAATCTAATGGGGGCAAATAAATATTATTATCATATACTACTCAAAAAAATTTCAAATAGTAGTGGGGGCACTTGCCCCCGCACCGATGTACATAGAACCGTCCCTGCCTGTGCGCACGCACAAGTTGGGAAGGTCAGTCTATTAGGGGTGCTAGCACGCCTTATGCGAGTGAACAGAATTATAAAATTTGGTACCTGTGCGTATGCACACACCTATGCGTACACACACGTTTTGAAACTCCTCCTGGGCATGTGCACGCACACCCCTACGCGTACGCACACGACCTGTTTCTCAAATTTAAACTTTGTTTTCAACTATTTCGCCTTCCCCACAAGCTTGTAAACTTCTGTGACACCATTTTAAGACTCTTGGGCTTATCTTCGGGTATTGAAACATGGAAAATGTCCTAGGAGGTTTGATTTGGTGTTATTTTAAAAAGTTAGAGAACAGAGGCTTAGGTTTCTGGTGTACTGAGAATGGGTTTATGGTGGATTGCGAAGGAAGAATGGTATATGAATTGAGAAATTGACGAACTAGTGAGTTCGGAATGGAAAGTTATGATTTGATGACGGTTGTGATGAGTTGAGAACTTGGAAAGGAATGATTATGGTTAATGGAATGAGTATGAGTGGAAGGGTGATGTGAGCACTGGCCTCTGAGATTGAATTTGTGATTATGATATGTTTTGTTATCCGTCATAGGGGCTATGGCAGTGTCCCGCCTACATTCGGATGTGAGGCTTGAAGCTGGGCTTCTCACTCATGTTTATCGCTCAAGAGGAAGGTGGTAGGGCACTCTCCCTCGGAATGTTTTCCCTCTGAAAGGAGAAGGTGGTAGGGCAGTCATCCCTCGGAATTATACCTCCTGAGCGTGTGTTTTCTCTCTAGTTGCAAGGTGGTAGGGCACTATCCCTCGGAATTATGCGGCATCCAGAGGAAGGTGGTAGGGCACTCTCCCTCGGAACATTTACCTCTGAAAGGAGAAGGTGGTAGGGCACTATCCATCGGAATTATTCCTTCTGAGTATGCGCAACAGAGAGACTAATCCAGGAGTTGCCGACCGGATTATGAGTCGGGTTTAGCACTACAACCGACATGTGATATCACAGCCAATAGGACAGACATTCATCATGTGCATCTTCTATATGTTTTCTTGCTTTGATTACTTGAGTTTGCCTAATTGTATAATATTCCTACTTGCTTCTTGAATTACTTGTTACATATATGAACACTACCTGTATTTTCCTTGCTTGCATTATCTGTGTTTGTCTGGTGCTGAGGAGGTTAGGTAGGCGGTGGCGATGGGATCGCATGGAGGGTAGGTTGGTGAAAGCTGTGGGACAGCGGTGTCTAGTTTAGTTAGTAATCCCCTAAGTTAGATTACCCTGTTCTTCTATTACGGTTGTAAGTTATGTTTCAATGTTTTAATTATGCCTTAAGATTGAATCTTGTGATAGATATGAAGTCTAGGATTGCCTTTGGCGTCCTGGGGTCTTATATCTTACATTACTAGGCACTGTTACCATAATGAGAACCTCCGGTTCTCATACCATATTCTATTGTTGTTTTTCAGATGCAGGTCGCAACCCACCTCGGCGAGTTGCATTGATGGTGACAGAAGTGGAGGATCATGGATACTTTTTGGAGTCTTTTGTTTTATTTTGTATATGTCTCTCATCCTTTGTACTTTGTTTTTCCTAGAGGCATGTATTGAGAGAACAAAGCTTGTATAAGCCCTTTTTAAACTTCAGATTCTGTATAGTCTGTATATGGCTAGCCGGCTTAAACTCCGCGAGCCGTGGCTAGATTTTTATGATATTATACTATTATCTTTTGTTATATTTTATTTGTTTCTTGTGCTTTAAGTTAGAAGCCTCGTTAGTACGTTTTGCGCTTTTAAATCCTGTTTTTGAGCTATATCCTTTATCAGGCTTCTAGACTATATTAATTCTTCCTATATATTATATGTATGAGCTTAGAACTGTCATAACCTTTGATTAACCTTTCCTTTATGATGCGAGGTAAAGCTTAGGCTAATTAGGGTGTTACATTCTTGTTAGAGTTCGAACTTTCTTGAGTCTTTTTCTAAAAATTTTCAAAAATAGTATCTTTTGTTTGAGTCTAGTATCAAATCTTAAGTTTTGTGTCCATTGCATGTTCTTTAATTGCTTTGAATTTTTCGAGTTTGTTCTTGGTGTTCTTCTTGTTCTCCAAATTGTTCTTGTTTTGATCTTTAAAATTTTTAAGTTTTGTGTCTTTAGATGTTTTTCTTTAAGATTTTCGAAACTTAGTGTCTTTAGATCTAAAAATTTTAAGTTTGGTGTCATTTAGTTATTTTTCTTTCTTCATTAATTCAAAAAAAATCAAAAAAATATCTTTTCTATCTTTTTACTTTAATTTTCAAAAATTGCAACAAAATTTTCAAATTTTAATTTCAAAACCATTATCTTATCTTATCTTAGTTTTAAATTTCAAATTCAAGTCTTTTCAAAATCAAATAGTTTCAAAAATCATATCTTTTTCAAATTACCATCTTGTCTTTTTATCTTTCTTTGTAATTAAAAAATCTTATCTTATCTTATTTCAAATTCAAAATTTAAAATTCAATTTCAAAATTTCAAATTTCAAATTTCAAATTTCAAATTTCAAATTTTAAATTTTAAATCAAATCTTTTTCAAATCTTTTCAACTTCTATCTTATCTTTTCTAATTTTAAATTTTAAATTCAAATCTTTTCTAATCTTCTATCTTATCTTGTTTTCAAATCTTTCTTAATTAGTTACTTGTTTTCTCTTTCTTCTTTTTTAAAACTTCCTAAGTAATTCTTCTCTCTTCTAATTTTCGAAAATATATTCTCTATTTCTCTCTCTTCTTTTTCGAAATTCATTATTTAATTTTCAAATCTTTTTAGTTAATTAGTTTTTATCTTTGGATTTAATTAATAAATAAAATAAAAACAAAAATATTTTTTCTTTTTATTTCTAATTTTCGAATTCTTCTACTCCTCATAGCCGAATTCTTTCTCTCTTCTCTCTATCATCATTCTTCTTTCTTCTTTACGTCTCACAAGGAATTCTCTATACTGTGACATAGAGATTTCTTTTCTTTTTCTTTCTTGGTTTTCTTTTTCTTGTTTATGAGCAAGAACAAAGATAAAGAACCTCTCTTTATTCTTGATCTTGAACCTGAGAGGACCTTAAAGAAGCGTTTACAACAAGCTAAAGCACAACACTCCGGAAGAAACCTCACAGGAATTTTCAAACAAGAAGCTGAAAACATGGCAGCCGAGCCTAATAATGAAGGAGATGCAAGAAAGATTCTTGGTGACTACACCATACCAACCTCTGATTTCTATGGAAGAAGTATCTCCATACCTGCCATTAGAGCAAATAACTTTGGGCTTAAGCCTCAATTAGTCTCTTGATAAACCCCATTTGTAGGGTTTATCTTGTATTGATTTTTGGGGATTTTATCAACTTTTACCCACATTTATTCAATGAAATTGCATGGTTTTATAACTTCTCCCTTAATTGTGCTTAAGAGTGAAAACATGCTTTTTAGGACTTAAAATAGCTAAATTTAATTCACCTTGATTCTATTATATGCCTTGATATGTTTGTTAAGTGATTTCAGATTTAGGAGGCAAAGATTGGATTAAGGGAATGAAGAAAAAGCATGTAAAGTTTGAGAACTCATGAAGAAATGATGGAACCAAAAAGCTGTCAAGCCTGACCTCTTCGCACTTAATCGGCCATAACTTGAGCTACAGAGGTCCAAATGATGCGGTTTTAGTTGGGTTGGAAAGCTAACATCCGGGGCTTCGAAACGATATAAGATTTGCTATGGTTGAACCACGCATGGTGACGCGTACGCGCATAGTACGCGCACGCGCCGTTGCTGCCACCTGGTTCACTTAAAGCAAAACGTGGCCAGCGAATTCTAAAGCCTTGTGGGCCCAATCCAACTCATTTCTGATGCTATTTAAGCCAAGGATTGAAGGGGGAATGAAGATACTTTTCATACTTTAGAAGTTAGTTACCATTAGTTTAGTTTTAGCTTAGTTTAGTAGTTTAGAGTTAGTTTCTAGAGAGAGAAGCTCTCTCTTCTCTCTAGAATTAGGATTAGGGTTAGGTTTAGTTCTTAGATCTAGATTTTAATCTTTGCTTTCTTCTACTTCTACTTTTCAATTCTTTGTTGCTACATTCATCTTCTTCTATTCTTTTGTTATAATTTCCTTTATGTTGTTCTTATATTTTGTTGTAGATCTAGTATTGTTCCTTCTACATTCTTCCAATTCAATGAGAGGTAATTCATAATAATTGTTCTTCTTTGTTTTTCTATTGTTGACCTCTTGTTTTTGTAGTTATAGATTCCTTTAATTCTTGCATTTAATAATGTTTACTTCTATTGCACTTTATGTGTTTGTTGAAATGTCTCTTTTAGTTTTAGTGTAGATTTTGTTCCTCTTGGCCTAGGTAGAGTAATTAGTGACACTTGAGTTATCTAATTCCTTTGTTGATTGATAATTGGAGAGATTGCTAATTGGTTTGGAGTGCACTAAAGCTAGTCTTTCCTTGGGAGTTGGCTAGAACTTGTGGCTCAAGTCAATTCACCCACTTGACTTTCCTTTATTTAGTAAGGGTTAACTAAGTGGTAGCAATGAACAATTTTCATCACAATTGAGAAGGATAACTAGGATAGGACTTCTAATTTTCACTCCTTACCAAGAGACTATAGTTGTTAGTTTATTTTCATTGCCATTTACTTTTCATGCTTCTTATCCAAAACCCCAAAATAACTCATAACCAATAACAAGACACTTTATTGTAATTCCTAGGGAGAACGACCCGAGGTTCAATACTTCGGTTTATAAACTTAGGGGTTTGTTTTAGTGACAAACAAATTTTTGTATGAAAGGATTATTGTTGGTTTAGGAACTATACTTTACAACGAGAATTCATTAGTGAAATTCTAAACCGTCAAAAATCCAATCATCAAAATGGCGCCGTTGCCGGGGAATTGCAATGGTGTTATGTTATTGGTTATTGTATATATGTGAATAGTGTGAATATGTTTGCTTTTTGTAGAACCTATGCACAATTACTCAAGAGGGGGGGTGAATTGAGTATTGCAACAACAATGAATCTTTTTGCGAAAGTTAAAGACAATATACAAAAGTGTTATTGTACTAGTATTTTTCCAAGAGCTTAACTCAATTGCTAAGCATTTATAAGGAGCTTTTACTTTCCAATAGACACCAACTCAAATAAATTGATCAAGCTTTTCACCAATCGGACTTAAGCTATTCCTTAAGTACTTACGAAGCTACTTTTCGATCACAATTTATTTGCTCAAAGGTAAAAGACAATAATATAGAAGAGATGAGTTTGGAGAGATGCAAACGCTATTTAGAGTGGTTCGGCACAATCCTTGTCCTACGTCCACTTTCTTTCTCAATCGCTATTGAGAAGTTCCACTATTGCCAAGCTTCAAGGTGCTCGCACAAAACCTTTTACAATCCGAGTCCTTAGTTTCTAACACCTCACGGTATATGATCACCACTCGTATACTACCCCCACTCCACTTAGAGATTCCTTCTCTAAGATTTGCCTTGAGTACTTAGTATACTTCTTTGGTATCCTCACCGACTATAGTGTTTATAACTCTTGACTCAACCTTGGAGATCACACTCCAATTTACAAAGTGTTACAAGAAAACAATTCTCAAAGAATTGTTGAGATGAAATGAGTACTCTCTAGAAGAGTGTATGATTACAAGTTTAGCACTATTGAACCAATTGATATTGCTCTCTCAAATTGTGTATTATAACACCTTAAAAATGTGTAGAACGAAAGAATATGAACAAGATAGTTTGCAAATACTCACATGTATGAAATAAGGCTTCAATCCATCTATTTATAGACTTCCCAAACCTTAGAAACGTTGGGGAGTTAATGGGATGGAGCCGTTTTGTTAAAACTAGCCGTTTTTTATGTTTTTGAATCATTTGCATCGATGCATAACACTTTGCATCGATGCAAATGTGTCTTTGAAGCTGAAATTTGAATTTTCAGCTAGGTTGCATCGATGCAAACATCTTTGCATCGATGCAAAAAGTCGTTGCATGCTTTGCATCGATGCAAGATGAGTGTGCATCGATGCAAACCTTAAAGAATGGCTTAAAATCACTTCAAAATGCTTAGGATTGATCTCAAACTTGTTGGAGTCAATTCCTATGCTTTTGTACCTTTGAAAACAAGTTTTTAAACCATTTGGCTAGCATCGAATTGCAAGATGTGCATCAAAACATTTTGTGAGTGTGTGTTGAGAGATTTAGCAATTGGTTCTTAACAAGAATTTACCTAAGTCCTAAGACACTATACTTGTCTTCAAATGTTGTGGACTTGAGTTTCTTGTTGTTGTTGTGTTGCTTTCAACTCTTCATTCCTCAACGTTGAATGTTGGTTGATCTTTCAATATGCTTGTTCATTCAAGTTGTTTGTTGGTTTGTCTTTCATGTCGTTTGTTGGTTTGTCATTCATCAAAACCTACGAATACAAACTTCGCATACAAGTAACATGTTTTACAATTTCCCCCTTTTTGATAATGACAAACCAATTTTGAGGATATGCATTTATAAATGATTTTGAAAGCAACAATAATGCACTTTGTTTTATAGAAAGCTTTGGAGAAGATTTCACAAAAAATTTTTGCAGGAGTTCCCCCTAAATATGTGCATTTGTTCCCTTAAAGGGCGTTTATCAAAGAAAACGATTTAGATATCAAAGTTTTTGCTTAGCGGAAGTCTTTTTTTTTTGAAATCATTGTTTCGCAAACTTATTTCTTCTTTTCAAATCCTCAAACTTCTTCTTTTTCAAGAGTTCAAAATTTCAAATATCCTCAAACTTCTCTTCCCCCTTTTGACATTATCAAAAAGAGAGCAGTTTGAAATGTGTCATAGAAGCATGCATAAAACAATGAATTTTTTTTTTTTAAGTTCAATTTCTCTATTAATTTCAAGGATGAGATATTCCCCCTTTCAAAAAGGATTTGATTTCCTCTTTTTATATATAAAACAAGCATGCATAATTCCCCCTAAATAAGTGAAATATATTAAAGCATGCACATTAACTTAAAATAGGGGTACCAATCCTATTTTGAGTTATTCACCAAATAAGCATACAAGCATTAATCATTAAACAAATTTATGAAGGAAATATCAAAGTATTTAAACCATAATAGAAATCCTTAGCTTACTAGGAGTTAGTTTAACAGTTCATATAATCAAATAAACATAAAGCAATAAAAAGTGACTTGATGAAGAGGAGACAATCAATCTTGGTCTTCATCATCATCAGTGTCCTCTTCATATGGTAGGTGGATCCCGAAATGCTCATATAAGTCATCAATACGACGATCCAAGCGACCCGTGCGATGATCTACACGAGACACACGACGATTAAGTACTTCAAGTTGCCTACCATGCTCTACATCAATCCTTTGGATGTTTTGGTTGATGGATTGTAATTCTCTCATTACATCAACCAAGGAGGGTGGTTCTTGAGCTTGAGGTGCTTGTTGAGGAGCTTGCTCTTGAGGACCTTGTTCATCAACATTTCTTCTTCCCATTTTGTTGAGAATATGAGTGTTGATACAAGATTGAGGTGGTACTTCCTTGGCAATCTCATTTGATACATCAATACCAACATAATCAAAGACTTTAGACCATAGGCAAAGGAATCCTAATCCACCATTCCTATCCTGCATCTTGAGCCTAATCATATGTTGTACTATAAAGTATGGCCAATTAATCTTAATTCCATTCATCATAGCCCACATGACAATCAAATCTTCATCATTTACATTCGCATGCCCGGATATTCTAGGTTGCAATACATAGGTGACTAGATATAACAAAGTTCTATGTTCCGCACTCATTGAATTGCAACTAATTTTGGAATGAGCTCCTTGTACAAGATTGAACAAATGCATGGCATTGTCCTTTGAATAACCCCATTCATCAATTGGGGTTTTACCACCTTGAAACAAGTCACCTTGATTAGGCAACTCCCAAATGGTGGCTAACTCATCACCATCTAGCCTATAATCCTTTCTTCCTATCTTGAAGAATAATGTGAAATTTGATTCATCTTCCTCATCAATCTCAATCATGAGTATACTATAGGCTATGGCAACTAAATCCGGATAAAATTTACTCTTAATTTGAACAAAATCCATGAGGCCTTGATGAACTAGAATAGCCTTAAGAGTATCAAAGTTATGAATGACAAGAAGGGTCGGATCCAAATACCTCGGAGGAATTTCCTTTCTTCCGGCGAGCCTTGCCTCATAGAATTGAAGATCTTCATTAGAAGCAAAGTACCTTGCCAAAGGATGATTATTTGGAGGTGGAACCACACTTGAAGAGCCTTTTGACTTCTTGACGGTTCTCTTGATTCTAGGCATTGTGGATGATTTTGTTTTATGGGTTTTGTAGAGGAGAATGTGGGGACTTCAAATATGTAATTTGTTTGTAGTGGGTATCTAAGTTTTGTGAGTTGTATGAAGCTATATGTGAGCTTGTTTTGGAGGTTATGGAGGTTTGAAGGTGGGGATATGAGTTGTGAGGTTGAAGATGATGAGAAAGTGGGGTTTTGTTGCTCAAAAATGCCAAATTCACGTGTTTTTGTGCAATTTGGTCGTGTTTGCATCGATGCAATAGGCTTTGCATCGATGCACATAGCACGTTGTGTGCTTTGCATCGATGCAAAGCTTGGTTGCATCGATGCAACATGCATCATTTTGCCCAAAATCACCAAATTTTCATCCTTTGGTGGTTCTTTCTTCAATCCTTTGAGTTCCATCATGTATATACTCATTTAAACCATTATAAACTTCAATTTGTTGATCCTCCATTGTTTATAATCTTCAAATTCTTCAATCTACCTCAAGATTAATCACTCATTCATCAACTCATAAACCTACAAAACAATGGCTAATTGGATATCTCCAATGCTTAAGTTAGTAAGAGATACAAAAATAGCAATATAAATACAATGAATTCAAACAAATCATATTAGATTAGAATCCAAGATACCAAGTTTCATCATTTTTACTAACAAGGCATTTCACATCATTTGAGGAAACTTCATCTAGATTAATCATGTATACATTGTCAACACGGTGCCCAATTAGCACAATTTCATTAGTGTCTTGCCTTTTTATCAAACAACATTTTGAATCAAAGGTGACTAAGTTTTCTTTGTCACAAAGTTGGCTAACACCAATGAGATTATGTTTGAGACCTTTGACAAGTACAACATTATTTATGGAGGTAGAAGAATTTTTACCAACTTTTCCAACGCCGATTACTTTGCCGGTGTTGTTGTCTCCATAGATCACGTTTTCTCCGTTTGTAGGCTCTATTGCGGTGAACTTTGATTCATCGCCGGTCATGTGTTTGGAGCATCCACTATCAACATACCAATTTGTATCCTTAGCTCCAACACGTACCTACAAAACAATTAAAATTGGGATTTAGGTACCCAAGTGAATTTGGGTCCTTGATGGTTAGTATGAGCATAATGCCCATAAGGTGCCCATCTCGTATCTTAACTACGAAAGTTTATATGTTTAATTCTAGTAAAGCATACGGGTGCTATATGACCTACTTTATTACAATAATGACATATGACATTTGGATTATGCATCCTATGCATGTTTCTAAATGGTTGCCTAGGTTGTTTCCTAAATGCAACATCTTTTGATCTATATGCATTGTGATTATAATTTCTAAATGAAGCATGTTGAGGAAGATGTTTAAAGGCTTCATTCCTTTTAGGCATGCTTGCCTTTTGGGCTTGCGGTTGCCTAATAGGAGTTTTAGTATTTTTAAATTTTCCTTTTTCAAAACCTAAACCTTCCTTATTATGAACATGCTTTTGGTTTTTCAACATTTTATCTAAGTTCTTTGAAGATTCATTGAACTTAGCTAAAGTGTTCTTAAGATTTGTAATTTCATTTTCATGCATTTTACAAGATTTGTATGGATCACTACTTGTGCTACACTTATCTTTTCCAAGATTGATATTCTCGTTTTTCAACATCTCATTTTGTTTTAAAAGATCCATATTCTTTTTCTTTAGGAGAGAATAATCTTGGGTAAGTTTTGTGTACACCTCAAGTAAGGCATCATATTCATCTTGTAAATTAAAAGAAGTGGAGTTGTCATCACTAACCTTTTCTTCGCTTGCCATTAAGCAAAGATTTGCAACCTCGTCGTCATCGGAGTCGGATTCATCCTCGTTCTCCCATGATATGTATGCTTTCTCCTTCTTCTTAAATTTCTTGTTTTTGTCCTCCTTTTGAAGTTTTGGACAATTGGGTTTAATGTGTCCAACTTCTCCACACTCATAGCATTTTGGTACCTTTGTTTTGCTCTTGAAGTTTTTCTTCATTGCAAACTTATTGAATCTTTTTAATAAGAGTGCAAATTCTTCATCTCCTTCTTCTTCATTATCATCACTCTCTTCTTGTAGTGATGTTGTTTTAAGGGCGAGACTTTTCTTCTTGCTTTCTTCACCTTTTTGTCTATTTAGCATAGTCATTTCATAGGTGAGAAGATTACCTCGTAGTTGATCAAATGTAAGTTGATCATAGAGCCTTCCTTCCACAATGGCGTTCACTTTGGAGTTCCATTTTGGTGTAAGGCTTGTAAGCACCTTGGTCACAATTTGTTTATCATTGTATTTTGTGCCAAGCATGCTTAGGTTGTTGAAGATCTTGGAGAGTCTTTCAAGAGCTTCTTCAATGCTCTCTTCATCTTTCATTTTAAAATTTTCCCATTCATGAACCAACATAAATATCTTTGATTCTTTAACGTGGTCGGTTCCTTCGTAAGTGATTTGGAGTTTATCCCAAATCTCTTTAGCGGTTTCACATGTAGAGATCTTCATATAATCATGCTCGTTAAGTGCACAATGAATGAAGTTGATGGCTTTATCATTCATTGCCACTTTCTTCCAATCATCGTCACTATATTCATTTTCTCCTTTCGGTACTTGCTTTAAGACGGAGACTTCTCCTTCTTTAGCGCTTGTTGTCTTTGTTGGAATGTGATTTCCATTCTCAATCACTTTCCAAATTCTC
This sequence comes from Arachis ipaensis, assembly GCF_059453495.1. NCBI lineage: Eukaryota > Viridiplantae > Streptophyta > Magnoliopsida > Fabales > Fabaceae > Arachis > Arachis ipaensis. The sequence goes on from NC_142440.1 coordinate 123,861,715, forward strand.
ACATCTTGAGAACGGATCCAAATTCTCATCTTATTTTTCCAATAAGAGTAATTTGTTCCGCTAAAAAGAGGAGGTCTAGCGGTTGAGTTACCTTCACTAGTGTTGTTGTTGTTAAAGCTTGTGCTTGCCATGATCTTTTCCCTTAAACGGTTAAGTCTTTCAAAGGGTTAAGCTCTGATGCCACTTGTAGAACCTATGCACAATTACTCAAGAGGGGGGGTGAATTGAGTATTGCAACAACAATGAATCTTTTTGCGAAAGTTAAAGACAATATACAAAAGTGTTATTGTACTAGTATTTTTCCAAGAGCTTAACTCAATTGCTAAGCATTTATAAGGAGCTTTTACTTTCCAATAGACACCAACTCAAATAAATTGATCAAGCTTTTCACCAATCGGACTTAAGCTATTCCTTAAGTACTTACGAAGCTACTTTTCGATCACAATTTATTTGCTCAAAGGTAAAAGACAATAATATAGAAGAGATGAGTTTGGAGAGATGCAAACGCTATTTAGAGTGGTTCGGCACAATCCTTGTCCTACGTCCACTTTCTTTCTCAATCGCTATTGAGAAGTTCCACTATTGCCAAGCTTCAAGGTGCTCGCACAAAACCTTTTACAATCCGAGTCCTTAGTTTCTAACACCTCACGGTATATGATCACCACTCGTATACTACCCCCACTCCACTTAGAGATTCCTTCTCTAAGATTTGCCTTGAGTACTTAGTATACTTCTTTGGTATCCTCACCGACTATAGTGTTTATAACTCTTGACTCAACCTTGGAGATCACACTCCAATTTACAAAGTGTTACAAGAAAACAATTCTCAAAGAATTGTTGAGATGAAATGAGTACTCTCTAGAAGAGTGTATGATTACAAGTTTAGCACTATTGAACCAATTGATATTGCTCTCTCAAATTGTGTATTATAACACCTTAAAAATGTGTAGAACGAAAGAATATGAACAAGATAGTTTGCAAATACTCACATGTATGAAATAAGGCTTCAATCCATCTATTTATAGACTTCCCAAACCTTAGAAACGTTGGGGAGTTAATGGGATGGAGCCGTTTTGTTAAAACTAGCCGTTTTTTATGTTTTTGAATCATTTGCATCGATGCATAACACTTTGCATCGATGCAAATGTGTCTTTGAAGCTGAAATTTGAATTTTCAGCTAGGTTGCATCGATGCAAACATCTTTGCATCGATGCAAAAAGTCGTTGCATGCTTTGCATCGATGCAAGATGAGTGTGCATCGATGCAAACCTTAAAGAATGGCTTAAAATCACTTCAAAATGCTTAGGATTGATCTCAAACTTGTTGGAGTCAATTCCTATGCTTTTGTACCTTTGAAAACAAGTTTTTAAACCATTTGGCTAGCATCGAATTGCAAGATGTGCATCAAAACATTTTGTGAGTGTGTGTTGAGAGATTTAGCAATTGGTTCTTAACAAGAATTTACCTAAGTCCTAAGACACTATACTTGTCTTCAAATGTTGTGGACTTGAGTTTCTTGTTGTTGTTGTGTTGCTTTCAACTCTTCATTCCTCAACGTTGAATGTTGGTTGATCTTTCAATATGCTTGTTCATTCAAGTTGTTTGTTGGTTTGTCTTTCATGTCGTTTGTTGGTTTGTCATTCATCAAAACCTACGAATACAAACTTCGCATACAAGTAACATGTTTTACACTTTTGTTAGCTCTTACTAGTTTTAGGATTTAATTTTCTTGCTTCTTATTTGATTTTGTTTTCATTCTCCTCTTGCTATCATGAATTCTCACCTTGGCTATGAGTTTGGTTATCAACATGTTGTAGGAAATGAGGACTATAATGAAGATGTGTATCAAGAATAGGATGACCAAAGGTGGGAGGAGCCATATGCATATGATCAATCTACATGGCAACAACCTCCACCAATGCACTATGAAGAAGAGCCATTCTATGATGCATATCAATCCAATGGCTATGGTGACTCACCTTGTGACTTTCAAGAACCACCACCATATGCCTATGAAGCATATCCTCAACATAACTCTCAACCATACTCACAAGCCCCTTCTTACCAACCACCTTCATATGACCCTAATCTATATCCATCCTACCAACAACCATATGAGCCATATGAACCACATATAGAGCCACCACAATTCCAACATCAATATTTTCAAGAGCCACCTCCTCCACATTATTACCAAGATGAACCACCTCCAATATATAAAAATTTTCAACCACAAGAGGAATTCTACCTTCCACCACAACCTCACATGGAAGAATATTCATGTCCATCGATCCAAGACCCATATGATCCCTATCATGATATCCAAGCGGAACAAGAGTCAAGGGATCATCTCAAGGAAGCGTTGGATCAATTTCAAGCAACCATGGAGTGTGTTGTGCAACAAGTGGAAAGAGTGGAGAATATTGAACCACCACAACTCTACCAAGAAGAACCATCTTCCTATTATGAACCCTTCCCCCAAAATGATGAATCCTTCCATCCACCCCAACCTCTAATGGATGAGACCCTTGGTGTTCTTGTTCAAGGGCAAGAAGAAATGAAAAGGGATGTGCGAAATTTCATGGCCGCCTTGGACGCGGTAACAAATCAATTAGCCTCCCAATGCTTGAACACTCAAGGAACTCCCATGGCTACATGTGGAGAATCGAATGAAGAACATAGCATGAAGGAGAGATTGGAAACTCCGGTGGGAAATGAGGGAAGTTGCTTTGTATTGGAACAATTGGAGGAAGCTTTAATTGTTGAAGACAAGGAAGAAGTGGTAGAAGACTTAGGAGATGCGGAGCCTCCATGGGAACAAAACCCCTCCAAGATGATTGAAATTGATGCTAGGGAGGAAAGTGCACACCTTCCAAGGCATATCCCATATGAAGACTTGGATGGGATAGAGAAAGAATTGAGTTCCCTTGGTGATGAAGATCAAGCATCAAGTCTTAGTGGTGAAGAATCCTTTAAGCATGAAGAACCTTCTCCTGTTGGATTTGAAAGCGTTGAGGAGGTAAATTTTTCTCACCATCCCTATTATAATTTGAGTAAAGGAAAAGGTTTAGATAAAATTGTTGAACAAAGGATTGAGATTAAGAGATCTGGTGAAGAGGTGGAAGTCCCTAGAAATAGAAGAACGAGGGTTGGTTATGCTTTGTCAAGATCTTTGGAAGCATCTTTGCCTAGGTTGTCATCTACTCCTTCACTTGAGTGGGTAAAATTCATTTCTATTAGCTTTATTATCCCACTTGAGTATGGCTTGCTTGAAACGGATGGTCAACTTAGGATGCTTTGTGGGATGAAGCGTAAGAGAAAGATGTTTCGTGGTTGGCGTTGCAAATCAAAGCTCATTTTGGTTGATACTTCAAGAGTTGAATACAAAGGTGGGAATAGTGCTCAAATAGATGGGTCTAGAAGGATTATTGGGCACTTCATAGAGAATTCATCTTGTTCACCACCCGGATGGACTAATAATGATGATCAACCTCAAGACGGGTGTGAAAATAAAGTGTGGGATCCCGGATTACAAGAAGAGGATCAACTTTGGGAGCCCCAAGCTTGTGAAGAACTCCATCAAGACTTGGCTCAATCCATGAAGAATCTTGGGGCACAATGGAGAACCAAGCATTGGTGGGAGTTCCAAGATGAATACAAGCACAATCCACCTTGATGAGGAGCTCCCCATAAGTTCAACTTAAGGACAATAAATAAAAGTGCTAGGTGGGAGGCACCCCACCATGGTAAAATCTTTTCATTTTCTCTTTTGTAAATATTGACAAAATTAGTTTAATTTCATGGTTAGATTAGTTGGTAGGGTTTAATTGGTAGTCTAATGTGTTAAATAAGGTTTTAAGGTGTTTTGGTAGATGTTTGGAAGCTTGGAATGGTGCAAAAACATAGAAAAATTTTGAAAAAAAAAAAAACGGCCATCGGCGCGCTAGCACGCTGTGCGCGCGCGCGCACATTGCACTTCCGCAACTTCTGGTACAAAAACCAGAGAGTTGTGCGCGCGTTGTGCCAGCATTGTGCTGGGAGCACAAGCTCATCCGCGCGTAAGCGCGCTGTGCGCGCGCGCGGATCGTCTCTGCTGCATCCACGCGTGAGCGCACTGTGCGCGCGCGCGCGGATTTGCACCCTGCTTTTCTCCTTCCTCCTTTCTCCTTCTTTCCTCTTCTCTTCTTTTTTCTTTCTCATTTTTTCTTTTCTTCTTCCTCTCTTGAAAGATTTTTTTTTCTTTTCTCTTTTAATATAAATAAAAAAAATTTAATAATAAAAAAATATAATAATAAATAAATAAATAAATAAATAAAATACTAAAAAAAATTAAAAATATAAAAAAATAACTTTTTTTCCTCTCTTCTTCCATTTCCTTTTGTCTATTACATTTGCATACTTTTATTCTTTGCATTTTAATTCTATTTGTTCTCATTTTATTTTCTAAATTTCTCATTTTAATAATGGTGTTGAATTCTCTCACTCAATTGTTGAGAATTTCTTGCATTTGTTTTGGTGCTTCATGACTTGTTACATTAATTGTAATATTTGTCAACACACAAGATTAGTGCTTTAGTTCTTCCTAATTCATTACCCTTTGTTTTTTTCTTGTACCGCTTCATCATTGAGTTAGGACAGAATCAAATGCTTTCATGCGTATCACTTGTTTGTGTCAATTCTTATTTGATCTTGATGCTCAATATACTCTCCATGCTTTAACTTTACTCTTGCATCAAGTATCAGTTGATATGCCTTTTGCTTATATTGATTTCTCACTCACATGTTGTAGCTACCATGTAATAGAGAATCATACTCTTATTTGACATTAGCCCCGCCTATGTTCTATTTACTTTGATATCTTTGTTGTAGGCTTAATTTTCTTTCTTTTTCTCTCCTTTTAGGCTAGCCACCAAGAAAGGAGGAAACGGAAAAGCTTTTAAATGGGGCAACGAACAAGTCATCCGCACAACCTTTCGAAGAAGCTCATCAATTGTAGCAACCCATCCACCTTGCTCTTCTTTGCATGCACCGAGGACGGTGCAATCTTCAAGTGTGGGGAGGTCATTCGACCGATCTCCATGGGTAACAATTTCCTTTTCAACACCAAATTTTTTTTATTTTTCTTTGTTAGAGTAGCTATTGCATTGCATGATAGGTTGCATGTTAGTTAGAATTTGTACATATTCTTACCACTTCTTTCATATTAGGACTACTTGACAAATGAATTTTTTTGCCGGTATAGAAATTATCAAATGATCAATCGTAGTATAGTCTAAACCGACGCAAAATCCTTCATCAAATAAATCTACAATCTATATCCGAGAGTACTAGTCTCCCGAGTCGTTCTCCCTTGGAATTGCCAAAGTGTGCATCTTATTGATTTAGTAAGCCTTGTTGGAATTCTTTGAAGGTTTTAGCAAAGTAATGAGAAACAAACAATCAATTATCAAAAGACTTGGCTTAGGGTTGGCATTAGAAATTCTATCCTTATAGTCCATTCAATGTTGACAATCAATTAGGCCTTGCTTCATTTAGTTATCCCCTAGGTATAGAGGGAGGTCAAATGAAAGCAATCAACTTGAGTCACAAGTCCTAGCTTCACCTTATGGGAATCTAGCTTTAGTGCACTCCAAGCCAACTAGCAATCCCTAATTCCAAATCAACTATTGATACAACTATTCAACTTCTTCCAAGGACCAAACCCTATGCCAAGGGTGAAAATTCTACTCCATAGCTAGTGTTGTCATTTTATCAAACATGTGATGAGCAAGAAGGAAAGTCATAGTAAAATGAGAAGAAAAGTCGAATTGAGAGTATTGCAACACAAAGATCTAACAACAAGTCTCAAAGAGTAGCAATGAAAATCGAATTCTCAAAATAGAGATGAAATCCAAAATTACAAAGTTGAATTCTAGATCTATGAGAATTGATCAATTGCATCTACTACTTGAAATTGGAGAAGAAAATCTATGACATGAACAAAGTGGAGTGAAAATTGTAATGGATCTCACCAAAAAGTCATTGAAAATTCAGAAATTAGATGAGGATGAACCCTAGTGAAGCTTGGAATCTCCCTCTTCTTCTCCCCAAAGTGTAACTAACTCTCCTCTCCCAAAAAAATATCTAGATCTAAAAATGAACTAACTAAGTGTCCTTAACCCTTGCTCCTTTGGTCTTCTTAAGCTTTTCCCGCCAAGGTGTTTCCCCAAAAGTGGGATCCTTAACTGCCTCCACGCCTAAGTCACGTGACTTCTTTTTAAAAAATCATATTCGCAAATCGGCGCGCACGCGCAAGGTACGCGCACGCGTCGTTGAGACGTCTTGTAATGTGCGCGGAGGCGTGATGTACGCGTGCGCACCCATGAAGATCCTGGCTTAGCCGCTTCTCAAGCCGGCTCTTGGCTTTGGCTCCACGTTACCCTATCCGCGCGGGCGCTCAAGGTGCGCGCACGCACCCATGCGGAAATTTTCAAAGCTTAATCCTCATGCTTCCTTCCTTTGTACCCGTCTTCCTTCTCTCTTTCGGTCCATTCCTACTCTATATCCTGAAACCACTTAACACACAAGTCACGGCATCGAATGGCATCAAGAGAATATTAGAAATGTATCTATTTTAGTGCGAAATAAGCATGTTTTCATTCATGAGGCGAGACTAGGAAAGGAATGCAAAATCTTGTATTTTCATATAGAAAGTGTGTGGAATCATTGATAAAACCCCTGAAATCAGCACAAGATAAACCCTCAAATTGGGGTTTGTCAACCTCCCCACACTTAGATTCTAGCATGTCCTCATGCTTAGAGAAATGCAAAGAAACACAGAAGACCGAGGGATTGCAACAGTATAAGACTCATGAAGTGCAACCTACTTATATGCATGCAACTATGACTAGTGCCACTATCCACTTGGTTGGGAGCAAATTAGCCTTCTTAGGACATATGCGAGCACATGGGATACGATGGTGGTCAAAGCATAGGACTTGCCACTTTCTAAGCATCAAATGCAATATGCGCAACCTTGCATGAGGAATGCTCGCGAGAGCCGGGAATCAAGAGATTGAGCATCGAACCCTCGTCGGAAGTGTTTGCACTCTAATCACTCGGTGTTTGGGGTTTATTCTCTCAATTCTCCCCTAATCATGCTTTCCAAGATTTGTTTTTCATCTAACAATCAACAATTATTCAATGCATGCATACAATTATCATGAGGTCTTTTCCTAGGTCGTAATGGGGTTAGGGTCAAGGTAGGGTCATATATGGCTAGTGGACTTAGGATTTGAATCTTTGATTAACTTAAACTTTTCCCACCTAACCTATATAATGACCTATACAATTAAGTGCTAACCTAACTACCCATTCCTCACTTTTCCACATACTTATGCATTTTCTTTTCGTTTCACTATACTTATGCATTGATTCCTCTTGAGCTTCACTTTGGGGCATTTTGTCCCCTTTTTATTATTTTTCCTCTTTCTCTTTTTTTTTCTTTTTCTATTTTTTCCTTTTCTTTCCCATATTGTTTTTCTTTTTTTTTTCTTTTGTTCTTTTGTTTTTCTCATTTTTTTTTCTATATACAAGAGCGTCAATGCATAAGGTTTTACATTTGATCAATACATGAGTATGTACCCAATTCCCAATATTTTCAACAATGATACAAAATACCCTCTTATTCACCCAATGTCCCAAGGTTCCCACACTTGAATGATACTCGCACACACTAGCCTAAGCTAATCAAAGATCCAAATAAGGACTTTTATTGTTTTCCGCTTTAAGGCTTGTAATGTGCTAAATTAAGAACAAAGTGGGTTAATCGTAGGCTCAAATTTGGCTAACAAAGGGAGATAGAAGGTAAGGCCATTTGGGTGAGTGAGCTAATGAAATGATGGCCTCAATCATATAAATGCATGAATACACCAAATAATGGACATAAAGAATCAAACAAGTCAAAGATCACAATCATAGAAAGAGAATAATGCACACAAGAAGGAAAAATAAGTGGTTATAAGATGTAACCACACCATTAGGCTCAAATCTCACAAGCTTGTGTTCTTAGCTCAAAACCATGTTCCAAAATAAATTCTTCATGCAACTTGGGCATCAAAGCATTTAAAATTTACAATGCCACGGTTGTCCCAAAGTGTTGGTTTCCTAAGAGAGAATTTCATTGTTCCAACCAAGCAGACTTATCATGCGAATGGTGCCAACTAAAACCTAATCATGCAACCTATCCTAATTTATTCAGATTTATTCAGATGTTACCTACGGAGATCGGTCGGCCGACCTCCCCACACTTAAAACTTAGCACGGTCCTCCGTGCTAGAGGTTAGGCGCACTGGGTGATTGAACTCCGAGTGTGCCACTTCTCCAATGCCACTGCTATCTCCGCTTGAAGTTGCGGTGGAGGTGGAGATATCGGGTTCCTCCATAGGTGGGGTGATTATGCTTAGAAGCCTCTTCACATGAGCATAGCGGCGTTGGTTACGCCTCTCATAGCGGTCTAATTTGTTGTGAAGGTCCTCAAGGCGTTGGGCGGCCGATTTTTGTGATGTAGATGAAGTGGTAGCGTGGCCAGTTGGTATGGGCAGTTCAATGTCCTTGGTGACTTCCGGAGGCTTGAGGCATCTCTTGGTCGGAATGATATCACCATCGACCGGTATTGAGGTTCGCCTATCTTTAGTCTCCCGGTTGACGCCGGCTTTCGCAACTAATGCCGTCACTAAAGCGGGGAATGGTAGATTTCTCTTGGCATGAATGCACCCCATGGATTGGCGGATGGCACGCGGAACGTCGACCGGTTTCTCGGTCAAGATGCACCATATCAATAAGGCAAGCTCGGCGGTGATGGATGACCCATGTGTGCTTGGGAGCACGTAGTGAGCTAGAATTTGGGCCCATGCCGTGGCTTCTTGAGTGAGGTGGCGGACATCTAAACCCTTGGGTCTTCGCTTTATGGTCCCCCGAATCCAATATGCGTCGGGTAAAGCAATGACGCGGAGGATCGCACTCCAATCGAATGCGCGGTCAACGCATGTAGCCAAGACTTCTTGGTAGGCGTCATAAGCATCCGTTGACGGTTCAATCCCAAGGACTTCTCGGATGGTTTCCACTGTGACCGACACTTGTTTCCGGCGCACAAATATTGATGTGAGATAAGGTGAGTGGAAGTTGGAGTAGAATTCCACCACCCATGAGAGATTTGCCTCCGTTGGTTGCCTCAAGAGGAACCTCCAATGCCTCCGGTCGATGTGTGGTATCACAATCGGACTGAGGTGAGCCGGTAAGACTAGGAGGGGTTCCGGATGGTAATTCCTTTCAATCATTCTGGAGTAAACAAGTTCGCAGTAACGGTTGGGAAACTTGTTTGAATCCTTAGGAGGGTTGTCCTTCTCTAGAACGTCAACGGGGCCCTTGGTCTTCTTCAGGAGGGGCCTGACCGTTAGTTCTTGGCGTACTTTATTGGAAGCTGGCTTCTTGGGGCCTTTCCCTTTGTCCTTTTTGATGACCATCCTGTGGAAGCAAGAAAGGGAAAATATCAAACCCAAAGAAGTGGAGGTACATGAACTATATGAAATGAAAGGTTATGCCATAAAATATGGATATCTTTGTTACATGACAGCTGCAACATGTAACTAGGATAATGTGTGAAGAGCAAGGCAAATTATTTTCATGTGGTGCAAGGGTAGTTTAAGCATGCAAGGAAGAGGCATGAGAAGCACACACCCTTAGGGACCATAAATGGAAGACAAGCTAAGAAAATGGGAATGAATGGTTTGTGGGAAGTGGGGATGCACTCAAAAGTGATTGGTTGAGAGGCAAGGTAGTCACAATGAGTCCAAAATTCAAGTGTGCCTTTCATCGAACACTTGGCGTGCCTCTTTGAAGTAGTATGTGATTATTGGAAAATGAGAGCAATGTAACATTCCACAATCCATTATTAATGATTATAGTGCATATTGATTGCAAGAAAATTAAGCAACACCATTCATCTATTCATGTAAGTGAGTTTGAGACCTAAATGCCCATGAAGAATTGGATTGAAAGAGAGGGGAGAGCAAAGACATCCCAAGGGAGTAACTAGAGAAAGAAGGAAGAGAGAAGAAAAAAAAAGAAGAAAGAAGCTACCTAAAAGATGGTGCAACTAAATGAATAAGAACTACAAGAGATTAATGGACTAAGAGGGAGCCTAGTATAATACCTTGTGAGATGGAGAAGGATATGGGAGAAGAAGAGAAGTGGAATGAGAATGAAGGGATGAGTGAGCCCCCCTTTTTTTTTAAGAAGGCGTCGATCACCGGCGCATGCGCGCGCGGTGCGCGCTCGCGCAGGGAGTGAGGTGAACTAGGGGCGCGCGCGCGCGCACATTACGCGTGCGCGTCCATGCGCTTGGGCTGGCGGCACAGGAGAGGCACAGGGGTGGCATAACTCTCTGGACAAAGTACCAGAGATGGCTTCAGCGCTTTTTGGCGCGCGCACGCGCAGTGCGCGCGCGTCTTCGTGGTTGTGCCCCAGGCATGAGAAGGGCCTGGAGGGGGCTCAACTCTCTGTGAAATGGCTCAGAGAGGAGTGTAGAATAAAGGGGCGCGTGCGCGGCTGCGGCGCGCGCGCGCAATTCGTGCTCGCCTTGTATGGACGCGTGCGCGCCAGGTGCGCGCACGCGGCAAAGGTGCTGGGCCGGTGGCTTAGTGTAGGCTTGAGAGTGGCTTAACTCTCTATAGGATGTACCAGGAGGGCAGCAAGGCAATCGGCGCGGACGCGCACAGTGCGCGTGCGCGTCGATTGGCAGATTTCGCCCATGTGCGCGGACGCGCCATGTGCGCGCATGCGCAGAGGGGTGGTTTTTTTCTAAATTTACAAGTGTTTACACCACTTTTGACATTTCAAACCCCCCCCCATATAGCAGGGAATTTTACTTGGTAAACTATCAATGAAGTCAACAAATGAAGGGGAGTTGTCATTAAAATCTAGCTAACAAACATGAAGTCAAGTGTGTATGTACAAATCTCAAAGGAAGATCTTACCATGGTGGGGTGTCTCCCACCTAACACTTTTGTTTAACGTCCTTAAGTTGGACTTTCAGTAGCTTATAGTGTTTGTTCAAGAGTTGCATCCCTCAAGAGGAACACTTCAAATTCCTTGGCGTTCTTTCTTTGCTCACCATGATATAATTTGAGACGGTGCCCGTTTACCTTGAAGATGTCCGGGCTTGATGGGTGGCGCAAGTGGTAGACTCCATAAGGTTCTACTTTCTCCACTTGGTAGGGCCCATCCCACCTTGATCTAAGCTTTCCGGGTAGTAATCTCAACCTTGAATTGTAGAGAAGGACTAGGTCACCGGGTCGGAATTCTCTTCTCCTAATGTTCTTGTCATGGATGGCTTTCAACTTTTCCTTATAAAGTCTAGAGTTGTCGTAAGCTTCCAATCTCAAACATTCTAATTCTGCCAATTGAAGCTTTCTCTCTACTCCGGCCCCACCCAAGCTCATATTACACTCCTTTACGGCCCAATAAGCTTTGTGTTCAATCTCCACCGGTAAGTGACATGCTTTACCATATACAAGCCGGAAGGGGCTCATGCCAATGGGTGTCTTGTAAGCCGTTCGATAGGCCCACAGTGCATCGGAGAGTTTAATGCTCCAATCTTTCCTATTCGGCTTTACAATCCTTTCTAACACATGCTTGATTTCCCGGTTAGAGACTTCGGCTTGGCTGTTTGTCTGAGGGTGGTAAGCCGTGGCGACTTTGTGGATGATGCCATATTTTCTCATGAGGCCGTCTATTCTTTTGTTGCAAAAGTGGGATCCTTGGTCACTTATGATTGCCCTTGGGGCGCCAAAGCGACAAATGATATTGTTCCTCACAAAAGAATACACAACATTAGCGTCATCCGTTCGGGTGGGGATTGCCTCCACCCATTTTGACACATAATCGACGGCTAACAAGATGTAGAGAAAGCCATTGGAATTTGGAAATGGTCCCATGAAGTCGATTCCCCATACGTCAAAGATTTCTCAAAAAAGCATATTTTGTTGGGGAATTTCGTCCTTCTTGGAAATATCTCCAAACCTAATACATTGGGGACAAGATTTGCAATAGAGAGAAGCATCTTTGAGAAGAGTTGGCTACCAAAATCCGCAATCAAGGATTTTTCTTGCCGTTCTTTGGGGCCCGTAGAGACCACCTCCTTCGGAAGCATGGAAAGCGTCCAAGATTGCTTGGAATTCGGTTTGAGGTATGCACCGTCGCATTATTTGGTCCGCTCCACATCTCCACAAATAGGGATCATCCCAAATATAGTATTTGGATTCGCTTTTCAGCTTATCCTTTTTGTTTTTGTCGAGATTAGGAGGGAAAGTGCGTGAAACCAAATAGTTTGCTATTGGGGCATACCAAGGAACCACTTCCGAGATTGCATGCAAAGCATCTAAAGGAAAGGAATTATTGATAGGAGTGGTGTCGCCTTTTGTGTGTTCGAGGCGACTTAAATGGTCTGCCACTAGGTTTTGGGAACCGCTCCTATCTTTGATTTCCAAGTCAAATTCTTGTAATAAGAGCACCCAACGAATTAATCTCGGTTTTGATTCCTTTTTTGCCAACAAGTACTTTAGTGCCGCGTGATCCGAGTACACTACTACCTTGGAACCAAGAAGATAGGCTCGGAACTTGTCCAAAGCAAAAACAATAGCTAGGAGTTCCTTTTCGGTAGTAGTGTAGTTGGATTGGGCTCCGTCTAATGTTTTGGAAGCATAAGCTATGACATAGGGAATCTTACCCTCGCATTGTGCTAACGCGGCTCCTATCGCATAATTCGAAGCATCACACATGATTTCAAAGGGTTGAGTCCAATTGGGTCCTCGTACAATAGGGGCTTGTGTCAATGCTACCTTGAGTTTGTCATATGCTTCCATACATTCCTTGCTCATCTCAAATTCGGTGTCTTTTTGTAGTAATCGAGAGAGAGGTAAGGCCACCTTGCTAAAGTCCTTGATGAATCTCCGGTAGAATCCTGCATGTCCAAGAAAAGAACGGACTTCCCTCTCGGAGGAGGGGTAAGGTAAACTGGATATGACATTTATCTTTGCCGGATCTACGGAGATGCCTTCCTTTGATACTATGTGTCCCAAAACAATGCTTTGTTTGACCATGAAATGACATTTTTCAAAATTTAAGACAAGGTTTGTTTTGGTGCATCTTTCTAAGACTTTTTCAAGGTTACTAATGAGCGGATAATTTATACGCTTTTTGACATTGTTTTTAGTATGTTTTTAGTAGGATTCAGCTACTTTTAGGGATGTTTTCATTAGTTTTTATGTTAAATTCACATTTCTGGACTTTACTATGAGTTTGTGTGTTTTTCTGTAATTTCAGGTATTTTCTGGCTGAAATTGAGGGACTTGAGCAGAAATCAGATTCAGAGGTTGAAGAAAGACTGCTGATGCTGTTGGATTCTGACCTCCCTGCACTCAAAGTGGATTTTCTGGAGCTACAGAACTCGAAATGGCGCGCTTCCAATTGCGTTGGAAAGTAGACATCCAGGGCTTTCCAGCAATGTATAATAGTCCATACTTTGGCCAAGAATTGACGACGTAAACTGGCGTTCAACGCCAGCCTTCTACCCAAATCTGGCGTCCAGCGCCAGAAAAGGAGTCAAAACCAGAGTTGAACGCCCAAACTGGCACAAAAGCTGGCGTTCAACTCCACAAATGACCTCTACACGTGCAACACTCAGGCTCAGCCCAAACACACACCAAGTGGGCCCAGGAAGTGGATTTATGCATCAATTACTTACTCATGTAAACCCTAGTAGCTAGTTTATTATAAATAGGACCTTTTACCATTGTATTAGGCATCTTTGGTCTCAGTTTTAATTCATTGTTAATATTAGGAGACTATTGATCATGTTTTAGGGGGCTGGCCATCTCGGCCATGCCTGGACCTTTCACTTATGTATTCTTAACGGTAGAGTTTCTGCACTCCATAGATTAAGGTGTGGAGCTCTGCTGTTCCTCAAAGATTAATGAAAGTACTACTGTTTTCTATTCAATTCATCTTATTTCGCTTCTAAGATATCCATTCGCACCCAAGAACGTGATGATGGTGATGATTATGTGTGACGCTCATCACCATCTCCCCTATGAACACGTGCCTGACAAACACCTCCGTTCTACATGAAATAAAGCTAAAATGAATATCTCTTAGATCTCCTAACCAGAATCTTCGTGGCGTAAGCTAGAATGATGGCGGCATTCAAGAGAATCCGGAAGGTCTAAACCTTGTCTGTGGTATTCTGAGTAGGATTCAATGATTGAATGACTGTGACGAGCTTCAAACTCGCGAGTGCTGGGCGTTAGTGACAGACGCAAAAGGAGGGTGAATCCTATTCCAGCATGATCGGAAACCGACAGATGAATAGCCGTGCCGTGACAGGGTGCGTGAGCATATTATTCACTGAGAGGAGGGGATGTAGCCACTGACAACGGTGATGCCCTTGCATAAAGCCAGCCATGGAAAGGAGTAAGACCGATTGGATGAAGATAGCAGGAAAGCAGAGGTTCAGAGGAACGAAAGCACCTCCATTCGCTTATCTGAAATTCCTACCAATGAATTACATAAGTATCTCTATCCCTATTTTATTATATCATATTCGAAAACACCATTATCACTTTATATCCGCCTGACTGAGAATTGCAAGGTGACCATAGCTTGCTTCATACCAACAATCTCCGTGGGATTCGACCCTTACTCACGTAAGGTATTACTTGGACGACCCAGTGCACTTGCTGGTTAGTTGTGTCGAAGTTGTGACAATTATGTATTGAGATTAGAGCACCAAGCCTTTGGAGCCATTATCAGAGATCACAATTTCGTGCACCAAGTTTTTGGCGCCGTTGCCGGGGATTGTTTGAGTTTTCGGCAAGCTTTTGGTCCGGTAACATCAGTGCCAAGTTTGATCCGGCAACAACACCAAGTTTTTGGCGCCGTTGCCGGGGATTGTTTGAGTTTGGACAACTGACGGTTCATCTTGTTGCTCAGATTAGGTAAATTTCTTTTTATTTTCTTTTCAAAAATTTTTCAAAAATCTTTCAAAAATTTCTTATCTGTTTTCGAAAAAAAAAAATAAAAATGCTTTCAAAAAAAAAAGTTTTATTCAAAATTTTTAAGAATGAATTCTAGTGTTTCATGAAACATGTTGAAGCCTGGCTGGCTGTAAAGCCATGTCTAAATTTATTTGGACTGAGGCTTGCAATTTGTTATCAAGAGCAATATACTCTCGTGTTAAAGGGCTAAAGCTTGGCTGGCCATTGGCCATGTCTAGTGTTTTGGACTAGAGCTTTCATTGAAAGCTTGGTTGGCTAGTGAGCCATGTCTAATTCCTGGACTGAAGCTTTAGACTAACATGGCAAGATTCCTGGAATTCATATTAAAAATTTTGGAATCCTTATTTTTTCTTTTAAATTTTCAAAAAATATAAATAAAAATCCAAAAAAATTAGAAAATCATAAAAATCAAAAATATTTTCTATTTCTTGTTTGAGTCTTGAGTCATATCATAAGTTTGGTGTCACTTGCATATGCATATTGCATTTTTCGAAAATTCATGCATTCATAGTGTTCTTCATGATCTTCAAGTTGTTCTTGGTAAGTCTTCTTGTTTGATCTTGATGATTTTTTGTTTTGTGTCTTTTCATGTTTATCATATGCATTCTTGAATTCTTAGTGTCTAAGCATTGAAGAATTCTAAGTTTGGTGTCTTGCATGTTTTCTTTGCATTAAAAATTTTTCAAAAATATGTTCTTGATGTTCATCATGACATTCATAGTGTTCTTGGTGTTCATCTTAACATTCATAGCATTCTTGCATGCATTCATTGTTTTGATCTAAAAATTTCATGCATTGCATCTTTTTAGTGTTTTTCTCTTGCATCATAAAAATTCAAAAATAAAAAAAAAATATATCTTTCCCTTTTTCTCTCATCAAATTCGAAAATTTGAGTTGACTTTTTCAAAAAATTTTAAAATCAAATTGTTTCTTATGAGTCAAATCAAATTTTCAATTTGAAAATCTTATCTTTTTCAAAATCTTTTTCAAAAATCAAATCTTTTTCAAAATTCTTAGTTATTTTCGAAAATTCCAAAAATATTTTTCAAAAATCTTTTTCTTATTTTTATATCAAATTTTCGAAAATAACATAATCAATTAATGTTTTGATTCAAAAATTTGAAGTTTGTTACTTGCTTGTTAAGAAAGATGCAAACTTTAAGTTCTAGAATCATATCTTGTGATTTCTTATGAATCAAGTCATTGATTGAAATTTTAAAAATCAAATCTTTTTCAAAAACTAATTTCTATCATATCTTTTGAAAAATATCTTCTCATCTTATCTTTTTTAAAAATATCTTTTCAAAATATCTTTTCTAACTTCCTAACTTCCTATCTTTTCAAAATTTGTTTCAACTAACTAACTAACTTTTTGTTTGTTTCTTATCTTTTTCAAAACCACCTAACTAACTCTCTCTCTCTCATTTTCGAAAATATCTCTCCCCTTTTTCAAAATTTCTTTTTAATTTATTAATTATTTTAATTTCTAAAACTTAATTTTCGAAAATTACTAACAATTTTTCAAAAACCATTTTTCAAAAATCACTAACTCTTTTTCAAAATAATTTTCGAAAATTTTCCTTCCCCCATCTCATTCTATTTATTCATTCATATCCTAACATCTCATCTCACATCTCTTCCATCCTTACAGTTGTGTTTCTTCCATTCTTTATCTCCCCCTCTTTTCTTCAAGGATCCCTATACTGTGGTATAAAGGATCTCTATTATTATTATTTGTCTGTGCCTTCTTCTTTGTCATATGAGCAGGAGCAAGGATAAGAACATTCTTGTGGAAGCAGATCCAGAACCTGAAAGGACTCTGAAGAGAAAATTAAGAGAAGCTAAAATACAACAATCCAGAGATAACCTTTCAGAAATTTTCGAACAGGAAGAGGAGATGGCAGCCGAAAATAATAATAATGTAAGGAAGATGCTTGGTGACTTTACTGCACCTAATTCCAATTTACATGGAAGAAGCATCTCCATTCCTTCCATTGGAGCAAACAACTTTGAGCTGAAACCTCAATTAGTTTCTCTGATGCAGCAGAACTGCAAGTTTCATGGACTTCCATCTGAAGATCCTTTTCAGTTCTTAACTGAATTCTTGCAGATATGTGATACTGTTAAGACTAATGGAGTAGATCCTGAAGTCTACAGGCTCATGCTTTTCCCTTTTGCTGTAAGAGACAGAGCTAGATTATGGTAGGATTCTCAACCCAAAGACAGCCTGAATTCTTGGGATAAGCTGGTCACGGCTTTCTCAGCCAAGTACTTTCCTCCTCAAAAGCTGAGCAAGCTTAGAGCTGATGTTCAAACCTTCAGACAGAAAGAAGGTGAATCCCTCTATGAAGCTTGGGAAAGATACAAACAGTTGACCAAAAAGTGTCCTTCTGACATGCTTTCAGAATGGACCATCCTGGATATATTCTATGATGGTTTATCTGAGCTATCGAAGATGTCACTGGACACTTCTGCAGGTGGATCCATTCACCTAAAGAAAACGCCTGCAGAAGCTCAAGAACTCATTGACATGGTTGCTAATAACCAGTTCATGTACACTTCTGAAAGGAATCCTGTGAGTAATGGGACGCCTATGAAGAAGGGAGTTCTTGAGGTTGATACTCTGAATGCCATATTGGCTCAGAATAAAATATTGACTCAGCAAGTCAATATGATCTCTCAGAGTCTGCATGGAATGCAAGCTGCATCCAACAGTACTCAAGAGGCATCTTCTGAAGAAGAAGCTTATGATCCTGAGAACCCTGCAATAGCAAAGGTAAATTACTTAGGTGAACCTTATGGAAACACCTATAACTCAACATGGAGAAATCATCCAAATTTCTCATGGAAGGATCAAAAGCCCCAACAAGGCTTTAACAATGGTGGAAGAAACAGGTTTAGCAATAGCAAGCCTTTTCCATCATCAACTCAGCAACAGACAGAGAACTCTGAACAAAATGCTTCTAATTTAGCAAATCTAGTCTCTGATCTATCTAAGGCCACTGTAAGTTTCATGAATGAAACAAGGTCTTCCATTAGAAATCTGGAAGCACAAGTGGGCCAGCTAAGTAAAAGGATCACTAAAATCCCTCCTAGTACTCTCCCAAGCAATACAGAAGAGAATCCAAAAGGAGAGTGCAAGGCCATTGACATAAGCGCCATGGCCGAACCTGTGAGGAAAGGAGAGGACGTGAATCCCAAGGAGGAAGACCTCCTGGGACGTCCAGTGGTCAGTAAGGAGCTTTCCTCTGAGGAACCAAAGGACTCTGAGGCTCATCTAGAGACCATAGAGATTCCATTGAACCTCCTTATACCCTTCATGAGCTCTGATGAGTATTCCTCTTCTGAAGAGAAGGAGGATGTCACTGAAGAGCAAACTGCCAAGTTTCTTGGTGCAATCATGAAGCTGAATGCCAAATTATTTGGCATTGAGACTTGGGAAGTTGAACCTCCCTTGTTCATCAATGAACTAAGTGATCTGGACCAACTGACATTGCCTCAGAAGAGACAGGATCCTGGAAAGTTCATAATACCCTGCACCATAGGCACCATGATCTTTAAAGCTCTATGTGACCTTGGTTCAGGGATAAACCTCATGCCCCTCTCTGTAATAGAGAAACTGGGAATCTATGGGGTGCAAGCTGCTAAAATCTCATTAGAGATGGCAGACAGCTCTAGAAAACAGGCTTATGGACAAGTAGAAGATGTATTAGTAAAGGTTGAGGGCCTTTACATACCTACTGATTTCATAGTCCTGGATACTGGAAAGGAAGAGGATGAATCCATCATCCTAGGAAGACCTTTCCTAGCCACAGCAAGAGCTGTGATTGATGTGGACAGAGGAGAACTAGTCCTTCAATTGAATGAGGACAACCTTGTGTTTGTAACTCAAGGATATCTCTCTGCAACCATGGAGAGGAAGCAGAAAAAGCTTCTCTCAAAGCAGAGTCAACCAGAGCCCCCACAGTCAAACTCTAAGTTTGGTGTTGGGAGGCCACAACCAAACTCTAAGTTTGGTGTTGAACTCCCATATCCAAACTCTAAGTTTGGTGTTGGAGAGTCTCAACAGAGCTCTGCACATATGTGAGGCTCCATGAGAGCCCACTGTCAAGCTATTGACATTAAAGAAGTGCTTGTTGGGAGGCAACCCAATGTTTATCTAATTCTTATTTTTATTGTTTTTCATGTTTTCTTAGGTTCATGATCATGTGGAGTCACAAAATAAATATAAAAATTGAAAACGGAATCAAAAACAGCAGAAGAAAAATCACACCCTGGAGGAGCATCTGTCTGGCGTTCAAACGCCAGAACAGAGCATAGTTCTGGTGCTGAACGCCCAGAATGGGAGCATCCTGGCGCTGAACGCCCAGAACAAGCATGGTTCTGGCGTTCAACGCCAGAAATGGCACACAAATGGGCGTTGAACGCCCAAAATGGCCACCAACCTGGCGCTGAACGCCCAGAGTTGGGTACAAAGGCATTTTTACATGCCTAATGGGTGCAGGGATGTAAATCCTTGAACACCTCAGGATCTGTGGACCCCACAGGATCCACTCAGGATCTGTGGACCCCACAGGATCCCCACCTACCTCCACTCACTTCTTCTCACCACTCTCTTTCACACAACCCCATAAACACTCTTCCCAAAAACCCTTCACCAATCACCTCAAACTCTCTTCCCCATCACTTCTTCATCAGTCACATCCATCCACTCTTCCCCATAAAACCTACCTCATAAACTCCACCTACCTTCAAAATTCAAAACCAATTTCCCACCCAAACCCACCCATATGGCCGAAACCTTTCCCCCCCTCCCTTCCCTATATAAAGACCTCCATTCTTCATCAAATTCACACAACACATCCCTCTACACTCCTCTTAACCGAAACCACGTCTCCCTCTCCCTCTCTATATTTCTTCTTCTTCTACTTCTATTCTTTTGTTTATTGCTCGAGGGCGAGCAATATTCTAAGTTTGGTGTGGTAAAAGCATAGCTTTTTTGTTTTTCCATTACCATTGATGGCATCTAAGACCGGAGAATCCTCTAGAAGAGGGAAAGGGAAGACAAAAGCTTCCACATCCGAGTCATGGGAGATGGAAAGGTTCATCTCCAAAGCCCATCAAGACCACTTCTATGATGTTGTGGCCAAGAAGAAGGTGATCCCCGAGGTCCCTTTTAAACTCAAAAGAAATGAGTATCCGGAGATCCGACATGAAATTCAAAGAAGAGGTTGGGAAGTTCTAACAAATCCCATCCAACAAGTCGGCATCCTAATGGTTCAAGAGTTCTATGCCAATGCATGGATCACCAAGAACCATGATCAAAGTAAGAACCCGGATCCAAAGAACTATGTTACAATGGTTCGGGGGAAATACTTAGATTTTAGTCAGGAGAATGTGAGGTTGGCGTTCAACTTGCCATACATGGAAGAGAACGCACGCCCCTACACAAGGAGAGTCAACTTTGATCAAAGGTTGGACCAAGTCCTTATGGACATATGTGTAGAAGGAGCTCAATGGAAGGTTAACTCCAAAGGCAAGCCGGTTCAACTAAGAAGATTGGACCTCAAGCCTATAGCTAGAGGATGGTTGGAGTTCATTCAATGCTCAATCATTCCCACTAGCAACCGGTCTGAAGTTACTATAGACCGGGCCATCATGATCCATAGCATCATGATTGGAGAAGAGGTGGAAGTTCATGAGATTATACCTCAAGAACTATACAAGGTGGCTGACAAATCCTCCACTATGGCAAGGTTAGCCTTTCCTCACCTCATTTGCCATCTATGTTACTCAGCTGGAGCTTTCATAGAAGGAGACATTCCTATTAAGGAAGAGAAGCCCATCACTAAGAAAAAGATGGAGCAAGCAAGAGAGCCCATTCATGGAGCTCAAGAGGCGCAAGAAGCTCATCATCATGAGATTCCGGAGATGCCTCAAATGCACTTTCCTCCACAAAACTATTGGGAGCAAATCAACACCTCCCTAGGAGAATTGAGTTCCAATATGGGACAACTAAGGGTGGAACATCAAGAGCACTCCATCATGCTTCATGAAGTAAGAGAAGATCAAAAGGCAATGAGGGAGGAGCAACAAAGACAAGGAAGAGACATAGAAGAGCTCAAGGACATCATTGGTTCCTCAAGAAGGAAACGCCACTAAGGTGGATTCATTCCTTGTTCTTCTTTCTTCTGTTTTTCGTTTTCTATGTTATGTGCTTATCTATGTTTGTGTCTTAATTACATGATCATTAATAGTTAGTAACTCTGTCTTAAAGATATGAATGTCCTATGAATCCATCACCTCTCTTAAATGAAAAAATGTTTTAAATCAAAAGAACAAGAAGTACATGAGTTTCGAATTTATCCTTGAACTTAGTTTAATTATATTGATGTGGTGACAATGCTTCTTGTTTTCTGAATGTATGCTTGAACAGTGCATATATCTTTTGAAGTTGTTGTTTAAGAATGTTAAATATGTTGGCTCTTGAAAGAATGATGACTAGGAAACATGTTATTTGATAATCTGAAAAATCATAAAAATGATTCTTGAAGCAAGAAAAAGCAGCAAAGAACAAAGCTTGCAGAAAAAAAGAGAAAAAATAGGCGAAAAAAAAAAGAGAAAAAAAAATAGAAAGAAAAAGCAAGCAGAAAAAGCCAGAAGCTCTTAAAACCAAGAGGCAAGAGCAAAAAGCCAATAACCCTTAAAACCAAAAGGCAAGGGCAAATAAAAAGGATCCCAAGGCTTTGAGCATCAGTGGATAGGAGGGCCTAAAGGAATAAAATCCTGGTCTAAGCGGCTAAACCAAGCTGTCCCTAACCATGTGCTTGTGGCGTGTAGGTGTCAAGTGAAAACTTGAGACTGGGCGGTTAAAGTCAAGGTCCAGAGCAAAAAAAGAGTGTGCTTAAGAACCCTGGACACCTCCAATTGGGGACTTTAGCAAAGCTGAGTCACAATCTGAAAAGGTTCACCCAATTGTGTGTCTGTGGCATTTATGTATCCGGTGGTAATACTGGAAAACAAAGTGCTTAGGGCCACGGCCAAGACTCATAGAGAAGCTGTGTTCAAGAATCATCATACTAAACTAGGAGAGTCAATAACACTATTCGAAATCTGAAGTTCCTATAGATGCCAATCATTCTGAACCTCAATGGATAAAGTGAGATGCCAAAACTATTCAAGAGGCAAAAAGCTATAAGTCCCGCTCATATGATTGAAGCTCTGTTTCATTGATAGTTTATAATTTATAGTATATTCTCTTCTTTTTATCCTATTTGGTTTTCAGTTGCTTGGGGACAAGCAACAATTTAAGTTTGGTGTTGTGATGAGCGGATAATTTATACGCTTTTTGACATTGTTTTTAGTATGTTTTTAGTATGATTCAGCTACTTTTAGGGATGTTTTCATTAGTTTTTATGTTAAATTCACATTTCTGGACTTTACTATGAGTTTGTGTGTTTTTCTGTGATTTCAGGTATTTTCTGGCTGAAATTGAGGGACTTGAGCAGAAATCAGATTCAGAGGTTGAAGAAGGACTGCTGATGCTGTTGGATTCTGACCTCCCTGCACTCAAAGTGGATTTTATGGAGCTACAGAACTCAAAATGGCGCGCTTCTAATTGCGTTGGAAAGTAGACATCCAGGGCTTTCCAGCAATGTATAATAGTTCATACTTTGGCCAAGAATTGACGACGTAAACTGGCGTTCAACGCCAGCCTTCTACCCAAATCTGGCATCCAGCGTCAGAAAAGGAGCCAAAACCAGAGTTGAACGCCCAAACTGGCACAAAAGCTGGCGTTCAACTCCACAAATGACCTCTACACGTGCAACACTCAGGCTCAGCCCAAACACACACCAAGTGGGCCCAGGAAGTGGATTTATGCATCAATTACTTACTCATGTAAACCCTAGTAGCTAGTTTATTATAAATAGGACCTTTTACCATTGTATTAGGCATCTTTGGTCTTAGTTTTAATTCATTGTTCATCTTAGGAGACTATTGATCACGTTTTAGGGGGCTGGCCATCTCGGCCATGCCTGGACCTCTCACTTATGTATTCTTAACGGTAGAGTTTCTGCACTCCAAAGATTAAGGTGTGGAGCTCTGCTGTTCCTCAAAGATTAATGAAAGTACTACTGTTTTCTATTCAATTCATCTTATTTCGCTTCTAAGATATCCATTCGCACCCAAGAACGTGATGATGGTGATGATTATGTGTGACGCTCATCACCATCTCCCCTATGAACACGTGCCTGACAAACACCTCCGTTCTACATGAAATAAAGCTAAAATGAATATCTCTTAGATCTCCTAACCAGAATCTTCGTGGCGTAAGCTAGAATGATGGCGGCATTCAAGAGAATCCGGAAGGTCTAAACCTTGTCTGTGGTATTCTAAGTAGGATTCAATGATTGAATGACTGTGACGAGCTTCAAACTCGCGAGTGCTGGGCGTTAGTGACAGACGCAAAAGGAGGGTGAATCCTATTCCAGCATGATCGGGAACCGACAGATGAATAGACGTGCCGTGACAGGGTGCGTGAGCATATTATTCACTGAGAGGAGGGGATGTAGCCACTGACAACAGTGATGCCCTTGCATAAAGCCAGCCATGGAAAGGAGTAAGACCGATTGGATGAAGATAGCAGGAAAGCAGAGGTTCAGAGGAACGAAAGCACCTCCATTCGCTTATCTGAAATTCCTACCAATGAATTACATAAGTATCTCTATCCCTATTTTATTATATCATATTCGAAAACACCATTATCACTTTATATCCGCCTGACTGAGAATTGCAAGGTGACCATAGCTTGCTTCATACCAACAATCTCCGTGGGATTCGACCCTTACTCACGTAAGGTATTACTTGGACGACCCAGTGCACTTGCTGGTTAGTTGTGTCGAAGTTGTGACAATTATGTATTGAGATTAGAGCACCAAGCCTTTGGAGCCATTATCAGAGATCACAATTTCGTGCACCAGTTACCTAAGCAATGCTCAAATGACTCACCATACACACTAAAATCATCCATGAAAACTTCCATCGATTGCTCTAGAAAGTCCGCAAATAGGCTCATCATGCATCTTTGAAACATTGCCGGTGCATTGCATAGGCCAAATGGCATACGCTTGTAAGCATACGTTCCAAAGGGGCAAGTAAATGTAGTTTTTTCTTGGTCTTCTAGAGCAATATGAATTTGGAAGTATCCGGAGTTGCCATCAAGAAAACAATAGTATGATTTACCGGCTAACCGATCAAGCATTTGATCGATAAATGGTAGTGGAAAGTGATCTTTCCTTGTGGCCGTATTCAATCTTCGGTAGTCTATGCATACTCTCCAAGAATTCTGCACTCTTGTTGCTATAAGTTCACCACTTTCGTTTTTGATTGTTGTCACTCCGGACTTCTTTGGCACTACTTGGACCGGGCTTACCCATTCGCTATCCGAGATAGGATAGATGATGTCCGCTTCAAGTAGCTTAGTGACTTCTTTCTTTACCACCTCAAGAATGGTTGGGTTAAGTCTCCTTTGAGGTTGTCGGACCGGTCTTGCTCCTTCTTCAAGAAATATGCGGTGCTCGCATACTAGGGGGCTTATTCCCACTAGATCCGCCAAACTCCACCCAATTGCCCTTTTGTTTTTCCTCAATACATTCAGCAATTTTTCTTCTTGTTGAGGAGTTAACTCTTGTGCAATTATCACGGGCAGCTTTTGGGCTTCATCAAGGTATGAATACCTTAAGTGAGGTGGTAGTGGCTTCAATTCCATCTTCTTGTCATTCCTTGAAGTTTGAGTTTCCGGATGGTTTGTATGATGTGTGGTATTTAGTTCGCTTGACTTTTCAATGGCTTCTTCGACCATGCACTTCTCATCTAATCTTGCAAGATGCACTTCGGCTACTATGTTATCGATTGGGTCACACCGAAATAGAGAGTGGTTCTCCGGTGGATGCTTCATTGCTTCTTCTAGGCTAAAGCTTACAATTCTCCCATCTATTTCAAATGAGTAGTTCCCCGAGTAAGCATCAAGCTTAAATCTAGAAGTTCTCAAGAATGGCCTTCCAAGTAGGATAGATGATGCTCTCTCGGTTTCGCTTGACGGCATTTCAAGGACATAGAAGTCAATCGGAAACACCAACCCCTTTATATTCACCAATACATCTTCCGCAACACCTGCTACGGTTATTATGCTTTTATCCGCTAGGACAAATCTTGCCGTCGACCTTTTTAGTGGTGGCAACTTCAATACCCGGTAAACGGAGAGCGGCATGATGCTAACACATGCTCCGAGGTCACACATACAATCTCTAAATTGAACTCCATTGACGGTGCAAGTGACCATACAAGGGCCCGGGTCATCACACTTCTCTGGCAATGTTCCTATTAAAGCGGAAATAGAACTCCCCAATGGGATGGTTTCCAATTCAAGAATTCTATCCTTGTTTATGCATAAATCTTTGAGGAATTTGGCATATCTAGGAACTTGATGGATGGCATCAAAGAGGGGGATGGTTACCTCAACTTTCTTGAACATTTCTACCATTTTGGGGTCGAGTTCTATGCGCTTTTTAGCTTTCTTTGCAAGTGTTGGAAATGGAAGTGGTTGAGCAATTTCTTCTTCCAAGGTTCTTTTGGCCTTGGTTGTCTCCCTTGTTGGTTGGGCTTCATCCTCAACTATGGCTTGTGGTGTCTCCTCTTCCACTACCTCTTCTATATCTATTCTCTCTTCCTCTTGGGCGGTTGTGATAGGACTTGGGTCCTTTGCTTCCTTTTCTTTTAGTTGTGTACCGGATCTAAGGGTGATGGCATTGATGCCCCCTTTTGGATTTGGTTGAGGTTGAGAGGGAATGACACTTTGGATTGGGGGTTGAGGAGTGGGGGTCGATGATGTGTCCATGCGTGCAAGAAGAGCTTGTAGTGTAGAGGTGAGGCCGGTGAGACCGGAAGCAAGTGTGTTTTGTAATTCCTTTTGGCCTTGGATAATGGTCCGGAGTGTTTCGTCTTGGTTGGAGGGGGTGGTTGCATATGTGAGTTGAGGAGTTTGTGATTAGTTGGGTGGTGGTCTTTGATGTGGTGGTTGATATGTTTGGTAGTTTCTTTGTGGGTTTTGTTGATTGTATGGTTGATTTTGTAAGTTGTATGGTCGGTTTTGTGAGAAATTTTGCGAGTTGTTATTCCATCTTTGACCTCCTCCATTGTTGTTGTTGTCCCTATTCCCTTGTTGATGATTGTCTTTCCAATTTTGATTATTGTGTCCAATTCCTTGGTTGTAGCCTCCTCCTTGATAAGGGTGCCCTTGGTTAGGATTACCTCCTTGGTAGTACCCTTGATTAGGGCGGTCATAGAAATTATGGGTGGCCGCCAAGGTGTTGTCTTCTTGAAGGCTTGGGCACTCATCCGTGTGGTGAGAGTAGCAAGAGCAAATGCCACATACTCTTTGAGGGACCAATTGTTGATTGTGTTGTTGAGGTGGTGGATGGTGTTGTTGATATGATTGAGGTTGTTGTGGTTGTTGTTGGTTCAATTGGAGTTGCCTCAAGACGGATGTCATCTCATTCAAGGATTGAGTTAGAGCGGTGGCTTCACTACTAGTTGATACCTCGTTCACAGTCCTTGGACGGTTGACTCTTCGCCTCATATGTTGATTGGATTCGGCTAAATCAATAATAAGTTGCCATGCCTCCTCCGCGGTTTTATATTTGGACAAAGAACCATTGCTAGAAGTGTCCAAGAGGGTTCTATCTTGCTCTCGCATCCCTTGACATATGTATCCAAGCAATACTTGAGTGTCGATCATGTGATTAGGGCATGCATCTAGTAGCTTGCAAAACCGTTCCCAATACTCATAGAGTGGTTCCGTCTCACCTTGCACAATACAAGACATTTCCTTCCTTAGCCTATCCATCTTTTCCGGGGGCAAGAATTTATCCAAGAACCCCCTTCTAAGTAGGTCCCAATCGGAGGTAACTTCACTAGAGAGGGTGTAGAACCATTCTTTGGCCTTGTCCTCAAGAGAGAAAGGGAAAGCAAACAACCATATAGCAACTTCATCGGACCCTTCCCGTCTAGTAGTCGAGCATATGCGATGGAAGTCTTTGAGATGTCGAATAGGGTCTTGTGCGGGAAGCCCGTGAAACTTGGGTAGGAGGTTGATCAAAGCGGTCTTCAATTCAAAGTTCGCATTCAAATTGGGGTGAGTTACATGAAGGGGTTGAAGGACATAATCCGGTGCACCCGCTTCCTTGATGGTAACTCTCCTTGGAGCGTCCATGGTATTAGTACCTAAAACAAAAGAAGAATTGTTAGTGAGATTGATGGGAGTATGATTAATGCCTTCTTTGAGTGACGGTTCAATGTTCACTTCTAGTAAGGTGGTTGAGGTGGTGAAAACCTCTTCACCTTTTCCGAATCTTAGCCGCCTCCGAGCTTGCCTAATATGAAACAAAGTTCGTTCTATTTCCGGATCAAAAGGGGCTAAGCTCGGATTCGGTTGTGAACGCGTCATGCAATGAAGGGAAATTGGAATTCATTGTAACGATGAGGAGTTAGTCAATTGAGCAGTTTACAATGAAGTGCAACTATGTACATATATACACGCTTAATCCAAAACAATAACATGGCACACTAAGCAAACTCCCCGGCAACGGCGCCATTTTGACAAATGAATTTTTTTGCCGGTATAGAAATTATCAAATGATCAATCGTAGTATAGTCTAAACCGACGCAAAATCCTTCATCAAACAAATCTACAATCTATATCCGAGAGTACTAGTCTCCCGAGTCGTTCTCCCTTGGAATTGCCAAAGTGTGCATCTTATTGATTTAGTAAGCCTTGTTGGAATTCTTTGAAGGTTTTAGCAAAGTAATGAGAAACAAACAATCAATTATCAAAAGACTTGGCTTAGGGTTGGCATTAGAAATTCTATCCTTATAATCCATTCAATGTTGACAATCAATTAGGCCTTGCTTCATTTAGTTATCCCCTAGGTATAGAGGGAGGTCAAATGAAAGCAATCAACTTGAGTCACAAGTCCTAGCTTCACCTTATGAGAATCTAGCTTTAGTGCACTCCAAGCCAACTAGCAATCCCTAATTCCAAATCAACTATTGATACAACTATTCAACTTCTTCCAAGGACCAAACCCTATGCCAAGGGTGAAAATTCTACTCCATAGCTAGTGTTGTCATTTTATCAAACATGTGATGAGCAAGAAGGAAAGTCATAGTAAAATGAGAAGAAAAGTCGAATTGAGAGTATTGCAACACAAAGATCTAACAACAAGTCTCAAAGAGTAGCAATGAAAATCGAATTCTCAAAATAGAGATGAAATCCAAAATTACAAAGTTGAATTCTAGATCTATGAGAATTGATCAATTGCATCTACTACTTGAAATTGGAGAAGAAAATCTATGACATGAACAAAGTGGAGTGAGAATTGTAATGGATGTCACCAAAAAGTCATTGAAAATTCAGAAATTAGATGAGGATGAACCCTAGTGAAGCTTGGAATCTCCCTCTTCTTCTCCCCAAAGTGTAACTAACTCTCCTCTCCCAAAAAAATATCTAGATCTAAAAATGAACTAACTAAGTGTCCTTAACCCTTACTCCTTTGGTCTTCTTAAGCTTTTCCCGCCAAGGTGTTTCCCCAAAAGTGGGATCCTTAACTGCCTCCACGCCTAAGTCACGTGACTTCTTTTTAAAAAATCATATTCGCAAATCGGCGCGCACGCGCAAGGTACGCGCACGCGCCGTTGAGACGTTTTGTAATGTGCGCGGAGGCGTGATGTACGCGTGCGCACCCATGAAGATCCTGGCTTAGCCGCTTCTCAAGCCGGCTCTTGGCTTTGGCTCCACGTTACCCTATCCGCGCGGGCGCGCAAGGTGCGCGCACGCGCCCATGCGGAAATTTTCAAAGCTTAATCCTCATGCTTCCTTCCTTTGTACCCGTCTTCCTTCTCTCTTTCGGTCCATTCCTACTCTATATCCTGAAACCACTTAACACACAAGTCACGGCATCGAATGGCATCAAGAGAAGATTAGAAATGTATCTATTTTAGTGCGAAATAAGCATGTTTTCATTCATGAGGCGAGACTAGGAAAGGAATGCAAAATCTTGTATTTTCATATAGAAAGTGTGTGGAATCATTGATAAAACCCCTGAAATCAGCACAAGATAAACCCTCAAATTGGGGTTTGTCACTACTTGGTTATGGTGATGATTTCTTTTCCAAAAAAAAAAAAAAAACTATGTTTTTAGGGCACCCTACCAATTTGAAAATTTTTTTTGAACTTGCTTGAAAAAATTTATTTTGGAACATGGTTTTGAGCTAAGAACACAAGCTTATGAGATTTGAGCCTAATGGTGTGGTTACATCTTATAACCACTTATTTTCCTTCTTGCGTGTAATTGTTCTCTTTCTATGATTGTAATCTTTGATTTGTTTGAATCTATATGTCCCATTATTCCTTGTATTCATGCATTTATATGATTGAGGCCATCATTTCATTAGTTCACTTATCCAAATAGCCTTACCTTTTACTCTCCTTTGTTAGCCGATTTTGAGCCTACGCTTAACCCACTTGTTCTTATTTTAGCACATTACAAGCCTTAAAGCGGAAAACAATGAATGTCCTTTATTTGGATCTTTGATTGGCTTAGGCTAGTGAGTGTGAGTGTCATCCAAGAGTGGGAAAACTTTGGAACATTGGTTGGGATAAAAGGGTGTTTGTGTTTTGTATTTTTATATTGGGGAATTGGTACATACTCATGTATTAATTAAATGTATAGACCTTATGCATTGATGTTCTTGTGTATAGTTTGAAAGAAAAAGAAAAAGAAATAAAAGTGAAAAAGAAAAAAAGAAAAGAAAAGAAAAAAATGTATATAGAAAAAGAAAGAAAAAAAAAAAGAAGAGCAATAAAGGGGACAAAATGCCCCAAAGTGAAGCTCAATAAGAATCAATGCATAAGTGTTGTGAAATGAAAAGAAAATGCATGAGTATGTGAAAAAGTGAGGAATGGGTAGTTAGATTAGTACTTAATTGTATAGGTCATTATATAGGTTAGGTGGGAAAGTTTAAGTTAATCAAAGATTCAAATCCTAAGTCCACTAGCCATATATGATCCTACCTTGACCCTAGCCCCATTACAACCTAAAGAAAAGACCTCATGATACATGTATGCATGCATTGAATAATTGTTGATTGTTAGAAGAAAAACAAATCTTGGAAAGCATGATTAGGGGAGAATTGAGAGAATCAACCCCAAACACCGAGCGACTAGAGTGCAAACACTTCCGGTGAGGGTTCGATGCTCAATTCCTTGATTCCCGGCTTTCATGAGCGTTCTTCTCGCAAGTCTACTTGAACTTCATTTTGATATTCGAATTGGTAGGATTCATGAATCGTTATATGATCTTGGCCCTACTTGTGCACGTATGACTTGGAGGATTGATTTATTTTTAACCAAGTAGGTAAAACCATTTTGCATTTAGTTGCATATAGTTTAGGTTGCATATAGTTTATTTACATGGAATAAATGTTGATACCCTTTGTTTCTCTCTTGGCTTAAGCATGAGGACATGCTTGGATTAAGTGTGGGGAGGTTGATAAACCCCATTTGTAGGGTTTATCTTGTATTGATTTTTAGGGATTTTATCAACTTTTACCCACATTTATTCAATGAAATAGCATGGTTTTATAACTTCTCCCTTAATTGTGCTTAAGAGTGAAAACATGCTTTTTAGGACTTAAAATAGCTAAATTTAATTCACCTTGATTCTATTAGATGCCTTGATATGTTTGTTAAGTGATTTCAGATTTAGGAGGCAAAGATTGGATTAAGGGAATGAAGAAAAAGCATGTAAAGTTTGAGAACTCATGAAGAAATGATGGAACCAAAAAGCTGTCAAGCCTGACCTCTTCGCACTTAATCGGCCATAACTTGAGCTACAGAGGTCCAAATGATGCGGTTCCAGTTGGGTTGGAAAGCTAACATCCGGGGCTTCGAAACGATATAAGATTTGCTATGGCTGAACTGCGCATGGTGACGCGTACGCGCATAGTACGCGCATGCGCCGTTGCTGCCACCTGGTTCACTTAAAGCAAAACGTGGCCAGCGAATTCTAAAGCCTTGTGGGCCCAATCCAACTCATTTCTGATGCTATTTAAGCCAAGGATTGAAGGGGGAATGAAGATACTTTTCATACTTTAGAAGTTAGTTACCATTAGTTTAGTTTTAGCTTAGTTTAGTAGTTTAGAGTTAGTTTCTAGAGAGAGAAGCTCTCTCTTCTCTCTAGAATTAGGATTAGGATTAGGTTTAGTTCTTAGATCTAGATTTTAATCTTTGTTTTCTTCTACTTCTACTTTTCAATTCTTTGTTGCTACATTCATCTTCTTCTATTCTTTTGTTATAATTTCCTTTATGTTGTTCTTATATTTTGTTGTAGATCTAGTATTGTTCCTTCTACATTCTTCCAATTCAATGAGAGGTAATTCATAATAATTGTTCTTCTTTGCTTTTCTATTGTTGACCTCTTGTTTTTGTAGTTGTAGATTCCTTTAATTCTTGCATTTAATAATGTTTACTTCTATTGCACTTTATGTGTTTGTTGAAATGTCTCTTTTAGTTTTAGTGTAGATTTTGTTCCTCTTGGCCTAGGTAGAGTAATTAGTGACACTTGAGTTATCTAATTCCTTTGTTGGTTGATAATTGGAGAGATTGCTAATTGGTTTGGAGTGCACTAAAGCTAGTCTTTCCTTGGGAGTTGGCTAGAACTTGTGGCTCAAGTCAATTCACCCACTTGACTTTCCTTTATTTAGTAAGGGTTAACTAAGTGGTAGCAATGAACAATTCTCATCACAATTGAGAAGGATAACTAGGATAGGACTTCTAATTTTCACTCCTTACCAAGAGCCTTTTATAGTTGTTAGTTTATTTTCATTGCCATTTACTTTTCATGCTTCTTATCCAAAACCCCAAAATAACTCATAACCAATAACAAGACACTTTATTGTAATTCCTAGGGAGAACGACCCGAGGTTCAATACTTCGGTTTATAAATTTAAGGGTTTGTTTTAGTGACAAACAAATTTTTGTATGAAAGGATTATTGTTGGTTTAGGAACTATACTTTACAACGAGAATTCATTAGTGAAATTCTAAACCGTCAAAAATCCAATCATCATCTCTCTAATGCAACAGAATTGTAAATTCCATGAACTTCCACTGGAAGATCCACATCAGTTTCTATCTAAATTCTTGCAGATCTGTGACACTGTTAAGACCAATGGAGTGGATCCTGAGGTCTACAGACTTATGCTCTTTCCCTTTGCAGTTAGAGATAGAGCTAGGATATGGTTGGATTCTCAACCTAAGGAAAGCCTAGACTCCTGGAAAAAATTAGTCAATGCTTTCTTGGCCAAGTTCTTTCCTCCTCAAAAGATGAGCAAAATCAGAGTGGAAGTTCAAACCTTCAGACAAAGAGAAGGTGAATCCCTCTATGAAGCTTGGGAAAGATACAAGCAACTGATTAGGAGATGTCCTTCTCACATGCTCTCATAATGGTCTATCCTAGGCATCTTCTATAATGGTTTGTCTGAGATTTCCAAAATATCATTGGACAGCTCTGCAGGTGGATCACTCCACTTGAAGAAAATTCCTGCAGAAGTAAGAGAACTCATTGAGATGGTTGCAAACAACCAATTCATGCATACTTCTGAGAGAAACCCTGTGAATAATGGGGTAGCTCAGAAGAAAGGAGTTCTTGAAGTAGACACCCTGAATGCCATATTGGCTCAGAACAAGATCTTGACCCAACAGGTCAATATGATCTCTCAGCATTTGACTGGAATGCAAGCTGCAACGCAGTAACCCAAGAAGCTTCCTCTGAAGTAGAAGCTTATGATCTTGACCAACCCATGATGGAGGAGGTGAATTACATGGGAAAAACCTATGGAAACACCTACAACCCCTCATGGAGAAATCATCCTAACCTTTCATAGAAGGATCAATAGAAGCCTCAGCAAGGCTTCAATAATAATCAAGGTGGAAGAATCCAGAATAGGTTCAACAACAAGCCACCATTCCCATCTTCTCAGGAACATATGGAGACTCCTATGCAGAGCCTTTATGACTTAGTCACTATAGTCTCCAACCTCTCTAAGACCACTCATAGTTTCATAACTGAAACAAGGTCCTCCATCAGAAATTTGGAGGTACAAGTTGGTCAACTGAGCAAGAAAATTCCTGAGACTCCTCCTAACACTCTTCCTAATAATACTGAAGTAAACCCAAGAGAAGAGTGCAAGGCCATCACTACTGAAGCTGAGGCCAAATCTGAAGGGAGCAATCTGGCGTTGAACGCCAATGATGAGATCCCTAATGGGTATTTTTAGCATCATTTTATATGCTTTTTGGCATCATTTTCATATAGTTTTTAGCATGTTTTGTTTAAGTTTTATTATGTTTTCATAGGTTTTAGTGTAAAATTCACATTTTTGGATTCTACTTTGATTTTGTGTGTTGTTACGCAATTTCAGGTATTTTTTGGCTGAAATTGAGGAGCTAAAGCAAAAGTCTGATTTAGAGGCAGAGAAAGCACTGTAGATGCTGTCAGGATCTGACCTTTGTGCACTCGAAGGAGATTTTCTGGAGCTACACAAGTCCAAATGGTGCGCTCTCAACGGCTATGGAAAGCTAACATCCAGGGCTTTCCAGAAATATATAATAGTCTATACTTTGCTTCAGAATTGAAGGACTAAAACTGGCGTTCAATGCCAGCCACCAACCCTGTTCTGGCGTCCAACGCCCACAAGAAGGTGACCAGCGTCCAACGCCCAAAAAGGGGCCTTTAGCCAGCGTTCAACACCCCTAGGGAGTCCTAGCACGTGGGAGACACTAAAGCTCAGCCCAAACACTCACTAAGTGGGCCCCGGAAGTAGATTTTCGCACTACAAGCCTTTTGCTCAAGGTTGTACGCAAGAGTATGGTATTGACTATGAAGAGACTTTTGCTCCTGTTACTTGTCTCACATCTATTCGAGCTCTTCTTGCCATTGCTATGGTCAAAAAATGGTCTCTCAGTCAGATGGACGTGAGGAATGCATTTCTTAATGGAGATTTGAAAAAGAAATTCTATATGAAACCCCTCTAGGTTATCCTTGTCCTTCTAGCAAAGTCTGTCTCCTTCGCAAGGCACTTTATGGTCTTAAGCAAGCTCCTCGTGAATGGTTTGACAAGTTCAACACCACTATATGCAATCTCGGTTTCATTTGCAGATTTCATGAGAATGCTCTCTTTATTCGTAAAAGTGAACGTGGAGTTATTCTTCTGCTTTTGTATGTTCATGACATGATCATTACTAGAGATGATGTTAATGGTATCTCTTATCTCAAGGCCTCCCTTCACCATATTTTTGAGATGAAAGATCTTGGTTCTCTCAGTTATTTTCTTGGTCTTGAGGTCATATCCACAGATGATGGTATCTATCGCTCTCAAGCTAAGTATGCTTCGGATCTTCTTGCTCAAGCCGGTATTACAAATAGTCGCACTGAGTCTACTCTTTTTGAGCCTAATGTTTGTTTTACTCCTATGGATGGTATTATTTTGGATAATCCTACTCTTTATCCCTTCAGACGCACTCAGATGCTGATTAGGCTGGTGATCCCACTGATCGTCGTTCTACTACTGGTTATTGTTTATCTCTTGGCAACTCTCTCATTTCCTAGCGAGCTAAGAAGCAAACGTTCACTGCTCGATCAAGCACGGAAGCTGAATACCGTGCTCTCACTGATACCACTACTGAGGTTGTCTCGATTCGTTGGCTTCTCGAAGACTTGGGTGCACCGCAGTCATCCCCAACTAATTTTTTTGTGACAACCGCAGTGCTATTTAGATTGCCCATAATGATGTGTTTCATGAACACACCAAACACATTGAGATTGATTGTCACTTTGTTCGGCAACGCATCCTTATTGATGCCGTTTGTCTCATCGCTGTTGGAATACTGGATCAGACTGTTGATATCTTCAAGAAGGCTCATCATCGGACTCGTTTTCGGACCCTTGGTATCCAAACTCAAGATGGTATCCTTAGCTCCCACTTGAGTTTAAGGGGGGATGTTAGAGAATAAATTAGAATCAATATTAGATCAATTAGTATTATTTATATTTATATAGCATATCTGTATATTAATTATAGGATTGTATACTTCTATTACTCTGATTCTTCTAACACCTATATATACCCTTTGTACATTGTACTTTTCTACACACTGAATAATACACAAAATACTTTCTTCAGATTTCTCTCTTGATTCTAACAATAAGGAATTACATAATCAGAATTATAAAAGACCACCAAACAAATATGCAAAGATAATCAAACAAGCTAAGGAGATCAAAGAGACCATGAATAGGGCATATCTAGTCAAAAAGAACATAATAAGAACGGTGGAGCAGATTTGTTGGATCCCGCCACCAAGAGGATGGATGAAATTGAACTCTGATGGACGACGTAAAGAAACCCTGAGAACATCAGTTGCGAAGCCCTATTGAAAAACGACAAAAGAAAGTGGATCACCAACTTCTCTAAACATCTGGAAAGAGATACAACTTTCACGGCAGAGTTGAGCAATGTGTTGAGGGGACTTGAAATAGCTTGGACAATGGAATTCAAGAAGTTTGTAATAGAAACAAATGTAGCGGCTATGTACCAGTGCTCCTAAATGGAGAAAAATAATTAGCTTCTCATCCCAATCCTCTTATTAGAAAATTGAACGAGTGAAAAAAGAAGGAATGAGATATTCTTTTTGTAAAAATCTATAGAGGAGGAAGTAAATATGGAGATTGTTTAACTAAAAAGAGTTTAAATATAAATATTGATTTTTGTATTTTGTGATTTACTTCCACAACTAGATAACATTTTAACTTTTTAAGTGATGATGAAAAAGGGACTACTTTAACCCATTTAGTTTGTAACTAGATTTTTCTTAGGACTTGTGCCCCTTCCAATACCCAAAAAAGAAAAATAAATAAAATAAAAAATTAATAATAATAATAATAATAATAATAATAATAATAATAATAATAATAATTTGAATTGGTCGAGTAGTCAAATCACTCGTCTACTCAAATAATTGTTGGGAGTTCGAATTCTATCTTGTATATGCACCATTTTATTGGCCAACAACAAACTCTTAAATGGAACTCAGATTCGTAACAGATTAATCTTTACCCTATCGAGTTAGAAGATATGTGTGCTTAATGTGTATATAGGTTAAGAATTTGAAAAGGAAAATATTTGAAATGCTATTTATATAAATAAACTAAACTCCTAATTTTTTTATTGTAAATTTCTTTCTAAATCTTTAATAAGTTTTTTGCCTTTTTTATTTGTCACTTTTTTTTAAGAGTGGGTTTGGTATTACTGTTATTTTTTAAAAATTGATACTTTTAGCTTTATTTAAAAAAAAAAAGGTGCATGTAAAACCTTGATTTAGTGGTAATTTTCTATGCTTTGCAATAAATGTATTTGGATTTGAAATTTGGCTAGCAGATAGAATTCTTAATATTGTGTGTGTGAATGTAGTGTGAGTTTATAATGTTTAAAATTAAGAATTATTCAATCCATCTGACAAAAAAAAATTATAATAGTTATGTTTTGTAAATTAAACTAAAAGATATTCCTCTAAATAAAGAGATATCACAAAAAAATATATGATAAAATAATTCTAATATATAATTATATTAGAATTTCAATGTTGAAAAGTATAAATAAATAAAACTTTGAAGATTAATTTCATGTGTCCTTTTAAAATTAAAATTACCATACATGAGTATTTTGATTTATCAACGTATTATGCTTTAAAAACATTAATGAGTACCCCGATGAAACACATAATATTCTTTTATCCAAAAAAAAAAAAAGGAAAATGCTTATGAAATAAGAGTATTTTAAACAATTTTGTAGTCAAATTCTTCATTTATGGCTTCTTAAATAGCATGCAAATAACGAAAGTGACACATTATGATTATGAACCAGATGAACTGTCGAATTGTTCTACTTGTCTATTTAAAAGCCAATTTGGATAAGTTTATAAATAATTTTTTTATTTTAATTTATCAAAAGTTATAATATTAATGTTTAGTGTAATTTTTAAAATTAAATTATAATTTTTTAAACAAAATTTAAATATTTAGAAACCAAATAAAAAAAATAACTTTTTTTATAATAAATTTTTTTATCATTTTTCTTTTAAAATATACACTTTTAAAACTAAAAAATCAAATATAAAATAACGTATTTATAAGTTATTTTTAATAAAAATATTTATTATTTAAATATTTTTAAAAAAATTTAATTAAATTGTTTATTCAAATTAAATTTTAATGAGATAGAAAAATCAATAATAGTTATTTAATGCCACACATGTCTTTTAAGTAAAAAATTAACCTATTTATATATTACTAATTTTACAACTAAAATATGTCATATGTTATTTTTTTATTACAATTGAAATTAAATATTTTTTTCTAAAATTAATAAGTTCTCTCTTATTCCCTCTTTCTTTCTCTATCTCTCTCATTCTTTCACCTATTCTAATTCTCTTATATATCATTATCAATGACTAATTAATAATTATAACTTGAAACAATAAAAATGTACAACATGACATTCTCTAATTGTAATTAAAGTTGAAATTAAAATTAAAATATAATTATATTATATTACTAATTTAACAATCAAAATATGTCACATGATACTCTTATTAAAATTAGGTTTAATTACTCTGTTGGTCCTTATAGTTTCATGAAATTTTCAATTAGGTCCCTATACTTTTTTTCTTTTTAATTGAGTCATTGCACCAAATTTTATTTTTAATTAGGTCCCTATACTTTTTTTTCCTTTTATTTGGGTCCCTACAATTTTTTTTTCTTAATTGGATCCTTATATAATTAAACCAATTACTGTTAAGAGGGACCGAATTGAAAAAAAAAATTTGGTGCAGGGACCCAATTAAAAGAAAAAAAAGTATAGGGACCTAATTGAAAATTTTGCGAAACTATAGGGACCAATAGAGTAATTAAACCTTAAAATTAAGATGAAATATTTCTTTCCAAAACTAATAAACTTTTTTTATCCATCTTCTTATCTACCTCTCTCTCATTCTCTATTTCTCTCTACCCTTCTCACTCTATATATATAACTTATAATTTATATTTTATATTAATAATTTGACAAACTAAAATATGTCACAAAATATTTTTTATTTATAATTAAAATAAAATAAAAAATTTTTTTCCAAAATTAACAAACTCTCTCTCCTTCTTCTTTAATCTTTATCTTTCTCTCTATTTTTTCTCATTTTCTATCTTTCTCTACATTTCAGTTCTACCAAAAATAAAATTAATAAAATAATAATTCAAACAAATTTATAAAATTATAAAAAATACATTAAATTTATATTTAAATATAATTAAAAATATCTCATAATATTATTTTATATAAAAAATATATTATTATATACATACTTTTTTAGTTTTTATATTTAGTTTCAAATTTTCACTATTTATCTTTCTAATTTATATTTTTACTTCTTTTCTTTCAAATATTTATTACATATAATTTGGAGAGAATACTAATGTTGTGATTAATAATTAGAATTAAGATTCAATTGTTTCAAAAAAAATTAATTGAGTTAATTTTATAACTATCAATATAATTTATTTCATACTAAAATCTAACTATATTTTTATATATGTAAAGAGTAAAAATATATATATTTTAAATCATGAGAATAAAAATTAATTTTTTTTATTTGTGCAATAGAATTAACACCTAATCAAATATAAAAGTATAAAATATAAACATTAAATTCTTTCAAGATTTAGATAATGAATGTTAAAATTAATTTTTAATGAAAAATTAAACTCTTTCACATGAAAATAATAACTAAAAAATATTTGATTTTATTTATCTACAGAGATCCTGATTTTTTTAACTGACTAAAACTTTTGTCTCCTACAATTTTTTTATAAAAATAGTTTGATTTTATAAATTTTATTCTGCCAAAATCTATAAAAAAAAAATACTAATTTTTTTTTCAAAGATTGGAGTGAGACTCGAACATATAATCTAAGTGAGTATAAGAAGACTATGCTATTTGAGTTATAATTCATTGGCAAAAATACTAGTTGTTACTAAAGTGTACTCTTCGATATCACATAATTTTAAAATTTAAATGTTTGATGAATTAAAGAAAATGATAGAAAACTGTTGAAATTAAATAGAATAAAATCTTTACAAAATTACATTTAATGATCTACCAACAAGGATTGGTCCGCATGATAAGCAACGCAGGATTAGCTTAAGTAGGTGTCGAGTTCGAAGTCCTGTATATGCAGTTATTCTCGTTAGGAGACTCGCCCACAACATTTAGTTGCACGATTCGAATCGGATCCCAATTAGTCAAGGTGAAACTCCAAAAAAATATATTTAATGCTTTCTCTTCTCCACTTCTTCACTGTCTTTCTCTATTCTACTACTGTTTCTATTGCACTTAATTTATAGTAAAGGGAGTATTGGGTATATTTATATATAATTGAAGGGAAGGAGTGTTTAAATTTTGAGGTTTAAGGTTTATAGTTTAAAATTTAAAATTTCTCTAAGTAGTAAATAGAGAAATGTTGAATACATTCAAATCTCTTTCAAATTTAAGAAGGTTCATTGTTTCTAACAAACTTCACTTTAACAGTGGTGGCTAAATCCTCTCTTTCCTTGATTAATATGATAGGATAATACAATATGTAGTTATGTACTTACCTTAATCTGTATTTAGTGTAATCAACATATTGTGTAAACTTATTCACCATGATCTCAGATCAGCTCCTTGCTTCTACTTCTGCTTCATTACATAAATTCTACGAAAGAAGACATTTTAAAATGAAAAAATTGATAAAATAATAAATTAAAAAATTAATTATTAAATTTATAACTTTTATCTTAATTTAAGAGTGATTAACCTCTGATTTTACTACTTTACCAATCTCTTCACTTTAGAATAGCTTGATTCATATACAACAAGACAACATTGTAGTTTGTTACATGGAACAGTTGGTTCGGGCCTTCTAAGCAAAGGTTCTCAATTTCCTTGAACAGGGCTTTGTTAATTATAATTATAATGGTTGATGGATATTAGGAAACTTGAACAGGAATTCATTTTTTAGCATCGCTGAGGTTCCTCAAAAGTCATAGGAAGCTACGACAAGCTACATCTTGAAACATCAAACCTACTCTTTGACCAAAACAAAAAAGGAACCCACACCAATGTTATTAATAGTAAGCCTAAACTTTTTCGCACAAAAAATAAATGATTAATACGATATCATGAATAAGACAAGTTAAAGGAAAATAAACAGAAGACTAAAATTTTCAAGGATAAAGTAAAAGACAAGGAACTCAAAATTACAAAGTCAACAAGTTTGATACCTAATTGCAGATACCCGAAGTAAATGGTTTCACTTGAGTAATGGCTCAACACAACACCACGTAATCCCCACTTCTCTCTATCCTACAACCAGCCCCAATCAAACGAAACCGTAGAATGTCATAAAATTGGTAATGTATTATGCCAAGCATCTGTTGGATCCTCAGATGATTTTTCACATTCTGTCTTCTCTCCTCCTTGGAGCACAACTGATGATCTCATCAACTCTAAGTATCATCTCAGCTGCTTCGGTTGCAGATAGCAATACAGCCTGCTTAACTTTAAACGCCTCACATATTCCGCGTGCAGCCATGTCTCCAACCTTCAAGAAATACAACATAGATCAAATTACGTTAACCAATAAGAAATACAAAAGGATGCAAATCAAGCTAGCAGCCTGCAGATGTTTTTCTACGAATACAACTTTGGTATGGTCCAGCTCTCATACCCATGTTATGTATACATAAGTTATTGAAAAGCGAAAATCTTAACGCAATTAGCATACCCGAAGATAGATATTTCTTTACAACTGGAAATTTAAATGTGACACGTTTTAATACCAAACTATCAAATTGATATAAACTGGGGCAATCAGAATTCTATCCGTATCAGTATAAAATGACAAGGGGAGATATTATAAATTTTACAATCAAGTCAAATAATTTCTAAGATATACTAGCATGTGTGCATCTTGTAGCAACTGACCCAAGAGAAAAAGAATGACATGATGCTATCATACAATATAATGAGCAATTAAAAAATGGTGCTAATGGAAATAAATATCAGGTATATAAAATTTTAGTTTCAGTACTTACGGAACCAGAGATAACATCAATTCCTGCAGTGCATCCCTCGCTCTGGTGCTCTGCCCGGAGCTGAGAGATCAACTCAGCACTGTCCAAACCAGCATTATCAGCAATGATTGTTGGGATAGCCAAGAGTGCTCGAGAGAACGCCTCAATAGCAAGAGACTTCTTTCCAGGAGTTTTCCTGGCCAGTTCATCAATTTCCTTTGCCATCACCATCTCCGGCCATCCACCTCCAAGCAGCACCCTGCTGTCATTCACAGTCTGAGACAGCACACACAAGGCATCATGCAATGACCTCTCAGCCTCATCGAGAACATGGTGGCTGCCATAGAAGTAGATATATCAGAGTTCGAGCATAAATCAAATAAAAAATTCATTCTTGTTAGAAAACAGATGTCTGCTCAT
The DNA here is from genome assembly GCF_059453495.1 of Arachis ipaensis. Classification (NCBI taxonomy): domain Eukaryota; kingdom Viridiplantae; phylum Streptophyta; class Magnoliopsida; order Fabales; family Fabaceae; genus Arachis; species Arachis ipaensis. The sequence continues at coordinate 123,903,506 of NC_142440.1, forward strand.
ATGCATATAGTTTAGAAACTACTATGGGCTTGTGGTCATGAACATCAATCAGGAACTTTAAAATAACAAGAGTAAGAAGTACCTAGCTCCTCTCAAAACTATTGTACATGCCTGACCCATTGCAACGCCAGAAAAATGAATCAGCTTATCCTCACCAATCATAATCTCCTCAATAAGGTCACATTGCCCAAGCTTAACAGACTCAGGATTGTCAAATGTTGATGCAATCTCACCACCAGTTACCAGAGCCAGACGCTCAATACCATCGAAATCAGCATGCTCAATAGCCAAAATTCCAGCATCAGCAAAGAGCTCCTCTGGGAAGTTGTAAATCAATTGTCTGTTAACGAAACAGTTGATACCATGACCTATTATCTTCTGCACCTTTTCTCTCATCTTCTCCTTCTCAGCTCCTTCAATTTCAGCAACTTTAGCCATGGAATCTACACGAACACGTGCGCCATATATCTTCACCTTGTCTGTGTCCATGGCAGTATTTGCCACCAATATCTTTGCATTCTCTATGCGCTTGGGTTGTCCAATACCAATTTTCTTGTCAAGGATGAATCTGAACAATGATATGGATACAATTTGAAAAAAGAATGTTAAACCAGCTTAATGAAAGGCTAAGCAATAATGAAAAAGAAATCATTTAAAGAGAAATAAAATAAAGTTACTGATGAAATTGCTTCACTATTGAAGGAACACCAGAAATTGATAATTATTTAAACAATAACCGCTTGGGTTTGAATAGTTTTCTGAAGAGAAGATTATAGTTAGAACCAACTTTTATCTGGAATAAAAACTGTTTTGAAATAAGTTATGTTTGGGTAGAAAGAAGGAAACAATTTGCAGCAAAATAAAGTATCACATCATCATCAACAGCAGCAGCAAAGCTTCATCGCACTAGATGAGGTTGGCTACATGGATCAAGACACTATTGCGCCCTATAATGTATCATGTCTAAGGTAAGCTTATTTTGAATAAAGCAAAATAAAATATCATGTCAAGATAATTAAAATTAAATAAAAATAAAACCTATACGCAGCATTAAAAGGTTTTTATTATATATGCAAAAGATCGTTATTTTAGAATTGTGATGTTTTTACCAAATTAATCTAAATATCAATTACATAATATTACATAAACAAGTCAGAGACTTCTGTTTTAGTGACTAATAACACAAGCAATTGCTTTCGAAAATCCTAACAAAACAAACTACTGCAAATTCTTTGTAAACCGCCTATGAAATTCAACACAAAAATATAAATCATTATTCTACAGAATGATTGAAGCATTACATAACTGCAAACTGCAAATATTCTAACTTTCATGTTTCAAGTAATGAGAGGTATAGCTTGTTTACCCTTCATCTAAAAATGAATCTTTCAGTGATCCACCAGGCTTCTTTATAATCTGAATAGCTTCTAAATTAGTGCTTCCCTACAATTTGCGACAGTATCCCATCAGAAATCAAAGCACAAGGACTGCAAATACGAAATGGCATATAGCTCCCTATTAAAATATTAAAATTATTCGTCTCTACTTAATAACTTAAACTTGTAGAAGAGATGGTGCATGACACTCACTATGATAAAAAAATCCTTTGAGGCTTACATATCCACATGCACAGTAGGAAGAGAAGTGCAATAACCAGATAACTATATAACAAGTCATGGAGAACATTCCAAACTTTTAGACTACTCAGTAAAAGAAAAAAGACTTCTGCCCAAACAAATAGCTATTATTATTTACCAGAAGAAATTTCATAATACACAGTGAGTGTAAGAATGAAAAAAAATTTGTGGATCGCATAAAAGCTTTGTAATACAAATTCTAAATGAAATATATCATTACATTCCTATTTAACCAACCGTGCAGAGAAGATTTGCAAGAAATGAATCCAATGCCATCTTAGACTGAATAATGGCATTCTTCCACACAAAATAAGAATTGCATCCATGCAGATCCTATTTATTTAAATACACTAAATTTGAAATAGTTTTTCAGTACATCTCACCTTTAGTCTCATTACAGCATCCACAGCTAAGCTTGCAAAATGTTCTTTGTCTTGTGAGAGAATCTTGGAGCTCAAAGTAGTCATTGCAATGTTCATCAAGTCTGATCTAAATTTATCTGCATGTTACAGTAAATCAATGCATTAGGCTATGGAGCCAATCTCCCTCCCTCCCCAGTGCAATAGAAATGGGAAGAATCACACTCAAAATGGAAAAACAAATACCTGCGTCTGCTTTGTTGTCAACAACCTTCTGCAACAACACATTACGAGCACACTCAGCTGCCATTCGGTAACCTGAAAATCAATAGCAATAATATAAAGCACAGTAATCAGATAGTCAAGATTTTCCGCACTATAAGAAGTTTCAATCAGAGTAAGCTTCATCCTCAAGCTTCTGTGCTTCATTTTTTACAAATCTCGGACAATGTCTTCTGCTTTTCACTCATTGTTTTGGAAAGACGAAAGGTCAACTAAAATCAAACAGCACAAAGTATAAAGGAATATGAAATTTGCAAGGGGAAAAGACTGTATCATAAGGGAAGTTAGGGAATATTGAAATGCAAATAAATAAACCTGATATTATTGTCATAGGATGAATCTTAGCTGCAACCAGCTTTTCTGCTTCCCTTAAAAGTTCACCAGCCAATACAACAACAGAGGTTGTTCCGTCACCAACTTCATCATCTTGAACTTTTGATATGTCTAACTCACATTAAGGATGTTTATGGTACAGTTTAAATTTAGCTTCTGACATATGCAAGAAAATCTACATCCATGCTCTCATCAGTAGCTAAATGAAAATTATGTGAGTACCCAAGTAATTGCCACCTTAAATATATGTGTAGCATATGAAAAACAGCATCAGTTAAATTACCAGGATACTACCATAAATTATAGCCCAACATACCTAGTGAGTTGGCACAAATTCATCACATATCCATTGATGTCAGTATTCATGAAGTCGGACTATGGTGTGTTTTCACTGGGAATTAGAATGTCACTTTTGAAGACCAGCATAAGCCCAGATAATATATGCCCACTAATAGTAATAGAGATGTCCCAATTCCCAATGCAATCTACTAATGTGTTTCCCATGCAAAAAGCACTTCTGCACCACTCAGTGAACTACATTAGAAATTTAGAAGTGAAATCTATCATCAATTTTTCGATGATCTCTTTAGGGGAATTAGAAAGGATGGTGAGAGCATCTTGGATTCTTGGCGAACATCTAGAAGTTTGTAGGTTCCAAAGAGTGTTGGGGGCCTGTAATATATCCTAACACTAACCACATATTTGGGAGAAAGAGTTCCTTACATGCTCTTAAAAACTCAGAAAGTTGACCTTCTTATGATCTGGTTTGGACTCATTGTAGCATCCAGCAATTCCTAAGCTACCATCAGTCTATCACTACCCCAAGAATAATAGAAAATATTAGAAAATGAAAAGCCAAAAGGATACCAACAAGCACTTTAGCAGCTGGGTTATCAATATGGAGGGACTTCAAGATCGTAGCACCATCATTGGTCACAGTAACTTCACGCCCTCTTCCTGTTGACTGCAAGATTTTATCCTGCAGCAATCACATTGAAGATATACAGATTACTTACAACTACGAAGTATGAACAGAAAATAACATCATTTATCGATAAGGTTAATGCTGGGAAGAACAGATTGTTTTACCATTCCCTTCGGCCCTAGAGTAGTCTTAACCAAGTCAGCAATAGCCATGGCTCCAACAAAAGATGCCTGGGCAAATGCAAAGAACCATCACAACAAATGTAATTAAGAGTTAATCAACTTCCTCAGACTCAAATACCAAGGAGAATGCACGAAAATATTCGCTAACACAAACATATCACACTCACCATCCTGGCTCGCTCTCCTTTTTCTTGGCTGGCTTCATCTTTGAAAATTGTATCAATCTACATAGCATTCACCACTCACCCCCATAAGAAAATTATTAAAGGAAGATAAAAAAAATAAATAAATAAATAAAAATAAAGATAATAACGTTAGCAGAGATCTACTTACAGCCATTATGAAGTTTCAAAATTCAAAATGTGGCCACCTGCAAAGAGAACAGAACTCGCTAAAAATCTACTAAAATCAATTAAAAAGAAAGACAAAAGCTCTAAATAAATTCTAACAACAACAATTAAAAAAAAAAAGAAAAAAAACTCACTGGTAGATGTTGGCAGAGTTGTTGGCGGCGGAGACAGTGGCAGAGTGGAGCAGTGAGGGAGAGAAGAGTGCAGCGAGTTACGTCGCGGCGGATTGTTTGGCGGAGGAGTTGCAGAGCGGCTGGAGATGTGGAAGCGAGGAGCAGCGAGGACAAAGGTGGTGTCTGATTTCTTAGGGTTTCTGGTGATGTCGCGAATATGGCGTAGCAATTGTAAGCCAGCAAATGAAAGTAGTAGGGTTTTACGATCCCGCAACCGAAATTATTATTATTATTATTATTATTATTATTATTATTATTATTATTATTATTGTTGTTGTTGTTATTATTATTATTATTAAAATATTAAAAGTGACTTCGAATTTATTTGTGAGTTATACTGAAATTAAATTCTAATAACTTTTTAGTCCATCATTTTTAATTTTAATAAATTTTAATTACTAAATTAGTTTAAAAAATGTTATTTTATTAGAAAAATCAATCTCATATTATATTATTCATTTATATAAAAAATGTCTGAAAATTTTATAAAAAAAATTAAAAACCATTATATCTTCATTAAATAATAATAAATATTTATTTATCTAATTTTTTTTCAAAATTTAACTTGAGAATTGACTTGTCTAATAAAATAAAAAATAAAAATTAATTTAATAATTAAAATTTATTGAGAATCAAATCGTTTAATTTAAAATTTTTTAGAGATAGCTTTAGGATATTACTTTTCTCTTATTTATTAAATTAGTTTTATTTTGGGTGTCTTACAACTTACAAGGAAGATTACCTTTAAATAATAAATATATTTTTAATCAATTTATATCATAAATATCATTTTTATTTGATATTATTATAAAAATGTAGTATATGTGCATAAAAAATCAAGGATTTTTTATTTTTATAAATTAAATAAATGTAATAATTACCGAAATAAATAATTTAAAAAATATTTATCGAAATAAATACTTATCTCGTTTACACTGTAAACGAGATAATTTTGCACGTATCTTGTTTACAGTGTAAACAAAATATGTGTATTTTTTAATTTTCGTCGGTAAACGAGATATATGTATTTATAAATAATTAAATATAATTTATAAAAATAATAAAAAATATTAATAATATAGTTTGGATCAAATTTTTAAAAATAGAATTTTTACATGCTCGAGCTTGTGTTCAAATAAATCTTGGGTTGCCTGAAATCAAACATATTATAGTGGAGGGTGTGACTCATGAAATGGAGTACGAGAGTTTACAGTTGATTTATGCTACTTGTGCACGGTATGGGCATGATAAATCGTTGTGCAAGGAGAAGGAGTCCTTGGAAGGAAACAGAAATTTCTTTGGTGATGGAAAAAATAATGAAGCCCCGACACTAGTGCCACACAACAATCATGAGCTTCATAAAGAGGCTGAATCAGAAGCTTGTGATTTGGGTGAGAATTCTCGTAATTTGGGTGAGAAATTAGGAGTTGTTAAAGGGAAGGATGTGGTTACGAAATCATTAGCTCCTCACGTGCCTGATGGTCATGTTAATGCGGCATGCATGGATGATGGAGAGGGCTGGCAACAAGTGCTGCGTAAGGAAAAATTCATAATGGGCCAGTCATCAGGTTTGAAGGACCAAGATGGAAAGCAGCACAAGTATGGTTCGAGAATGGTTCCAAGGCCCAATTTGCATGGTGATGGAGGCAAATTAATTGGCATTAGGATGAGGAAGCAAGAAAAACATGAAATTGCACCATCTCTATTGTGCAGAACTCCTGCACGTCATGGAATTTCACTACGGAAGCGTCCTCGGCCTTCCTCCCTGCAAAACTCGCCAGTTGATAAAAATGGTGGCACAACGGAGAAAACCTTAGTAGATGGAAGCATGGCAGGTGCAGTGTTAGGGGGTCCGAAGGTGGCAATTATTGAGGATTGGAGTGTGCCAGTACCGTAGGACAAACCACCTATTGAGGTTGGTAATTCTGTTTAGAGTTTATGTTCTTATTTATTCTGTCCCTATTATTTATGGATAGTTTTAATATGATTGTTTGAAATATTAGGGGTGCTTCTAATAAGTTAGCCCTGGTGCATTGTAAGGAACTTGTTAGAAAATTTAGACATATTTTCTTTATTGTGGTTGAAACTCGCTCCCCTTTTCAGCATTTAAAATTGTTTTGGGAAAGGTTGGGGTATCACTCTGTTGGTATAGTAGAAGCAGAGGGGCATAAGGGAGGTATTTGGTTTCTATCCTCTATGAAAGGTGTTTGTTGTAAGTTCATTGATGCTTTTGATCAGGGTGTTACTGTTGAGGTTCAATTTGATAATTTAATTTGGAGGTGTAATGGTATTTATGGCAGTCCTCAATTTAATAAAAGGGTTCTCCTTTGGGATTATCTTGTTGCACAATCCATGGTTTTTCAAGGACCTTGGATTGTTCTTGGTGATTTTAATGAAGTCAAATTTTCTCATGAATCTAAGGGCTGTCAATTTTCTCATCAAAGAGCAGACATATTTGCTACTTTATTAGAGGATAGTGGTTTGTTTGATCTGAAGACTATTGGGAGGCGATTTTCTTGGTACAGAAGGGTGAAAAATTATGTTGACGTGGCAAAAAAGCTTGATCAAGTATGTATAAATAGTAGTTGGTTATCTATCTTTCCAGAGGCTTATGCAGAAGTTTTAAATAGGCTTCAGTCTGATCATTGCCCTATTCTGGTGCGTTGTAAAGGTCGTCCTCAGCCTAAAGGGAATCGACCTTTTCGATTTGTTGCTGCTTGGGCTACTCATCCTGAGTATTGGGATATTGTGAATCAGTCATGGTGGTCTGGTAATAGAGGGATTCATGGCAAGCTTTCGGAAGTATAGAAGAATTCACTAGAGTTTAACTCGAAGGTATTTGGTAACATTTTTGTTAAAAAATGTGAATTAGAGTAGCAGATTAATTATTTACAAAAGCGTTTGGAAGTGGTGGATAGTATTTATTTGCGTCAGAAAGAACAACAGTTACTTGATGATTATAATAATACTCTAGTGCAAGAAGAGCTCCTATGGTTCTAAAAGTCCAAAGAGCAGTGGGTAAGGTTCGGGGATAGGAATACAAGATTCTTTCATATTCAAACTCTTGCGCGAAGGAAGCATAATAAGATTCATGGCCTTTTTCTCAAGGATGGAGTGTGGGAAACTGATCCAGAGGTTCTGAGTCAAGAAGCAGAGTCTTTCTATAAAAGTTTATTCTGTCATTTGGATGATGTTGATTTGGGTTGCCTTGGTGATGTGCCTCTTCCTTCTCTGAATGAGGAAGCTTGCAATAATCGCACGACACCAGTTACTATGGAGGAAGTCAGAACATCTGTTTTTCACATGAACTCTTTTAAAGCTCCGGGTCCTGATGGGTTTCAAGCTTTCTTCTTCAAAGAATATTGGGAGATCATTGGTCTTGATGTTTGGAAGATGGTTAAGCAGGCATTCTCCAGTGTTACTCTTGATCCGAGAATGTTGGAGACTTTACTGGTTCTTATTCCAAAGGTTGAATCACCGTTATCTATGAAAGATTTCAGGCTGATTAGTCTCTGCAATGTAGTTTACAAGATCATCACGAAGGTCCTTGTTAATAGGCTTCGTCCTTATCTTGCGGAGATTGTTGGCCCGCTTCAAGGAGGATTTATTCCGGGACGAGGAACTCCTGACAACATCATTATTGCTCAAGAAGTTCTCCACTTTATGAAGAAGACTAAATCAAAGAAAGGCACACTGGCCTTTAAGATTGATCTGGAGAAAGCTTATGACAGAGTTAACTGGAGGTTTTTGACTTATACCCTTAAGAGCTTTGGTTTTTCTATTCCTACAATTAATTTGATTATGAATTGTGTCACTGCTTCTTCCTTATCTATTCTTTAGAATGGGAATTGTCTGAATGGCTTTACTCCTAGTCGAGGTCTTAGACAAGGAGACCCTATGTCACCCTATTTTTTTGTGTTGTGTATGGAGTGATTGGCATGCTTTATTAGTCATCAGGTTGATTTGGGCTTGTGGGAGCCGGTTGCTATTTCTAGAGGGGGACCAAGAATATCCCACTTAATGTTTGCGGATGACTTACTTCTATTCTGTAAAGCTACAAAGAGACAAGTGCAAAATGTGATGTTGGTTTTAGAGACTTTTTGCAAAGCATCTGGGATGAAGATTAATGTGAAGAAGTCTAAAGCGCTTTGCTCCAAGAATGTTTCTACAACAAGAAAAGAGGTTTTCACTGGGGTATCCTCTATCAGATTTGTCCAGGACTTGGGCAGGTATCTTAGAGTTACCCTTAGCCATTCTAGGGTGCCTCGTTCAGCTTTCAATGTTGTCCTGGATAAGATTCGGAGTAGGCCAGCAAGCTGGAAAGGGAATTTACTCAATCGGGCTGGTAGACTCTACTTGGTTAATTCTGTTGCAGCCGCTATTCCCACGTACCAGATGCAGGTCTCTATTTTTCCCAAAGGAATCATTAGTAAATTGGAGTCTATGATGAGGAATTTTCTTTGAAAAGGACAAGTTGATGGAAGAGGATTGAATCTTGTTAGTTGGAAGGTACTGGTTACTCCAAAAAAAATATGGAGGTTTGGGGATTAGAGATCCTTATTGTGTAAATATTGCTCTTCTTGGGAAGCTAGTTTGGACTTTTTTCCAACAGCCAAACAAGCTATGGGTCCAATTGTTGGATGCCAAATACCGATCATCTCTATATGACTGTTTTAGTTATCCTAAGAACAAAGACTCTCCCATTTGGAGGTGTCTTTGCAAGGCTTGGGAAGTGTTGAAGGATGGGTTTGCTTGGTGTATTGGAGATTTGAACCAGAATTTTTGGTTTTCTAGCTGGAGGAGAGAAGGACGGTTATCTAATGAGATGGATTATGTTCACATTTCTGATTCGAATTTCCGGATACAGGATATTTGGTCGGTTGGTAGGTGGCATTTGGATACTCTTTATTCTCCTTTATCTCAAAATCTAAAAGGTAATATTCTCTCTTACAATCCAGATGAACAAGCAGGTCCGGAAGTGGGTTGGTATTGGAATGGGTCTGCTGCCAAAGTCTATGACTCACGCAATGGTTACTTGTGGTTGTGTAAGCAGCTATTTGGTTGGGAGGAGCGGGAGAATTGGCTTTGGCTTTGGCGTCAGCTTGTTCTGGAAAAGCATAAGTTTTTGGCTTGGTTGTGTCTTAAGGAGGCTCTTCCTACTGCAAGTTTTCGCTTTAGAAGAGGGATGTCGTCATCGGATAGGTGTCCAAGATGTCATTCTAGCCAGGAATCGGTTTTACATTATATTCGGGATTGTCCAAAAGCTCAGCTTGTTTGGCATAGGTTGGATATTTCTTGTCATCCTTTGGATTTGAAGAACTGGTTCTTGTATCATAGCAGAGAGCATCCGTTCAAGTTCTTTTCGGGACTTTGGTGGATATGGCGAGCAAGGAATAATGACATCTTTAATCCTCATGAAACTTGGCCTCCGAAAAAAGTGATTTGTCTGGCATTAACTTCAGAAAAGGAGCTTAGGAATATTTTTGAAGTACAACGTATGTCCCTTCCCTCTACTCTAAATGGTTTTTGGAATCCCCATCCATTGATACTTTTAAGATTAATTCTGATACTAGTTATTTTGGTTCGGGTGATAGTGTTGGTTTTGTTTGTGTTATTAGAGATTGTAATGGGAGTTGGCAAAGGGGGTGTTTGGGAATGATTGATAGAAATAGTATTCTTCAAGGAGAATTGTTTGCCATTTGGAGAGGATATCTCTTAGCTTGGGATGTGGGTCAACGAGATGTTATTTGTGAGACGGATTGTGTGGAAGCATTTAATCTTATTACTCAAGATGGTTTTGGGTTTATTGATCCATTGGTGCTCAAAATAAGAGATATCATGATTGGAATTGGCATGTTGACTTTCGTTTGATTATGAGAGATGCAAACACAGTGGCAGATACTATGGCAAAGATGGCGATGAAGTTACAATTTTCACATGTGGAGCTTCTTTCACCTTGGGAGGAGTTTAAGAGTAGTCTTAAACGGGACTGTCCCTCTATTTAAGCACTTCCTTGTTTTGTTTGTTTTGTTTTTCTTTGTTTAGTTTATTTCAGTCACAAAAAAAAAACTAAACACCTTAACACGTTTATATGAAAGCACGTAAGTGCGCCGTCCTACTATTTAACACAGTTATTTTTTTTTAACTGTTTTCACTATTAATACTATTGTTTCTAACTGATAAAATTTTTAAATTTTTTATATACTCTCTTGAGTATTAATTTTTAAATTCAAATTATATATATTTCAAATTATATATTTCAAACTTTTATGTACTCCTATGCAACAAACAAAATTTGAAATATATATAATTTGAATTTAAAAATTAATACTCAAGAGAATATATGAAAAATTTAAAAATTTTGTTGGTTAGAAGTAATAGGATTAATAGTGGGTAGTTAAAAAATGTGCTTACGTGCACTTACATGCTTTCGCGTAAACGTGTTAACATATTTATTTTAAATAGACAATTCATCTCTCTGTTATTTATTTAATTGTACATAAAAAATGTTAGATTAAATTATGATCCAATTGGATTGATTTAAATTTGAAAAATAAAAATAACTGTTTGTTAATTGGTAAGAGAGATGGATGAAGATAGTGGAAAGAGAATTGAAATGGCTATCTCCCATGGTGGAAGATAACATGAGAGATAAAAAAAACAGTTATCTCTACCATCCACGTGGGAGATAATCTAAAATCTTTTATGTACTTTTTTTAGTATTAATTGATTAAACATATCCATTTTAATCTATTCTATCAATTTTTTTATGTACCATTTACATGTTAAAAGTTTAGATTATTGATATTATTAATATTTTTTATTATTTAAAAAAAAATTAAAATACATGTATGTCGTTTACAGTGTAAACGAAATATTTATGTCGTTTACACTGTAAACGAGATACATGCAAAATTATCTGCTTTATAAAGAGAAGTATCTATTTTGGTAAATATTTTTTAAATTATTGATTTCTATAATTATTATAATTAATTTATTTATTAAAATAAAAAACCCAAAAATCAATGATCATATATTTATAAATTTAACAAAAATATAATATAAATTAATCATTAAACAAATGATTTAGGCGCGCAAAACCCACATATCACAAAGGGCACAAAATTCACAACATATGCACAATGCACAAACCTCTTCTTTTCTTTGTCACGAGACTTTTTTTTTCCCTCGAGCCCCCATCCTTTGCTTCCACCGGTTATCGGCTTGTCGCCTTTCTTTCTTTCTTTGGCATCATCTCTTTCTTCTATCGGTTGTTTGTTGCTTTTTCCTTCCTCCAGCATTGTCCGGTACTTCTAGCAATTGTCACATTCCTTTCTTCCTTAATTCTCGACAACAAAGAGGAACTCTATTCTTAGAATAAGGTAGATCTTTCGTCAATTAGTAGCTTCTTGCAAGTTGTTGAATCTATTAATTTAAAAAAAAAAAACTGTTATGACTATTATTAATGTGCAATCTGATTGTTATGGCTAATAATCGTATTGTTTAAGGTTATTTCTAGATATATTGGCCTGATTGTTTAGCTTTTTTAAATTGAAGTTCAATGATGTGGTGATTTTGATCGTTGTTGATATATTTAACTACTTGGTGATTTTGAAATTTGATTTTTTTTTTTTTTTTGTGTATTTCAACTCAATGCTATTTTTGCCCACCAAAATCAAGAATCGTCAACTCAAGATTTTCCAATAGTTAAATTGGTTTAGCTTACCGGTGAGGCGGTGAGTATAATGCACCAAAAGGAATCACGGGGAAGAAAAGGGGATAAAAATATAATAAAATAAATTTTATTAAATATTGATATATTTATAATTTGAAAGACATAAAAAAAATTATAATTTAAAACTAAAATTATGTGCAAGTATAAACAAAAAATTTACTTATTTTTAAAATAATTATGCATAAGAGATAAAACAAAAAATATTAATTATAATTAATTTAGGGAGTTAACTTTTCTAATTTCAGTTTATACTAGCCAACTTTTTTAAAATTATTTTGTTTATTTTAAATTTTATATCACAAACTCTAAATCTTCTGGAATATGAGAATTTTTATCATTAAAAAAGAAAAGTTAGTTACGTTAGGCTATGTTTATTTATAGGCACGGGATACTAAGATAGGAATATAAAAATACAAAATTATGTTTAGTAGATAAAAATAAACAGAGACATTGTGTCCAAAAGATACTAAATTAGTATATTTTATAGCCATTCTAACAAAAAAGACACAGAGACACAACTTATTTTTCATTTTTTTATTATTCTTGTTAATTTTTCATAATTATATTATTTATTATTATATTTTTCTTCCTAAATTTTTAATAGAAACAAAATGAGAATGAATTGGACTTTCAAGAACACTAATTTCGGTGTCTCAATCTGTCATTTGTGTTTTGTTCTCAGCATCTTATCTTATCTTAATCTCAGAATCAAACACAACCTTAATATTGAGTAACTAAAAATTAATTTCTTATAATTATTTTTATTATTTAATAAATAGGTAATATTATTTGTTATCTCAATTAAATTTTGAAAAAAAAATTAATAATTTCACTTATCTTTAGAAAATTAAGTTAGTGTTTAGTAATTAACTAATGGGATAAGTACTATTTTACTCTCTAAAATATAGGAACAAAATCAAAATTATTCCTATCCTTTTTTTAGTCCAAAATTATCCTTAACGTTATATTTAAAAATTATTCTTTTGAACAAAATGATTTTATGATTGAAAATTGAAATATCCATTGTTTTGTTTTTTATTAGTTTTTTTTGGAGAAATACTTGTTAAAAAATAAAGTTTGAAATCAAAAGCAAGTCAATTACTTCTACAAACATAATCATTCAGATTTTTTGCATGCTTTAAAAACTATCATAAAAAAAATCAACCAAACTATTATTATTCTCATTTAAAGAAAAAAAATTACCTGAAAATAAAGAACTCTTCGTCTTCACTAATTCGCATAACACCTCATATTCACTCATTTACACTCTCGAATAGGGGTGTGCAAAAAAACTAGTTTCACTGAAGTGAATTGAAACTGAACTGAAACCATAATTTTTATGAAAACCAGTTTATTAAAAACCAGTTTTTATGGTTCAGTTTAGTTTTAAACCAAATTAAAACTGATTTTATTTAAACTCTAAAATTAGTTTTTATATACTCTTTCTCTCTCTCTCCCTTCACTCTATCTCCCCTTCCTCTCTCTCTCTCTCCTCTTTCTCCCCCTCCTCTCTCCCTTCTCTCTCTCTCTCTCTCTCTCTCTCTCTCTCTCTCTCTCGCTCTCTCTCCCTCTCTTTCCTTTTTCTCCCCTCTCCCTCGCTCCCCCTTCCTTCCCCCCTCCTCTCTCTCTCTCTCTCTCTCTCTCTCTCTCTCTCCTTCCCTTCCCCCTTTTCTTTCTCTCTCACTATCTCTCTCCTCCCTTCTTTCTTCCTCTCTCTCCTTCTCCTCTTCCTCCCCCCTCTCTCTCTCTCTCTCTCCTTTTCCCCTCTCCCTCTCTATCCCCCTTCCTTCCTCTCTCTCTCTCTCTCTCTCTCTCTCTCCCTCCTTCTCTCTCATCTCCTCCCCTCCCCTTTCTCTCCTTCTCCCTTCCTCTCTCTCTCTCTACTTCTCTATCATCCCCCCATCCTCTCTCTCTCCTTCTCCCCCTTCTCTTTCTCTCTCTCTCTCTCTTATCCTCTTTTCCCTCTCTCTTCCCCTTTTCTTTCTATCTCTCTCCCCCTCCCATCGCTCTCTTTCCTTTCTCCCTCTCTCTCCCTCTCCTCTCCTCTCTCTTCCTCTCTCTCTCTCTCTCTCCTTTTTCTCTCTTCCCCTTCTCTCTCCCTCTCTCTCTCTCTCCCTCCCTCTCCCTTCCATTCTCTCTTCCTCTCTCTCTCTCTCTCTCTCTTATCCTCCTCTTTCTCTCTCCCCCTCCCATCTCTCTTCTTCTCTCTCTCTCTCCTTTCCCCCTCTCCCTCTCTCCCCCTTCCTTCATCTCTCTCTCATCCCCTCTCTCTTCCCCTCTCTCTCTGTCTCCCCCCTTTTCTTTCTCTCTCACTCTCTCTCTTCTCTCCCTCATTTCTCTCTTCCCTCCCCTCTTTTTTCCTCTCTCTCTCCTTCTCCTCTTTCTCTCTCTCTCCTTTTCCTCTCGCTCTCTCTCTCTTTCCTTTTTCTCCCCTCTCCCTCGCTCTCCCTTCCTTCCCCCTTCTCTCTCTCTCTCTCTCTCTCTCTCTCTCCCTTCCCCCTTCTTTCTCTCTCTCTCTTTTCTTTTTCTCTCTTTCTCTCTCCTATTTTTCTCTTTTCCCTTTCCTTCTTTCTCTCTCCTCTTCTCTCTCTTTCTTCTCCCTCCTCTCTCTCTTTCTCCTCTTTCTTCCCTTTCTTTCTCTCTTTTCTCTTTCTCTCATTCTATATCTCTCTTCTCTCTCTCTCTTCCTCTCCCTCTTTTCTCCAAAATAAGAGAGAATGAGGAGAGAGAAAAGAGGAAAAAAGGAGAGAAGGAGAGATAAAAAAGAGAGAAAAAGAGAGAGAACGGAGGGGGAGAAAGAGCTTAAGAAGAAAGAGAGAGAGGAAGAGAGAGGGAAAGAAAGTGAGAGAGACCAAGAGAAAGAGAGAGGGAGAGAGAGAGGAGGGGGAGAGGGAAGGAGAAAGAGGGAGAGAGAGATGGAGAGGAAGATGAAAAGGGAATGAGAGAAAAGGGATAGAGGGAGAAAAGAGAGAGAGAAAGAAAGGGGAGGGGGAGAAAGAGGGGCAGGGGAGAGAGAGTAAATAGAGGAAGAGAGAGGGAGATAAGGAGAGATAGCGGGAGAGAGAAAAGGAAAAGGGAGAGAGAGAGAGAGGAAGACAAAGAGAGGAAAAGGGGAGAAAGAGGGGGATAGAGGGAAGAGGAAGATAGAGAAGGGAAGGAGAGAAAGAAAGGGAGAGAAGGAGAGAGAGAGAGAGAGAGAGAGAGAAATGAGGGAATGAGAGGAGAAAGAGAGGAAGATGGGAAGAAAAGAGAAAAAGGGAGAGAAGGGAGAGAGAGGAAGAGAGAGAGAGGGGAGAGAAAAGGAAAGAGATGGAGGGAGAGAGATAGAGGGGAAGAAAGAGAATGTAAAATCTAATTTTATATCTGTTAAGAGAGAGAGAGCGAGAGAGAGGGAGAGAAAGAGAGAGAAGAGGGGAGAGGAAAGGAGAGAGAGGGAGAGAGAGAGGAAGAGAGGAGAGAGAGAATGAGAGAAAGGGATAGAGAGGGAAAAAAGGGAGAGAGAGAGAGAGAGAGAGAGAGAGAGAGTGTGAGTGATGGAGAGAGGAGGAGGATGAGGAGAGAGGGAGAGAGAGAAAGACAAAGAGAGGGGAGAGGAGAAATAAGAGAAGGGGAGAGAGAGAAAAGAAAAAGAGAGAGAGGAGGGAGAGAGAGAAATGGGGGGAGAGAGGGAGAGAAGAAGAGAGAGAGGAAGAGGGGAAGGAAAGAGAGGGAGAGAAGGGAGATAGGGAGAGGGGGGAGAGAGAGAGGGAGAGAAGGAGAGAGAGAAAGGAGGGGGAGAAAGAGAGAGAAAGAAGGGAAGGAGAGAGAGGAGGAGGAGATAAGGGGGGAGAGAGAGGGAGAGGGAGAGAGAGAGATAGAGAGAGAGGTGGGGGAGAGAGAGGGAGAGAAGGAGAGAGAGAGTGGGAGAGAGAGAAAATGTAAAAAATAAAAACTAATTTTATATATGTTAAAAGTTAAAACTAGTTTTAGCTTATAAACCAGTTTAAACTGATTTTTTCAATTAAAACTGGTTTTATTTTTTTGAACTGGTTTAAACTGGTGCACTATATTGTAAACTGGTTTAAAACCAGTTTCTTATGTGACAAAGTAGTTTAGTTCAGTTTTTAAACCATTTAAAATAGTTTAGTGCAGTTTCAGTTCAGTTTATGAAAAAACTGAACCACGAACACCCCTACTCTCGAAGAAGAAAGAAAAAAAGAAAGAGAGTAGCAAAACAAAGAAAAAGATATTAGCAATGAGTAGAGCCACTATCACTGCCAATACCAAGCCAAAATAAATAAATATTCTTCCATTTTACCTGAATATAATTGTACGTGGAAAACCAACACATTTAAAGCAACAATAATAATAACACAATTAATTGATTTAATTGAAAAAAATAGAAACAACTTTTCGGAGAAAAAAAGAAGAAACTTGTTGATGTAATAGAATGGGAGAGAGAGGGATTGCAAAGAAAGGGATGCAATGTAAAACTCAGTTAAATTGTAATTAATGAATTAATATTTAATAGTTAATAAATTAAATTATAAGTGAAGGAGATTTGAAAATTTAAAATTTGTAATTTGGGAGGATAAAAATATTTAGAAAATAAATTAAAAATACTTATTTTAAAGGTTTTAGCTCAAAATTGGGCTAACGAACTAAAACGAGTGAACCGGGCCCAAGTTGGGCTCAAGTCCATACTATATAAGCCCTATTTCACATTCATTCAGCCACTTACCCTCCTTTCATTTGAAGAAAGTGGCTGAAACAGAGAAGAGAGGGGAGTGGGAAGAAGAGAGTGTGAAACCCTAACTCTATAAACTTCAATTCTCCATAATTTTTTATTCGGAGTTCCGATCACCGCACCGTTTGCGATCACGCGAAGCCCGTCTCCTCCTATTTATTTCTATATAAAAATTTTGGTTAGCATCTCCTTCACCAAACTGCAGTTTTGTTTTTCTCATGACAATTATGTTTTTGGCTTGTGTGTTCATAAAATTTGGTGATTCTTGTATTTAGAGAAAGCTTTAATTTGAGTTCTAGTTAGGTTTCATCACCAATTTCAGTGGGTAAAGAAAAGAGCCACTTTTTCATGTGTTCATGAAGTTTTATGAAGCCATAGTGATTGAATATTGTGTATGTTATGTGAAAATATTGTAAATTGGTATTAGAGGCATTAAGTTGATCATTGGTGGTACTTGAACTTGGTGGAGGTGAACTTGGAGCCTAAACTTAGTGAAATTTAAGAATTGAGGATTTTATCTTGGATTCTTAAAGGTACGGTTTAAGTTTCATTTAAATACCATAAGATGTGATATGAAATCCTAGGCTAGATCCCCCTAGGAATAAGATTGAATTGTGTAATTGGAATGAACTGATATATTAAAATTGATACATTATTGAATTTGATTTTGGTTAGTGATTGTGTATTTATGAATTATGAGTTGAGTTGATGAATTTTGGGTCAGAGGGTGTGAATTTTGGGCCAAAAGCCGTGAAAGGTAAGTTTGGTAAGTTGATGAAATGCATTGAATGTTTATGCATAAAATTGAGGTGTGAAAATGATTATTTAGAGTTGTAATACATAAATTAAGTAGGTTTGAACTTGGTTAATAATAAAAGGAGTGAATTGAGATAGTTGGGAGGTATTATATTGATGTAGAAAACTGATGTGTCTTTGGAACTTCTTGGAAATTGGTAAATTCTATTTTTTCAGTAAAAACTGGTTTTTGGCAATCTTCAGCGGGTCGTAACTTGATCATCGGAGTTAGAAATTCAACAAAATTAGATTTTTATGAAAATTTATTCAATAATCTTTCCAATGGTTTAAAAATGGTTGAAAAATGACTTTGTATAAAAAGATATAAAAGTTCAAAGTTTGGGCTTAAAAACTGAATTTCTACAACATATCAGCCTTTTGAAAATCCGGCAGTCATGTGTACATGGCAGTATCACGCGACACGAGTAAATAGTTCTACTCAGTACTCTCGTGTACGCGAGCATGGTCTGCGTACGCGATAATGCCATTTTTTAAACTCATGCGTATGCAGCAGTGTCACGCGACGCGGGCAAGCTTTTCTGTCCAGTACTCTCGCATACGCAAAGGTGGTCCGCGTACGCGACACTGTCAAATTCTAAATTCATGCGTACGTGGAATGTAACACCCTCACTATTAGAAGTCACGCTTCCGGCTGCGCTACTCTGATAGCAAGAAGTATTACGACTGCTTTACATACTAAATATTAAAATAGGAGCCTATGACTCGACACTGTATCGCTGATTTCTTTGAAAAACCAGAAATAAATACTTTATTTTAAGAAAAATACAAACAGGCATAGATTCATATACAAGACTCCTTACATAACAATTCAATATATTATACATATAAAACATACAATTCCTATCCCTCTTACAAACTTGTAATAACAAAGACGAGGGAAGAAAATAATCTAATTAATACAACAGCATATAAACCAAACGCAGTATAACTCTTCTTAATGCTTCTTCATCCGGTTCCTGAAAAGGTAAAGCTGTAGGGGGGTGAGAACCTAACCACACGGTCTCACCATGGAGTTTCAAAATTATCATAAGAAGATATTTAATAAGAAACTGTTTTCAAGCTCAGTGATTATCATTGCCTTATGAATCTTTTAAAACCAATAGGAAATCGTTCAAAACCCTTTTCAAAGAAACAATGTTTAATCTTTCAGAAATCCGAAATCTTTCCTTTCTTATAAGAAAACCTCAATCAGAAATTAACCATGCAATCAAACAACACAATCATTAATTCAGTATCCTAGTTCATTCTCAAATGTAGCACGCCAGGACAAACACAGGCAAGACAGACAAGGAAAGCACAAGTAGGTAGCAGTTACAGCAAATAGTTCAAGTAGCAGTTAAGAACAGTTTAGCAATTAGGCAAACCAAAACAAGTTCAAACCCAAGCAAAGCATACAAATGCATATGATGCATGCCTGTCCTATGGCTGATGAGGCTCATCTGTCGGTTATCCAGCCAACCCGACAAGTCTGAATTGTCCTTAGACTGTCCCCGGACGTGCATCCCCAAGAGTCTATGCATAGCTTTTTCTCAAATAATCAATATTGCTCAATGGGGGTAACATTCCCGGGAATTTATATAGTGCCCGATCACACTTACGTCGTAGGGTCAACAAAGTATCGAGTTTTCAACCTGGTACACGTGGTGGCAAGCCACGACACTTAATCCAGGGAACCTCGTATCTCAGATATTTCAAATTCATAAGCCATATAAATAATTCATTCATCATTCATCAATATCTAAGCCATTCTCAATATCATCATCATTCATCAATCCATATCCCATTTCTAAATTCATTCAAAAATCATATTTCAAATCAATCATCATCATCCTTCTTTCCGTTAATCAACAATCTCAATTCAAAACATAATTCTTTCTTTTCTAAATAAATCAATCTGAAACAAATAGCGTTTAAGAACTAAATCTTTTAAAACAATTACTTCAAACAAAACTTTCAATTTTATAAAATTTCGGCAGCATCCCCTCTAAAACTCGGATTCTGCCACCCTTTTCGGGTCCCAACCAAACCAAACCAAACACATGTTAATCAGTTAAATCACTTCCAATAACCATTATCACAACGACAGCACTCTACCCAAGGAAATTACAAAATCCAGAATTCAATCAACCAATCCTATAAATCACAATTAAAACCGACTTCAACCAACAGCATCAATCAATAGTTAAGAATTCTCGGTCTTTTCAAACAGTTTCAAACCAAACCATCCCTCAAACGCTTTTCGAGTCATTTCCAAAATAGCAAATCATTCTCAATAAATAACCCGTTTTCAAATATCAAGTCTTTTCCAAATTTATTCTAAAATCAAATTCCAATATCAAATCGAGTTTAATACCAAATCAAATTTTAATATTAAATCTTTTCTAAAATTAAACCGTTTCCAAAATTAACCTAAAAGGCAATAATAAATCTTCTCTAATAATTCAAGGAAAACTACTTTAACAACATCAATCAACTAATCCAAATATCCAATTTTCTCAATCGATCAGTTTATCAACCAAACTAATAATCTCATTCAACCAAAATAACTCAATTCAATTCATAAGACTCACGACATCACAAAAATGTATTTTACGCGTTAATATCGATTTATAACAACCCTGTAATATAAAATAGATTTAAGAAAAACCCCTACCTCAATTAGTTGCAAGTTGCATAATTAAACCTATTAAATCCTTATTCTCATGTTAATCGGCAGCAACCGCAGCCTCAACCTCAGCTCTACGGTATTTGCACCCACAGCAGTAACTTAAATTCACCAACATGCGGTGACTGGATCTTGATCCTATTGCATTAACGTCGCAAGAATCTTAACAATATATAATAGAACAGCGACTGACAAAGTTAAACTGAATCAAGGAATAGCTTACTATACTAAAGAGGTGCGACTAAATCGAGCAGCCGCAATAACAACACTTGCTGCAACAATGGAATAGCTCAAAGCAAGGGGGCAGCAGCGGAATGATGGCTCTGACAGTGGCGTACGACGGAGCAACTCACGATAAACAATCCCTAGCACAAACAATCTCAGCAACAATTCTTATAGTAACTAGGATTTGACCGACAATGAGGAAAAACTAGAACAGGGCTAAAGCTTACCAAGGAGATGGTTGCTCCAACGGCGGCAAAACGGCGACAAAGCACAGCTCCTTGAATGGCAGGAGAAGAGGCTCACAGCGACTAACCCTCAGCGTGGCGCTCTTCCTTTCGATGGCGATGCACACCTGCGGCTCCATGGATGGCGACGGAGCTTCGGCGGCACAACCCCCAACTCGCGACAGTGGCGGTGACGGTTGGACAAAACTCCCCTTCCTCGCGCAGCTCTCTCTCTCGACGTCACTTCCCTCTCGCGCGAACTCTCCTCTCGGTGGAATTGACGGCGATGATGACCCAATAGTGACGGTGACGGCTCGGTGACCCAGTGGCGATGGCGACGAGGCTTGGCGGCGGTGACGCGTGATGGCGGTGCGGACAGCTCCTCCCCCGACGCTCTCTTCCTCTCTCTCGGATCCCACTCTGCTCTCATCCCTTTCCCCCTATTCTTTCTTCTCTGTCTTCATTTATCCCTCTCTCCCTCAACATTTTCTTCCTTTTCTTTCTTTTTTTCTTTTGTTGCTATGTGTTGGATCTGTTTGGAAGGAAGGGAAAACTGAAAGGGGTGAGGCGGCTGAAGGGAAAGGGGAAATTAGGGTTAGAGTCATATTTTTTAGATTTAGAGTTTTGGTAAAAATTAGGTATAGGGATAGTTTGGTAATTTTAATAAAATTGGAGCATAAAGTATTAATATTTAAAAAACTAATTTAATCTCTAAAATTACTTTAAAATACTATTTGTGGTATAAAAATACTAATTGATTCTCAATAAATTACTCCAATTGAAAATACACGGTAATATGATTTATTTTCTTTATCTTTAACATATAGTATTAAATGATATAAATTAAATTATCTAAAACCAAATCATATAAAATTCTTATTATTTTCATAACTACCAATTTTATAATTTAAATATAGAAAATAATTCAATAATTATAAAATTAGGTAAAATTCTAATTAATTATCAAAACCTGATTTAATTTTTGATTTAATTAACTTTAATAAAATAATCTCTAAGAATAAAATTTCTAATGAATAAATGAATTGAAATTAATTCATAATAAGTTTTATTTGAAAATTCTGGATCTTACATGGAAGGTGCAGGCATACGCGACCACCCTGTTTTGCTAAAAATAAATTTTTAAGTTCTCAACCATTCTTCTAGCCTTCCAAGCCTTTGTAAACCTTGTTATGAGTCTAGAGCCGGTATAATAGAGAGTAGAGGAGTTAGTAATGAGACCTAATGAGTCAAGACAGTGAATTGAAGAAGGATGATTATGATAACGAAAAATGATGATGATTCATTTTAAATGAAGTGAAATGAGGTTGAGGGTGAATTTGACAACGAAATTAACTCCGTGAATTCTTTAAAAAGTAAAAAATTCAGAGAAATAAAAAAAAAACTCAATTATCATTACAATTATAATCTTCATCACCAACAATATTTATTCATAACTCATAAGTTCATAATCTATACCCAAACCAAATCAATCAAACACAAAAAATTACTCAAATTATAAAAATATTCATATTCATGCTTCCAATTTGAACACAACCATATACCAAATTAATCAACCAGCCACACCAAACAGTAATTTACATTCGGCCATTACTAATCCAAAAACAAAATTTACACAAAATCCACAAACCATCCATCAACCATCAAAGATCTTCTGCAAACCCACCTCAACCTTCATAAAAAAACATAACCAAATCCTTCAAATATTCAAAAATTAATATTTTAAATATTCAACTATTCATAACCATATATCCTCACAACATAACAATTAACTTCAAATATTCAATTCCAATTTCTTTTAGCCACTACATTACCAAAAAAACAGAAGCGCATATATATATGAAATAAAATCACAAGATAATTGTTTGAAATTCAAATAAAATCAAAGAAAATCACAAAAACCACAAGACACTTAATGAAAGAAACAACAAATGCTTCAAGTAAATGAAAATTACAGAAATCACTGAAGAAAAATAGCTTTGTCTCTACAAAGAAAATGAAGGTGGCGACGGCGAAGAACGCTTCTGTCACTGCCTAGGGTTGGGTGTCAGGCGAAGAACGCTTCTCCTAGGGCTGGGCGTCAGGCACGCGAGTGAGTGCGAAAGAAGGTGCCGGACTGCAGAGAGAGTGTCTGAGTGGAGGAGGGTGGCGGAGAGAGTGTCTGAGTGGAAGAGGGTGGCGGAGCGAATCTAAGAGAAGGAAAGGGACCAGGGCAAGGGCGGTGAGCAGCGGTGAGCGTGAAGGCAGTGAGAGTGGACAAGGACAGTGAGTGGCAATGAGCATGGAG
Source organism: Arachis ipaensis (assembly GCF_059453495.1). Classification (NCBI taxonomy): domain Eukaryota; kingdom Viridiplantae; phylum Streptophyta; class Magnoliopsida; order Fabales; family Fabaceae; genus Arachis; species Arachis ipaensis. The sequence continues at coordinate 123,926,443 of NC_142440.1, forward strand.
GAGGGACAAAGAGGGAGAAGGAGAATCTGAGTTTTGTGAGGAGAGTGAGTGAGTGACAGGCGGTAGAGAGGAGAGGGTTAAGAGTTAGGGTTTCAGAAATTAGAACTAATATATATATATACTAGGGATATTTTAGTAATTTTGTATATGCGGGTATTATACGGGTCTCCACGGGGCGGGGACCTTGCTCCCCACCTCTGCCCCGTTTATTTCGCGGATCCCCGTCCCCGCCCCCACGGGTGAAAAAATGTCCCTATCTCCGTCACCCGGCGGGTAAATTCCCGCGGATACCCGCCCTGCCGGGGAAAATTGCCATCCCTAGTCCCTCATGCTGGTGTCGATTGACGTTGAGGGCTGTTTTATTTGGAGTTTGGAGAGTTTTGGAACTTTGAAAAAGGTTAAGTAGATTAGAATCCTCTATGATAGTTATCCAATTATGGATTAGTGAGAACTTAAGATGGAACGACTGATGTATAGGAGTTTAAGATTGTTTAGAGAGTTCCTGCTACCTTATATTATATCTATTTGGTATTTTTACCATATTAGAAACCCATGGGTCGGGGGTTCTCATTCCGTATATATTCCTCGTTTCAGATGCAGGTCTTAGTGCTCTGTAGTGAGTTGGAGTTCGTCTGGAAGACGACGAAGTTTAGTTTGAATTCTGTTTTTATTTTGCTTAGATTTCTCCTCCTTTATTTTGGAAAACTTTAATGATGTATATGTATATATTTTCTTTTGAAAGTTGCCTACAGAGGCTTTGATGTATTTTGGAGAGAGATAAGACTGTTATCAACTGTTTTGTTGCTGTAACACAGCCGACCTAAACTTTACAAGTCATGACTAGTGGCTATCATACATACATACATACAATATATATTCTCTCTTTACCCTATTCTTTTCTTAAGTTTTATTTTACCTAGCTTTTTCTGAATGCTTTATATATTTCGATACGTGTGTATTTGCGATCGTGATTTTCTTTAATTCCTTTTCAAGCTTCTTGTTTAATAATTTCTTCTAACTATATATGTATTATAACTCTACCTTGAGTCATACCACCTTATTATCATTAACTTATGACTCGAGCATAAGAATTTGAACGTTAGGATGTTATATTATGGTATCAAAGCAGTTCGTCCTCGTGAGCCTGAGGGATGAACTGCTTATGTTTCATAGCATACTCTGAGTTTGTGCCTGTACTATCTAGGATATCTAATTGATATGTTTAGTATGAAGTTCATGAGTATACTTTTAGAAAATTAAAGTACTTAACTTGGCATATTGAGTCTGATCACCTTGATATCACTTGTTTTGTGTGGATAGGACCTGAATGGTAACTCATGGACAAGGATGGAGAGAAAATGAGGAACCCGCTCTTTTTGGCAATCAGGCTCCTTCAAGTCTTTGTGAGGACATAATTTGTCAAGTACATATTTTTCACTTTGGAAATCAACAATATCACTCTCTTCATTTAGTGACTACTCCAACCGTAAAAAATTAATGTATTTTTATCAACCATCCTTGTCTTCCAAGCTTCACTGCTATCAACCACATTCTCTAATTTCTTAATACCAAATGACCCTAAGGATGTACATGTTCTTCTGATTCCCCAGTCCCATTCTCTTCATGCTTGCTAACAATATAGTCACTTAACATCTGCAACTCTTTCAATTTGCTCATCCGTTTTGAAATCTCTTCTAAATTAGTACCTTTAATATCGAGATGGCACAGATTTACAAGATCTTGCATCTTGCGTGGAAGCTTTTTGAGTCCTTCACACCAGCTCAATTTCAATGTTTGTAAATTATACAAGTTACTCATGGACTCGGGCAACGTCACGATAGGTGTACCAGAGAGATCCAAATAATGCAAATGGATCAAATCACCTATTGAATCAGGCAATATATCAATTATATGTTGATTTGATCATGTTTCTTTGATGAATTGAAACTCAAGTAACTTAGAAGTCACTGCTACTACTTTTGAATCGCGTGCTTCCAAGGCTTGAATTCAAGCTTAATTTATGTATTTTGATGTGTTTATGATGACTGAAATATTTATCTTTGGTTTGAGAAAAATTGGGTACAAATTGGTAATTAAAAACCTCAAAAATGGATTTAAAATATCAAGTATATATTTTGAAAGATCACCAGAAAAGATTTTGGTTCTGAGAAGGAATGTTAGTCGCCAACACAAAAATTATTTTTGAGTACGAGAATATAGTTTGATAAAGATCGAAGTTAAAAATAGTAATTATATAAGTTTTAGGGTATTGTGGGTAAGAAGTAAAAGTTCAGGGATAAAAAAAGGGTATTTTATAAAAATTCAAGGTTGTTTTTGAAAATATTAAAATATGTGAGGTTAATTTAGTATTTTATGAAAACACTGGGTTAAAAGTAAAAATAATTAAAAGCTTGCAGTTGAAATATAATTTCTAAAAGTTTAAAGGATAAAACTTTAATAAACTAGTTTTTTATATCAAAATGAAAATATTAAAATCCTTTTATTATAAATATTATTTTACTTATACTTAATTAATTATTATCTTTTATTAAAGATATTATTTTATTAATAATAATAAGATTGAAGGATAAAATCGTAACAAATCTGAAAAACTCTAGCAAAACAAATCTAAGCTAAAGAACCTTAGGATTATCTTATCATAAAACACTTAGAGAAAGATACGAGAGAAGAATCAAGCTAGGGACAATATTGAGATAAGACTTAAAATATGTGAAGAGTATTAATGAAAGAGAAAAGATACAAAGATGATAAAGACAGATTTAGCCTTAAAGATTAAAGTAACTCAAAGACGGTGAGATAGGAATTGTTGGTAGAGGCCGATAAGTGTAGCCGATGTTTGTTGACTTGGCCTTGGACCGAACACAGAATCGGGGACGCTCGTAAATTGTGTACTGCTTTTCTGTTAGCCCTAGAGGTCCTGTAGGTCAAAGTTCACCTACAGTGGATATCATTTGTGTACCTCAGGGTGTTGCTCCTATAGGCCGAAGTTCACCTACAGAGAGTTTTCATTCTTGTAAACCAAAGTTCACTTACAGAGGCGCCATTTCTGTAGGTCAAAGTTCACCTATAGAGGGTTACTATGTTGTATTTTGAAAAAGCCATATCCGGCTAAGAATGCTAGGTTATGTTGGGAGCGGGTAGAAACCGACACATGAGCTTGTGACCTGCACTAGAACTAGACATGCATCATACTTGTTTGCACATATTTCTCTATAACTTTTGTTTGTGATTGTGTGTGTGTGTGCTTTCTGAGTTGGTTGTTTATCTGTATCCTATGAGTGGATTGTCGTTGTTGGCTGATAATATACTAAAATGAACTGAAATGAATACCCCGACCCTACTAAGGACTCTCTAGTTCTTACCCCTCTTTTCACCCTATAGATGGAGACAGGAGAACATTTTCATGATCTACTAGAAGTTTTCACTTACAAGGACCCCGATCTCATCCGCATGTATATACTCTACAACTCGTTAGAGAGAAGGGCCAAAAGAAGGACCATATGGTTGCTATTGTTTTGACAACATCCTATGTAGCCACATCTGAAGACCTAGAGTGTCTTCTCCTCACTTTGGTAACCTTAGAGGGGACTAGGCTTATAGAGAGAATTAGGCTAGCCTGGGTACCAGTTTAGGAGCTTTTTGGGTAGGTCAGGACCTGTGATGTTATATGTATATATATGTATATAAATATTATCTAGCTATCCTAGAAATGTTTCTCATCTGGATCTGTACGAGGTTGATGACATATGACTGTAAAGTTGGTTTCCTGTATATGTTTATGAAATGTTTATGCATAATTCTCTATTAATGTAGGTTGACTCAAACGTTTACAAAAAATAAAAATAATAATAAACAAATACATAGAATTTAACAAAAAATCGATAATATGTTAATTATGATCAGGCTCATATTTATTAAATAATAGATAATAATTAGAAAGACAAGTTGGTAGCACTCGGGTTCCAGTATGATCATGACGTACTAGGAATTAGGTCGTTACACAATGGTAGCACAGGCATGCCTACATAGGGCTGGCAATGGGTAGGGTAGGGTAGGGTAGGGTTGAAAATCTCATTAAAACTCTATCTTACCCTACCCGCGAGTTGAGAATCTCTCAACCCTAACCCTACCTGCACCCTAAAGTTCTAAACCTTACCCTACCCTACCCCCACCCTACCCGCAGAAATACCAATTTTTTTCAAAATAAATATAAAATTCAATCATTCCAAATTTCATACATATTAATAAAATAAAAAATAAAAAAATAAATTCAAATTAAAATTAAAAACAATAAAATCTTAAAGAAATCCAACATAAAATTACAAACATAAATATTGTTATATTAATAAAATAAAAAAATTAAGTTTAAATTAAAAATAAAAACAATAAAGTCCTAAACAAATCCAATATAAAATTACAAATAGCATAATTATCAAGTTTTTAATAAAATTAAAATAACATAAACAAAGATAAATATCTTCAAACATTTCTTCTAATTCCAAGTTCTAGCAACATTATTCTTCTGTCAGTTCAGAAAATGCATCATCATCTTCCTTTGCAGTTTGATAATCAGGTTTTTCACCTAAAAATCAAATACAACAATTTTATTATATATAATTTTAACAAAATTATAATTTCTAAACAAATTAAAAAATTAAAAACATAAATAACCTCTTTTATAATATGCTGCCCACAACCAATTTTGATTGCACATAAGAGCTTCTACCGTATCTTCATGAAGACTACCACGATGAGTAGCAATTATATGGGCACTTGTGCTAAAAGAAGACTCAGAAGCAACAGTAGACACATGAATAGCAAATATGTCTCTTGAAATTTTTTGAAGAGTCAGAAACCTAACTCTATTTATCTTCCACCAAGCTAATATATCAAAATCAGGAGTTAGAGGATGAACATCTTCCTCTACATAGTGATCGAATTCCGTCTTCACAAATGAACTTTTTCCTTCTTCTTTTGTCTAATATACAATTGATAACCAACATCATCATCTTCATCTACATTAACCCTAAGCTCTTGTGTAGATTCCATTGACATATTGCTTAAATTAGATGTATTCTTTTGATATTCATGAAGTAACTCATAACATGCCTGTTTGATTCTCTCAACTTTTCTTGTGCATTCATTAGGATCTTCACATACCCTAGAAAGCTTATATTCAAACCCATCAAGCTTATACCTAGGATCTAGAATTGCAGCAATACCCATAATGCCATGAATTTCTTCCCAATACTTATCGAACTTTCTCTTCATCATACATGCCATGCTACTAATAACTGGGTTAGGAGAAATAGCCCATTTTTCCAATCCAACATGTATATCACATACTTTATTAAAGTAAATGTTGGCAGTTGGAACTTGAGTTCCAGAAAATAACTGAGTCACATCATAAAAAAATTTTAATTTACCACAATTTTCTTTTGCAAGTTCCTATTCCTCATTACTTGGCACACTTTTATAATTGGAGTCTTTTTGTTTTAGTCGAGCAAAGACATCTCTGTACAACCATGCAGTTTTTAATATCACATAAGTGGAATTACATCTAGTCTTACAATCAAGACATAATTTTTTTGTAAAGGAAACACCTGACTTACTACACCAACTCACAAAAGTTTCATATCTTTTACTAGTTGAAGTCCAATACACCACACTGTTACAAATTTTTTCCACACTTTCTTTAATTAAATTGAAACCATCCTTCACAATTAGGTTTAAAATATGAGCATAGAAATGCATATGCAATAACTTACCCCCTAGCAACAAATAATTTGAGTCTAGACATTCCAACAACACATCAATCATAGCATCATTTGTAGAACAATTATCCAATATAATAGTTGATAATTTTCTATCTAAGTTCCACTCTAACAAAACTTTTATTAATGCATTAGAGAGAACTTCACTTGAATGAGGAGCAGGAACATAAGTAAAGTTGAAAATTCTTAAAATTATATCAGATAAAAAAATATCACAAGTACATCAAGCATTAGAAAGCATATCTTATACTAGAAGCAAAGTTTAAGGTATTACCCCAATACTCGCATTTGCAAATTCTATGAACTATCAATGTAGTGTGCTGTAACAACCATGTATCCTTTTTCCTGGTTGGAAGTCCACATGTCAGTTGTAATATCTACTCGACTATCATTTGCATCCATCATCTTGTTTATGTTAATCTTCGCCACTTCGTATATTTCAAAGATATCCTTCTTGATTGTGTTTCAGCTTGGCATCTTAAATGTTGGTTGCATTGAAGCAAACACTTCCCTTGTTGCAACATGATCCACATATGACAAAAGATACTCATGCATACAAATGGACTTGGCAATCAATTTTTTTGTGTGAGATGTATCAAATATAAAAGCATATAAACTATTCTTTCCAGGTCTTTGAAGAGATTCAGCAATTGTTGATTGTCTTGAATTTGCTAATTTTATTCTCTTACAATAATGGAGCACATGTTTCTTCAAATTTGTAGTCCCATTCCTTGGATTGGCACCAATAACAGACTTACAATGATTGCACTTTGCCTTCCACTCTTTCCCTCTTTATATCTACTAAAGTATTGCCAATAAACACTTTTCAATAAAGATTTGTTGCTATTTTCAACCGAGGCAGACTCATCCAGAACAAAATTAGCAGTTTCTTCAACATGAGTTTCTTCTTGCTGTTCTTGAGCCACTACATCCATGTTGGTATTATCCATTATTGCCTACAAAACAGTAAAATAAATAATGAACATTAAAAATTCAAGCATGCTGAAAAATCATTAAGATTCAGAACAAGCACAAAACCTGCAAAATATTAAAAAAATCAATTTAATATGAATCTATTCAAACGAAAAAAAAAGATCAACGAAGGAGTCGGTTACATTCATCATAGTTAATTTAAAAAATGGGAAAATATCAATCATGGCCTCATGGGCACAGAATTAAAGGAGGAACCAACTAGCCAAAAAAATACCAACAGAAACAGAAAAAGCATGAACCCTAGAACTAGAACTATAATCTTTTCAATACAGAGAAGGAGAAAAATCCCTAATAAATAAATAAATTATAAAAAAAACCCCAAAATATTGCAAGTCAAAGATCACTTTGAGAAAATTTTCAGTCAAGACCAAAAGTGTGATAAAAAGGACAAAATAGTAGAAAAACAAAGTCACAGATTCAAATGCAAAGTAAAGCCCCAGTCCCCAATTTTCATGTCCAACCAACTAAACGAATTAACATGATGAGCACGAAATTTATAAGAACTAAACATTACTATAAGAACAAATAAGCATGCTGAAAAATACCAAGAAGTGCATGGAGCAGCGGCGTAGAGAGGAGAGAAGGGCACAAAGCAGCGGCATTGCGAGAAGAGCACGGAGGAGGAAGAAGGATCCAAGGAGAGTTGGGGCTTGTGGTGAGGCTTATGGCTTTGGGAAGAAATGGCGCTCCCACTTAGTCTTAGTGTTTCTGATTTCTGAATGATGAATAATATATGATTTTTAGTTTTGTTTAATTTTTATTTTATGTTAACTTCGTAAATATACAAATACTATATATTACCAAAGTAACTAGCTAGCTTAGTGGTTGCTTACTTGATACACATGAAGGAGGTTGAGGGTTCAACTCTTACCTTCTTCACTATGTATATAATTTTTATAAAACATATTATATATATGGGGTGCGGGTAGGGTAGGCTAGGGTACACCCTAAACCCGTACCCTACCCTACCCGCAGCAGGTCGGGTAGCCTACCCTACCCGCAGCAGGTCGAGTAGCCTACCCTACCCGAACGGGTTGGACCGGATTAGGTACCCGCGGTAGGGTATGTATTGCCAGCCCTATGCCTTCATGGAAGCCCAATAAGCTGCCACAACCTGTATGAACAAGTCCTTCTGCCCAAGTCCGCACTCACCATCACAAGTAACCTTTGAACCTCTTACACATTCCCATCTTCATCATCTGATGGCCAATCGACTTTGTTGCACAGGCATTATCCTACCATGATATCCGACAAGTGCCTTCTTGTTTCTTGCCAGAATCCTTATTACATAACCTCTCACTTCCTCCAACATGGTAATGATTGGCTTTTATCGCATCTTTTTAATTTTACCACTGAAGGTCTCGCAGTTGTTATTTGAATAGAAGTCCACTTTAAGGTACTCATTGAAGTAAGACCTTGACCATGGCTGAGATAGAATTTTGTTGAGATACTCCCATACATGCTGGTTTAGTCTCTTGACCCTCCCCATTGCACCTTCAAATTTCTGTGGTGTAGTAGCCTTTACATATGTCCACATTCCTCAAAATTCTGCTTTTTAAGTTCAGGTATGGTAGTCAAGGATAATGGATTTGGGTTAGCATCTGATTGGACCTTATTTGTAACATGGGCCTCCTCTGCACTTTAGGCCTCAATTTGTGCCCCTCTCAGTTGAAGAACTCTTCTAGGACCTTTTGTCTTCTTTAGAGTTGGAGTTCTTCTAGCACAAGTTTTCACCCTCACCCTTGATGGAGTAACATCAACTTTATTAGCTACTCTTACACCACCTTTGTCATTTACATCTATAACATCTACTTGGCTAATGGAGTGCTTTGTGTATAATTCAATCCTATGCCTATTCTCTATAGTAGCTTCATACATGTTAACAATATCCATGTCAAATCTTAGAAGCCTAAAACCACCATCCATTTTCATTCCAAGCTGTCGCTAATAGAAATCAGAGATAACAATAGGTCACTGATGCCATTCAGGGTATGCACGTTAACTCTCTTTACCTTAGTAGTTTCACCTTGTAAATAACACAACTTGCCATCTGATCCCCTTTCAAGTCTACCTCTATAGTGTATCACTAACGTAATATGCATGGTGGTGGCCATTTCTGTGAATAACAAAAAAACATAATCATATTTTCTAATATTACCCAGCACCCAAATGTTCTCAAAATTAAGATTACATAAATAAACTATCAAAAAATGAATACACCATCAAAAAATATAATCAACTTATAACATTATCATACACCCAAATATTTTCAAAACTAAGAATACATGAATAAACTATCAAAAAACATAATCGACTTATAATATTACCTAATTCCCAAATATTCTCAAAATTAAGAGTACATGAATAAACCATTAAAAAGTGAATAAAACATAAAAAAAACATAATCAACTTATAACAAGACCTAACACCTAAATGTTCTCAAAATGAAGAGTACATAAATAAACCATTAAAATAAATGAATAAACTATCAAAAACATACTTAGCTTATAACATTACCTAACATCCAAATATTTTTAAAATTAAGAATACATGAATAAACAATCAAAAGTGAATAAATCATCAAAAAACATAATTAGCTTATAACATTACCCAACACCCAAATATTTTTAAAATTAAGAATACATGAATAAACCATTAAAAAATGAATAAACCATAAAAAATACCTACTATTTCCCTACATTTTCTAAACTGAAACACAACCCTACAGTGACAAGCTCTATGCAATCAGTAAAAGGTCGTAACTTCAGATAACAATTTTATAGTGTACGATTTTAGTGAAAGAAAAAATTGATAACTAAAATGAGAAATTATGCACCAGAACTATAGAAAGATGGCTTACCTCTCACTGTGGGAGTGATAACTGTCTTCCAATCATCGCGACACACCTAACGTGACGGAAGGATAACCACCGGACCATAATTATGGGTTTTGGAATGGCCACCTTCAATCTTCTGATCAGTTTTATTGGATCCCAATAGGTGGTTCATGTCTCTCTCTATTAGGGCATGCAGATATATGGTGAGAAAGAAGATGGAATGACGCGAAGTGAACTCTAAATTCTTTCTCTCCCTTTCTTATATCTACCTAAAACGTTTTGAAAAAATTAAAAAGTAAAAAATAAAAAGTCAGGTAACACCACACCACATCCGGCAGTTAGTAGCGGTTATGGAGTCGAAAAGCAGCGGTTTTTAACCGCTGCAGAATGGGTAGCAGCGGTTGTCAACCCATTGGAAGATAGCGTGTGGCTAAACCTTTAGCAGTGGTTAATGATAACTGTTGGAATAACTACTGCTAGATGATATTTTGCCACGATATATTTCTGCGGCAGTTCTAACCGCTACTAAAACGTAAGCAACCCTACTTATAGATGACAGTGGTTGTTAACTGCTGCAAAATACCATCTGTCAAAAAGCTGTGTTTCTAATATAGCAACGGATTTGTAACTGTTGCCAAATGTCATATTATAGTTTTTTTTACATCTGAATTTTTAATAATATAATCAATTCTTTAATTCCTTATATGTTCTTCCACTATGTAAGTTGCTTTAATTTATTAAAACAACTAACAACCAATCAAACTAAAATACACAAAATAGAACAAAAATATATACGCAAAAGCAATCATTATAATAGTAATTTGTCTTCAGTGCATCAATGTTTGTAAACTAGAAATAAATAACTCAAAAGTTATTAGGACAGTGAACAATTAAAAAGTGTTCAGATTCAGGTGTATCTATTTCTATTGACTTGATTCCATGATTTATCATTCAGATCATTAGTACGAGAATATAATCTTGCATGGGATAAGGTCGGTGCACTTCCTAAAGAATCCAGATCTGCAGCTACATTAAGTGGCAAATTATCTCCTTGTTGCTGGATTAAGTATTTTAACAAATTTCCCATTGTCTGTCTCTTTGCCTTCTTCTTTGCTGCCTCTGCCTTAAGTTTTGTAATCTCCTTCTAATACTCTTCAATCTACACACCGAAGTCTGACTATTGTAGAATATTACAAAAATACTAAGTGGGACATGGTCCAAAACCTAGTCCACGTACTCGTCCTGGATGCTCCTTTCCAAGTACTTGTGCAAGAAAATCATCTGTGAAAGCTCCTTGTTGGATGCATCTTGGCCCTCAATATGTGTAATTGCTTCTTGTAGAAATTTGAGATTCGGATCTACACTAATTTTACATCCATTGTTATAAATTCAAAAAGAAAGGTGAAAAATTAAAGAACATGACTTACCCCACCAACACGCGCATTTTCATTTATATACGAGCCATCCTTTTTTTTATGAGTCATGGTCCATGTCTCTCCTCTACCAATAGGCCTTGCCTGGCGTTGCTCCTATAACATTCATGTAGTCACAATCATATAACAAACAATACTATATTACCAAAAATAAGGCAAAAATCTGAAACTGAATTTAAATTGATTACTTCTTCATTTCTTTTTTTGGCCATTGTTTTAGAACCTCCAATATGTGTATAACGTTGCTTTGAACGATTTATAGCATTTTTTCTATACTTCTCCTATAAACAAAACAACAAACATTAATATAAATGGGATAAATTAATACAATGTTAACTATCTATGAAGTAGCCATGTGCGATTTCAGGAAACAGAAGAAAGCATAAGGTAAATATATTTTGGGTAGAAGTTTTCCACTATCACAATAAATTCAGCATATTTAGCAGTAATTCAGAGGGTTTAAAATTGAATAGAATGAAATACCAACTCAATAATATTTGTTACCTTTGTGTCGTCCTTCAACCGATATTCAAGAAAATATTTCCAGTGATTTGTATCTATTCCTGATGGTTTATGGTTGGCATTTTTCTCAAAATCTTTCTACTATCATAAAACTTATGAAACAAAAGATTTCTTGTGTTCTTCCAGTTTCTTCCTATCTTTTGTATGATTTCCCGCTTTATTCTTCCTCCTCGATTGTCCTCAGAGTGAAAGACTTGCTATAAATATCTCACATCATAAGATAACATAAGATGCATGATAAAGATCTTCTATCATATCGTGTGACCCAAATCACAAAATCATCAACCAATCACTTTGGCTCAAAATTTTTTTATTTTCTTTTCACATTTAAGCAAATGTTAATTCAATCTTTTACTTGCATTGTGCATGGAGATTGGGGACAACTACGAATAATTCCACAAAATAAAAACAAAAAATAAGTCATAACTCATAAGCAATTAAGCATGTGACTAAATGATGGGGTGAAAAAGGAATCTATCATCAACTAATAAAAGGCAATAATGTATACTTCTATAAAGAGACGTGTACAAATTGTGTGTACAATTTAGACGGAATGCTATCTCAGAATTTCTGTATTTAGTGATTTGATAATGTGGTGAATTAGTTTGAATCCTTTATTTTAGTTTTGAGTTGAGTAATTTAAGGTCATGATATTTTCTATTTATATTTGAATTAATATTAGTTAATCTTTTTTACATTAAAAATGTTATTAGCACTTTAGTAGTTTCCTTTTGAGTTTAAATTAAAGAAAATAAATACACAGGAGACAGACATTACTCTTATAATTGTTCTCTTGACAACAACAATACTTACATACTACAAATAAAGTAATAATATAAATTATTTGTATACTTGCTTCTGTGTATAGTACAAAAGATGTTTTCTCTTGGGCCCTGACTACCAACTAAAAAACCTAAACAGTTGAGATTTACTTTTCTTAATTTCTAAGTTTTTTTCTTCATTAAAAATAATTTCAAAGTGAAGACGGGTCTAATATTCCATCAGGTAGAAAGAAAATGAGAATTCAATTTTTAATTTGAACTACGGTTCTGGAAAGTATGTAGAATAAGAGGTGGATTCTAAAGAATAAATATATACCCATATTGGTCAATTGTTAATATAAAATTTTATTAATTGTTAATATAATTAATGTTGTAAATATTTTAATTTATAAAATTTGGAACTGTTAATTACCTTCATCAAGTTTTATAATTAGATTATATAGAGACATTTTAAATTCAGTAGGGTAACGGATTCCACTTGTACAAATGTGTACCATATTTATTTTCTTTTGACATTTTGATTTAACAAAAAGTCATAAATAATAGCTAGTCACTCTCTACTTATTTACGATAGAAGCGGTTTTAAAAATCTCATGAGGTTTATAAGTTTTATTATTATTATTATTATTATTATTATTATTATTATTATTATTATTAGTAGTAGTAGTAGTAGTAGTTACATTGCTATACACGAAGGACTAGTTGCTTTGAAACTAAGCTATATAATAACGTGATGCAATTTACACTAAACAAAAGAGTCCGTATATATATATATATATATATTTCTCTAAGAATTTGTATGGTCGATATCATGTGTGTGCGTCTTAATTTTCCCCTTGTACTATTGATTTAAGAGAAACAAAAAAAATATTTTACAGTTGAAATACGGTTGAACAACCTAAAAAAAATTCAAGCAGTGGTAAAGCCTTACATTATAAAAAAAATTTAAAAATTAACTTAACCTGATCAATCACTTGCTCCTTAATAGCCTTGTTCATTATCTTCTAACTAGTTTCACAAATTGGTAACTGTTGAAAATCAGCCTCTAAACTCCCGAAGAACCCGCTTAATAGTCCCGCTGTCTGACCAACTGGTTGCAACTCTCTGTTATGTTCAAGTACGATCTTCCTTCCAGGAGGAAGTGCTAATGCCTCTTTAACAGTCAGATCCATACAAGAAGTCACGCCGTTTTCTAATGGAGAAAAAAAGCTTAAAAACATTAAAGTTACCCAGAGAATTAGAATTCAAGGAAAAGATTAATTATAGTTTCTAAGATACAAGCAAAAAATAATACCGATGACATCAACTTCCCAAAAATCGATGTCCTTTTTTTTTTGTTGTTGTTGGCATTGCCTTGATGTTCAGCTTCATGCGCGGCAAAAAAGTCATCAACATGGTCATCGAACGACTCAACCTTATTCGCCTCCGGGTCATAGTCTTCATCGTCTAAATAGGCATCTGCAACTTTATCGCATAACCGATGCTTTGTACGTGTTGCAGGAGCTCGAGTGTCACCCATGTCATTTGACGGAGCTAGCCATTTTTCATTGCACGGTGGTCGAAACGGTCAGCATTAACACGAGATTGTCGAACACCATTGTCGAAATGCGGAAGTGGAAGTGCCCTGACACGTCGTTGTGCACTTGAACTATTAGCTCCCGTATCCGTCGTTCCATCCTTGTGTTAAAAACAAAGTAGTTAGTACATCAACCAATTTTTTTCAGTATTCGCACAAATGATATTGACTAAAAGTCTATCCTAAAAGGCAAATCAGTATTTCAAATAATTGTTGCATTACTTAACTCACCAAAGTAGCTTGGGTTTGACTATAAGGGGCAGCAACAATTCCGGCTACACTACTAACGGTGTACCGAGATTTCCTAGATATTTGATTAATCCTTGAAACAACGTAAGGTCATTAGACAATTAGCAAGATAATGACAATGTAAAAATCAGTAGTACACAAACCTCAAACCTTCACCAACAAAATTCTATAAAAAAATAATTTTTAAAAAATTACAGAGTATAAGTTAAGTTTTTTTTTAAACAAGGAACGTATGCTTGGGTACCATTATTTGATTGAAGATCTTTTTCTATAATATTTAGCATTTATCTTAAGATTTTTTCAAGTAACAAAATACACATAATTGAAAATCTAGTTTTCTAATATCCTAAATTAAAATCCGATTTTCAATCTGGTTTTTTGAAATCCAAATTTAAAATCCAGTTTTTTTTTAAATACAATTTTAAAAAAGATTTTTTAACCTTTAAAAACCAGATTTTTTTATCCAAAAATCTAATTTTTAAACCAGTTTTTAGAAATTGAATTTCCAAACTAGATTTTTTAACCAAATATCCAGTTTTAAAACCATTTTTTAGAAATTCACTTTAGAAATATTTTTCTAGTATATTTTTTCTATCTAATAAGAAAGGATATGATAAATACTAAGTAATGGACAACATTTTTAATCTTTATTTTGAATTTAGTTGTTACCAATTAATGTTCATGCTAGAAACATGAGTTAGTGTGTTCAATAAAGGATAAAATCAAGAATTTAAAATCTCGAAATCAATTATATTTCATTCAATTTGTCCTAATAAGCATAATGTATCATGTCACTTTCTACTTGGCCAAATGGAAAAAACAATGTACTCACACTTGAAATAGTCAAAACTCATAAGAGTGATAATTTTCAGTTCTTTATCATTAGCGAGCAACCAAACTGACTTGAAATGCACTGTTATCAAAATGCATAAATATCACAACCAAGAAACAAACCAAGAATCAAGAATAAAATTAGACAAAAGATCAACAATAAAATACAATCTAGATCCAAGAATCACAACCAAAATCATAATAGTAAAAAACAGTTAAAAAATGCAACAAAACAGATAAAAAAACATAATGCAATAATAGAAAACAGTCCAACCATCAACCTTACCCAGGATCAGAAAAATCAGAACCAAGAACAAAAATAAAAGAATAATCAGTCCAACCATAAACCATAACCACAATAAGATTTTCTCATGTCCAAGAACCACTTCCCATTAAACTCCAGTAAAAATTGTGGATACAGATTTTTATTGGAACAAATTTCTCTAAAAAAATAAAGGAAAACTCAAAATAGGAAAAATTTTAAGAAGATGAGAAACATTGGCAAACGACGAACCAAAAGTCCAGAATAGACAGAAGCAAATGGTGACCCACTGACCCAGAAGCAAAAAGAAGATCCAGTTGCCTGCACTTGTGACACTAAGTCGGCGACGGCAAAACCAAGGGTCAACAATTTAGAAAATCTACACCCGATTTCCCAACAAGTCAACTGATACAGGGTCAATAGTGTTTCTATAAAGGTCCGAAACAATCATTATTAAAAAGAATAAAAATTCACAATGGCAACAACCCCAGCTAAACAAGATTTATTAACCCCATTCACAGCAAACTTCAAAAGTTACACAAAAACTCAAACCTTCACCAACAAAATTCAGTTGGAAAAATAATTATTCCAAAAATTCATAGGATAAGTTAATTTATTTTTTTTAAATGCAACGTATGCTTGCGTACCATTATTTGATTAAAGATTTGTTTTCAAAGATATTTATTTATCCTAAGATTTTTTAAATTAACGAAATACACATAGTTGAAAATATAGTTTTTTTAATATCCTAAATTAAAATCCGATTTTCAATCTGGTTTTTTGAAATCCAAATTTAAAATTCAATTTTTTTATAAAATGTAATTTTAAAATCAGATTTTTTTAACCCTTGAAAACTATATTTTTTTCTAAAAATCCCATTTAAAACCATTTTTAGAAATTGAATTTCTAAATCAGATTTTTTTAACCAAATATCCAGTTTTAAAATCAATTTTAGAAATTCACTTTAGAAACTTTTTTCTGGTACATTCTTTCTATCTAATAAGAAAGGATATGATAATACTAAGTAATGGACAACATTTTTAATCTTCATTTTAAATTTGGTTGTGACCAATTCATGTTCATGCTAGAAACATGAGTTAGTGTGTTCAATAAAGGTTAAAATCAAGAATTTAAAATCTCGAAATCAATTACATTTCATTCCATTTGTCCTAATAAGCATAATGTATCATGTCACTTTCTACTTAGCCAAATGGAAAAAATAATGTACTAACACTTGAAATAGTCAAAACTCATAAGAGTGATAATTTTTAGTTCTTTGTCATTAGCGAGCAACCAAATTGACTTGAAATGCACTGTTATCAAAATGCATATTGAACACTTGAAATGCAGTTTTTTGTTCACTATTCACATTCATTCAGGTAACACATTGTTAGTGTTTAACGCTAATTTATTTCTGCATATTGAATACTACTCTGTATTCTTAATTTGTGCAAATTAAAAATCACATTAAGAAAATTTTTTCAACTGATTTTTTTAATTCTGATGACCATTTTGATTTTAGTCTGATATATTTATTTTATTCTTTACTTCATTCAAATTTCTTACTATTTTAAACAAAATTTTGGAACAATACCAAAATTAAAAAATAAAATTTCCCTCCGTTAAATTTTAATCCAAATATTTATACAAAAATATTATTATTTTTTAATTATTTTTTGATTAACTATTTTGTTTCAATTTTATATGTATTTCAAACTTATCGTTTGATATCTTTCAACTACATAAACAAGGTGAGTAATGATTTATTGGTAAATTTTTAACACCTTTTCATGTCATCAATCCTTTTATTTTATCATTATAGTATATTTTCAATTTTTGTTATTTCTTTCCTCACAAATATTTAATATTACTTATTATTTATTATTATCTAATAGTCAATTTTTTTTAAAAATTTTCATATTATATGTTTTTAACAATTGAAAGTTTTGGCAAATAAAAAACTTGAAAAAATACATTAAGATCAGATAATTCTAGATTGTGTTTACTTATGTCCAACATTTTAAATAGAATATACTTAGTTCTAAGTTACTAAAATCATTACTGAATAAATTAAAATTAGTTGTTTTGCAAAATTGCCAATGTTACATATGAACATATCTTTTTTACTAAAAATAAAAAATTAATGATCGGACTATTATATTACAAAATACACTTCTTTTTAAAGTTATGTACTAATATTATTATTCTCAGAATTATTTTACATCTACAAATGTATATAGCACTAATTTTATTATAAATTTTATCTTTTAAAAGTACAAACTAATTTTACATTAAATTTTATATTCTATTAACTATAATTTAAAAAAGAGGAATATCACCGCATCCAAAAAAAAAACTATTGATTTTGATCAATAGACCATTAAAGTTCCAAACTATAGAGTACTTACTATGGATACTATAGACTATGGATACCACAGAAAGATATGTTTTAAGATCTCATATTTTTAATCTTCTTTTTTTCTTTATTTCAATTTCTGATACATATTTTTTATAAAAATTTTTATATTTTTAATTATATTATATATTATATAATATATATACAATAGAAAAAATGAGTGGTAATTTGTTTTATAACTTGTTGATATTTGGTCAACCCTATTGCTTTGGTTTTCGATAATAAATGTGACATACTGAATCAATATTAATGTATTTATTTTTTATTAAAAATATCAATTCTATATATATGTTATATTAATTCTTAATTAAATAATTTATTTTCTTTTTGATGTGTATTTATTGAGTTCCTCTATTTAGTATTAATTAGTATTCATTCCACAGAGTATATGAAATAATATATTACATCAGTATCTATTAATCCAATTTCTATCCTCACTAATAGGTAACACAACTTATTAGTTATTTATATCTAATAGTCAATTATGTCTTTATTTTCATTTTACATGTTTGAAATAAAAAAACTTATTTAACTAATTGGAAACATTAACATAAATAATTAGGGTGAGATCATCTTGAGTTGAGTTCAATTATGTCTAAATTAATGAAATATTGTATAATTATAGTTTACTTACTAAAATCAATATTAAATTAATTAATACCAGGTTTTTTGAAAATTGCCGTGTTAGAAATTTGGTCTCTTAATTTAACATAATAAAAAATTAACTATCGGATAATTTTATTAAATAATTATCTATTTTTTATATAACCAAAGTATTTTTGTTATTTTCGTAATTATGTTATAACTACAATTATGTAAAGTACTAAACTTGATAATAATTTTACTAATTTTACAGTTGCACACTACTTTACTAAACATTTTACTTTTTAGTAAGTGTTTTGTTTATAATTTATTTATGATTAATAATTTTTACACCTCAATACAAATATTTTTTTAATCTAAAACTAATTTTTACATGCATACGAATGTTTCGTTCACTATATTGATCCATTTAACCTTGTCTTTTTTTGGTTTATCTTAAGGAGTGACTTTTGAATTCTTAGAAATCACATTCAAGGTATGCATCGAAAGATTAAAGTTGTGCTATGTTTGAATTTGTGTTTATTGAGTTCTTGTATTGTATTTGTTAATGACTATCTGAATTAAACCTAATGAATAATATATTGATTATTGAAAACGAAAAATATCTTCACAAACCAATATGTATGATAATATTAACTTAGCTAACACATAAGACAAATATTTATTCCCTTCTAATGAGTATAAAATAACAGTGGATTATAATCATAATATAAACAAGTCCTTATCCATTATTGCTTAAAATACTCAAAGTATAAATAAATGTCACAAAAAAACGTGGTAAATAACACAACATATATTTTAACTCCTAGTAAAACACAATAAATTATACCACTCGAATAAAATATTCTAAGCTATTTAGCTTTATTTTAGTGTTTAACAAGTTGTAAAATCATATTTTTATCTTAATATATATACACATTAAATTTATAGGAGAAACAAAATAATATAAAACAGTAAATGATGATGAATAATAAATCCAAACAGATGTAAAATATAAAAAAATCTTTGAAGACATCAGTGTTAACATTTTTTAATATGTTTCATTCTTCTCATTTGTATGTAAATTGTAATTAGTTTGAAATTTCTTCATCGTATAATAGATATGGATAAAACCTGGATTCTAAAGCCACGAAATAGTGTAGAATATAGGCGAGAACTTAACAAGTTCCTAGACTTTGTATTTGCGAATGCATCGTCCGATGGCATGATAAAGTGTCTATATCCTCAATGTGGGTTTCAATATATGCAAACAAGAGAGGATGCATACGACCATCGGTTGATAAGGCCCTTTCCCCCTGGATATACTATGTGGTTGCATCATGGTGAAAAACCAGATGAAGATAGCTCAAGTTCCACACTAGTGGTTGAAAAACCTACATCTGAAGTGAATCCATATGTACAAATGGTGCACAAGGCATTTAACTTCACAATGCCTCATGGAAGCGAGGAGACCACAATGGGTGAACATGTAGAAGACGATGATCTGGAGTTGCCATACTTGTACGATGGTCCAAGTCACGAGGCCCAGGATTTTATCGACCTTCTTGCGGATGGAGAGGAGGAGTTATATCTGAGTTGCTCAAAATACTCAAAGTTGTCTTTCTTGGTGAAGCTTTATCATATTAAATGTCTGTGCAGTGTGAGTGACAAGGCTATGTCAATGATTCTGGACTTACTGCAGGATGCATTTGAGGAAGCAAAACTCCTGTCCACATTATATGAAGCCAAAAAGACTATCAGAAAGTTAGGGATTGAATACAAAAAAGAGTTGCATGACCGAATGATTGCATGCTATATCAGGGTGATGATGAGGACTTGACCAATTGCAAGCGATGTGGGACTTCACGATGGAAGCAAAAGATGCAAAAGGGTTCCTTTGTTAAACTCAAAATACCTGTCAGAAAAAATGGAAAGCCTCTACCAGCAAAGACTCTCTGTTACTTTCCTCTAATACCACGACTGCAACGGTTATTCATGTGTAGCAAACATCATCTGACATGTTATGGCATAAAGAGGCTGGTAATAACGATGAGTTCTTGAGGCATCCGAGGGACGCTAAAGCATGGAAAAGTTTTGATGTAAGTATCCATATTTTTCTAACGATCCGCGCAGTGTTCGTTTAAGCTTAGCTAGTGACGGATTTAATCCATTTGGAAATATGAGTACAAAGTATTCTATTTGGCCTATGATTCTTATTCCGTACAATCTTCCTCCACAGCTTTGCATGAAACAGACTTTTTTTATTCTATCTATGATTATTCCTGGTCCCAAAATGCCTGGTAATGACATAGATGTTTATTTGGAGCCCTTGGTTGATGAGTTGAAGCAACTGTGGGATGGCATTGAAACTTATGATGCTAACAAGGGAAACACTTTCAATATGCACGTGGCATTAATGTGGACTATCAGCGACTTCTCGGGGTTGGAAAATTTATCTGGGTGGAATACGCACAGTGAATTAGCATGTCCTATGTGTAACGTAGACGCTAAGGTTCAGTGACTGACATTCAGTCAAAAATGGTGTTACATGGGCCATCGCTGCTTTTTGAATCAGGGCCATAAGTATAGACTAGACCGGAATAGATTTGACGGACAAGTCAAAAGCAGAGATCCACCGAAGAAATTATTTGGAACAGATGTCTTGAGGCAACAGTCTAACGTATTGGTTTCATTTGTGAAACAGTCAACTGTGACAACAAAAAAAAGACGAAATGGTCAAGATGCAGATCAAGATGACTCGCCCTAGAAAAAGAGGAGTGTGTTCTTTGACCTTCCGTATTGGGAGGATCAAATGTTACGTCATAACCTTGATGTGATGCATATAGAGAAAAATGTTTGTGACAATGTGGTCTTCACTATCCTAAACGATAGCGCCAAATCAAAGGACAATCTTAAAGCTCGCAAAGATTTACAAAACATGGACATAAGGCCTGAATTGTGGCCGGGAGAAGGTGGTAAATATCCTTCACTAATATTCACAATGTCAAATCCACAGAAGGATATATTCTTGAAGACTCTATAGAATGTGGTCTTTCCCGATGGTTACTCTAATAAAACAGCTTGTTGTGTTGACTTGCGACAACACAAGTTGTCTGGGTTGAAAAGTCACGACTGCCATATTATAATAGAACAATTACTTTTGATTTTGGTGAAGAATGCATTACCGATTCCGGTGTCGACTGTGATTGAAAATTTGTCATCATTTTTTCGAGAACTCTGTGGGAAAGCTGTTAACCTTATGCAGCTTGGTGACCTTCAGAATCATGTTGTACAAATTTTGTGTCAGATGGAAATGATTTTCACCCCATCCTTCTTCACTGTCATGGTTCACCTTACAATGCATCTCGTTGAGGAAATAAAACTTGGTGGCCCGGTATATTATCGGTGGATGTATCCAATAAAAAGGTTAGCTCGCTAATAAACTCCTTTAATACATTCAATTTATTTACTTACGTATATACTAAGCGTTATGTCCTATTTTTATAAAAGGTATCTAGGTCGATTGAAGCAATACGTGCGTAATAAGGCATAAGCAGAAGGCTTAATTATGGAGGGCTATTTATCTGAGAAAATTTTGACTTTCTGCTCTAGATATTTGGATAATATTGAGACTAGAATCAACCGACCATGGCGAGTTGATGATCAACTTGTTGATGCCACACAATATTTAGGGGAAACTATGTTCCCAGAAATTGGAAAGGCTTCAGGAGCTGTTTCACATTTTGGACTTACTCCAATGGAAAAACATCAGGCACATCGTCATGTGCTAGCCAATTGCAAGGCCGTCGTTCTGTTTGTTGAGTAAGTATGCACATGTATTTTCTAAACACGAGCATAACTCTTTTCACCCATTGAGTAGTAGGACTAATTTTCTTTTGTGTCATAAAGTAAGTTTAGGGCAAAAATAAAACAAAGATTACAGACTCAAAGAAGGTTGCAATCTAAGATAGACAGTGTTGTGCATGCAAAATTTTCCAGCTGGTTCAAGCATGAGGTTCCTATAGATTTAACTTGACCAATGTCTTTTTTTTTTTAACAATTTGAACTTTATGAACCTCTATTTTTATATAAATGATGGATGTTATGGTGCCAGCTTCTAATGGATAGTACGCTTCATTCGAAAGAAATGAAGTTGCTAGCATGCGGTCTCATGCTTTAGGCAAGACGTTTTGGGGCATACAACGTCAATGAGTACAAGTTTAGAACTATCACAATGGAAGACGGGCTAAAAACCTAAAATAGTGGAGTTTATGTCTCATCTAATACAAGAAGTTATGCAAGCATGCATGACAATAGAGTGATTTTTGGTAGTGTTCCATATTATAGAAAAATTGTGGACATAATCGAATTGAATTACAGCTGTCATTTCACAATTATTTTGTTCAAATGTATTTGGGCTGATACAACCACGAGAAGAGGCATTAAACAAGACCATCTAGGCCTTAGAAACATTAATTTTACTCGTCTGATACACATCGGTGATCGAGAAGACGATGAACCGTACATATTAGCATCAGAAGCTCATCTCGTATACTATGAGCATGATAAAGTAGATAAAGACTGGAGTGTAGTGGTTCATGTAAAACCACAAGAAATGTATGACATGGGAGGAGAGAATGAAGAAGTTGAAGTTGCTTTTTCTCCACAGTCAGGGTTGAACATGTTAGCGGCAGGTGACATCGGTGATTTACAGTTGACAAGAGATGATGATGCAGAAGATCCAACAGATAATATTTTTGAGAATTTTGATGATGTGGCATAGTGAAAATATGGAAAACATGAACGTTATTTATAGAGGATCTATGTGTGATTAATAAGTTTAGTAGATCATTATGATGTACATAGTTTGCTGGTTACATTACTATCTGTATTTTCGTATTTCAATTAAGTCTTTACTGAATAGTTGATTTTCATGAATAAAAATAGTTTTTTCGTTTCTTCCAACATTTGTTGCTAGCAAAAGTTAGTTTACAATTAAGTATTGATGTCAATTTTATTGTTGTTCTTAATTTCCAGTGAAAAAATCATGATATTGAGTAAATCATTATCAATTTCAATATTGTTATGACTGACCAATATAGTAAACATAAACTGGCGGTGTAACAGGAGAAATGAAAATGGAGGACTTCTCATCATGCTGTGCAAGCACAACATTTGCTAACGAAATATCTATAGCCTCTCCATTTTCATCATTAGAACATGCAATTACTGTTGCTAGAGACATATGGTTCTGTAAATTGAATGCTAGGTGTTGGTTGGAGGCTATATCAGGACGATTTTGTTCTAACGAATTCTTGGAAACGACGAACGAAGTTACTATACAGGCTTGTTCGTTAGGCATAATCTTAAACTTGTGTTAAACTATATTTGAAAAACATAAATTTTAAGTTGATATATGTTAACAAATTTGCTGCAATAATAGTTGTTAATTTAATATTCAAATTTGTAGGAACTTGATGAATGGGGATCAATATACGAGGAGAAATTTGGGTATGTTTTTGTGACATGTACATCTGGTAGGATCTTTGAAGACATACTTGCTGAATTAAAGGTTAAAAATAACTATCTAGCATAGAAAGTGCATCATAGAAAAATGTTCATGCTTTACAAAAAAGACCACGAACTCTACATTTTATTGTGGTGCAGACGTGCTATAGAAACAGGCATGTTGTTGAGTTGGATATTGCTTCAAAAGAGGAAATGAAGTATATAGAACTGCACATTATAGAGCTTCTTTCCAAGAAATCTGTCTGAACTACCGACAAAGGAGATGATAGTTGTTTATTTTTTTGTTTAGTTTTAAGGTTCCCTAACCATATTAACACACTTTTTTTTTCTAATTACTAGCTAATGACCTGGGAATTATCACTTTCTTTTGAGTAGACTTAGATTCTTGTATGCATGTTGATATTTTCAGTGTCAGTTGAATATTCAGGCGAAATAGTTAATGACACTCTAGATGAGGCAGAGACTGATTCCAAAGACAATTTAGATGATATCTCCTCCGGTGGAATGGACATCTCCAGGCAGTTTGAGCTCAATAAGGTTCCAGAAGAAGAAAATGAAACCTTATACACCCAATAAAGAGAACATGATGTACATTCTGCAAAAAGGAGCTTCAATCTGAACAAAAAGACATGGTTTGGAGATGACTTATAAGATCTATTATCACGTGAAAGCTGTAGATTTGTGACGGAGTATTTCTAGCCAGGTCAACACGATGTTGAAGAGAAAATTTGACTAGTTACTTGGTTGCATAATTGTCAGAACCGAACCGGTGATCGAACCGGTTAGGTTACTAGGTCATTGGGTCACTGGTTCAACCGTTGGGTCACTGGTTGAACTAGTTGACTCGGTACTATGTAAATAAAAAATAAAAATAGTAAAAAAATTAAAATTAAAATTTAAAAAATATATTTTTACTAATATTTTAAGAATATTAAGCTATTCTAAAATAATATGGACTAGAAACAATAAGTATTTTGTTATTTTTACTCTATCATAAATATTTTTATTTTATTTTTATATTAAAATAACTATTATTTTCAAATATCAATAATTTATTAATTAGTTTATATCTATTACGCTATTATATACTACAAGTATTTATTGAAAAATAATATTAATAGATATTATATAATTATAAGAAATGACTTTATAGTTATTGTTAAATAAAAATATAATTAATTTTAGAATAAGTGAATTTATAACTAAATTTAAAATAAATTAGATAGAAGTAAATTATTTGATAAAAGATATGTATATATATTATAATTTGCATGCATATTAACAAAAATCATCACAGTCTGGTGGCTGTGAGTAGCTTTACTTTTCTAGAGGGGAGGCCCCATCTCTAACATTTTGGTAAAATTTAAATCCTAATCGGTTCAGTCGGACCGATCTTTATCGAATTTGATCGGTTCTCACCGAATTTGACCGGTTTTCACCGTTTTTTACTTCATGCGGTCCAAACATCAGACCGGACTGGTCGAGGGTCTGGTTCACCAATTTTCTGATTGAACCGGCCGGTTTGGTCTGGTTTTAATAACACTGTTTGGTTGTGTACTTTGAGAATTATGATCTTTATGATCTATTGAATGTTGTTTTGACTTTAAAAATTCAGACGTTGACTTGATTTTCTCTTTAATGTTTATGCTTCATTGCAAATTTAACAGGTGCTGATAGTACACGAGGAAACATAATTCGTAAATTTGTGCACATTATTAATCACTATATGTTTTTTTAATTCATTAATTTTTTTTACTTAACACAAATCCAAAAATATATGTAATGCATTAAATTACAGTGTTTGAAACATATTTTTCAAAAAAAAAAATAGTGTGAACTTAAATAGATTTTACAAGGCAATGTTTAAACAAAAAAAATTGGGTTAAAAATATATTGCAGCGGTTGGGAGAAAACCGATGCTAAAAGATTATCTGATATTGAGCGTCGCATTAACCACTGGCCACTGCCAAATTGACATTTTGCAGCGGTTAAAGCAAAACTGCGGAAAAATGAGAAGCTTTTGGTAGCCACACCCTAATCCGTCGCAACAACCGCTATCAGATTCCATTTAGCGGCAGTTTCTGTCCGCCGCTATCTGTCGATTTTCTTGTAGTGTATAAACACTTAACGTGCCACGTTGGCCTTTAAGTTAATGGAGTAAACGTTTAGATACTTTTAACAGATGGACCCAGTTTTTCATAAGTACAAAATTATTTTTCGTCTTGTATGGATACTTTTATCAACGTTCATAAAGTTTATCGGTACAAATGGTTATTTTTCTTTAAAAATTTTAGTGCTTATGAATACAAATAGAGACTTATTGCAAATATTGTAACACCCTAACTACCAAAGCTCACGCTTCCGGCTGCGCGACTCTGATAGCTTGGACATTACGACGACACTTATACTATTTAATACTAAAATATGAGCCTGTTTAAAACTTTAAACCGCAAAACCGCTCCCAAAAATACTTTCGTTCGATAACGTACATTCACAGAATACCATACAACTTACAAAAGCTCATAAAGAGTACATCCATATATACACACACACACACACACACACACATATATATATATATATATATATATATATATATAATATTACAAGTATTAACCAATACAATTCCTATCCCTCTTACAGAATATCTCAAGATAAAGGCGAGGGTACAATAAATAATAATTAAAACAATACGAAGCGTCTCAACAACAACTAATTAAACTCTTTGGAACTTCTGTGCCCATATCCTGAAAGGGGAAAAATGTAGGGGAGGTGAGAACATCGTCCTTGAAAGGGTTCTTAGTAGAGGGTTTTTAGGAATTACTGTAATAGGATACATGAAGATAACCGCACCAGTGATTAATAACCGTCTCATGCCTCTTTTCAAAAACAACGGTTTACAATAAAAGTAAAGTCGGAAATCTTTTCTGAAAGAGGAACCATTCAATTCTCAAAGACTCAAAAGCCTTTCAAAACGGTTTATTTATGCTGAAACAAAATAGCCTTTCATATTTTATTCCAAACCAGAAACACAAAACCGAAATCAACCATCGGTTCATCTCATTCCAACCACGGCCCTAGGCCCAAACAATCCAACCATCAACCAATCACCACAGTCCAACAGAGTCCCAGTAGCAAACACAATTAGGAAGATGCAAGCACAAACAAACAGTTATTGCAAGTAGAACAATTAGAAATTAATCACATAGGCAAACCAAGTATAATATGCACACCCAAATAATGTCACATAGATGCGTATGATGCATGCCTGTCCCTAGTGGCTGATGATATCATCTGTCGGTTATATAGCCAACCCGACACGTCCTGGTAGCTAACCATGGACAGAAACACCCATCGCGGAGCAAGTAGGTTTGAGCTACAACCCCATTGCTACTACCCGCTCAACCCAGAGCCAGTGGAATAACCACTACTGCGGCTACTACCCAGGCGGGTGTTTAAAGGCTCAACCTGGAGCGAGTGGAATCACCACTACTACCGCTACTACCCAGGCGTCACAATATCTGACCTGGAGCAAGTGGGACGAACCACAACCCTTGCTACTACCCAGGTATCTCAAGCATATATTCATTCAGTCCCAGCCATGGATCAACATCCATCTTAGCCATCCGGCTTAAATTCATAATTCATAGTCAGCCACACGGCCCATAACTCATTCGACAATCAGCCATAAATCAATATCATACACAGCCATTCTGGTTCACAGTTCAATCCAGAACCAGCCAATATTTATAATCATACACAGCCATTCCGGCCCATAACAAAACAGCACTTCCACCATTCAACATCATCAAATTCATAAAACCGGCATTTAAGCCACAAATCACTTTTCTCAAGCCATTTCACTTTGAAATCAAATTTCAACTCTTTTCAGCCTTGGCTTAAAAGATCTCATTTCTCAAATCATCTCAGGCTCATAAGCCAAATTTACTCAAAGTGAGTTCCCTATTTAAAACAAAGCCACTCTCGACATTCTCTTTCCAAAACTTCCAAAACCATGACAAGTTAAGGATTTATTTCAAAGTATTCAAAACCACCCGTCCCACAATGGGATTTTATAATAAAAGCTTCTCGGCAGAGTTCCAAGTCTTTAGGGAAGGTCTACCTATATCAATTCCTTAAAATTCATTGAAACTCTTAAAATCATGGATTCCCGGTTCAAGTAAATAAAACTGAATTTATTATGAAACCGACCATACAAAATCACAAGTTCTAACCCGGTCCAAAAATCAACTCATTTGAAAAGGAACCGGTTCATTTGAATCAAACCACTTTCAGGTTTCTTTTTGGAACCCATTTTTCTAACTCTTCCAAAATGCCTCAAACTTAATTACTCAATCAAAAGTCTAGATTCCTTTGAAATCACTAAAAGCTCCTTTTTATTTTGAAATCAATATTAGAGCATCATTCTTTCCTTCAATGATTCAAACGGTAAAAATAGTTCATTTCTAAATAAGTCAAACTCAAGGCATAAAGCTCACTAAATAAATTAAGCTTGAAAATATAAATATTCTTTTAACAAATCAAATAATACAACTTCTCAAATCCAATCCATTTTAAATAACTTTTCAAACAAGACTAGGATTTTGTAGAAATTTCGGCAGCACCTCCCCTAAAACTTGGACTTTTGCCACCCAGTTTGGGTCCCAACTAAACTGTTTCTCATTCCTTTTCAACAGCTCAAAACCAGAAATCAATTCAAAGCAAGCTAAATCCAACAGTCGCCTCAGTGGCATATCTCAAGAAAACCATTTCAAAATCAACTCAATATCAACCGATTTAACTCATTTCCAAAGCTTTAAAGAAACGGTTCAGTAACAAATCATTTGTCCAAGATCAAGTCAATTAAAGTAAACCGGGCTGAATTCAAAAGTGCATTCGACTTTTCACATCATCAAAGAATTGACTCAAATCAAATCAATCATCAATGGATTAAACTCAGATTTCAAATCTTTAAAGAATCACTTCAAAATATTACATTTCACAAAGCCACACAACAATTCAACCAAACCAACGTCCATAATCACTCGAGTCAATCAAATAACACATAAGGCAGATACAATCACCAAATACACAATATCTCACAACAGTATCCATATGTAATAATTCCAATACTTAAAACATAGTTTTTGGAAAGCGCCCCTACCTCAAAATGCAAATTCCATAACCCAAACGCGTCACAGAGTCCTTTCCGCCTCAACCCGAATTGACGGCAACCAACAACTCGGCTCCACTTGTTTTTTCAACAGTCTCAGCAACTCTAATCGTAACATACAACAACCGAAACTCAATCTTATAGCGATTAATGCCACAAACCTTAGCGTGAGATTTCAGAACAGTAATGAAAGGGCTTTCAAATCGAAACGCTTACCGAACCGAAGAAGGAACGGCTGAACTGAAACAGCGGCGGTCTTCGAACCGGTTCGGCGACAGCTACCTCAAGCAGCAGCGGTGACCTGAACCATATGCAGTGACAATGAGGTTCCCAGAAACTCAACAGAAAGGAGAACCAACTTAAAGTCCTTACCGATAGAATTTTCCAGCGACGGCAAAAGCAGCCAGAAGCTCCGACGGTGCTCCGGAAGTCACAGAACCACTCCCGGCAGTCAGAATCACAGAGACGCAGCTCCCTTTTTCCGGCAGCGACACCTGTGGCGGTCGAAACCCCTTTCTGACGGCGGTAGTTCCGACGGAGGCGGCGCCGAATGGACACGGTGGTTGCTCTCCCAGCCCAGCCTCCATCCCTTCTCACTTATCGAGCGCGCTCTCTGTCCTTCGTGGTGCTCAATCGGCGGCAGTGGAATGCGAGGAGGTCAACGGCGGCAAGGCTAGGCACGGTGATGACGCAGCTGACGGTGACGGGAGGCACGAACTTCGGCGGCTTCTTCGGTGGGTTAGCAGTGACTGAGGTGCGGCGCGACTCTCTCCTCTCCGTGGTACAGCGGCGGATAATGGAGGCAGCAGACCGGTGACTGGGTGGCACGAACAGCTCGCCTCCTCCCTGGCGCCGCACCACCTCTGGCTCTTTCAAACCCAACGTCGTTCTCCCCTGCTCCTTCGAGCTCGACGACAAGGGATCCACGGCGGCGCAGCGGGTCGCGCTCCTCGCGTCTCTGGCCCGCGTCCCCTTCCTTCATTGTCGCGCAGTCTCTCCTTCTCCTCGGTGCCAGCAACGGCAACAGCACTCTTGCCGGTACCGCACAGTCCCATGTCTCCGGTTCCCCCTCCTCGGTGCAACACAGCGCGCGGCGGTAGTGACGGCCGCCAGCGCCGCCCTTCCTCATTCTCCCTTCCGGATCTTTCTTTCTTTCACAAATCTGTGTGTTGCGTTCTGCTGGGAAGAAAAGAGGGCTGCTGCGTTCTGTTGGGGCAAAGGAAGGGTTGGGGTGTGGCGGCTGAGAGTTAGGAATTAGGGTTTCGTTTTCAAAAATTAGGGTTAGGGATATTTTTGTAATTTCAAATAAAATTGTGGATAATATAGTAATTGAAGCCCACATTAAATCCAACACTAATTGCATATAGAAAATACTATTTGCTCACCAATTTTACAAATTATTTTCCATAAAATGCCCAAATCAAAATAATTAGAAATAATATAATTAAACCCTTTATTTTTCAAAGTAACAGTATTAATATTTAAAATATTAATTATTTAATCCAAAATCATATAAAAATCCTTATTATTTCACAACCACCAACTTTGTGGTTTAAATATAGAAAATAATTCAATAATTATAAAATTGGATAATAATCATAACTTATCTCAAATTCAATAAATCAAAACTTGCCTTAATTATCTTTAATAAAATAATTTCTGAAATTAAGGCTATAAATAATTATATGATTTGAGACTTGATCATAAAAAGACTTTTCAAAGGTTTTGGGTCTTACATTCTACCCACCTTACAAAAATTTTCGTCCTCGAAAATTGATACAAAACGAAAGAAATTTCATAGCAGTTCACCCTTGAACACATTTTAAGGAAGAAGCAAAAATATCTCAAAATATAACACATATACATGGTTTTTTTTTTCAAATACTTGGATGGTCGTATGCATAACGATACAAAGGTAGGAGTGTGATTGCCAAGCAAACGTTGCAAGATAGGCTCAATGCAAAAGATGACATGATTCAAACATGTGATTGTAAGGCAAGGCATCGAAGGCTATAAAACATGATGGGGTTAAAACGACGTGTTCAACATCCTCACACTAATCTCATATCAACCTCAAAGTTTTAACTTTTCAACTCCATCAAGCACTTTAAAATCCCCATACTCGATCACAAGCCTGACAACCACAAACCCGTTCGCAAGGAACAAAACACCCACAACTTATAACGTCGCACACCTACCGCTTCACCCTCCATACACACATATCACGTCTTAAAGAGCTAACGCATCGCGTTACTACGTCTACAAGTCGCACGTGATATCAAAACAATTCTCGAGTCTACTCAGAAGGATACCAGATTCAGAAAGGAAAGACATATGTCAAGAGTAATACTCATAGATTTGGGAGAATGTATCCAATCCAAGTAAACAAAGACACTCAACCAATGAAGTTTGCTAGAAATAAATCGATTGACATCTTCAAAGATAACCCTTGTATCAAAGAAATCCAACAGGACCAATAAGAAGAAAATTCAGCGTATTATTTTGAAACAAACTCAAGCTGAGTCGAGAAAGCATGAAGTTTACAGAAGAGAATATTTCAAACCCAAGACAAAGCTCACAGATCTCAAGAGCATCATTAAAAATACTTCTGAATACACTGTTCATGAAAGAGTCGAAAACTTGCGAAAAAACCACTTTGCAGTCTAGAAGAAAAGTTGAGCAACAAACATTCTTCAAGAGAGTAGCAAAAGCATAAACGTGGCTTTACTTCAATACAATTTCATGTTGAAGCAGATTATGTAAAGTTTTAAAAACAAAATGCACACAAGTTTGGCTAAAAGCTAAAATATTTCCTCAAATATCTTAGAAAGATAATTAGGTGTACAGCCTAACCAAACGCAGTTCATAAAAACTCGGAAGTAATCAAATGCTTGTTCAAAAATCTCCAAAGTCCATATTCAAACAAGCGTGTATAAAAATCTTAGCAAGGTCGAAAGAGAAAATTAAACTCTATTTGGAAAAGAAAATCCAAGGTAAAAGTTTGCTCACAAATTGGTAAAGGAAATAAGTGGTGCGTTACAAACGAACCGGTTTCCACTAAACAAGGAAGCTTTTCAAAACTTAATTTAAAATAGCGCATGCTAACTTTAAAACAATTTCGTCAAAAATTGAACAATGATTTCAATTATAACCAAGCAACTGAAAAATAATTTCGATTTGGAACTTCTTCAAAGAGAGTTCAATCTGCTTTATAAAATTCAAAACAAGACTCCAAAAGTATACTTGAAATCACCATCTCACAACGATATTCAAGAAGATTAGGATGTACTTGAAAAGGAGTCAAGCCATACAAGAAAAGATCTTAAATCAAAGTAGTTTAAACAAGATCCACTAGTCATGAGACATCCAACAAGCCTCCAATTGATCCAAAAGAAAGTCATAGGAAAAGACAACTCAATCATTAGTAATTTCTCAAGGATAAATCTTTGACTAAAAACTCTTGTAGAGATAATGAAAGATTAAACGATACACTAATTTGAAACGAATCAAACTGACTCATATAAGAATGAGATTCACCAGAGAAGAAAAATCAAGATCAATGGAAATGTTCACAAAATGTGAAAGATTAGTTAAAAACAAAGTCAAGTATGACATTCATAGAGATGGAAGGTTTAATAGAGAATTTAGTCCGTTCATAGGAAGAAAGCTATGAGTCCAACAGTTTCAAAAGAACAACAATGGCACAAACCATGTAGTATGCTAAATCAAACTCAAATCAAAATGAATTAAGTAAAGTTTATCAAATGAAACTCAACCGGGATAAAAGCGAGAAATCCTTTTCTTTCTGAAATTCTGAAAAATACCCAAATACATAATCAAATGAAGATGTGCACTGGAGCTATAGTAGAATTACTAGAAAGTCAATTTACTTTTAAAGTAAGTGCAGTTCCGTAAACCAGTAAAAGTACAGGCGATGTATTAAATAAGTAGTTGTTAAACTGTGTAAAAAATCTTCAAAGTTTCAGATATAGATAAGTATACATCCATTCAACAGCAATTTTCATAAAAATCTCAAAATTGGCTGTGATCACTATCAAATAAGAGAAAAACAGAATATTGATTCAAGAATGGACTCGGAATCCGGAATTAAAAGGCACAGCGCATTAAGACAAGTTCAAAGCTATATCAAAGATTACGTGAATCAAGAAGAACTCAAACAGGGAAAGATAGATGCAACAAGGATTCCAAACAAGCATATGCAATTAAGATCAAACAAGAATGCATATGAATAGAGGAATAGAGTTAAGAAAATCAAACTACTTTTCAACAGGATTAGCAAAAAAGAACTTCAAATTAGGACATGAAAGAACAGGTCGACTCGAACAGAATTCAAGACACACAACTGAATAGCCTCGAAAAATAGTTTCTAACGTTCCCAAAACCCACGATTCGCTTTACTCAAAACTCGTATATCATCTATGATAACCCATTAGTGCTCTCATATACATAATTCACTAGTATTAAGCCAGCCAAACTTAATATCAAGAATTATGCAATGCAAGACTAACATCGTTAATCAATAGACCGTCATGTGCATAAAGCTCTAATCCTCGTCATTCGACAAGACTTAGTACATGACAAACGCTCAGAGTATGCAATTGAAGCATAGTCGGTCCATTCCTCAGGCTCTACAGGAAGGACTGCTCTGATACCATAATGTAACACCCTAACTACCAAAGCTCACGCTTCCGGCTGTGCGACTCTGATAGCTTGGACATTACGACGACACTTATACTATTTAATACTAAAATATGAGCCTGTTTAAAACTTTAAACCGCAAAACCGCTCCCAAAAATACTTTCGTTCGATAACGTACATTCACAGAATACCATACAACTTACAAAAGCTCATAAAGAGTACATCCATATATATACACACACATATATATATATATATATATATATATATATATATATATATATTACAAGTATTAACCAATACAATTCCTATCCCTCTTACAGAATATCTCAAGATAAAGGCGAGGGTACAATAAATAATAATTAAAACAATACGAAGCGTCTCAACCACAACTAATTAAACTCTTCGTAACTTCTGCGCCCATATCCTGAAAGGGGAAAAATGTAGGGGAGGTGAGAACATCATCCTCGAAAGGGTTCTCGGTAGAGGGTTTTTAGGAATTACTGTAATAGGATACATGAAGATAACCGCACCAGTGATTAATAACCGTCTCATGCCTCTTTTCAAAAACAACGGTTTACAATAAAAGTAAAGTCGGAAATCTTTTCTGAAAGAGGAACCATTCAATTCTCAAAGACTCAAAAGCCTTTCAAAACGGTTTATTTATGCTGAAACAAAATAGCCTTTCATATTTTATTCCAAACCAGAAATACAAAACCGAAATCAACCATCGGTTCATCTCATTCCAACCACGGCCCTAGGCCCAAACAATCCAACCATCAACCAATCACCACAGTCCAACAGAGTCCCAGTAGCAAACACAATTAGGAAGATGCAAGCACAAACAAACAGTTATTGCAAGTAGAACAATTAGAAATTAATCACATAGGCAAACCAAGTATAATATGCACACCCAAATAATGTCACATAGATGCGTATGATGCATGCCTATCCCTAGTGGCTGATGATATCATCTGTCGGTTATATAGCCAACCCGACACGTCCTGGTAGCTAACCATGGACAGAAACACCCATCGCGGAGCAAGTAGGTTTGAGCTACAACCCCATTGCTACTACCCGCTCAACCCAGAGCCAGTGGAATAACCACTACTGCGGCTACTACCCAGGCAGGTGTTTAAAGGCTCAACCTGGAGCGAGTGGAATCACCACTACTACCGCTACTACCCAGGCGTCACAATATCTGACTTGGAGCAAGTGGGGCGAACTACAACCCTTGCTACTACCCAGGTATCTCAAGCATATATTCATTCAGTCCCAGCCATGGATCAACATCCATCTCAGCCATCCGGCTTAAATTCATAATTCATAGTCAGCCATACGGCCCATAACTCATTCGGCAATCAGCCATAAATCAATATCATACACAGCCATTCTGGTTCACAGTTCAATCCAGAACCAGCCAATATTCATAATCATACACAGCCATTCCGGCCCATAACAAAACAGCACTTCCACCATTCAACATCATCAAATTCATAAAACCGGCATTTAAGCCACAAATCACTTTTCTCAAGCCATTTCACTTTGAAATCAAATTTCAACTCTTTTCAGCCTTGGCTTAAAAGATCTCATTTCTCAAATCATCTCAGGCTCATAAGCCAAATTTACTCAAAGTGAGTTCCCTGTTTAAAACAAAGCCACTCTCGGCATTCTCTTTCCAAAACTTCCAAAACCATGACAAGTTAAGGATTTATTTCAAAGTATTCAAAACCACCCGTCCCACAATGGGATTTTATAATAAAAGCTTCTCGGCAGAGTTCCAAGTCTTTAGGGAAGGTCTACCTATATCAATTCCTTAAAATTCATTGAAACTCTTAAAATCATGGATTCCCGGTTCAAGTAAATAAAACTGAATTTATTATGAAACCGACCATACAAAATCACAAGTTCTAACCCGGTCCAAAAATCAACTCATTTGAAAAGGAACCGGTTCATTTGAATCAAACCACTTTTAGGTTTCTTTTTGGAACCCATTTTTCTAACTCTTCCAAAATGCCTCAAACTTAATTACTCAATCAAAAGTCTAGATTCCTTTGAAATCACTAAAAGCTCCTTTTTATTTTGAAATCAATATTAGAGCATCATTCTTTCCTTCAATGATTCAAACGGTAAAAATAGTTCATTTCTAAAAGTCAAACTCAAGGCATAAAGCTCACTAAATAAATTAAGCTTGAAAATATAAATATTCTTTTAACAAATCAAATAATACAACTTCTCAAATCCAATCCATTTTAAATAACTTTTCAAACAAGACTAGGATTTTGTAGAAATTTCGGCAGCACCTCCCCTAAAACTTGGACTTTTGCCACCCAGTTCGGGTCCCAACTAAACTATTTCTCATTCCTTTTCAACAGCTCAAAACCAGAAATCAATTCAAAGCAAGCTAAATCCAACAGTCGCCTCAGTGGCATATCTCAAGAAAACCATTTCAAAATCAACTCAATATCAACCGATTTAACTCATTTTCAAAGCTTTAAAGAAACGGTTCAGTAACAAATCATTTGTCCAAGATCAAGTCAATTAAAGTAAACCAGGCTGAATTCAAAAGTGCATTCGACTTTTCACATCATCAAAGAATTGACTCAAATCAAATCAATCATCAACGGATTAAACTCAGATTTCAAATCTTTAAAGAATCACTTCAAAACATTACATTTCACAAAGCCACACAACAATTCAACCAAACCAACGTCCATAATCACTCGAGTCAATCAAATAACACATAAGGCAGATACAATCACCAAATACACAATATCTCACAACAGTATCCATATGTAATAATTCCAATACTTAAAACATAGTTTTTGGAAAGCGCCCCTACCTCAAAACGCAAATTCCATAACCTAAACGCGTCACAGAGTCCTTTCCGCCTCAACCCAAATTGACGGCAACCAACAACTCGGCTCCACTTGTTTTTTCAACAGTCTCAGCAACTCTAATCGTAACATACAACAACCGAAACTCAATCTTATAGCGATTAATGCCACAAACCTTAGCGTGAGATTTCAGAACAGTAATGAAAGGGCTTTCAAATCGAAACGCTTACCGAACCGAAGAAGGAACAGCTGAACTGAAACAGCGGCGGTGTTCGAACCGGTTCGGCGACAGCTACCTCAAGCAGCAGCGGTGACCTGAACCATATGCAGTGACAATGAGGTTCCCAGAAACTCAACAGAAAGGAGAACCAACTTAAAGTCCTTACCGATAGAATTTTTCAGCGACGGCAAAAGCAGCCAAAAGCTCCGACGGTGCTCCCAGAAGTCACAGAACCACTTCCGGCAGTCAGAATCACAGAGACGCAGCTCCCTTTTTCTGGCAGGGACACCTGCGGTGGTTGAAACCCCTTTTTGACGGCGGCAGTTCCGACGGAGGCGGCGCCGGCTGGACACGGTGGTTGGACTCCCAGCCCAGCCTCCATCCCTTCTCACTTATCGAGCGCGCTCTCTGTCCTCCGTGGTGCTCAATCGGCGGTAGTGGAATGCGAGGAGGTCAACGACGGCGAGGCTAGGTGGTGCACGAAATTGTGATCTCTGGTAATGGCTCCAAAGGCTTGGTGCGCTAATCTCAATTCATAAATTGTCACAACTTCGATACAACTAACCAGTAAGTGCACTGGGTCGTCCAAGTAATAAACCTTACGTGAGTAAGGGTCGATCCCACGGAGATTGTTGGTATGAAGCAAGCTATGGTCATCTTGTAAACCTCAGTCAGGTGAATATAAAATAGTTATGGAGTTTTCGAAATTAATTAATAAAAGAAGGATAGAAATACTTATGTAAATCGTTGGTGAGAATTTCAGATAAGCGCATAGAGATGCTTTCGTTCCTCTGAACCTCTGCTTTCCTGCTGTCTTCATCCAATCAGTCTTACTCCTTTCTATGGCTGGCTTTATGTAAGGATGTCACCGGTGCCAATGGCTACTTTCAATCCTCTCGGGAAAATGGTCCAAATGCTCTGTCACAGCACAGCTAATCGTCTGGAGGCATCACCCTTGTCGATGGTTGCATCCTATTCCTCTCTGTGAAAATGATCCGATGCGCTGTCACTGCACGGCTAATCATCTTGGAGGTTCTCGATCATACTGGAATAGAATTTACTATCCTTTTGCGTCTGTCACTACGCCCAGCACTCGCGAGTTTTGAGTTCGTCACAGTCATTCAATCCCAGAGTCCTACTCGGAATACCACGGACAAGGTTTAGACTTTCTGGACTCTCATGAATGCCGCCATCAATCTAGCTTATACCACGAAGATTCTGATTAAGAGATCTAAGAGATACTCATTCAATCTAATGTAGAACGGAAGTGGTTGTCAGGCACGCGTTCATAGGGAATGATGATGATTGTCACGTTCATCACATTCAGGTTGAAGTGCGAATGAATATCTTAGAAGCGAAATAAGATGAATTGAATGGAAAACAGTAGTACTTTGCATTAATCTTTGAGGAACAGCAGAGCTCTACACCTTAATCTATGGAGTGCAGAAACTCTACCGTTGAAAATACATAAGTGATAAGGGAGTTCATTGGTCTCGGCCCCAGAGGGGAACCGAAGTAACCAAGACTACTATGATCTGAAGATAAAACTCAGGATCTCGAATACAATAGTAAAAGGTCCTATTTATACTAAACTAGTTACTAGGGTTTACAGAAATAAGTAATTGATGCATAAATCCACTTCTGGGGCCCACTTGGTGTGTGCTTGGGCTGAGCTTGAAGTCTACACATGGAGAGGTCATTCTTGGAGTTGAACGCCAGCTTTTGTGCCATTTTGGGCGTTGAACTCCACTTTGCAACTTGTTTCTGGCGCTGGACGCCAGAATTGGGCAGAGAGCTGGTGTTGAACGCCAGTTTGCGTCGTCTAAACTTGAGCAAAGTATGAACTATTATATATTTCTGGAAAGCCCTGGATGTCTACTTTCCAACGCAATTGGAAGCGCGCCATTTTGAGTTCTGTAGCTCCAGAAAATATATTTTGAGTGCAGGGAGGTCAGAATCCAACAGCATCAGCAGTCCTTCTTCAACCTCTGAATCCGATTTTTGCTCAAGTCCCTCAATTTCAGCCTGAAAATACCTGAAATCACAGAAAAACACACAAACTCATAGTAAAGTCTAGAAATGTGAATTTAACATAAAAACTAATGAAAACATCCCTAAAAGTAACTAGATTCTACTAAAAACATACTAAAAACAATGCCAAAAAGCGTATAAATTATCCGCTCATCACTAGGCGCGGTGATGACGCAGCTGACGGTGACGGGAGGCACGAACGTCGGCGGCTTCTTCGGTGGGTTAGCAGTGACTGAGGTGCGGCGCGACTCTCTCCTCTCCGTGGTACAGCGGCGGAAAATGGAGGCAGCAGACCGGCGACTGGGTGGCGCGAACAGCTCGCCTCCTCCCTGGCGCCGCACTACCTCTGGCTCTTTCAAACCCAACGTCGTTCTCCCCTGCTCCTTCGAGCTCGACGACAAGGGATCCACGGTGGCGCAGCGGGTCGCGCTCCTCGCGTCTCTGGCCCGCGTCCCCTTCCTTCATTATCGGGCAGTCTCTCCTTCTCCTCGGTGCCAGCAACGGCAACAGCACTCTTGCCGGCACTGCACAGTCCCACGTCTCCGGTTCCCCCTCCTCAGTGCAACACAGCGGCGCGGCAGTAGTGACGGCCGCCAGCGCCGCCCTTCCTCCTTCTCCCTTCCGAATCTTTCTTTCTTTCACAAATCTGTGTGTTGCGTTCTGCTGGGAAGAAAAGAGGGCTGCTGCGTTCTGTTGGGGGCAAAGAAGGGTTGGGGTGTGGCGGCTGAGAGTTAGGAATTAGGGTTTCGTTTTCAAAAATTAGGGTTAGGGATATTTTTGTAATTTCAAATAAAATTGTGGATAATATAGTAATTGAAGCCCACATTAAATCCAACACTAATTGCATATAGAAAATACTATTTGCTCACCAATTTTACAAATTATTTTCCATAAAATGCCCAAATCAAAATAATTAGAAATAATATAATTAAACCCTTTATTTTCCAAAGTAACAGTATTAATATTTAAAATATTAATTATTTAATCCAAAATCATATAAAAATCCTTATTATTTCACAACCACCAACTTTGTGGTTTAAATATAGAAAATAATTCAATAATTATAAAATTGGATAATAATCATAACTTATCTCAAATTCAATAAATCAAAACTTGCCTTAATTATCTTTAATAAAATAATTTCTAAAATTAAGGCTATAAATAATTATATGATTTGAGACTTGATCATAAAAAAACTTTTCAAAGGTTCTGGGTCTTACAAATATAATTTTAAATTATCGTTATCGCATTTAAAATAAAAGTGCATGATTCTAAAAATAATTAGCGTCTATGAATACTAGGTATATGATTTTGTGTTTTTTTTTTTGACCTGTTTTAAATATAACACTAAAATGCAATTGTATTAACTGTTTCAAGTAATAAAAATGATGAGAAAAATATTATTTTGACCAAAAATTATCAAATACTAAATTTTTTTTCAATGATTATTTGGATTGATAAATTTAATTATA
Source organism: Arachis ipaensis (assembly GCF_059453495.1). Classification (NCBI taxonomy): domain Eukaryota; kingdom Viridiplantae; phylum Streptophyta; class Magnoliopsida; order Fabales; family Fabaceae; genus Arachis; species Arachis ipaensis. The sequence goes on from NC_142440.1 coordinate 123,966,641, forward strand.
TTGCTGATTTAATTGTATGCCAAAAAATACAATAAAAATATAAATAGTAACAAGAGCAATTGGCAGAAAAGCTTCTTGTATGTAATAAATCATAACTATTGAGACATTTAATCTCAACAGTCAACACATTATGGAATTGAATATGTTGGATTTATTAGTGCTATTCAAATGATTTGTTGTGAGTTTAAATTGGTAAATTTTTCTAATGTATAGTTTTTAGTCTCTTTCAAGATTAAAAAAAAAAAACTCTCTTAAATTTATGTATATAGATATACTAATATCTTAGCTATAATTTATGTGAGTAAAAAATTTTATGTTTTTATAAAACTTGCATAATAATTGTTTATCTCTAGTTTTCACTCAATTTTAGTGTTTATAACTAGTAGTTTCATTTACAATTTTTTTTCAAGTACATTATAAATTAACATATCATTTAAACGATGATCAAGCATCTAAAAATATTAAGATCGATTATAAACACATATAATTTATATTATCATTCAATAAAATTAATTCACAATATATTAATCCACGTAATGAACTACATCAATATTCTAGTCACCTAAAACTAAAAAAACTACATCAATATTCTAGCCTATAAATTTTAGTTCATAATAAAATTAGTCCAGTTTTAAAAAATAAATTGCAGTTAATTCCAAAAAAAGTAAAGAACTGTAGTGAAGTAAGATGGAGATTCAAGCCCAAAAAAAAAAAAAAAATAGATGGAGATTGGAGAGGACAATATGGAGAAAAAAGAAAAAAAGGGCCTTTATTATTTTAGAAATTAATTAGATTTGTATTTACTCTTTTCAATACTAAATTGTATTTCTAATTCAAATTAGATACGTCATTAGTTAATAACGAATATTTTTGTCTTTGAAAATTAAGAATAAAAGAAACTATAATTAATTAATTATCCTTTTGAATGTTCTTAGGTTATTGTTTTTTATTTTTAGTATAATTTTACATTTTTATAATAGTGAAATGTCCACGGTAAAATAAAATATATCACACATGGAATAATAAATTGAAGAAGTAAGGTAATGATGATGACCACATGATAGAATAATAAAATTAAAAAAAATTATTTGTGATTGTGAAAAGAAATTTAATTTTTTTTGTATTATATAGATGATTAATTATATTATCATACAAGTAAAATAATTATTTTTCAAATTAAATATTTAAAAAATAATGTAAATCTATAAATTTGATTAAATAATTGTATAAAACTTGTTATTATGCTAATATATCAAAATTAGATATAAAAATAAAACTAAAACTTATTTTAGTTATTGATGTAAAGCTGTATAAATTAAACAACAGAAGTAATTTTAAAAAAATTTATAAATATGTTTATTATTATTTTTGTTTCTATTATTTTTATTATTTTACAAATATTTCTTTAGCTTCATTTGGGAAGAATAAATATTATTTAATTGTCAACTAGTTTACTTAAAGTTTAGTTTGGACCCATCCTTAGTGATATTCAAACTCAACAATTCAAACTCCAAAAAAAAAAAAAAAATGGGTCTTTTGTGAAACTTAAATTTTTCATTTTTTTTTGCAAAAAAAATAAATAAATTATTGGTGATTCCCAATATTATTTTTTAAACATATTTTCATGTCAATGTTACATAATACTCTTCCCAAAAAATATTAGAGAATTGAGTCTATTTAAATACATGTATATAAATTATGTAAACCTTATTTAATTTTTCCCCTTTGAATTACAATAATAATTTTATGAATATTTTTTACTTTTGTAAATAATATTCTTTTTTTTATTAGAGCAAAAAAATTGATAAAGCTCTAATTCCTCAATAGTGTATTTGAATCTATTATAAGTTAAAACTAAATTCAATTTTTTTAATGGACTGATTCAACCTAACCATATAACAAGTATTTTTGTCATTTTATAATACTGTATTTTAGTCTTTCAAAATGTAATTTAAATTTTAACATTTGAACTGCATTAAACAATATTAATCCTAAAAAATATTTTGGTATTTTTAGAATTAATCCTAAGTAGGATATTTTAGTTTTAAAACTTTAAATTTAAATTTGTAATTTTTAACGTATTTAAATAACAATAATACTAAAAAAGGTATTTTTATCTTTTTAATTAATCTTTAAAGGGATATTTAAAATTAATCTTTAAATGGAGTAATTTTATCCTTTTAAATTTAAATATAAATTTTTAATCTTTAAACTATTTGATGTAATTTGGTATAAATAAGCATTGGTTGATAGTTTTGGTAGTTAGAAATAAATAAAAGTAAAATATCAAAATATTGTAAATATTGAAAGAAGATTAATTGAGTAAACATCTAACACAAATTCACAAGGCCACCAGGGTCCATGCTCTGCAGTTCTAATTTAATCATCAATATAGTTTGCAAGCTAACTTTGTCTCAACAAATAATAATTTTCAATTTGGCCTCCAAGACAACACACGAAAAACAGATTCATAAATCAAATTTGTGATTGATTCCATCATTTGAAGCTTTCGCAACAATGTGCTTTCGGGTCGCTCTGCATCCATGTTACCCAGTGTTCGCGATCAATCGTCACCGACAACGTTCTTCTCTGCTTCTCTAACCTCACAACTCCATCAACGCACCACGTCCTCCCATGCGCTTCTCAATATCGGCCCCTGTCACCAACTGCTCGCTTGCTGCTACACTGACATTTCGCCGAAAACTATCGTCGCGTTCACGGTCGGAACATTCTCAGCAAACCTTCCCAAAGCGACCACGTTCTTTATCACCAATAACTTGTATATTCAAATTCTTAATTACATTAGTTTAGTGATCTTAAACATCTACCATACATTTTTTTAGAGAATTTGCTGTAATTAGCCGGGTCAATGGCTTTGATCTTCTAATATATTCCTACCAGATGTCACATTTCGATTGGCTATTGCTCCTTAGCCACGGTTCTCCCATATCCACCATAGACGTCACCATCATAATAATAATAATAATAATAATAATAATAATAATAATAATAATAATAATAGAAACTTAGTCACCAAAAGAAAAATAATAATAGAAACTTGTAAGATTTTTTTATACATACAGACCATACATAATTTTAGAAGAAGTAATATGAATACAATAGAGAGAATTTAAATAAAGAATATAATTATAAGTTATACAAGGCTGTGAAGTAGATATATCACACACTTATCAGATAGCTCTTGAGGACTGGCCCACAAAAAGGCCACCTCAATTGGACCTTAAATAGGAATGACTCAAATAAAATAAAATCTTGTTTGCCAAGTCAAGTCTAATATAAGAAATATATCAATAGTGAAAGAAGACTACTAAAATCAGAATATATACATGAAGTGGAGTGAACTCACATGATGTGACTTTGTATATCGGTGAAGTCTGTTGTGATATGAAAAAGGAAGTAAATAACCATAGGTGAGAATCTAATGATTTTCAGCACGGATCTAAAATCGAATGACAAGTACATAATAAAACACGGCCCTAAGCATCCTTAGTCCCAACATCGATCTAATACCTAGGGTCAACTCTAAACCATAACTCCAATTCTCTTCTTACAAGTCTAATTCTTATCTTTTATCACAATTCTTTTGATTTTTCACCATCCAAATCTAGACCTTCAAAGCTTAATGCATCATTGAGTCACAACATCACTCCTTATCTCGAAACACATCCACAAAATAGACAAACACAAAAATTTCACATCAATGTGAAATAAGATTACTTGAAAAGGTCATATTCTTTCTCAACTGAACTCAATCGGATTCTTATACATAGTTCATCTAGAGAGTAATCTTTGAGATATAGAGGCATGACATGCACCATGTGGGTACAAGAGAAACGGTGGTATAATTATCTAACTTTACACAGCCCACCTGATGGTTCTGAGTGATGCATATTTTTAATTTTTTTATTATTTTTTTGAATAAAGTTAGTGATTTTTTCATTATAATTGAGATTTTTATGACTTACTTGATTTTATGTGGATTTGTTTTGAGTTTTGATATGTTTAGGAGATTGTTAACAAGCAGAGAAGCTACGGAAAAACTGCAATACCTTTGAAGAGAATTTGTAAATGCTATCAATCATGACCTCTTCATACTCAAGCGAGCATAACTTGAGCTATAGAAGTTCAATTGAGGCAGTCGCTAACATCCAGAGTTTCAAAACAATATGCATATGTGTATAGTGGACATTCAATTTGAGCCACGCACGACCAGCATCTTTCAGCTTGGAAAAAATAGCGCTCTTACATGCCTAAAACCAGCGTGCCACGCCCAATTTGAGCGGCACTCTGAGGTCTTGGAGTAAGTTCCACTAGAGGGATATTTGGCAATAGTGTGAAGAACTCCTTGGTGAAGTTCCTGATGGGCATGTTGGGACAACGAAGTTTAACATAAAATTGAAGTGGCTCAGAAGTTGACTCCAACAGATGCCGCTTGACTCTCCAGAGGATGCCGTCATACGGTATATACGTTGTTACATTCTATATTTGTTGGGTGGCATTCTACTACCGGACAAGGAAAACAACACGGTTTACGTCCGTTATCTTCCACTTTTGGCCAACTATGACGCCATTAGTACCTATAGTTGGGGTAGCGCTGTTCTCTATTGGTTATATAGATACGTTGTCCTTCATATGGTAGCCATAGTTCCTCATCGGGCAATGGTAGAAATTTCATTTGATAAACCCGGAAAACGTTTTCAACACAGTACACATAGTCAACATAATACTGCCAGTCAAGCCTTGCATGGGCACATGTAGCTAGAGCGTGAGCACATAGATAGTGCAATGCTTGGAAGTATCCACAGTCACACCTGCGATGTTGTAGGAAAACTCTAAACCTAGATTGTGCCCCTATCGCAGCTATCTCATCTACGGTGAATATTGACGTCGCTCTTTCATATGATGTGACAAGCATCTGGGTAATTCCCTCCCTATTTGCAAGCATTGCTTTTTGCAAGAATTGTGAAAAAATCTGACCACATGCAATCTGTGCTTCTGCCTATCGACCCTTGTTGACAAATAATGCATTCAGGCGGTGGTAGGTAGACTTAACAATTGCACAAACAGGAAGATTACGAGTTCCCTTGAGCGTAGAGTTGATACACTCCGACAAATTGATTGTCATGTGATTGTATCGACGACCCTCATTGCGGTGTTGTAGCCATTTTGGCAGCTCTAACCCTCTAATCCAAGCCATCATTGCCGGAGACGTGGCCAGGTCCTCGCTGCTGATTAACTCAAGGTAGTACTGCGCCTGCTCTTGCATCTTCGAGTATACCGCGTTGACCAGGTGCCTTTTGGCTTCCTTGCTCTTGAAATTTATTGTAAAGTTAGAGGCAATATGTCTGACATAGTAAACATTGTGTTCCCATTCACACCCATCTCGCTCCAATGCATCCTTTATTGCTGCATGCCTATCAAAGATAAGTAGAATCCCCGGTTGAGTCACTACATGCCTCTTTAGGTTTGTAAGAAAAAAGTATCACAATTCTGTATTCTCCCGTTCAGCAAGCGCAAATGCTATGGGCAATACGTTGTTGTTCCATCCTGTGCTATTTCCATAAATAAGGTGCCCGTGTACTTACCATACAAGTGTATTTCGTCAACTAAAATCAGTGGCTTGTAGTGCTTGAATGCTTCAACACACGATGGGAATAACCAGAATACATGATGAAACATAACACTGTCATGGTCCAGTGTGTGTTCGATGTAGTTCGGTCGGGTTTGTAGGTCAACAATTGTACCTAAAATGAGTATGCTTAGTTATTATTAAAATAGAGTAACAGACACAAGTAACATAAAAAACCCCATAATGTGACGTGTATTTTATACCTGGAATGAAAGTTTGCAATGCGTTGAAATATCTCCGCAGCTGATTGTATAAGTCATCCCAGTTTCCATAGATTCTGGCAATTGCCTTTTGCTTTGCTAGCTAAACCTTCTTGTAAGACGCCTTGTATTCGTACACTGAGTCTACCGAACCCTGCAACACCTTTATGCAAATGGTCGTGTCTGCCTGAACCATGGGGAATATATGTTAGCATATGACATTACTATCAAGTTGAGCATGATCTTGCGACATCACAGTTGCCAAACAACTGTGAGGCCCTTTGTATTTTTGAATTTTCCAAAATCTCGAAGCACTAGTCTTTGCAGCCCTTACCATCCAACGACATTGGTCACCAAACTGTTTGCATCGACATACATACTGAGTTTGATTTGACTCTACCACCTTGTATTTTACACTTCTATGAATGTTATAGTTTTTAATAGCAAGCATGACTATTTATCTATTCAGAAACTTCAAGCCAATCTCCAGCTCCATTTCACCTGTCAAAGCATAGTTACTCGGTATGTCTTCTGCGGTAGTCGAGTTCATTGAACTAAGACTCGGAGCAAGATAGTGGCCAGAGTGCTGCTGGAAACACCACCTACTCCCATCACACTTACCGGTTCGGCCCGAGTTGGGAGAACCCTTTCTCCATAAAGCGGTTGGGTTTCAGGAACAACTTCTGCTTTCTCACGGCTATCATCCTCAATCTCATCTTCATCGAACATGTCTGTCAATCCGTCAACAATACCTTCCGAGGATGCAACACGGGTGGTGAGGGAGGGACGTCCATGATGGTTTTTTGTATTTTGTTTCGGTGTCACAAAGGCATTAAAAGTGGTACTACGAGCCCTACCAATCTCTGGAAAGGGAATGGCTTCAACCGTACCGAAATTTCGAATTTCCTCCACATTATTCGAACTAGACGAGCTACCACCAACATCTTGAAGCTGCACACAAAGTTTCATGGAATAGATGCTTGCAATGCTACGATGATAAGAAAACATCATCAAAACATACTGGTCAGATTTAATCTGCATTTTTTGATAAGCAAATGAACTGGCTAATGCAACTGGCATCCTGTAAGCCAAGTCCCTGATCTCCTTTTTTCCAATCAACCCAGTATTCATTAGAATCAAATTTTTCAGTTGTTGAAAAGATGTTTACAGAGGAATCATTATCCAAAGTGGATCATAACACACATAAATGTTACACCCTCAGATGTGTGAGAAATTTTTCCATTTGGATATACGATCACATATATGTGTTCAGATGCTATTTCCACAACAAAAGTAGAAGATATCAAAATTTATGAAAATGGGTTTCACGGTGAGAAAGAGAGAGTAGAAGAAGGGCAAATTGAAGTTGTGGCATGAGTTCTGGTGGCGCAGTGTTTATATAGCCTAATTTTGGTTCCATTTTGTGTGCGGTACACACTTAGTTGGCTCATTTCGTTTGTAGTACACCAGAATCTTGTACCCATTTCGTGTGTTCCCAACTGGAAATCACTATTTCATGTCCAACATCTCCAGCTTGGAAGGAGAACTGACACAGTCCATTTCGCATCTGCCCTGCCTGCGTTGGAAGCTCTATTTCGTGGGTGATGCATGTGAGTTGGAGGCTCCATTTCGTGTGCGCCTTCCTTAAAATGGAGTGCAATTCTATTTCGTGTGCTCTGCCCTCTAAGATGGCCATGCGCAATTTGTTCCAATTTTCTATCCATGCGCATTCTGAGATTTAATTATTTTTTTATACTTATTTTTAAATAAAAAATATTTTTTCCCTATCTCTATGAGATATAATTTTTTAATAGTTTCTATTTGTCATTTTTTACTATATTATTAAGAAGTGATTAACTTAAATGTTATAATTTTCTTTAATACATAATTTTCATCAACATTTTTATTCGATCTTTTTTTTAACTCGAATATTATAATGACGTCCAACCAATAAATTTTGATTGAGTTGGTAAATAAATAAATCTCTTATTTTATTAGAAAATTTTAATAATACTATCAGAAAATACTATTATTTGAGGAAATAGACTCGCTCTAATAATATGAAAGTTCTTCAACTACTATAATTACCAATAAGTTTAAAGTGACCATGCTCATTAAACCCAAAATGATATATAGCATCGTCTATTTTATATTATTGGCACAAAACCTAATAGTGAAAAAATCATTAGAGAAAAAAGTATTAATCAATATGACTAGAAGCAATTTGTGATCAATATAAAGTTATGAATTAATTAAAACTAGAAGCAATTGTGATCAAATATGTTAGTTAGTCAATATTTTTTTCCTTATATTTGTCTTATATTTGATCTAATACTAGGTCAATTATCTATTTTTTAATGAAAATGCTGATCCCCAACATTTCCTATTTATAATTTATCTTTGACCAATTTGCTTTTGTTCAATGATAGGAAAGAATTTTAATCAATATGATAATAAACTATGACAGAAGTCGTAAGAAAATTTATATTCCTTACAAAAGTTAATGGATTTTTTCTAATTTCTTTATCGTCCTTAATTAATAATAAGCTGTTTTAAAATTAAAAAATAATTCTAACTTTTTTAACTAATAATGTTATATGAATAATAATTAGACCAATGTAATAAATATCCAATTAATTTTGGTCCATAAATTAATCTTTAGAATCTCGAGTAATATCTTCGTAGAAATGACTAAAAAATGGATTATTCATTATTAATAAAAAACTTTAAAAAAAAGTTATACCACTATTAATAAATCATTTAATTAAATATATGCTAAAATATATTAATTTTCATTTTTTTTCCTAATGATTTTTTCACTATTAGGTTTTGTGCAAATAAAATAGACGATGTTATCATTTTGGATTCAAAAGCATGGTCGCTTTGAACTTGTTGGTAGTTACAGTAGTTGCAGGTTTTATATTATTAAAGTGAGTATATTTCTTCAAATAATAGCATTTTCTGATCGGATTATTAACAATTTTTATTAAAATAAGAGATTTATCTATCTACTAAATCAAAATTTATTGGTTGGACATCATTATAACCTTCGAATAAAAATGTTGATGAAAATTATATATTAAAAAAATTATAACATTCAAGTTAATCACTTCCTAATAATATAATTATTAGCACAAAAATTCGACATCATGAACAACTCAATCATGGTGAAATAAAATGACGTTTGACCCATATAAATAGTAGAGTCGATAGTATGTAGGTCAAAATGGCATAACATATGAGTTGTTCCACAAGAATGTTAGCACAATGGTTCGATTTATCATGGAAAGAGAGTCAAGTCAATAACTTCTAAAGTCGAAATGAGATAATCACATGTGATGTTATCTAGAAGTGCTATACAGAATGTGAAACTTAGAGACCAAGGTAAGAGAGGATGTGGAATGTCAGACTTGAGAGTCAAGATTCTTCGTGGTCAAGACAAGGTTGTAGATCATGAAGACCCTGAGAAAAAGGGAGAAGCTAGATCATGTCAAGAGAGGGACATTCTGCAACTCACTTCTTATGCTCTATAAATAAGAAAAGTTCATAAGAATTTAGGGACAATAATAAAAACACTTCATAGTCACCCAAAGTTCTACAAAAAATTTTCAATCTCAGTGACGCAACGGAAGATCATAGAGTGCAAATGCAAGTGAGTATCTAGAGTCAATTTTCTTTCTTTGTTTATTTTATTGTTTTCTTTTCTTTTCCAACATTTAGTATTTTTTTTCTTTTTATTCAATTATTTAATTTCTCTTAATCTCAATTTAATTCTGTTTGTTTCTTTTTTGTTACTTTGATTCAGTTATTTGTTTTTTTTATTGTTGCTTTGTTATTTTTGTTTATTTATTTAAATTTCTTATTTCAATTTACTCATTTTTATTTGCTATTCAGTTTTTTTTTTGCATTTCCAACAATTTCGACTCTATTTTCTATTTTTTTTTATTTCAAGTTCACTTTATTACCTGCATTGTATTGCAAAATTCACTTTTGACACTAATACTAAGTAATTTTCAGGTCGAGCCCACTCTTTTTCAGAGGAGTCGCATCTGCTCCTTGAATTGAGATCTTGATACAAGCTTGATTCAATACCCTGTCGAGATTAATAAAAATCAAGTGAAGCAAATTGCACACCCAGTGGAACCCTGAGTTAAGATAGTGTGTCAAAATTGTGTATGTAATTACGCAGTGGCAAATTAATAATGTCCGATAGAGCTTCAACTTTGACAGATACGTCGAATAATGACTCTGATGAAAATACTAGAGGGATGAGGCGGAGGCTGCCCTATCAAGTCAAAGGATGAACCATCTAATCACAGAAGGAGTCCCTTCTATTGTACCCAATACACGGCCTCCATATGGATTGCCTCCAAATTACTCTCCACCAATGAAAAATCATAACATGGGATCTATAGGAGGCATAACCACTATGAGGAATAACTCCTTGTATAACCCAACGCCTCCTCCAGGTTATCCTCCCGTGGGTATACCAACTGACAAAAATCCTAATATGGCAAATTATAATGCTTATCAATATTTGATGAACAATCCCCCATATTTAGGGTCGGTTCCCATGTCCTTATAACCTAATGTAGTAATTCCAAATGTCATTCCAACAAAGGGCACATGGGCGACCCCAATAAGGTTACCAACTAGTGGAGGACGTACCTCCATATTTCCAGAGATATCGAGACAAGTTTCTGTCAGAACAACGTCTCCTAAAAAAGTTGAATCTTTGGTTGTGTTTAGACAAAAAATTGAGGATAACTATCATAATTTGGTCAATATGCTTACACAGCAAATGGCTACAGTATTAAATCCTATGATAGAAATTAATAATGCAAGGATAGAGCAGATAACTCAACGTGTCGACGATATTGTAGGAGCAATTAATCAATCATTTCTACCACAAATACATGGAATGCATGCTAATAACCCTCCAATCATTGTAAATAGGAGGGATGATCCAAATCGGATTTTAAATGAAGCAAGAGTGAACAATGTTGCTCAAACTTATGCTCAAAATATAACCCAAGCTGTCAAACAAATTTTGAATAGAACATGGTTAAATATAGGGGTGAAAAATCAAATCTACTTCATATCTCCCTTTTCAAATTATGTCTTACAAGCTGATGAGCGGATATTTTATACGCTTTTTGAGGGTAATTTCATGTAGTTTTTAGTATGTTTTAGTTAGTTTTTAGTATATTTTTATTAGTTTCTAGGAAAAATTCATATTTCTGGACTTTACTATGAGTTTGTGTATTTTTTTGTGATTTCAGGTATTTTCTGAATGAAATTGAGGGAGCTGAGCAAAAATCTGATTCAGGCTGAAAAAGGACTGCAGATGCTGTTGGATTCTGACCTCCTTGCACTCGAAATGGATTTTCTAGAGCTACAGGAGTCCAAATGGTGTGCTCTCAATTGTGTTGGAAATTAGACATCCAGGGCTTTCCAGAAATATATAATAGTCCATACTTTGCTCAAGGATAAACGATGTAAACTGGCGTTCAACGCCAGTTCCATGTTGCATTCTAGCGTTAAACGCCAGAAACAGGTTACAAGTTGGAGTTAAACGCCAGAAACAGGTTACAACCTGGCGTTTAACTCTGGAAACAGCCTAGGCACGTGTAAAGCTCAAGTCTCAGTCCCAGCACACACCAAGTGGGCCCCAGAAGTGGATTTCTGCACTATCTATCTTAGTTTACTCATTTTCTGTAAACCTAGGTTACTAGTTTAGTATTTAAACAACTTTTAGAGATTTATTCTGGACCTCATGACATTTTAGATCTGAACTTTGTACTCTTTGACGGTATGAGTCTCTAAACTCCATTGTTGGGGGTAAGAAGCTCTGCTGTGTCTCGATGAATTAATGCAATTATTTCTGTTTTCTATTCAAACACGCTTGTTTCTATCTAAGATGTTCATTCGCACTTCAATATGATGGATGTGATGATCCGTGACACTCATCACCATTCTCAATCTATGAACGCGTGCCTGACAACCACTCCCGTTCTACCTTCGATTGAATGAGTATCTCTTGGATTCCTTAATCAGAATCTTCATGGTATAAGCTAGAATCCATTGGCAGCATTCTTGAGAATCCGGAAAGTCTAAACCTTGTCTATGGTATTCCAAGTAGGATTCAGGGATTGAATGACTGTGACGAGCTTCAAACTCACAAGGGTTGGACGTAGTGACAGACGCAAAAGGATCAATGGATCCTATTCCAGCATGAGTGAGAACCGACAGATGATTAGCCGTGCGGTGACAGCGCACCTGGACCATTTTCACTGAGAGGACAGATGGTAGCCATTGACAACGGTGATCTACCAACACACATCTTGCCATAGGAGGAACCTTGCGTGCGTGAAGAAGAAGACAGGGGGAAAGCAGAGATTCAGAAGACAAAGCATCTCCAAAACTCCAACATATTCTCCATTACTGCATAACAAGTATTTATTTCATGCTCTTTTATTTTTCGCAATTCAAACTAATAATCATAATTAATCTCCTGACTAAGATTTACAAGGTAACCATAGATTGCTTCAAGCCAACAATCTCCATGGGATCGATTCTTACTCACGTAAGGTATTACTTGGACGACCCAGTGCACTTGCTGGTTAGTTGTACGGAGTTGTGAAAAGTGTGAATCATAATTTTGTACACCAAGTTTTTGGCGCCGTTGCCAGAGATTGTTTGAGTTTGGACAACTGACGGTTTATTTTGTTGCTTAGATTAGGAAAAATTTTTCTTTTTTGGTTTAGAGTCTTCTATCATTGTTTTTGGTTGAATTTTTTTTAAAATTCTTATTTTCTCTTTTTAATTTTTTTCGAAAATTTTTACAAACTAATAATTGAGTTTTCCTGTTTGAGTTTAGTTTCATATTTTAAGTTTGGTGTCAATTGCATGTTTTTATTTTCTTTTAAATTTTCGAATTTATATTCATTGTTCTTTCTTAATCTTCAAGTTGTTCTTGTTTATTTTCCTTGTTTGATCTTTATTTTTTCTTGTTTTGTGATTTTTTTTTTGTTTTTCTTGTGCTTTTTCAAAATATCAGTTTTCAAAAAAAAAAATTTTATCCATTAAATACCTTATTAAAACACTTTAAATTTATAACTCAATTGGCTAGAGCGTTGTGTTTATGTTCCTGGTAATTAGGAATGTTCCTTTTAAAACTTTTTCAAAAATAATTTTTCTTTGATTAAATCTGGTGCCAAACTTTTAAGTTTGGTATTCTCTTGTTATTTTTTTTTAATTTTCAAAAAGTTATTCTTAGTTTTCTAAAAGTTTTAAGTTTGGTGTTCCCTTTTATGTTCTTGAATCTTTGAATCTTGTTCTTGTTGTTCTTGTGAGTCTTCAAGGTGTTCTTGAGTCTTCTTTGTATTTTGATCTTAAAATTTTTAAGTTTGGTGTTCCTTGGTGTTTTCCCTCCAAAATTTTCGAAAATAAGGAGCATTGGATCTAAAAATTTTAAGTTTTGTGTCTTTTTTATTGTTTTTCTCTTTCCTCATTGAATTCAAAAATATCTTTTCCCTTTATTTTAACTGATTTTTCGAAAATTACCTTTAAAAATTCAGATTTTTATTTTAAAAATCAAATCTTTTCAAAATTCAAAATCTTATTAAAAAATCATATTCAAAAATTTTCAAATCGTTTCAATTAATTAGTCAATTCAACATTCAAATTTCTTTTTATTTTCTTTTTCTTTTAATTTTTGAAATCTATATTTTATTTTCTAATTATTTTACTTTATTTTATCTCATTTTTTTCGGTTATTTTTAATTAAATAAAACAAATATATATATATATATATATATATATATATATATATATATATATATATATATATATATATATATATATATATATATATATATTACTTGCAATTCACATCATCTCCCTTTCTCCGTCATGAATCTAAGTGGAAATGAACAGTCCAGAAGGACTCTGGGGTCATATGCTAACCCCAATACTGCTGCATATGGGAGTAGTATCTGTATACCCTCCATCAAAGCAGGCAGTTTTGAGCTGAATCCTCAGCTCATTGTCATGGTGCAGCAAAACTGCCAGTATTCTGGTCTTCCACAGGAAGAACCTGCTGAGTTTCTGGCACAATTCTTGCAAATTGCTGACACAGTACGTGACAAGGAGGTAGATCAGGATGTATACAGACTGTTACTGTTTTTGTTTGCTGTAAAAGATCAAGCTGAAAGGTGGTTAAATAACCAACCCACAGCAAGCATAAGGACATGGAAACAGTTATCAGACAAATTTCTGAATCAATATTTCCCTCCAAAAAGGATGACACAGCTAAGGCTGGATATCCAAGGCTTTAAACAAAAGGATGATGAATCCCTTTATAATGCCTGGGAAAGGTACAGAGGGATGCTAAGGAAATGTCCCTTTGAAATGTTTTCAGAGTGGGTGCAGTTAGACATCTTTTACTATGGGCTTACAGAAGGAGCTCAGATGTCCCTAGACCACTCAGCTGGTGGATCTATGCACATGAGAAAAACTATTGAAGAGGCTCAAGAGCTTATTGATATAGTTGCTAGAAACCAGCATCTGTACATAAGTAATGGGTCCTCCATAAAGGAAGAAGCCAAAGCAGTGTCTACTGAACTTGGTCCTCCAGAACAAGTTGCTGAACTCAATCAACAATTGTGCTTTCTAACAAAACAGCTAGCAGAATTCAAGGAGATGCTACAAGACACTAAAAATGCTAATAAAAATATGGAGGCACAATTGAATCAGACAAAACAACAGTTATCAAAGCAGATAACAGAAGAGTTCCAGGCAGTTCAATTAAGAAGTGAAAAAACATTAAATACCTCACTTCAGAGCAGCAGAAAGCCAAGGAAAGAACAACTGACAGAGGATGAGCAAAACATCATCCAAAATCCCTCTGAGGACAGTAAGAGCCCAGAGAGGAACAATTCTGGCGTTCAAACGCCAGAAATAGGCAAGGAGCTGGCGTTAAACGCCCAATGGAAGCTCAGTACTGGCGTTCAAACACCAGAAACAGGTAAGAAGCTGGCGTCCAACGCCAATCAAGCTTCTAACCCTGGCATCCAAACGCCAGTGAGGGATCAGACACACACAAGTGCTGATAGCAACCCCTCTAAAAAGGCTTCCCCAACCACCTCTGTAGGAAATAAACCTACAACAACTAAGGTTGAGGAATACAAAGCCAAGATACCTCATCCTCAAAAACTCTGCCAGGAGGAGCAGGATAAGCAATTTGCCCGCTTTGCAGAGGCACTTGAGCAAATACCTTCTTATGCCAAGTTCATGAAAGAGATCTTGAGTCATAAGAAGGATTGGAGAGAAACTGAAAGAGTTCTTCTCACTGAAGAATGCAGTGCAATCATTCTGAAAAGCTTTCCAAAAAAGCTTAAAGATCCCGGGAGCTTCATGATACCATGCACATTAGAAGGTAATTGCACCAAGACAGCTTTATGTGATCTTGGGGCAAGTATCAATCTAATACCTGCATCCACTATCAGAAAGCTTGGTTTAACTGAAGAAGTCAAACCAACCCGGATATGTCTCCAACTTGCTGATGGCTCCATTAAATACCCATCAGGCGTGATTGAAGACATGATTGTCAGGGTTGGGCTATTTGCCTTCCCCACTGACTTTTTAGTGCTGGAAATGGAGGAGCACAAGAGTGCTACTCTCATTCTAGGAAGACCTTTCCTAGCAACTGGACGAACTTTCATTGATGTCCAAAAGGGGGAAGTAACCCTAAGAGTCAATGAGGATGAGTTTAAGTTGAATGCTGTCAAAGCCATGCAGCATCCAGACACACTAAAAGACTGCATGAAAGTTGATCTTATTGACTCTTTGGTAGAGGAGATCAACATGGCTGAGAGTCTTGAATCAGAGCTGGAAGACATCTTTAAAGAGGTTCAACCTGATCTGGAGGATTCAGAGGAATTGAAAGAGCCTTTGGAAATTCCTCAGGAAGAGGAAAAACCTCCTAAACCCGAGCTCAAACTATTACCACCATCCCTGAAATATGCATTTCTGGGAGAAGGTGACACTTTTCCAGTGATCATAAGCTCTGCTTTGAATTCACAGGAAGAGGAAGCACTACTTCAAGTGCTAAGGACACACAAGACAGCTCTTGGGTGGTACATAAGTGACCTTAAGGGCATAAGCCCAGCTAGATGCATGCACAAGATCCTATTGGAAGATGATGCTAAGCCAGTGGTTCAACCACAGAGGCGGTTAAATCCAGCCATGAAGGAAGTGGTGCAGAAAGAGGTTACCAAGTTACTGGAGGCTGGGATTATTTATCCTATTTCTGATAGTCCCTGGGTTAGCCCTGTTCAAGTTGTCCCTAAAAAGAGAGGTATGACAGTGGTTCTTAATGAAAAAGATGAACTGGTTCCTACAAGAACAGTTATAGGGTGGCGCATGTGTATTGACTACAGAAGGCTCAATACAGCCACCAGAAAGGATCATTTTCCTTTACCATTCATAGACCAGATGCTAGAGAGACTAGCATGTCATGATTTTTACTGCTTTTTGGATGGCAATTCAGGTTACAACTAAATTGCAGTAGATTCCCAGGATCAAGAGAAAACTACATTTACATGTCCATCTGGAGTATTTGCCTACAGAAGGATGCCATTTGGGCTATGTAATGCACCTGCAACCTTTCAGAGATGCATGCTCTCTATTTTCTCTGATATGGTGGAAAAATTTCTGGAAGTCTTCATGGATGACTTCTCAGTATATGGAGACTCATTCAGCTCCTGTCTTGATCACCTGACACTAGTTCTGAAAAGATGCCAAGAGACTAACCTGGTTTTAAACTGGGAAAAATGTCACTTTTTGGTGACTGAATGGATTGTCCTTGGGCATAAAATTTCAAACAAGGGAATAGAGGTGGATCAAGCTAAAGTGGAAGTAATTGAAAAATTACCACCACCTGCCAATGTTAAGGCAATTAGAAGCTTTCTGGGGCATGCAGGATTCTATAGGAGGTTTATAAAGGATTTTTCAAAAATTGCAAAACCTCTGAGTAATCTGCTAGCTGCTGACATGCCATTTGTGTTTGACACAGAGTGTCTGCAGGCGTTTGAAACCCTGAAAGCTAAGCTGGTCACAACACCAGTTATTTCCGTACCAGACTGGACATTACCATTCGAATTAATGTGTGATGCCAGTGACCAAGCCATTGGTGCAGTATTGGGGTAGAGGCACGACAAGCTCCTGCATGTCATTTATTATGCTAGCCGTGTTTTAAATGATGCCCAGAAAAATTACACAACCACAGAAAAGGAATTGCTTGCAGTGGTTTATGCCATTGACAAGTTTAGATCATACTTAGTAGGATCAAAAGTGATTGTGTATACTGACCATGCTGCTCTTAAATATCTACTTACAAAGCAGGATTCAAAACCCAGGCTCATAAGATGGGTGTTGCTTCTGCAAGAGTTCGATATAGAAATAAGAGACAGAAAAGGGACAGAAAACTAAGTGGCTGATCATCTGTCCCGGATAGAGCCAGTAGAAGGGGCGTCCTTTCCCTCTATTGAAATCTCTGAAACCTTTCCGGATGAGCATTTGTTTGCCATTCAGGAAACACCATGGTTTGCAGACATTGCAAACTATAAAGCTGCAAGGTTCATACCCAAGGAGTACAGCAGGCAACAAAAGAAAAAATTAATTACTGATGCAAAGTATTACTTGTGGGATGAACCCTATCTCTTTAAGAGGTGTGCAGACGGAATAATCAGAAGGTGTGTGCCTAGAGAAGAAGCACAAAAGATCTTATGGCATTGCCATGGGTCACAATATGGAGGACATTTCGGAGGTGAGCGAACAGCCACCAAGGTCCTCCAATGTGGCTTCTACTGGCCTACCCTCTATAGAGATTCTCGAGAGTTTGTACGTAACTATGACAGTTGCCAGAGAGCTGGTTATCTGCCTCATAGTTATGCCATGTCTCAACAAGGAATCTTGGAGATAGAGTTGTTTAATGTATGGGGTATTGACTTCATGGGGCCTTTTCCACCATCATACTCAAACACTTATATTCTGGTTACAGTCGACTATGTATCTAAATGGGTAGAGGCCATTGCCACACCCACTAATGATACTAAGACAGTGCTGAAGTTCCTTAAGAAATATATCTTCAGCAGGTTTGGTGTCCCTAGAGTACTAATAAGTGATGGGGGCACTCACTTCTGCAACAAACAACTTTACTCTGCCATGGTCCGGTATGGAATTAGCCACAAAGTGGCAACTCCATATCATCCACAGACAAATGGGCAAGCTGAAGTCTCTAACAGAGAACTAAAAAGAATCCTGGAACGGACTGTAAGTACCCGTAAAAAGGATTGGGCAAGAAGCTTAGATGATGCTTTGTGGGCTTATAGAACAGCATTCAAGACCCCTACAGGGACCTCTCCATACCAGCTTGTGTATGGTAAGGCCTGTCATCTGCCCGTGGAACTGGAATACAAAGCCTACTGGGCAACCAGATTCCTAAACTTTGATGCCAAATTAGCTGGAGAAAAAAGATTGCTCCAGCTGAATGAGCTAGAGGAATTCAGATTTACTGCTTTCGAAAATGCCAGGCTTTACAAAGAGAAAGCAAAAAGGTGGCATGACAGAAAGCTGTCATCTAGAGTCTTTGAACCAGGACAGAAGATTCTGCTGTTTAACTCTAGGCTCAGGCTATTCCCCGGGAAACTGAAATCCTGGTGGAGGGGACCATATGTGATTACAACTGTGTCACCATATGGCTATGTGGAGCTTCAAGACATTGATTCTAATAAGAAGTTTATTGTTAATGGACAGAGAATCAAACATTATCTTGAAGGCAATGTTGAGCAATCATGCTCAAGGCTGAGGCTAGATTAAAAAGCTCAGCAAGGTCCAGCTAAAGACAATAAAGAAGCGCTTGTTGGGAGGCAACCCAGCCATTAGCAAAATTCTTTCTGTTATTTTATTTTATTCTATTCTATTCTTCATTTTATTTATTTTTAAAGCATATAAGTTCAATATTAACAAGGTAAAGAATCAATTGCATAAGTTCACAGGGCTATAGAAGGATTCAAAGCACAAAACAGGAAAAAGGAGCTCACTGGCAAGAAAACGCCAATAAGAGGCACAATTGGGCGTTAAACGCCCAAAAGGAGCATCTACTGGGCGTTTAACGCCAGTAGAGATAGCCATCTGGGCGTTAAATGCCAGAAAGAAGCAGCTTATGGGCGTTTAACGCCAGATTTACAACATCCTGGGCGTCCAGAAAAACGCCCAGTGACAAAGGAGTTTCTGGCGCTTAACGCCAGCTGGAAGTAACAGCTGGGCGTTAAACACCCAGACCAAGCACCAATTGGGCGTTAAACGCCCAAAACATGCAGCAGTTGGGCGTTTAATGCCAGGATTGTGGGGAGTAGGCAATTTCGTTTTCAATTCAAATTTTTTCCATTTTTTATGTTTCAATTCATGATTTCTTGCACAAACATGTTACAAATCATAATTTTTCAAATCCTTTTTCAAAAGATATCAAATGTATCTTAATTCATAAACCCTTTTTTTTATCCTCTTCAAATTATTTTCAAATCCTTTTCAAAACAAATCTATCTCTTTTCCTTCTACAATCTTTTCAACTCATCAATATCTTTTTCAAATCTTCACAACATCTTTTTCAAAACAAAGCTATCTTTTTCAAATATCTTCCATATTATTCATATCTTTTAAATTTTAAAGTGCATCCTTTTCCTATCATACTTATCTTTTACAAATCATATCTTTTATCATATCTTCTTCAAAATTTTCGAAAACCCACCCCCTTTCCTTCGGCTTGCCCCCCACCTCCACAATTCGGACTTGGCTCTCCTCAGATCCCTCTCCTTTCTTTTCTTTTGCTTGAGGACAAGCAAACCTCTAAGTTTGGTGTGTTTATCCATGATCACTAAGCCAATACCCACTAAGATAATGCCTCCTAAGGGAAAACAAACCAACTCAAGAGGGAAGAAAGAGAATATTCTAAAACCACTTTGGAATCAAGGGAAGTTCTTAACCAAAGAACATTCAGACCATTACTACAAAATAATGGGTCTAAGGTCAGTGATCCCGGAAGTTAAATTCGATTTGAAAGAAGACGAATATCCGGAGATCCAAGAGCAAATTCAAAACAGGAGCTGGGAAGTCCTAGCTAATCCTGAAACAAAGGTGGAAAGAAACATGGTTCAGGAATTCTACGCAAATCTGTGGCAGACGGACAGGCAGAGAATAGCGGGAACCGCATTCTATGACTATAGAACTCTGGTCAGAGGGAAGATTGTTCACACCCACCCTGACAAAATAAGGGAGATCTTCAAGCTGCCTCAGCTGCAAGATGACCCAGACTCCTTTAATAGGAGAATGATGAGATCAAACCTGAACTTGGACAAGATCCTAGAGGATATATGTCTCCCTGGAGCTAAATAGACAACCAACACAAAGGGTGCCCCGAACCAACTCAAAAGAGGAGATCTCAAACCAGTCGCCAGAGGCTGGCTGGACTTCATTGGGCACTCTATATTGCCTACTAGCAACCGCTCTGAGGTCACCATCAGAAGAGCAATGATGATTCATTGCATTATGCTGGAAAAAGAAGTGGAAGTTCATCAGCTGATTGCTTGTGAGCTTTACAAGATTGCAAACAAGAACTCCAAAGATGCCAGATTGGCTTATCTAAGCTTGGTCTCTCTGTTATGTAAAGATGCTGGGATAAAAATGGGAGTAGATGAGTACATCCCAGTTGAGCTATCAATCACCAAAAAGTCTATGGAAGGACACCAAGTGCAGGACGAACCCATCAAGAGGAGAGCACAGGAGTTCCTCCCGAAAATCCCTCAAATTGAATACTGGGAGCGCCTAGAAGCATCTGTCACCAAGTTGCAAGAAGCTGTGGATCAACTGAAGGAAGAACAGCAAAATCAAAACAGCATGCTCTACAAACTGCTTAGAGAACAAGAAGAGCAAGGGCGTGAACTGAAGGAACTGAAGCGCCAGAAGCTATCTCTTGAAGGGCCAAGCACTCCACAGACTAAAGAGGCATCCACCTCCCAAATTCAAGGTTGTTGAGTTCTAATCTTAGCCTTAACTCTGTGATAATTGTTCTTATTAGAAATTTACCTTAGAAGTTATATATGAGTAGTAGTAATTAGTATCTCTATTTTGATTTTATCTCCAATTAAGCTATAATTTATTTTTCTCATCATCATCAAACATGAATAAAATAGCAGATTTTTAGAATAAGGAGTGATGACATGTCATCATGTCATGTTTTTCTATGCCTTTTTCCTTTGTTTTCAATAGGTTTTATGCACTTTCTTGAGCCATAAGCAAGCCAAGTGGGTAGATTTTCATGCTTCCTTTGATTTAATCAACCATGTATGAATTCATGCTATTTCATGAGGTTTTATGCTAAAATTGTCACATATTATGAAAGAATGAATATCTCATGATTTTGAGCATAGCTTTGATGTGTTTGGTTGATTAATGATAGGTGAAGAAGGCTTGGAGAAAGGGTGAAGCAAGAAGGAATGGCTAGGAGTAAAGAGAGGACAATGGAATAAGTTGAACCAGGAAGCAAAAACTTTTGGGTGAAAAGTTAGCCTCAAAGTTAGACCCCTAACTTGGAGGCTAACGTTGGCACATGAAATTCACCCCTGGGCACCAAAAGTTTGCGCCAACGTTAGCCCCCTAACTTTGAGGCTAACGTTGGCATGAAGAGAACCTCCCTGGGCACCAAAAGTTTGCGCCAACGTTAGCCCCCTAACTTGGTGGCTAACGTTGGCACATGAAATTCACAAGGGGAGGAGCAAAAGTTTGCGCCAACGTTAGCCCCCTAACTTTGAGGCTAACGTTGGCGCCACACACCACAACAGCTTGAAGGGGTATACTTCCAACAAGAATAACTTGAGCTACAGAGCTCCAAATGAGGTGATTCAAGAAGCATTGGAAAGTAGGAATCAAGAGCTTTCCAAGCATATATGGCACTGCATGGTGGACACTAAAATTGAGGGAGAAAACTGCCCCGCAATGTGCATAAACGAACATGGTGGCAACCTGCAGTGAGGCCACTTGACCTCTGCACCTTCGATGGAGTATAACTCGAGCTGTAGAGCTCCAATTGATGTGATCCCAACGGCATTGAAAAGTAGACATCCAGGGCTTTCCAACAATGTATAATAGTATGGGGTGGACAATACGTTTGAGCCTCCAGAACTGGCGTTTTCGCCAACGTTTGAGGCAAACGTTACCTCAAACGCTGCACACCAAAGCCAGCGACCATGCCCTCTTCAAATGATCATAACTTGAGTTGTAGATGTCCAATTGAAGTGATTCCAAGTGGGTTAGAAAGCTGACATTCAGAGCTTTCCAACCATATATGATAGTCTATATTGGGCATAAAATTGGCAACATGACAAGAGGACAAAGTTGGCGCCATAAATGTGCATAAGGGAGGCCAACGTTAGGGTCAAAGTTAGACCCCTAACGTTGGCACCAACGTTCATACCAGCAAGTTTTGTGGGCTGCTATGAAAAGTTGGAGCCAAAGTTAGACCCCTAACTTTAGCTCCAACTTTTGCAAAACTCCAACCCGGTTCATTTGGTTCACTTCGGTTCCTCCTCAAACTCCAAGAGCAATCAACCAAGGCCTCTTTCAACCCAATTCCACCAAGAGCAAAGGCCCATGATCATCACTCAAAGGCACAAGAAATAGATAAAATAGGAATTTCATTTAATTGTAATTTGTTTTTAATTTCATTTTCATTTCCATTTTGTAAAGCCTATATAAGGCATCATTTTCATATTTGTGAGGAGGCTGGCTCCACTAGGGAGCATTAGGATTTGAGAGCTCTCTCTTAGTTTTCAATTTCGTTTTGAATCTTGGGTTGAGAATTGAAGAAATTCTGTTTCAATCTCACCTTGAGAATTTTCTTGTTTACTTTCTCTGCACAATTGAATTTCCATTCCTGTTTACTACTTCACCTTCTCTTGGCTTCTGCAATTTACTTTCCTTTAATTTCTCTTGCAATTGTTCTTGTTGGATCAAGGAAGGATTTGAGATCTAGACTTGTTTTCTAGTCTCTTCCAACCCCTGAGATCTTCAACCTCTCATTTAGATTTTGCAATTGATCTGCATTTCATTTTCTATTCGGTTCCTCAATTCAATTTACATTAAGCCTGCTGCAAATCTCATTTACTTTCCTGCACGTGTGTTCCTCTGCATTTTACATTTGAGCCACTGTGATCTGAATTTACTTTTCATGAAATTTTAATTTCCTTGCAATTGTTCTAAGCTTTGATTTACTGCTTTCATTTAATTTCCCTGCACCCAATCCCCTTTACTTTCATGCAATTTACATTTCTTGCTCTTTAAGTTTCAATGCAATTTACTTTCTGCACTTTAATTTTCCTTGTCATTTACATTCTGTTGGCTTCAATGGTCACTCAAATCACTCAATGTTAGCTTGACTAAACTAATCACCCACTAAAATTGCTTGATCCATCAATCCCTGTGGGATCGACCTCACTCCCGTGAGTTATTATTACTTGATGTGACCCGGTGCACTTGCCGGTTAGATTTGGGTATTTTGGGAGAAATTTATTTTTCACCAAAATACTCATCAAGGAGGCAAAAATTTTTTGAGTTCTTAATAAGGAAAATTCTAATTATCTATATGTGGTGGCAATGCTTTTGTCTTCTGAATGAATGCCTGAACAGTGCATGCTTTTGATATTGAATTTTATGAATGTTAAAATTGTTGGCTCCTGAAAGAATGATGAGCAAGAGAAATGTTATTGATGATCTGAAAAATCATGAAATTGATTCTTGAAGCAAGAAAAAGCAGCAAAAAAGAGAGAGAGAGAGAGAGAGAGAGAGAGAGAGAGAGAGAGAGAGAGAGAGAGAGAGAGAGAGAGAGAGAGAGAGAGAAGGAGCAGTAGAAAAAGCCAATAGCCCTTAAAACCAAAAGGCAAGGGTAAAGGATCCAAGGCTTTGAGTATCAGTGGATAGGAGGGCCTAAAAGGAATAAAATCCTGGCCTAAGTGGCTAAACTAAGCTGTCCCTAACCATGTGCTTGTGGCGTGAAGGTGTCAAGTGAAAACTTGAGACTGAGCAGTTAAAGTCAAGGTCCAAAGCAAAAACAGAGTGTGCTTAAGAACTCTGGACACCTCTAATTGGGGAATTCAGCAAAGCTAAGTCACAACCTAAAAAGGTTCACCCAGTTTTGTGTCTGTGGCATTTATGTATCCGGTGGTAATACTGGAAAATAAAGTGCTTATGGCCACGGCCAAGACTCATAAAATAGTTGTGTTCAAGAATCAACATACTAAACTAGGAGAATCAATAATACTATCTGAATTCTGAGTTCCTATGGATGCCAATCATTCTGAATTTCAAAGGATAAAGTGAGATGCCAAAACTGTTCGGAAGCAAAAAGCTACAAGTCCCGCTCATCTGACTAGAATCTGAGCTTCACTTAAAAATCTGAGACATTATCGCTTCTTGATTTCTTTTCATCCTATTTTATTTGTCTAGTTGCTTGGGGACAAGCAACAGTTTAAGTTTGGTGTTGTGATGAGCGGATATTTTATACGCTTTTTGAGGGTAATTTCATGTAGTTTTTAGTATGTTTTAGTTAGTTTTTAGTATATTTTTATTAGTTTTCAGGCAAAATTTATATTTCTGGACTTTACTATGAGTTTGTGTGTTTTTCTGTGATTTCAGGTATTTTTTGGCTGAAATTAAGGGAGCTGAGCAAAAATCTGATTCAGGCTGAAAAAGGACTGCAGATGTTGTTGGATTCTGACCTCCTTGCACTCGAAATGGAGTTTCTGGAGCTACAGAAGTCCAAATTGTGCGCTCTCAATTGCGTTGGAAAGTAGACATCTAGGGCTTTCCAGCAATATATAATAGTTCATACTTTTCTCAAGGATAAATAATGTAAACTGGCGTTCAACGTCAGTTCCATGTTGCATTCTGGCGTTAAACGCTAGAAACAGGTTACAAGTTGGAGTTAAACACCAGAAACAGGTTACAACCTGGCATTTAACTCTGGAAACAGCCTAGGCACGTGTAAAGCTCAAGTCTCAGCCCCAGCACACACCAAGTGGGGCCCCAGAAGTGGATTTCTGCACTATCTATCTTAGTTTACTCATTTTCTGTAAACCTAGGTTACTAGTTTAGTATTTAAACAACTTTTAGAGATTTCTTCTGGACGTCATGACATTTTAGATATGAAATTTGTACTCTTTTACGGCATGAGTCTCTAAATTCCATTGTTGGGGGTGAGGAGCTCTGCTGTGTCTCGATGAATTAATGCAATTATTTCTGTTTTCTATTCAAACACGCTTGTTTCTATCTAAGATGTTCATTCGCACTTCAATATGATGGATGTGATGATCTGTGACACTCATCACCATTCTCAATCTATGAATGCGTGCCTGACAACCACTCCCGTTCTACCTTCGATTGAATGAGTATCTCTTGGATTCCTTAATCAGAATCTTCGTGGTATAAGCTAGAATCCATTGGCAGCATTCTTGAGAATCCGGAAAATCTAAACCTTGTCTGTGGTATTCCGAGTAGGATTCAGGGATTGAATGACTGTGACGAGCTTCAAACTCACAAGGGTTGGGCGTAGTGACAAACGCAAAAGGATCAATGGATCCTATTCCAGCATGAGTGAGAACCGATAGATGATTAGCCGTGCGGTGACAGCGCACCTGGACCATTTTCACTGAGAGGACGGATGGTAGCCATTGACAACGGTGATCCACCAACACACAGCTTGCCATAGGAGGAACCTTGCGTGCGTGAAGAAGAAGACAGGGGAAAGCAGAGATTCAGAAGACAAAGCATCTCCAAAACTCCAACATATTCTCCATTACTGCATAACAAGTATTTATTTCATGCTCTTTTATTTTTCGCAATTCAAACTGATAATCATAATTAATCTCCTGACTAAGATTTACAAGGTAACCATAGATTGCTTCAAGCCAACAATCTCCGTGGGATCGACCCTTACTCACGTAAGGTATTACTTGGACGACCCAGTGCACTTTCTGGTTAGTTATGCGGATTTATGAAAAGTGTGAATCATAATTTCATGCACCACAAGCTGAACTCCCTAGGGGAGTCAAAACTTCCAAATACCTCACTAAGTTTGTAAGAGAAGTGGGGAATCGACAATTGAGCATATAACTCGATATACAGTCGAAATAGGTGAAATGCCTTTACTTAGTTTTCAAATTTGTAACCTAACTCGATTCATAGTTAGGTTCAATTAAAAAGGAGTTTTCATGATCAATTCTTTAAAGGAGAAACGAAAGTAACTTTATCAGATTTATTTATAGTAAAAAGGAAAAAAGTTGAGTTAATTGATGACTATCTCATATGATTCAAGAATATGAAAAACAAGTGTTTTACTCCTATTCCTGATTCTGAAGTAGTCAAGATAGCTATCAATGGTTTCGATTTTAATATTCGAAAGAAATTAATGAATCAGCACTTTTTGGACTTGGCTCAATTAGCTGATAAAGTGCAACAAATTGAAAGTTAAATAAAGAGAAAGAAGAACTTGAGTCTAGCAAACGAAAACCCTTTTTTAATAAGAAGGTAAATTATGTTGACTATATGAGTGAAAAAGAGTCAAACAATGAGTTTTCTTTTGTTGCAGAATTAAAGGATGGACCTCATATGTGTGTCGATCTCTTAATCTAGCAAAAGATAAAAGTCCTTTGTCTGGAAGAAGTTATTCTTTTGAATTGACAAAAGCTGAACAAATTTTGACATATTATTAAAAGATAAATAGCTTGTACTCCCTGAAAGGAAAAGAATGCGATCTGTTTTTGAAATTAGAAATAGAAAGTTTGGTAAATTTCATCAAGCTCCTGGACATTATACTAATAATTGTGTCCATTTTAGGGACTTGATACAGAAGGCTATTGAAGATGGTCGACTAAAGTTCAGAGAAACCTGAGATGAAAGTAGACTCTGATCCTTTCCAGGTCATGTCGAACTTTGTTGAAATAGAGAAAATGGCTTTCTCGATCAACGTAGCCTCTGTCGAGCCTTAGGGGAAAGACGATAAATTTGAACTTGATATATTTGAAGTGAAAAGGCCTATTTATCCAAAGGAATTTTTTGGATTTTTTGCTAAGACAAAGAGAAGATGAAGGGAATGTTGCCATTTTCCCTCGATACAGCAGTTTGTTTGATGCATCAGCTGCTAAGGCTTTCAACTCTTACAAAAAGAGTAGAGAGAGGGTTTACTAGGAAGAGTTGAGGCAAGTGCAACTAAAGCAGAGAGGTAAAGTTTGAGACATCTCAATTTCACCTATTAAACATTAAATGTGCACTATCATCACAGTCGATCAGAAATCCTAAGGTGTGTTGAATCGAACTAGAGTTCCTCCCTCTAATGTATCGAAAAATAAATGAGTACAGAACAATGCTCCAAACTACTCAAGGTATTATAACTTCAATGTTCCTAGAGGAGGCTTTGGAAATTGGGCTTGAAAACATAAAAGAGTGCTTCTCGAAAAGGGGCAAGCAGAAGAGGTGGCAGTCGAGCTAGATCTTAACACAATGTTCAGGACAGAGCTCTCTTCATTCCAAGAGTTGTGACTAAAGCACAAGGGGCTTATGTCGACACAGAGGGTCCAGATCCAGAGTTGAGTAAAGAAAGCACACTACAAGAAAAAGGCCTATAGCCACGCTTTTTTCTTGCCACGCTTTAAAAGCGTGGCCAAAAGTAGTCAATGGCCACGCTTTTATGAGGGTGGCAATTGATTAGGGATTTGGGTACACTTTTTTGCCACGCTTAAAAAGCGTGGCGAAAGGAGTCTATGGCCACGCTTTTATGAGGGTAGCAATTGATTAGGAATTTGGCCACACTTTTTCTTGCCACGCTTAAAAAGCGTGGCCATAGAGAGAAACAAAGGCACTTTTAAAGCGTGGCGAAAAGTTTTTGATCTTGGCACGTTTTTAAAACGTCCCCATTTCTAATAACTCTATTGGCACCCTAGAAAAGCGTGCTGAAAAAGTTCTACTAAAAAAAAGAAACTCCCTCCCAAACGCGCTACACTAAGTCACTAACTCATCAGACTTCTACTCTTCTCCCCTATTACACACAAATGCTCTGAAAACCCTAACACTCAGACAGAGCTCATCTTCGGTGCTTGCACTCTCTCATCTGCCGGGGCTCCCTCCGTCGTCTCCCCTAACCCGTCTCTACTGGCGCTCACACTACCTCGGCACTCACTACTCACCGTGTCGGTTAGCCAATGGAGGTCGCCTTTCCTTCCTCCGCGCCGCCAGTCTTTGCCCTCCTTCCTCTATCGTCTCTTCTCATCTGCTTTACCGCCTTCGCTCCTTGTGTGCTCCGCTTCACTCTCTGTTGTTTTCGCCTCCCCTACCTTCTTTGCTGTTTATGTCATCTCTCTCAAGCCTCTCTGTTTCTATCTCTGCATCTAGAATGGAGCCTTAGGTAAATTATTTGGTCAAATTTTTCTTTGATCTGATTATTTGCTCTTAAATTTGATTTTTTGTTTTGATTTTTATGGTCACCGGGAACGGTGGAAGTTTTGGTTTTGTGAACGAGGACCTTCTCCAGAACACTCTGGCGAGGCTCCTGGCTCGTTGGTTCGCTTCCGCTGCTTGTGTCAGCAAATCATGGAGCTCTGTCTGCAATCGAATCCTTACTCGTCCAAAGCTCTCTTCTGCTCTTTCTCTCAATCCTTCACTTTCCGTGAGTTTCACCTATTTCTCCCAAATCAAAACATTTCTTAAAAGCTAGGGTTAATTGAAAATGGAAATGGAGCTTTGTGATTACATCAGCTTGTTTTTGGAGTAAAATTTTCGAATTTGTACTCAAAACAGTAAATGTTATGTTCTGATGAACTTAGGAAGATTGCATTTTCCCCTCAAATTGGTGATATATATGGAAATGAATTTAATGCTTGAATTTATGATAAGGACTAATTTTATGTTTTCTGAGTTACCAATTTGAGCATTTACCTTTAGTATTTATCTTTTTGATAACTCAAATGTATCATCAAATGTGAAAAAATTTGGTATGTGTTTCGACAGAAATGATGTTTGTGTGGATGTGTTGAGAGTCTTAAATGAATGGTTTGGAATAATGTGCATGTGTTGAATTTCCAGCATGGCGCGGAGGTTGTTGCGGCACTGGCAGCCATTTCCATAACTGTCGCCACACTTTTCGAAGATTCCGTTGACTGCTTTGATGATGGTAGAAAATCCGAACCACAGCCTACTTTCTACGACGAGCTCATTCTCCCTGCCGGTTACCTCTGCGCCGAATACATGGTAACCCCTCACTCTCTATACCTTACTTCAACAACCAATTCACTCGACCTCTTCTTTCCTTCTCTCTTAAACATTGAATATTTGATATTTTAAATTGATATTATTTGCAATTGCTAAAATTCAACCTTTAATGCTTTGATTTGTTAATGCTAAAATTGGATTATTTAGATTATTATTCATGTGTTATTATTATTGTCATTATTCGTCTACTAATATTAATAGTGTCTTTTGGTGTCAGCTAATAGCTAAGTGTTAGAGGGTTGTTGTTTTAATTTGTCCTGTTTTGTGTGTTGATTTTCATATAATGTGCTCCAATTCTTTTATAATGGACATATGTACTCTTTTAATTATAAACTTAATTTGTACACAACCTTATTAATATATAAAAAATTTAATCATAGATTTTAGCAAATAAACAGTCATTTTGAGAAAATTAAGGGTAAATTTGGTTTGTATTTTTATTTTTTATTCTCATTCAGTCTTTTCTAGTTTTAGAAATTTATAAAAGAAAATTGAAATTAAACAATAAAAATAATAAATTTATTAAATGAAATTTTTAATCTACATTATCTATTTACAATAAAGCTAGATCAATTATTCAAAGGGCAAATTGGCCATGTATGCTTATTAAACAAAGTACAATAATCTTATAATAAAGAGTTCTAGGATGAGTAATCCTATCCCTTTTACCATGAGTTTTCTACCTAGGTTGCGGTTAAATGGTGTACCACCACCTAGAAGATAATACGTTCAAATATGAGTCCGACAACCTATATATACTTGGGGCTAATAGATGATCAAACATCAAATTATCAAAGTTTTTTTTTAAAAAAAAGAGAGTATTAATGTGACAGTGGATACACTAAAATAGTTTGCCTAAGGTGCTTACTTGGATTGGTGGGAATGCTTTGTTCACTCCTGAAAAAGTTTCCAGGATCAACAACAGTCTTAATCTTCACTAAGGGGGAGGGGGTGGTGATTAAACTGAAAATAATATCAGTGCATTTATAATGAAATGCTTCTTAAAGTTTTGGTCATAGAATTTAACTAGCTTCTTTTTTTTATTTACCGATGTCATTTTTAATATCCTAATTCCTGCTCTCTATTAGGCATTCAGTTCACTGTTTTCACTATACAAACTGCTTTAACTAATTTACTTAAATTGTTGAGAAATTGAGATAAGCTGATCTTAATTAACCAGTACAATCATTGGTATTACAAAATTTTAGAGCTAGATTTCCTGTTGCGGTGTGATTTAGTTTTTTTTTTTTATATTTACACGTTTCCAATATCCACTTGAAAGGCATAATTAATGATACCATTTATGGGTAAGCCACTTAAGGTTCTGTGGTTATAAGATTTGCAGGTAATTTCTATGTTATATGTTCCAGTGTTGGTATTGAATCTGCTTTAGTTTTATTTCCCATGATGTGACAGCAACTAAAAGAAATGAATTTAAGGATTATTTTTTGAAGCGAGAGTTGCTCATGGGAATATATGAGAAGGGTTTTAAAAATGGGACAGTTTCCAATTGCTTTTACTAGTAGTGACATTCTTGCAAGGGCTAAAAATGGGACAGGCAAAACAGCTGCATTTTGCATTCCTGCATTGGAAAAAATTGACCAGGATAACAATGTTATTCAAGGTTTGACTTCTTTCTCTTACCTTTATCTTTCTATTAGATTCTCATGAGTTCCATTGAGAGGACTATCATATTTATTGTAGTTCAAGGCCAGTTTGGATGAACTTCTCAGGGAACAAGCTTGCACTGGTACCTGTGCGTACACATACATCGCTGAAATTGCACTTGTGCGTATGCACAGGGGGTTGTGCGTACGCATACATGGCTGTGTGCTTCTCCTTTGTTTTCTTCATATTTTCTCCCTTTGTACATACTTCTTTCCACTTTTGACTTGCCAAACTTGCCTCTAGGACCTAAAATCACTCAACAAACATGTCATGGCATCGAATGGCATAAAAGTGGGATTAAAATCTCTAATTTAAGCTCAAAAACACATGTTTTCACATTTAGGCACAATCTAGAGAGAAAACACAAAAGCATGCTATTTTAGTGAATAAGTGTGAGTTTATGTGATGAAATCCATTCAAATCAACCCAAAATATATCGTCAAATATGGATTCATCAATTCCCCCACACTTAAACAATAGCATGTCCTCCTGCTAAGCACAATAAAAGGAGAAGGGCAAAAGGGTAAGCAACTTATTCAATGCAACTATCTATGTGTATGCAACTATGCAAAATGCTATTTATCTATATCTATACTATAATTTCCTATTGAGTTTGGCACAAAACAAACAAGAGATTCCAATCAATCCAAAACAAGCCTTAGGGCTAAGGCAAAGAATTAATGCACTATGATCAA
Organism: Arachis ipaensis; assembly: GCF_059453495.1. Taxonomy (NCBI): domain Eukaryota; kingdom Viridiplantae; phylum Streptophyta; class Magnoliopsida; order Fabales; family Fabaceae; genus Arachis; species Arachis ipaensis. The sequence goes on from NC_142440.1 coordinate 123,998,230, forward strand.
TGTCCAAAGAATTGAATTGAAATTTTCAAACTAGCAACCAAACAACATGCAAGAAGATACAATATAAGGGACAAGAACATAGAATTGAGCGATCGAACCCCTCACCGGATGTGTATTCACTCTATTCGCTCAATGGTTAGGGCTTAATCACTCAATTCTCCTTTAATCATGCTTTTCAAATATTTTCAAGTCATCTAACAATCAACTAATATTTGATGCATGAAAAACAAATATCATGAGGTCTTTGGAGGGTTGTAATGGGGCTAGGGTCAAGGTAAGATCAATATGGTTAAGTGAACTTAGTGAATTAGATCTTTGATTAGCTCAAGTGTCCACCTAATCCTATACCATCCCATATACACATAACAAAACCACCTAACTACCCATTTATCTTCTATCTCACATTTACTTATGCATTTTCTTTCCACAACATGAACATATGCATCGTTTATCCATCTTTTTATTTCATATACAATTATGCATAAGATTTTCTTCTATTTTTTTTAAAACAAATCCTTGTTTTTGTCAATAAGAGAAGATGCAAATGTCTTGAACAATAATGCATGAGTATTACCCTATTATCCAAATTTTTACAATGGAAATCCCAAATAAGCTTATCACCAATGTTTTCCGACAATTTTCTCCCATACTTAGAGTACACATACTACTCCACCCAAGCTAATCAAAGAGTAATCCAAGGACATCAATGGTTTTTCGCTTTAGGGAGAATAATATGCTTAGAATTAGAACAAAAAGGGATTTAAAGGCTCAAAAGGGTTTACAAAGGTGAATGCAAGGGTTGGCCATATAGGTTAGTGAGTTCAATATCAAAAATGGCCTCAATCATACTAAATACAATCAAACATAAAAAATAAGACATATAGATTCATGCAAATCTAAGATCACAATCATCAAAAGGAGTATAATCACACAAGAACAAACTTTATGGTTGGAAATGTGCAACCATCTATTAGAGCTCAAATCTCACAAGGTATGTTGTTCTATCTCTTTTTCTATGTTCTATGAAAAAGGATGCTTCAAGCAAGTTGAAAAATAATTTTTAATTCAATCAATGGTACGTCCTAAGAAAGATTTCATGAAAATTTCTTGTTGTTTCACAAAACTTATTCCCTATATGTATATATGTTGTGATGGATGCAATTTTCAAAATTCCTAGTTCTATTCCTAATTTTCAACATCACAAAAATTAACATGAACAATTAGGACAAAATTGAACTAGGTGCTATACTATTCACATCATCCAATCACAACTTCTATCTATAAAATATATACTAAGAAAAAGATGAAAAATACAACATACAAATATTTACTAAAATAGAACTAGAAGCAAGATATATACAAGCAAACTAAGCAAAGTATAATGTAATAAAATACTAACAAATATTCACAAAAACATATCTACAAAAACAAGAAAATGATGCAAAGTGTTAGTAAGAGAAAGTTTACGCCCCAAAATGACGAATCCTCCCCCACACTTAAGCATTGCACAGTCCTCCGTGCACGAACACGATCCGGGGAGAATGTCTCTAAGTTCTTCCACCTTTGGTTGGCAGATGCGGGGGCTTGGGTTGTGTGAAAACCGCCAAGTCCAATGCATTCTCGGCATCTTCGTCCATGGTATCCTTCTCCTCTTCCGACTCCTTGCCTTCATGTCTCATCCTCGAAAAGAATGAATAAAGTATAATTAGAACTCATAGGACAAGTAGCACAAAAATGGCAAAGGAGTAAGCAAATAATCATCTAATTGAGAAAGTTTGCATAGTGGTGTTGTATGATGAAAATGATGAGCCATGTGTGTATTCCAATTATGTGCGCGGTTGGAACACACAATGACCGGTTAAAATGGCATCCACACGATAAAAAAGTAAGCATGGGTTCCTCAATTAAATGGCTTAAGATGTAACTAAGAGATGAGCATCAATTAAAACACAAGCAAGCTTAGGCAATTACAACAAGAGTGAATTGAATTTAGAAAATATTGGATATTGAAGTTGTGAAAGTAAAAGAGCAAAAGTGATATAAATTAGCACAACAACAATAACCAATGCAATGATGAAAAGGAAATTACTTATTCATCCTTAGGAATAATCAAATAATCACATGGTTAAGGTGTTTGTTATAAAAAGTCTTGATAAGTATCAAGTCAAGTCAACTCAAACAAATGCAGGGCATTAATAAGAAACAAGGACCTTGTGATGTGATTATATTGACTTAAAAACTATGATAAACAAGCAATTCAATTCAATTCACTCAATTCCATGCGCACTCATAAAAGTTTCACCTAATATGCAACAAAATGTACATGTGCAAATCCAATTAGGTGCTAGTAATTTAAGGCAAAGTATAAGTGCAACTATGAAATTCAATCAACAAACAACCCAATCAACATCAAACAAACACTTACAACTTATTTAATTACTAAGATGAAAAATGGAATACAAAGAAAACTAAGTAAAACAAGTAGAAAAACATGGAAAAAGCAAGGTAAGGGAGCGGTTAGGGCTTAAGGAAAAGCACAAACAAACTTTTTCCCAAAACAGCACTTGTGCGTACGCACAGGTATGTGTGCGTATGCACACAAGGTGGAACAGGGGAGGGAGTGCACTCGCACAAGGTGTGCGAGTGCTCCGAACAGAACGGGGATATAGACGTGTGCGCACGTACAAGCCTGTGCACGCGCACGGAACTTTTTTTTTTAAAAGAAAGGATCATGTGTGCGTACGTACACAAGTCCGTGCATGCGCACAAGAATGAAAAGGGGCAGGGGTTCACGCGCATAAGCTGTGCCAACGCTCCACCAGAGTGGTTACAAGTTGGTGTACGGACGCATAAGCCTGTGCGGCCGCACAGAAAGCGCAATAAGGAACATGCATGCATACGCACAAGATGGTGCGCACGCACAGACCAAGGAAAACAGGGGAGCGCCCACGTACAGACCGTGCTGGCACTGCAAACAGAGGGCGATACAAAGAGTGTGCAGGCGCACAGGCTTGTGCGCTCGCACAAGTCGCAAAACTCCCAGTTGTGTGCGCACGCACAGCAGCGTGCATACGCACAGATGCCCTATTTTAAAAAATTTTTTCTTTCAAAAACTAAAGTTCCAAGCCTTAGTACAATCAAAATCTCAACCCCAAACATTCAAAACTTCACCGAATCATGATCCATATGAAAATCAACCTATCTAAACTCAAAATTGAACTAATCCTAGGCTAACTAAGACAAGCAAACATGCAATAAACTAGGACTATAAATAAAGAAAAAGGGTAAGAGAGATGTTACCATGGTGGGGTGTCTCCCACCTAACACTTTGATTTATAGTCCTAAGTTGGACTCTTTGAGGAGACTCTTGCTAGGGTGGCTTGTGTTTCCACTCCTCCTTGAATCTCCATCCAAGCTTGCACTTAGAGGCTCCTTCGGGATCCCATATTCTAGGCATCCGGTCACCTTCTTGTTGATCTTCATGCTTCAAGACGGATGGACAAACTCTTAATTTACCCTTGTAGCACCCTAACATTCTCCGAAAATCACTCCATTGTGCTTCACACCATGCTTGAATTCCAATTCTTAAATTGGTTTTCTTGAAGAACCTTGGATTCAATTGGCAACCAACCCTTCTTTCTCCACCATGTACCAACCCAAGAAGGAGTTTGAGTTGGTAATCCGTTTCCAAGATAGCATATTGATGGGGGCCAAGGAAGCTCCTAGATGAAATTGCCACCCACTCAATATGTTCTTGGTTGACAACTCCTTCCTTGCCAACGTCTTCTTCCTCTTCCCTATCACTCACATCATAACAAGGAGGTTGTGAGAAGTCTACCTCCAGGTCTTTCTCAAACTCAATAGGAAGAGGCTCATTGGGATCATTAAGAGGATTGACCAAGGAGGACAAAAAATCATCAATGATGGAATCCTCATCTTGATTAATCTCCCTCAATTCTCCCCTTCTCTCCTCCGGTTCAAATACTCCACTTTCTCCCTCTTGTTTCACTTTATGCTCTAACCCTTCTTCTTTTCCTTATGGCTCCATGCCCTCCTCTTCACCTAAAGCTTTAGTTGAACCTCCACATTTCTCAAGAGGAATGCCTTGATCGGATGAGTGTAGTGGGAGCAAGTGGTCCACCGCCTCGGCTATGGTAGCCATGAATTGCCCTTGTATCCTTCGGAATCCTTCTTGCTCTTGTAGAAAACCTTGAAGGTCTTGGTGGTCTTGGGCTAAGGGTTGGAGAATTTCACATTGTGATGAAAAAAGGGTTTCATTGTTTGGGAGAAAGGTTGTATATGTGGGAGGTGATTCATGTTGGCAAGTGTTTAGAGGTGGTATGTAAGAAGGTGTATGGTGGTGGTGGTGTGGTGTTTGAAAATATGGTGATTGAGGGTTATGTTGGGGGTATGGATCATAGGTATATGGTGGTGGAGGTGTATAATCAAAGTGAAATCCACCATATCCTTGGGTTGGGTATGTACATTGGGAAGGGTATGGTTCATTGTAGTATAGAGGAGGTTGCTCCTCCCAAAAGTTATGCTCCATTCCCATGATGCAATCTAAAATTGAAGTTATCAATCCCTACAAAATGATCACAACCAAACTCCAAACCAAGAGGTGATAACTCATAAAAAAATTAGAAAATAAAAACTAAAGACATCAATTAACAAAATAAACAAAATTCTAATTAATAGCAAAAACAAACAAACCAAAAAGTATCTATTCACACTATAGACATATTTACAACAACCAAAATATAGCACTCATGGCGCTAGTTCTCCGGCAATGGCGCCAAAATTTGACAAGAGACCAAATTGTAGGTTAGGATTTTCTCCAAATAGATCTTCGTTGCAAGTATAGCTCCGAACCAACAATTGGCCAATAATCAAATTATTATTCTAAAGATTGTCACAATTCAAAGCAAATATAAACCGAGAGTATTTAGACTCCTGGGTCATTCTCCCTAGGAACTAATGCCGATGAGCGCATACAATTTTGGTTGTGAGAAGCAAGGGGGTTTCAATGATTGAAATAAAAAAATAAAAAGATAAAAGAACAAGACAAAATTACAATTAATAAACTAATAAAGGAATAAAAGAACTATGTATGAAATATGGACAAGTGATGCTATAGAGTGATGGAAAAGTGGTTCAAAACATAAATGAAACCTTGACTTGGGATGAGTTATGGAATCCCTTCCTTGCCATAACCACAACTATGATAATTGTGATGGATTAATCTCACTAAGTCAATCCTTAACATCGAAGGATAAGTCAAGTGAGCATAATTGTCATTAATCCACAAATCCTAGTTAACTTACCAAATTAATTGATAAAAAGCTAGCGTTAGTGGAAACAATAACAACTAACAATCCAAGAATTATCACTAAATGTTAGACATTATGGCTCTAATAATCCATAAACTTATTTTTGCCAAGCCAAGGGGTGGAAATTATCCCATAATCAAAATTGGCATTTCATCAAACACCTAATATGCATAATCATAAAATATGGCAAAATTGGGAAAATGATGAAAGCTATAAACCACAAATGATCAAAATCAATAAAAGCAACTCAAACAAACATATAATAAGCATCAAACATTAAATTCATGAACTCAAACTCAAAATTTCAAAACCATGTATATATTGACAAGAGAAATGAAAATGCAAGAAAGTGTAGAACAAGTAATGTAATAAAAGAGAAATTAAAGAAATACTTACAATGAGATAGCAAAATCCAAGACCAAAATTGACTATAAAATGCTACATTGAAGATGGAAATGAAACCCTAAGAGAGAAATTCTACACTACTCCTACTCCTACTCCTATGGAAGCTTCCTAAAACTAATCTAAGCTAATAAAACCTAAAGAAAACCTAATGACTTGATATGTGGTGTTGCTCCCTTCAAATAGTATTTGATTTCAGCATCCAAGCCTTTAGAAATGGGCCAAAAGAGCCCTAAAATCGTGAGTCACATGCATTTTTAATGAAGGCACGCACTCGTACCTGTGCGTACGCATGATGCGTGAGCATCTTTCCTATCTTTTCCTAGTGAATTTGTATTCAATTTGTTGAGTTTAATCAAGAATTAATTATCTTTTACCCACTATGGATGCTACTTTGAGTCATGTGCAATTCTGTTTATTTTAGGTAGCATTCGGCTGGATTTGATGGAGTTTCCACAGAAAAAGAGAAGAAGGCGAATGATGCTGTCAACCCTAACCTCTCTGCACTCAAACCTGAATAACTCGAGTTACAGAGGTCTGATTAACGTGATTCTAGTGGCATTAGAAAGCTAACTTTCAGAGCTTTCCAACGATATATAATAGTATATACTTCTCTTCCATCTGTACGGTCAAGGTGGCACCTAACTTGGAATTTCTCAAGTTAGGCGCCAGAACCACAAATTCTCCAAAAGTACATGATTATAGGCGCCAGTTAAAAAGGGAGCAGTGGTCCCCCTTCCATCTACTTGATGCTTCACGATTGTTTTTGATTTAATTTTAATTAAATCTTTTATTTTAATTACAAATAGGAAAAGATATTATTTAGTTTTAGAAAATATATTTTACATTAATTAGGATTAGATATAAAAGGAATCTTCATCTCTTCTCTTGAACCTCATTCCACAATTTACAGTTTTTCAGAATCCTTATTTTCTCTCTGAACCATGAGCAACTAAACCTCCACTGTTAAGGTTAGGAGCGCTGTCTATTGTATGGATTGATACTATTATTTTTCTATTTTAATTCATGTACTGATTTATATTTCAAGAATTATTTCGTTCTTTATTTTATGAATTTGGGTGGAACGAAAGTATGACCCTTGTTCTAATTGAGTTCTTGTATAACTTGGAAAAGCTCTTTACTTGAATAACAGTTTGAAAATATATTCTCCTAAATTCTAATTATCTGGACTTAACAGGATACGTGACATATAATCCTCTTATATTTGGGTAATTAGGATTTCTGTAGCATATAAATTAGAATTGAACTTCACCCTCTAATTGGAATTAAGTGACCAAGGAATTGGCAGTTGATGAATTTTAGAGGAGACTAAAAAGGTCTAAGGAATTAGGGTTTAGTCACATATAGTTTGCCATGAATTAAATCTTGCATGATTAAAATAGTTAGTAAGAAAAGTCAATCCGGAAAATAGATAACTCTGAAGCCTTAACTGTTTCTCCGTATATTATTACTGCTGCTTTCTAATATTCTGAATTACTATTAATGCTTTTGAACCTTCAAATATCATTTTCTATTTGTCTAACTAAGTAAATCATTTAACCATTGTTGCTTAATCCATCAATCCTCGTGGGATCGACCCTCATTCACTTGAGGTACTACTTGGTATGACCCGGTGCACTTGACGGTTAGTTTGTGGTTATAAATTTCGCACCAACACACAGGGGGTTGTGCGTACGCACACATGGCTGTGTGTTTCTCCTTTGTTTTCTTCATGTTTTCTTCCTTTGTACATGCTTCCTTCCACTTTTTCCTTGCCAAACTTGCCTCTAGGACCTAAAATCACTCAACAAACATGTCATGGCATCGAATGGTATAAAAGTGGAATTAAAATCACTAATTTAAGCTCAAAAATGTATGTTTTCACATTTAGGCACAATCTAGAGAGAAAACACAAAAGCATGCTATTTTAGTGAATAAGTGTGAGTTTATGTGATGAAATCCATTCAAATCAACCCAAAATATATCGTCAAATATGGATTCATCAGTGATTCAATAACATTTCTTAATTCCCTTCTTAGAAATTCATTTTTGTTTATGTTTGTAAATTTCATGTACACTGTCGTTGCGTGTATAGAGATGACATGGTTAATTTGGTTTGAATTCTATTAATGTAATATTACTTTTTATTGATTAATTTTTTTTAAATGACATTTACATATTTTTGTCAATATTTTTTTATTATTTTTGGAGTGTATTTGAGTGCATGTAAAAGTATATACTAATTTTTTTAATTTGATAAGGATATAGCTACGGTTTTAAAGCGTGGCAATAGGTTTACTTCTAGGTACGTTTAAAAGCGTAGCCTTATTGTTCCCTATCGGCACGCTTTTGAAGTGTACACAAAACCAACATTCTGGGCACGCTTCAAAATTGTGGCGATATGTAGGCTTTTCGGTACGCTTCTCAAGCATAGCTATAGGTTAATAACTATGGCCATGCTTTTTAAGCGTGGCAAGAGATGAAAGCATGCCAACAAAAGAAGCGTGCCGATAGATCCATAAAAGCGTGGCGATAGAGCAACCAGCACGCTTGCAGATGTGACCCTTTCAAAAGCATGCCGATAGCTCAAAAAGCATGGCAGAAAGCTTATTTTCTTGTAGTGGCAAGTCACCTCAGAAGCAAGAGTAGAAAAAGGGTAAGGCATCCTTAATTAGGGATCAGGAACCAAATGATGCGTCGAAAGAGACATCCATGACCAAGCTAATTTCCAAGTCAAAAGAGGACGAAGAAGCATTAACAGAGACTTTTGACTATAGATTTGAGGATGACTTCGACGTAATGTTTGGAGAAACTGGGTTTGGATATGTGGCCATGATGACAAGTCATCTTATGCTAGCTTTTCAAGCATTTTTTACTTGTTTCATTAGGTTTTATACACTTTCTTGCATTATAAGTTAGTGATTTGGAGTGGATTTGCATGGTTATGTCAATTCAAGCAACCATCATTCATTTGGCACAAAATCACATGGTTTAAGCTATAATTAGTTGGTTTTTGAATGATTTAGAAGTTTTGTGAATTTGGTGATGCTTTGATTGGTTGTTTTGATTACTTGTAGGTGAAGAAATGATGAAAAAAAAAAGAAAAAAAGAACCTTAGAGCATGCTTTGGACCTTAGACCACGCTTTGAAAAGCGTGACCCAAGGCACAAAAGCGTCACGCATCAAGAAAGCAAGGGTGAAGTGCTCTCTAATTGAGTGCAGCGCTCTCTATTTGAGCGCCCAAACCAAGCGCCCAGCACCAAAGTGACAAGACCAAAGAAGCAAAGGCATGGCGCTACGTTGATGGACCAAACGGAGCGCCACAAGGATGCCAAATTACAAGGGCAGCGCTCACTTGAATGGAGCACTACGTTAACTAATTTGCCTTTTTCATGGCCTCCCCTGAAGAAAGCAAGGTGCAATATCAAGAAATGGGGCAGCCAAGGTTCGAACCAAGCACAAGGGAGTGCTATACGCTACACCAAGCAAGGAAGCATCCAAAATGGCCTCACCAAGGCTCAAAGAGGGAGCCTCACTCAAAGCAAAGGGCGCTACGTTAGAATACCTAACTGAGCGCTACTTGGGGATGAAGAAATTGGCAAAATGGGTTCACCAGGGCTCGAAGTGAAGACCAACTCAAAAGCAAAGGAGTGCTGCGTTACCTTACCAAATGTAGTGCTATGAAGAGGCTTGGTTCGAAGCCTGGGGAGAGCAAATTGAGCGCTACGTTATTTGAGCTAATGGAGCGCTTCCCTGGGAGGTGTCCCTGGGCCCAATTTCAATTAAATGCCACCTTGGATCAAATTCTTCACCAATTTGAAAGAGCCCACTCCAAATTCTAAAATAAAAAATTAGAAAGTATATAAATAGGACTTAATTTGATTTGTGGGGGACCTTCTTTTCATTTTTTTTAGTTTTACCTTTAGCTCATTTTTACTTTTTAGATCAATTTTAGTTTTCATTTTGAATTTTGGGAATTGGGATTGAGATATGAGTTTTCTTACTGATTGTTCTTGCTTTGGCAATTTCTACTTTCTGTTTTAAATTTTGGATTGAGATTGAAGAAGTTCTGATTCAATTCTTGATTTGAAATTTATCTTTGTTCTTCTTCTGCATAATTCTAATTTCATTTGCTGTTTTCATTTCTCTTCTTCTGCAACTTTTGCTTTTCTGTTTTGGATCTTGAATTGAGATTGAAGAGCTTCATTGATTCAAATTCTGAGAATCATCTTCCACTCTTCCTCTCAATTGATCTAAGGATTGGGTTTTAATCTTCTCTGCTATTTTTAAATTTCATTTTCCTTTGCAATTACTTTTCTGTTTAATCAAGAGAGCAATTGAGATCTAGATCTGCTTTCTAATCTCATTTCTCTTCTTCGATCTTCAATTTCTCTTTTAGATTTCACAATTGAGCTAAGTTTACTTTCTGTTTTGTTCTTCAAGCAATTTTACCTTTCTGTTTAGATTTTCTGCAACTTATTTCATCTTCTACTTCTCTGATTAATTCCTCTTTACATTCTCTTGTTGAATTCTGAATCCCAGCTCCCGCATCCCTTTACTATTTAGGCAATTTACATTACATGCACTCTAAGATTCAGCTATCTACATTTCTTGCAATCTAAGCTTCAGTCATTTACATTACTTGCACTTTAAGATTCAGCTCTTTTAATTTCTTGCAATTTAAGTTTCATGTAATTTACTCTTCTGCACTTTACTTTTCTGTCAATTTCCCCTCTCCCTTTTATTTTCATACAATTTAGCTTCTGCTATTCAAGTTTCACTCAAATCATTATCTATTTGCTTAACTAAATTCATTATCTAACTAAAATTGATCAATCCATCAATCCCTGTGGGATTGACCTCACTCATGTGAGTAATTACTACTTGATGCGACCCGGTACACTTGCCGGTGAGTTTAGGTGTTGGAATCTCATTTCCAACCCATCAAGTTTTTGGCACCGTTGCCGGGGATTGATCTAGATTGATGGTGCACGGAATTCTGATCATCAATGGCGCCGACAACTTGGTACGCACAATTGTAATCTCAACTCTTTGTCACAACTCCGCACAACTAACCAGCAAGTGTACTAGGTCGTCCAAGTAATAAACCTTACGTGAGTAAGGGTCGATCCCACGGAGATTGTCGGCTTGAAGCAAGATATGGTCACCTTGTAAATCTCAGTCAGGTGGATTCAAATGGTTATAGAGAATTGATAATTAAAAGGTGAATAAAATATAAAATAAGATAGAGATACTTATGTAATTCATTGGTGAGAATTTCAGATAAGCGTATGAAGAAGCTTTGTTCTTCCTGAACTTCTGCTTTTCTATTGTCTTCATCCAATCATTCATACTCCTTTCCATGGCAAGCTTTATGTTGGGTTTCACCGTTGTCAATGGCTACCTCCCGTCCTCTCAGTGAAAATGGTCCAAATACGCTATCACCGCACGGCTAATCATCTGTCGGTTCTCGATCATGTTGGAATAGGATCCATTGATCCTTTTGCATCTGTCACTACGCCCAACACTCACGAGTTTGAAGCTCGTCACAGTCATCCCTTCCCAGATCCTACTCGGAATACCACAGACAAGGTTTAGACTTTCCGGATCTCAGGAATGGCCGCCAATAATTCTAGCCTATACCACGAAGGTTCTAATCTTAGATTAGAAACCCAAGAGAATATACTCCAGCTGTCGTCCAATGACTACGTTGAACATCATGTAGATAGCTTTGTGGTTGTCAGGCACGCGACCTTGGCTAAGCGAGTAATGAAGATTGGGTGATTGTCACAGGTCACCCCTTCATTCTGACTTAACTGAATTAAGTACGAGAGTATATCTTGGAGAAGAAATAGGCTTGAGTTGAATAGAAAAACAATAGTACTTTGCATTAATTCATGAAGAACAGCAGAGCTCCACACCTTAATCTATGGTGTGTAGAAACTCCACCGTTGAAAATACATAAGAACAAAAGGGTCTAGGCATGGCCGAATGGCCAGCCTCTCAAAGATGAACATACAAGTTCAAAAGATTATATGATCAAAAGTATGAAAATATAATAGCAAAAGGTCCTATGTATAGAAAACTAGTAGCCTAGGGTTACAGAAATAAGTAATTAATGCAGAAATCTTCTTCCTGGCCCATTTGGTGTGTGCTTAGGATGAGCATTGAAGCTTTCACATATAGAGACTTTTCTTAGAGTTAAATGCCAGCTTTTGTGCCAGTTTGGGCGTTTAACTCCAGCTTTTATGCCAGTTCTGGCGTTTTGACGCCAGAATTTTTATGCTGACTTGGAACACCGGTTTGGGCCATCAAATCTCGGGCAAAGTATGGACTATTATATATTTCTAGAAAGCCCAGGATGTCTACTTTCCAACGCAATTGAGAGCGTGCCAATTGGGCTTTTGTATCTCCAGAAAATCCACTTCGAGTGAAGGGAGGTCATAATCCAACAGCATTTGTAGTCCTTTTTCAGCCTCTGAATCAAATTTTTGCCCAGGTCCCTCAATTTCAGTCAGAAAATACCTGAAATCACAGAAAAACACACAAACTCATAGTAAAGTCCAAAAATGTGATTTTTATTTAAAAACTAATAAAAATATAATAAAAACTAACTAAAACATACTAAAAACTATCTAAAAATAATGCCAAAAAGCGTATAAATTATCCGCTCATCACAACACCAAACTTAAATTGTTGCTTGTCCCCAAGCAACTAAAAACTAAGTAGGATGAAAAGAAGAGAATATACAATGAATTCCAAAAACATCTATGAAGATCAGTCTTAATTAGATGAGCGGGGCTATTAGCTTTTTACTTTTGAACAGTTTTGGCATCTCACTTTATCCTTTGAAGTTTAGAATGATTGGCATCTATAGGAACTCAGAATTTTAGATAGTGTTATTGATTCTCCTAGTTCAGTATGTTGATTCTTGAACACAGCTACTTTATGAGTCTTGGCCGTGATCCTAAGCATTTTGTTTTTCAGTATTACCACCGGATACATAAATGCCACAGACACATAACTGGGTGAACCTTTTCAAATTGTGACTCAGCTTTGCTAAAGTCCCCAATTAGAGGTGTTCAGAGCTCTTAAGCACACTCTTTTTGCTTTGGACTACGATTTTAACCGCTCAGTCTCAAGTTTTCACTTGACACCTTCACGCCACAAGCACATGGTTAGGGACATCTTGGTTTAGCCGTTTAGGCCAGGATTTTATTCCTGTGGGCCCTCCTATCTATTGATGCTCAAAGCCTTGGATCCTTTTTATTTTACCCTTGCCTTTTGGTTTAAAGGGCTATTGGCTTTTTCTGCTTGCTTTTTTTTTTTCTTTCTTTTCTTTTTGCCATTTTTTTTCGCATATATTTTTTTCTGCAAGCTTTTCACTGCTTTTTCTTGCTTCAAGAATCAATTTTTATGATTTTTCAGATTATCAATAACATTTCTCCTTTTTCATCATTCTTTTAAGTGCCAACAATTTTAACATTCATAGACAACAAATTCAAAAATATGCACTGTTCAAGCATTCATTTAGAAAACAAAAAAATTGCCACCACATCAAAATAATTAAACTATTTTAAAATTGAAAATTCATGTATCTCTTTTTCTTTTTTAATTAAAAACATTTTTCATTTAATAAAGGTGATGGATTCATAGGACATTCATAGCTTTAAGGCATAGACACTAAGACACTAATGATCATGTAATAAAGACACAAACATAGATAAATATAAAGCATAAAAATTCGAAAAACAGAAAATAAAGAACAAGGAAATTAAAGAACGGGTCCACCTTAGTGATGACGGCTTGTTCTTCCTCTTGAAGATCTTATGGAGTGCTTGAGCTCCTCAATGTCTCTTTCTTGCCTTTGTTGCTCCTTCCTCATGACTCTTTGGCCTTCTCTAATTTCATGGAGGAGGATAGAATGCTCTTGGTGCTCCACCCTTAGTTGTCCCATATTGGAACTTAATTCTCCTAGGGAGGTGTTGATTTTCTCCCAATAATTTTATGGAGGAAAGTGCATCCCTTGAGCCATCTCAGGGATTTCATGATGAGGAATTTCCTCATGCTCTTGTCCATGAGTGGGCTCTCTTGTTTGCTCCATCCTTTTCTTAGTGATGGGCTTGTCCTCATCAATGAGGATGTCTTCCTCTATGTCAATTCCAGCTGAATTGCAGAGGTGACAAATGAGATGAGGGAAGGCTAACCTTGCCAAAGTAGAGGACTTGTCCGCCACCTTGTAGAGTTCTAGGGATATAACCTCATGAACTTCTACTTCCTCTCCAATCATGATGCTATGGATCATGATAGCCTGGTCTATAGTAACTTCAGACCGGTTGCTAGTAGGAATGATTGAGTGTTGGATAAACTCCAACCATCCCCTAGCCACGGGCTTGAAGTCGTGCCTTCTTAGTTGAACCGGCTTCCCTCTTGAATCTCTCTTCCATTGAGCGCCCTCTTCACAAATGTCTATGAGGACTTGGTCCAACCTTTGATCAAAGTTGACCCTTCTAGTATAGGGGCGTGCATCTCCTTGCATCATGGGCAAGTTGAATGCCAACCTTACATTTTTCGGACTGAAATCTAAGCATTTTCCCCGGACCATTGTAAGCCAATTTTTTGGATCCGGATTTACACTTTGATCATGGTTCTTGGTGATCCATGTATCGGCATAGAACTCTAGAACCATTAAGATTCCAACTTGTTGAATGGGGTTGGTGAGAACTTCCTAACCTCTTCTTCGAATCTCATGTCGGATCTTTGGATATTCACCCTTTTTGAGTTTGAAAGGGACCTCGGGGATCACCTTCTTCTTGGCCACAACTTCATAGAAGTGGTCTTGATGCACCCTTGAGATGAATCTCTCCATCTCCCATGACTCGGAGGCGGAAGCTTTTGCCTTCCCTTTCCTCTTTCTAGAGGTTTCTCTGGCCTTAGGTGCCATAATTGGTTATGGAAAAACAAAAAGCTTTAGATTTTACCACACCAAACTTAGAAGGTTTGCTCGTCCTCGAGCAAAAGAAGAAAGAAAAGAGTAGAAGAAGAAAATAGAGGAGATGGAGGGGGGTTTGTGGTTCGGCCAAGGGGTAGAAGTAGTGTGTATGATGTGTGAAAATGAATGAGTGAAGATGGGTTTATATAGGAGTGGAGAGAGGGGTAGGGTTCGGCCATGTATGGGTGGGTTTGGGAGGGAAAGTGGTTTGAATTTGAAAGGTGAGGTAGGTGGGGTTTTATGATGGATGGATGTGGATTGGTGAAGAGATTATGGAGAAGAGGGTAGGATTTGATAGGTGAGGGGTTTTTTGGGGAAGAGGTATTGAGGTGATTGGTGAAGGATATTTGGGGAAGGTGTGAAGAAGAAGAGAGAGAGAGATGAGGTAGGTGGGGATCGTGTGGGGTCCACATATCCTGAGGTGTCAAGGATTTCTCATCCCTGCACCATATTGGCATGTAAACGCCCCTTCTTGTGCCAATCCTGGCGTTAAACGCCAGGTTGCTGCCCATTTCTGGTGTTAAACGCCAGCTCTGTGCCCCTTTCTGGCGTTAAACACCCAGAATGGTGCCAGACTGGGCGTTTAACGCCCATTCTGCTACCCTTACTAGCGTTTAAACGCCAGAAAGCTGCTCCTCCAGGGTGTGCTATTTTTAATACTATTTTTCATTCTATTTTTGCTTTTTCACTTGTTTTTGTGGCTTCACATGATCATCAACCTACAGAAAACATAAAATAACAATGGAAAATAAATAGATATAATAAAATTGGGTTGCCTCCCAACAAGCGCATCTTTAATGTCAATAGCTTGACAATGGGCTCTTATGGAGCCTCACAGATACTCAGAGCATAATGATGGCCTCCCAACACCAAACTTAGAGTTTGAATGTGGGGGCTCTATTTGACTTTGCATTGAGAGAAGCTTCTCATGCTTTCTCTCCATGGTTACAAAGGGAGAACCTTGAGTTTTAAACACAAGGGAGTCCTCATTCACTTGAAGGACCAATTCTCCTCTGTCAACATCAATCATAGCTTTTGCTGTGGCTAGGAAGGGTCTGCCAAGGATGATGGATTCATCCATACACTTTCCAGTGTCTAGGATTATGAAATCAGCAGGGATGTAGTGGCCTTCAACCTTTACCAAGACATTCTCTACAAGTCCATAAGCCTGTTTCTTTGAATTGTCTGCCATCTCTAGTGAGATTCTTGCAGCTTGTACCTCAAGGATCCCTAGCTTTTTCATTACAGAGGGTAGCATGAGGTTTATACTTGACCCCAAGTCATATAGAGCCTTCTCAAAGGTCATGGTACTTATGGTACAAGGTATTGAGAACTTTTCAAGATCCTGTCTCTTCTGAGGTAATACCTACCTAGCCAAGTCATCCAGTTCTTTGGTGAGCAAGGGGGTTCATCCTTCCAAGTCTCATTACCAAATAACTTGGCATTTAGCTTCATGATTGCTCCAAGGTACTTAGCAACTTGCTCTTCAGTAACATCTTCATCCTCTTCAGAGGAAGAATACTCATCAGAGCTCATGAATGGCAGAAGTAAGTTTAATGGAATCTCTATGGTCTTTGTGTAAGCCTCAGATTCCCATTGTTCCTCATTAGGGAACTCCTTGGAGGTCAGTGGACGTCCATTGAGGTCTTCCTCAGTGGGAATTACTGCATTTTCTTCTTCTTCAAGTTTGGCCATGTTGGTTTAAAGTTATGGCCTTGCACTCTCTTTTTGGATTCTCTTCTGTATTGCTTGGGAGAGTACTAGGAGGGAGTTTAGTAACCTTCTTACTCAGCTGACCCACTTGTGCCTCCAAATTTCTAATAGAGGACCTTGTTTCAGTCATGAAACTTTGAGTGGTCTTAATTAGATCAGAGACTACAGTTGCTAAGTCAGAGTGACTCTGCTTAGAATTCTCTGTCTGTTGCTGAGAAGATGATGGAAAAGGCTTACTATTGCTAAACCTATTTCTTCCACCATTACTGTTGTTGAAGCCTTGTTGAGGCCTCTGTTGGTCCTTCCATGAGAGATTTGGAAGATTTCTCCATGAAGGATTATAGGTATTTCCATAGGATTCTCCCATATAATTTACCTCTTCAATTGCTGGGTTCTCAGGATCATAAGCTTCTTCTTCAAATGAAGCTTCTTTGGTACTGCCTGTTGCTGCTTGCATGCTAGACAGACTCTGAGAAATCATATTGATTTGCTGAGTCAATATTTTATTCTGAGCCAATATGGCATTCAGAGTATCAACCTCAAGAACCCCTTTCTTCTGATTTGTCCCATTATTCACAGGATTCCTTTTAGAAGTGTACATGAATTGGTTATTTGCAACCATTTTAATGAGTTCCTGAGCTTCTGCAGGTGTCTTCTTCAGATGAAGAGATCCTCCAGCAGAGCTGTCCAATGACATCTTAGACAGTTCAGATAGACCATCATAGAAGATACCTATGATGCTCCATTCTGAAAGCATGTCAGAATGACACCTTCTGATCAATTTCTTGTATCTTTCCCAAGCTTCATAGAGGGATTCACCTTCCTTCTGTCTAAAGGTTTGGACTTCCACTCTAAGCTTACTCAATTTTTGAGGTGGAAAGAACTTTGCCAAGAAGGCATTCACTAGCTTTTCCCAAGAGTTCAGGCTTTCTTTAGGTTGTGAGTCCAACCATGTCCTAGCTCTGTCTCTTACAGCAAAAGGGAAGAGCATAAGTCTGTAGACCTCAGGGTCAACCCCATTGGTCTTAACAGTATCACAGATTTGCAAGAATTCAGTTAAGAACTGATGAGGATCTTCTAATGGAAGTCCGTGAAACTTGCAATTCTGTTGCATTAGAGAAACTAATTGAGGCTTAAGCTCAAAATTGTTTGCTCCAATGGCAGGGATAGAGATGCTTCTCCCATAGAAGTCGGGAGTAGGTGCAGTAAAGTCACCAAGCACCTTCCTTGCATTGTTGACATTGTTGTTGTTTTCGGCTGCCATGGCTTCTTCTTGTTTGAAAATTTCTGTTAGGTCCTCTATAGAGAGTTGTACTTTAGCTTCTCTCAGCTTTTTCTTCAAGGTCCTTTCAGGTTCAGGATCAGCTTCAACAAGAATGTCTTTGTCCTTGCTCCTGCTCATATGAAAGAGATGAGAAGAAAGTATGAAATCCTCTATGTCACAGTGCAGAGATTCCTTGAGGTGTCAGAGGAAAAGAAGAATAGAAGGAGGAGGTAGAGAGGAGATAATTTGAACTTATAGAGAGAGGGAGTCTGAATTGCACATTGAGGAAGAGTGCTAGTCCCTTAAATAGAAAAATGTGAGAAGGGGGGAAAGAATTTTCGAAATTAAATTTAGAAAGATTTTGAAATAATTAAAAGAAATTTTGAAAAAAATTTATTGATGATTTTCGAAAATTAAAATTGAGAAAGTAATTAAGTGATTTTGAAAAAGATTTTGAAATTGGCAATAAAAAAGATATGATTAAAAATTATTTTGAAAAAGATGTGATTGAGAAGAGAAGATATGATTGAAAAACAAATAAAAAAAGAAAGTTTTAAAATTAAAGTTGATTACTTGACTAACAAAAAATTAGAAGATATGATTTTAGAATTTAAAATTTGATCCTTTCTTAATAGGCAAGTAACAACTTGAAAATTTTGAATCAAATCATTAATTGTAGCAAGGATTTTCGAAAATAAAAAAAATTGAAAGAAATTGATTTTGAAAAGATATGATTGAAAAGATATGATTTGAAAAAGATTTGAATTGAAAACAAAATCTTCCCTCTTGTGCCATCCTGGCGTTAAACACCCAGAATGGTATCCATTCTGGCGTTTAACGCCCAAAATACTACCCTTTTGGACGTTTAACGCCCAACCAGGTACCTTGGCTGGCGTTTAAACGCCAGTTTTCCTTCCTCACTGGGCGTTTTGAACGCCCAGCTTTTTCTGTGTAATTCCTCTGTTGTCTGTTCTGAATCTTCAATTCTCTGTATTATTGACTTGAAAAGACATAATTTTGAAAATTTTTTTGAATTTTTTTTATGATGAGAAACAACAAAATGAAACTAATCATGGACAACTAAGATTAAATCAACAATGCATGCAAGGCACCAAACTTAGAAGTTTGTATACTAACGATTATAACAATTTGAAAATGCATATGAGAAACAACAAAAGACACAAAACAAGAGAATTTAAAGATAAGAGCAAGAAAATTATCAAGAATAACTTGAAGATCAATGAAGAACATAATGCATGCAATTTTCAAAAATTAGAAGAATAAAGACATGCAATTGACATCAAACTTAAAATTAGACACTAGACTCAAACAAGAAACATAAAATATTTTTTATTTTAAGATTTTATAAATTTTTTTGTGATTTTTTGAAAATTATTTGGAAAAGAAAATAAAGAGATTCAAAATTTTTAATAAGAATTCCAGGAATCATGCAATGTTAGTCTAAAACTCCGGTCCAGGAATTAGACATGGCTTACTAGCCAGCCAAGCTTTCAGTGAAAGCTTCAGTCCAAAATACTAGACATGGCAAATGGCCAGCCAAGCTTTAGCAGATCATTACTTTCAACAGCAAAATTGATAGAAATCAACAAGCTCTTGTGATGATAAGTTGAAACCTCGGTCCAAAAGATTAGACATGGCTTCGCAGCCAGCCAGACTTCAGCAAATCATCATGAAACTCTAGAATTCATTCTTAAAAACTCTGAAGAACAGAATAGAAATTTTTTTTTATTTTTCAAAAATAAGAAATAAAAAGCTTAAAATTAAAATAAAATTACCTAATCTGAGCAACAAGATGAACCGTCAGTTGTCCAAACTCGAACAATCCCCGGCAACAGCGCCAAAAACTTGGTGCACGGAATTGTGATCATCAATGGCACCGACAACTTGGTACGCACAATTGTAATCTCAACTCTTTGTCACAACTCCGCACAACTAACCAGCAAGTGTACTGGGTCGTCCAAGTAATAAACCTTACGTGAGTAAGGGTCGATCCCACAGAGATTGTCGGCTTGAAGCAAACTATGGTCACCTTGTAAATCTCAGTCAGGCGGATTCAAATGGTTATAGAGAATTGATAATTAAAAGGTGAATAAAATATAAAATAAGATAGAGATACTTATGTAATTCATTGGTGAGAATTTCAGATAAGCGTATGAAGATGCTTTGTTCTTCCTGAACTTCTGCTTTCCTATTGTCTTCATCCAATCATTCATACTCCTTTCCATGGCAAGCTTTATGTTGGGTTTCATCGTTATCAATGGCTAACTCCCGTCCTCTCAGTGAAAATGGTCCAAATGCGCTGTCACCGCACGGCTAATCCTCTGTTGGTTCTCGATCATGTTGGAATAGGATCCATTGATCCTTTTGCGTCTGTCACTACGCCCAACACTCGCGAGTTTGAAGCTCGTCACAGTCATCCCTTCCCAGATCCTACTCGGAATACCACAGACAAGGTTTAGACTTTCCGGATCTCAGGAATGGCCACCAATAATTCTAGCCTATACCACGAAGGTTCTAATCTTAGATTAAAAACCCAAGAGAATATACTCCAGCTGTCGTCCAATGACTACGTTGAACATCATCTAGATCGCTTTGTGGTTGTCAGGCACGCGACCTTGGCTAAGCGAGTAACGAAGATTGGGTGATTGTCACAGGTCACCCCTTCATTCTGACTTAACTGAATTAAGTACGAGAGTATATCTTAGAGAAGAAATAGGCTTGAGTTGAATAGAAAAATAATAGTACTTTGCATTAATTCATGAAGAACAGCAGAGCTCCACACCTTAATCTATGGTGTGTAGAAACTCCACCGTTGAAAATACATAAGAACAAAAGGGTCTAGGCATGGCCGAATGGCCAGCCTCCCAAAGATGAACATACAAGTTCGAAAGATTATATGATCAAAAGTATGAAAATACAATAGCAAACTAGTAGCCTAGGGTTACAGAAATAAGTAATTAATGCAGAAATCTTCTTCCGGGCCCACTTGGTGTGTGCTTGGGCTGAGCATTGAAGCTTTCAAATGTAGAGACTTTTCTTGGAGTTAAACGCCAGCTTTTGTGCCAGTTTGGGCGTTTAACTCCAGCTTTTATGCCAGTTCTGGCGTTTTGACGCCAGAATTTTTATGCTGACTTGGAACGCCGGTTTGAGCCATCAAATCTCGGGCAATGTATGAACTATTATATATTTCTGGAAAGCACAGGATGTCTACTTTCCAACTCAATTGAGAACGCGCCAATTGGGTTTCTGTAGCTCCAGAAAATCTACTTCGAGTGCAGGGAGGTCAGAATCCAACAGCATCTGCAGTCCTTTTTCAGCCTCTGAATCTGATTTTTGCTCAGGTCCCTCAATTTCAGTCAGAAAATACCTAAAATCACAGAAAAACACACAAACTCATAGTAAAGTCCAGAAATGTAATTTTTATTTAAAAACTAATAAAAATATAATAAAAACTAACTAAAACATATTAAAAAATATCTAAAAATAATGCCAAAAAGCGTATAAATTATCCGCTCATCAATTGACAATGATTAAGTAAGGTGGTGGTCTAGATTAAGCACTTTTTCTTTTTATTTTTACTAAGCAAATTAACTGTTTGAATTTTTGCTTAAGCTAACACTAACTTCATTCTATCAGTAGAGTGAATTATTTTTGTTTTTAGTTCTGTGTTTGTTTTTCTTGCTGTTGTATGTCAGAGGCAAGGAGAGATATCCCTACCTTTTGTGACCAAGACGAAAGAACTCTTAGAAGACTAAGAAGAGAAGCAAGAGGGAAGGGAATTGTTGGAGAAGAAATTTTTGAAGAAGAATTTCAAGAAATAGAGGAAAATTCAACAAATCCAACAGTGGGAGTGGCCAACAACAATGGCCAGCCCCAGAGGAGAGTTTTGGCTTCATATACATTTGCTAATCTAAGGCATTGTGGGAGTAGCATCCTTACCCCAAATGTCAATGCAAACAAATTTGAATTGAAACTCCAACTCATCACTTTGGTACAGAACAATTGCTCATATGGAGGAAGTCCACTAGAAGATCCAAATCAATATTTATCTACTTTTTTTAGGATCTGTGACACAGTGAAGTCTAATGGTGTGCATCCAGACATATACAAATTGTTTCTGTTTCTATTCTCATTGAGGGACAAGGCTGCTCAATGGCTTGAAGCCTTCCTACAAGGAAGCATCACTAGCTGGGAGGATCTAGTGAATAAGTTTCTAGCCAAGTTCTACCCACCTCAAAGAATTATCAGATTGAAGACAGAGGTGCAAACCTTCACACAGATGGATGCAGAATCTCTCTATGAGGTATGGGAGAGATACAAGGCCTTTATTAGAAAATGTCCCCCTAAAATGTTCAATGAATGGGACATACTTCAAAATTTCTATGAAGGATTAACTTTGAAAGCTCAGGAAGCATTAGATCATTCAGTAGGAGGCTCATTACAATTAATGAAGACAGTAGAGGAAGTCCAAAATCTCATTGACATGGTGGCAAACAATCAATACTTCTTTGCTCATCAAAGGCAATGCCAACTAGCTCAAAGAAAGGGAGTACTAGAGTTGGAAGGAGTGGATACTATCCTAGCTCAACACAAGGTGATGCAGCAGTAAATCCAGCAACAATTTGAGCAGATGGCTAAGAGGATTGACAGCTTACAAGTTGCATCAGTGAATGTCACCAATCAACCACCAACTGGGTGGGGACAAAATAAGGAAAATGGTGAAGATCAGCAGCAAGAACAAGTGAACTACATGCACAACCAAGGATCCAGCCAGAATGAATTTTATGGAGATATATATAACCCCTCTTGGAAGAACCACCCAATCTTAAGATGGGGAGATAACCACACTCAAAACCAGCAACCCTGGCAGAAGAATTCAAACCAAAACAACTCAAGAAACACAAATAACCACAACCAGCAAAATACTAACGCCAATCCATATAGAAACCCTCAAAACAACTATCCAAATTCCAGCTATTATCCACCCAATAACCCAGCCACTAACCAAAACACCTACCATCTACCTTCAACACCCCACACCCAGCTACAAATACCACAAGATACCCAAAGAATCTCAAACTTAGAGATATTAATGGAAAAGATGATGAAACATCAGGAATTAACAAGCAAGAATCAGGAAGCCTCAATGAGAAACTTAGAGAGGCAGATTGGGCAACTGTTCAAGCAAGCAGTGATTGAAAGGCCAACAAGTTCACTCCCAAGTGATACCATTCCAAATCCTAAAGAAGAATGCAAATCCATCCAACTGAGGAGTGAAAGAACAAGGTGAATAACAAAAAGCCTATGGACAATGACAAGGCCACCAGCAAGCATGATGAAGCCAACAACAAGGAAGAAGCTGTACTTAACAAGCAAGATCAAGAGAAGCTTAAAGAGAAAGATGACCAGCCACAAAAATTAAGGAAAGGGAAGCAAGTGATAGAAGAACCATCTCAAGGACAGAAGTAGTTGGAGAAGACTTTCACACCTCCCTTGCCATACCCTCAAAGGTTCAACAAGGAGATCAAGGATCAGCACTTCCTTAAATTCCTTGAAGTCTTCAAGAAATTGGAGATTAATATCCCCCTGGCTAAAGCATTAGAGCAGATGCCTCTATATGCAAAGTTCTTGAAAGAGCTTATCAATAAAAAGAGAAGTTGGCATGAGAAAGAAACCATTATGCTCACTGAAGAATGCAGTGCTATGATCCAAAGAGGTATCCCACCAAAGCTTAAAGATCCAGAGAGCTTTGTGGTTTCACACACCATAGGCAAGATGACGTTAGAGAAAGCTCTCTGCGATCTAAGTGCTAGTATCAACTTGATGCCCCTCTCAATGATGAGAAAGCTTGCCATACAAGAAATCAAACCTACCAGGATGTCATTGGTGATGGCCGATAGATCAATCAAGACACCCAATGGAGTTGTGAAAAATCTATTAGTGAAGGTTGGAGAGTTTATCTTCCCTGCAGACTTTGTGATCCTAGACACAGAAGAGGAAGGAAACAACTCAATTATCCTGGGAAGACCATTTTTAGCTACAGCAAGAGCTATTATCGATGTAGAAAAGGGAGAAATGATCTTTATGGTGCACAATGAGCAAATGGTCATCAATGTTTTTAAATAATGCAACATCTCCCTGAGCAAGAGAACTACATGAAGGTGGATATGATAGAGGGTCTGGTAGAAGAAATGTTAGAAGCCAATTGTCATAAGCAACAGAAAGAAGAAATGGAGGAGGAGTTACTGGAAGATGACAACCAGGAGGAACAAGGAGAAAAAGTGGTAGAGATCTCTATTGAAGACAAGGAAAAGGAAAAGACAAAACAAGAGTTGAAGCCTCTTCCCCCTCACCTCAAATACGTGTTTCTTGGAGAAGCAGAGGCCCTGCCAATGATCATAAACTCCTCCTTGAATATGGAAGAAGAAGCAAAGTTGATTGAAGTGTTAAAAGCTCACAAGACAGCCTTGGGTTGGACAATTAAGGATATCAAAGGCATCAGCCCTGCCATTTGTATGCATAAAATTCTATTGGAGAAAGAGTCAAAACATGTGGTTCAACCCCAAAGAAGACTTAACCCAACCATGAAGGAGGTGGTTCAAAAAGAAGTGATGAAGCTATGGAATGCTGGGATAATCTTTCCAATCTCTGACAGCTCATGGGTGAGTTCGGTTCAAGTTGTACCAAAGAAGGGAGGAATGACAGTCATCTCCAATGAGAAGAATGAGTTAATTCCCACAAAGACAGTGAATGGATGGAGGATGTGCATAGATTATAGAAGACTGAATGATGCTACAAGGAAAGATCACTTCCCTCTACCCTTCATTGATCAGATGTTGGAGAGATTGGCAAGCCATGCTTATTACTGCTTCCTGGATGGGTATTCCGGGTATAATCAGATAGTGGTGGATCCCAAGGACCAAGAAAAGACCTCCTTCACATGTCCATTTAGAGTTTTTGCCTACAGAAGAATGCCATTTGGGCTATGCAATGCCCCAGCCACCTTTCAAAGGTGTATGCTTTCCATTTTCTCTGACATGGTGGAAAAGTTTTTAGAAGTCTTTATGGATGATTTTTCTATCTTTGGCAATTCATTTAACACTTGCTTGCATCATTTAACTCTTGTTTTGAAAAGATGCCAAGAAACTACCTGGTATTGAACTGGGAGAAATGCCATTTCATGGTTACTGAAGGGATAGTTCTTGGGCATAAAGTGTCAAGCAAAGGTATAGAAGTTGATAGAGCTAAAATAGAAATCATTGAAAAGCTTCCTATACCTGTTAATGTGAAAGCAGTAAGGAGTTTTCTTGGGCATGCTGGTTTTTACAAGAGGTTCATCAAAGATTTTTCAAAAATAGCAAAGCCATTGAGCAATCTGCTAATGATTGATAGCCCTTTTTATCTTTGATAACAGTTGCAAACATGCCTTTGAAACTTTAAAGAGAAAACTCATTACAGCATTATCACACCTCCTGATTGGAAATTACCTTTTGAACTTATGTGTGATGCAAGTGACTTTGTAATTGGTGTTGTGTTGGGGCAAAAGAAAGACAAGCTGCACCATGTCATATATTATGCTAGCAAGGTGTTAAATGAAGCACAGAAAAATTATACCACCACTGAGAAAGAGCTTTTGGCAATTGTATATGCATTTGATAAATTTAGACAATACTTGATTGGTTCAAAGATTATAGTGTACACTGACCATGCTGCTCTCAAGTATCTAATGTCTAAACAGGATTCAAAGCTAAGGCTTATTAGGTGGGTGCTGCTGCTACAAGAATTCGACATTGAAGTGAGAGATAGGAAGGGGAGTGAGAATCAAGTAGCAGATCACTTGTCAAGAGTGCCACAAGAGACCAATCTAGATACACCACAACAAGTGAATGAAAAATTCCCTGATGAGCATCTTTTCCAAGTTCAGCAAGTACCTTGATTTGCTGACATAGCAAACTACAAGGTGGGAAGGAAGGTACCTCAAGAATTTTCCAAGCAACAAGTAAAAAAGCTACTCAATAAAGCAAGGAAGTTTTTGTGGGACGAACCTTTCTTATTCAAGAGACGCTCTGATGGAATGATTAGGAGGTTTGTCCCTGAAAATGAAATGAGAGATATATTGTGGCATTGTCATGGTTCAGCTATGGTGGATACTTTGGACCAGAAAGAATAGCTGCTAAAGTACTGCAGAGTAGATTCTATTGGCCAACCTTCTTCAAGGATGCCAGAGAGTTTATTCACCAATGTAATGAATGCCAAAGAGCTGGAAAATTGACAAGAAGGAATGAGATGCCTCAGAACTACATCCTAGAAATGGAGCTATTTGATCTTTGGGGCATTGATTTCATGGGCCCGTTCCCTCCCTCTTACTCTTTCAAGTACATTTTGGTAGCAGTAGAGTATGTCTCAAAGTGGGTGAAAGCCATAGCCACAACCACATGTGATGCACAGATTGTCCTTCAATTCCTTATGAAGCACATTTTCACTAGATATGAAGTGCCCAAGGGTCTTGTCAGTGATGGTGGTAGTCATTTTTACAACAAGCAGATGGAGAAACTCCTTCACAAATATGGAGTGATTCATAAAGTAGCCACACCATACCACCCTCAGACTAATGGCCAGGCTGAGTTAGCAAATAGGGTATTGAAGAAGATTTTAGAAAAAATAGTAGGAAGCACAAGAAAAGATTGGGCCAGGAAGCTAGAAGATGCACTCTAGGAATATAGGACTGCATTCAAAACTCCTATTGGAAAGTCCCCTTTTCAGCTGTTATATGGCAAATCTTGTCACCTCCCTGTAGAGCTTGAGCATAAAGCTTTCTAGGCCACTAAACTCCTCAACCTTGATTCTCAAGCAGCGGGGGAGAAGAGGCAACTGCAACTAAATGAGTTGGATGAGTTTAGGCTAGAAGCTTATGAAAATGCTAAGATATACAAAGAAAAAGCTAAGAGGTGGCATGACAAAAAGATCTCAAGGAAGGAGTTCAAACCAGGACAGCAAGTACTCTTATATAACTCCAGGCTTAAAGTCTTCCCTGGCAAGCTCAAATCCAAATGGACTGGTCCTTACTTGGTGACAAAGGTTTTCCCCTATGGAAGCCTTGAATTGCTAGATGAGGCAACAAAGAGCCATTTCACAGCAAACGGTCATAGGGCAAAGCATTACTTGGGAGGCCAATGGGACAAAGAAAAGGAAGTTCAGAACCTGAGCTGAGAGAGAATGAAGGATGTCAAGTTAGTGACATTAAAAGAGCACTTGTTGGGAGGCAACCCAACTAGAGGTAGTTTTCTTTTCCAACTATTTCAATAAATAGGTTGAGTAGTCTTATCTGTATTGCAAGGAGCTAAGTTTGGTGTTGCACACCAAAACAATTCAAGGGAGAATGAAGAATGTTAAGTTTGGTGTTCCACCAAAATCTCATTTGAAAACACATTTTCACCTTCTGCATAATCAGTTGCTAGCTCCAAGCAATCAGAGAAACTATTTAGCCATTGTTTGTTTTCCAGTTTTAGTTTTGTGACCTTCAGCAAAGGCACAAGGTTTCACACACACACACACACACACACACACACACACACACACACACACACATATATATATATAACCAGTTGCCTAAGGGCTTGAGAAACAAGCAACTTCTAAGGATTATGCAGGAAAACATTCAACCTATGGAGGGAGTCTGCATCATTGTCCAAAGGAAGTACAACAGAGAGAAATAATGATGACAGAAGGAAAAGCTGATAGACATTCCCAACAAGTTGTATTGACACTTAATCCTTGTGCTTTGAAGTATTTTAACTTGGGAATTCCTATAGGTCTTGCTGAAGTATTCAATTAGGTGCAAGTGTAAATGTTTGCTAAGAATGCTAGCCTGCATAGTATGCTCCTCATAACTCATCTGCTTAAATTCTGTTTTGTTTCCATTCTGCATAAATAAAAGAAAAATGTTTGATTTAGAAAAGTGATTGTCCAATATTGTAGAAATTAGAATGAAATTCAGTGGTGGTACTTGTTTGATTTAATGATTAGCTCAATAACAAAAGCTGCATAATAACATGTTCTTTGAAGTGTGAATTACTTTGCTGCTATAAAGTCTGTTATCAATGAATATCCTTTGAGAATGAAGCCAAATAGGAAAGAAAAGAAAAAGAAAAGCCAAGAATGGGCAAAGAAACAAACAATAAGGCTAGACACCAATAGCTTGGACCCTAGGACATATTACTGTGGTGTTTTTGTACTAGGATATGCTTGGACAAGTAGGTTCTGAGGAGTATTTCAAAACTTGGCCACTTGGATCAACTGATCTGGGATTGCCAACCGAAAGTCCACTATCAAGAGCAACCTAGCTACAAAGCATTTAGTAATCCAAAGAGATGCTGGGCATCAATGTTCCTAAGAAGAAATTGTGAGCCATGTGTCTGTGGTGAAGAAATGTTGAGCAAAATTTAGCCAAAAGGCTGCTGCAACATTTGCCACCAAGCCTTCATTAAAGAATAAGCTTTCAAAAGCAAAAGAAAGAAAGAAAAAGCTAAGAGGGATCAATCAAAAGCAAGGCATTATAGCAGCAAATCTAGTGAACCCTTGAGGAAACATTTCTTATCTATCAGCAAAGAATAAATGAGCTACATTTGTCTGCATAAAATCCCATGAACCAAGTTCAATTATCTGCTAAATAAAGACATGCATGCATCTCTGTTTCATTTCATTTCTTCTTATGTTTAGTGCTTGCTTGGAGACAAGCAAGATTTAAGTTTGGTGTTGTGATGACAAGTCATCTTATGCTAGCTTTTCAAGCATTTTTCACTTGTTTTATCAGGTTTTATACACTTTCTTGCATTATAAGTAAGTGATTTGGAGTGAATTTGCATGGTTATGTCAATTCAAGCAATCATCATTCATTTAGCACAAAATCACATGGTTTAAGCTATAATTAGTTGGTTTTTGAATGATTTAAAAATTTTGTAAATTTGGTGATGCTTTGATTGGTTGTTTTGATTACTTGTAGGTGAAAAAATGATGAAAAAAAAAAGAACCTTAGAGCACGCTTTGGACCTTAGGCCACGCTTTGAAAAGCGTGACCCAAGGCACAAAAGCGTCACGCATCAAGAAAGAAAGGGTGAAGCGCTCTCTAATTGAGCGCAGTGCTTTCTATTTGAGCACCCAAACCAAGCGCCCAGCACCAAAGTGACAAGGCCAAAGAAACAAAGGCATGGCGCTACGTTGATGGACCAAACGGAGCACCACAAGGATGCCAAATTACAAGGGTAGCGCTCACTTGAATGGAGCACTACGTTAACAAATTTGCCTTTTTCGTGGCCTCCCCATGAAGAAAGCAAGGTGCAATATCAAGAAATGGGGCAGCCAAGGTTCGAACCAAGCACAAGGGAGTGCTATGCGCTACACCAAGCAAGGAAGCATCCAAAATGGCCTCACCAAGGCTCGAAGAGGGAGCCTCACTCAAAGCAAAGGGCGCTACGTTAGAATACCTAACTGAGCGCTACTTGGGCATGAAGAAATTGGCAAAATGGGTTCACCAGGACTCGAAGTGAAGACCAACTCAAAAGCAAAGGAGTGCTGCGTTACCTTACCAAAAGTAGCGCTATGAAGAGGCTTGGTTCGAAGCCTGGGAAGAGCAAATTGAGCGCTACATTATTTGAGCTAACTGAGCGCTTCCCTGGGAGGTGTCCCTGAGCCCAATTTCAATTAAATGCCACCTTGGATCAAATTCTTCACCAATTTGAAAGAGCCCACTCCAAATTCTAAAATAAAAAATTAGAAAGTGTATAAATAGGACTTAGTTTGATTTGTGGGGGACCTTATTTTCATTTTTTTTAGTTTTACCTTTAGCTCATTTTTACTTTTTAGCTCAATTTTAGTTTTCATCTTGAATTTTGGGAATTGGGATTGAGATATGAGTTTTCTTACTGATTGTTCTTGCTTTGGCAATTTCTACTTTCTGTTTTAAATTTTGGATTGAGATTGAAGAAGTTCTGTTTCAATTCTTGATCTGAAATTCATCTTTGTTCTTCTTCTGCATAATTCTAATTTCATTTGCTGTTTTCATTTCTCTTCTTCTGCAACTTTTGCTTTTCTGTTTTGGATCTTGAATTGAGATTGAAGAGCTTCATTGATTCAAATTCTGAGAATCATCTTCCACTCTTCCTCTCAATTGATCTGAGGATTGGGTTTTAATCTTCTCTACTGTTTTTAAATTTCATTTTCCTTTGCAATTACTTTTCTGTTTGATCAAGAGAGCAATTGAGATCTAGATCTGCTTTCTAATCTCATTTCTCTTCTTCGATCTTCAATTTCTCCTTTAGATTTCACAATTGAGCTAAGTTTACTTTTTGTTTTGTTCTTCAAGCAATTTTACCTTTCTGTTTAGATTTTCTGCAACTTATTTCATCTTCTACTTCTCTGATTAATTCCTCTTTACATTCTCTTGTTGAATTCTGAATCCCAGCTCCCACATCCCTTTACTATTCAAGCAATTTACATTTCTTGCACTTTAAGCTTCGGTTATCTACATTTCTTGCAATTTAAGCTTCAGTCATTTACATTACTTGCACTTTAAGATTCAGCTCTTTTAATTTTTTACAATTTAAGTTTCATGTAATTTACTCTTCAGCACTTTTCTTTTCTGTCAATTTCCCCTCTCCCTTTTATTTTCATGCAATTTAGCTTCTGCTATTCAAGTTTCACTCAAATCATCATCTATTTGCTTAACTAAATTCATCACCTAACTAAAATTACTTAATCCATCAATTCCTGTGGGATCGACCTCACTCA
Source organism: Arachis ipaensis (assembly GCF_059453495.1). Lineage (NCBI taxonomy): Eukaryota > Viridiplantae > Streptophyta > Magnoliopsida > Fabales > Fabaceae > Arachis > Arachis ipaensis. The sequence continues at coordinate 124,028,738 of NC_142440.1, forward strand.
TGTGAGTAATTACTACTTGATGTGACCTGGTACACTTGCCGGTGAGTTTAGGTGTTGGAATCTCATTTCCAACCCATCAGGCCACTGTGTCTGTTTTCCCTTTCGAAGACAAGGGTGACCTTGAAGGCCCTTGGCATTGTTGACAAACGGATTTTTGCTAGTAAAGAATTCACAAAAGTAATCACGTTGTAAGTATAGTTTCTAAACCAACAAAGAATCCTTTCGTACAAAAACTTGTTTGTCACTAAAGCAAACCCAATAAAATTAACAACCGAAGTATTTAAACCTCGGGTCGTCTCTCAAGGAATTGCAGGGAGGTGTAATTTATTATTGGCTATGGGATTGCATCTTTTTGGGTTTTTAAATGGTTGAACAAGGAAATAAAAGGTAAGAAATTAAATAAATAACTAAGAAAAGCTCTTGGCAAGGTATGAGAACTGGACGTCCTATCCTAGTTATCCTTATCAATTGTGATGAGAATTGTTCATTTCTCCCACTTATTTAACCCTTACCGAATAAAGGAAAGTCAAGTGGTCTAATCAATTTGATTACTCATGTCCTAGTCAACTCCTAAGGAAAGACTAGCTTTAGAGGGATCCAAATCAACCAGCAACTGTCAATTAGCAATCAACAAAGGAGTTTGATAACTCAAGAGTCTTCAATTTCTGCACGTGGCGCATGTCACACGTACGCGTCGTTTGGCAAAATTCCTTGTCACGCGTACGCGTCAGTCATGCGTACGCGTCGCTTGTCTTCTGCGCTAGTCACGCATACGCGTCGCCCATGCGTGCGTGTCACTGCCAGCTTCTCAAAATTTCATTTTTCACGTTCCTTCCACTTTTGCATATTTCTTTTCCATCCTCTAAGCCATTCCTGTCATATAAAGCCTAAAAACACTCAACATACATATCACAACATTGAATGGTAATAAAGGATAATTAAAATTGATAGTTTAAAGGCCTAGGAAACATGTTTTCAATTATATCACAGAATTAGGAAGGATTTGTAAAACCATGCAAATTATATGAATAAGTGAGCAAAGAATTGATAAAAACCACTCAAATCAGCACAATATAAACCATAAAATAGTGATTTATCAATGTCCCCACACTTAAACATTAGCTTGTCCTCATGCTAAGCTCAAGGAGACAAAAGGATGAATAGGGAAAAGTAAGACTCATGAGATGCAACCTATGAATGCAACTATATACTGAGATGATTTTGTCTACTTGGTTAAAAGTAAATAAGTTTCTTCAGACAAACATAAATCAGATTCCACTAATTCGAATCGTACAATAAAAGACAAGTAAGCTTGTAAGAAGATAGCTCATGAAAGCAGGGAACATAAAATCAAGCATTGAACCCTCACTGGTAGTGTATATGCACTTTAATCGCTCAAGTGTCTAGGGTTAATCACTCTACTCTTCTCTAGTCATGATTTCTAGACTTTGTTCTTCATCTAACCAATCAACAAAAATTTAGTATACCAATGCAAACATCATGAGGTCTTTTTAAGGTTGTAATGGGGCTAAGGTAAGGGTGAGGATATATGTATGGCCAAGTGAGCTTGTAAATTGAATCTTTGACTAACCTAAGCTCTCACCTAAAATACACACACTCTATGTAATTTCAAAATCATGCCTAGCTACCCAGAATTCCCACTTTTGTATCACATACTCATGTACCAAATTTTTCTTAATTTTATCACATATACATTGATCTTTTATTAAACTTAACATTGGGGTAATTTTGTCCCCTTATTTAATTACTTATTTATTTGAATATTTTTTTTTAAATATAAAAGTAAACATAGCATATCAATGCACATAGATTTTTAATTTTTCTGGTCTCACATGAGTAGGTACCCAAATTCCCAATATTTTGTCAATGAAACACTGTACACTTTCATCAACCCAAGTTCCCACAGTTCTCCACACTTAATTGACGCACAATCTCTATCTTAAGATAACCAAAGATTCACTTGGGGTAATTAATTATTTTTCCGCTTAAGGCTAGTGATGTGGTACAATATAGAACAAAGGGGGATTAAAAGGCTCAAAGTGACAAACAAAGGTGATTGAAAGGGTAGCTATTTGGAATAAGTGAGCTGATATCAAATGATGGCCTCAGTCATATGCAAGCATGTAAATACACTAAACAATGGACATATAGAATGGAACAAAATATAGATTACAATCATAGAGAATAAGGCACACAAGAATAAAATATTATGGTTAAATAGTGTAACCATGTAATTAAGCTCAAATCTCACAGGTTGTGTGTTCTTAGCTATAACCTATGTTACAAATTACAATCCTCAAACAAGTTTAACAAAAAATTTCAATTTAAATTAGTGAAATACTATAAAAAGGGTATTGAAAAAGAAAATATTACTTCAACTAAGTAGTGGTGGAAGAACATGCACAAAATCAAACAAACATGCAATCAAATATGCAAATGCAACAACTAATTTAACAAAGAAAATTAAACATTGGTGTTGAGAAGGAAATAGCTAACCCACGGAAGTCGGTACCGACCTCCCCACACTTAAAGATTGCACCGTCCTCGGTGCATGCTAAGATGTGCAAGTGGACGGGTTGCTACAACTGACGCTTTTCTCTCCATAGATTGTGCAAATGGACTTGTCTGTCGCCCCATTGAGAAGCTTCTCTTTTCCTTTCTCGGTGGCCATCTTGAAAGAAGAGGAAAAAGAAGAAAAATAACCCAAAAATAGAGATAAGAAAACAAATAAAATATGGGTGGTTTAATGCCAAATAATGAGGGTCCCAATTACATGTTAGCTACAACATGTACGTGAGAAAATAATAGAAGCAAATGGTATATCAATAGTGCAAAAATTACAACAATAGAAAAAAGATAGTAGGTAATGAGGGACAGTATAGATGCATGTCAATGCAAAGGGAATACAGGTATCATAAAAGATTGACATTGACAGATATATAATATCACCCAACAGTGTAAAACAAGTCACTAAGGACCAAAATAATATCAGAAAAGATACAACAGTGGAATAAGAACATTTAACACCAATGGAAAAATAATAAATTTAGAAAAAAAAATAAAAATATGCACAAAATTAAAATGCAATGAATGAAAGTATGCAAATAAATTAAGTAAAATAGAATGAAAGTGAAGAAGGATGAGAAGTTAAAGAAATGAAGAAAAATGAAAGTAAGAAAGGAGGAGGAAAGAAGGAGAGAGGAGAGGAGAAAGAAGTAAGAATTTAAAAACAGGGCGCGACGCGCGCGCGGGCATCACGCGTATGCGTGAAAACTGAGTTGGCCATTCGACGCGTAAGCGTCGCCCACGCGTACGCGTGGGTGGTTCGAAAGCGAAATGACACGCACGCCTCAGAGACACGTATGCATGGAATGATTTTGTGCCTCTAGCACAGTTCCATCGCATGGGCAGCACAACTCTCGGGTCAAACACCAATTTACGCCGATTGACCTATCCACGCGTGCGCGTGCTTGACGCGTACGTGTGGATTTCCTAGGTTGCAGGTGACGTGCACGCGTGGCTCGAATTGTGCGCAGAGCACACCAGCCACACGATTCCATCACAACTTTCTGTTCGTTGGATGGGATAGCAAAATGTGGAATCGACGCCCACACGTGGCCTACGCGCACGCGTGGGTTGCCCCTTTTTTTTCGAATGCAAAATACAGAATGCAGATGAATATGCAGAAATTATGAATAAACATGAATAAAAATAAAATAAAATAAAACTAAGAATAAAAAGAGACGATTATACCATGGTGGGTTGTCTCCCACCTAGCACTTTTAGTTAAAGTCCTTAAGTTGGACATTTGATGAGCTCCTTATCATGGTGGCTTGTGCTTGAACTCGTCTTGAAACTTCCACCAATGCTTGGACTTCCAAAAAGCTCTAACATCTCCAAGTAAATTTCCCAAGCTTTGATGGAGTTCTTCACAAGCTTTGAGCTCCCAAAATTGATCCTCTTGTATGCCGGGATCCCAAATCTTGTTTCTACACCCATCTTCTTGTTGATCATCATTTTTCCACTTGGGTAGTGAGCAATTAGAATTCCCACTGAGACATCCAAACAGCCTCCTAGACCCATTCAATCGAGCTCTACACCAATCCTTGCACTTCAACTTTGAGTATGCAACCGTATTGAACCTTGCATGACAACTCTTACCACTAACCATCTCCCTCTTACTCTTATAGCCACAAAGAGCTCTAAGTTGCCCATCCGTCTCAAGAAAAGCATATTCAAGTGGGCTAATTAAGCTTAGAGATGAAAGATTTACCCACTTGAATGAAGGAATGGATGGTGATGGCTTTGGGGGAGAGGTCTCCAACAACTTTGGCAGGGTGATTTCCAGCTCCATTCCCTTGAGCTCTTCCTTGACAACTTCCACCTCTTTGCAAGCTTCTTCAATTTCAACCTCTTCCTCTTGGTAGCTTTCTTCCAATTCAATCTCTTCTTCATTACTTACCAAGGACATGGGAGGTTGTGCTTCTTCTTCTTTAATCTCCATCTCTTGATCAACCTCTGCAAAGTCTTCAACCATGATATGCCGCGGAGGTTGTACACCCTCCTCAACATCAATGTCAAACACCTTGGAAGGAGGCTCTATGACTGGACTTTCCCATAGAGGCTCCGCATCTCCCAAGTCTTCAACCACTTCTTCCTCTTCCTCTATTACAGCTTCCTCCACTTGTTCCAATACAAATTCACGTTCCTCATTATCCACTGGAGTTTCTAGTGTCTCCTTCATGCTACGCTCTTCATTAGATTTCCCACATGTAGCTATGGGAGTTCCTTGAGTGTCCAACTGTTAGGAGAGGCTAATCGATTTACTACCGCGGTCAAGGCAGCCGTGAATTCTAGTACATTCTTAGTCATCATTTTCTTGCCCTTGAAGAAGTACACCAAGGGTTTCATTCGTTAGAGATTGGGGTGGTTGGAAGGGTTCATCGCATAGGAAGAATGGTTCATGATAGGAAGGTGGTTCTTCTTGATAAGGATAAGGAGATGGTGTATATTAAGGTGGTGGTTCTTGGGAGTAATTGTGTTGGAATAGGGGTGGTTTTAAGTATGGTTCATAAGGCTCATAGGGCGTTTGGTATGCTGGATATAGGTTAGGGTCATATGGGGGTGTTTGGTGGTAAGGTGCTTGTGAGTATGGTGGTTCAAAGCTATGTTGAGGAGGGGGTTCATAGGTATATTGTGCTGGGTGTTGATTGTCACGGAGAGGTCCACCATAACCATTGTCTTGGTATGCATCATAGAATGGTTGTTGATAGTCCATTGGAGGTGGTTGTTGCCAAGAGGGTTGATCAGATCCTTGTGGCTCCTCCCATCTTTGATTGTCCCATCCTTGATGCAAGCCTTCATTGTAATCTCCACTTCCTACAACATGATTATAACCAAACTCATAGCCAAATGGGTGAGAATTCATGGTAACAAAAGAAAATAAAAACAAAAACTAATAAAAATTAAGCAACAAAGTCCTAAAACTAACAAAAACTAACAAATAAGCAAAAAGCAAATATTTGCAATAACCAATAATAAGGCACACGTTTGCAATTCCCCGGCAACGGCGCCATTTTGACGAACGGATTTTTTCTAGTAAAGAATTCACAAAAGTAATCACGTTGTAAGTATAGTTTCTAAACCAACAAAGAATCCTTTCGTACAAAAACTTGTTTGTCACTAAAGCAAACCCAATAAAATTAATAACCGAAGTATTTAAATCTCGGGTCGTCTCTCAAGGAATTGCAGGGAGGTGTAATTTATTATTGGTTATGGGATTGCATCTTTTTGGGTTTTTAAATGGTTGAACAAGGAAATAAAAGGGCAAGAAATTAAATAAATAACTAAGAAAAGCTCTTGACAAGGTATGAGAACTGGACGTCCTATCCTAGTTATCCTTATCAATTGTGATGAGAATTGTTCATTGCTCCCACTTAGTTAACTCTTACCAAATAAAGGAAAGTCAAGTGGACTAATCAATTTGATTCCTCAAGTCCTAGTCAACTCCTAAGGAAAGACTAGCTTTAGAGGGATCCAAATCAACCAGCAACTGTCAATTATCAATCAACAAAGGAGTTTGATAACTCAAGAGTCTCCAATTACTCTACCAAAGCCAAAAAGACATAAAAGCTAAATTAAAACCCTCCCAAACATTTGATCAAACACTTGGAAGGCATAACATAAAGACATGGAAAAGTGATAGGGAATGTAAAATCTAAAACCAACAATTGCAAGCATCAATGATAACAAATAAAGGAAGAAGTAATAAATCTGAAATACCTCAAATTGCATTAAATATAAAATCAATTCTAACATGAAAGGTTCATAAACCAAATTGGGGAAATAAGTAAACCAACAAGAGAAATAGATAAACTAAAGGACTAGAACAATTAAGAGTAGAAGAAAACTAAACTAAATTAAACTAAATAGAAATCTGAAATTAAGCAAAGCTAATCCTAAAATCCTAAAACCTAAAGAGAGGAGAGAGCCTCTCTCTCTCTCTAGAGAACTACATCTAAAACCTAAATTATGAATGAATATTGTATGTGTGAATTGTGTCTTGTGTTTCCCCCATTCTGTAGCTTTTATTCTGTGTTTTTTGGGATTGGAACTGGGCCAAAAGGAGCCCAAAAATTGCCCCCAGCGCTTTCTGCACTTTCTGCACGTGGCGCATGTCACGCGTACGCGCAGTCACGCGTACGCGTCATTTGGCAAAATTCCTTGTCACGCGTACGCGTCAGTCACGCGTACGCGTCGCCCATTCGTGCGCGTTGCTGCCAGCTTCTCAAAACTTCATTTTTCACGTTCCTTCCACTTTTGCATGTTTCCTTTCCATCCTCTAAGCCATTCCTGCCCTATAAAGCCTGAAAACACTCAACATACATATCACGGCATCAAATGGTAATAAAGGATAATTAAAATTGACAATTTAAAGGCCTAAGAAACATGTTTTCAATTATATCACAGAATTAGGAAGGATTTGTAAAACCATGTAAATTATATTAATAAGTGAGCAAAGAATTGATAAAAACCACTCAAATCAGCGCAATATAAACCATAAAATAGTGGTTTATCAATTGTCTTGAAGGAGATTTTGGTGACGTCATCCTAGGAGACGAATGCAGGTTTGTCGAGAATGGGTTAGTAAAAGAAGGGTTGTTCGAAAGACCTTATGAGATAGCCAAAGGTCACCTTCGACCTTTGCAAATTAAAGCTAAGGTTAAAGGATTGATGATCAATCGCATCCTAGTTGATGGAGGGGCAGCAATTAATTTACTGCCTGAAAGTATTCTACCTTTGTTCCAGAAGACAGTCAAAGATCTGATAAAAACAAATCTGGCTGTCATTGGATTCAATGGTAAGTCAACAACAACCCTAGGAATGATCTCACTCAGGGTCAAGGTTGGAAGTGTCGAAAGGCTAATAGTCTTTATAATAGTGCCTATCAAAGCAACTTTCAATATGTTGTTTGGAAGAGATTGGATCCATGGAGTAGGGGCAATACCCTCGATCCTGCATTAGAATTTGGTGCTTTGGGATGAGGATGGAAAGATTGAAGAGATCGAAACTGACAACAGCCCCTGCTATGTTGAACAGATGAAGGTCAGCTTCAAAGAATATCATACGAGTGTTTGACCAATAGATATTGATATGAGCACCTTTGACCCCTCTCTTATCAAAGGTTTCTCGGGGCCCATGGTATGAAGCTGGTCCCCGAGGCCAAGGAGAACTTGGCCACAGAATCCACTTAATAGATGTATCGAGCTATTGGGCTCGACTATCAGCCTATATGGCTGAGAAGAGAGAGTGTGCAGGTGAACGTGCACTAGATTGTATATATAATCTTGATCCTTTAGGGTTTGAGAAGTCTGATTTATTTTTAGAAGATTTGCACAATAAAAAGGTTGAAGTACAAGATCCTCTCGAAGAAGTCAAGATTGGTGGAGAAGGTCGAGTTACTTATGTAAGTATGTGCTTAGACCCTAATTTCAAAGAGGAGTTAATAAAGGTGTTGAGGAAACGCCAATATTGTTTTTCTAGGCAATATGAGAAGATGCCTGAATTGGATAGATTTCTAGTCAAGCATAAATTTTCCATCCTTGAGAACGCTCGACCTATTAAGCAAGCTCCAATACATTTCACCCCTGAAATCATGGTAAAAATCAAAGAGGAGGTTGAATGTAACACTCTACCACATAGAGCTTTACACCTAGGACGTAAATCAGAGATGGCAAGGTGGTATAACCTTTAAAAATGAAATTATGTATATAAATATAGTTGAAAGAAATTATAACTAAGAGCCTTGAAAAAGAAGCTAAACAAAAGCATAACAGAAATTGCATCACTCTCGTTCAGATAACCGTACAAGGGTAAACAAGAGCGAAAGGGAAGATAAAACATATATATAACTATCAGAGTTCCGAAAGATACAAATATCAAGCTCCAGACTCGACCTGCGAAGCTAAGACCAGCCAGAGTATACATATACATATATAACCCAAAAGACATCCCAAAACACTAGATAGTAAATCTTTTTCTCCAAATCGACCTCTAAGAGGAACAAAGTACAATATATACAATGCAGATAATCTATTTACATATATATACATAAACAAAATAAAAAAAAACACTAAGTCCCAAAAAATTTCTTCTCTTCTAAGAGTCTCCAGAGTGCCTAGTGAGGTGCCTCTCGACTTGCATCTAAAAATAACAATATATGTATGGAATGAGAATCGGGAGTTCTCAACATGGTAAAGATACTCGCATAGATAATATATAAGATCACAAGAAAGCCAGAGGTATTCCTATAACTCCGACACTCAGAATCAAACTTAAAATTTATTCTAAACGAATAATATCGGTAATCTATCTAAGGGATTCTTATTTCTAAACTAACTATTCAGTTTCCGTCTCCTTCAAACCTCCTAAACACCGGGTGGAATAACCCTCATCATGCTTCCACCATATGAGGAGTCTTTTAGATGCAAACACATTCAATACAATCAAGAAAAACACAAATATGAGTAGCAAGTACAGCAGATAGGACAAATAGCAATTAATTACAACTAAACAATTAGGCAAGCCAAAACAATGCATACTCAAGCAAAACATACAATATGCATATGATGTATGTCTGTCATATGGCTGATGATTGATGCACCACTATTTTATGATATATTTTAGACTGAATTGAGTGGGTTTGTGTCAACTAATCTCACACTTATTCATTGAAATTACATGTTTTTCTTTTTCTTCCTAATTTTGTGTTATTATTGAAAACTTGCTTCCTAGGCCTTTAAATTGTCAATTTTTAATTCTCCTTTATTACCATTCGATGCCGTGATCTGTGTGTTAAGTATTTTCAGGTTTTATAGGACAGGAATGGCTTAGAGGATGGAAAGGAAGCATGCAAAACTGGAAGGAACACAAGAAACTAAGGAGCTGAGTAGCGAGGATCGACGCGCACGCATGGCTGACGCGTGTGTGTGAATTGGCGCATCTTACAGTGACGCGTACGCGTGACTGACACGTACGCGTGACAAGCGCAGAAGTCCAGCGACGCGTATGCGTGGCCAACGCATACGCGTGACAGAGCGTAACGTGCTGCACTTATCGGAACTCGCTGGGGGCGATTTTTGGGCTGTTTTGGACCCAGTTTTCAGCCCAAAAACACAGACTAGAGGCAGGGGGTAAGCTGAGACAGGACACACATTCACTTTCACTTAGTTTTAGTTTTAGTTTTGAATTTTAGAGAGAAAACACCACTTCTCCTAGGGTTCTTAGTGTTCTTATTTGTTTGGCTTTTGATTGGATATTGAGAGAGCTAATACTACCTTCGATAGAAGTCTTCGTCGTTATAGTTTGCTTTTCTATCACTCTATTTTTTTATTTTCCATTTTATTGCTTGTGATCATATTTGGATATTTTTAATTTTGAATTTATTAATGCAATGAACTATTTTTTATATTTAATTCCATTACTTGTTTGATTTCTTTCAATTAATTATCAGCTCCAAATTTGCTTTTATTAATTTGATTTTAATTACCATGTCTCCTATCTACTCCCTTTACATGTTTGTGAAAATGGCATTCATGTTAATGGAGTAGAGCTCCCAACTTGGATTTGGAGTTGATTAATTGGAAACCCTTGAGTTGGAATACTCAAGTATTAATTTGTAATTAGAAATTGCTGGCTAACTCAATTTTCACTAACTCTAATCCTTCCCTGCAAGGTGATTAGGACTTGTGAATCAGAGTTAGTGTTACCTACTTGACTTTCCTTTATTAGTTAGAGGATCACTAAGTAGAAGCAACAACCTTTTACTATTATACTTGGGAAGGTCAACAAGGATAGAAACTCCAATTAATCTTCTCCTAGCCAAGGCCTTTTATTTCAAATACCTAATACCTCTTGTCATTATTTGTTGCTTTAATTGATTGCCATTTATTTTTCCGTTTCCAATTCTAAAATTTCTCAGAAAATTCCTTACCAATAAATTGCACCTTGTGTCAACTCTTTGGGAAACAACCTGGGAATTCTACTCCCAGTTATTTAATCTTAATTGTGACACAATTTAAATTGGTAATGGAAATTTCATCAGTTAAGACTGTACTGACAACGCTCCTTTTATTAAAATTTCTTAACCGGCATTTTTCCACCCATCAATTTTTGGCGCCGTTGCAGGGAAGTTGCAATAGTGTGCTAAATTATTGGTTGGTATAAATATTTTTATTTTTATAAAATTGCATTTTTTTCTATTTTATTGGTGTGTTTTCTGTTTATTAGTAATAATTATTATCATTTATTTTTAGTATATTTTATTACCATGAGCTCTATGTTTCTTTCATTGAATGACGCGTTCATTACCAGATCCGAACTTAGCCGCATTTGATCCTGAGATTGAAAAGACTATTTCACGTATTAGGCAAGCTCGGCGTCGTTTAGCCTCTGAGGGTGGTGAAGGGGTTTCGCCCAATTCACCGGTCTTATATGAGGTTGAGTCTGAACCGTCATTTGAGGAAGAAACTAGCTCCTGTTCTACTGATTCTATTGATGCTTCTTTTATTGATTTAAGTGTAGATACTATGGCGGAGCCTAGAAGGATTACTCTCTAGGAAGCAGGAGCTCTGGACTTTACACTGCAACCATATCAAGCGCGTCATCCAAATTTGGCTGCGGATTTTGAACTGAAGGCCACACTGATCAATCTCCTGCCTAAGTTTCATGGCCTACCTGCTCAAGAGCATATCAAGCACCTTAGAGATTTTCAGACAGCCTGCTTAACTACTAGGTGCCATGGTGCGGATGAGGCTACTGTTTGGCTATATGCCTTCCCGTTCTCTCTTGAGGGAAAGGCAAAGGAGTGGTTCTACACTCAACCAGAATTTGTTGTTACTAATTGGGATTTGCTCAGAAGGGAATTCCTGGACAAGTTCTTTCCAGCAGTGGTTACAGATAGACTGAGAAAGGAAATTTCCTATATCATCCAAGGTAAATCAGAGACTCTCTACGAGTATTAGGAATGCTTCAGGAATCTCCTAGACTCATGTCCCCATGACAAGATTGACCAGTTGGTGTTGATTAGCTATTTCTGCCAAGGCATGAAGCCTCAAGACAAGACCATCTTAGATGCTTCAAGTAATGGCTCTCTAACAAAGTACAAGACGGCGACAGAAGCGTGGCAACTGATCACCGATCTAGCTGAGTCTACCCGAAATTCAAGGCAAAGGAATAATCATTCCAAGGCTATTGTGGAAGTTTCCTCTAGTAGTGAGACCGCTGCCCTCACCAAGACTCTGGGAGAGATGACCAATATACTAAAGTAGCTCCAGCTCAATCAACAACAACCTCAGCCTCCCTCATAACAACATTATCAACAGTTGGTCCCTCAGAGAGTGTGTGGAATATGCGCTTGCTATTCTCACTACACTGATGAATGTCCACAACTCCAAGAAGACAACACCTTGGCGGCTACTAATGTTTATTACAACCATCCGAATCAAGGGTACTATCAATAAGGCGGTAATTATAATCAAGGTGGTAACTACAATCAAGGTTGGCAAGACAATTCCAACCAAGGATGGAGAGACAATTCCATCCAAGGATGGACAGATAATTCCAACCAAGGATGGAGGGACAACTACAACTAAGAAGGCAGAGACAATAGTGGAAATCAAAGGTGGAACAACAACTATCAACAGAACCGGTATCAACAAAACCCTCCATACCAACAGCAGAAGCAAGGCCAAAGTTATCGGACACCTCACCAAAGGCAAGCTCAAGCACCTCAACACAACCAACTACAAGCCCCTCAAATTACCTACCCTCCTTCTTCCTCCAACCACGATGAAACACTCTGTTCTATCCTTCAAGGGCAAAAAGAGCTTCAAAATTCACTTACCTCTAGCCTCACCGATCTTACCTCCACTCTTCAAGCCCTTATAACCCGTATGGAACCACCCTCTACCTCCAATAATCAACCTTCAAGCTCTAGTGCACTTCCCTCTCAACCTTTACCCAACCCCAAGGGTGGAATTAATGCCATCACTTTGAGGTCCGGCACTACATTGCAATAGAGGAGTCCCGAGGAGCCAAGCTCAAGAGAAGACATTCAAGTTGAAGATGTTGTTGAGGTAGAAGATGTTGAAGAAGAGGATGAGGTACAGGATGCGGTTAAAGAAGAAGTTGCTCAATCGAGGAATGGAGTATCTAAGGAAGATGATATTGTGAGAGAAGCCATTCCCATTCCTTTTCCACACCTTGCTAGGAGGACTAAGAAGCAAGTGGAGCTAGACCCCAAGATGGTGGAGATATTCAAAAAGGTTGAGGTAACTATTCCCCTTTTTTATGCTATTCGCCAAGTTTCTAAGTATGCTAAGTTTCTAAAAGATTTGTGCATGAATAAGGATAAAATACATGATTTAGAAACTATTCCTTTGGGTAGCTCTATTTCTGCTTTAATGGGTGCTATATCGGAGAAATGTGGTGATCCCGGTCCTTGTATGGTTACTTATACTATAGGGGGTGTGCAAATTATTGACTGCATGTGTGATTTAGGTGCATGTGTTAGTATTATGCCATTATCTGTATATGATGCTTTGAGGCTCCCACCCTTGAAAAGGTCGGCAACACGTTGTGTTTTGGCAGATAAGAGCATAATCTCGATGGTGGGCATTGTGGAAGACGTCTTAGTGAGCATTAAGGGGTTGACGTTTCCTATTGACTTCTATATTTTAGTGATGCCCCCTAATGACTCAGGAAGACCTTCGTCCATCTTGCTTGGAAGGCCATTTTTGAAGACTTTGCGGTTTAAATTGGATGCCTTCTCGGGTACCTATTCCTTTGAGATAGATGGAAGAGCAGTGAGCTTCAACCTTGATGAAGCTATGAAGCACCCACCGAAAAATCACTCCATCTTCTAGTGTGACATTATTGATGAGACTGTAGCTGAAGTTCACCAAGAGGCAGAAGAAAAGAAGAACAGGGAGCAAGGTGCAAGTGTGGGGAAGCCCTCTGAGCATATTGAAGACACCCTACCACCTCTAATGGTTCCAGATGATCAAGTGCCAAGCCATGAGCTGAAAATGGAGTTGAAGCCCCTTCCACCTCACCTCAAGTATGCTTATCTTGAGGACAATCAACAACTCCCTGTGATTATTGCAAAGAAACTCACTTTCCAACAAGAGGAGCGTTTGCTTAGTGTGCTTAAAAGACACAAGAAAGCTATTGGGTGGATTTTGGCAGACATAGTAGGTATAAGCCCTCAAGTCTATGAGCACCGCATATTTCTAGAGGAGAGAGCAAGGTCTATCCGTCAACCTCAAAGGCGGTTGAACCCCACCATTTTGGAAGTTGTGAAGAAGGAAGTGACCCGACTGCTTGAAGCAGAGATCATCTATCCAATCTCGGATAGTGAATGCGTTAGCCAGTACAGGTGGTTTCGAAAATGTCTGGCATCACAAAAGTGAAGAATGAGCATGGGGAACTCATGGCTACAAGAGTGCAAAATTCCTGGAGGGTGTGCATTGACTATAGGCATTTGAACTAGGCTACTCGCAAGGATCACTACCCACTACCTTTCATCGATCAAATGCTTGATCGCGTGTCAGGTAAATCACACTACTGTTTTCTAGATGGTTACACTGGTTATTTTCAAATCCATATTGCTCCAGAAGATCAAGAGAAAACAACTTTTACATGCTTTGGAACGTATGCATATAAGAGAATACTTTTTGGCTTATGTAATGCACCGGCTACGTTTCAAAGATGCATGATAAGTATCTTCTCAGATCTTCTTGAGCATTGTATAGAAGTTTTTATGGATGACTTTAGTGTTTATGGTGATTCTTTTGACCTTTGTTTGGATAGTCTAGCTAGAGTATTAGAAAGATGTGTTAGTTCAAACCTTGTACTTAATTTTGAAAAATTTCATTTTATGATAAAACAAGGTATTGTTCTAGGTCTTGTTGTTTTTAATATTGGTATATCTATTGATCCTGCAAATGTAGATGCTATTTCTGGTTTACCTTACCCCTCCTCCGTGAGGGAAGTCCATTCTTTTCTTGGTCATGCAGGTTTCTACCGGCGCTTTATTAAGGACTTCAGTAAGGTTGCACTGCCTTTGTCCCAGTTACTGCAGAAGGACATAGAGTTTGAGTTGAGTAAAGATTGCATGGAAGCATTTGACAAGCTGAAGATTGCCTTGACCCAAGCTCCTATTGTGAGAGGGCCTGACTGGAGTAGGCCGTTCGAGATAATGTGCGACGCATCAAACTATGCGGTAGGAGTGGCGCTGGCTCAGCGCGAAGGTAAGGACTCTTATATTATTGCTTATGCTTCTAAGACTTTAGATGGTGCCCAGTCTAATTATACTACCACTGAAAAAGAACTGTTAGCTATTGTTTTTACTTTGGATAAATTCCGAGCTTATTTACTTGGTACTAAGGTGGTAGTATATTCAGACCATGCGGCTTTGAAATATTTGTTAACTAAGAAAGAGTCTAAACCAAGGTTAATCCGTTGGATATTGTTGCTGCAAGAATTTGATTTAGATATCAAAGATTGGAGTAGTTCTCAAAATTTAGTGGCGGACCACTTGAGTCGCCTAGAACATATTAAAAGCGACTCCACTCTTATCAATGATGCTTTTCTACTTGATAGCTTGCAAGCAATATCTGAGGTGATTCCTTGGTATACACCTATAGCTAATTATTTGGTTAGTCGTAACTTTCCTCCTAATTTTTCTAAGTATCAAAAAGACAAGCTTAAAAGCGAGTCCAAATATTACATATGGGATGACCCATATTTGTGGAGATGTGGTGCTGACCAAATAATTAGAAGGTGTGTGCCACAATATGAATTTCAGTCAATTTTAGAGGCCTGCCACTCTTCTGAGAGTGGTGGACACTTTGATCCTCAAAGAACTGCTAGAAAAATTTTAGACTACAGATTTTGGTAGCCCGCACTTTTTAAGGATGCTACTATTTTTTGTGACTCTTGTCCCCAATGCCAAAGGTTTGAAAATATATCCAAGAGAGATGAAATGCCCCAACAACTTATGTTGTTTTGTGAAATTTTTTATGTTTGGGGTATTAACTTTATGAGTCCATTTCCAAACTCTAATGGAGTAGACTCCCAACTTGACTTGGGGGTTGATTAAATGGAGACTGATAAACCACTATTTTATGGTTTATATTGTGTTTAATTGTGTGGTTTTATCATGATCCTTACCCACTTATTCATTAAATTAGCATGCATTTAGATTTCCTTCCTGAATTTATTACATGTTTGAAAACTGCTTCCTAGGGACTTTAATTATTTATTTTTAATTTTCCTTTATTCCATTCGATGCCGTGATCTGTGTGTTAAGTGTTTCAGACTTTATAGGGCATGAATGAGTTGGAGATTGGAAAGGAAGCTAGAAAAAATGGAAGAAACACAAGAATTTGAGGAGATAACCAGCGAGAAGTGACGCGGTCGCATGGCTCACGCGACCGCGTGAAGGAGAGCAAATCGCAGTGACGCGGCCGCATGGCTCACGCGGCCGCGCGAATTGGGAAAGTTCTGGCGACGCGGTAGCGTGAACGACGCGAACGCGTGGCGAGGAAAAGCGCGAATGACGCGTCCGCATGGATGACGCGATCGCGTGACATGTGCGATCTGCATAATCTGCAGAATTCGTTGGGGGCGATTTTGGGCCATATTTCGACCCAGTTTTCGGCCCGGAACAGCAGACTAGAGTCAGAGAACATGCAGAAACAAATAACAGATTCATTCAGAGACAGTGGGAGATCTAGTTTTTACTCTCTTAGGTTTTTCTCTCTAGGTTTTAGAATTTTAATTTTCAATTGGTCTTAGCATTGGAACATTGAGAAGAGTTATTCCCTCATCAAGACTTCGTCATTCTAGTTCGTTTTCTCAACTTGGTTTTATTCTTCCATGTTCCTTGTTTTGTTCAATTTTGTTATTTGAATACTTTTATGATTATTTAATGCAAGGATTATTTTTTTAATTTAATTTCAATTCCAATAATCATGTCTTCTTTTAATTCCCTTTCATATGCTATGGATTCTTTATTTACAATGCGTGAGTAGTTTCCTTACTTGATGGGGAGTTGATTAAAAGGAACTCTTGAGTTGGAAGGATTAAAGAGAAATTTGTAATTGGGTTAAATGTTGGATTGCTATCCTGTCACCAACGCCAATCCCTTTGAACTAAGTGGGTTACAACTTGTGAACAGATCTGGCATTCCAACTTGTTTGACTTTCCCTTACTTAGTAAAGGATAACCAAACAGAACAACCATTAATTATAAATTAATCTTATAATCACTCCACCAATACTAGAAATTCCAACCAATCAACTCCCAGTCAAGGCTTTTATTCATATTATTTAACCTCCCTCAATTTACATTCCAATTTACTTAGCTCAACTTCTTGGAACATCTGATTAATAAGATAGCACACTTTTCTACAACTCGTTGGGAGACGACCTGGGACTTAAAACTCCCAGTAATTTTTAATTTAATTCTCTGTGACATATTTCTAAATTGATAGGCAGATTTTCGGTGAGTTAAGAACTATACTTGCAACGTAACCATTTTAATAATTTTTAATTCACCAGCTTCTGCGTCTCATCAATTTTTGGCGCCGTTGCCGGGGAGTTGCAATAGAGTGCTAATTTTATTAATTAGAATTTATTTATCTGCATTTTATTTTATTTTGCTACTATGAGCTGCATGTTTCTTCCGTCAAATGACGTGTTCACTTCCTGATCCGCGCTTGCTAATATTCGATCCTGAAATTGAAAGGACAATTTCACGAATAAGGTGAGAACAGCGTCGGTTAGCCCGCTCTGAGGGCAGATCTGAAAGTGAATCTGAGGAAGAAACCAGCCCCCGTTCTACTGATTCGGTTGTTTTACATGCAGAAAACATGGCAGCTAGGAGAGTTACCATCCAGGAGGAAGGAGCCCCTAATTTTACAATGCAACCATTTCAAGCGCATCATCCGGCGGTAGCTACAGATTTTGAAATAAAGCCCGCACTGCTAAATTTGATGCCCAGGTTTCATGGCCTACCTGCTCAAGAGCCTATCAAGCACTTGAGAGATTTCCAGGCAGCCTGTTCTACTGTCAGGCGTGATGGCACTGATGAAACTTCAATACTGCTGAAAGCTTTTCCGTTTTCTCTTTAGGGAAAAGTAAGAGAGTGGTACTACACTCAACCTCTAGCAAATGTATCCAACTGGGATACACTCAGAAAGGAGTTTCTGGAGAAATTCTTCCCATCTGAAGTCACTGATAAGCTAAGGAATGATATCTCCACAATTGTTCAGGATGACAATGAGACTCTCTTTGAATACTGGGAGTACTTCAATAATCTTCTGGAAGCATGCCTCCACCACATGATCGACAAGATCGTGCTACTCAGCTATATCACACAGGGTATGAGGCCCCAAGATAAGACCATACTGGAAAGTGCCAGCAATGGGTCTATGAAGAAGTACAAGACCACTGATGAAGCTTGGCAATTGATCAGTGATTTAGCTGAATCCACTAGGAACCACAAACAGAAGCAAGGCCGTTCAAAAGCTGTTGCAGAAGTATCTTCTAGCAGCGAGACTGCTGCTCTACGTGAAGACATCTGTGAAATGACCAACTTGCTGAAGTAAATACAGTTGAATCAACAAGCTCAGCAAGCTCAACCTCCTCCACCACAGCAAAACCAACAACTAGTCCCACAAAGAATTTGCGGAATCTGTGTTGATTACAGCCATTACACTGATGAATGCCCACAGCTCCAACAAGAAGACAACATGGTGGCATCCACTCACAACTTCTATGACCGCCCCCAACCAAGGGTACAATCAAAGTGGAAATAATAACCATGGATGGCAGGACAATTCAAACCAGAATTGGAGGGACAATAATAACAGAGGAGGCAGAGATAATCAGGGAAATCAGAGGTGGAACAATAACAACAACAGGCAGCAAAATCAACCTTACAGAGTACCTCACCTGAGGCAGAACCAAGGACCACAGAACAATCAGCAACAGACCTCTCAATTTACCCATTCTTCTTCACCTTCTACTGAAGACCTATTGCAATCTTTTGAGAAAAGACAACAGACCATGGAAAGTAACATCATGAATAGTATTAATGCCAGTCTGAATGGTCTCACCTCTACTATGCAAGCTTTTATGACACAGTTTGTACCAGCATAAAATTCCAATAACCAACCTTCAAGCACCACTGGAATCCCCTCTCAACCATTACCCAACCCAAAGGGAGGCATTAATGCCATCACCCTAAGGTCCAGAACCACACTGCAGGAGAGGAATCAGGAGAAACCAAGCTCACCAGAATACGCCTCAGCTGAAGTGGTGGTAGAAATCGAAGATGTTGAAGAGGAAGAGGATATACAGGACATAGCTGAAGAAGAAATAGTTCAACCACAGGAGGAAGCACCAAAAGGCGCAGACGCTACAGACAACACTACTCCTATTCCATTTCCACAACTTGCAAGGAAGCCCAGGAAGTAGCTGGAATCCGATCCTAAAATGGTAGAGATATTCAAAAAGGTCGAGGTAACTGTTCCCCTTTTTTATGTTATTCAGCAGGTACCTAAATATGCAAAGTTTCTAAAAGACTTATGTATCCATAAAGACAAAATTAATGAATTAGAAACTATTCCTTTAGGTAGTTCTATATCTGCTTTAATGGGAGGATTACCTGAAAAATGTAGTGATCTAGGTCCTTGCATAGTTAGTTGTACTATTGGTGGTGTAGTAATTTATGATTGCATGTGTGATTTAGGAGCATGTGTCAGTATAATGCCTTTGTCTATATATGATGTTTTGAGGCTCCCTCCCTTAAAAAGGTCGGCAGCTCGTTTTGTGTTAGCAGATAAAAGTATTATTACAGTGGCTGGAGTTGCTGAAGATGTTTTGGTGAACATTAAAGAGCTCACATTTTCCACTGATTTTTATATCTTGGAGATGCCCCCACAATGATTCAGATAAGCCATCATCAATCCTACTTGGAAGACCATTCCTGAAGACATCAAAATTCAAATTGGATGCTTTTTCAGGAACATACTCCTTTGAAATAGATAGTCGCATAGTAATCTTCAATCTGAATGGAGTCATTGACAATCCCCAGAAGATCGTTCTATCTTCCAGTGTGATGTCATAGACGAAAGTGTGGCTGAAATTCAAGAGGAAGAGTTTGAAGAGAGGCACACTGGACAAGGTCCTAGTGTGGGGACCCTCTTAACTGACAGTGAGGGCACTTCGCCATTTTCACAAGCCCCAGATAATCCAGAGCCTGCCCATGATCAAAAGTTAGAATTGAAACCTCTCCCTCCACATCTCAAATATGCTTATCTTGAGGATGAGCAGAAGCTTCCGGTTATTATTGCAAGGGAACTGACTGCTCAACAAGAAGAGTAGTTACTTGATGTACTGAGGAAGCATAAGAAGGCAATTGGGTGGAGTTTGGCATACATAGTGGGAATCAACCTTCAAGTATGTGAGCACAGAATATTTCTAGAAGAGGGAGCAAGACCTGTCCGTCAACCCCAAAGAAGATTGAATCCCACCATCTTGGAAGTTGTCAAAAAGGAAGTGAACAGACTATTGGAAGCAGGTATCATATATCCCATTTCAGACAGTGAATGGGTAAGCCCAGTACAAGTGGTGCCCAAGAAATCTGTAGTCACTACAGTGAAGAGTGAGCATGGAGAGCTCATAGCAACTAGAGTTCAGAATGCTTGGAGAGTCTGCATTGATTACAGGCATCTCAACCAAGCTACCCGTAAGGATCACTACCCACTTCCATTCATTGATCAAATGCTGGATCGCCTGTCAGGTAAATCACATTATTGCTTTTTAGATGGTTACACAGGTTATTTCCAGATTCATATAGCTCCTGAGGATCAGAAAAAGACTACTTTTACATGTCCTTTTGGGACCTATGCTTATAAGAGAATGCCCTTTGGCTTGTGCAATGCACCAGCTACCTTCCAAAGGTGCATGATGAGTCTTTTCTCTGATCTTATCGAGGACTGTATGGAAGTTTTTATGGACGATTTTAGCGTTTATGGTGATTCTTTTAGCCTTTGCTTAGATGGATTATCTCGAGTATTAGATAGATGTGTTAACACAAATCTTGTATTGAATTTCGAAAAATGCCATTTTATGGTAAAATAAGGGATTGTATTAGGACATGTGGTATCTAATAATGGTATTTCTGTAGACCCAACAAAGGTGAATGTTATTTCTAGTTTACCTTACCCCTCTTCTGTGAGGGAAGTCCGTTCGTTCCTTGGCCATGCAGGTTTCTACCGGAGATTTATTAAAGACTTTAGTAAGGTGGCACTCCCCTTGTCCAGATTACTGCAGAAGGATATTGAGTTCAAGCTCAGTGAGGATTGCGAACAAGCGTTTGATAAGCTGAAGACTGCTTTAACTCAAGCCCCAATTGTGAGAGGACCAGACTGGAGTCAGCTGTTTGAAATCATGTGCGATGCTTCCAACCATGCAGTAGGAGCAGCGCTGGCTCAGCGCGAAGGTAAGGATCCTTTTGTTATTTCCTATGCGTCTAAGACTTTAGACACTGCCCAGTCCAATTATACTACTACTGAGAAAGAGCTTCTGGCTATTGTTTTTGCTCTGGATAAATTCCGAGCCTATTTACTTGGTACTAAAGTAGTAGTGTATTCGGACCATGCAGCTCTAAAGTATCTATTAGCTAAAAAGGAATCTAAACCAAGACTTATACGTTGGATACTACTGTTACAAGAATTTGATTTAGAAATAAAGGATAGGAGTGGTAATCAGAATTTAGTAGCAGACCACTTGAGTCGCCTTGGACATATTAAGGATGATTCTACTCCTATAGATGATAATTTTCCTTTTGACAACCTGCAAGCAGTATCTGCGGTAATCCCGTGGTATGCACCTGTTGCTAATTATTTAGTTAGCCGCACATTTCCTCCATATTTTTCTAAACATCAGAGACAAGCTAAAAAGCGAGTCTAAATATTATATATGGGATGACCCATATTTATGGAGATGTGGCGCTGACCAGATAATTAGACGTTGTGTGCCTCAATCAGAATTCCCGTCCATTTTAAAGGCCTGTCACTCATCTGAGAGTGGAAGACATTTTGGCCCTCAAAGAACAGCTAGAAAGATCTTAGACTGCGGATTCTGGTGGCCTACTCTTTTTAGAGATGCTGCTGAGTTTTGTAAATCCTGCCCCCCATGTCAGAAATTTGGTAATATATCCAGGAGGGATGAGATGCCTCAACAATATATGCTCTTCTGTGAAATTTTTGAGGTTTGGGGCATTGACTTCATGGGTCCATTTCCAAATTCTAATGGATATTTTTATATATTGTTAGCTGTGGATTATGTTTCCAAATGGGTAGAAGCAATTCCTACCTGCACTGATGATGCTAACACTGTTGTTTCCTTTGTGAGAAACTATATTATATGTCACTTTGGATCACCACGAGCAATCGTGAGCGATCAAGGCACCCATTTTTGTAACAGGAGACTAACAGGATTGATGAAGAAGCATGGGATAATCCATAAAGTTGCAACAGCTTACCATCCCCAAACTAATGGGCAAGCCTGGGTATCAAACAGAGAAGTTAAGCGTATCTTGCAAAAGATAGTAAAGCCTCACAGAAAAGACTGGAGCACCAGGCTATAAGATGCACTGTGGGCATATAGAACGGCATACAAGACGCCCATTGGGATGAGTCCCTTCCGTTTGGTTTATGGAAAAGCTTGTCATCTCCCAGTTGAAATAGAACACAGAGCCTTCTGGGCAGTTAAGGAGTGCAACATGGGAATTGAGAACGCCGGAGCTGAAAGGAAGTTGCAACTGCAGGAACTGGAGAACCTTCGCCTAGAAGCTTATGAGAACTCCAGAATTTACAAGGAAAAGATGAAAGCTGTGCATGATCAGAACATCAAGAAGAAAGAGTTTCAACCTGGAGATTTTGTCCTCCTTTATAAATCTCGACTAAGGCTCATGCCCGGTAAGTTGAGATCAAAATGGGAAGGTCCATACAAAGTAGATAAGGCTGAACCGTACGGAGTTTATCACCTAAGCCATCCTTCAAGCTTTGAACTTATTAAGGTCAATGGACAACGCCTGAAGCTGTACCATGGTGAGAAGGTGCGGAAAAATAAGGAGCTTGAGATCTTCCGCCTGGAAGATCCCCACATAGCAGCCGATTGAGCTAGTAGAGCGTCCAACTTACGGACGTTAAAGCAAAGTGCTTGGTGGGAGACAACCCACCGTGGTATGATCGTTCTTTTCTTCACTTTTAGTTTTTCTTCTTTAATAACTCTCCTCTTTATTAGTGCTTTCGTGCATTTGCATTTCATGTCTTCATATTTCTTTTTAAAAAAAAAACAAAAGAAAAAAAGGGCAGTTTTTCGCCGCGCGATGCGATCGCATCAGCGACGCGTCCGCATCGCAAAGAGGGTGGAGAAAACAAATAAACGAACAGAGAGTTTGGCTGGAGTCCGGCTGGAGGCATGCCAATGGCACAAATCGACCCACGCGACCGCGTCCCTGACGCGTTCGCGTCGCATGGAAATCCTGGCCTCCCACGCGACCGCGTGCCCCACGCGGCCGCGTGCCCTGAATTTTTGACGTAAAAGGGTGCACACTGAGATATTGTGCAAGAGTAGTGCTGGATTAGTGCTGGAAGCACAATCCTTATCACACGACCGCGTCACCGACGCGGCCGCGTCACCCATTTTATAACGCACACTCACGCGATCGCGTAACCCACGCGATCGCGTCACCCAATTTTGGCAATTAAAATAAATCGAACAGAGAGTTGTGCTGGAGCGAGGCTGCACTCGCGCCAGCAGCGTAACACGGGTCACGCGACCGCGTGACCGACGCGATCGCGTCCCCTTAAGTGACGCACACCCACGCGAACGCGTTCCCCACGTGGCCGCGTCGCATGCACCGCACAGCTCAACCTAAATTGCAAAATTATCTTATCTTTCTCTTCCCCAAATCCTAATTTTTCTTCCCCCCCCCCTTATTTCTTCTTTCCCCCTTCCCCCTTCTATCTCACCTTTCACTCTCTATCTCTCTTACCACCATTAACAAGGTTTTACCTTCTTCTTCCTTCTTCTCTTTTTCCTATAATTCTTCTTATATTATGTATATATATTATTATTTTCTTTTTTTTTCTTTTTCTTTTCAAATTTTTATTTTTCTTCTTCTTCTTTTCTTTTCTTTACATGGTGTTAGAAACCTTTTGAGTTATCATCCCTCATTATATGCTTGTGGATTATTGCGAATTGTTTGACAATTATTTTTTCTCCCATTTAAGGGATTGCTTGCATGTTCATCTTCATATTTTCTATACCCTATTCACCATGCATGCTATGTGTTTGTGAAAAAGCTCATGTGACATTATGCACTTCTCTATGTTGCTATATTATTCAATGCTTGCTTTTCACAACTTTTCATTATTATTTTATTAATTGAATTCAATTGTCAATACAAACGTGATGGTTTGTTACGAAGTAATGCTTGGTCTATGCCACTCATGCCCTTTTCCGGCATGCCAATAAACACCTTGCATTCACTTGACTTTGTACGCACTAGCTATTTTCCATTGATGGCTTTTCATATGTACTCGAGAGCATGTGTTACTGTCATCTACATTTTGCTGTGCATCATTCACCCTCTTTTCCATTTCCTTCCTTGCTGTATATCTCCTTAAATTTAATTTTCTTTCTCTTCCCTTCTTTCAGGATGGCCACCAAGAAAGGAAAGGAGAAAGCAACTTCCAAACCACCAGCAAGAAGAGGAACTAAAAGAGCATTAGTGGCAGAGCCTTCTTCAACCACAGTCAAGCCCTCAACAAAAAGAGTTAAGCGGATAATAAAGGTTGACGAAAAAGAGAAAGCCTTTCCAGCAAAGGACACTGCGCGATTTCCCAATCGCTACTGTGAGCAGATGTTCCTTATCCTGGCAGAAAGGAATTATAACAATGAATACCTTCTTATCCTCCCGTCCAATATTGCCACCTTCGTTGAGCCGCAACTTGAGCGAAGACAATGGGGTTTCCTATGGAGACAGCCGAGGCAGGTCAATCTTTCTTGGGTAGTTGAGTTCTACTCCAACTTCTACATGCCGACCCTGCCGTCTGTTTATGTCCGGCAAAAGCAAGTCCCCATCACAGAAGAGGCCATTCAGCAAGCTCTGAATCTTTCCCCTATTCCAACAGGAATGGACGCTTTTCAAGAAGCCACCCTTCAGCGCCAGAGATACCAATTCGACTGGAACTCCGTTCTCGGAGTCATCGCATTACCTGGCAGCCGTTGGATCTACGGATACCACCGTACCCGCCCTAAGGGAATCTTGGCTTCAGCACTTACCTTGGAGGCTCGCGTATGGGCACAGATCATGTCCCATTACGTCTTTCCGAGCACTCATGAGTCCTCCTTCACTGCGGACATGGCTGTTCTACTATGGTGCATCCTTACAGACCAACCTCTGAATCTCTCAAGACATATCCGGAATGCTATGGAACACGTATGAATTGCGGGCAACTTACCTTTCCCCGCCTTGGTCTCAGATCTTGTCTCAGCAGCCGGAGTCTCCTACAGAGCTGGGGACACCAAAGCCATGCTTTCACGGGATGATCAGTATGTCCCTAACGGGAAATACCTCAGACTCTCAGCAGCCACTACAAGCCTTTCTACTGCTCCAGTTGAAGATAATCCTTCTTCAACACCACAAGCATCTACCACTGAGAAATTGCTCCAGCAGATAATCGAACGGTTGGATCGGCAAGAACAGAAAGCAAAGATGAGAGAGCGCCGTAACGAGCGCCGATTCAAACACCTCAAGGAGCTACTCAAGGGACATTTTAGAGACTCAGACACCCCGGACTCTACTTCCTTCACCAGCAAAGGGAGCCATGACGGCCCCGCCTGTGGAGATACTGCTACCAGCCCACCCTTGTTTCTGACAGATGGCACCGAGGACGGTGCAAAGCCTTAAGTGTGGGGAGGTCGGTCAGTACCTAACTTCCGGAGGTAAATTCTCTTCTCTGGCACCAATAATTAGGATATTTTAGTTAGATTTTCTTTCCTTTATAGAATAGAATAAATTGCATAGGTTAGGATAGTTGCATGCATGTTCTACTTGATTGAAAAGACAATAAGTTTCTTTTAAAAATCTATCTTTGGAACAAAATTTCACTAATTTTTCAAAATTTTTATGATAAATTTGCTTGAGTTGTATTTGGAACATGATATTTGAGCTAAAGAACACACAACCTGTGAAAGATTTGAGCCTTTATGAATGGTTACATTATTTAACCATAATTATTTCGTTCTTGTGTGTTTACTTCTCTATGATTGTAATCTATATTTTGTTTTATCTTATATGTCCAATAGTTATTATATTTGCGTGCTTGCACATGATTGAGGCCATTATTTGTTTAAACTCACTCATCCAAATTAAGCCTACCCTTTTCAATTACCTTTGTTAACCACTTTGAGCCTTTAATTTCCATTTGTTCGATATTTTACCACATTACTAACCTTAAGCCGAAAAACAATCATATATCCCAAATTGAATCTTTAGTTAGCTTAAGATAGAATTGTGTGTGCTAGTTAAGTATGGGAAATTGTGGGAACAAAAGTTGTTAAGGGAATGTGTCATGAAAATTTAAAGAGAATTTGGATACCTACTCATGTGAAACTACAAGAATTAAAAATCTATGTGCATTGACAAGCTTTATTTATATATATATATATATATATATATATATATATATATATATATATATATATGAAAAATCAATAAATAAGGGGACAAAATTACCCCAATGTTGAATTCAGAATTCGAAGATCAACGCACATATGATAGAACCAAAAATATAAGTTGATACATGAGTATTGATTGAAAAAGGGAATTCTGGGTAGCTAGGTATGAACTTCAAAGATGACATTAAGTGTATACAAGTCACATTAGAGCTTGGGTTAATTAAAGATTCAATTTATTAGCTCACTTGACCAAATATACACCCCTGCCTATACCTTAGCCCCATTACAACCTTGAAAAGACCTCATGATGTTTGCATTGGTGTATTAACTATTGTTGATTGGTTAGGAGAAGAACAAAAGTTAGAAAGCATGATTAGAGAAGTATAGAGTGACCACCCTATACACTAGAGATCAGAGCGTACATACATTATCAGTGAGGGTTCAATACTTGAATTTTCAAGTTCCCTGCTTTCATGAGCTATCTTCTTGCACTTTTATCCATTTTATTGTATAATGATAGAATTAGTGGAATTTGATTTGTAATTGTTTTGAAGAGCTTATTTACTTTTGATCAAGTGGACAAGAATCATATAGTTGCATTTATTTATATGTATATAGGTTTGCATTGCATTTCATGAGTTTCTACATGTTCATACTTATTTCCTTATCTCCTTCAATTAAGCATGAGGACATGCTAATGTTTAAGTGTGGGGAGGTTGATAAACCACTATTTTATGGTTTATATTGTGTTTAATTGTGTGGTTTTATCATGATCCTTACCCACTTATTCATTAAATTAGCATGCATTTAGATTTCCTTCCTGAATTTATTACATGTTTGAAAACTGCTTCCTAGAGACTTTAATTATTTATTTTTAATTCTTCTTTATTCCATTCGATGCCGTGATCTGTGTGTTAAGTGTTTCAGACTTTATAGGGCATGAATGAGTTGGAGATTGGAAAGGAAGCTAGCAAAAATGGAAGAAACACAAGAATTTGAGGAGATAACCAGCGAGAAGTGACGCGGTCGCATGGCTCACGCGACCGCGCGAAGGAGAGCAAATCGCAGTGACGCGGCCGCATGGCTCACGCGGCCGCGCGAATTGGGAAAGTTCTGGCGACGCGGTAGCGTGGACGACGCGAACGCGTGGCGAGGAAAAGCGCGAATGACGCGTCCGCATGGATGACGCGATCGCGTGACATGTGCGATCTGCATAATCTGCAGAATTCGTTGGGGGCGATTTTGGGCCCTATTTTGACCTAGTTTTCGGCCCGAAACAGCAGACTAGAGTCAGAGAACATGCAGAAACAAATAACAGATTCATTCAGAGACAGTGGGAGATCTAGTTTTTACTCTCTTAGGTTTTTCTCTCTAGGTTTTAGAATTTTAATTTTCAATTGGTCTTAGCATTGGAACATTGAGAAGAGTTATTCCCTCATCAAGACTTCGTCATTCTAGTTCGTTTTCTCAACTTGGTTTTATTCTTCCATGTTCCTTGTTTTGTTTAATTTTGTTATTTGAATACTTTTATGATTATTTAATGCAAGGATTATTTTTTTAATTTAATTTCAATTCCAATAATCATGTCTTCTTTTAATTCCCTTTCATATGCTATGGATTCTTTATTTACAATGCGTGAGTAGTTTCCTTACTTGATGGGGAGTTGATTAAAAGGAACTCTTGAGTTGAAAGGATTAAAGAGAAATTTGTAATTGGGTTAAATGTTGGATTGCTATCCTGTCACCAACGCCAATCCCTTTGAACTAAGTGGGTTGCAACTTGTGAACAGATCTGGCATTCCAGCTTGTTTGACTTTCCCTTACTTAGTAAAGGATAACCAAACAGAACAACCATTAATTATAAATTAATCTTACAATCACTCCACCAATACTAGAAATTTCAACCAATCAACTCCCAGTCAAGGCTTTTATTCATATTATTTAACTTTCCTCAATTTACATTCCAATTTACTTAGCTCAACTTCTTGGAACATCTGATTAATAAGATAGCACACTTTTCTGCAACTCGTTGGGAGACGACCTGGGACTTAAAACTCCCAGTAATTTTTAATTTAATTCTCTGTGACATATTTCTAAATTGATAGGCAGATTTTTGGTGAGTTAAGAACTATACTTGCAATGTAACCATTTTAATAATTTTTAATTCACTAGCTTCTGCGTCTCATCAGAGACCCTAGAGTTGGAATGCTCAAGTGATGAGTTAAATTGGAAGTTGTTGGCTAATTCTCTATTTACTAACGCTAGTCCTTCCCAAGGGAGAGGATTAGGATTTGCGAATAAGAGTTAGTTCAATCACTTGACTTTCCTTTATTTAGTAAGGGTTAACTAAGTGAAAACAACAACCTCTTTATACTACACTTGAGAGAATTCTAACAAGGATAGAACTTCCAATTAATCATTCTCCCAGTCAAGGCTTTTTATTTTGAATATATAAATCTCCTTTAATTTTCATTGCGCTAATTTACAATTATTTATTTTCTGTCATTCAACTCTCAAAAATTTCTCGAAAAACTCCTGATTAATAAAATAGCACCCTTTTGTCAACTCGTTGGGAGACGACTTGGGATTCATACTCCTAGTATTTTTATTCTAATTTTGTGACAACCTTTCTAAATTGATAAGCGGATTTTAGTTGGTTAAGAGCTGTACTTACAACGCTATTCTTATATTATAAATTCTTAACTGGCTGATTTCCGCCTCCATCATCGACAAATAAAGAGGTTTGTTGAATCACGAGGTATTAAGATAACACAATCAACTCCCTACTATGCACAAGCTAATAGCCAAGTCGAAGCCATTAATAAAATTCAAATAAGTTTGATTAAAAAGTATATAGGGAGACAACCTCAAAATTGACATAATACTTTAAGTCAAGTACTATGGGCATATAGGTGTTCACCTAAAGAGGCCACAAGTTCAACACCTTATGAGCTAATATATGGTCATAAAGTTGTTTGACCACTTAAAATAAATTTGCAAACTATTAGAGTGACAGAACAAAATGATTTGCCTGTCAAACAATACTGGTCGAATATAATGGATAAATTAGATGAGTTAGATCAATCTCAACTAACTGCATTAGATAAAATAATTTGACAGAAAGAATCGATAGCTATGTCATACAACAAGAAGGTGAAGAATAAAAGATTTACAATTAGTGACTTAGTTTTAAAATTAATACTTCCTACTGAGCAAGTTAAAGAAAAATGACCACCTTTATGGGAAGGACCTTTAGTATTTTTTTTCATTCAGTTATTTAATTTCTCTTAATCTCAATTTAATTCTATTTATTTATTTTTATTTTTTTTTTGATTCAGTTATTTGTTGTTTCTTTATCATTGTTTTGTTATTTTTATTTATTTATTTAAATTTCTTATTTCAGTTTACTTGTAACACCCTAACTTTTAGCACGTCATGATCGTACCACAAGTAAGGCGTTACGGACCTGATTTCCTATATTATCTATTTAATACTGAGCTTTTACGTCGATATCGCGTTTCAGTTTATAAGAAAATACCAGAAAATTATTTGTAGTAATTAAAATCACACAATTATTAATAATAATAAATGCTATACAAATGAATTTAATATAAAACTCAAATACAATACATATTCCTCTGGATAAAATAAAACTTAAAGCAACAAGGGCGAGGGAACTCTATAAAAATAACAGGAATCACAAGTAAAACTACTAGTCGTCTGCATCTTCTAACTGAATCTTCGAACCTGTGTCACTGAAAGGGTGGAAGATTTTGGGGTGAGAACAAACCACACGTTCTCAGTAGGGAATGGGAATGCCGTAAAAGTAATGAATTTAATGCAAATAATTAACTTTACTCAATAAAACTATTTTGTTAACCCTTTGGAAATACTTTTATTTCTACTTTAGATAAATAATTACTTTTCTTTAAATTTCTAAACTCAAAACAAATTTTAAATATAAAACTAGTCACATTTTCTGTCTCTCAGCCACATAGTTAATCCTCAGTCAAATGTCAACTTGTAATCACTTTAGTATACTCACAAACAATTAGTGCAAGCAAGAGATTCAATTCAATGTACAAGCAAGTCACCACAAGACAAACAATACAATCACAAAGTAATAAAACAGGCAAGCGCAATCAAATGCAAATGCGCAATCAATATGATGCATGTCTATCCCTAACGCAGGCCATGAGCTCATGTGTCGGTTGCCTACCCGCTCCCGACATTACCCGGGCACAAGTCCCAGATATGATTTTCCAGATGCATCAGTGTGCTTATAAGTCGTACGGCCAGGCCGCATCAGTGTGACTTTAAGTCGTACGGCTAGGCCGCATCAGTGTGACTTTCCAAATCAATAAGCGTACATCTGGAAAACAGTTCTCAGTGTGTGGGCGTCCCCACTTTACATTTGGCACTAAGGCCCAAACAATGTCACATCTGCTCTCCTGTGGCAGACACTTCATTAATTAATATATTCTTTAAATCCTTGTTCTCTGCTCTCCTGTGACAGAGATTCCTTTTCTTAATAAACCGAGCTCAAATCTTTACTTAAAACAAAATCTCTCCTTAAAAGATTGGATTTAAAACATTATATTTTTCTTAATAAATCAAACTTTAAAATAGAGTAAATCTTTTCTTAACTAAATATATTTTAAATAATTTAATTTCCAAAACCAAATCTTTTAAAATAACTTTTCAAATAAAATCTCAGATTTTATACAGATTTTATAAAATTTTGGCGACATTTTCTCTAAAATTCGGTCTAAACCACCCTTACGGGTTCCCTATTCCTCAACAATTCTCAAATCAGCGAAATTCTTAATAATACGAAAACAGTCACATTCACAGCAATAATCCATACTCAATAACATTACTATTATATATATATATATATATATATATATATATATATATATATAGATATTTACAATTATTCAATTAATTTTGTAGGCATTCTAAATTAAAAACGTTTATCTTTAAAAATAAATCTCCTACCTCCGTATGAGATCGAAATCAATAAAAACTCTGGAAAAACTTTCTGACCGAGCTGCTGAAGAGGAAAGCGTCAGAAATCATCTGTACCTCCTAGAACTCCAGTTGGCCGAACTCAAGGGAAAGAGGAGATACGTGACCGTCAACTTCTACTGGATCAAAGTAATACCAACGTGTAGAAGAAGAAAATACGAACACTTTTACCAAATTAGATTTTTTATTGGAGTTATGAATCACACGAAATTGAAGCTAAAAACTCATGGTTTCCATGAAAGCTCACATTCTCTCTCGGCCTTTCTTTCTTCTTTTTTTGCCAAGTTCAATTCGGTGGTGAGAGTAAAGAAATGAAAGTGATAAGGCTGATAGGAATGAATGGATACTTTGTGGTGGCTAATGCTTCATTAGGTGTCATTGATTAATAATTAAGAGTGGCATGTGTAACAATTATATGTATGTATATATATATATGCACAAGAGCACATAAGCCACGTTTCTAATTCTTTCATTTGGTTATATATAAAAAGAGAGCATGTGTCATGTTATAAACAAGTAATAATATAATATTGTAATAATATAATACAAATCTTAATGGCTTCGGCCAAATAAATATAACTAAATAATAATAATAATAATATTTATAAAAATCAATTTAGACTGTAACTATCAATATAATTTTTGATAGATAATTTAAAATAATAGAATAAGTCATCATTAAGTTAAATTTTATTTTTAAATTCAAAGCGTAAAATTTAATTTTAAAAACTCGGGTGTTATATTACTCATTCTCATTTGTTATTCCGTCTTTTATTTATTTATTTTTTTACATTTTCAACAATTTCGACTCTATTTTCTTTTTCTTTTTTTATTTCGATTTCACTTTATTGCCTACACTGTATTGCACAATTCACTTTCGACACTAACATTAAGTAATTTTCATGTGGAGCTCACTATCTTGATACAAGTTTAATTTGACACCCTGTTAAGGTACTAAAAATCAAATGAAACAATAATAAAAAATGATAAATAGAAACTATTAAAAAATTATATCTTGTAAAATAAACAAAAAAGAATATAGCAATAAGATAAGAAGAAAAAAATATTTAAACAGAAAATATAAAATTTAATAAAAATATAGTAATAATTATTTTGACGATGATAATAGTCTCTCATATTAAATTTAGGAGACTGACAGAAAATATAATTGTACTTAAAATTTTAAAATAAAGAGTTTTATTGGCAAACTAGATTTTACACTTACAAACTATTTTTTGAAATTAATGTTAAAAAAATAGGGAATAATAACAAGAAATTTTCTTTTATTATCTAAACTATTTAATTTTGATTTTGCAAAAATAAGAAAAAAAGGTGAGTTTTAATGAAGATAAAAGTCCAACTAAATATTTAACAATTAATTACGTGCTAATAGAATTTGAAAGAGACAAAATACTATTATGCAAGTGGTGCCTATTTTATCTATCAACTCATCTGAATAGAATTAAAACAAAAATATGATAAATATCATCCAAAGAAACTAACCACACATAATCTATATGTATAGATTTTTTTTATAATTTAGACGATATATAGTATTCACCTTATTTGAATACTTATTCTTATTGGACTTGTAGATGTCGCGAACAAAAAAAAAAAAAGAAAAATGCATGTGTTTCAAAACTCTTAAGTACAAGTTTTATATGCAATTTATTGGAATTCAATATACAAATTGACTGATGTTGACATATGCAATATTATTTTTTAAAGAAAAAAGTTGATTTTTTATTAATATTAGTTAATATTTTAGATTAATATTTTATTTTTATATTATTAGTATTTATAATTTTAAATTTTAAATTTAATATAAAAATATTTTTGTTTATTAAGTATTATCTAAAATGTAAGATTTTAAAAATTAAATTGGTGATTAAATTAATAGAATTAAAAATTTAAAAATATAAAAATTCATCTGATATTTAATTAAAATTGAACTAAATATAATAAAATAATATATTTATGTATAAAATATATAAATTTATTAAAAAAAATTTTGTATTTTATTATTTTAAATTAGTTTAATCGCTAAAAAAATCGCTTTGACCGATTAACTATTTGTTTGATCGTTTTTTGGTTTTTTATCCATTCATTGCTGATAGATTTTTACTCTGAACTAACATAATTTAGTTGATTTTTTTGGTTATGGAAGAGGTGAAGGTGTTGTGTTGGGTTATGGATGATGGAGGTACTACACTAATTTGTGGGACAGCTTTTTGCTTAAATTTGGTGTTAAGAAATCGGACCTTTCGATTTTTTTGTTTTTAAGTTTTTGGATGCAAATCGGAGGTCCGTTTTGCATGGAGGGAGGATCTGAAATTCACATAAAATAAATCGGACTCTGCGATTTTTCCATAATCAATATTTTTTTTGACGATTTACATGAAATCGGATGGTCCGTTTTCTCTGTTAATTTGCTTTTTGAATTAAGTTCAAGAAATTGTTGGGTCTGAGTGGTGCCTGACACCACCACCAATGTTAAGCACCACTCCTCCCCATATCCAAGTCGAGCACCAACTTTGCCTCCATAATAAAATTAAAAAGCGACATAATTTAGTGTATGTTTGAATTAGAGTTTGTAAATGAAATTTTGTATAAAATTGATTTTATAAATTTAATTTTGATAAAAATGAGTTGGTATTAACGTGATTTATATAATTATATTTGATAATTTTGTGATAAAATGGATTATAATAAAATGAATGTTGTTTGGATTACATTATTTAAAATTATTTTTAGACAAAAATTATTAAAAAGGACATAAATTTATATTATTCAAATCTATATTATTTTAACATTTTTTACTATAATTACTTTTGAAAAGAATTTAAATTTATGTATTGAAAATTAATACTCTTTTGTTATAATTTGTTAATACTCTTCTTTCGTATTCTTTTTGTATTTAATTATATCTTTTTAATAAAATTTATATTATAAAAATTAATAATAATAAATAAAATATATACTAATTTAAGGATATATAGTAAAAAATATACAAAGTCAAATAAAAAAATAAAATTCTATAAAAAAAATACATATTAATAAAAATAATTAAAAAAAACATATGAATAATAAATATTAAAAATTCAATTAAAAAAATACAATAATATACATAAGTGAACATAAAAAATTCTAAACAAAAATATTCATACTATTAATAAAAAAATAAATAAATAATTGATAAAAATTAAAACTTAACAAAGAGTACTAATAATAATATTAAAAAATATTTATTTGTGAAGAAAAAAATTCAAAAACTCTGATGATTGTTTTTGGTATTTCTTGTTATAGATGAGATTGAATGACAAAATTGATAGAATGCCAATTAATTTTTTAATTTATGAAGTGAACGAAGAAGCTAAACGTAGAAGTTACAATTTGTTGCTTCTGGTAAACGAGAGTTCAAATCCAGAATCATGTTCGCGTTCAGAAGAAAAAAATTAGCCAAACAAAAATTACAGCGTTAAAAAAGATTGAACGCACTTTTTTTGCTTTCAACGTGTTTACCAAACATACTCTTAGTAGTTAATTTTTGGTTAATTCGTTCGAGCTAACTAGTTCGGTTAGAGAACTAAGTTTAGTTGGTTTAGTGGTTAGTTCACTAGTCTGTTTAAGTAAGCGTTGAGAGTTCGAATTCTGTCTGGTATATGCAGCAACCTACTCAGCGACAAACTTTTAAATAGAGTTCAGTTCAGTATCGCGACGGATTAATCCTTAACTTGTCGAAATAGAAATACCATAAAAAATAAAATAAAAAAATCAATTCGATTAGATTATCAAAAATGTTAAAATGATAAATTTTATTAGTCATATAATATTTTTTTTTTAAATAGGTCGAATTGCCTCATACATTTATATTAAGAACTAAGTTTTCGGATCAAAATGTGATAAAAACAAATTTGAGATTTACGATTTAGATAAGGATTTCAGTTGAAAACAAAATATTTAAATTTATATTAAGTTTATGGTGTAAATAAAAAAGAATCACGGAAACATGAGCATATGCATCCCAAGGTCCAACTCCAAGTCCATTAACCCAAACGTTAAAACCGCCCCCTCTTCTCAGTCCCTACTCCTTATATTAACTTAATTTCCCGGCCACCTCAGAAAAAAGCCTATTCAATCTCTTTGTTTCTGATTTTCGATAGAATTTTCAGCTCTCTCTTCCTCTGCCTACGCACCCCAAAACACTTGGCGGAGTGAAAGGGTTTTCTTCTCTCTTTCTCGTTCCTCCGATTCTCTTCCTTGTCTTCATGTAAATGGTGCTGCCGGGTTTGAACGGAGATAGAGGGACAGTTCCAGCGCCGGAGTCCATGGCGACCAGTCCCAAGCGATCAAACCGCCTTCATAATTTCAACCTTCCACACTTGAAGTGGGGAAGCCAGAAGTACCTGAGGTGCACAAACTCCGCCGGCTCTAGCCGCTCCAGCAGCGGAGATCGCCGATCTTCAGTTTCAATGTCCGATGAGTCACCGCCGAGGCGGAAGAGGGAAACGGAACAGGAGGGAAACCACTCGGTGGCAAAGATACCGAGGTCGCGAATCAATGGCAAGGGCCGCAGCGGTGCCGATGGCGTGAAGGACGGAATTGAGGCGATGAGGCAAAAACTGATGTTTGATCTGAAAACCGAGGCTGACAAGATGAAAGACGCCATTTTGAGGAACAAAGAGGACGACAAGATGAATGTGGGGGAGGATGAAAACGAGCGGGAATCGCCGCCTCTGTTAGCGAGGGAGGGCGCGAGGACGTGGAATCTGAGGACAAGGCGAGCGGAGTGGAAGATTCCATTCTCCGACGGCAGACTTGGCGGCGGCAGCGAGAAAGCGTTGAAGATTGATGAGAATTCCTCTCCTGCAAGAACTGACGGCGGCACCGTTAAGTTGCTGAAGCTTCGAAGCAATTCCGATAAGAGCGCGCCGAGGCCGAAATTCTCCCTTCAATTGTCAAGGAAGGAGGTTGAAGAAGATTTCATAAAGATGGTGGGCCACCGGCCGCCGCGCAGGCCCAACAAAAGGCCCAGAAGTATCCGGAAGCAATTGGATGTAAGTTGCATCGATTTTTCTTGACTTCTTTTAACTTGAATCTCTGCAGCGTCGCTGTACTCTTTGTTTGATTTGTTATAATCTGATTCTGCGCTAACGTGGTTGTGCAGGGTCTTGTTCCTGGTTCGTGGTTAACAGAGGTTACAGCAGATTTGTACAAGGTTGCTGAAGACGCAGGGAATGGAAAGGCGCGACAATCTGGGAAGGGGAAGGGAAAGGGAAAGGGAAAGGACAAGATGCTTGTTTCTTCTGACTCTGATGAAGAATCTTGATTTGAAACTTGAAAGCCTATAACAACAATCTTGTTTTGTTGCTTTGAAAGCTAATTTACTTTTGGTAGTAGGTACATAGTTCGTTCATTCGTTTGTTTATATGTAACTCTCTACCGAAGAAAGTGGATTGTGATAGAAAAGAATATCTTAGTTAATTGATTAAAGCTTGTGAAGTTCTGTGGCTTTAAGGACGCATCTATATAGCATTCATTTAAGTTATTAGTCTAGATAATGATCAGTGGCAGTTACATAGATTTGGTTCTTCTAGTTTCTTGAGTTCTGAGCTAGGTTTCTTTAGGCTGGAGAAATTAAACTCAAATTCCATTAAAGCGCGCACCTTTTTGTTACTCTTTTTTTCCTTTGTTCTCTGAATTGTATCATGATTCATGAGTGAATGTTGTCTTTCTTTGTATATTTATGTTGCTGGTTTCACTCATATATTTAATAGAAAAGCAGTTATGTAGTTGCTAAACCGGAATATCAGATTTTAGTGTAATAGTATGTTTCTAATGCAGGCTATGCGATATGCTTATTTACTACGATAATTGTTTACTATGGTCCTGCAAAACTGGTGTAAACCAAGATCATATTGACCCATTTCTATGCAAAGAAGCTTCCAATTACGCGCTAAACGTGGTGGGGAAGAAGGTGTCGAGAAGCAATTTTGTTGGGTAGCTAAACTGTAGTAGGTATTGAACCTTGTTACTGGCAATCGGACTTTACAAGCTCGCGAAACGTGAATTCGACTCTCCTGAGAAGAGTTCATCTTCGAACCCAATATCATGCATCACAAGTTTCTTTCACAAGTGATTTGGTGTGGAGTCGTGACCACCAAGAAGGCAAGAATAGAATAGCTCTAGCAATGGCAATGGGCCGGTTAAAAATGCCCTGAGTTCCAGCCCAACTCCATCACAGGCCTCCATTTAAGATTGCATTTCTGCGGAAATCTATGCGTGTAAATGAAAAAACAAGAAAAACAATAATGGGACGAAAAAATCAGGGGAGTGGATACTCTTCAGTAGAAAAAAGACGGGATGTTATCCAGTGTTTAATATAACCTTTTATTGTTTTCTCTCTCTTATTTAATTTTGGTCCTACTTAGAGAATTAAAGGTGAAAGATCACACTTTATTCTCTCAAATGTTTTTTTCACTGGAGATGATCCATTTCAAAAAATCAGAGACATTTTAATTGCATTTAAACACAATTTGCACTAGTGACCAAGAAAAAAAATTTCAAAAATTAATTTAAGAATGGATAAAAGTAGTGTAATTCAAGTATACTGTATCATGGTATGTGTAATTGCATATAGACAGTTTTAACCACTTTTTTCTTAGACTAAGCGGAATGTAACCTGTGTTTTGTAGGAGCACAGAGCAGCTCACAACTTGCGTTTCCAGGTGAGAGGTGTCGCATGTTTGACACGTAGACAAGCTGGCCCTTTATATGCTTCACACTCCATCTGCATTTTGCTCAAGTCGATGAAGAAGAAATGTTCTGAAGAGAAAAATGAACAAGCTTGTGTGTGAAGAGAGAAAATCAATGAGGGTTGTGAGATATTATTTTGTTGTGTCAATTTATTTGTGTTAAAATAGTTCATGATTTTACGTTAGTTCAAGAACATATTATTGAATATTTGGATAATCTTCAATTTGTAAGCTTTTTTTATTATGTCAATTTATTTGTGTATGTTGTTATTATAGCTATTATTATTATTATTATTATTATTATTATTATTATTATTTTATTTTCTATTATTATGTAATTATTATTATTATACTGTTGTTGTTGTTGTTGTTGTTGTTGTTGTTGTTGTTGTTGTTGTTGTTGTTGTTGTCTACGGCAGGCTATCATGACTTTATTGTCAAAAAATTTGATCCACTAAAGACCTACAACGAGACCACTATAGCTGCCCTAGCATCAACCGGGTTAATGCATGTTTTCGCGATTAGGTAAGGTGAAAGGACATTTCGCACTATTGGGTGCTCTAGTGGAACAATGGAGTCTTGAAACTCACACGTTCCACGTTCAAGTTGGTAAAAAGGTGATTGTCACCCTAGAAGACGTGCTACATATTCTTGGCATGCCAATTAATGAGGAGCCCGAGATGGACAGATCGGACAGCAGTCACTCGTACTTGGTGGAGAACTGCATAGCAATTTTTGAGAAGCAGGCTGATCCGCAGGATCACACGTTAGGGAAGGTAAACCTAACATGGATTCAACAATGCAGAGTGTAACTGTAAGAACCGCGAATTAAAATAATTGATTAATTAATGTAAAATAATCATAATTTAATTGTCCGGAATAGGTCCAAAATTTTAGAATATTAATTAGAAAATATAAATATTATATTTGGACTTAGCAGATTTTTCTGAGTTGGAAAATATAATTTTTTTCGGAAAATTGCGTAAAAACGCGTACCGGTAAATTAACCGGCAGTACCGGCTTAAACCTATCCAGTACTGTGCGAGAATAAAAAAAATAGTAAAAAACCTTAGAAAAATGTTTAGAATTGAAAATCGTACACTAATTTTAAAGGTTTGGCCCAAAGTTGGGTCAAACGGGCCCAAAATTTTAACGGGTTGGATCGAAACCAAATTGGGTCCAAGCCCAACATATAAATACACTCAAATGAACACATTTCAGCCACATTCATCCTCATAACATAAACACAATAGCAGCTGAAGTGAGGAGAAAGGTGAGAGCTTTCTACCATTGTCACTATTCACTCCTCTCTTCCGGTGACCATAACTCGAGCTACGGTGCTCCGATTCGCGTGCCGTCAGCGGCTACGCGAAACTCTTGCCAAGTCCGTTACTTCTAGCTAGGTATTATGGTAAGATTTTCACTCATCTCTGTCCTGCTTATTGTCCTAAAAATTTCGAAAATTTAAATTTTGGTTTTGAGTGAATTTTTGTGTTTTGATTGATTAGGTGGTCTCTAAGGTTGGGCTATTGGTAGTTTGTACCTCAAAAACCATCATAAAAGGTCAGAAAACTCTTTACCTTGTGAAATTATGTATTTAGAAACCCTATGTATTGATTTATGGTAATTTATATGGTTTTAGTTAAGTTCTTGCACTTGTTGGAGTTGATTTGGAGCTTTGAAGGTGAGATTGGTGATTTGTTAGTGATTGAAAGCTTGTTTGGACTCAAAGTGGTGTTTTGTGCATATTGAGAATCGGCCAAGGTATGGTTTCGGTTTTCTCTATGTAATATATAATATTTCTGGACACTTAGGCTAGTGACCCATAGGATAGGATTGGATTATATTGGTTGTTGAATTTGTTGTATGATGATGTATGATGATTTGATAATTTTGAGTTATTTTGATGGATTTTGGTGTTGATGTTGATAAATGATGTTGGAGATTGAAATTGAAGTTGATTTTTATGATTAATAGTGATAGAATGATGATTGATGAGTTTGTTATTTGAGAAATGGTTTAGGGCGATATAATTGATATTTGGGTTTGAGAATTTGATGATATGAGTGGTGGAATGTGATACAAATGGTAAGAACTGATGTGAGTTGAAGTTGGTGTGGTTTGGTTTGGTTTGGTTGTAAATTTTGAAGTTTTGAGCACTTAGTGAACTTTGGTAAAAATAGATTTTTAGTGAATTTTGATGGATCATAATGTGAATCTCAAAGCTTAAAATTGGATGAAACTTGATTTAAATTAAAGATGGCTTTGAGAGCTTTCAATTAATATAAAGTTTATAGAAAATAGATTTTTATAGAGGAAGTTATGACCGTTTAAAGTTTGGTGTCAAAATCTGAATTTTGTGATGTTGCAGAATTTTATGATTTCTGGTTTGTGTGCGCACGCACACTGCTATGCGCGTGCTCTCATCAGTGGCTAATTTTGACTTGTGCGTACGCACAGCCTTGTGCGGCACACCCTGTGTACTTTTGAAAACGTGTGTACGCACACGCTTGTGCGCACGCACACACAAGGAGATGCCTACTGTTGGGAGTGCTAGCACGCTCTGTGCGCACCCACCACCTACTGAATTTTTGCAAGTTGTGCGCACGCACAACCTCACAACCTTGTGTGCACGCACACGCTGGAAGGTGCATTCTGTTGAGGGTGTTCGCACGCATCGTGCGTATAAACAGAATGAAGATTTTTACTTCATGTGCGTACGCACCCCTCTATGCGTACGCATACCTCTTGAAAATCCCTATGGGCGTGCGTACGCACAATTCTATGCATACGCACACTGTCCTGTTTTTCAATAAAAAACCTTGTTTTTAACTGTTTCACCTTCCTAGCATGCTTATAAACTTCCGTGACCCTTATCTAAAATCCTTTAGCTTGTTTTTAGGTGTCAACTCATGGAGGATGCTTTAGGTAAGTTTAATTAGATATATGTCTTGTAAAAAGTTTAGAAAATGGAGACTTAGGTTTCTGGAGTACTGAGGACGGGTTTGGTTGAGTGAGAAGGCGGAATATTGTGTTGATGATCACTGACAATGAATTGGAGTAAATCCCCAAAATGGTCCTCCAGATTGGGCCCGTGCACCAATGTTGCCCCTCAGTTTCTAAATGCTCTAGATGCATCCTCCAATTTGAGCTCCGTCGAAATCCTGGTCCTTCCACTCAATTCCGGCATGACTCAGCAGCCGGAGCGCTGAGCTGGCGTTCCACCACCTCCACGTAGGCTTCA
Source organism: Arachis ipaensis (assembly GCF_059453495.1). Taxonomy (NCBI): domain Eukaryota; kingdom Viridiplantae; phylum Streptophyta; class Magnoliopsida; order Fabales; family Fabaceae; genus Arachis; species Arachis ipaensis. The sequence goes on from NC_142440.1 coordinate 124,070,112, forward strand.
TCACCCTCCACCATCACCATTGTTCCTCCTCTTCTCCCAACGGAGCCATTACCCTTCTCCCTTCTTCCAATCCTCCTTTCCCTTTCTCCCTTCCTCAAGCATTGTAGCCCTTTCCATTGGCTTAAGGCTGAAGTGCTAAACCACCACCGCAAGCCACCATAGCCTCCACCATCTGTGACCACCGCGTCCAATCTCCTCCCTCTATCCTCTCCTTCCCCGTCAGGTCCAGAGACGTCAAGCTTTCTTCTTGGCGAACCACCTCCGCCGGGCCCGAGCTTACTGTCACCGCCAATCTGCCATCTTCATCACCCTCTTCCACGCACCGAACCCTAGTCCTATCGTAGCTTCCAGCATCTCCATCGCCACCACCATCACCTCCAGCCTTTACCCAGCATCGCCACATCTTCCTTCCTCATTTTCTCTTCTCAGCTAAAGAGCCGGGTACCTTTATCTTTGTTCCTCATCACCGAACTACTGCTACCGCAATAGCCGCTGCAACCACTACTCTGCCAGTGTCCTCCCCTCGTCTGCTTCTCCTTGTCATTTCCATCACCCATGATGACTAACACTCATCTCCTTCCTCACGTTTCGGTTTGCCTTCTTTCCCTGTCTGACCACCTTAACTTCCCTTATTAGTTTAGGTTTATTTAGAATTTAGTTTTAATTTTCACCAGTTTTAGGCTTAGTTTAGTTTAATTATCTGTTTTAATTTATTTTAGGTGGTTATGATAGGTTAATTTAGTTTGTTGGATTATGATTGTTGCTGAAAGTGTATGGAAATATTCTCCAAGCTTGAGGAAGAAGAGAAAAGAAGAGAGGAAGAAGAAAAGAGAAAGGGTTGTGGCGGTGGTTCTGAGGTAGTGATCTGAAGGCTGGTGAACTGAGAGAAGGAAAGGGCTACAATGCTTGAGGAAGGGAGAAAGGGAAAGGAGGATTGGAAGAAGAGAGAAGGGTAGTGGCTCCGTTGGGAGAAGAGGAGGAATGATGGTGATGGTGGAGGGTGATGAAGCCTACGTGGAGGTGGTGGAACCGCTAGCTCAGCGCTCCGGCTGCTGAGTTATGCCAGAATTGGGTGAAAGGACCAGGATTTCACATGGAGCTCAAATTGGAGGGTGCATTTAGAGCATTTAGAAACTGAGGGGCAACATTGGTGCACGGGCCCAATCTGGGAGACTATTTTGGGGATTTACTCTAATGAATTGTGGAAATTATGAATTGATGGTGGTTGAGATGAGTCTGGGATTCGGAATGGAATGATGGATCATTGATATACTGAATGAAATAATTTTTGAAAACAACTGATGTAATGTTTTTATACTGAAATTGTTGAGATGCTATGCGCCTGGCAGGGATGGCGGTTGGATCCCGCCTGTCGAGGTCGCAGCAACGGCGAAAGGGCGGTGGTTCGTCCCGCTTACGTTGAGATGTGATGTCCGTGGCAAGAGTATCCCGCTCGCATCCGTTCAGAATCGCTATAGTGTGCAGGCATTGACATCCTAGACCGTGATCCGGGCACGATATCTCGGGGGTTACCATTATGAGACCGAAAGGCGACATCTCCATGGAGGTGTGTCGGGTTGGCAGTTGAACCGACGACATGATATCACAGCTAATAGGACAGGCATTCATCATGTGCATCTTTTATCTGTTTGTTTGCTTTGTCAACTTGAATTGCTTGTCTAATTGTATAACATGTCTAATTGCCTATTTAAATTACTTGATATACATGCTTATACTTGTGCTTTCCTTGTATTGTATTATCTGTGTATTTTACTGGGATTGAGGAGGTTCGGAAGGCGGTGGCGATGGGATCGCATGGCGGTTAGGTAGGCGAAAGGCTGTGGGATAGCGGAGAATTGTTAGTTAGAAATTCCTTAAGTTAGATTACCCTATTTTCATTGTGGCTTTAAAGTTAATGTTATAAATTTATTTATGTTTTAAGCTTGAATCTCATAATAGATATGAAGCTCTAGGATTGCCTCTGGTGTCTAGGAGTCTTATATCTTACATCACTGGGCACTGTTACCATACTGAGAACCTTCGATTCTCATTCCATACTTTGTTGTTATTTTTTCAGAAGCAGGTCGCAACCCACCTTGGTGAGTTGCTTGATGGTGACAGAGCGGAGTTCCTTTATCCTATTTTAAAGTCCTTTGATTTATTTTTATTAGTACCCTCACTTTTGTATTTACTTTTGCCTTAGAGTCTTGAGAATGATATTTTGTATAAGTTGTTTTACTTTCAAAACTCTATTTATTTGTATATAACTAGACGGCTTAAACTCCGCGGGCGGCGGCTAGATCCTTATGACTATTATACTCTCTTATATACTTATATCTTGTTATCTAATATATATCTTGTGCCTTAAGTTTGTAGCTTCGTGTGAATGTTTCACGCTTTTGTATCTTGGTTTTTGAGCTTATTTTTTCATCGGACTTCTAGAATTATTATTTCTTCTATATATATTCATGTATAAGCCTTAGAATTATCGTGACCTTTGATTAACCTTTGCTTTATGGCATGAGGTAAGGCTTAGTGTAATTAGGGTGTTACATTTAGTGATATCAGAGCGGTTCGTCCTTGTGAGTCTGAGGGATGGACCGATTGTGCTTCATTGCATACTTTGGGTCATTTTTCTTTCATGCTATTTAGGTTATCTTTTGATATTTCAAAGCATGCTTGTTTGTGAGTGCCTTTTTGGGATAATCGAAGCACTAGGCTTTTGATATTAAAACTGATCACCTTGATATCGATTATTTGGTGTAGACAGGACCCTGAATGGTGACTCACAGACGAGGTCAGACACGTACTCGAAGAGAGAATGAGGGTAACCCATCAACGGATAATCACGCTGAGTTCATGGCAGTGATGGCCAACTTGGCTAATACTATGGAAGCGAATGCTACTGCAACATTGCAAGCCGTACAAAGGCTGGGTCAACCGGCCAGAAATGGAAGTGAAAATGGAGATGGAAATAGAAATGGAAATGGAGATGGAAACGGTAGGGAGCTACTCCGATGACCTTGGCTTCGTTTCTCAAGGTTCATCCACCAATTTTCAATGGATCGACAAATTCTGCTGAAGCTACTCCCAATTATGAATGTGGAATGTGGAATGTGATTTGAGAAATTGGGTGTGGAATGATTGAGGAAGGATGGAGAGGTAATTGGTAGTGATTTATGGTTGTAATTGAAGTGAATTGGATTGAGGATTTTGGAAAATTAGTGTTTGGAAACTTTTGGTAAAAGCTTATTTTTGACCAACTTTAGCAGGGCATAACTTGGCTTCCGGACCATCAAATTTTTTAAAATTTATTTTGAATAAAAATTGGATTCGTGAAGTTTACAATGTTTGAAGAACGGAACAAAAACGATTTTTAACGAAAATGTTATGCGCGTTTAAAGTTGGTTTAAAAAACTGATTTTTATGAACTTAGTAGCTTTATGCCAATTTTGCAGCCCATGTGTACATGGACATGCATGCGATGCAGACCCTGGGCTCTGCCAAACGTCCCACATACGCGGAAGGCATGCGTACGCGAAACCTTGTTTTGGCTGAAAATTATGTTTTTGAGTTTGAAAACCATCCCTCTAACTTTTCAAACCTCGGTCACTCTTTAAGACCCGAAGGCTAGTTTTTAGATCACAAAAGAAGAGTGAAATTATTGAGAAAGTTAAATTGAAGTGGAAGGAGGTCTGTGAAGAGAAGAGATCAATTAATGAGGTACGGAAGTATTGAATGTGGTACGCGATTGAATCTGATTGAGAAAGAGACCTCGGGTAAGAGGCAGTGGTGTTGTCCACTTGCTCCGGATAAGAGTTGAGATACTGGGTAAGATGCAATAGCGTTGTCCACTTACTCTGGGTAAGAGATAAGGAAGAAGAATGATTGAAAGTGATTATGAGGATAATGATTATGATTGTAAAGTGTGAATGTATATTCTGTTCCGTTTTTCTTGCATCATTTTATCTCTGTTTGTAAAGTGTGTCGGGCACCGTATCCCATGAGTGTGGCGGACACTATATCCCAAGAGTGTGGGAGCACTTTACCCTGAAAAGTGTGTCAGGCACTATATCTCATGAGTGTGGTAGACACTATATCCGAAGAGTGTGGTGGGCACTATATCCCAAGAGTGTGGAAATACTTTATCCCGGAAATACGGCGGGAACTATATCCCATGAGTGTGGCGGGCACTATATCCCAAGAGTGTGACAGGCACTATATCCCAAGAGTGTGGATGCATATTAGAGAGACAATATCCGGGTTAACTACTGGGTGTGTCGGATTTTGGAAAGGTAACCGACACATGAGCTCATGGCCTGTAGGACAGGCATGCATCATATGCATTTGTATGTTTTGCTTGAGTGTGAATTTTTTGGTTTGCTTAACTACCTAACTCTGCTTATCTACTACTTGTTCTACTTGCTGTAACTGCAATCTATACTTGTGCTTTCCTTGTCTATTTTGTATGTATTTGCAACTGAGAGATCCCTCATGCTGGCGGAGATGACGCTGAGGGTAGTTCCACTAGTGATTAGGAGGTTTGGGTTTACAAGAGGTGAAGAGTTAGATTAGAATTTAGGATCCCTGGATAGATTACCAAAAACTTATGGTTTAGTATAATCTTTAAGTTTAATTTTTGAGTGTCGGAGTTCAAGGAATGCCTCTGGCTTTTCCGAGACCTTTTATATTAACTATGCGAGCACTTTTACCATGCTGAGAACCCTGGTTCTCGTTTCATACATATATTTTTGTTTTCAAATGCAGGACGTGATACATCAGGTTGAGCTTGCTGGAGACTCTTGGGACGGGAAAATCTACCTTTGGGATTTTATACTTTGTTTTTTGTATATGTACATGTAGTTACTCTACTTGTATATATATGTATTTTGTTCCTCCTAGAGGTTAACTTGGAGAAATAGGGTTTATATTCCATAATTTAGTAAACACTTCTTGGGTTGCATATATGTATATAAATATACTCTAGTCGGCCTTTGCTTCGCAAGTCGAGTTCAGAGCTTGATTATGTATCTATCTTTTTAAATGTTGTTTATATACTTGTCATTTAGTTTTCTGTATAAGCCTTCTGTCTTATCATTTTTTTGCGAGCGACGCATCTTTGGTCTTATTTTGATCTTACCCATTTTCCTTCAAGGCTCCTAGCTATATTATTCTTGTTATATATGTACGTATTTTACTTTTAGAGGTCGTAGTACCTCGCCACCTCTGATTTATATCCTAGGCGTAATGCTCTGTGTGGTAGGGTATTACATGATAGATCCTAGAAGATGAGGATATACCTAGGTGGAAGCATATTGAACCATGTGAGATAGGATTTTTTTAGAGTTACTCGAAGGCTTTATACTGGAGGGCATCGGAGACCCCTTCCAAATTTTAAAGGCATCCAAATAGTGTTATGGATTGGTGGTTTGCCTTAGGTATCCATATCTCTGCAGTGGCAGAACCTTTTTGGATTTTTTCATTGAAAAATTCTATAAAGGCCTGTAAGAGTCTCTTTCCCTACCTCTACTTCAGCGCTTGATTAACAAGCTTCTTGAATAGTTTTTCTAGGTGCTTGCGTAGCATCCAACCTGGAGCATGAATGATTTGGGAGCTCCATAGTAGATAAATGATGAGATTGGTCCAGATTTCCTTCATTCATCCGCTGGTAAGATTATATACTCTTGGCTCCCAAGTTTGTTATGCACTTTGTCAAGATTCGTGCCTGCTTTCGTGCTTATTCCTATTCTTTCTGTGTTTTAGGAGTCATAATGGTGGTTCTATAGAATGTTGACAAGACTTTAACTAATTAGCATAATTTATCATCTTGGTTGATGATTTCTTTCACTAACTTTTGAAGGCTTTTATCGGTTTCTTTTGAGAAAACTCGGTGGTTCGGGTTCTGATATTGAAGGTGGTTGTCAAGCCATCCTACTGTCCTCATGCGAGGTGTTTAAGGATTTATGGCTATGGCTTGAAAGTTGTACAAAAAGGGGGGAAAACAAAAGGATTCTACTTGGATGGTGGGTAGTTTTATTTTGAGATCACTGAGTGGAAGCCTACATAAATAACGTCAATCTTAAGTAGGTGCTAGCCGAAATCCTTAACTAGGTTATCTCAAGAAAAGAGAACGATAGGCTTCTAACCAGTGATGGTCTAACAAACCAAGGGTCAAGGGTATCTATAATAAATTCTTATGCTTAAGTCAGTATTGGTCAAAGAGATGTAAGGATTAGAGTTAGATCCCACGTAAGGGGTGAATATCTGGCCTCTTTTTATAGTGTTCATAAGAATATGTCAGAAAATCAGAGTGAATTCGTGCCAGATTTAGATAAGATCTCATGTGGATATATTATACCTTGTGTGGGTCAGCGAGCCTTAAAGAGAAGTGATAAACCACTATTTTATGGTTTATCTTGTGCTCAATTGAGTAATTTTTATTAAGTCTTTGCACACTTATTCATACTAATTGCATGATTTTACATTTTCCTTCCTACTTCTGTGCTATGATTGAAAACATGCTTCTTTGGCCTTAAATTTCCCAATTGTAATTCTCTCTTATTACCATTCGATGCCTTTATATGTGTGTTAAGTGATTTCATGATTTATAGGGCAGGAATGGCTTAGAGGATGGAAAGGAAGCATGCAAAAGGGGAATACAAAAAGTTGAAGGAATTGCTAAGCTTTCCAGCCTGACCTCTTCGTACTTAACTGACCATAACTTGAGCTACAGAGATCCAAATGAGGCGGTTCTAGTTGCGTTGGAAAGCTAACATTCGGGGCTTCGAAATGATATATAATTTGTCATAGTTTCTCTAAAGAAAATTGACTCGCACGTGTGGTTCTGCAGAAAAACCAGCAACCTGTACGTAATTGAATTCGCCCCCAGCGATTTCTGGGTTGTTTCTGACCCAGTTTCCAGCCCAGAAAACACATATTAAAGGCTATAAAGTGGGGGAATCCATTCATTCATACAAAAAACAACAATTCATAATTGACAATTTAGGTTTTAGATGTAATTTTCTAGAGAGAGGGTTCTCTCCTCTCTCTTAGGTTTTAGGATTTATGATTTCTCTTAAGGTTAGGTTTACTTCTTCTTCATTCCAAGTTCAATGTTCTTTTAATTTAGTTTCTCTTATCTACTTTTATTTATTCTAGTACTTGGGTTTATCTATTTCTCTTGGTAATTACTTATTTAGCCAAATTGGCTTATGAACTCTTCATGTTAGATTTTAATTTCTATTTAATGCAATTTGAGGTATTTCAGATTTATGATTTTAATTTAGCTTTTTATATTCTTAGTTTTAATTGATGAAAAGGCATTTTTATTCGAATAGATTTTCTCCTCTTGGCTTTGGTTGAGTAATTGGTGACACTTGAGTTATCAAACTCAGCTGTTGATTGAAAATTGGAATTTGCTGATTAATTTGGATCCCTCTAAAGCTAGTCTTTCCATAGGAGTTGACTAGGACTTGAGGAATCCTATTAATTGGTCCACTTGACTTTCCTTTATTTAGTAAGGGTTAACTAAGTGGGAGCAATAAACAATTCTCATCACACTTGATAAGGATAACTAGGATAGGATTTCCAGTTCTCATATCTTGCTAAGAGCTTTATTAGTTATTATTTTAGTTCTTGCAATTTACTTTTGTTGTTCCTTATTTAGAAAAACCCCAAAAAGATAATCTTCCATAACCAATAATAAATCATACTTCCCTGCAATTTCTTGAGAGACGACCCGAGGTTTAAATACTTCGGTTATAAATTTTATTGGGTTTTATTACTTGTGACAACCAAACTTTTGTACGAAGGGATTCTTGTTGGTTTAGAAGCTATACTTTCAACGAGCTTTTAATTGCGAATTTCTAGACCACATAAAATTTCTCTTGTCAAGAAGCATTCTTGGACCACCTGTTGTCCTAGGGCAATTCGGGAGTTAGGTACCAAACTATTTACTCCAAAAAAAATTCACCATGTTAACCTAGAATATTATGGATATCATATTAGAATTTAATCTCTGACGAATATCATCTTCATTGGTAACAAAATACTAGACTATTCTAGGGAAACATAGGTTCTTGAAATTTTTAAAAATACCAAATGGCTTTTTAAATGTTCTTAAAATACAATGTCTAACTTGTTTAACAAAATCCAAGTCTTGCGATCTTGATGATTGGGTCACCGAACAAAGTTTAGGATTGATTTTGTTTCCTAGATATTTTTGTGAACCAAATTCATCCAATTAGTCTTGAATGAAATTATGTACATAGTTCAAGAAGTTGTTGAGATTCAATACAAATTTTAGCTTCTAACCATGTCTACAAAATTCACACAAAATTATACAAAATTTACTGACAGAGTGAAAAACCAAATTCCAACAGTATTAAAATTTAAATAAGCCATGCATTTGTTCAAGTTATCCCAATGATCGAAACTAAACAAAATAACACCAATTTATCTTCAGTTTCATAAAATTACCTACCTCAATTCCAAGCTCTTGATTCTTGCTCTAATCACCAAGAATTACCAATTAACCTACAAATAAATATCAATATCATCCTCTTTGTTTATTGTGAAATATATTACTAACTGTTAAGAATGACGGAAGCGATTAACATGACTAATTAGCCTGACTCTACTAAGAACTTTCCAGTTCATACTCACTTCTCTCCCCCTTCAGATGGAGGCAGGAATACTCTTCTGTCATCTGCTAGTGATCATTCCGCAAAGAAAATTCTGCTCTAGGTATTCTTTTGAGTCTACGGCGAACTCTATTATCTGTTTATATGTAAATACTGTGAGACCAGCTGACGTCTGCACCCCGTTTGAATATGAACTTTAACCTAAATCCTTTGTACGAGGTTCATTTTATATGGCTACTTGATGGAGTACCAGTGAGACATCCTATGACAATGTATGATCGTGCAGAGGAGAAGTAGATGATGTTTTGCCTTTTGATGATATTTCACCTGACTTGAGTTTTGATCTAGCTATATCTAGGGGTGTTCTAACTAAGATCTATACTCTAATAAAGGCTGGATAACTGAATGTTGTTAACTGCTTGAGATGTATATAAGTGCGGTTGTTTATAACTGTTATATCTGTTATTATATGTGAATTGATTATGAATGATTTCATATATTAAAACAAACGTTTTCAATAAAAAAATACATCGCAAAATAACTACACTTTTAACAATAACTCGGGCTCATATAATAAATAATAGATAATAATTAGAAAGACAAGCTGGTAGTGCTCAATTTTCGGTATGATCTAGACATACTAAAAATTGGGTCGTTACAAATTACTTCACATTTCTTGTCTTCCTATTGACTTTTCATAATAAAGTGGATGGATTAAGGAAGTATCACGATTCACTATATGCATATTAACTCCCTCTTTCCATGCCACTACCAATTCTCCCAACAATCCAATAGGATCAACTATGAAGCTAAACTCAAAACCTATCCTCCTCAAAACTCCTTCCACGGTCGAGGTATTATTTTTTGTTTCGCATAGAAAAACCTCGGGAAAATGGGATTTATTAATCCCTTTGATGTTGTGAACTGTTAGGGGTTTTTCCAAACTCCGACAGTTTCACATCACCATCCTCATACCTTTTTGGGTTCCAATTGTTAGGTGGTACCCAATCTTTCCTCTGATTCAGTCGTTTTCTCCGAGCATTGTTTTTGGTAACTAGCCTCAACATTGCATTCTTCGGTCCTCTTTTTAACCTCTGAGATTGCATTGTGTGAATTTTTTCTCCTAGCTATTTATTTTCAGTCTTTTTTTCTTTAATTTTCTTGCTGAACAGAATTCTACATGAGGTCTGAATCCCATTCTCCTTCTCCTGATTCTGTGAACTCCTATTTTAGACTAACAGATTTGCAAATTCACGTAGTAGATTAACAGACATTGGTTTTTTTGTCTATCTTTTCTAGATTTATTATTCTCATTGTTGTTTGGATTCATGTTTTCTTTATCATCTTTAGTCTCCTTTCAAATTAGTTTGCTCAGAGTCATCCTCTCCATTTCTCCTCTTCTACTTTTCCAGCTGCCATATTCTCCAAGTGCTTTTGATAGGTTCTGATTCCATGTCCAATATTCCCACAACAAAAGTCACCAACAAGTTCATATTTGAGTTGAAGATCAGTGACTCTGTTATTGCTACCATAGATTTTCAACACTCTTTTTAGTGGTTTTTTAATGTCGAGCTTGACCTTAATTTTCAGCATCGGTTACTCCTTATGCCTCATAGAGAAAATACCAACTTCCATCACCTCTCCTAATGTCTCGCCTACCCTCTTACCCGAACCTTTTTTTTGCATTACTCCTGGAGGCCCCATTGTTGAATCCAAATCAAGATAGTGGCAAATTCTTCATCACAAATTAGGAAATTCTCTCTCCACCGTTTCAGGTTAATTTTGTAGTTCTTGAAGAGACAAGGAGCAACCCCTTCAATTCATAGCAAATCAACCGCTTTCTCAAAAAAAAAAATTGATATAGGTTCCCTCCGTGATGTAAAACTTTAAAACCCTCTAGTTGAATCCATATGGCATATAAGGTTAATTCTAACGTTCTTGTACTGAATTGTCTGTCAACAAAGAGTCTACCCATCAGACTTGGAGCATATCTCAGTCCCTTCCTGAATATCCTCATCACCATACGTTATCACCTAATTCTCCACATCATCAATCACTCCTTGTGGATTTAGAGAGGTAGCATTGGATGTTGTTATAAAGTCTGAGACACTCGATGTGAATTGACTAACAATTTCAGGATTACTCTTTAACATTTAATTTTATTTCGTTTTGTTAAAAAACTAAAACTTGGTCTAAGTGAAATCTCAAACAGATCCAAGACTATAGTATCTAAGACAAACCTCTAAGAAGGCATCTCCAATGATGACTCTAAAATTTATTGATGGAATCTCCACCAATGTTATGACTCCTCAAAGAGCTCAACCGCTTAAGTCATTTGCTGAATTGCTCCAATGCTTGAACTGCTACTAATTGGATATTCAATTACTAATGATGACCAAAGGCTTCAGAGGCATAACAAATAGCATAAATAAGTATCAAAGTCCAAAAATATTTATCTAATTCATCATCTAATTAAGTATCTCTAGTATTTCTAACTTGACCATGGAAATACTTTTTTAGGTGTAGACCTACCTTACATCATAGTTCAGTACAACTTCTTGTCTATGAATTCGTGTTCTCTTCTTCAACATCTCATTTTAATCTGGGTAATCTTTTATTATTGAATTGAATCAGTTTAGGAAAAGCACTATTTAACAAGTATATCATGTTAGGTATACATTATAAATTAATCACTAAATTAACCATCGATATAAAATATATTATTAAAATATAAAATTCATATTAAAAATAAATTAAATAATACATATATTTATAAACAGATAAATAATACCTGATTTTTAGCGTACACTTCATATTTTTGTTAGTCAGTACAATATATATTTTAATAAAATACTTAGGAACTTATTAATTTATCATTCTATTAATTAAATATGTATAATAATTATAAACATAAAATTAGTTAATCTGATAAGTATTTTATTTTTAAATAAATAAACATTTTTTTTCTGGATCTTGAACCATAAACAAATTAAATGTGAAAAAATGTACAATAAGTTGCAGAAGAAGCTAAATAGGCACATAAGCGGCGGATCAAAAGCTCACACCTAGAATGAGAGAAAAGATGGCCAACAACATTTTCATCATTTACACTCACTTTTATGGGTATTTGTAATCTTACTAATTCGTTACGAATCGGGCCAAGGCATCAAGGTGGGCCAAGACCAAGTCCAACCCTAACCCATCATCCAAATTTGTACCTCTATCCCCTTTGGACGATAACCTATCCAAACAAGGCCCATCAATCCTAACATAGTGGGCCCGGGCTTGTACTTGCGAGCCCATCTTGGCAGATGGGGGCGAGGATTCCCCTACTCCACCAGCGTAAGGCAACACCCCTGCACCCGTTATAGCGCTATAATTCCCACCTCCACCACTACCGTTACAGCTACTAAAATTTCCGTTGCTATTGCTGTTGGGGAAGACGCAGCCGTGAGAAACGGACACGTGGAAAGAAGGAGGCGCAGCACGTGGCGGCATGTAGATCCATGGGTGATGAGGTCCCGACTGGCCCACAACTGACCCCGGCGGGGCAAGAAGGTGAGGAGGCGGAACGAAGGCGGAGACGATCGGGTTTCTAACGAATGAAACGGCGGCGTTTCGCGTTGCTTGGAGCTGCGCGCGCTTGAGCTGTTGGCGCTCTTTCTTGTGCGCGTTCTGGTGCCCTCCAAGAGCCTGCGAGTTTGCGAACTCGCGGCAGCAGTACTGGCACTCGTACTTCCTTTCGCCGGAGGAGGAAGACGAGGGAGGGAACACCGACGCGCCTCCGGCTCTGCCATCGGATTCAGGTGAGACGGACGGGGAGACGGCGTCGAAGAGCGTTGAAAGGTCATCGTCATCGTGGTCCACACCGAAGCCGAAAAGCTTTAGAGGATTTTGTCGTTTAGTGTGGTCATGGAGTTGAGCCTCCATGGAAGTTTAAATTAATTGTTTGGTGTTGTTTGTGTTGAAGATAAGGGGTAGTGGAAGAGTGAGAGATGAAGCGTTTGTGTGTACTGTGTAGGGGATAAAATGGTGCGTGTTGTGCGCGTTGAGACTTGAGACTTTGAAATTAAGAGGTTGTTGCATGTCTTTGGGGATCTATTTATATATGGGATTTGACCACAATAATAATCGATCATGCTATATATACTAAAATTAACTATTAAAATATAAATATATTTTAAAAATAAATTAAATTATATATATATATAAATATATTAATAATTAATTTTAAATTTTAATATATAAATAATATTTTTTAATAATAATAATAATAATAATAATAATAATATTAATATATATATATTATCAAAATCAGTCGTCAATTAAAAATATATATTAAAATATAAAAATATTTATTATAAATATATGAAGTGTTAGATGTCAAAAAGTTCTATGATTTGTAGTCATTATTAATATTTTTAATAATATAAAATTATATCTAATGATATAAGATTATTTATTTTTTTGGTTAAATATTGATTAAATTTTAATAAAAATATTGGTCTTTAAACTTTTTCTTACATAATAATTTAATTTTGATATATACCTAACAGTTTTAATAACAATAATACTTATTTGTTCTCCCCACTATGTTAAATGAAAAACCTATCTATTGTATTTGAGGCTTACACTTTAATAAGGGTTAGTTTGATTAACATAGAAGAATGTTAGAGAGTTATAAATTATTATTTTTAGTCATCACTTAAATATTAATATTGAAAAATATGAAATAAAATATCTTGTTAAATTATTAAACTAAAAAAATTGAGTTAATAATTAAGTAATGATCTAAAACAATAAATTTTGATAATCTCTTAATATTTTTTATTAATATATATTTGAGGAAGTAAAAGGAAAATTTTTTTAAATTTTCAATAAAAAAATATCAAAGTTTTATTTAGTATATTTAATTATTAACATATGTTCTATTAGCTAATTCCTAACAATAACAATAAATTTGATAATGATAGTTTCATATCTCAATCAATGAATATCAATTTAATTTAACATTAAAGAAAATGAGATAAATGAAAATGAAAACGATAATGTAATTATTAATAATAATAACTTACGTGTATAAGAACTATAATTTTAAAAATCAAACTGGATCGAAAAATTTAATTGGATTAATCAAAAACTGATTTCTAACTGGTTCAATTGAAGTGAAAAACTTGTTGGCAAAAAATTGATAAAAGAACCAATCAAACTGACAATAGTTTGAACCGGACAAGTTTTTTTTTTTTTTTTTTTTTTTAATTAAAAAAAAAAACTAGAAAACCTCCTTTCATTCTCTCTCTCACATACACAAATAAAATCTTACCCTAAACTTTAGAACAAAACCCTATTAAGGGTTAAGTAATAGGAGTGTTTATAGATCAGTTTGGTCAGATTTGGAGATAAATTATAATCAAACCAATTAAATTATAAGATCGATTTGGATTGGATTAGACATTTTCTTAGAATATATGGCTACTCAGCAGCCACCTTTAAATTTTAGAATGCTACCGTTATCGCTGTAGACGGTAATAGCAAGAGATTGCCGTCGTTGCCTCTTGAAAGTCTACTTGACTTTTCCTCCTAGACCCGTTTCTCCTCGACATCGCCAGAAAGTCTGCTCGGAGCTGTTGTCACTTATTGTCTTTGTCCTCATCGTGAAGCTATTGTCTTCGAACCCCCTCTCTCTCCCCTTCTCTCTCTGTTCAAGCTCACTTTCCTTCCTCTCTTGCTATCACTTTCCTGCTTTTTTTGCCGTCAGTAAGAACTACTACTTCAATTTGTGTTTGTTTATTTTGTTAATTTTACAGATTCTGAACTGTTAAAATCTAATTTAAAGTTGTTTTTTTTATTTTTGTTAATTTTTGCTTATTTTGTTAAATTTTGATGGATGATAGTTGATGGTGTTTTGTTAAATTTTCTGAAATAATTTGTTATTCTGAGTCATTGATTTTTTAAAATAATTTTATTTTCTGAGTTAAGATTGTTGCTAATGTAATTCAGAATTTAGTTTAGATGTTGAGTTTAGATTCTTTACTCAGTTTTTTTGTTTTTAAATTATCTGGTTTTGGATGGTGAATTTTCTATTTTTAGATTCTAAAGAACAAATTGACATCATAGCTCGAAGTTAGTTTTAGAGTTAGTTACAACTAATTTTAGTTAATCTTTAGTTCCTAAAAGTATTTAGTATATATATATATATATATATCAGTGTTTAAAATTTAGATTGAATTAAGTGTATTTACTCAAGTATATATATTAGTGTATTACTTTAATCACAAGTTATCATTTTTTACTCTCTCTTTTTTTACCTTACAACTTCAATTTTTGCTGTGCTTTTTTTCTTCTTCTCACTAGTACTAATTATCATAATTGTTAAAATATTTTTATTCTAAATTTTTTATGTAATGTGATGAGTATTGTTGTTGATTATCATATTAGAATTAGAAGTTAATTAAATTTTTTTATTTTGTAAATTTTTTATGAAAAATATGAACAAATTATTTGGTGAAATAGTAAAATTTTAAATTTTATTAGTTTAGAAAATATTAAATTAAATCATTCGATCTTGATTGAACTGTTAAACTATTAAATCAGTTACTTAATTAATTTAATGATTAGTATACAGATAATTTTTTAATAGTCATTTAAATATAAATATAAATATAGATACAGAAGCAGCCAAATGAAAAGAGCTACAGAGGGGTGATTCGGGCTTGCAAAAATTTTAATGAAAAAAATGTAAAATACAGAAATGATATATAAATCATTTTTATTTACACCCCTTTATATATCTTGCATTCTTGATATTAAAAGTGATAAATAAAAAAAAATAAGAGAAGATAAAATATTTATTTTTTATACTATAAAAGTAATATAAAAATACACAAAAAATATATAAATCTTATTTTATTTAAATGTGAAAGCACTATTTATGGAGAAATAAATATTTTTTATTATATATTTTTTAAGTAAAAATAAAAATATGTAAGATTATAAAAAAAATCACAGTTAATAATTAAGAGAAAAAATTGAGGTCAAAAGATTTATCAAGATATTCGAATCTGTAAGTACCCATTTCGTCTTTATCTATTCAAAATGGGTAATTACCTGTTTTGATGAGGGACAGATTTTTACTGAATCAGAGACAAAGTCAAAACTAAATTTAGATAATATTTATTGTCCCTATTCAGTATATATATAAATATATATAATTTTAATATATAATTTATGTAATATATATAAAATAATTAGTAAAATAATTAATAATATTATATTATATTTAAGTATTTATTTTAATTTATATTATATATAACATAGTTAGTAAATTTATTTTTATTTCTTAAATTTCAAAAATTATATGAGTAGATAAAACGAGACGAGCACTCATAAAAATGAATTAGAATTTAAAGTGTAGGGACTAGTATTTTTATTGAAATTTGGCTCGCATTTAATCAGTAAAAGAAAAAAAATTATCCTATATCAATATAATCTCACACTATTAAAAACATCAATAATGACATTGATCACTATAAATCACAAAATCTACTGACCTCTTAACACTTCTCTCAAATTTTTTAGGAATAAATATGATTTTGGTCCCTAACATAGGGGCCAAAAATTTATTTCGTCCCTAGCCTTTTTTTCGCAACAAAAAGGTCCCAAAAGTTCCTTGTTGTTTTAAAATCGTCCCTCGGACGATTTTACCCTTGTGGTCGTTAGCTTCCGTTACGACCGTTTTAACGGATATAAGGTAATGTTAATTAATATTAATAATAATAAAAGGATTAAATAATGAAATTGAATGAATGTGAAGTGCAGGGGAGGACGAACGGCGGCTGCTGCTGAAGGTCGACGAAGAGTAGCAGCGCTAGGGTTCAGGAGACGGCGTCCATGGCTTCCCAGAGCTCAAGAGCCTCAAGTTTTCGTTCAGCTGCAAAGGAGTTGCTCTGTGGACATGGTGAGAGGCCGATTTTGCGAACTTCATCGACGAAAGAAAACTCAGGACGAAGATTTTGGGGTTGCGTATACTATGAGGTAAGGTGTTCTTCCTATTTTGCCATCGTGGATCTGAGAATTTGGGATTTGTTCATATGCTTCTGTGGCTTCTGCAGGTTTATGATGGCTGTGATTTCTTCAGATGGGCAGATCCAGAACCTGGAGGTATTCAACAAGAGGCTGAAATTGCAAGAAATAGGAGAAATATAACGAAATTAAAGACAAGATTGAAGGAAGTGGAGAAGAAGCTTTGGGTTGTTGCTGCTCTATGTATTGCTGGCTGGGTGGGGTCTTTGTTCTTAATGCTGCAAAATCAATATAACTTAAAGCACCTGAATGGATTGCACCTATGTTATAGATGATTTTCGTAGGGAATGTTATCAGATTTCTTGTGTTGTGTGGGTAGAGTTTAAGGGTATTCTGTGATGTTACAGTGGTTTAGATGTGTAGCATGTTAGTAGTTGTTTGAATTAATGAAGAGAAGTGCTGTTTAATGTTGCTCAAATGCCACCTTCTTTAATGGTGGAATTATGTTATTTTGTAATGTAAATGTACCTTATGAGTAAACCACAAAAGCATTGAATACAGGATCTAAAAATTCAGTAATTGCTAATGGCATATTTCATTTGATGAGTAGTTAAAACATACACGAGTAAACTGTTTGCCTCAACATGCCTAGTACCAAAATACAGAGAAGCAACACTTCAAGTGTCCCCAGGCACTTAATACCAAAATACAGTAATGAAACCAAGGTAACTAAGGTAATGTTCTGAAACTAACAAGCCAATACCAAAATACAAAATACTGCTTGCAAATCACTAAGACATGAGTCACAAAAGAAATCACATGCAGATCCTAAAGATTCCCCCACTGGGATGGAGGTAACTTGGCCATCAACCTCAGCTTCTGCAGGGGTACATGAGGTGCACTGGTTTGAAGGACAGAAAATTGTCTCTTCCTCACAGTTGGCTGGCTAAAGGGCTGTTTGTTGCTGGTGAAGGTTGCAGCTGATGCAACCTTCTTCTTGGGGGGCATGATGTTGGGCTGAGTGGAAGCTTTCTTGGGCTGAGGTGCTTGTGTGGTGGGCCGGGCTGCATTTTTCTTGGACCTTGGGAGGGGGGTTTTCCTGGGCTGAGATGTTGGCAGGTTGGTTGACCAAAATCTGGTGATCGAATTACCTTCAGAATCACTGTGGGACCTGGGTTTGTTCTTAGGAGTTCATGGCAGTAGTCATTTATTCGCTTGTACTGCTCTCTAAAGGCTCCTTGTATCTGACTCAAAGCCTCCTATTTTGTCTTAGCTGCCATTGCCTTCGTAACGGTCTGGTTCCATTTTTTGTGAGTCCTTGCAACCAGCTCCTTCACCTTGATCCTTGGGTTGGATTCAACTTTCTTCTTAAACTGGCTACCCAACCACTTGCTGTGCATAATTCCAACCCGGTGTGTCAACATGCAGGTATGCTGGAGATTCATGCTTCTTAGTTGTCAAGTGGATTCCTCACCGACCCTGTGTGCATATAACTAAAAGGGGCAGCCTTTCTGACAAACAGCCCGGACCCTCACCAAGTCACACTTCTTGAATTTAATGTTTTCTAGCTGTGTGGACTGCATAGGTCGCTACTGTGTCTTTAAACTCTTGCCGAGATTCATACAATGTGCCCACCTTCCATTGGTACTTTTCCATGTCCTTTTGAGACTTATGCACTGAAAACCTCTGTCCTTCACCCTCAGCAGCCTCCTCCCCATCATCAGCACCAGACTCTTGTCCTCCAATTACATGGTCCTGCTCCAATTCATCACTGTCAACTGCATCGTCATCATCCAAATCACTTGTGACAACCTTTTTGTCTTTCCCCGCACTGGAGTCCTTCGGCACAACATTATCTTCACCGAATCCACTTTCATAGTCGTAGATCTCATCACTATCAGTGAAGTGGATGTCTTCGACACTATTTTCCTCTTCATTAGATGGCAACTATGTTGGGTCATCACTGTCTTCGCCACTGGTATCACTCTCGTTGTCCGCCTCATGTCCCTCTTGGCCTAATTCCACTCCACCGTCCTTATTCTGGCATTCTGCTTCAGCCGCAACCCCAGCTCCATCACTCTTTTGTACATTCCCTTCAAACACCACTAAATCCAGACCATCACGTAAAGGTCCCTCACTCTCGCCGCCTACAGTTTCTCCCCCCACGTCCAGAAAATCGACCTCTGGAAACCCCTCGACATTCCCAACCTCATGCACCACAAACAAATCAACAAAGCCTCTCTTAGCTGCTATGGTACACATTTCAATTGCATCTGTGTCACCTATCAACAGCTTCAACTGACTCTCATAATCATCCGCAGTTGGGTCTTTATACCATAACGCGGCGATGGTGGACTTCAAGTATCCAAGCTGCCTGAGCTCCTCGTATGCCTCAAACACACTCCACCGATCACCGTCAATGTCTTCAACGACTGTAGATCGACCCTTCAAGTACCTGAGCACACCATTCTCATATCCAAATACCCCACCATGGTGCACCCGCATGTTGAAGAGCGCCATCTCCTTCCTGAACAACCCTACTATTCAACACAGGGCGTTAGTAAACCAACTAATAACAGCAACAACTACAACCAGTTCAAACCCTAGCCTTTCACACACCTTCGCACTATCCACATTAAACCCTAAACCGGTTACGTCCATCAACAAAGGAGAAATTGCATTCAAATAACACTTACCTCGCCAAGGACTTTCTGTAGGAACGAAGCCAAGTCAACAATGCAGGAAGTTTTCCGGCAACCTCGCTTGAGCTACCAACGCCGGACAGTCCTCGTAGGAAGGGCTTCCAAGGGTTTCACACAATGATTTCATATAAACGTTTCACTCTGCAATCCTATTCTCAGACAATGTCTTGTTTGGGAAAGGCAAAATGATTTCGCGGGAAGAAATAGCAACCAATATGGATATTTTGGTCTTAAAAAATTATTTTTAGGCACAAAGGATAATTTTAAAACAAAGAGAAATCTTTAGGACCTTTTTGTTGTGAAAAAAAGACTAGAGACGAAATAAATTTTTGGCCCTTACGTTAGAGATCAAAATGATACTTATCCCAATTTTTTACTATCCAAAAATAAAAACGGAACGAATTTTATATAAATTATTATAGGGCGGACATGATTTCCATTGCCACCCCTACACCGACCCAAGTGTCTATCTGCCTCTCTGGGCAGTTATGTTTTCCATTTGTCTTTTTATATCAATGCCACAATGCGTTAGTAAAATTATAACCGCAAAATTCAAAGGTGGCTTTCCTTATCAGATTTTCAATTATTTAACTAATAAATAGTTCCAAATTGCAGAAAGAATGATAATATTTCTCTTTGTAAATATCATCTTAAAATTTAAATTAAATAAAAATTTAAATACATTTAATATCTTAAACTCTTAAACTAGAGTATAATGATTAAACTCAGTATAATGATTATTAGGCCTCCTTTGTTTTAGTTGAATCTGAAAACATAATTATGAACTTTTGAGAATGTTAGGAGATTAATATTTTTAATAAAAAAAATAGAAAATTAATTAGTATTAACTCAAATGTAAAGTAAATGTAAAGAAAAAATATTGTCACTTTAACATTTTTTATAAATTTTACTGTATTTAAATGTATTATAAACTTGAAATATTTTAGTTTCAATACAAAACATTAAATGCACCAGAAGTACTTATCTACCTCTTCGAGAGTAGACCGACAAAGAAACACAAACACACCGTTGCGCACTTGGTTCTGTACTTCCGTATTCAAATATTAAGGGGAGGGAAGAAATCAATATAATGTAATAGATCTTACGGACTGTTACAAATAATCAAGGTTGCGAGAACCGGACCGGTCAATAAACCGGTGAGGTCACTGGTTCAATGGTTCACTGGTTCGACCGAGGTTGAACCGGGGTTCAACCGGTTTAATTAAATATTAAATAAAATTATTAAACTTAATAAAATTCAATAATTTATAACTTAATAAAATTTAATATTTTACATAATAAATTATCCATTACTTAAGATTAGAGGTTCACAAACAACTTCAAACATCAAAGTTTATAACTAAACAAAAAATAAAACGTACATAATGACAAACCCATAGTGTTCTACATTCAAAAGATACAATTACTAGCAAATTTTCAACTAATCAAAGGTGCAACTCATCAAAAATCATAATTATCATTAACAGGATCAAAGACAAGGAAAACCACCTGATGAGACAATATGATTAACCTCTTAATACATTAACAGGATCAAATAACATAAGGATATGATTAGGCTTACCAATCTAGAGTACTTGGATTATGAATCATCGGCGAGTGTAGATTTATTACCGTACGTAGATTTATTTGAGTTATAAGCACAATTATGACACAATTTATGTTTGATAAAGCTCCCTTCTGCCATTGATTAATATTTAGACAGTAATGGTTAACAAAGCACCAGGTGCATGTGCATTAGCTGAGATAAGTTTTACTCTTTACAATTAGAAAGTTAGACATTCGTACCTGTTTTAGTGCCAATGCAATTCAGCACTCTGAGGTAACTAAATAGTTTTCCTCAACATCTGCAGTATGGCTTCTGAGTCTCTTATTTCCTGGCTTTCTTGTGATTCATCAAGCCCTTGAAAGAAATCAGCATTAGTGTAAGTTCTAATTCCAGGACCATGTCCTCCACTATTAACCAAACCACTGATCTAATTTCAAGTACAAACTCTTTCAAACCCACCTAGCAGGCTAGCACCTACTACATAAGCAAATCACCAAGGTGGTGATCAACCAAATACCATGAATAAACAGAGTACACCACTTTGTGCATACAGAAATAAACCATGAACAGAATCAAAACATGAACAGAGTAAACAGAATTCACAGGAACATGAACAGAATCAGAATCAGAATCAGAACATGATCAACCAAATACCATGAATAAACAGAATACACCAACGAACATGAACAGAGAGCAACATGTTTTCTGTGATAGAGAAGAACAGGAACAAGAACAGAACCATGAACGGAGGTGGAAGGAAGAGTATTACCGGCGAGCTGGGCGAGGTGGAGAGTTGGGCGATGACGGTGGAGGTGGGGAGCTGGGCGACGGTGATGGAGGAGAGCTCGGCGACGACAGTGGAGGTGGAGAGCTGGGCGACGACGGTGGAGGTGGGAAGCTGGGCGACGGCGATGGAGGAGAGGTGCGACGGTGGAGGTGGCGAGCTGGGGGACTACGATGGAGGACCGGAGCTCTGCGACGGCGATGGAAGAGAGGTGCGACGGCGATGAGTGGCTGTGGCCTGTCGGAGGGTGAGAGGGTGAGAGAAACTGAGTGGCTGAAGAGGGTGAGACGGTGATGAAGAGGCTGAAGAGGGTGAGAGGCTGTGGCTGTGGGTGGCTATGGACACTGTGGGGAAAGGGAACTGGGGAAGAAAGGGGAAAGAAAGGGGGGATATCAGATTAGGGTTAGTCGCGAGCGTTTTTCTTTTTTTTTTTTTTTAAAAAAATGCCAAAACGACGTCGTTTGGCTTATGAATTCGCAAACCATTGAACCGCAAAAAAACCGGACGGTTCTTCCGGTTCGCCGGTTAACCGCCGGTTCGACCGGTTTTTGGCCGGTTTTTTGCCAGGCGGTTATTAGTGTTACCCGGACCGGTTAGGTGACCGGTTCCTGGTTTTTCCGGTTGAACCGGCCGGTCCGGTCCGGTTTTCAGAACCATGCAAATAATCAATATTTGTCTATGATTATTATAATATTTAAATGAAATCGAGACGAGGATTGAGAATGTGATCCATGTGACCGAGAGTATGGGACGGGTAGAAAGTCCTTAAAAGAAGGAGAAAAATAATATTTCCATTAGCATATGATTAAATAGAGTTTAGATTTAGGATGTATTCTTTTTTTATATGTCAAATTAAAAAATATTGTAGATAATAAAAAAATTAAGTTTATTTAATTTTAATAGCATTAATGTTATGAAAATATTTTAAAAAGATAATCAATAATATATTCTTTAATTTTGAATGATTGCCTTTATAAGTTATATTTATTAAAAGAAAGCATAAGAAACCAATTTTTATTTAACTAATATTATTAACCAATCTTTTTTAATACTAAAAATTCTCATTTTATGAAGGATTTAATATTTAAAATTTAAAATTATGAGTTTATATTTAGGGTTTAAAATAAATAAAATAATTAGAAACAAATATACATGTGTATCAAGCGGCAACACTGAAAGTTTCAGCCGATTAAACTTAGATTCATGAATATATATATATATATATATATATATATATATATATATATATACTAAATCATCGGAATAATTTAAGTCATGCACAATTTTTAATTGAAAGTCCAACCAACAACTAGAAAGTGGGTGACAATGAGGCCATCTTAATGCAATTAGGTTAGAAAAGTATACATTATCATTTATAAGAATCATCAAGGTTGTAAACATTTTAATTATTTAAATAAGGATGGAAATTTTGAATCTTTAAGATAAAAAGGATCTTTTTCTTAATTGAAGACTTAATGCACACGGTAAATCTTTTTCAAGTCAAGTGAAATTAGTTAAATTATTCGTAGTAATAAAATTTGGTGAAAGTTAGAAAAAGTATACAAAGATATTTTTGGTACTTGCTTGATCCGCACTTTTTGATCCATTTGAAGTAAATATAAGATGACCAATCAGAAGCTTACCAAATTGTTTGATCAACTATAATAAACATTATTTACCAAAGCAAGATCTAACTCAACTCAAATGTGTATAGTTTTTGAACCACGTTACTTAATTATGAGACAGACATTATATATGACCTATATACTTCCATATATCCATATAAAATACATACCAACCTTTTTTTTTTTAAGAACCCATTACATCGAGGAAACGTTAAGATTTAATATTCAAATTGATCCCTCAATTTATACTTGTGTATTAAATTAATTCTCAAAATTTCAATATATTTAATTTGATCCTTTTATTTAAGAAAAAATATATGGAACCAAGATGTTATCAGTCAAAAACTAAACAAAATCATATTAATTTATATTAATAATTAATTTTAAATTTTTTAAATTTAAAATTTAAAAAATTTAAAATTAATTAAGTAAACATAATTAAAACCTATAAAAACATTTCTCTTCTCTTTCACATTAACCTACCCACCTCCAACAATCACACACACAGACTTCTTTCTCTCATCGTCAGGTCCTCTCCGCCTCCCCACTGCGACCCACTCCTCTTCTATCACCGACATCTGACTCGTCAAATTCGCCACCGTCGACAAGAACCGCTTCCCTTTTGTAAACCAGATGCGTTATCGAAGTCGCCGTTGCAGTTGGAGTTGAACTTGAGCTCGATCCCTAAGGCGGCGGCGATTTCGAGGGCGGGGGGACAGCCGGAGAAGCCATGGAGGCGGTGGCGGGTGTGGAGGGAAGAGGCGACGGAGGAAGAATTCCTTATAACCAGCGCGTCTCTTGGCGTCACCATTCCAGCCTCACTGATGGTCTAGAACAAGGGGTTAGTTAGTTACGTCAATTTCTAGTTCTAGATTTCTAGGTGTTTGTGATAATTCCCAAGTTGAAAATTGAAGTATATATGTTCTTGTTTTTGAAGGTGGACTTGGTTGGAGGGTACTATGATGCGCAGGTGATCATCTGAAGTTTGGATTGCCAATGGCTTTCACAGTAGTCGCACGGTAGGAGCATCATCAGGATGTTGCTCTCTGCGTTTTGGGATATTAGGAGCCGTTTTGATGATTAAAGAGACTGCAAACTACACAATTACAGAAATATAAAAAAAACATTCATTTAATATGAAAAAAAAACATCCTAATACTTAACAAAAGAAATATCCAGTTATATTTTAGTAAAAATAATTAAATATTTATAAAATTTAAAAAAAATATGAAATTCTTAAAGAAATAGAGACATTTATATTTACAATACAAAAAAAATTCGAAAAATATATAAAAGAACATTCATTTAATATGAAAAAGAAACATTCTGATTCTTAGCAGAAGAAACATCCATATATATTAATTCGTAGAGATTTTGGATTCACCCAAAAATATTTAACTAATTTTTTATTAATACCCTTTTAGTTCTCTAACATTATTCTTTATTTAATTAGTTCATGATTCACGTTAATTTTTTACTTTATTTTTATCACATAACCATTAATAACGTGATGAGATGGACTAAAAGTAAAACTATGCTGTTAGACTTCTTAATAAAGTATTATCAAATGATATTTTAATTAAATAGATTAAAATATACATTATTTTAATCGGAAAAAAAGTGTAATAAATAGATGAGAGAAATATTATTTAGACATTTTACCAAAGAGGGTGTATTTTTTCAAATTTTTACCACAAATATGCACGAGGTACTGTAATATAACATATCATTACAGGTTTGCCATTGCACATCTCTGCTTTATGTCTTGGTGGTATTAACTTCCACCTCCACTTTAGCTTCTTTTATATTTTCAGGTTCTCTATGTATGTCCTTTTATCTCTCACCCTACCGCATATATTAGCAAATTATCAATGATGCCTTGGGTCAATCTTATAAGCCGACACCCTTACCCACCGCCACTCTAGATTTCCCACAAAAAGGTTAAGAAATGAAAGGTCAAAACAGCCGCCACAAGAGAGCTTTTAGATGATGACAGTGTGTGGCACCCCAGATCCTAAACTAGCTACGATGAGTATAACATTCTAATCTAAGCACCATTAACGTTACTTTGGTAAACGATTTAATTAAACTCTTTTTGAAAAAATAACTACTTAAATAATAAATGGTTATATTAAAATAATTAATAAATAAATTATTTTGTATTTGAATTTTTAGATTTAAAAGTGTTTATTTTATAGAAATGTAATAAAAAGTAATAGTGATATGACCAGTAAAGTCGGTTACGAGTTATAAGTTCGGTAACGTATCTACAGTCGCAACCGAACGTTTGCAATGATCGGCATTCATTTCCCACTTAATAACGTCGGAATAAGCAATTAATTTCCTCTCCAAACATTACAACCTAAATCTAACGTTTAGCTCCGTACGAATATAAGAGGAAAAGCAGGAATGGAGAAAAGTGAGCGATCTTTCTAAGAAGCATTTACATACCAAAATACTCTTACTAATTTGAGCGTCGGAGTGCCTTTGCAGGTACCCACCCCCCTGGTTCTTCATCGTCGACATCAACCGAGCTATACTTCGGAGAGATACGTCATCCTTATCAGGAAAGCGATCTATTTCTCGGCGAGGTCTGGTAAGAACATTGGCGCCCACCGTGGGGCCCAGAAGTTTGAAACATCCTTTAAGCCCCAAAATTTTTATACATTCTCATGGCTGATGCTCCCCCGCCCACCCCATCCGAGCTTTTACGGATGGTGACCGAGCTCCAACAAGCAAACCAACGAATGGCGGAGGATAACCAGAGAATGCAAAACCAAATCGCCCAGTTAGTACAAGCTCGCTTAGAACACAATAATGATGATCATGAGCAGCAAGGAAACAACGAACGAACTCATGTTTCTGAGACACCACAGAGCAACAATGAAGGAAATCATCAGAATGAAGAAGCTCAGCCTGATAATGAGGAAGAACAGCCCGATAACTCTGCGGGGCCATTTACAGCAGATATAATGAATTTTCAGCTCCCCAGACAATTCACTCTTCCATCAACTCTAACCCCATATGACGGATTGGGCGACCCAAAGAAACACGTCAAGAAGTTCCGATCTATTATGATTGTTAACGGTGCATCTGATCCAATTCTTTGTCGATGTTTTCCATCTTTTTTAGACGGTCCTGCACTTGACTGGTTTTGCTCTTTGCCTGCAGATTCGATATCCCGTTTTCAGGAGTTAGCCGGCCAATTTGAAGACCATTTTGTAGCATCCGCAATATACCTCCACGATTCTGACTATTTAACGACCATTAAGCAGGGACCACAAGAGAGCCTGAAAGACTATATAACTCGCTTCACGAAAGTGGCCATGAAGATCCCTGATCTCCATCCTGAGGTCCATCTTCATGCCATTAAAAGTGGCCTGCGTCCAGGTAAATTTCAGGAGACCATTACTGTCGCAAAACCAAAAACCTTGGCCGAGTTCCGCGAGAAAGCCAAGGGACAGATCGACATCGAAGAGCTTCGCCAAGCACGAAAGGCAGATAAATCGGCCACCAAGGACGATGAAAAGCCACGCGATAACAAGAAGGAATTCAAGCCAGTCCCGCGATATGAATCTTATACCCAGTTTAACACCAAACGGGATGATATAATCAAGGAGATACTGAATTCCAAACTGATCAAACCCCCCGAAAGGCAAGCGCTTATCCAGAAGCAAAAAACGTCGACAAAACCAGATATTGCACTTTTCATCAAAAGCATGGCCACACAACCGACGAATGCGTCATCGCCAAAGATTTATTGGAGCGCTTGGCACGGCAAGACCATCTTGACAAATTCATTACAGGACATATGCAAAAGAGAACAGCATCAGGCTTCGAACAACCTACAACAGGTCCATCGTCAAAGGACAAGGATAAAGCTCCTGCTCACCCTAGAGGGGTGATCAATTGCATTTCAGGTGGCTATGCTGGTGGTGGCCATACAAGCTCGGCTAGAAAAAGGACCTACAGAGCCATGTTAGCAGTCGAGAATAGCGCTCATAACCCACCGCCGATGGAAGACGTCCCCGAGTTGACCTTCGGACACGCCGATCTTAATTCCAGTCACACCAACTACGATGATCCCGTGGTTATTTCCATCCAATTGGGCGACCTCATAGTCAGAAAAGTCCTACTCGATCTTGGAAGTAGTGTTGATATCCTTTTCTTTACCACATTTCAGAAAATGAAACTGAGCACTAACATTTTACAGCAATATTCGGGAGAACTGGTCGGCTTCTCAGGAGAACGAGTTCCCGTGATGGGATCTGTGTGGTTGCAAACCACTCTCGGAGAGCAACCCTTGTCTAAAACACAAGACATCCAGTATCTGGTGGTAGACTGTTTTAGTCCTTATAATGTTATATTAAGGAGACCATTTTTGAATAAATTCACTGCAATAGTTTCAACATTTCACCTTTGTGTCAAGTTTCCTATG
The DNA here is from genome assembly GCF_059453495.1 of Arachis ipaensis. Lineage (NCBI taxonomy): Eukaryota > Viridiplantae > Streptophyta > Magnoliopsida > Fabales > Fabaceae > Arachis > Arachis ipaensis. Next base: position 124,097,892 of record NC_142440.1, read on the forward strand.
CAGGACAACATCATTGCAACAATCCACAGTGATTTACGCGAAGCTCGGCAGTGCTACAATATAAGCCTTAAGCCCGTGAAATATAACACCGAAGCTCGTGTCAATTCCATACAATCAGAACAGCCAGTCCTAGCCGAGCTGGACCCAAGGGCCGACTTTCAAGAGCGCCCTGTACCAAATGAGGATCTAATAAGGGTCACCCTGACTGACGATCAGACGAAGTTCACCTTTATCGGAGCGTCGATGGATAAAGACGCAAAGGAGAAGCTGATTGCATTCTTACGTAAGAATACCGACTTATTTGCTTGGACCTCCGGAGATATGCCAGGAATTAGTCCATCAGTAATAACACACAGGTTAGCAGTCAGCCCAACAGTCCGACCAGTGTCTCAGAAAAAGAGGAACCTCGGAGCTGAGAAGCGAGCGGCCTCAATGACAGAAGTCAACAAACTCATCGATGCTCAGTTCATCAGAGAACTCAGATTTACAACATGGTTGGCCAACGTTGTTATGGTAAAAAAGAGTAATGGTAAATGGCGCATGTGCGTTGATTTTACTGATTTAAATAAAGCATGCCCCAAAGATGCTTATCCCCTACCCTGCATAGACACTTTAGTAGATAACTCATGTGGTTATGGTACTCTGAGTTTCATGGATGCATATTCTGGTTATAACTAGATCTTTATGCATCCATCAGACCAAGAAAAAACAGCTTTTATAACTGAATACGGTAATTACTGCTATAATGTTATGCCCTTTGGTTTAAAGAATGCAGGTGCGATGTACCAAAGATTGATGAATAAAGTCTTTGAGCAGCAGATTGGCAGGAACGTCGAGGTATATGTGGATGACATGGTCGTCAAAACAAAGGTCGGCCATCCCCACATAGAGGACCTTGATGAGATATTTACTCAAATCAGAAAATACAACATGAGGTTAAACCCTGAAAAATGTGCCTTTGGTGTTCAAGGAGGAAAATTTCTCGGGTTTATCTTGACAAGCCGAGGAATAGAGGCTAATCCAGAAAAGTGCCAAGCTATTCTCGACATGCACAGTCCTAAAACGGTAAAAGAAGTTCAGCGGCTGACAGGCCGATTAGCTGCGTTATCAAGATTCCTGCCGTGTTTAGCAGCTAAATCCTTTAACTTCTTTCAATGTTTAAAGAAAACAGCAAAGCACTTTTCTTGGAATGAAGAGTGTGAAGAAGCATTCCTGAGCTTAAAACAATTTCTGTCTAAGCCACCTGTTCTGCAGAAGCCAAAGCTCGGCGAAACATTATATTTATATTTATCCGTAACTGATGTGACCATTAGTTCTGTTATTATTACAGAAAACAACAAGGATCAACAGCCGGTCTATTTCGTGAGCAAGTTACTACAAAATGCTGAGCTACGTTACCCAATGCTCGAGAAGCTCGTCCTAGCACTAGTCTTCTCCGCCAGACGACTCCGACCTTATTTTCAGAGCCATACAATTATCGTTCGAACAGCACAACCACTTCGGCAGATACTTTCTAAGCCTGAGTTAGCAGGACGGTTAATTAATTGGTCCATAGAGCTGTCGGAATTTGACATTCAGTATCAACCTAGAGGGTCTGTTAAATCACAATGTTTAGCGGACTTCGTGGCCGAACTTATATACTCAAACTCCAAGGATGAAGGTCAACCCTGGACCTTATTCGTGGACGGTGCTTCGAACCCTCAAGGGGCAGGTGCAGGAATACTACTCGAAAGCTCAGATGGCATAGTAATCGAGCATTCTCTCAGATTCTCGTTCAAGGCAAGCAACAACCAGGCTGAATATGAAACCCTCATTGCTGGGCTCAGGTTAGCTACCGATTTGCATGTTAATAATCTGAAAGTTTACTATGATTCATTATTAGTTGTTCAGCAAGTAAATCATAGTTTTCAAACAAAAGATCAGATTTTATTGAAATACCTAGACATTGTCCAGAAACTATTAAATGACTTTTCAAAAATTGAGGTTACCCATATACCTAGAGAGCAAAACCATAGAGCCGATATTTTATCAAAACTGGCCACCACACAAACACAAACTGCAACACTTTTGCAGTCAACTTTAAGTAAGCCAAGCATTGATATGTTTAACATCCTAAGCATAGTTAATAAAGAAAGTTGGCAGCAACCTTACATACAATACCTTTGTACTGGTTCTATTCCAGAAGAAATCAAGGATAAGAACAAATTCAGGCGACAAGCCTCCTTTTTCACACTGATGAATAACATTCTGTATAGGCGAGGTTATTCTTGACCTTTGTTAAAATGTTTGGACAGGACAGAAGCCGATCTTGCTTTATCCGAAGCCCATGAGGGCATTTGTGGAATACATTGTGGAGCTCGGAGCTTAGCGCAAAAGGTACTCCGGGCAGGCTTTTACTGGCCGACGATATGGGACGATAGCAGGCAAAAAGTCAGAACCTGTGACAAATGCCAGAAGCACTCACCGGTCATTAATATGCCTGCTGAGCAGCTTCATCAATCAGTGGTAAGTTGTCCATTCAATAGATGGGGAATCGATATTCTCGGACCATTTCCTACTGCCCCAAGACAGGTGAAATATTTAATTGTTGCAATAGATTATTTCTCCAAATGGATTGAAGCACATCCTGTGGCAAAAATTACATCATCCCAAATGATAAGCTTTGTTTGGAAAAGCATAATTTGTAGATTTGGTGTACCGGGTCACATCGTAACCGACAATGGTCGGCAGTTCACTGACCATAACTTCAAGGAATTTTTGCAGAATTTAAAGATAAAACAACACTTTTCATCGGTCGAACATCCACAGTCTAATGGGCTAGCAGAGGCCGCTAACAAAGTCGTCCTTCAAGCATTGCGGAAAAAGCTCGATGATGCAAAGGGATTGTGGGCCGAACTCATTCCAGAAGTGTTATGGGCATATAACACTACAGCACATTCAACGACCAAAGAAACACCATTTCGCTTGGTTTATGGATCCGAGGCAATGATTCCAATGGAGATATCACAAGACTCAATTCGGATGTTAGCCGAGCATCATGATGAAGCTCGGCAGGCAGAGCTCGACCTAATTGAGAAAATTCGCGAAACATCAGCCGTCCGGCACCGGGCACTACAGCAGCAACTTAGCCGACGATATGCCCATAAAGTACTCCCAAGAACGTTTGGTGCACGAATTGTGAATTGCACTTTTCACAACTCGTACCACTAACCAGCAAGTGCACTGAGTCGTCCAAGTAATACCTTACGTGAGTAAGGGTCGAATCCCACGGAGATTGTTGGTTTGAAGCAATCTATAGTTATCTTGTAAATCTTAGTTAGGAAGTCAATTGTGTTGATCAGTTGAATTGCGAATAAACAAGAGAGCATGGATTAAAGGTTACTTGTTATGCAGTAAAGGTGAATATGTTGGAGTTTTGGAGATGCTTTGTTTTCTGAATCTCTGCTTTCCTCTGTCTTCTGATTCACACACGCACGTCCTCCTATGGCAAGCTGTGTGTTGGTGGATCACCGTTGTCAATGGCTACCATCCATCCTTCCAGTGAAAACTACGCTCACGCGCTCTGTCACAGCACGGCTAATCACCGGTTGGTTCTCGATCCGGTTGGAATAGAATCCCTTGATTCTTTTGCGTCTGTCACTAACGCCCAGCCTTCATGAGTTTGAAGTTCGTCATAGTCATTTGATCATCGAATCCTACTCGGAATACCACAGACAAGGTTTAGACTTTCCGGATTCTCATGAATGCCGCCATCAATTCTAACTTATACCACGAAGATTCTGATTAAGAGATCTAAGAGATACTCATTCAATCTGATATAGAATGGAGGTGGTTGTCAGGCACACGTTCATGGGTTGAGAATGGTGATGAGTGTCACGGATCATCACCTTCTCTGCAGTTAAGCGCGAATGAACATCTTAGATAGGAACAAGTGTGTTTGAATGGAAAACAGAAATACTTGCATTAATTCATCAAGACACAGCAGAGCTCCTCACCCCCAACAATGGAGTTTAGAGACTCATGCCGTCAAAGAATACAAAGTTTAGATCTAGAATGTCATGAGATGCAAAAATAAGTCTCTAAAAGTTGTTTAAATACTAAACTAGTAGCCTAGGTTTACAAAAAATGAGTAAACTATGATGGATGATGCAGAGATCCACTTCTGGGGCCCACTTGGTGTGTGCTGGGGCTGAGATTTAAGCAATTCACGTGTAGAGGCCATTTGTGGAGTTGAACGCCAGTTTTTGTGCCAGTTTGGGCGTTCAACTCCAGCTTTTGATCCTTTTCTGGCGCTGGACGCCAGAATTGGGCAGAGAACTGGCGTTGAACGCCAGTTTACGTCGTCTATCCTCATGCAAAATATGGTCTATTATATATTGCTGGAAAGCCCTGGATGTCTACTTTCCAACGCAATTGGAAGCACGCCATTTCGAGTTCTGTAGCTCTAGAAAATCCATTTTGAGTGAAGGGAGGTCAGAATCCAACAGCATCAGCAGTCCTTTTTCAGCCTGAATCAGATTTTTGCTCAGCTCCTTCAATTTCAGCCAGAAAAATACCTGAAATTACAGAAAAACACACAACTCATAGTAAAGTCCAGAAATATGAATTTTTCCTAAAAACTAATGAAAATAAACTAAAAATTAACTAAAACATACTAAAAACTATATGAAATTAACCCAAAAAGCGTATAAAATATCCGCTCATCACAACACCAAACTTAAACTGTTGCTTGTCCTCAAGCAACTAGACAAATAAAATAGAAGACTAATAGGTTGAGAAGCAATAATATCTCAGAGTTTTTGAATGAAGCTCAGATTCTAATTAGATGAGCGGGGCTAGTAGCTTTTTGCTTCTGAACAGTTTTGGCATCTCACTTTATCCATTGAAGCTCAGAGTGATTGGCATCTATAGGAACTCAGAATTCAGATAGTGTTATTGATTCTCTTATTTCAGTATGATGATTCTTGAACACAGCTTCTTTATGAGTCTTGGCTGTGGCCCTAAGCACTTTGTTTTCCAGTATTACCACCGGATACATAAATGCCACAGACACATAACTGGGTGAACCTTTTCAGATTGTGACTCAGCTTTGCTAAAGTCCCCAATTAGAGGTGTCCAGAGTTCTTAAGCGCACTCTTCTTTTTGCTTGGACCTTGACTTTAACCGCTTAGTCTCAAGTTTTCACTTGACACCTTCACGCCACAAGCACATGGTTAGGGACAGCTTGGTTTAGCCGCTTAGGCCAGGATTTTATTCCTTCTTGGCCCTCCTATCCACTGATACTCAAAGCCTTGGGATCCTTTTTATTACCCTTGCCTTTTGGTTTTAAGGGCTATTGGCTCTTTGCTCTTGCCTCTTGGTTTTAAGAGCTTTGGCTTTTTCTGCTTGCTTTTTCTTTTTCTTTCTATTTTTTTTTGCTACTTTTTTTTTTCTGCGAGCTTTGCTCTTTGCTGCTTTTTCTTGCTTCAAGAATCATTTTTATGATTTTTCAGATCATCAATAACATGTCTCATGTTCATCATTCTTTCAAGAGCCAACATATTTAACAGTCTTAAGCAACACATTCAAAAGACATATGCACTGTTCAAGCATTCATTCAGAAGACAGAAAGCATTGCCACCACATTTAACTAATTAGAATTTCTCTTATTAAAACTCTAAATTTTATTGCCTCTTATTCAAAAGATCTACTACTTTATTCATATTTGCTGATGATGAGAAAATTAAACTATAGCTTAATTGGAGATAAAATCAAAATAGATACTAATTACTACTATATGACTCCTAAGGTAAACTTCTATAAGGACACTATCACAGAGTTAAGGCAGAAATTGGAAATTAACAACCTTTATTCTGGGGGAATGGGGGTTCCTCTGATCCTTGGGGTGCTTGGTCCTGCAAGAGATAACTTCTGGCGCTTCAAGTCCCTTAAGTCACGCCCTTGCTCCTCTTGTTCTTTAAACATATAGGTAAGAATTTGACCGTGTTCCTTTTGTTCTTTTATGATTTGTTCCATAGCTTCCCGTATCTTGGTAACAGACGTCTCAAGATACTCCCAGTATTCAGACTGAGGGATCTCTGGGAGAAATTCCTGTGTTTTCTTCTTGGTGGGATCATCCTGTACTTGTTGTTTTTCCATTGATGCTTTGGTGATTGGCTTCTCAACTGAGATATACTCAGTTATTCCCATCCTTACTCCAGCATCCTTGCAGAGCAGAGAGATCACGCTTGGATAAGCCAACCTGGCCTTTTTAGAATTTTTGTTAGCAATTTTGTAGAGTTCAGCTGAGATCAGCTGATGGACTTCCACTTCTTTTCCCATCATGATGCAATGGATCATCACTGCCCTTTTAATGGTGACTTCAGAACGGTTGCTGGTGGGCAACAGAGAATGCCCAATGAAGTCCAGCCATCCTCTGGCGACTGGTTTGAGATCTTCTCTCTTGAGTTGATTTGGGACACCCTTTGTGTTGGTGGTCCACCTGGCTCCAGGGATACATATGTCCTCTAGAATCTTGTCCAGGCCCTTGTCTGTTCTCATCATTCTCCTGTTGAATGAGTCTGGATCATCTTTCAGCTGAGGTAGCTTTAAGATCTCCCTGATCCTGTCAGGGTGGGTATGAACAATTTTTTCTCTGACCACGGTCCGATAGTCATAGAGAGCAGTCCCAGATAGTTTCTGCTTGTCAGTCTGCCACGTATTAGCATAGAACTCCTGGACCATGTTCCTTCCCACTTTCGTTTCAGGATTAGCTAGGACTTCCTAGTTCCTGGTTCGAATTTGCTCCTGGATCTCCGGATATTCATCTTCTTTCAGATCGAATCTAACTTCCGGGATCACTGATCTCAGACCCATTATTTTGTAATAATGGTCCGAATGTTCTTTAGATAAGAACTTCCCTTGATTCCAAAGTGGTTTTGGAACGCTCTCTTTCTTGCCTCTTGGAGTGGGTTGTTTTCCTTTAAGAGCCATGATCTTAGTGATCTCGGATAAACACACCAAACTTAGAGGTTTGCTTGTCCTCAAGCAAAAGAAAAGAAAGGAGAGGGATGGAAGGAGAGCTAGGTGCAATTGTTGATGGAGGAGGAGGGAGGCCGAACCCATATTTAAAGGGATGGGGGGGGGTTTTCGAAAAAAGGAAAAGATAAGATAAAAAGATTGATTTGAAAAAGATAAGATAGAAGATATAGTTTAAAATTGAGAAGATATGATAGATTTTTGAAAAAGATGAATCTAGATTTTGAAAAAGATAATATGGAAATTTGAAAAAGATATTGATTAGTTGAAAAGATTTTAGAGTGAAAAAGATAGATTTGTTTTTAGAAAAGATTTGAAAAGAGTTGGATTGAATTTGCAAAGAGGGTGTGTGCTTATGGATTAAGATACATTTGATATTTTGAAAGTAAGATTTTTAGAAATTAGGGATTTTAGAAATCAGGGTTCTTGACATGTTTATGTAAAAATCATGCATTGAAACATAAAATTTGAAATTAGAATGGAAAAACGTGTGGAAAAATGAATTTGGCTCCCCCTGCCATTCTGGCGTTTGAACGCCCAAACACTGCCGGTTTTGGGCGTTCAACGCCCAAATGCTGATCTCCTGGGCGTTCAGTGCCCAGTTGCTGCCCTTTTCTGGCGTTGAACGCCAGATAGCTATCCTTCCTGGCGTTCAGCGCCCACTGGATGCCCATTTTGGGCGCTGAACGCCCAAAATGGCCTTTACTGGCGTTTTCTTGCCAGTGAGCTCCCTATATCTGTTTTGTGTGCAGATTCCTTCTGTAACCCTGTAAACTTATGCAAATGATTCTTTACCTTAGTGTCAGTGAACTTTATATAAACAAATAAAAATAAAAATAGAAATAGGGCAGAATGCTTAGAGGATTGATGCCCCATGGCTGGGTTGCCTCCCAGCAAGCGCTTCTTTATTGTCTTTAGCTGGACTTTGCTGAGCTTTTAATCTAGCTTCAGCCTTGAGCATTCTTGCTCAATGTTGCCTTCAAGATAATGCTTGATTCTCTGTCCATTGACAATGAACCTCTTATCAGAATCAATATCTTGAAGCTCCACATAACCATATGGTGATACACTTGTAATCACGTATGGTCCCCTCCACCGGGATTTCAATTTCACGGGGAACAGCTTGAGTCTAGAGTTGAACAGCAGAACCTTCTGTCCTGGTTCAAAGATTCTAGATGACAGCTTTCTGTCATGCCACTTTTTGGATTTCTCTTTATAAAGCTTGGCATTTTCGAAAGCTGTGAATCTGAATTCCTCTAGCTCATTTAGCTGGAGCAATCTTTTTTCTCCTGCTAATTTGGCATCAAAGTTTAGGAATCTGGTTGCCCAGTAGGCTTTATGTTCCAGTTCCACGGGCAGGTGACATGCTTTACCATACACAAGTTGGTATGGAGAGGTCCCTATAGGAGTCTTGAATGCTGTTCTGTAAGCCCACAGAGCATCATCCAAGCTCCGTGCCCAATCCTTTCTACAGGTATTTACTGTCCGTTCTAGGATTCTCTTTAATTCTCTGTTAGAGACTTCAGCTTGGCCATTAGTTTGTGGATGATATGGAGTGGCCACCTTATGGCGAATTCCATACCGAATCATGGCAGAGTAAAGTTGTTTATTGCAGAAGTGAGTGCCCCCATCACTGATTAACACTCTAGGGACACCGAACCTGCTAAAGATGTGTTTCTGGAGGAACTTCAGTACTATTTTAGTATCATTGGTGGGTGTGGCAATGGCCTCAACCCATTTTGATACATAATCAACTGCCACCAGAATATAAGTGTTTGAGTATGATGGTGGGAAAGGTCCCATGAAGTCAATTCCCCATACGTCAAACAACTCAATCTCCAAGATTCCTTGTTGAGGCATGGCGTAACCATGAGGCAGATTGCCAGCTCTTTGGCAACTATCACAGTTACGTACGAACTCTCGGGAATCTCTATAGAGTGTGGGCCAATAGAAGCCACATTGGAAGACCTTGGTGGCTGTTTGCTCACCTCCGAAATGGCCTCCATATTGAGATCCATGGCAGTGCCATAGGATTCTCTGTGCTTCTTCCCTAGGCACACACCTACGGATTATTCCGTCTGCACATCTCTTAAAGAGATAAGGTTCATCCCACAAGTAGTACTTCGCATCAGTGATTAATTTCTTCTTTTGTATACTGTTATACTCCTTGGGTATGAACCTTGCAGCTTTATAGTTTGCAATATTGGCAAACCATGGTGTTTCCTGAATGGCAAATAGATGCTCATCCGGAAAAGTCTCAGAGATCTCAAGAGAGGGGAGGGACGTCCCTTCTATTGGCTCTATCCGGGACAGATGATCAGCCACTTGGTTCTCTGTCCCTTTTCTGTCTCTTATTTCTATATCAAACTCTTGCAGAAGCAACACCCATCAGATGAGCCTGGGTTTTAAATCCTGCTTTGTGAGTAGATATTTAAGAGCAGCATGGTCAGTATACACAATCACTTTTGATCCTACTAGGTAGGATCTGAACTTGTCAATGGCGTAAACCACTGCAAGTAATTCTTTTTCTGTGGTTGTGTAATTTTTCTGGGCATCATTTAAAGCGACTAGCATAATAAATGACATGCAGAAGCTTGTCATGCCTCTGTCCCAGTACTGCACCAATGGCGTGATCACTGGCATCACACATTAGCTCAAATGGTAATGTCCAGTCTGGTGCAGAAATGACTGGCGCTGTGACCATCTTAGCTTTCAGTGTTTCAAACGCCTGCAGGCACTCTGTGTCAAACACAAATGGTGTGTCAGCAGCTAGCAGGTTGCTTAGAGGTTTTGCGATTTTTGAAAAATCCTTTATAAACCTCCTATAGAATCCTGCATGTCCCAGAAAGCTTCTGATTGCCTTAACATTGGCAGGTGGTGGTAATTTTTCAATTACCTCTATTTTTGCTTGATCCACCTCTATTCCCTTGTTTGAGATTTTATGCCCAAGGACAATCCCCTCAGTCACCATAAAGTGACATTTTTCCTAGTTTAAAACTAGGTTGGTCTCTTGGCATCTTTTCAGAACAAGTTTCAGGTGATCAAGACAGGAGCTGAATGAGTCTCCGTATACTGAGAAGTCATCCATGAAGACTTCCAGAAATTTTTCCACCATATCAGAGAAAATAGAGAGCATGCATCTCTGGAAGGTTGCAGGCACATTACATAGCCCAAATGGCATCCTTCTATAAGCAAACACTCCAGATGGACATGTGAATGCTGTTTTCTCTTGATCCTGGGGATCTACTGCAATCTGGTTATAGCCTGAGTAGCCATCTAAAAAGCAGTAATACTCATGACCTGCCAATCTTTCTAGCATCTGGTCTATGAATGGTAAAGGAAAATGATCCTTTCTTGTGGCTGTATTGAGCCTTCTGTAGTCAATACACATGCGCCACCCTGTAACTGTTCTTGTAGGAACCAGTTCATTTTTTTCATTATGAATCACTGTCATGCCTCCCTTTTTTGGGACGACTTGGACAGGGCTCACCCAGGGGCTATCAGAAATAGGATAAATAATCCCAGCCTCTAGTAATTTGGTGACCTCTTTCTGCACCACTTCCTTCATGGCTGGATTTAGCCGCCTCTGTGGTTGAACCACTGGTTTGGCATTATCCTCCAATAAGATTTTGTGCATGCATCTAGCTGGGCTTATGCCCTTAAGGTCACCTATGGACCACCCAAGAGCTGTCTTGTGTGTCCTTAGCACTTGAATAAGTGCTTCCTCTTCCTGTGAATTTAAAGCAGAGCTTATGATCACTGGAAAAGTGTCACCTTCTCCTAGAAATGCATATTTCAAGGATGGTGGTAATGGCTTGAGCTCGGGTTTAGGAGGTTTTTCCTCTTCTAGAAGGAATTTCAGAGGCTCTTTCATATCCTCTGAATCCTCTAAATCAGGCTGAACATCTTTAAAGATATTTTCCAACTCTGATTCGAGACTCTCAGCCATGTTGATCTCTTCTACTAACGAGTCAATAAGATCAACTTTCATGCAGTCTGTTGATGTATCTGGATGCTGCATGGCTTTGACAGCGTTCAACTTAAACTCATCATCATTGACCCTCAGGGTTATTTCCCCTTGTTGGACGTCAATGAGGGTTCGTCTAGTTGCTAGGAAGGGTCTTCCTAGAATGAGAGTGGCACTCTTGTGCTCTTCCATTTCCAGCACAACAAAGTCAGTGGGAAAGGCGAATGGCCCAACTCTGACAATCATCTCTTCAATCACGCCTGATGGGTATTTAGTGGAGCCATCAGCAAGTTGGAGACATATCCGGGTTGGTTTAACTTCGTCAGCTAAGCCAAGCTTTCTGACAGTGGATGCAGGTATTAGGTTGATGCTTGCCCCAAGATCGCATAAAGCTGTCTTGGTACAATTATCTTCTAATATGCATGGTATCAGAAAACTCTCAGGGTCTTTAAGCTTTTCAGGAAAGCTTTTCAGAATGACTGCACTGCATTCTTCAGTGAGGAGAACTCTTTCTGTTTCTCTCCAATCCTTCTTATGACTCAAGATCTCTTTCATGAACTTGGCATAAGAAGGTATTTGCTCAAGTTCTTCTGCAAATGGAATCTTTATTTCAAGAGTCCTGAGATAATCTGCAAAGCGAGCAAATTGCTTATCCTGCTCCTCTTTCCGGAGTTTTTGAGGATAAGGTATCTTGGCTTTATATTCTTCAACCTTAGTTGCTGCAGGTTTATTGCCTACAGAAGTGGTTGAAGAAGCCTTTTTAGAGGGGTTGTTATCATGATTTGTGTGTGTCTGATCCCTCACTGGCAATTGAGTGCCAGAAGTAGAAGTTGGAGAGATGTTGGACGCCAACTCCTTGTCTGTTCCTGGCATTTGAACGCCAGAATTGTGCCCATTTTGGGCGTTCAACGCCAGATCCTTGCCCATTTCTGGCGTTGAACGCCAGTTTTGCCTTGTTTCTGGCATTGAACGCCAGTCCTGAGCATGGTCTGGGCGTTCAGCACCAGCCTTCCACCAAATTTCTGGCGTTTTAGTTCCAGAATTACTTTTCCCTGGGCTCTTACTGTCCTCAGGTGAATTTTGGGTGGTTTGCTCATTTCTTAGCTTCTTGCTGCCTTGAGGTGGGGTATTTAATGTTTTCCCACTTCTTAATTGAACTACTTGGCATTCTTCTATTATCTGTCTTGATAGCTGCTGCTTTGTTTGCCTAAACTGTTCTTCCATATGTATATTTTCCATCTTTGTCTCTTGTAGCCTATCTTTAAAGTCGGCTAGCTGCTTTGTTAGGAAGTCCAATTGCTGATTGAATTCAGCAGCTTGTTTTATAGGACTGAGTTCAGCAGTTGCTGTTTTAACCTCTTCTTTCATTGAAGGGTCACTGCTTAGGTACAAATGCTGATTCCTGGCAACTGTATCAATGAGCTCTTGAGCCTCTTCAATTGTCTTTCTCATGTGGATAGATCCACCAGCTGAGTAATCTAGAGACATCTGAGCTCCTTCTGCAAGCCCATAGTAGAAGATGTCTAACTGAACCCACTCTGAAAACATTTCAGAGGGGCATTTTCGTAGCATCTCTCTGTATCTCTCCCAAGCATCATAGAGAGATTCATTATCTCCTTGCTTGAAGCCTTGGATGTCCAGCCTTAGCTGCGTCATCCTTTTTGGAGGGAAATACTGATTCAGGAATTTTTCTGTCAGCTGTTTTCATGTCCTTATGCTGACTTTAGGTTGGTTATTTAACCACCTCTTAGCTTGATCTTTTACAGCAAATGGAAATAGTAATAGTCTGTAGACATCCTGATCTATTCCTTTATCATGTACTGTGTCAGCAATCTGTAGAAACTGTGCCAGAAACTCTGTAGGTTCTTCCTGTGAAAGACCGGAATACTGACAACTTTGCTACACCATGATAATGAGTTGAGGATTCAACTCAAAGCTACTGACTCCAATGGAGGGTATGCAGATGCTACTCCCATATGAAGCAGTAGAGGGGTTAGAATATGACCCCAGAGTCCTCCTGGACTGTTCATTTCCGCTTAGGTCCATGATGGAAAAAGGGAGATGATGTAAAATAGAAAAATATTTTTATTTATTTAATTATTTATTTATTTCGAAAATAAAATAATAATAAATAAAAATGGGTGAAGATTTTCGAAAAATTGAGGAGAGAGAAAGTGGTAAGGAAGTTTTGAAAAAGATGTGATTTGGAAAAGATTTTAAATTTTTGAAAAAAAATGTGAAATTTTTTTTTAAAAACAAAATTTTCGAAAATTTGTTTTAAAATTAGAGAGAAAAGATATTTTTGAATTTAGTGAGGAAAGAGAAAAAAAAAACAATAAAATAGCACAAGATTTAAAATTTTTAGATCTAATGCTCCTTATTTTCGAAAATTTTTAAGGGAAAACACCAAGGAACACCAAACTTAAAAATTTTAAGATCAAGACGCAAGGGAGACTTAAGAACACTTTGAAGACTCACAAGAACACAAGAACATGAAGGAAGAACACCAAACTTAAAATTTTTAGAAAACCAAACTAAAATTTTCGAAAAACACAGAAAATCAACAAGAAAACACCAAACTTAAAGTTTGGCACAGGATTTAATAGAAAAATTATTTTTGAAAAAGATTTTAAAAAGAAAATAAAGATTCTAAAATTTTAACCAAAAACAATAATAAGAGACTCTAAACCAAAAAGAAAAATTTTTCCTAATCTAAGCAACAAAATAAACCGTCAGTTGTTTAAACACGAACAATCCCCGGCAACGGCGCCAAAAACTTGGTGCACGAATTGTGAATTGCACTTTTCACAACTCGTATCACTAACCAGCAAGTGCACTGGGTCGTCCAAGTAATACCTTACGTGAGTAAGGGTCGAATCCCACGGAGATTGTTGGTTTGAAGCAATCTATGGTTATCTTGTAAATCTTAGTTAGGAAGTCAATTGTGTTGATCAGTTGAATTGCGAATAAACAAGAGAGCATGGATTAAAGGTTACTTGTTATGCAGTAAAGGTGAATATGTTGGAGTTTTGGAGATGCTTTGTCTTCTGAATCTCTGCTTTCCTCTGTCTTCTGATTCACACACGCACGTCCTCCTATGGCAAGCTGTGTGTTGGTGGATCACCGTTGTCAATGGCTACCATCCATCCTTCCAGTGAAAACTACGCTCACGCGCTCTGTCACAGCACGGCTAATCACCGGTTGGTTCTCGATCCGGTTGGAATAGAATCCCTTGATTCTTTTGCGTCTGTCACTAACGCCCAGCCTTCATGAGTTTGAAGTTCGTCACAGTCATTCGATCATCGAATCCTACTCGGAATACCACAGACAAGGTTTAGACTTTCCGGATTCTCATGAATGCCGCCATCAATTCTAACTTATACCACGAAGATTCTGATTAAGAGATCTAAGAGATACTCATTCAATCTGATATAGAACGGAGGTGGTTGTCAGGCACACGTTCATGGGTTGAGAATGGTGATGAGTGTCACAGATCATCACCTTCTCTACAGTTAAGCGCGAATGAACATCTTAGATAGGAACAAGTGTGTTTGAATAGAAAACAGAAATACTTGCATTAATTCATCAAGACACAGCAGAGCTCCTCACCCCCAACAATGGAGTTTAGAGACTCATGCCATCAAAGAATACAAAGTTTAGATCTAGAATGTCATGAGATGCAAAAATAAGTCTCTAAAAGTTATTTAAATACTAAACTAGTAGCCTAGGTTTACAAAAAATGAGTAAACTATGATGGATGATGCAGAGATCCACTTCTGGGACCCACTTGGTGTGTGCTGGGGCTGAGATTTAAGCAATTCACGTGCAGAGGCCATTTGTGGAGTTGAACGCCAGTTTTTGTGCCAGTTTGGGCGTTCAACTCCAGCTTTTGATCCTTTTCTGGCGCTGGACGCCAGAATTGGGCAGAGAACTGGCGTTGAACGCCAGTTTACGTCATCTATCCTCATGCAAAGTATAGACTATTATATATTTCTGGAAATCCCTGGATGTCTACTTTCCAACGCAATTGGAAGCACGCCATTTCGAGTTCTGTAGCTCCAGAAAATCCACTTTGAGTGCAGAGAGGTCAGAATCCAACAGCATCAGCAGTCCTTTTTCAGCCTGAATCAGATTTTTGCTCAGCTCCTTCAATTTCAGCCAGAAAAATACCTGAAATTACAGAAAAACACACAACTCATAGTAAAGTCCAGAAATATGAATTTTTCCTAAAAACTAATGAAAATAAACTAAAAATTAACTAAAACATACTAAAAACTATATGAAATTAACCCCAAAAAGCGTATAAAATATCCGCTCATCAACGTTCAACAATGGTGATCTAGTACTAAGAAAAACTGAACAGGCCCGCCGACCTTCTTCCCACGGAAAACTCGCCGCAACCTGGGATGGTCCATACCGAGTATATGAAGTACTAGGGCGAGGAGCTTATAAATTGGAGGAATTAGATGGCACCAAAATCCCAAGCACATGGAACGTCAACTCTTTGAAACAATATTACAGTTAGCAAGCACACCAGTACTCTTTTTCCTACTTTGAGGCTTTTTTCCCAAGAGGTTTTTACTCATAGAGGTTTTAATGAGGCTGGTCTATCTGAATAACGTTGTACAGGTACTACTTCTAATAAAATTCAATCTTTTCATTTACTTTCAATGCTCATTTATTTTTCAAAGTACGAACGGAACCATTATATAAATTATGATATACCATACTCATTCCGTGAAAGTACCAATACCACTAAAAGTCGCATTACTCTAATTCGAATGCGCAAAAAACTTATACAGACGCCACAGTCATTAAGCCAAATCAAGGCTACCAAATAAACGATTAGGAAACAGCAAACCCTAATCACTCAGACTACAAACAAAAAACATATATAAGTTTTTTTAACAGAAAATAAACTCCTGAAAAACATCATTCAGCCAGATTCTCATCCCCCTCCTCAACAGTCTCTTCATCATCCACAAGCTTCCCATCCCGAATTATCTTACCGGGATCCATCGCAGAAAAATCCCCACCAGGAGCAAAATACTTTGCCTGGTTAATAGCTCTTTGAAATCCTTCCGTAAAAGCATCCAGGATGTCACCTTGTTTGTTACTTTCAAGCTCCTTCATCTTTGCCGACAACTCAATAACTCACTCGTTTAAACTCAGCAGGTCATTTTCTTTCTTTTTCAACAGACCAGAAATATTTTCATGGCATTCTCGTTCCACCTTCAACTCAGTTTCTGTATCAGATAACTTTTTTTTCAAATCAGTGACACTCGTTTCTTTCAACACTAACTGATCTTTTAGCTCAGTAATTTGGGAGAAATCATAAACTGCCTTCCTATGTCTTTTTTCCTGACTACGACCAATGCTAGCAAGCCGTAGGCCTAGCACCTAAAATTTCCAAGGCAATGGTGTAAAAAAAAAAAAAAAACAAAAACAAAAAACAACAAGACACTTGATACAAACCTGCAGAAACTGATCTATCCCTATATCTCCAACCTCCTCCACCTGATTTATGTCGGACACTGTTTGCACAATTTCGTCAGCTACAACACTGAAAGGAAATTTCTTACTCCACACTGAGGCACACTCTCCTTCTTCTTCAAACACATGCAACTTCTCTTGCTTCGTAGTAAAATTTGATAAGTCTTCTAGTTGAACACTGTTGTCTTTACACAAGACCTCCTCCGAATTAGCCGACTCTGACTTTCTCTTCTTGAACACAATTCCTTTTTTCTTCGGCTGAGGCTGGTTGACCTCAGTGCCACCATCAACCTTCTCGACATTCGAAGAGGATCCATCAAAGTTTTTTGCCTTAAAACGAGACCTTAAGCTCGAGGCGGTTACTCCCGGGAAGTTACCAGCTGCAAAATAGTGAAAAACTGATCAGTCCCTAATTTGATCAGCAAACTTGAACAAAATTTAAATCCCCAATTTCTTACCAAAATATTTTAAAACAGCCGATTTATCCTCCTCCCACAGAAGTAAGTCAGAAACAGATATCAAACCACCCCTATCAACCATCTCAATCAGAAATGAGATTATACACTCATTTCGGCCATTGATGAGTTCCGGCCCCAATATGTGCTGCAGTTGACAACACCAATACATTGGGAATTTTTCCCCCAAGTGCTCATCAAGGTAAAATGGAAATTCCTCATCTACTGATTTTACTTTCAAAAACATCTCTTTGAAATCCTTAAAGGACGACTTATAAAGTTTGAAAATTGAAAACCCTGGCGTACTATTTAGATTTATCCACAAACCCTTCCATACCCTCTTGGCTTGGAATAAAGAAAAAAACAATTCCAATTTCGCTTCAATTTCAAGAAAATCCATCAGAGCTTGAAAGCATCTGATAAAAGCCCAGCCATTCGGGTGTATTTGGGAAGGAGCACAGTTCATTTGATTCATCACATCACACTCGAAACAGGAAAACGGAAGCCTAACCCGCAGCTCCTCTAACATACAGCTGTACATATAAAAATTTTCGAAATCCTTTTTTCTATGGAATACGCGATCAAATCGATTGCATGGCAACAGTTCTACCCGAAACCCAGTTCTCACTACCCTACCCAAATTTATCCTGTTGACACTCTCCCTATCAGAAAACAATGATGCCCGTATGTGTACATCTTGATCAACCCAGCCATAGTTTTCGTCATCTTCAACACGAGGCAACAATTTTTTCTTCTTATCATTCATTTTCAAAGAATAAACCAAAGGAAAAATTAGAAAATGTAGGAAGTAAAAGCAGTTTACTGACCTCTCATACTCATTCTTCTATAAGAACTCCTGCCTCCCACTCAACCACAATAAACGTACAGCAAGCCTCCCTAGCCACTAATTTAATTTAACTCTTCAGTTCCATGATTAAATCTTGGCCGTTGAGTTAAAACCACGTTAAACGGTTAAGAAACCCCATTGGAAGTTGAACCAACCCATAATAATTACAGTACACAAAAACCAATGACACATCAGAAATTACTGTCTAACTGCTCGAATATCAAGGGTAAACCATAACTGAGCCACGTTGATCTGGGGGCTCCACATACCGAGCTATAACTCATCAACTAAAAGCTCAACCTGTCTCCTCCAAGTCAGGCAAAGCTTGGGGGCTGTGATATGACCAGTAAAGTCGGTTACGAGTTATAAGCTCGGTAACGTATCTACAGTTGCAACCGAACGTTTGCAATGATCGGCATTCATTTCCCACTTAATAACGTTGGAATAAGCAATTAATTTCCTCTCCAAACGTTACAACCTAAATCTAACGTTCAGCTCCGTACGAATATAAGAGGGAAAGCAGGAACAGAGAAAAGTGAGCGATCTTTCTAAGAAGCATTTACATACCAAAATACTCTCACTAATTTGAGCGTCGGAGTGCCTTTGCAGGTACCCACCCCCCTGGTTCTTCATCGTCGACATCAACCGAGCTATACTTCGGAGAGATACGTCATCCTTATCAGGAAAGCGATCTATTTCTCGGCGAGGTCTGGTAAGAACAAATAGTATGATGAGAGAAATAATTTTTTTTAACTTCTCTATAAGCTCCTAAATAACTTCTTAAAAAGTTGCAATTTGATTTTGAAAATTGTACCAGATATTAATATTACTATTTTTCATAAGTCAAAAGTTTAAGAAAACCACTTTTAGGGGTCATTTAGAAAGCTTTAAAAGTAACTTTTTTGAGATTTTGACTTATGAAAAGTAGTAGTATTAATGTTTGGCGCAATTTTCAAAACTAAATTGCGGCTTTCTAAGAAGCTATTTAGAAGCTTATAGAGAAGTTAAAAAAATGACTTCTCTCATAATACTACTACTTTTTATCACATTTCTATAAAATAAGCACTTTTAGAACTAAAAATCCAAACACAAAATAACTTATTTACAAACTACTTTTAATATAGTCATTTATTGTTTAACCTATTTTTTCAAAAGTGAGTTAATTAAGCTGTTTACCCAAATTGGACCTTAAAGCTTCCCAAATGGACCTACTACGTGCCACTAATCACCACTTCGTGGCCAACGTGTCAATACTAATATCATTTTCACATCAAGTTTTTTGAGAAATATAGTTTCACAAAATTTAAAATTAGATTTTTTAGGATAATTTACGTGAATAAGTTAATTGGATTTTAAATTTATGCATGTACAATTTTCTTAAACAGGTTATATTATTGTTTTGAATTAATTCTATGTAAATTATTACTGACAACCACAGTTTAACATTTATATGTAATCCATTCCAAGATATCATAGATTAGGTTCAAAAATGCACATGCATAAATTAGTAGAGGGTCTCACAGATTATAAAAAAGATGGAAATACATAAACTGCTAGAGAGTTTCGCAGTTTATGAAGGAATAGGGGACTAGCGTAATTCGCTAGAGGGTGCCACAATTTACGTGTTGTATGGTTATAAAATTGTAATAGTCAGCAGCGGATTCTTCATTTCATAGAGAAAGAAAACTTTGGATTGAGAGAGAGGGAGGAAGCTTGGAGAGAATTTGGAGATACTATATTCAAGTGGGACTATGACAGAAGAAAATCGCTTGTTCTGGCTGAACGACATTGCTCATGTTGCCAAAAGCATTAATGAAGAGGTTAGTTTCTTTTTTATTTAACTACAAGAGTTGTCGTTGTATTAAGAGATTAGTTATAACTTTTAAATATATAAGTGACATTAAATATTTTTTCTTGCGTAATATTTTTGCAGCTTTTGTATGTTTAAAAGATTGGAGAGATAACACGTATTCGTGTGTTTGAAATTTGATTATAATTTTTTTATAAAAAAATTATGATTTAGGCTTTAATATTTTAGAATTTTTATGTTTTTTATTCTCACGTATGATCTATGTAGTTTTTGTATATTTAAAAGATTAGATAGATAATATCTATGTAGTTTATGTAGTTTTTGTACCTGATTAAGACATTTTTAGAAATAATTTATGGATTAATCTTGTATATTTTAGAATTTAATTAGGATGTCATTAATTTTTATATGATGCAGCCGACTAGGTGTATTTACAGCGTTCAAACGCAACGGAATATGCCTTTGCATGAGCAGATCATACCTTATTTGGAAAAGGTTGGTTTGTATTACCTGGCTAGGCTAAACACTCATTGATTCTGATTGGATGAGCCTATAGTGAGTGCATTCATTGAGAGGTGGTGTTTTTGAGATGCACACCTTTCACATGCCGTTCAGAGAATGCACCATCACGCTGCAGGATGTCGCATATCAGATGGGATTGTTCGTTGATGGAAAGGCTGTTAGTAGGTGCCTCACTAATTTTGAACAGTTTATATAAGATGGTAGACCAGTTTGGGAGTGGTTTCAGGAGTTATTCAGTGAGCTATCGCCGGAAAATAAAGTCAAGCAGATGACAATCCACTTCACATAGTTCCATGAGAGGTTTAGGGTGCTACCAGCCGATGCGAGTGATGATATTGTTCGCGTATACGTACGTGCGTACATCATGATGCTACTATCCACCCAACTGTTTAGTGACAAGAGTGAAAATTGAGTTCACCTTCGGTGGTTGCCATTTGTGGCAAAGCTTGACGAGATGGGAATTATAGCTGGGGTTCAGCTGCACTGGCATAGTTATATAGATCCATGTGTTGGGTGGCCAACAAAAATGTCATCAACTTGGCTGGTCCTCTTCAACTTCTACAGTCTTGGATCTTCCAGCGATTCTCCATGTTGAGGCCACAAGATTTTGACACATTTGCTTTTCCATTGGCATCCATGTATCATTTAATGTATGAGCGCATTATTTATTTGTTTCAAGTTATTAACCTTTTAGATATTGTATTAAATATTGATTTTACATTATTATGCTTTAGGTGGGCGACTTATTTACCGACCTCTGATGCCAAAGAGCAAAGACTTATTCAGCTTCCTCCTGCATTTGGCTGATTGGGTGGTCGAGATGTAATTTGTTTATGTGTGATTGGATGTTTCATAAGTAATTCACCGACTTCTTTGTATGTCGTGTTCTAACATTAGATTATCTTCTCTTTTTTAGTTTGTGTGGGAGCCTTATTCTGATGCTCAGGTACTTGCCGTGGTTCATTCATAGATACTTACTGAGGAGTACTCTAGGTTATGGCGGGCAGTCACGAGCTTGATATATTTTGCTGTGATTGAATGGCATCAAGTTGATAGGGTGGTACCACAGCTTGACGGCGTACAACATGTACCTAAGCCGACTCTGAATATAGACTGGCTTCATGCGAAAGACGATAAGGGTGGAGATAAGTGGTTCCCCGCTTATTATCAGACATGGCATCTGCTTTGGAGTAACAGAGTTGATTATGTCTTGAGTATCCAGATAGTTGTTGATCTAGGTCCATCCGTGAAGTACTTAGATTGGTGGTACACAGGGTTTGGTCTCCAGATATCGCATTTGCTGATCCTAGGCCAGTTGAAATTTTAGGTGATGCCTTTGATAGAGGGTCATCACAGGAACCTGCTAGGGTGCAAGTGCCAGATATGCCTGATAACAGGTGTGTGGAGTGGCGATGACGTTTTGATACACGAGCTATCGATTGGGAGTGGTGATGGCTAGATGATATGATGCAGGAGGAGGAAACAGGTGATGACGGGAGAGGACTTGGCGATCATCATGTTTGTTGAGCTAGAACTAGACGTCGAGGTGCTAGAAGTGGCAGTGCATCGGCTGGACACGATGGGAGCTCCGCTAGTGCAGGTGATGGAGTCCAGGCTGATCCTCAAGGGTTGGAGATATGGAGATCGGCATTAGCGGAGGCACATATACTATTAGTTTGAGCTCTCAAGTATTTTAGGATATTAGCACCTAGATGTATGCTGATTTTGCTACCACTACCATGACTATGGACATTCACAATCAGATGGGCGGTTCACAGTTCTACGCAGAGTTCGCGACCATAATACGAGATGATGATGATTAGCATTATAGGCCCCAGATGCCAGAGGTTTAGGCACAGATACCGGATTACCAGCCCCAGATGCCAGAGGTTCAGGTGTAGATACTGGATTAACAGTCCCAGATGCCAGGTTCTGGCGTAGATACCGAATTACCACTCACATACCAGGCTTCTAGCCACAGTTTGTGGTTGACCTCAACAAACTTGTAGGTAGTCCATATGATACGTGGTTTTCCATGGGAGGGATGCCCCCATCTGCATTAGGAGTGGCTTCGCCAGCTGATGTTTTAGCAAAGCTGTAAATCCTGGGTAATTAATAAATAGTTAACTAATAAATTAATTATTATTTAAAAAAATTAGGAAATTAAATTTGATAAGTTAGAAGAGTAAAAATAATTAAAATATGAACTTTGGCACTAATTTTAAAGATTTTGGCCTAAAATTAGGCCAAACTGGTTGAACCGGACCTACATTGGGCCCAACGTCCAATATATATAAGGCTTATTTCAGCCTTCCTTCCCTTTCATTCCTCCATTCATGAAGAAGAAGCAGGATTTGAAGAAACCCCAAATTCCTTTCACTTTAAAACTTTAATCCTCCATAACTTTCAATTCGGAGCTCCGATTGACGAGCCATCAGCGGCCATGCGTTCGTCTTGGAATTTTCTACAAAATTCATGAAACAATTTGGTAAGAAATTTGAAATTTTATGCCCAGTTCTTCTCCTTTTATTTTTGTGATTTATGTTTTGGAATTTGAGATATTTTTTATTTTGATGGTTTAGGGGTACTCTAGCAGTGGATAATCACTGAGTTCTATCCACTTGACCCGTGGGTAACAGTAAGAAAATCCTAACTCTTGTGAATTGGTGATTTAGTGAGCTCTATGTTGATTATTATGATATTGTGTGAGTTAGGTTGTGCCTCTTGTTATTTTGGAGTTCAATTTGGCGGTCTGGAATGAAGTTCAGGTAATTGAGCTTGCGAAATTAGAAATTGTGACTTGGAGCTGGTGGAGGAGAGGCACTTTGAGGTGTTTTTAGCTACGGAAGAATCGGTCAAGGTATGATTTTGGCTTCTTGTAGTTAATGTTTAATGTCACGTGAAAACTTAGGCTAATTGACCGTAGGATAAGTTGAATTATATGAATAATTGAGGATTAGTGATTTTATTAGAAATTGTTAAATGAATTGGTTGTTTTGATCGAGTATGTGTGGTGTATGTATATAATTTGAAAGTTTTAAGTTATTATGAAAATGTGATGATTATTGATGTTGGTGATGACTTAGAATGATTATGAGTTATGATGATGATATGTTGAAGAATAATGATTGTGTTGTTTTGATCATGGCTTGTCTGGAATGAAATTTATAAAAATGGGATGTTGGTATATTGTGGAAGGGATGGAAAGTGTAGGAATGTGGTTTAAATTCAGGTTGTGTTGTTTTGGGATATGAGCCTTGGTTTTGAATTTGGGAATTTAGAAAGGATAAAGGTTTTGTGCTTTTTGATAAAACTTGACTTTTAACCAACTTTGGCAAATCATAACTTGTCTTCCAGACCTCCAATTTGAGTAAAACTTGTTTCAAATAAAAATTGGGTCTGTGAAGTTTATTCTATTCAAAGAATGGATGAAAAATAATTTAAAACAAAAAAATTATGCACGTATAAATTTTGGTGCACAAATATGATTTTTCTGCAACTTAGTCATTTTGGTGAAAAAGAGAGGCTTGCATACGTGAGAACCTGCACCCGATGCAGAGAAGTATTGCTATTTTCATGACTCGCGTACGCGGACCAGGGGTCGCGTATGCAAGATGCCATTTTCACACTCCCCCGTATGCGGATTTAGTCTCGCGTATGCGGAACCCCTGTTTTGGCCAAGTGTGATATTTTGAATATTTAATTAAACCTCTAGCTTTTCAAACTTCTTTTACACTTGTTTAAGGTCCATTAGTGAACCTTTAAGCCTTAGAATGAGGATGGGTCTATTAAATAAGTTGAGGAGATATTTGGAAGAATTTTGTAAAGTGTTAACTGAATTAACGAGGCATTGGTATTGTTGAATAAGAAGTAAATAATGAAGATAATGATAATAGTAAAGAAATGTGGCTGAGTTGATATGTGTTTAATGATGAGGTTGGTTATGAGAAAGAGGAGTAATGAGAACTGAGTTAATTATGAACTTTGAATGAGTATGAATGAATTATAATGATAAAGAGAATGAATTTCTGAATGAGACTCTGAGTAAGATGCAGTAGTATTATCCACTTGCTCTGGGTAAGAGTTGAGAAGCCAGATATGATGCATGGCATTGTTCACTTGCTCCGGGTATAAGTCTGATTAAGTTATGATGAGAATGATTATGATTATGAGAAATGAAGATGATTTATGATGAGTATGTCTGTGTTTTCTCTCTGGTTGTGAGGGTGACAGGGCACTTATTCACTCTAATGGTGACAGGGCACATATGTTCTCTAACGGTGACAGAGTACTCTCCCTCTAACAGTCAGCCGGTGTGCTGAGATATTTGTGCACAACAGATAGACAATGCCTGGGTTAGCTACCAGACATGTCGGGTTGGTTGTATAACCAACAAATGAGCTCATTAGCCATAGGACAAATATACATCATGTGCATTTGTGTGATTTGTTTGAGTATGCTTTGTTTTGGCTTGCCTAATTGTTTAACTGTAATTAATTGCTACTTTTTCTATCAATTGTAACTTCTATCTATACTTGTACTTTCTTTGTCTATTTTATTTGTGTTTGCAACTGAGATATCCCTTATGCTGGCGGAAGTGACGTTGAGGGTAATTCCACCTATGATTTGGAGGTCTGGGAAGACAGGAAGTCAAGTGTTAGTTTAGAAAGAGACAAGAGGAGACGAGTTAAATTAGAAAAGGGAATCGCTTGGGTAGAGTACCAAAATTTATGGTTTAGTATTGACTTTAAGTTTGATTTTTTGAGTGTCGAAATTCTATGATTGCCTCTAGTTTTTCCGAGACCTTTTATATTAACTATGCAGGCACCTTTACCATATTGAGAATCCCCGGTTCTCATTCCATACATATGTTGCTGTTTTTCAGATGCAGGTCGGGAGGCACAACACTGAGCATTCTAGAGACCTTCTGGAAGTGAAGAGCTATATTTTGGGTTTAGCATTATGTTCTGCTTGTATATATATTTACATAGTTGTTATCCGCTCTTTGTATTTTATACTTTGTTCCTCTTAGAGGTTGACTTGGAGAAACATGAGTTTATTATATAGTTTGGGATTGTATTTTGGGTTATGCATATATGTATATAAGTATGTTTATGTTTTAAACCTTCCTTTTGAACCTGCTTATCCATCTATGCATAACTTTTCTGAGTGATGCGATTTCTGTTCTGTTTTTGCAAGGCTCCAAGTTACAACTTCCTTCAATTATATTACATTAGTATTTTTATTTTTAGAAGTTGTAGGACCTCGCTACCTCTGGTTTATGTCCTAGTAACGCGGGAGCAAGTAGAGTTAGTAGGTTAATTATATTAGTTAATTGTAATAAGGGAATACAAGTCCCATATTGTTTAGGATGGTAAAATTTGTGTTACGTATTAGTCAAACATCGTCCAAGTTATGAAGGCTTTTCCTTTTCCCATTAGTATAAATAACTCATGTACCTTTTATTTATGAAATAGAGTTAAAGTTTATTTGAATATGAAATAAGCTGTGTACTTATTTTCCTATAGACACTTTGAGAGTAAGAGGTGCATCTTTGGCTTGGACAACCAAGGTGGGTTTATGGCTATTTTTACCATAGTGGGGTTGCTAACCTCGCCAGGATTAGTGAATCTAAACTATGTCACCATAGTGGGGTTGCTAACATCACCAAGATTATGAGCCCAAGCGACGTCCCGGCGTCAGTTTGGTATCAGAGCAAGGTTGGTCCTTGTGGCCTTCACCTTACTTTAGTATAATTTTATTTGATTTTTGGGTGTAGGTTTTTGGCGTGGATTCGCTAATGGGATTGATGAGCGGATAATTTATACGCTTTTTGGCATTATTTTTAGGTAGTTTTCAGTATGTTTTAATTACTTTTTAGTATATTTTTATTAGTTTTTATTCAAAATTCACATTTCTAGACTTTACTATGAGTTTGTGTGTTTTTCTATGATTTCAGGTATTTTTTGGCTGAAATTGAGGGACCTGAGCAAAAAATCTGATTCAGAGGCTGAAAAAGGACTGTAGATGCTGTTGGATTCTGACCTCCCTACACTCGAAGTAAATTTTCTGGAGCTACATAAGCCCAATTGGTGCGATCTTAATTGGGTTGGAAAGTAGACATCCTAGGCTTTCCAGCAATATATAATAGTTTATACTTTGCCCGAGATTTGATGGCCCAAACCGGCGTTCCAAGTCAGCATAAAAATTCTGGCGTCAAAACGCCAGAACTGGCATAAAAGCTGGAGTTAAACGCCCAAACTGGCACCAAAGCTGGCGTTTAACTCCAAGAAAAGTCTCTACATGTAAAATCTTTAATGCTCAGTCCAAGCACACACCAAGTGGACCCAGAAGTGGATTTCTGCATTAATTGCTTATTTCTGTAAATCCTAGGCTACTAGTTTATTATAAATAGGACCTTTCACTATTGTAATTTCATCTTTAGATCATCTTTTGATCTTTGGATCATCTTTTGATCTTCAAATCATCTGAGAATCTCTGGAACACATTATATAACTTTTACGTTCTGAGACCTCCATGGGAGGCTGGCGACTCGGCCATGTCTACCCTATTTTCACTTATGTATTTTCAAAGGTGGAGTTTCTACACCCCATAGATTAAAGTGTGGAGCTCTGCTGTTCTTCATGAGTTAATGCGAAGTACTATTATTTTTCTATTCAACTCAAGCTTATTCTTGTTCTAAGATATTTATTCGCACACAAGAACATGATGAATGTGATGATTATGTGACACTCATCACCATTCTCACCTATGAACGCGTGCCTGACAACCACCTCCATTCTACATGTAACAAGCTTGAATGTGTATCTCTTGGGTTTCTAATCTAAGATTAAAACCTTCGTGGTATAGGCTAGAATTATTAGTGGCCATTCCTGAGATCCGGAAAGTCTAAACCTTGTCTGTGGTATTCCGAGTAGGATCTGGGAAGGGATGACTGTGACGAGCTTTAAACTCGCGAGTGTTGGGTGTAGTGACAGATGCAAAAAGATCAATGGATCCTATTCCAACATGATCGAGAACCAACAGCTGATTAGCCATGTGGTGACAGCGCATTTGGACCATTTTTACTGAGAGGACGGGAGGTAGCCATTGACAGCGGTGATACCCAACATACAGCTTGCCATAGAAAGGAGTATGAATGATTGGATGAAGACAATAGGAAGGCAGAAGTTCAGGAGGAACAAAGCATCTTCATACGCTTATTTGAAATTCCTACCAATGAATCGCATAAGTATCTCTATCCTATTTTATATTTATCTTTTAATTATCAATTTTCCATAACCATTTGAATCTGCCTGACTGAGATTTACAAGATGACCATAGCTTGCTTCAAGCCGACAATCTCCGTGGGATCGACCATTACTCACGTAAGGTTTATTACTTGAACGACCCAGTGCACTTGCTGGTTAGTTGTGCGGAGTTGTGAAAAGGAGTTGAGATTACAATCGTGCGTACCAAGTTTTTGGCGCCGTTGAGATCACAATTTCGTGCACCAAGTTTTTGGCGCCGTTGCCGGGGATTGTTTGAGTTTAGACAACTGACGGTTCATCTTGTTGCTCAGATTAGGTAATTTTATTTTATTTTTAAAGCTTTTTATTTTCGATAAAGTTTCAAAAAAAAAATTTATTCAATGTCGTCAGAATTTTTAAGAACGAATTTTAGAGTTTCATGATGATTTGTTGAAGTCTGGCTGGTTGTGAAACCATGTCTAAACTTTTGGACCGAGGTTTCAACTTATCATCACAAGAGCTTGTTGATTTCTATCAATCTTGCTGTTGAATGTAATGATCTGCTAAAGCTTGGCTGGCCATTGGCCATGTCTAGTGTTTTGGACTGGAGCTTTCACTGAAAGCTTGGCTGGCTAGTAAGCCATGTCTAATTCGTGGACCGGAGTTTTAGACTAACATTGCATGATTCCTGGAATTCTCATTAAAATTTTTGAATTCCTTATTTTCTCTTTTTCCAATTAATTTTCGAAAAATACAAAAAAATTTTAAAATCACAAAAATAAAAAATAATTTGTGTTTCTTGTTTAAGTCTGGTGTCAATTTTTAAGTTTGGTGTCCTGCATGTTTTATTTATTTCCTTGCATTTTTCGAATATATGAATTTTGTTCTTCATTAATCTTCAAGTTGTTCTTGATGATTTCCTTGCTCTGATCTTTAATCCTCTTGTTTTGTGTGTTTTGTTGTTTCTCATATGCATTCTCAATTTGTTAGTATTTCTAATATGAAAATTTCTAAGTTTGGTGTCCTGCATGCATTGTTTATTTGATCTTAATTTTACATGATTAGTTTCATTTTGTTGTTTTTCATCATTAAAAATTCAAAAATTTTTAAAATTATGTCTTTTCAAGTCAATAATACAGAGAATTGAAGATTCAGAACATACAGCAGAGGAATCACAGAGAAAAAGCTGGGCGTTCAAAATGCCCAGTGAGGAAGGAAATCTGGCGTTTAAACGCCAGCCAGGGTACCTGGCCTGGCTGCGCGTTAAACGCCCAAAAGGGTAGTATTTTGGGCGTTAAACGCCAGAATGGATACCATTCTGGGCGTTTAACACCAGGATGGCACAGGAGAGGAGATTTTGTTTTCAATTCAAATCTTTTTTAAAATTTTCATAATTTTTCAAAATCAAATCTTTTTCAGATCATATCTTTTCAATCATATCTTTTCAAAATCAAATCCTTTCCATTTTTTTTCTCTTAGTATTTTCGAAAATCCTTGCTAACAATTAGTGATTTGATTCAAAAAAATTTTCCTTGTTAAGAAAGGTTCAATAATTGAATTTTAGAATCATATCTTTTAAATTTCTTGTTAGCCAAGACATTAATTTTAAAAATCAAATCTTTTTAATTGTTTGTCAATCATATCTTTTTAAAACCATATTTTCTCAATCATATCTTTTCAACCACATCTTTTTCAAAAATAATTTTCAATAATATCTTTTTGATTCCTAATTTCAAAATCTTTTTCAAAATCACTTAACTACTTTCTCAATTTTAATTTTCGAAAATCATCAACTAATTTTTCAAAATTTCTTTTAATTAAAATTTTTTTATTTCAAAAATTCTTCCCTCCTTCTCACATTCTTCTATTTAAGGGACTAACACTCCTCCTCAATGTGCAATTCAAATTCTCTCCCTCTTGATACGTTAGAATTCTCTCTTCTCTACCTCATCCTTCCATTCTTCTCTTCCTCTGACACCTCAAGGAATCTCTATACTGTGACATAGAGAATTCCATACTTTCTTCTCCTCTCTTTCATATGAGCAGGAGAAAAGACAAAGGTATTCTTGTTGAAGCTGATCCTGAACCTGAAAGGACCTTGAAGAGAAAGCTAAGAGAAGCTAAAGCACAGCTCTCTGTAGAGGACCTAACAGAAATTTTCAAACAAGAAGAAGACATGGCAGCCGAAAACAACAACAATGCCAACAATATAAGGAAGGTGCTTGGTGACTTTACTGCACCTACTCCCGACTTCTATGGGAGAAGCATCTCAATTCCTACCATTGGAGCAAACAAATTTGAGCTTAAGCCTCAATTAGTTTCTCTGATGCAGCAGAATTGCAAGTTTCATGGACTCCCATTGGAAGATCCTCATCAGTTCTTAGCTGAATTCTTACAAATCTGTGACACTGTCAAGACCAATGGGGTTGATTCCGAGGTCTACAGGCTTATGCTTTTTCCCTTTGCTGTAAGAGACAGAGCTAGAATATGGTTGGATTCACAACCTAAGGAAAGCCTAAACTCTTGGGAAAAGCTGGTCAGTGCTTTTCTGGACAAATTTTTTCCACCTCAAAAATTAAGTAAGCTTAGAGTGAAAGTCCATACCTCCAGACAGAAGGAAGGTGAATCCCTCTATGAAGCTTGGGAAAGATACAAGCAATTGATCAGAAGGTGTCCTTTTGACATGCTTTCAGAATGGAGTATCATAGGTATCTTCTATGATGGCCTGTCTGAACTGTCCAAGATGTCATTGGACAGCTCTGCTGGAGGATCTCTTCATTTGAAGAAGATGCCTACAGAAGCTCAGAAACTCATTGAAATGGTTACAAATAACCAATTCATGTACACTTCTGAAAGGAATCCTGTGAATAATGGGACAAATCAGAAGAAAGGAGTTTTTGAGATTGATACTCTGAATACCATATTGGCTCAGAATAAAATATTGACTCAGCAAGTCAATATGATTTCTCAGAGTCTGTCGGAATACAAGCAGCAACAGGCAGTACCAAAGAAGCTTCATCTGAAGAAGAAGCTTATGATCCTGAGAACCCAGCAATGGAAGAGGTGAATTACATGGGAGAACCCTATGGAAATACCTATAATCCTTCATGGAGAAATCATCCAAATCTCTCATGGAAGAACCAACAGAGGCCTCAACAAGGCTTCAACAACAGTAATGGTAGAAGAAATAGGTTTAGCAATAGCAAGCCTTTTCCATCATTTTCTTAGCAATAGACAGAGAATTCTAAGCAGAGCCACTCTGACTTAGCAACTGTAGTCTCTGATCCATCTAAGAATACGCCCAGTTTCATGACTGAAGCAAGGTCCTCCATTAGAAATTTGGAGGCACAAGTGGGTCAGCTGAGTAAGAGAATTATTGAAACTCCTCCTAGCACTCTCCCAAACAATACAGAAGAGAACCCAAAGAGAGAATGCAAGGCTATAAACATGTCCCACATGGCCGAATGCACAAAGGAGGGAAAGGCAGTGATTTCCACTGAGGAAGATCTCAATGGACGTCCACTGGCCTCCAAGGAGTTCCCTAATGAGGAACCATGGGAATCTGAGGCTCATACAGAGACCAAAGAAATTCCATTGAATTTACTTCTGCCATTCATGAGCTCTGATGAGTATTCTTCCTCTGAAGAGGATGAAGATGTTACTGAAGAGCATGTTGCTAAGTACCTTGGAGCAATCATGAAGCTAAATGCCAAGTTATTTGGTAATGAGACTTGGGAGGATGAATTCCCTTTGCTCACCAAAGAACTGGATGACTTGACTAGGCAGAGATTACCTCAGAAGAGACAGGATCCTGGAAAGTTCTCAATACCTTGTACCATAGGCACCATGACCTTTGAGAAGGCTCTGTGTGACTTAGGGTCAAGTATAAACCTCATGCCACTCTCTGTGATGGAGAAGCTAGGGATCCTTGAGGTACAAGCTGCAAGAATCTCACTAGAGATGGCATACAATTCAAAGAAACAGGCTTATGGACTTGCAGAGGATGTCTTGGTAAAGGTTGAAGGCCACTACATCCCTGCTGATTTCATAATCCTAGACACTGGGAAGTGTATGGATGAATCCATCATCCTTGGCAGACCCTTCCTAGCCATAGCAAAAGCTGTGATTGATGTTGACAGAGGAGAATTGGTCCTTCAAGTGAATGAGGACTCTCTTGTATTTAAAGCTCAAGGATCTCCCTCTGTAACCATGGAGAGGAAGCATAAAAAGCTTCTCTCAATGCAGAGTCAAATAGAGCCCCCACATTCAAACTCTAAGTTTGGTGTTGGGAGGCCATCATCATGCTTTGAGTATCTGTGAGGCTCCATGAGAGCCTACTGTCAAGCTATTGACATTAAAGAAGCGCTTGTTGGGAGGCAACCCAATTTTATTTGATTACATCTATTTTCTATTGTTATTTTATATTTTCTGTAGGTTGATGATCATGTGAAGCAACAAAAACAACTGAAAAAGGAAAAACAAAAATGAAAACAGTATTAAAAATAGCACACCCTGGAGGAGAAGCTTACTAGCATTTAAACGCTAGTAAGGGTAGCAGAATGGGCATTAAACGCCCAGTCTGGCACCATTCTGGGCGTTTAACGCCAGAAATAGGCACCAAACTGGCGTTTAACGCCAGAAAGGGGCACAGAATTGGCGTTTAACGCCAGAAAAGGGAGAAAAGCTGGCGTTTAAACGCCAGAAAGGGGAGAAAAGCTGAAGTTAAACGCCAGAGATGGGCAGCAACCTGGCGTTTAACGCCAGGATTGGCAATCAAGGGGCGTTTACAGGCCACATGGTGTAGGGATGAGAAATCCTTGACACCTCAGGATCTGTGGATCCCACAGGATCTCTACCTACCTCATCTCTCTCTCTCTTTTTAACACCTTCCCATAACACCCTTCCCCAAATACCCTTCACCAATAACCTCAATACCTCTTCCCCCAAAACCCCTCACCTATCAAATCCTACCCTCTTCTCCATAATCTCTTCACCAATCTACATCCATCCATCATAAAATCCCACCTACCTCACCATTCAAATTTAAACCACTTTCCCTCCCAAACCACCCATACATGGCCGAACCCTACCCCTCTCTCCACTCCTATATAAACCAATCTTCACTCCTTCATTTTCACACATCATACACACTACTTCTCCCCCTTGGCCAAACCACTAAACCCCCTCCATCTCCTCCATTTTCTTCTTCTACTCTTTTCTTTCTTCTTTTGCTTGAGGACGAGCAAACCTTCTAAGTTTGGTGTGGTAAAAGTGTTACTTTTTGTTTTTCCATAACCATTTATGGCACCAAAGGCCGGAGAAACCTCTAGAAAGAGGAAAGGGAAGGCAATTGCTTCCACCTCTGAGTCATGGGAGATGGAGAGATTCATCTCAAGGGTGCATCAAGACCACATCTATGAAGTTGTGGCCAAGAAGAAGGTGATCCCCGAGGCCCCCTTTAAGCTCAAAAAAGGTGAATATCCGGAGATTCACATGAGATTCGAAGAAGAGGTTGAGAAATTCTCACCAATCCCATTCAACAAGTTGGGATCTTAATGGTTCAAGAGTTCTATTCCAATGCATGGATCACCAAGAACCATGATCAAAGTGTGAACCCGGACCCAAAGAATTGGCTTACAATGGTCCAGGGAAAATGCTTAGATTTCAGCCCGGAAAATGTAAGGTTGGCATTCAACTTGCCCATGATGCAAGGAGATGCACGCCCATACACTAGAAGGGTCAACTTTGATCAAAGGTTGGACCAAGTCCTCATAGACATTTATGAAGAGGGCGCTCAATGGAAGAGAGATTCAAGAGGGAAGCCGGTTCAACTAAGAAGGCATGACCTCAAGCCCATGGCTAGGGGATGGTTGGAGTTCATCCAACGCTTAATCATTCCCACTAGCAACCGGTCTGAAGTTACTATAGATGGGGCTATCATGATCCATAGCATCATGATTAGAGTGGAAGTAGAAGTTCATGAGGTTATATCCCTAGAACTCTACAAGGTGGTGGACAAATCCTCTACTTTGGCAAGGTTAGCCTTCCCTCATCTCATTTGTCACCTCTACAATTCAGCTGGAATTGACATAGAAGAAGACATCCTCATTGATGAGGACAAGCCCATCACTAAGAAAAGGATGGAGCAAACAAGAGAGCCCACTCATGAACCTCACCAAGAGCATGAGGAAATTTCTCATCATGAAATCTCTGAGATGCCTCAAGGGATGCACTTTCCTCCACAAAACTATTGGGAGCAAATCAACAATCCCCAGGAGAATTAAGTTTCAATATGGGACAACTAAGGGTGGAGCACCAAGAGCATTCCATCCTCCTCCATGAAATTAGAGAAGACCAAAGTGTCATGAGGGAGGAGCAACAAAGGCAAGGAAGAGACATTGAGGAGCTCAAGCACTCCATAAGATCTTCAAGAGGAAGAACAAGCTGCCATCACTAAGGTGGACCCGTTCTTTAATTTCCTTATTCTTATTTTTCTGTTTTTCGAAAATTATGCTTTATGTTTTATTTATGTTTGTGTCTTATTACATGATCACTAGTGTCTAACTGTCTATGCCTTAAAGCTATGAATGTCCTATGAATCCATCACCTTTCTTAAAATGAAAAATGATCTAAAAACAAAAGAACAAGAAGTACATGATTTCAAATTCATCCTTGAAACTAGTTTAATTATTTTGATGTGGTGGCAATACTTTTATTTTCTGAATGAATGCTTGAACAGTGCATATTTTTGATATTGTTGTTTATGAATGTTAAAATTGTTGGATCTTGAAAGAATAATGAAAAAGGAGAAATGTTATTGATGATCTGAAAAATTATAAAATTGATTCTTGAAGCAAGAAAAAGCAGTGAAAAAGAAGAAGCTTGCGAAAAATAAATTGGCGCAAAGAAAAAGAAAGAAAAAGAAAAAGCAAGCAGAAAAAGCTAGTAACCCTTTAAACCAAAAGGCAAGGGTAGAAAAAGGATCCAAGGCTTTGAGCATTAATGGATAGGAGGGCCCACAGGAATAAAATCCTGGCCTAAGCGGCTAAACCAAGTTGTCCCTAACCATGTGCTTGTGGCGTGAAGGTGTCAAGTGAAAAGCTTGAGACTGAGCGGTTAAAGTCGTGGTCCAAAGCAAAAAGAGTGTGCTTAAGAGCTCTGGACACCTCTAATTGGGGGCCTAGCAAAGCTGAGTCACAATCTGAAAAGGTTCACCCAGTTATGTGTCTATGGCATTTATGTATCCGGTGGTAATACTGGAAAATAAAGTGCTTAGGGCCACGGCCAAGACTCATAAAGTAGCTGTGTTCAAGAATCAACATACTGAACTAGGAGAATCAATAACACTATCTAAATTCTGAGTTCCTATAGATGCCAATCATTCTAAACTTCAAAGGATAAAATGAGATGCCAAAACTGTTCAGAGGCAAAAAGCTACTAGCCCCGCTCATCTAATTGGAGCTAAGTTTCATTGATATTTTAGAATTTATAGTATATTCTCTTCTTTTTATCCTATTTGATTTTCAGTTGCTTGGGGACAAGCAACAATTTAAGTTTGGTGTTGTGATGAGCGGATAATTTATACGCTTTTTGGCATTGTTTTTAGGTAGTTTTCAGTATGTTTTAATTACTTTTTAGTATATTTTTATTATTTTTTATTCAAAATTCATATTTCTGGACTTTACTATGAGTTTGTGTGTTTTTCTATGATTTCAGGTATTTTCTGGCTGAAATTGAGGGACCTGAGCAAAAAATCTGATTCAGAGGCTGAAAAAAGACTACAGATGCTGTTGGATTCTGACCTCCCTGCACTCGAAGTGGATTTTCTGGAGCTATAGAAGCTCAATTCGCGTGCTCTCAATTGGGTTAAAAAGTAGACATCCTGGGCTTTCCAACAATATATAATAGTCCATACTTTGCCCGAGATTTGATGGCCCAAACTGGCATTCCAAGTCAGCATAAAAATTCTGACGTCAAAACGCCAGAACTGGCATAAAAGCTGGAGTTAAACGCCCAAATTGGCACCAAAGCTGGTGTTTAACTCCAAGAAAAGTCTCTACATGTGAAATCTTCAATGCTCATCCCAAGCACACACAAAGTGGGCATGGAAGTGGATTTCTGCATTAATTGCTTATTTCTGTAAACCCTAGGCTACTAGTTTATTATAAATAGGACCTTTCACTATTGTATTTTCATCTTTGGATTATCTTTTGATCTTTGGATCATCTTTTGATCTTCGGATCATCTGAGAATCTCTGGAACACATTATGTAAATTTTACGTTCTGAGACCTCCATGGGAGGCTGGCCACTCGGCCATGTCTACCCTATTTTCACTTATGTATTTTCAACAGTGGAGTTTCTACACCCCATAGATTAAGGTGTAGAGCTCTGATGTTCTTCATGAGTTAATGCGAAGTACTATTGTTTTTCTATTCAACTCAAGCTTATTCTTGTTCTAAGATATTTATTCGCACACAAGAACATGATGAATGTGATGATTATGTGACACTCATAACCATTCTCACCTATGAACGCGTGCCTGACAACCACCTCCATTCTACATGCAACAAGCTTGAATGTGTATCTCTTGGGTTTCTAATCTAAGATTAAAATCTTTGTGGTATAGGCTAGAATTATTGGCGGCCATTCCTGAGATCCGGAAAGTCTAAACCTTATCTGTGGTATTCCGAGTAGGATCTGGGAAGGGATGACTGTGACGAGCTTCAAACTCGCGAGTGTTGGGCGTAGTGACACTAGAGAGCCACTAGAGTGAGGCGTCCTGCGAGGTGTGGCATCGGCTCTCATTTACTTGGTGCATTTGGGGACGATGACCATGAGGATGGCAATGATCAATAGCATTATTTATATATATGACTATTTTATTTGTATTACTTTTTATCCTGCTTATGTATGTTTATTTGTATGATATTTATATTTATATGTATGCCTTTTTATATTTATATCTAGATGTACGCCTTCTATATTTATATTTAAATGTACGCCTTTTATTGTTACTTGTTTGCAATTTTTCTATCTAAAAGAAATCAAATTAACGAAAAACTAAAAGATCAAGGTTATAGAGCAATACATGAATCCATAGATGACGTCTAGACCAGTAAAATAACTCATACTACCTCGAATAAAGACAAAATGACAACAACAAGAACATACTAAAACAAAGACATCATAACATCTAAGCATTACCTCCGGCCATGGAGCCTCATTGATTGCAATTCCTGCACGTGTGCCTGGGCTGTCTGCAGAGGCAACAACACTTCGGTCGGTTAGGATCAGCCTCATCCATGGTATATAGATTCTGGTAGACCTCGGTTACCCTTCTCTTGCATGTCTCAT
The DNA here is from genome assembly GCF_059453495.1 of Arachis ipaensis. NCBI lineage: Eukaryota > Viridiplantae > Streptophyta > Magnoliopsida > Fabales > Fabaceae > Arachis > Arachis ipaensis. The sequence goes on from NC_142440.1 coordinate 124,134,608, forward strand.
GTTAGGATTAGAAATGACATTGGAACCATCATATGGTGGACAAGTCCTTCTGGAATAGGCAGTAAAAACCCCATCTGGTATACGTTGAACACCTTAGTGATGCTGTAAACATCATGAACATATGTAGCTCAGTTCAGTTGTGAGTGAGCACAACATGGGATTGCATGGCAACATGGGTAATGGAGAGCGTGAAAGTAGCCACAGTCGCATGTACGATCCCTAAGGAATTCTCGATATGTATCCAGGGAGAAGTTACCAGTAGGAGTAGTTTCAGCCACAGTATACTTAGAAGCAATAGTTCCTTTTCTATCTTGCGCGATAGTCAGAAGCAAAGTACCTCCATACTTGCCATACAAGTGAGTACAATCGATGCTGACCAATGGCTTACAATGTTGAAAGGCCTCAATACAAAGGAGGAAATGTCCAAAAATGACGATGAAAGTACACAATGGATTCATCAAACTGATCACCAACTCTAACTAGAGAAGTCTTCAACAATGCAATAGTTCCTTCCACGGTGGACTGCACACCAAGCATCCAACGGGGAAACTCGCCATAGGACTCTTTCCAATCTCCATAGATTTGTGCTATTGCCTTCTGATTTTCCATCCAAACCTTCCTGTAAGTAGGTCTGAATTCATAGGTTGTTTCTGTAGCTTGCTGTAACACCTTTATCGTAATCACAGCATCGGCTCTAACCAACAGAAAGACCTTTGCACAAATGACATGATAATCAAGCTGCTGGTGATCACTTGAAATCAATGTAGCCAAGAAAGTATGAGATCCGTTGTACCTTCTAGCCTCCCAGGTACCCTTTCGTTGCCGAAGTGTAATGCCAATCAACCAAGTGCAACCTTTATCGAACTCCTTGCATTTTCCATGGTAATTAAGATGATATGACTCTAATACCCTGTACTCAACTCCATGATGGATGTTATAGTCCTTTACACTCAATATAGCTTCCTCTTTTCTCTACGTCTGACTATTGGCCAATGGCTTCCAAGTTCAAGATTGAGAAGTGTGGAGGATGCTGTTGTATGCCGAAATTCGATGGCCCATGCTGTGTAGGTGGTTTGCTCCTAGTATCCTCATCACTGTCCCCAAGTATATCAACAGGCTCTTTGTTCGAATCATCTTCTCGCATTGCATTTTCAACACGATCCGGTTCACTCTCAGCTACAGAATCAGGAATAAAACAAGGAGCACAAGCCATCCCAACTGCAAAAGATGGAGATTCAACCAACAGACAAGTAGGTGTAACCACATGCATCGAAGTAGAAGCACCCCTAATGCAGTCCGATTGAGAATTTGGAGCTGATGCCCAGAACTGTCGTCATCATCTTCCAACTTTGCATACAACTCGTGTATTCACACTTTCAAAAAACTTCTCCGACAATGAAACAAAACTTACAGATCTTCATCGGACCCTATCTTAAACGTATCATACGTCACACCTGTTGACACAAATACAATAGGGATTAGGGGTGAGTACGGGTCGCGGGTACCCCATTACCCGTCTGAACCCGAACCGAACCAAACCAATGACTCTCTCTAATAATTGGTTCGGATAACGGTTCTGGGAGTGCCGAATCTGAACCAGCTCGTAGACCCGATCATATATTAATTAAATAAAAAAATAAAAATTTAAAATATATATGCCTTTTAATATGTTTGAATTTTAATATCTTTAGTGTTTAATATGTTTTGATTTTAATTTGTTTAATTTTTAATGTATTTAGTGTTTAACATGTTTGGATTATTTCTATTAATGTTACATGTCTATTGTATTTACAGAATTTTTAAGATAAAAATTTCTTTTTTTTTTATGAATTTCTGTTTCATCGAGTACCCAATTACCCAAACCGAACCAATCCATTTTTAATAGGTTTGGTTTGGTTCGGGTACACACACAAAAAAACACAAATCCGAACCAACCCAACCGATGCTCACCCCTAATAGGGATCTTGTAAAATAACTTTTTCACAGACTTGGTCCCGCACACCCTAAGCTTTTGCAGTATATTAATTTTTAGATTTGACAAGGTATTCGATGATCGAATAAAGACACTCAGGGTTCCCTATCAGTAATCTTATCACCATGTCTTTCGCTTTTTTAAATTTTTCCAAAGCAATGCACTAGAATTAGGAAACTCTCCTCACTATCCATTGTGAATTTGGCACTTTACTTCATAATTACCATCCACTGGTATATATAAAGACTCCACGTATTCATAATCCGCTATAAATTACAGCGGATTACGCTAGTCCTATTCCTTCATAAACCGCAAGACCCTCTAGCGATTTATGCACTTCCATTTTCTTTATAATCTGTGAGACCCTCCAGTGTATTATGCATGTGCATTCTTAAACATAATCTGCGATACCCTGTAGCGAGTTACGTGTTGCGGTTGCCTGTAACGATTTGCGTAGAGTTAATTCATGACAATGATGTAACCTGTTTCAAAAAGTTACAATTGCATAAATTTAAAATAGGATTGATTTATTTATGTAACTTACACAATTTTTTATGATTTAAAAAATTTAAAATTCAATTCTTATTAATTTTAAGATAATAAATTTTAGTATGAAACAAATACAAAAATTTATACAAAAATTAATCTAAATAAAAAAATCTTATATAAAATAATCTATTAAAATATAATTATTAACTAACATTTTAATATATTAAGTTATTTAATTATTTTTAACTATTATTTTTAGATAAAAATAATTTTAGATGAATAGTCATTTTATTGTAATAAATAGAATTTGAAGATGTATGTAATATTTTATAAAATATGACACTCCTTTCTATTATAACTCTTCTCTTTTACAAGATTAAAATAGTATATATTTTAATTTATTTAACCCAAATATCTTTCAATAATTATTATATATATAAGTAATAATTATTTGATTAGTTTAAATAATAATATATTTATTATTGTAATAAATTTTATAATTAATCATTAAATATATAATAGTTTTTAAATTAAATATTTTGGTAATAAGCAATTTTTTTATGTTATATAATAAAATATTAAATAAATCAAATTTATGTCAATAATAATAAATAAAAAAAATAGAGAGAAGAAATTAAAGAAGACATTAAAGACTACGTGCTTGTTTGGATGCTATTATTTTATTAAAAAATATCTTTTTCTAATAAAAAAATATCTTTTTTTATTTTTTAGAGTGTTTGAAAAATTTCTAATAGTAAAAGTAAAAGTACTAGAAAAAAATTTTTTTTTGAAAAGCTGTAATTTACATCTTTTTTTAAAAGATCTTTTTTCCTTAAAAAAAGATGCCTTTTATGTAATAAATAAATAAATAAATACTTTTATATAGTTATATCCAAACAAAATTGATAAATAAAAATATATTTTTCTATGAGATATCCAAACATAAAATTACTTTTATTTTTTCATAAGATATTTTAAAAAAAGATATTTCAAAAAAATATTTTTTTTTAAAGTTCACCCAAATAATATGTATTTGCAGAACAACACGGCGGAGAAAGTAAGCATACCTGCAGGGGTTGACATGGTGAGCAGTGGCGGACGTAACAGAGGCGATGAAGACGAGCGGAGAAGAGATGAAGAGGATGATGGGAAACGCACGATGGACGAATGGACGGGGGATCGGAGTGATGAACCGCATTGTTTGGAATAGATAAGGAGTGATGATTAAACCGTATCGTTAGCAGGGGATCAAACATAAAGACCAAAATCCAATGCTATATTTGCCATTCAATGATTCAATCCAATAAAAAATAATAATGACTTATTCTATACACTATTTATAAGATTATTTATATAATTTTATATAAGATAAACAGTATTATTATACATAAAGTCTTTTTGACATATAAGTTATACAAGTCGTTAACATAATATGTGCATAAAATTGGGTTGTTTTTTTTGTATTCCGCATTTCTTCTCTTCCTTTTCATCTTCCTTCTTCTTCTCTTTTTTCTTTGTATTTCTCCTCTTTTTTTTTTTCGCGTGTTTCATATTCATTATCTTTTTTTTATTACGTTGTTATTGCTGCATTTTTTTTCCTCCTCCTCTCTCTATTAATTTTGTAACATTATGTATTTTTTTTGTTTGATTTTTTCCCACTAAAAAGAATTATGAGAATATGAAATAATAAGATAAAGAAGAAGAACAGAAGATGAGGAAGAGAAAGAGGAAGAGTTTTAAATTATGCAGAACTTATCATCACACATACATCGAAAATTCTTAAACAATACACTCGAATATCTTTATGTTACACCCAAATTTGCTGCAAATACAGAAAAATGTTTGCTCTAATGCTGCATTTTTTTCTTATTTCTTTCTTTCTTTTAGTTGAATGAATGTAAGTTCATCCTCTTCCAAGTAATTTTGCAGTATTATGTGTTTCTTCTTCTTCTTTATTTGATTTTTTTATTCTTATTAAAAGAGTAAAACAAGAAGAAACTTGAGAAGATAAAACAAGAAAAAGAAAAGATGATGATGATGATGATGATGAAAAAGAAGAAGAAGTAGCAGAAGATGAGGAGGAAGGAGAAGAAGAGTTTTGCAGAACTTATCAGCACACATATATCGAAAATTTTTAAATAATACACTCACATATCTTCGTATTACACCCAAATATTTTCATGTTACACCTAAATTTGCTGTAAATACAGAAAAATATTTTCTTTAATGCAAAACTTTTACATTACATTCAATTCAAACCATCAACGATGAAATATTATTCACCTACAGAATCATAAACTACTAACGAAAAAATTAACTAGAATCGAACCACACCTCAGTCACTTGATTGGATTCAAAACATTAATCAATTTCATTTTAGTTCAAATGACAATCTGAACTTGAATTATTCATTATTTTCAACAACAAGATAACTGATAATAGAGGAGAAAGAGAAAAAGGAAGGAGGAGAAGAAATTCCAATGAAAAAAGGAGGAGGAGGAGGAGGAGGAGGTGGTGGTGGTGTTGGTGACGATGATAACGAAAGAGAAGAAGAACGTGCAGTAATGACACGACGAAGAACGTGTGCGCGTGAATATAAATGACTTGTATAGACTTGTATAAAAAAATATCTTGAATGTGGAGAATAATTGTAATATAAAATAAACACTATTTATATAAAAATGATAAAAATAATTTTTTAAAGTTGTTTATTTAGTCACAATTAAAAAATACTAGAAAAATAGAAAAAAGCTAAAACTTATCTTATTTAATATTTATTAATTATTTAATTATTATAACAATGAATGAATATTAAATAAGACAAGTTCTAATAGTTTTTGGTTAATCTTTTTTTGTTACTAAATATTTTTTTGAAAAACGTATTCTAAAAAATGTATATTAATAATAAAAGTATAAATTATGAATAAAATTAAAGATCTAAAAGAAGAAATAACTATATTAATAATTCTAATTAATATTAATTCAAACGACAATAAATTTTTTAAATTAATAAAAAATATTTTTTTCAAATCTTAATTTCGCAATAAGTTTTATTCAAAGAATTAAAAAATAAATATGAATTATTAGACTAAAAATAGAATAATTAGCAATAAAAATTAGTAGAATAAAATATAGATATTTAAAAATTGGAAAAATAAAAAAAATATTAAAAGAATTATAAAAATAGTAAATAAAAACTCAACTCATAAAAAATTATTAAATTTTTAAAATGAGAAAAAGTATCAAAATAAAAGTAAAAAAATAATATTATAAAATTTATAAAAGGCAAGAATTTTGCTAACTTGTACTGTAACGACATAGGTTAAGTATATTATAAAATAGATATTCTATAAAAATTAATTTTTTTTACATTTTTAATGCATTAAATATATTAAAAGTATTAAAATATTCTATTATATTTTTAAAATGTGTCTTTAGAATATAAATTAGTTAAATCTAAAAAATAATTAAAAAAAACAATCTTCTAATGAGATTTTTGTTAAAAATTTAAATTTTAAACAAATTAAAAAATTGGTATTAGAATTAAAATAATAATTTCAAGAATATAATAACACTTTTTAATAAAGATAACACTTTTAATTTATGTCACTTATAAAAAATTTAATACATAATAATTTATTTATCGAACAAAATTAAACATCTTTATTTAAAGTCGTTTTAAATGTCTTTACCTAAATCTCCATTATATAAAATAACTAATATGATTACAATCAGTCATATATATTGTTCATAAATATATTAGAATATTATAATTTTCTAACAATACACACCTAAACAGAATCACCCAATAGAAAGATGCTCCCATATCATCATATTCAATCTCTTTATTCCATTTAATATTACTAATAGAAATATAACTATTTATATATTTTTTTATTAGTTTAAACTTTAAGAAAAAATAATTCATGATAATATGAAAATTTTTATAATAAAAAAGTATTAAATTTAATTTTTATTAAATTAAAAAAAAAGACTTTAGCATGAAAAAGCTTATATACATTTAGTGAAAATTAAAAAAAAAAACTTTTGTCAAAAAAGTATATTATAGATATAATTATTTATATATTTTTTTATTATTTTAAATTTTTGAAAAAATAATATCATAACCATTACAATAAAAATTAAGAGAACTAACAGGTTTAATTATTATAAAAGGGTAAAGTATTAAATTGGTCTCTACGTTTAGGTGTAATCCTGTTTTGGTTTTTAAGATTTAAAGTGTCCTATTTGAATCCAAAAAAGTTTCATTTAGTTTCAATGTAGTTCCACCGTAAGGTTAAAGTTAAATAATTAATGGAATATCCTACGTGACAGCAGTACAAGAATAAGATCGATAATTTGGAGAAGAGTAAACTATCGTTTTTGTCCCCAACGTTTGTGATAAGTCTCAAAGTTGTTCTTAACGTTTGAATCACCCTATTTAAGTCCCTAACGTTTTAAAATTGACTAAATGTTGTCATGCCGTTAGAAATCTGTTAACGGAATTGACGGCAGGACAAAAATTGAGACAATTTTAAAACGTTAGGAACTTAAATAGGACGAAAACGTTGGGGACGAAAATGATACATAAAAGCAAATTTTAATTTTATCCTTCACTAATATCAATCTTTTATGGTACATAGTTATTCAATTATTTTTAACAACATTTAAGTAAATTACACTTAATCACATTATTTTTATTGTAAATAAATTTATTTTTTTTTATAATTTTACTCTTAAAGATTTTTATCCATCATGAAATATTTATAAAATGACTAGAATTACATTACTTTATTGAATATTTATCATTTTTTCTCCACAATTTTATGTACTAGTTATTCTACAAATATTTTATGATGAGTAAAAATTTTTAAAAATAAAATTATAAAAAATAAATTTATTTAGAATAAAATGAATGTGATTAAGTGTAATTTACTTAAATGCGATTAAAAATAATTGAATAACGATGTACGTAAAAAATTGATTATTGAAGGATAAAATTTAAATTTATTTCTATGTATCGTTTTTGTCTCCAACGTGTTCGTCCTATTTAAGTCTCCAACGTTTCAAAATCGTCTCAATTTTGTCCCGCCATTAATTTCGTTAATAGATTCCTAACGGCAGGACAACATTGAGTCAATTTTAAAATGTTAGGGATTTAAATAGGACGATTCAAATGTTAGGGACAACTTTGAGACTTACCCCAAACGTTGGGGACAAAAACGATACTTTACTCTGTGGAGAACAATACAAGTTTTAGAAGTACAAAATTAATGGTGGATGCATCAATACATTTATTTATTATTTTTTTACAATTTAAATGAAATATTTTTTATAGAACTAAGGATAATGATAAATAAATGTATTGATGCATCCAAGGACGGATATAAGCCCCCAGTTTTTTTTTTTTTTAAAATTTAATAGTAATAAGTTATTAAGTATGATTTAATTTTTTAAAAAGATATTTAATATTTAGTCTAGTATAAATAAAAATTCATTTCAACCTAAATATTAATGATTTCTAATATCTAAAAAATAAGTAAAAATATTAAAAAATTTTTAAAAGGATATTATTACTAATATTTTTTAATTAAATAATTTTTTTAAATTCTATAACGTAGATTTTTTTTTCTTCTTATGATTATTTTTTTTATTTATTTAGTATTAATTCTCTTTGTTTCAACTACTACAACTAAAAGATCTTTTTTAACTATGAATATTGTGAATAACGACTCAGAAACAAAATAAAAAATAAATTTTTTGTTAATTATCTTTTAAGTATATTAAAAAAAATACTAAAAAATTTGACTCAAATTTTATTATCAATAAATTTTATGATACAAAAAATCGATATTTTATTAATAAAAAATATACCTATTTTTTACATTTTAAAATATATTCTTTATTAATATATTTTTGTAATATATATTATATTATATAATTTTTAATATTATATATATTATTAATTTCTTATTATTATATTTTTAGATTCGTGTCTGCCCATGACGAGTGCGGGTATATGTGAGATCCGCAAGTACGCATGGTTTCATCTCTTGAAAAGTGCAGATAGCCAGATACTCGGAAGTCGAATTAGTATTTATGATATGGAATACATGTAAACAAAGTGGTCTCCAATGTTATATTATTCCACACTTCAATTCACACTTAGCTTGGCTTGTTTGAAAGGGCATCGTTGTGATGTGTTATGAAAAGATATTTATACTAAAATTAATCACTAAATTTAATTATTAATTAAAATAAAATTTATATTAAAAATAAATTATATATATATATATATATTAAAATAATATTTTTCTTGAATATAATACGTTAATAATTAATAATCCTTCAGTTGCAGGGACAGATCCATTCGTGTAGATGTGGGGGCAAGCGCTCCCACTATAATTTGGAATTTTATTGAGTAGTATATAATAATAATATTTATTTACCCCCACTAAATTATTAAATTTGATTCCACAATAATTTTTTATTCAACTTTCGATATTTGATAGCCAATTTAAAAACTTCATATTAGATGTCCATTATAATAATCAATTTTCAAATTTAAATAAGATTGGTGTTCTTTCTTAGAGATCGACGCGAAAGAATATTATCTATCTATTTGTGTTTCTTCTTTTAAAATTAGCTTTAGTTTTTTCATAAAACTACACTAATTGAATGAATTTTTCAACTATGAATATCATCAAGAGCTAATTTGTATGAAAGTTAAATTTTAAATAATTGTTTAACGACATATAAAAAAAGACATTTTAATTATATTGTCAAGGTTTCAAAATATGAAATATAAAAAATTAAATTTTAAATTATATGTTATTATTTAAATTACTATTTTAGTATTTTAATTTGTAATTAGGTATTTTAAAACCTAATCATATTTTACAATAACAAAATATAATTATAACAATAACTATGCTACGTATACATAAAATAATCACTTGTACAGAATAAATCTTAAAATATAAATTTTAAAATACAAAATACATATTAAAAATAAGTTAAATGATATATGTATTTATACATAAATTTATAATAAAAAATTTGATAGTTAATTTTTTATATAAATCTAATATTTTTATTATAAAAATTATTATAATATTATATATATTTTGCCCCACTATCAAAATTTTTTGGATCGTCACTGTTCAACTGAATGTATATTATGCGAATTGAAGCTTATTAGGGTTTAGGTCCCTACTATTACGTCCTTAGTTATGATAATTAACATTTGCTTAGGATGTTTCCATGATTGACGTTGAAGCCTATATATATGAAATTTTTAATTTTTTATTATGATTTTGTTCGAAATCAATAATTTTTTTTTTAAAAAACTTAATAACGAGTCGATAACATTAAAAATAACTAATTCTATTATATATCCAAATCTTTTTAGTAATCAAGTTTAACTAAATTAGTCCAAACCTAACAAAAATCACTTTTATTACACGCAGTGTGTACACACGCGCATTTCACTAATGCAAACATATCCTTCTTTATCTTCACATTTCTTCTTTTTCTTTGCGTTCTTCCTTCTTCTCCGTCGTATTCCTTCTTCTTCTTTGTGGGTTTTCTCTTCATTGTCGTTCTTTTATTGCTGTGCTGTTGTTGTAGCGTTTTTTCCCTCCTTTTTTTCCTAGTAATTTCGTAGCATTGATTTTTCTTCTTTTTTTATTTAATTTTATTCCTCTTAAGAGAGTGAAACAAGAAGAATTATGAGAAAATGAAATAAGAAGAAAATGAAGAAGAAGCAGTAAAATATGAGAAGGAGGAAGAAGAAGAGTTTTAAATTATGCAGAACTTATCAGAATAAAAATACATAAAAATTTCTTAACAAATACACATAAATTTCTTAGTTTTTATATTGAAACTTTGCTACAAAAGCACAAAAATATCTTCTTTAATGCTGCATTTTTTCTTCTTTTTTTTATTTATTTCTTTTTTAGTTGAATGAATGTAGGCTCATTCTCTTTCTAGTAATTATGTTGCATTATGTGTTTCTTCTTCTTTATTTGATTTTTTTTTTTTGCTTTTATTTTTGTTAAGAGAGTAAAACAAGAAGAAATTTAAGTAGGTAAAATAAGAAGGAAAAGATGAATAAGAAAAAAAGATGATAAAAAAGAATAAGAAGAAGCAACAGAAGATGAGGAGGAGGAAGAAGAAGAATTTTGAATTATACAAAACTTATCAGAATAAAAATACACTGAAATTTATTAATAAATACACATAAATTTCTTAATTTTCACACCGAAACTTTGCTATAAAAGCACAAAAATATCTTCTTTAATACTTTTTTTCTTCTTTTTTTGTTATTTCTTTCTTTCTTTTAGTTGAATGAATGTAGGATTATTCTCTTCCTAGTAATTTCATAGCATTATATATTTATTCTTCTTCTTTATTTGATTTTTTTGTTTTTATTTTCGTTAAGAGGATAAAATAAGAAAAAACTTGAGAAGGTGAAATAAGAAGGAAAAGATGAATAAGAAAAAAAAAAGATGATGGTAAAAAAGAAGAAGAAGCAGTTGCAAGACCTAGAGTAATTTATCATGGCCTAACGCAAGTATTTACAGAATGATTAACACTTTAGTATTGCGACATCTCATTAGCAAGTTAATGTGCAGGAATAATCGGATAAATTATGTGCTTTTAGTTGGGTTGTAGATAATATTCTCCCTCATCTTGAAGAAGGAAGGGTTGGACCCCTCATCGTTGTGTTGAGTTTTGAATTATGCAGAACTTATCAGAATAAAAATATACCAAAATTTCTTAATAAATACACATAAATTTATTAGTTTCTACACCAAAATTATTTAATGATTGCGACACCAATAAACTCTGTTCGAAAACAAGCACACAAACAAGACTGAATCATGAACAAAAACACAATTTTGGATCAAACGTCATTAATACGACAAAAATTCAACGATAACGATAATAATAACTATGATAACGATAAAGAAGATGACGATGACGATAACAATGATGAAGATGACGATATAATGATAACGATGATGATGATGATGATGATGATGATGATGATGATGATGATGATGATGATGACGATGATGATGATGATGGAAAAGAAGGAGGAGAAAAACGAATGAAAAGAAGAAATCAAATGAAAAAAGGGAAGAGGAGGAGAAGGTAGTGATGGTGGTGGTGACGATGATAACGAAAGAAAAATGAGAAAAAAGAAGAAGAAAAAATAGAAATTGAGATGTTAGTAAGAAGAAGAAGAGAAAAAGGAGGAGGAGGAGGAGGAGGAGGAGGAGGAGGAAACAGAGAAGGAGAAGGAGAAGGAAAGAGAAAAAGAAGGAAACAAAGAAGTAGAAGGCATGTGATTTGAAAAATGGTTATAACAACTTGGTTAAACTTGATTAAGTATTTTGTTTGGATGTAGAGTTTTATTCTAAAATAAATTAGAATTAAGAATTCAAATTGTTATTATACAGAAACAATTTAAAGATAAAAGAGTCCACTTGGGAAAATAACTTTTGATAGTTAATTTCAAACTATATTTTGTGAATTTTTTTTATCTTTATATTAAAAATCTCGTTTTTCACATTTTTTTCTACTTCCTTCTAAGACCATTTTTAACATCATTACAATCATTTTTACACTACAATATTTTTCATCTGAGACAACATTTAAAAAGTGTTGCCTAAAGATTAAAAAAGAGTTGCTTTTAATATATAGCAACACTTTTGCTCCTGAGGCAACGCTTTCTTGGGGATTGCAGATGCAGCCGTTGCATTAGGTTAAAGCAACGCTTTTTTTCTTCAAAAGCAACGCTTTTGAAAGCAACTCTTCAAAAGTGTTGCCTATTCTAAAAGATAGACAATGCTTCAAAGTAAAGTCTAATGTAACACTTATTAAGTGTTCTCTTTTCAACTAATTTTGTAACTAGTGAAAAGCATTGCCTATTCTTTTGATAAGACAACCTTTAGAAGTGTTGCATATTCAACCTACTATGGCATCACTTTAGAAGCATTGCCTCTTATACTATTATCATGGCATCAATTTAGAGGCATTGCCTTTTCTATTATTACTGTACAAAATATTTTAAAACTATTGCTTTTTTTCTTATGGTAGTACCATTGTTACATTTTGGCATTTTTCTCGTAATTTAAGCATTCCATTATAATTTGGATCCAACACTGTAAGAATATGGCTGATTAGCTACCACAAAAAGAGTCGTAAAATCATCGCTAATTTGACGCAAAATATAATTTGTGATGGATTAACTACCGCTTAGCAACTAATGCTTTCCTCGCTAATTACAAGTTGCAGATCAGTGAGGCAAACACGATAGTCGCTAATTCATCAAAAAGTTTTTTAGCTACTGAATAGATAGTCACAAATCCATCACTAAAGTAAAAGCTATTTCCATAGAATAAATAGATTAAACAGTAGTCGCTAATTAGCGATAAACTCTACTGTAGCAGACTCATCGTTAAATGCAAGGTAACTTCGTAGACAAAATGGAATGTTTAGTCGACGCTAAGTAGCGAGAAATTTTTTCAAACCTAACTCGTCGCAAGTTATTCGCTAATATGATCGCCAATCTGTCACATTTTGTAACAAATCTATAGCTAATATTTGAAAATCCTTAATCAAATTTGTAGGAATTTTCTTGCTAAACCAAAGTTATTCGAAATGAGAAAGTAGAGTTATGAAATAGTCGCTAATTTGCTAGGAAATAATATGTAGTCAATTAGTTGTAATATTATTGAAAAATGTCATCGCAAATTCCTTTTAAACTAGTAACAAATCGATACGTATCTCACAAATATTTCAGTCGCAATGGTGTCTTTAATTTATCACCATCATCAACAACGAGTATGTCGCTAATTTTTCTAGAATATCGGTTAGAATGCCAATGTTGTCACTATACTAAAATAAACATCATATTTTTTCTATTTTAGTGATTGAACTAAAAGATTATAATGCATACAAATAAAATTAGTTCATCAAAATTATACATGTTTAAAGAAAATTCAAACCCAACATATTTATTAAAATAAAAGTCTAATGTAACATCTCCAATATAGAAACTTCACAAATAAAATACTAAAACAAGCTAAATCTAACAGTATCAGTAACTATAAAAATCAATCCAAATAATTATTTATCAACTAAGTAAACTACCAATAAAAGTAAGTTAACTTCTATAAAACCTGAAAATAAAACAAATTGCCCAATTAATTGTCTATCAAACAAATAAACTACCTAAATAAGCTAAGCCTAACAAAATGCATTAACATAAGCCACCTAATCAATATTATTGCCAGCAAAGTTACTCTAATGGTCCTTTTCATTAACCCTACCTAAATTTGCATTGTTTTCTTGGGAGAATCCTGGAATCTTAGAAAGGAGAGACAATAAATTACTCTGTATAGCTTCATTTACAGCACTAGGCAACACAGCTGCATTTATAGCACTAGGCAATGCTTCTTTAATAGCTTCAGTGATGTCTGCTTGTGAAACCGATTTGACTATAGAAACACCTGTATCTTTTGGTAATGGCACATCTCTATGATCACGAATACCAATATCTAGACTGTAGCCTAACCCATGAACTTGTCCTTTCTTGTTGGTTCCTGCAATTTCTGTCCACATGTCAGGATCAACTTTAAGTTGATCTATTAAATCTTCTCCATATTTTTGTGATATTGTCTCTCCATACAAGTCCTATAGCAGAAAAATAAGGACGTATTATTAAGAAAACTAAAACTAAATTATACTAAAAAATTAAAGACACTTATAATAATTTCCTTGGATACTTCAAAAACATATTCTCTACTATTTTTTCTTATGAACATCATCATATACCTCAAGGAAAGATACACGACGCTTCAACTTAGCTTCTTGTAACATCATTTATTAGAATATACTATCATGAATCATTTGAGATAGGCAATATTTTTCTTTATACCTTTCTTCTCTTGTGCTCGCCAAAACTGATAGACCCTGCAGTGTGTAGTTTATGAGCAGGTGGAGTAGCCCTATTTTTTTGACTGGCCACAGACTTGTTTTGCCACTTTGAATCTAACCAGTGATCAACTAAGCCATTCCAAACATCAACTTTCATTGCTTTAGGTCTATGACCTTTAATGTCAGTAATACTAGTAGAGTTTGCCTCCTTAAAAGCTCTATCCCTTGCTCTTTTCAAAATATCATGATAGCGGTCATGCATTGTCTTATTCCAAATAGTTCTTGCAATAGTCTTATCATAATTTGATGTAAATTCATATTTTTCTTAAATTTAAAGAGTGAAAGATTTAGTAACTACTCAATCCAATTATTTGTAAAAATCGCATTGAAGCAACATTATAATCACTAACCAGAAAACCTTTAAACAACTCGTCCTTCATGTTTGGACAATAATCCTGCCATCTTAGCGCTGGAGAAGGCATCCTACTTAACAAATCTTTTGTAATGTCACGAGTTACCGTATGATCTGCAAATCTCTTCCTACATTAAAAAATATAGAATTATGAAAAATAGTTTAACACACAACAGCATAGATCATTAAAGCAATAATAAATTCTAGGCTTAGCTATACTACTCACATCTTTAAAATAATTCATGAAAATAACATAGATCATAAGAATATAAAGCTTCCAAGAGTGCAAGACTAAAGTAGCAACCATTGTCATCTTCATGCAAGCAATCCCAACAAGAATTTCATATACCCAACAATAAATAGAATTGGTCATATGGCAGATTTAACCTCCTTGCTACTCGAAATTCTTCATCTAATCTCCTTTTAAACACACTTTAAATTATTGCTAGTTTAAATTTTAATGAACTAAATTGGAGCTATTTATTTTCCCATACTTATATATATAATAACAGTCGAGATCAAACTTTCTCTTCACAATTTTTCCCCAAAAATCAGTAATTGTTGATTGTAAATCATCGTGTTCCTGTCAAAATAACTTTATCCTAAATAAAATGAGGCCTAAAGTCTATTGATCTTACAAATGCAAACCAATCATACAACTACATACAATTAGTAGAATAATACACTATTATAATTTAATTTTCATATATTATTATACTTCTTTTAAAAAATACAGCATATGCATTACTAACAAGAATAATGAATGACATAATGTATACCAAAATTTGAAAATGCATGGCATATCAGGTTTGGGTTATAAATGAAAAATCAAATGGAGTTTTAACACTTTGCTCTATGCACAAACATCAAAACATGCTCAAAATTTGATTTAGTATCCATCTAGAAAAAATCAGATCCATGAAATCTACCTTAGTGATAATTTCAATATGATAAGGTGTGAAATAAATATATATAAAAGTCACAACGTAATCAGGGGTAAAATCTAGTAATAAACTAATTAATTAAAGGTCATGCACTTAATGATACCATTCTTTTTTTATTTTAAGTAGAAAGCATGTGGATATAGCAAAGTCAGAATAACATTGTTATAACTACTTACGGGTTAATGCCTTTCTCTATAACTATTACCAGCTTTCTGTTACTCCTAGTTTTAGTATGCACAGTTGATTGTCCAACATTATGTAGCTCATTATCTTCTGCGTCTAAAGCAGATGCGTCAGACGAATTAGCACCTAAAATGAATAAGAGACAATTTTAAGTTAGATGTGTAGTCACTTGTAAATATGTAAATATTTAGTAGTTAAAGTAAGTCATACCATGTAATTGTGGTGATGGTTGTGATAAAGATTGTGAGGATGGTTGTGATGCTGATCCAACATTCAATTGTGTAACATAACTAACACGTGTATCGATGGTTGAGAAGAATTAATATCAATAGTGCTCACCCAAACTCAATAAAATAGACATATATCATATTTCCTAAATCAAGAGTTGATAATGGTAAAATAGATGCAACGGCAAATGTATACCTGGCCTACAGGAGGAAAGTTGAGATTGATCAATACGTGTGTTTCGTATTATTTGTCCACCTCTACCTTTTAGTGCCATGATTATCTGTCAAATAAAAAATAAATAAAAAAAACTACAAGAAAAAGAGTATTTTTCGACGCTAAAAGTTGACGGTTATCTCACCCATCGATATTTTTCGACTGCTTGCTGTCGATATTATTAAAAAAATAATTAAAAATAAAATATTAAAATCGGCAGCAAGGTCGTCGATTTTTTTGGTAATCCATTAACCATTCTCTTATTATTGACACATTTTTCATGGACCGTGGGTGGAAAATATTTCTATTTTAAAATTGACGAACATGGAGTCTATTTTATTATTTAAAATATCGACAACATTTTACCGTCGATAAATTTAAACGATATAGATCGTTTTTAAAAATCAAATGAATGGTATAGATTTAATGTATAAAATAGACGCTTAGGATGTTGCTTTTTTCAAATTAAAATTGACAAATATGCCATCAATTTTTATCAATAAAATAAAATTTCCCTCACTCACTCCCTGCGTTTCCTTCCTTTCCCCAAATTCACAATTTCAATTTTTACCAACCCTTATTTTACCCCTGAATTCACCTCGAATACTTCAACCCTCCTTCTCCACCACCGCCGTCTCTCCGCTACTTCCGTGCGGCTGTCGCTCCGCTGCTGTCGTTACTCCGCTGCTGCCGTCGCTTTATCTCTCTGCACCGTTGTTGCTGTTGCTCAATCAAAACTAGTTACTCACTTACTCTCTTTCTTTTGTTCTTCATTAATTTTTCATCAATTTTTTGGATGAAAAATTTTCTCAGCATTGCTACAGAATAGGTCTTCAAAGATTGATTTGGTACTAATCATTAATCTAATATGGATTTTGAAGCAACTTAAAAAGCACAAAAGAACCTAGTATCTAATTTCTTCAATCCCTAATTTCTCAGATTCACTTCAATTATTCTGTAGCATAAACTCAAGTTTTTTTTATTCACTACTTTTTTCAATGATTTTGTTTGTATTGAGCGACTTTAATTTGTTTTCTTTTGTTTTAGATTGAATCTTAACTCTATAATTTGTTTTCTTTTTGGTGATGCAAGACCAGCTTAAACGAAGCCATGTTGATGCCATTTTACTATAGAAAAGCTCTTCTTTTTTGCATAAGTGTAGATATGGAAGCTCATAACAGTCTTTTTTCTCTAAGTGTCCTATTATGTTAATGATCCCTTTTGGCTGAACCTGTACTAGATTGCAACTAGCTGTACTACATCAGTTATTGACTTATATTTGTAATATCAAGTGTAAAATTTGACTTATATTGATAACATAAAATCGAACATTACATCGTTAGTTATTGTCAGTTGAAACTGCTTTCTTTCCTCAGTTCCGTTGCAATTTCACTTAATATAAAGCCATTAGATGATATCAATTAGGGTCTCTTGTTGAAAATAGGCTACGAATTGCATGTAAATACTTGTAACCATCAAATTTGGTCAACTTGGTTCTGTTATGCTTGATGAAGTTAGCAAATACTGTTGGAAGTTAACCATGTTTTGTCTCTAGAGTGGACAGTTCTTCCTTGCTCCTGTTTTATTCAATAGATATTTATTTTTGCTAGTTCCATTATAAGATAGTTTAGTACCTCTGATTAACATTACTATGAAGGTGCTATTGCAATGTAGGAGATATTGAGCATGCACGTCAAACTTTAGAGGATTATAGAAATTCAGGAATTAAAGCCTTTAGTTGGAGATCTTTTTGTGGTGAGTTTGGTTATGTGCAGTTTCTGTGATTTTCAATACCTAATGTTGTAGTTCAAGGAATGCTGGTATTTCTTTGCACAATCTCGAGGACCTTATGAATATGGATAAATGACCTTTATTACAGTGCAGTGGGCATGTCTGAATTTTAAACAAGTAGGGATACAGTAGTCTTCAAGTCTTAATTATATACAAGTATGGATAAAGGGGTTTGTGCTATGTGTCTAATTGATTCACATTACATGCACTTTCAAGAACAAAAGAATATTTCAAGCAACAATAATACACATTACTAATTTTTTAGGGGAAAATTCATAGAGAATTGTAATATAAATATAGACACACGTTTATAATCTTCTAATTAAAGAGTGGAAGAATTCATAGAGAATTGCATATTTTCTTGAAAAAGGGACAACTCAATACACAAAGCTTGCAAGGATTTGAACCAATTATTTGGTTAGAAAGTAGCATGTTTAATATTGGAAAAACAAATCTTGAACCATATGTTAGATACAAATACATAAAGAGTTGCAAGTCACTAATTAGCTAAAGCAACCAAACATTATTCAAAGCATTACTAATCAGCTAAGGCAAGAAAGTAGTCCTGCATATGATGTGAATTTAGGTTGTGTTTGGTTAATAGGTGGAAGAAAATAAGACATAGACACAAATATCCATAGACATAACAATACAGAATTTTTTTTGGTTTGTTTGATAAATAATATACAACACAATATATAAATCACAATTATATTAAAATGTTAATATTATTCTTCTCTTTCTATCATCAATATCATATCACAGTAACATCGCATCCACTGCCCCCACTTCAATTTATTACTTTTATTTTAAGATTGGCATAGTCACTACCAATATTTTCAACAACCCAAATATAGAAGCAATAAACTCAGATATAGATTATTATAAAAAAAATGAACAATAAAATTCACAGTTGCAGCATCTAATTCAACAAAGATGCGATGATCCAAGAAAACTTTAAATGTAAGTACCAACACAATCATATTAAATTAACGATGAGAACAAGCAAGGAAAGAGATTAAGATAACTTGTGATTTGTGGAAAGGAGCAGCGGAGCCCCTTTCAGCGGTGTCGTAGATCGTACCTCCTTTAGTAGTGTCGCTGATTGGACATCCTTCAGCAGACCTCCTTCTTTAAACAAACGACACCATTAGTATAGCAATCCTTCTTTCTTGACGACTAGCAATCCTTGTTTTTCTTTCTTTTTCTAAGGTGGATAAATGGCAGAATGGTAGATAGTGGGGATAGTGGGGTTTTTAATTTTTTATTTGAAATATTGCAAACTACAAAGAGCGCTGCGCGCATTTTTTGTTTTTGGCTTTTAGTGCTTTTTTAAATTAGGTATAGTATATTTTTTTTTAAATTTTTGTGTTCTTATTTTTAAAGTTGAAATTTATAATTTTTTTAAAGAATAATTTAATTTTTAATAAAATTTAAAACAAAAAACCATAAGAAAATTTGCAACCTAACAATTTAGCAAGTTAAAATAACACCTGCCCAACAATTTAGCAAATTATCAACTTAACTGGTTCAAGAACAAAAAACCATAAGGGCTGGAACAACAAGAACTGAAACAACAACTCACTAATTAAAACAAAAACCGACTAAAACAATAACTGAACAATTAATACAATAAGGAAGAAGGAAAACAAAACACCATAGTTTTCACATGTCTTGGAAATCAACAGAGGATGGAGAGGGAGCTGAAACTTTCATACTCGATGGAGATGGCTGAACGGAGGGATGTACAACGGCAGATGAGAAGCTGAACAGTGGCGAAATTGCGGCTGAGTGGAGGCTCGAACACGCGACGGAACAGAGGTATTTGGATGATGCTGGAGCAGCACGCACCGTGGCGGAGCAGACGCGATGGCGGTGGTGGCTGGGCAGATTGAAGAACGACAACGAGATGGGGGTTGCATCTTCTTGTCTATTATGTTCGAAGCAAACAAATATCTGGTCTTCTGGAGTTTTGGCCTTTTGGGAGTGAGGTCATTGAGCTGAGGGTAAGGGGGAAGTTAGGGTGTTTTGCTTTTTCTTTTTTCTTTTTTAAAATTGCTAAAATGGCACCGTGTAACATTTTTTTCAAATGATCAACCGGGTTTCGGTTCGGTCAACCAACCATTTTCGGCTAGTTTTTTTTTTTAAATGTAGATGAATAAAATTTAAATAACAATTTAACTCAATCCAACATAAATAAACGTATTTGTGTTATTACTTGCATGGTTAACTATGTTTATATATTTGATTTAAAAAAAATAACTTATAAAGTTTTTAAATTAAAAAATTAACAATTTAAAAATTTTAAGTACATCCAAGATATATGCAAAATAATACAAATAAACATATACTCGTATTATTACATCAACATTCAACAAATTAAATAAATAATCTATCTTGTGGCTGTTGCACTTTGTGATTGTTCCTGTTCCATCTTTAAGATACAGCAAAAATAAATTAATAGTCAACAAAATTAACTCAAACAAATTAACTCATCAAAATATATTACACCGATCATTCAATTCAATCGTTATTCCCTTGTTCTTTCTTAGAGAAACGGCATTGTTTGAGCATATACCCAAACTGGAAATTTTGAAGAAAAAAACGGCCGATTATGACGGTTCACTGATTATTTGTCGGCTCAACTGGTTCTCAGACTATTTTTTATGGCGGTCTTTCTGTCTTAACCGAACCGACTAAGTGATCGGTTTCCAATTAATTCAGTCGAACTGCCTAATTTGGTTCGGTTTTCAGAACATTGTATATAACATTTAGGGTAAAGTATACTAAATTGGTCCCTTATATTTGGATCTAATTCTGTTTCAGTCCCTACGGTTTAAAGTGTCCTATTTGAATCCAAAAAAGTTTCATTCAGTTTTAATGTAGTTCTGCCGTGAAGTCAATGTTAAAAACATGGACGGAGACATTATGTCCAGAGATACGAAAGTTGTGTATTTTATATCCAGTCTAACAAGAAAGACACAAAAATACTAACAAGAGATACAACTTATTTTTTAATTTTTTTAATTATTTCTATCAAATTATTATAACTATATGTTTTATCATTATTTTTTTCCTAACTTTTTTTAATGAAAAAAAAATGCAAATGACGTAGTGAATCAAATATATATAAGTAGATTGATTATACATTTGATTTAGTATGTTAAACGTAACATATATTTGGAGGTTATTTACTATATTCATAATATATATATATATATATATATATATATATATATATATATATATATATATATATATATATATATATTCAAACAAATTAACTCATCAAAAAATATTACACCGATCATTCAATTCAACCAATATTCTCTTGTTCTTTCTTAGAGAAACGGCATTGTTTGAGCATATGCCCAAACTGAAAATTTTGAAAAAAAAAACGGCCAATTATGACGGTTCACTGATTATTTGTCAGTTCAACTGGTTCTCAGACTGATTTTTTTATGGCAGTTTTTCTGTCTTAACCGAGTCGAATAAGTGCTCAGTTCCCAATTAACCCAGTCAAACTGGCTAATTTGATTCGGTTTTCAGAACATTGTATATAACATTTAGGGTAAAGTATACTAAATTGGTCCCTTATGTTTGGGTCTAATAATTCTGTTTCAGTCTCTAAGGTTTAAGGTGTCCTATTTGAATTCAAAAAACTTTTATTTAGCTTTAACGTAGTTCTGCCGTGAAGTCAATGTTAAAAACATGGACAGAGATATTATGTCCAAAGATACAAAAGTTGTGTATTTTGTATCTAGTCTAACAAGAAGGACACAAAAATACTAATAAGAGATACAACTTATTTTTTAATTTTTTTAATTATTTCTATCAAATTATTATAACTATATTTTTTATCATTATGTTTTTTCCTAACTTTTTTGAATGTATTCTAATTTATCATCGAATAAAATATAAGAACATTAATTTTTGTGTCTTTGTATTTTGTGTCTTCTTTTTAATTAATGTCATTTTTTTTTATCTTTTTCTCAGATCCAAATGCAGCCTAAGTGTTGAAATATAAATTTCACCTTCTGCATGCAACAATCTATTGGCAAGTGGTAAATGTAGAACTTCGATCTGCGACGAATTAATCCTTGACCTGCATGTGAGGTGAAGGGATACTTTGAGAAATCAAAAACGGTAAGGGTATATATATAACTAATGGACAACAACTTTAAAATGTTGTTTGGCTTTTTTATTCTAGGAAAAACTATCATTTGTACCCATAAATTTTACGAACGCTGACAAAAGTACCCATCAAACAAGAAAACTAACGTTGTACCCATGAAAGATGGGTTCCGTGTGACAATAGTATCTAAACCGTAATTTTTCGTTGACTTTTTAATAAAATTTCCAAATTACCCCTTCTATCTTCTTCCCCAAATTCCAAATTTCACAACCCTCATCCTTCGTCTTCCTCTGCCACCGCCAATCACTATTTCCTCAAGACCCAAGCACCTGATGTCTTCCTCCAACCTTTATCATCAACCTCCATCTCTCTTTATTCCAATCCTAATTTGTTCTCCAAATCTAAATCCAAATCAACTTTAACATCATTACCCTTGTTGTTTCTTTCTTCTTCGGATGCAACAACAACACTAAGAAGGCACACCCTTGTCTAACTCTTCAACCTCTTCAACCTGAATATTGTTGTTCTTCGCATTCCAAAGCAATAAGTAGCAGAATTCAGCAATCAGAGCCAACAAGAGGCCAATGGCCACGTTCTTTTTCCAACGGTGACTCCAAACACTGCTCAGCGTTGTCGATCTGTAGAAAAAGGGGCTGCTGTTAGAGTATCTTCATGCCATTTGGTGGACTGATATTCACATCGCAGCCGTCGCCGCTGCTCAGGCTATGCTTCCGAGGCCACCGCAGAACCCTCTAGTAGGTTGTGGTGGTAGTAACGTTATTGTTGAAGGATCTTATTTCACTTTGAGTACTAGAGAACAAGGAGGGATGATGATGGCGGGGTACATTGATGAGGATGAGCTTCTGAACATGGAGTCACCCCCATTTTCACCCCAACCACGCGACCGCGTGCCCCACGCGGCCGCGTGGATTCGAAAGTATAACCCCCCAGCCACGCGAACCCTATCAGTCGCGCAGCCCCCCACCCCCAACCCTCTTCTCCCTCTCTGCTTCTTCTTCCTCCAGCCACCACCCAGACGCCACCGCCATCCAGACATCGCCGCCGCAACCCCCTCCCCTTCTTTCTTCTTCTTTCTTCCTCTCTCCTCCCCTCTCTACCACTGCCCTCCGCGACCACCGCCCACTACCGCCGGCCATCCAGCCGCGCCCCCCCTCTCCGCCACCCACCCGCAAACCCCCTTCTTCTATCACTAACCCTAAACCCTCTCTCCGCCACTGCCCCCCTCAGCCGCCAACGCAACACCGTGCCCTGCCACCGTGCCGGACGCCACCGCAGCCACCTTCTTCCCCGTTCCACCCCTCCCACCTACCAGGTTCCGCAAAACGCAATCCCCTTTTATTCGTTTGTCGTTTTTCTGTACTTTTTTCCGTTTCTGTTCATCATTAGGATATATAGATATGCATGCTGTAGTGGATTTTTAGGTTGTTAGGTAGCTTAGGCTGTGGTTAGTGGATCTAGGTCTGTTTACTTGCACTGTTCCTGTTTATGTTTTATCATAACTGCAATTCTGCTGTTCCTGTGACCTCGTTCATATGCTGTGATTTCTTGCAATTGCTGCTTGTTACTCTAAATTTTCCTGTTTCTATTCATTACTGGTAACTGCAGCATATTTTTAATTCATATGAACTGCTATGATTGCTGTTTATTTTCCGGGACAATCCAATTTTAGCCGGAATGCTGCCCAAATTTTTTGTAAATTGTTTTCATTCTTGTTTTGGTTTGGCATTTCTGAACTCTGGTTTACTCTTCTTTACCCAAACCATTTCATGAATGCTATGGCAGACTTTCTTATCCTCTTTAATTTTCTGGTTCATAAACTGCATTTGTGATTCACTAATTCCAATTTTGGCTTTCTTTATTTCTATTCGAATCAGCATCACCCTGTTTTCCTTGTTCGATTATGAGTACTTCTATTCTTACCTGTGAATCCTTGTTATATGGAATTTTTCTATGCCACTTACTTTAACCCACACTTTACTAACTCACTAATTTTAATTTACTAATTTCTTTTTCAAATTCTAACCATACTAACCCTTTTGATCTCTTTTCTGATTATTTTCACTTTCCTCTAACTTTCTAACAATGGCATATTGATTATTTTTTCCATTTAACATAAATTCAATCACATTTCATTTACTCATTTTCCTTATTCTATTTCTCCCTTGCCGCTTTGAGTTTCCTTTGTTTAATTGCCTATTTGCTTTCCTATTTTATCCATTTCCTAGTTTTCTGTTTTTCAGGATGTCTGCCTCACAAAGGAAAGGAAAAGGCAAGGCTACTGGCAAGCGCAAGAGAGGAGATTCCTCCCAGTCCATCATTGCTCTAATGCACGATTCTTCATGGTGGGAGAAGAACTTCACACAGCAGAAAAAAGCTGACAAGCTGCTCCCTGCGAATGATCCTATAAAATTTGCAAACCGGTACTGTGAGCTGAAGTACCCGACTTTTGCAAACTCCAGAAATTTATACCTGGAACGAACTCTGAAGATTCCAGCAGCACTCCAGCAGTACACCACTGAGCAAATCAAGCAAAGGGACTGGTTCTTTCTGGAGAGAACACTGACAGAGGTCAACGCATCTTGGGTCCGGAAATTCTACTGCAACTACTACCTCACCACCCTAGATGTCGTGAACCTGAGAGGAAAATAAATTCTGGTCACTGAGGAGGCCTTAGAGGACATTCTCCGGCTCCCAGCCAAGTCCGATCAGCCTGATGGTTATTCAAAGGCTGAGGAGGACATGCGTCAGATGCAGTTTGATTGGGATGCCGTGAAGGCACGCATAGCTCTCGACCCGACAGTTCCTTGGGAGATGGGTCAGGACACTACCATACCTCGAGGGATCAAGAGAGCGTACTTAAATGATGAGGCTCGGTTATGGCACCCGATCTTGAGTAATTATGTGATGCCGAGTACTCACGAGACGGAGATCCCGACTGCTATGATCACCCTTCTTTGGTGTGTGCTGGAGGGTAAGGACCTTTATCTGCCATGTTTCATTCGGCACTATATGGCCAGGGTCCACGTCTGAGGCACCCTCCCTTATCCGTATCTGGTTACACAGCTTGGCCGTCGAGCTGACGTGCCATGGGAGGATGCCGATGAGAGACTACCAGTGGCGGATTGCAGGAAGATCATTCCGCACAGCCGGAACTTCTTAGCCTTGGGCCACAGACCACCACCATTCACTGCTGCTAATGAGTCAGCCCCACCGTCTGCTGGACCCTCTTCCTCCACTGCTGCACCACCTACCCCTGCTACCACCACTGCACTTCCACCTGCCACAGAGCCCGTCTATCATCTGGTGCACCGCTTGTTTCGACGACTTGACCAGATGGAGCGTCACAACAAGCGGCGCTATGAGCACCTAAAACTGATGATACGATCCGGTGACATCCCCTCCGAGCCCGACACACCGTCCGAGGCATCTGAGGAGGAGGCGGATACACCCGAGGCAGAGACCCATCCCCAGGAGGCAGCACCAGCCGCACCATAGGCAGTGGTCCCACATCAGATTGAGGCTGCGGATCTTGAGATCCCGATCCAGTCAGCACCTCCTCCATAGCAGCCAGACTCCCAGCCTACCACCACTGAGACTCCAGCTACCATCCCTTCCAGTTATGACACTCCTTCATACCCAGCTTGATTGAGCATCGGGGACGATGCTTCCTTTTAAGTGTGGGGAGGTCGCCATCTCTGGCGTTTATTTTGGTGAACCACTACATCTTTTTTCTTTTTCTTTTATTTTGGATATTTCTCTGTATTTTTCTTTTTACTATTATTTTCTGAGTACTTATACATTGCTTTTATGTATTTTTACTCTATTTTCTGCATTTTGCATCTTTAGTTCATATTTTAGCCATTTAGTTTATTTTAGTTATTTAGTTTAGTTTACAATTCTGATTTATTAGTGGATTAATTAGTATAGTTTACCCTTTTTTTTAGCATAAGATAGTATAGTTTAAATAGAAAAATATAAAAAGGAAGTAAGCTAGGAAATTGAATATATCAGATTTAAATCCATAAACCTTATATATAGCATTACATGATGTAGTTAAGCTGACAACATTTCATCAAGGAGGAACATTAAAACTCTAAAAGCTACCCTAAATAATTTTTTTTATGAGAATAATGGAAATTTTTAACTAAACCTGCATACAATATATAAATGATATATGATGCTTGAGTTAGAGAACACACAGCCTGTGAGTCTTGAGCTTAATTGTATGGTTGCATTCAAACCATAATTTCATTTCTGTGTGTTTCATTTCTTTTTATTCTGATGTTCTTTACTTTGCTTTAATCTATATGTCCAATTATAGAATATAGAATGTAGATACATACCAAGAGAATGATTGAGGCCATCATTTGATTTCAGCTCACTTACCCCAAATTAGCCTACCTTTCACATCACCCTTGTTAGCCCCCTTGAGCCTTTTAAAAACTCCATTATTCTATTTAGCCAAATTACTAGCCTTAAGCAGAAAAACAAAAGAAAATCCCAAGTGAATCCTTTGTTAGCTTAAGATAGAAAATCATGAATAGAGTTAAATGTGGGAAACCTTTTGGGAACATGGATGATAGAAACAAAAGGTAGAGAAGTTAAAAGAAATAAAATAAATTTGGGAAGCATGCTCATGAGAAAATCAAAGTGATTTAATTACCATGTGCCTTGAAAAAAAAAAAGAGAAGAGAAGAGTTATTTTTCAGCATTTAAATAAAAGGGGGATACAAAAGAAATTCCCCAATGCAAAAGCAATGCACATGGAATAAAAAAAATAAAAAGTGAAACATGAGTATGTAACAATAAGTGGGATAATACGGGAAAATAGGTAAAGAGATTTTGTTTTACTAAATATGTATGTTAGGTGGGATCTTAGTCTAATTAAGGATTCACTTATTAGCTCACTTGACCCTATACATAAATCCTTACCTTTACCTTGGCCCCATTACAACCTCAATTAAAGACCTCATGACTTTTTGATATGACTATATTCTATAATTGTTGATTGGTTAGATGAAGAACAAAGCTATAGAAAGTAAGAATAAAAAGAAAAATAGAGTGAATAAACCCAACAAATACTGAGTGACTAGAGGGTAAACACAAAATCTAGTGAGGGTACAATAACTCATCAACATATATCTGTGCTTAAATTTACTAATTGTTTTGCAAATTTGTACAATGTTTTCTTTCCTATCTCATTTGCTAAAATGCTTTATTATTTAAGTGTTGGCTATATATATATACATGACTCCTTGAGAATGTGAATTAACTTGGCTACATGTAAGCTTTATATATGAGTGAATAAGTTAGAGTTGCATGATGCATCATTCATTTAGGTAGTTGCATTTAAATTAGGTTGCATTGCATGACATTCCATCACTTTAACCTTAATTATTTACCTTGGATTTAGCATGAGAACATGCTAGTGTTTAAGTGTGGGGAGGTTGATAAACCCATATTTCATGAGTTCTTTTGTGCTTAATTTGAGTGATTTATACGATCCTTCACCTACTTATTCATATTAATTGCATGGTTTTACTTTCCCTTCCTTATTATGTCATATTGTGAAAAACATGTTTCCTAAGCTTTAAAAATTAATTATTTTAATTACCTTTATTTCCATTCGATGCCGTGATTAGTGTGTTGAGTAGTTTCAGATTTTCTAAGGCAGAATGACTTAAAGGATGGAAAAGGAAACATACAAAATAGGAAGGAGAAAGCAAAACAGAGCTTTGAAGGAAACTGGTATTCACGCGATCGCATGGACGACGCGATCGCGTGCCAAGCACGAATCAGCAGCGACGCGGCCGCATGACTGACGCAACCGCGCGACTTAAGCAGAACGCAGATGATGCGGTCACGTGACTGACGCGACCGCGTGGCAAGGAAAAGCTCCAAATGACGCGACCGCGTGACCCACGCGGATGCGTGACAGCGGCCACGCACCAAAAATTGCAGAAAACGCTCATAGCGATTTCTGAAGCCCTTTTTGGCCCAGATCCAAGTACAGACAGCATAGACCAGAGGTTATAAATTGTGGGAATGCATCCATTCAAAGAGAGCTCGCATATTTTATTTTTCAATGATTTAGATTTAGTTGAGAGGGAGATCTTTTCCTCTCTCTCTCTCTCTCTTAGGATTAGGATTTCTTCTTGTTTTAAGAGTGACTCTCAATCCAGGTTTTATATTTCTTTATTTTAAACTTCCCTTTCGCTTTATTTATTTATTTCAGTATCTGAGTTGGCTATTTACCTTTATAATTGGATTTATGAATTTCTTCCATGTTGCAGACTGTTATTTGAATTAATGATAATTGAGGTATTTTCAGTTTATGATTGTTCTCTTTGATTTAACTTACCATTGCTTCCCATCTAAGGACATTTTTATTATTCCAGCAATTTTACTTTTTCCCCTTTTGGCCCTGGTTAAGAATTCAGTAACTCAACAGTTATTAAACTCAACATAATTGATAATCGTTATCTTGCTAATTAAGCTGAACTTAAGTAATCACAACCTTTTCTTAGGAAATAAATAGGATTCAAAGGTCAATTTAATTAGTCCCCTGACTTTCCTTTGCCCTAGTAAAGGTTGACCAAGTGGAGTTTAGATTCAACTTTCATTATAGTTGAGAGAGATAACTACGTTGGACCTCTAATTTCTCTTACCTTGCCAAAAGTCTGCTTTACAGTATTTTTTTATTTTAATTGCCATTTACTTTACTTGTCATTTAAATTACTTGCTTCTCATCTTCTAAACCCCGATTACAACCTTTATAGCCAATAATAAGAACATACTTCCTCGCAGTTCCTTGAGAAGACGACCCGAGGTTTGAATACTCGGTTAACAATTTCTAAAGGGGTTTGTTACTTGTGACACCCAAAACGTTTGTACGAAGGGATTTTTGTCGGTTTAGAGACTATATCTACAATGCGACTGTTTCTATGAATCTCTTTACTGGTAAAAATCCCTAACATCAAAATGGCGCCGTTGCCGGGGAGCTGCTAACGTGTACCTTATTATTGGTTATTGTAAATATTTTTCTTTTGCTTGTTTATTTATTTTTGTTTTTCCTTTTTATCTTTATTTGCTACTATGAACTCTCACCCCTCTCGCTTTGAGTTTGGTTTTAATATTGTTAAAGGAAATAGAAGTTACAGCAGAAATGTGTACCAAGGTCAGACCAATCAAGGATGGATGAAACCAAGAGGATCTAATCAAACCTTTTGGTAGCAACACCCTCCGAGATATCCTGGACAAAGAACATTCTACAGTGCATACCCAGCTGAAAGACATGGTGGACAACCTTGTAACTACCAACAAGCCCCACCCCGTGCATATAAACCATCCTTTCAACATAACCTCGAACCACCACACTCACAAGCTTCTCTTCACCATTCGCCACCATATGATCCTTCCTTACTCCAATACCAATCCAATCATTCCCAATCACCACCACTTTCCTTTGTATCATGTCCAAGTCCAGCAACCCGAGAAGCAGAGGATCGCCTAAAGGAAACAGTACATAAATTTCAAACAACCATTCAACAACTAGAGCAAGCGTTAATTCAATGGGTTTCTAGGCGCTCAAATACACAAGGATTAGCCACAACCCTATGTGGACAGCCCAATGAAGAGCAGAGCATGAAGGAATTGCCAGAAACTCCAGTGGACAAGACAGAGCATGAATTTGTACTAGAACAATTAGAAGAAGCTGTCATTGTTCAAGAAGAAGAGTTGGTTGAAGACCTAGGAGATGCTGAACTTCCATGGGAATCCAGAATTGAGGAAAACTCCGTCCAAGATGCTACAGTTGATGCTAATGAGGATACTGTACAATCTCCAAGGCAAGTCATTTATGAAGAATCAGACGGAATAATCCAAGAAGCAAATTCCCTTGATGATGATAGTCACAAGTCTAGCTCTCTTAGTGATGAACTTGCATCCGCAAGTGAATTCTCTGAGATCGAAGAATCTTCCCCAAGTGAATATGAAGATGATGCAGAGGTAGATTTCTCTCAACCTCCAATCTATGCTCAAGTGATGAGGAAGACATAGAAGACTTTGACCAGGACACAGATACAATTGAAGATCTTTGCAAAGAAGTGGAGGAATTCACAGAAGAGCACAAGGAAACGGAACTTGCAGAACCACCAAAAACACCTATCCCAAGGCCATTACCACCTAATACAAGCTTCAAGTGGGTACAATCCTTAACTTATAACTTCACTTATTTACTTGAATATGGTTTGCTTGAAACAGATGGCCAGCTTAGAGCTCTCTGCGGCTTTAAGAGTAAGAGGAAAATGGCTCGTACTCAGAGCTGGTGCACAAGGTTCAATAAGGTTCCACGCTTCACCTCGAAGTACACGAATTGGTATCATGCTCAATTACGTGGATCACGAAAAACCTTTGGTCACCAAGGTGAGATTCTACTTTTTAACCCGCCCGAATGGAAACATGTAGATCAAGACGGAGGCGGATTTAAAAGCAAGGCTTGGAATCCTGGACTCTATCCTGACATTCGTAGTCCCGGGAGCCTGAAAATCTATTTGGAGCTGCTCAGAAGCTTTGCATGCTTAGTTTGGGACCCCGGAGGCTATTGGCATTCCAAGCACTGGTGGAGATTTTTGGACGAATTTAAACATAAATCACCATAACAGGATACTCCTCCAATGTCCAACTTAAGGACTTTAACTAAAAGTGCTAGGTGGGAGACAACCCACCATGGTATGGTCGCTTCTTTTTCAATTTATTTCTTGTTAATTGCTTTCATTTTTCCTTTTTCATTTTAATTTATTAAACCTGGAATCATGCATAGCATTCATGTTAATCATTGCATTCTGCATTTTTCATGCATATATATATATATATATATATATATATAAAAGGGGTGCACGATGCGATCGCATGCCCCATGCGATCGCGTCATATTGCGAAAAACACCACCCGCGCGACCGCGTGATATATATATCGGCGTAAGGATCCAACGAACAGAAAGTTAGGCTGGAATCGTACGGCCCTTGTGCGTTTTGCACAAATTGGCCCACGCGATCGCATGCCCCATGTGATCGCGTCACTTGCACAATACCAATCCCACGCGACCGCGTGAGCGGCGCGATCGCGTCGCATGGAATGCACATCACCCCAAAAGGAGATAGAGAGTTGCGCTAAAACGGCGCTGGAGTCGTGCGTTTAGCACAAATTCCAGCGACGCGATCGCGCGACCCACGCGATCGCGTCGCTCCCATTTTCACCCCAACCACGCGACCGCGTGCCCCACGCGGCCGCGTGGATTCGAAAGTATAACCTCCCCAGCCACGCGAACCCTATCAGTCGCGCAGCCCCCCACCCCCAACCCTCTTCTCCCTCTCTGCTTCTTCTTCCTCCAGCCACCACCCAGCACCACCCAGCCGCCACCGCGCCACCACCCAGACGCCGCCGCCATCCAGACATCGCTGCCGCAACTCCCTCCCCTTCTTTCTTCTTCTTTCTTCCTCTCTCCTCCCCTCTCCACCACTGCCCTCTGCGACCACCGCCCACCACCGCCGGCCATCCAGCTGCGCCCCCCTCTCCGCCACCCACCCGCAAACCCCCCTTCTTCTATCACTAACCCTAAACCCTCTCTCCGCCACTGCCCCCCTCAACCGCCAACGTGACACCGTGCCCCGCCACCGCGCCGGACGCAACCGCAGCCACCTTCTTCCCCGTTCCACCCTCCCGCCTACCAGGTTCCGCAAAATGCAACCCCCTTTTATCCGTTCGTCATTTTTCTGTACTTTTTTCCTTTTCTGTTCATCATTAGGATAGATAGATATGCATGCTGTAGTGGATTTTTAGGTTGTTAGGTAGCTTAGGCTGTGGTTAGTGGATCTAGGTCTATTTACTTGCACTGTTCCTATTTATGTTTTATCATAACTGCAATTCTGCTGTTCCTATGACCTCGTTCATATGTTGTGATTTCTTGCAATTGCTGCTTGTTACTCTAAATTTTCCTGTTTCTATTCATTACTGGTAACTGCAGCAAGTTTTTAATTCATATGAACTGCTATGATTGCTGTTTATTTTCCGGGACAATCCAATTTTAGCCGGAATGCTGCCCAAATTTTTTGTAAATTGTTTTCATTCTTATTTTGGTTTGGCATTTCTGAACTCTGTTTTACTCTGCTTTACCCAAACCATTTCATGAATGCTATGGCAGACTTTCTTATCCTCTTTGATTTCCTGGTTCATAAACTGCATTTGTGATTCACTAATTCCAATTTTGGCTTTCTTTATTTCTATTCGAATCAGCATCACCCTGTTTTCCTTGTTCGATTATGAGTACTTCTATTCTTACCTGTAAATCCTTGTTATATGGAATTTTTCTATGCCACTTACTTTAACCCGCACTTTACTAACTCACTAATTTTAATTTACTAATTTCTTTTTCAAATTCTAACCATACTAACCCTTTTGATCTCTTTTCTGATTATTTTCACTTTCCTCTAACTTTCTAACCATGGCATATTGATTATTTTTTCCATTTAACATAAATTCAATCACATTTCATTTTCTCATTTTCCTTATTCTATTTCTCCCTTGCCGCTTTGAGTTTCCTTTGTTTAATTGCCTATTTGCTTTCCTATTTTATCCATTTCTTGGTTTTCTGTTTTTCAGGATGTCTGCCTCACAAAGGAAAGGAAAAGGCAAGGCTACTGGAAAGCGCAAGAGAGGAGATTCCTCCCAGTCCATTATTGCTCTAATGCACGATTCTTCATGGCGGGAGAAGAACTTCACACAGCAGAAAAAAGCTGACCAGCTGCTCCCTGCGAATGATCCTATAAAATTTGCAAACCGGTACTGTGAGCTGAAGTACCCGGCTTTTGCAAACTCCAGAAATTTATACCTGGAACGAACTCTGAAGATTCCAGCAGCACTCCAGCAGTACACCACTGAGCAAATCAAGCAAAGGGACTGGTTCTTTCTGGAGAGAACACTGACAGAGGTCAACGCATCTTGGGTCCAGAAATTCTACTGCAACTACTACCTCACCACCCTAGATGCCGTGAACCTGAGAGAAAAACAAATTCTGGTCACTGAGGAGGCCTTAGAGGACATTCTCCGGCTCCCAGCCAAGTCCGATCAGCCTGATGGTTATTCAAAGGCTGAGGAGGACATGCGTCAGATGCAGTTTGATTGGGATGCCGTGAAGGCACGGATAGCTCTCGACCCGACAGTTCCTTGGGAGATGGGTCAGGACACTACCATGCCTCGAGGGATCAAGAGAGCGTACTTAAATGATGAGGCTCGGTTATGGCACCAGATCTTGAGTAATTATGTGATGCCGAGTACTCACGAGACGGAGATCCCGGCTGCTATGATCACCCTTCTTTGGTGTGTGCTGGAGGGTAAGGACCTTTATCTGCCACGTTTCATTCGGCACTATATGGCCAGGGTCCACGTCCGAGGCACCCTCCCTTTTCCGTATCTGGTTACACAGCTTGGCCGTCGAGCTGACGTGCCATGGGAGGATGCCGATGAGAGACCACCAGCGGCGGATTGCAGGAAGATCATTCCGCACAGCCGGAACTTCTTAGCCTTGGGCCACAGACCACCACCATTCACTGCTACTGATGAGTCAGCCCCACCGTCTGCTGGACCCTCTTCCTCCACTGCTGCACCACCTGCCCCTGCTACCACCACTGCACCTCCACCTGCCACAGAGCCCGTCTATCATCTGGTGCACCGCTTGTTTTGACGACTTGACCAGATGGAGCGTAGCAACAAGCGGCGCTATGAGCACCTAAAACTGATGATACGATCCGGTGACATCCCCTCCAAGCCTGACACACCGTCCGAGGCATCTGAGGAGGAGGCGGATGCACCCGAGGCAGAGACCCATCCCCAGGAGGCAACACCAGCCGCACCATAGGCAGCGGTCCCACATCAGATTGAGGCTGCGGATCTTGAGATCCCGATCCAGTCAGCACCTCCTCCACAGCAGCCAGACTCCCAGCCTACCACCACTGAGACTCCAGCTACCATCCCTTCCAGTGATGACACTCCTTCATACCCGGCTTGATTGAGCATCGGGGACGATGCTTCCTTTTAAGTGTGGGGAGGTCGCCATCTCTGGAGTTTATTTTGGTGAACCACTACATCTTTTTTCTTTTTCTTTTATTTTGGATATTTCTCTGTATTTTTCTTTCTATTGTTATTTTCTGAGTACTTATACATTGCTTTTATGTATTTTTACTTTATTTTATGCATTTTGCATCTTTAAATCATATTTTAGCCATTTAGTTTATTTTAGTTATTTAGTTTAGTTTGCAATTCTGATTTATTAGTGGATTAATTAGTATAGTTTACCCTTTTTTTAGCATAAGATAGTATAGTTTAAATAGAAAAATATAAAAAAGAAGTAAGCTAGGAAATTGAATATATCAGATTTAAATCCACAAACCTTATATATAGCATTACATGATGTAGTTAAGCTGACAACATTTCATCAAGGAGGAACATTAAAACTCTAAAAGCTACCCTAAATAATTTTTTTTATGAGAATAATGGGAATTTTTAACTAAACCTGCATACAATATATAAA
The DNA here is from genome assembly GCF_059453495.1 of Arachis ipaensis. Lineage (NCBI taxonomy): Eukaryota > Viridiplantae > Streptophyta > Magnoliopsida > Fabales > Fabaceae > Arachis > Arachis ipaensis. The sequence continues at coordinate 124,169,531 of NC_142440.1, forward strand.
TGATATATGATGCTTGAGTTAGAGAACACACAGCCTGTGAGTCTTGAGCTTAATTGTATGGTTGCATTCAAACCATAATTTCATTTCTGTGTGTTTCATTTCTTTTTATTCTGATGTTCTTTACTTTGTTTTAATCTATATGTCCAATTATAGAATATAGAATGTAGATACATACCAAGAGAATGATTGAGGCCATCATTTGATTTCAGCTCACTTACCCCAAATTAGCCTACCTTTCACATCACCCTTGTTAGCCCCCTTGAGCCTTTTAAAAACCCCTTTATTCTATTTAGCCAAATTACTGGCCTTAAGCAGAAAAACAAAAGAAAATCCCAAGTGAATCCTTGGTTAGCTTAAAATAGAAAATCATGAATAGAGTTAAATGTGGGAAACCTTTTGGGAATATGGATGATAGAAACAAAAGGTAGAGAAGTTAAAAGAAATAAAATAAATTTGGGAAGCATGCTCATGAGAAAATCAAAGTGATTTAATTACCATGTGCCTTGAAAAAAAAAAGAGAAGAAAAGAGTTATTTTTTAGCATTTAAATAAAAGGGGGATACAAAAGAAATTTTCCAATGCAAAAGCAATGCACATGGAATAAAAAAATAAAAAGTGAAACATGAGTATGTAACAATAAGTGGGATAATACGGAAAAATAGGTAAAGAGATTTTGTTTTACTAAATATGTAGGTTAGGTGAGATCTTAGTCTAATTAAGGATTCACTTATTAGCTCACTTGACCCTATACATAAATCCTTACCTTTACCTTGGCCCCATTACAACCTCAATTAAAGACCTCATGACTTTTTGATATGACTATATTCTATAATTGTTGATTGGTTAGATGAAGAACAAAGCTATAGAAAGTAAGAATAAAAAGAAAAATAGAGTGAATAAACCTAACAAATACTGAGTGACTAGAGGGTAAACACAAAATCCAGTGAGGGTTCAATAACTCATCAACATATATCTGTGCTTAAATTTACTAATTGTTTTGCAAATTTGTACATTGTTTTCTTTCCCATCTCATTTGCTAAAATGCTTTATTATTTAAGGGTTGGCTATATATATATATATACATGACTCCTTGAGAATGTGAATTAACTTGGCTACATATAAGCTTTATATATGAGTGAATAAGTTAGAGTTGCATGATGCATCATTCATTTAGGTAGTTGCATTTAAATTAGGTTGCATTGTATGACATCCCATCACTTTAACCTTAATTATTTACCTTGGATTTTAGCATGAGGACATGCTAGTGTTTAAGTATGGGGAGGTTGATAAACCCATATTTCATGAGTTCTTTTGTGCTTAATTTGAGTGATTTATACAATCCTTCACCTACTTATTCACATTAATTGCATGGTTTTACTTTCCCTTCCTTATTATGTCATATTGTGAAAAACATGTTTCCTAAGCTTTAAAAATTAATTATTTTAATTACCTTTATTTCCATTCGATGCCGTGATTAGTGTGTTGAGTAGTTTCAGATTTTCTAAGGCAGAATGACTTAAAGGATGGAAAAGGAAACATACAAAATAGGAAGGAGAAAGCAAAACGGAGCTTTGAAGGAAACTGGTATTCACGCAATCACATGGACGACGCGATCGCGTGCCAAGCACGAATCAGTAGCGACGCGGCCGTATGACTGACGCTACCGCGTGGCAAGGAAAAGCTCCAAATGACGCGACCGCGTGACCCACGCGGACGCGTGACAGAGGCCACGCACCAGAAATTGCAGAAAACGCTCATAGCGATTTCTGAAGCCCTTTTTGGCCCAGATCCAAGTACAGACAGCATAGACCAGAGGTTATAAAGTGTGGGAATGCATCCATTCAAAGAGAGCTCGCATATTTTATTTTTCAATGATTTAGATTTAGTTGAGAGGGAGATCTTCTCCTCTCTCTCTTTTAGGATTAGGATTTCTTCTTGTTTTAAGAGTGACTCTCAATCCAGGTTTTATATTTCTTTATTTTAAACTTCCTTTTCACTTTATTTATTTATTTCAGTATCTGAGTTGGCTATTTACCTTTATAATTGGATTTATGAATTTCTTCCATGTTGCAGACTGTTATTTGAATTAATGATAATTGAGGTATTTTCAGTTTATGATTGTTCTCTTTGATTTAACTTACCATTTCTTCCCATCTAAGGACATTTTTATTATTCCAGTAATTTTACTTTTTTTCCTTTTAGCCCTGGTTAAGAATTTAGTAACTCAACAGTTATTAAACTCAACATAACTAATAATCGTTATCTTGCTAATTGAGCTGAACTTAAGTAATCCCAACCTTTTCTTAGGAAATAAATAGGATTCAAAGGTCAATTTAATTAGTCCCCTGACTTTCCTTTGCCCTAGTAAAGGTTGACCAAGTGGAGTTTAGATTCAACTTTCATTATAGTTGAGAGAGATAACTACGTTGGACCACTAATTTCTCTTACCTTGCCAAAAGTCTGCTTTACAATATTTATTTATTTTAATTGCCATTTACTTTACTTGTCATTTAAATTACTTGCTTCTCATCTTCTAAACCCCGATTACAACCTTTATAGCCAATAATAAGAACATACTTCCTCGCAGTTCTTTGAGAAGACGACCCGAGGTTTGAATACTCGGTTAACAATTTCTAAAGGGGTTTGTTACTTGTGACACCCAAAACGTTTGTACGAAGGAATTTTTGTCGGTTTAGAGACTATATCTACAACGTGACTGTTTCTATGAATCTCTTTACTGGTAAAAATCCCTAACGTCACACTGTCGATGGAGGTTCTGCTATTGACGATGTTACAGTCGGCCGGCGAAGAAAAAGGTATTTCTTTTTTTTAAACATTTTTATTTTATTTTTCTTCTTTTCAGAAATTGATTTAGTTACTACTAAGATGATACTGTTCTAGTTTATTTTAAATCTGCTTCTATTTTTTTTGAAGGCTGAGATTGATTTACAAAAGATCCAGTTGATGGCTACTTCTACTTCTGATTTTTGCTGAAATAAATTTCAAATTAGATGAATAGATTTGTTGATTTTTTATGGTTGATGGCTTTTTCTATTTCTAGTTTTGCTAAAGTGAATTGAAATTGGATGAATGGATTTGAAAATTTTTATATTTTGTGATTAATTTAGTTTGGGTATGGATTATAAACTTATGAGTGAATCGGTTGAGGTCCAATCCTCTACCACCACCACCACTACCATTAATTTCGGTCTGGTTTGTTGTAGGAGTAGTTTTGGACTCCATGACAAGAGTTGGTGCAAAGAGTTATAAAAGGTTGAAAAAGTAAATTGAGGTTGAATGTAGGGTAGTTTAGGAATTTTATTAAAAAATCAACAAAAAATTAAGATTTGGATACTTCTGTCATACGGAACCCATCTTTCATGGGTACAACGTTAGTTTTCTTAGTTTATGGGTACTTTTGTCAGTGTTCGTAAACTTCATGGGTACTTTTGGTAGTTTTTCCTATTTATTTTATTAAAATTATAACTTTTCAGAGTGTAAAATTTATCATTTTATTCTTTTGTTATATATATTGAATTGACCAACCAAAATCTCTTGACTTTGAAATAGAGTCACATTGCAGTTAAAATTGCCATCTTAACCACAAAATGGAACAGAAACTTGATTGAATTTGACATCACAAACAAATATTGCTAAATAAATAAAAAATCAATGACATATTATTCATACAACATATCAAATGCATGTGTGCAAACGTGCACAATCTAAATATAAGATAACCTCTAATTTGAGGGCTGGCTGAATTTTACGTAGGCATGTTTAAATTGCTAAAGAGCACTACAAATATTGTACATTGACCTCAATGAACATTTAAGTATATTACTGTACAATACAACTTCTTACAAAGAACATTTCAAAAATAAATGCATTAGAAAAATGAAACTCTTGCCAAGTTATATCCTCAAAGCACAAAACCAATAATTCAAGTGAATATTCCCAAACTGAAGATGCGCCCAAGTCCTAGACATACATATATGATTAGCAAAGAAAATTTAGCAGGAGGTCTAAGAAAGCTCATCTGCCTTGAACTTCGTCAGTGCTGCCTGTGTTTTGGATCACAACATCAAAATAAAAAAGGTAACACATTTATCATACTACAATAAAGAGTAGCCTGATGCACAAACATCCTACGTAATACAGGGTTTGGAGAACGGCCACACCCAAATATCATAGTCTTGGTGTTTTTTTTTCTTAAAAAATTATTTGAAGATGGTTGAAAGGGTATGAATTTGTACCTTGATGTCAAAAACCTTCTCTACAATATATTTCTGTTCAAGAGTAGCACCTTTCTATTGGACCTTATCTGGGTGAATGCATAAAGTTGCTTTTCTGCATACCTTTTTCACCGAAGTGGAAGAGATCATATCTGTAATAGACATTGTTCCCAGTCACATTCTGGCCAAAGAACCTGAATATGAAATTCAGGGTAAGATTTGAGAAATGAAAAATTACAGGAAAGATTTGAACAATAAATTATAGAATTGTTTCAGTAAAAGAAAACAAAATAATGAAACATACACAAGGAAGATGCATCATTTTCCTGTACAATAAAGCTAATAAATATGCTCTAGCATTTGAAATGGAGTAATATGTAAAATAAACAATTAAAAAATAAAATCATAAAATAAGTGAAATTTTTATAGAACTCAAAAACTTCTAAAACAATTTTGACGGGATGAAATAGTAGTTTGCTTCATTTATAACGAATATAAATAATTCAATTGCAAAGATAATTTATCACAACTAGAGTGAACAATAATATTCTAGACAGGATCTGGTCATTCTTGCTTACACTTTCATGCTATAGCTATTCTGAAGCAGGTAATAATTGACTACCCAGTTAAAAACAAAACCAAACAATTTATTGTGTTCATTTCCTTTACACTTTTCATTAGAGTAGTAACTAAGGAGAATGGTGTATTAGCAATACAAAACTATTATCAAAAGAGCATACATCTTGTAATGATGATAGCAAAGCCCGCATATTGGTCTCTTTTCCTGCAGCCCATCTCTTTATCTAAACATTCGTATAATCAGCGATTCTCTGCCACATTAAAATTAATTCACACCCAAAAAAAGTATGAGAAAAAATAAGGTAAAAATCATGAAGACATTATTTGTGTTCTAAGTTCAGAGTATAACAAGTATACGAAATATTACATGATGGGACCCTATATGGATCATTAAACTAAAAGATCTGACTATCAAATCAATTTAGGACACCTAAGGGGCGCATTTAGATAGGTTTTTCAAAAACTTACCTTTAAGAAAAAACTCTGAATTGATTTTCTAAATTATGTCTTGTGTCATTTGATTGGTTCACTCTTGTAGCCGGACCTCCTTTATTGTTGTTGATCTTTGCAGCTAAGTTTCATTTAGTGTCACCAGTATTTATATTGATCTTTCTGGTAGAATTATTCTGCATCTTACCCATGGAAAATTCCTCAAGCTCATCTATCAATGATACATTTGTGCTGTTAAGAGCATGTGGAGCTGCCTTAACAAGAAATACATGAGATGCCTCAAAAGATGTATTTTTCTCCCAAAAAAAATTTGGAGACTAGTTGCACACTTCTCTAGGAGAATTGAGCTCCAGCATGGATCAACTAAGGATAGGACATCAAGAACACTCCACCATTCTCCATGACATAAGAGAAGATCAAAGGGTCATGAAGGAAGAACAACAGAGACAAGGGCGTGACATTGAAAAGATCAAGCAGTACATTGGGACCTCAAGGAGGAGTAGTAGCCGCCATCACTAAGGTGGATTCGTTCTCTTAATTCCCTTTTCTTATGTTATTTTTTTTTTGTTTTCTGTCATATTTTATTGTCTGTTCTCTTGTTCTTGTTACATGATCATCTATGTCTTAAAGATATAAAATGTTCCACATATCTCTCACCTTACTTAAAAGAAAATTTTATTTGAAAAGAATTGAAAGATACATGAATTTCAGGTTTTATAATAAGAATAGTTCAATTATATTGATGTGGTGGCATTGCTTTTGTTTTCTGAATGTATGAATGAACACTGCATAATTAAAGTTGGAATTAAGAATGTTGACTCTTGAAAGAATGTTTCACTCATTAAGAGCTTGGCTCTAACTTTACAAGCTGCCCACCATTCTCCACTAGACTTATACCCACTATCACTACAAGATTAATATTTATTTGAAGGAGTATTTTGGTGAAGGTTTTTAAAAATATCCACAATACATTTTATTTATGACAATTTAAAAAATCTACACTAATAATTAATTAAAATGAAATTTTGAAATAAAACCTAATTTTCCCAATTTTTCAAAATTGAGAGACTGAGTTAGCTGAGAGCATGAGACTGAGTTAGATGAGAGAGAACTCTGCCGTGTAACTTTTAGGGTTCTACCGCCATTTTCGCCATCATTCCCGCTGCCATTTCCGCCGCAGGCAGCGTCACCATTGCCATGTCCGTTCTATACTGTTGTTGCTGCCACAGTGGAGTTTCCACTGCCGTTGTTGCTGCCACCATTTCCGTCACCACTGCCATTGTTGTTGCTGCCGCCGTGCCATGGTAGAACGCTTCTGGATCGATCCACCACCGCCGTGACTGCACATAAAACTTCTTCTTCGATGCAACTTTCTCTCCCTCCATATTTCTCCTTCGAGCTACTGCTGGTACTTCTTCTTCGCTATTAATTTGTTGATATCTCTTCTCTATTAATAAATTTCATTTGCCTCTTTACGTTTCTCTGCATCTTTATTATTTTGGATTTGATTATTTGCTATGATCATAATTCTCTATCTCTCTTTCTAATTTTGAATTATAATTACTTGATTAATTAATTATTCTCTTGTCCTATTAATTTACATTTTGATATGTTCCTGAAGATACAAATTAATTTTCCATTTTTCAAAGTATATTTCAGAGTATATTGTAAACCAAAAGTTCTCTGGGATGCTAAGCATGAGGTTGGTTCTCGTCTGTTGTTTTCTTTCTTTGTTGATTTAATGTGTTCTTATCTCTTGCCTTTTTTGTAACTTCTGAAGACATATATGTTTTGGTTTTGCTTTGTTAAAAGGAAAATGACATGATATTTTGCTAAAAATGTGCTAGAGAGCATGAACTACGAATTCTGTGTGTAGATCTACATTTAAGATCTATATTTGTCTAATTATAATACAGTTTCTTTTTATTGAAAAAGATAAACAGGAACAACAAAAAATGTAACTTCTATGAACAGATCTGGCAATAAAATATTGTTTCACATCCTTTTTTTCTTTACAAAAGAATGAAAGAGTTAAATATATAGGAATTTAAGATTTTGACCCTAAAACCAGCATGCACAGTCAAATTCACTAGTAAATACTAAATAGTAATAGGCTAATAGCTCTCTCTTTTGAGAGTTTCTAGTTATTTTCTATAGCAGTTAAACTTCAACCCCCTCCCTGCGGTTTTATTTTTTTTCCTTGTTTTGATTCAGAGAGCCTCTTCTTATAGATTCCAAGAACACTACTAAGCTTTGATTCATTCTCTTCAACAACTTTTGGGTCTGTTGGGATGCCAAAGAGTGGCTTAACATGAAGCTCCCATATAAGCTTTGGAGCTACTTGATCATATTGATGAGCTTCAACTTCAAGCCATACAGTGATTATAGCCATCTTCTTTGAATCATTGGTTACTATTAGCTGAGTCCCTTATCAGCATATTCATGTGCAATGTATTTTGTTATTGCCCTTGATTCTGCATATATATCTCAATTTGGTTATTTTAATTTCAATGAATAATTATATATAACAAGGATTTAATTAGGTTTATGTGGATATATATTTAAGGAACAAATTTCGGAGCTAGTAAAATTTACCATTTAAGGGAATTTTTGGTATTTCAAACATGGATTAAGTTTCAAATTACATTATCTCAGTTAGTAAACTCAAAATGTAATAAGCACAATGCTTCTTGTAACATTTCTTTCTAGAAAATCACAATAGGAATCTACTAACAGATTACATGATTGCTCAGCTTCCTGTAAGCCAAAGGAGATTTCCTCCACAAACAAAGAACTTTCTGTGCAGCATACAAAATGTCTAGAGGGTCCTCATCTGGTGTTAAATTATGAGCACAAAACATCTGAAGTTGCTGCATTTGGTAAACATTTAAAAGGACCCCATCTTTCATCAGCAAGTTTTTAAATTGATATCCCCAATTTTGTACACTGGCAATACATTTGCATCTGAATATGATGTTCTTAACGAGGGTCCTCCAAAAGAAACTTATGTGGTTGATGATGTTGGAGTGCTTAGCAGAATAACAAGGTCTGATTTGAAGCGCTTGTTATCTGATTTGGAATCAAGGAAGAGTTTCCACATCAACTTTGTCACTGTTAGGAAACTCACGGTTAGTTATAATTTACTACAATTATATGTTTTTATTTTTATTTATTTATGTTAATGCACTTGATATCATGTTATTTTACTTGAAATTGATAGAATGTGAGAGATTAAACGAATTATTATCATGATGTGCTATGAAAGATTAAACAAGTTCAATGCATGCTCTAGGAACATTCACAACCACAGATTTTTTTTGTTTTATATAATTGTTAGAATCCTTTCCTTTAATTGTTAAGAATGACAAGTTGAAGGTAGAAGATAGTTAACAAATAACCACATCTAACAAGTTGAATCTTCACTTTAACTATTGTGATGTGTCATTTGACACTTGTTAGTGAGTTAAACAAATCTCCCAAAGATACTGTTTTTAATGTATTATGAATACTTAATTTGATTCACAAGAAAAACAGCAAAGGGAGAAAAAAAAGAAGAAAAATTGTACAAATAGGACATTCCGGACTGCAAATGTGAATAGAGTTTGGTAAGAAATTTTAATGATCATATTCATTTCAGAAACAGCTTTTGTTGAGATTAATTTCTGGAATTTCACTCCTGAGTAAACCACTCTTGCCTGTGATGATATTGATATATCTCCATTGTAGAGCTACTATTATTACAAATAAATTGTTTGTGCTATTTGCACTAAAGTTGTATACTTGTATGCTATTTTAATGCTGGCTAATGTGCACAATTTGATTTAGGCTGCTTTTTAACCAATGCACTACTTTTTTTGAAACTTCCTAAAATATCACTTTTTGGAATCTAATTACCTTTGTGCCACTTTTTTTTATATTATTATAATTAATTATAATTAAAAATAAAATAACAAATCACTTATCATTTTAGCAAAATAGTGGTATATAGATAATTAGTTTTAAAAGTGTATTTTGATAATAAATTTTAAAAAAGATGGCACATTAGCAAAAAAGCTAATTCAAATTAATGCGTAAAATATATACATGTATGTGAATGCAATCCACCAATGCATGATATTTTATTTAGCTTCTAATTATTCTCTTTCATTTCTTTATTTTTATTTTACAAATTAAACTTATTTATAGATTTAATTTCTGGTTTTATTAGGCATTTATTTGGGTTTCTTCTGTTTCTAGGATTAAAGTGGGTACTGATTTTTCTCTCACCAGTTTCTTGCTATTGCTTTTGATCAAGTGCTTGTTGAGGTAAGATCATAATTATATCCTGTTTTGTTTTAAATATGTTAGAAGTCTATTATAACTTTGTAGTTTATTATGTTAGAAGTTCCATATATATTTTTTAGTAGTACACATGTCTAGTAACTGTTTTTTCCTACTTGAAGTTTAACTAGTAACAATGGATAAATCTTGGATTACTAAGCCACGAAACTCAGATGAATATATAGTTGGTCTAGAAAACTTCTTGGATTTTGCATTTCAACATGGAGAAATTGAGAATAGTAAGATAATATGTCCGTGTCCAAGTTGTGGGTTTCGCAAATGGCATGCTCGAAAAGATGTTAGAGATCATTTACTTTACAAACCATTCCCTAAGAATTATGTTGTATGAAACTTTCATGGCGAGAAAGAAGTAACCAAATTCTCAACAAGTGCACATGTCATGCGCGAGACATTGGCAACTGAACATCCCCTAGATAACATTGTAAATGATGCTTTCGGTGTCCATATGGATTAGGAGAGCGGTAAGGATTCAGGCATGGAAGATTTTGTAAATGATGAGCCAAGAGAAAATCATAGAGACTTTGATGAGTTTCTCAAGGAAGGAAATCAAAAGCTACAGGAAGGAAGCGACTTCACAAAGCTAGAATTCATAGTCAAATTGTATCATATTAAAGTCTTATGTGGAGTAAGTGACAAGGCCATTACCATGATACTTGAGTTGGTGAGGGATGCTTTTAGTTGTGTGAATTTGCGTATGACTTTTGATCAGGCAAAGAAATTAATTCGAAAACTAAGTCTTGACTATGTTAAGATAGATGCTTGCTGATAAACCACTATTTTATGGTTTATCTTGTGTTTAATTGAGTGGTTTTTATCAAGTCTTCACCCACTTATTCATATGATTTGCATGATTTTATAATCCCTTCCTAGTATTGTTTATGATTGAAAACTTGCTTCCTAGAGATCTTTAATTAGTATATTTTAATTCTCCTTTATACCATTCGATGTCGTGATCTGTTTGTTAAGTGTTTCAGGCTTTATAGGGCAGGAATGGCTTAGAGAATGGAGAGGAAGCTTGCAAAAATGGAAGGAACACAAAAAACTAAGGAGATGACCAGCGAGCACCGATGCGCACGCATGGCTCACGCGAGCGCGCGGAATGGAGAAATTTACAGCGACGCGTGCACGTGCCTGACGCGTACGCGTGGATTGGAGTCTGCACAAAAGATGCGCACACGTGGACGACACGTACGCATGACAAGGAAATTCGCCAAATGACGCGTACGCGTGACTTGCGCGATCTACAGAATTAACAGAAAATGTTGGGGGCGATTTCGAGCCGAGTTTTGACCCAATTTTCGGTCCAGAAATACAGAATAAAGCCAGAAAACATACAGAGACTCAACATACATTCACATATTCTCATTAGGATAGTTTTAGGTTTTGATATCTGAATCTAGAGAGAGAATTACCTTTCCTCTAGTTTTTCTTTACATTCATAGTTTATTAGTTTTATGCTTTTGCTTTTGGATATTGAAGAGTCATCACCTCCGTTGAAGATACTATTCTAGTTTGTTTCCTTACTCTTTTCTCTATTTATTCCATATTCTTAATTCTTGTTTAGAGTGGTAATTGGATTATTTTCATGGATTGTTAATGCAAAGGATTACTTTTACTTTTAATTAATTTTGAATTCCTATTTTATTTAAATTATCATGTCTCTTTTCTATTCCAAACTCCCAATAACAAAGATGGTATCCATGTCAATAGAGTAGATTCCCTACTTGACATGGGGGTTGATTAGGAGGAGACACTTGAGTTGGAATGCTCAAGTGGTTAGTTAAATTGGAAGTTGTTGGCTAATTCTATATTTACTAACGCTAGACCTTCCTAAGGGAGAGGACTAGGATTTGCGAATAAGAGTTAGCTCAATCACTTGACTTTCCTTTATTTAGTAAGGGTTAACTAAGTGAAAATAACAACCTCTTTATACTACACTTGAGAAAATTCCAACAAGGATAGAACTTCCAATTAATCATTCCCCTAGTCAAGGCTTTTTAATTAGAATATATATTTCTCTTTTAATTTACAATTATTTATTTTCCGTCATTCAACTCTCAAAATTCTCGGAAAACTCCTGATTAATAACTTAGCACCCTTTCTAGCAACTCGTTGGGAGACGACCTGGGACTCATACTCCCAGTATTTTTATTCTAAACTTTTTGTGACAACCTTTCTAAATTGATGAGGCAGATTTTTGCTGGTTAAGAGCTATACTTGCAACGCTGTTCTATTATATTATAATCTCTTAATTGGTCTAACTTCTGCCACGCATCAGTTTTTGGCACCGTTGCCGGGGAGTTACAATTGTGTGCTAAATGATTAATTAGCGTACATATTTTTTATTTTATTTGCATATTTTATTTTATTTTATTACCATGAGCTATATGTTTCTTTCATTGAATGACGCATTCACTGCCTGATCCGAGCTTAGCTGCATTTGATCCTGAAATTGAAAGAACTCTTTCACGTATTAGGTGAGCTCGGCGCAGGTTAGCCTCAGAGGGTGGTGAAGTGATTGTTATCGATTCACCAGTCTCATCTGAGGGCGAATTTGAACCGCCATCTGAGGAAGAAACAAGCTCTTTTGCTACTGATTCAGTTGATTCACATGCAGATAACATGGCAACACCTAGGAGGATTACTCTCCAGGAAGCTAGAGCTCAAGATTTTACACTGCAGCCATATCAAGTGCATCATCCAACTCTGGCTGCAGATTTTGAGCTGAAGACTGCATTAATTAACTTGATGCCCAAGTTTCATGGCTTACCTGCTCAGGAGCCTATCAAGCACCTAAGGGATTTCCAGACAGCTTGTTCTACTGTTAGGCGTCATGGTGCAAATGAAACTTCTATTCTATTAACCGCCTTTCCGCTTTCTCTTGAGGAAAAGGCGTGGGAGTGGTACTACTCCCAACCTGAAACAACTGTTACCAACTGGGATACGCTCAGGAGAGAATTCTTGGAAAAATACTTTCCAACTGAAGTTACAGACAGACTGAGGAAAGAGATCTCCTGCATTGTTCAAGGAGAATCAGAGACTCTTTATGAGTACTGGGAGCGCTTTAAGAACCTTCTGGACGCATGCCCCCATCACATGATTGACAGGTTAGTGTTGATCAGCTACTTCACTCAAGGCATGAAGCATCGGGATAAAACTACATTAGATGGTGCTAGTAATGGTTCTCTGAAAAAGTACAAGACTGCAGATGAAGCATGGCAACTGATCAGCGACTTAGCTGAGTCTACTAGGAATCACAGGCACAGGAGCAGCCACTCAAAAGCTGTTGCAGAGGTTTCCTCTAGCAGTGAGACTACTGCTCTTACACAGAGCATATGTGAAATGACCAACCTACTGAAGCAATTACAGTTAAATCAACAACAAACTCAACCCTCCCCACCACAACAAAGCCAACAGTTAGTTCTCCAAAGAGTATGCAGAATCTGTGCTGATTATAGTCATTATACTGATGAATGCCCGCAGCTCCAACAAGAAGACAACACTGTGGCAGCTACTCATAACTTCTATGACTGCCCGAATCAAGGATACAATCAACAAGACAGCAACTACAACCAAGGTGGGAACTACAACCAAGGATGGCAGGACAACTCCAACCAGGGATGGAGAGATGATGAGCGGATAATTTATACGCTTTTTGGCATTGTTTTTACATAGTTTTTAGTATAATTTAGTTAGTTTTTAGTATATTTTTTATTAGTTTTTAAATAAAATTCACATTTCTGGACTTTACTATGAGTTTGTGTGTTTTTCTGTGATTTCAGGTATTTTCTGGCTGAAATTGAGGGACTTGAGCAAAAATCAGATTCAGAGGTTGAAGAAGGACTGCAGATGCTGTTGGATTTTGACCTTCCTGCACTCAGTGGAATTTCTCGAGCTATAGAACTCCAAATGGCGCGCTCCCAATTGCGTTGGAAAGTAGACATCCAGGGCTTTCCAGAAATATATAATAGTCAATACTTTGCTCGAGTTTAGATGATGCAAAAAAGGCATTCAACGCCAGTTCCATGCTGCATTCTAGAGTTAAACGCCAGAAACAGGTTGCAAAGTGGAGTTAAACGCCAGAAACAGGTTACAAACTGGCGTTCAACTCCAAGAAAAGCCTCTACATGTGTAAAGCTCAATGTTCAGCCCAAGTACACACCAAGTGGGCCCCAGAAGTGGATTTCTGCATCATTTACTCATTTCTGTAAACCCTAGTAACTAGTTTAGCATAAATAGGACTTTTTACTATTATTTTTACATCCTGAGTTTTATCTTCGGATCATCTTTAGTCTTGGTTACTCCGGTTCCCCTCTGGGGCCGAGACCAATGAACTCCATTTTCACTTATGTATTTTCAACGGTAGAGTTTCTATACACCATAGATTAAGGTGTAGAGCTCTGCTGTTCCTCATGAATTAATACAAAGTACTATTGTTTTTCTATTCAACTCAAGCTTATTCCAATTCTAAGATATTCATTCGCACCTCAATATGAATGTGATGATCGTGACAGTCATCATCATTCCCAAACTATGAATGCGTGCCTGACAACCACTTCCGTTCTACCTTAGATTGAATGAGTATCTCTGGGATTCCTTAATCAGAATCTTCATGGTATAAGTTAGAATCCATGGACGGCCATTATTGAGATCCGGAAAGTCTAAACCTTGTCTGTGGTATTCCGAGTAGGATCTGGGAAGGGATGGCTGCGACGAGCTTCAAACTCGCGAGTGCTGGGCGTAGTGACAGACGCAAAAGGATCAATGGATCCTATTCCAGTATGATCGAGAACCGACAAATGATTAGCCATGCAGTGACAGTGCATTGGACCATTTTCACTGAGTGGACAGGATGTAGCCATTGACAACGGTGATGCCTAACATACAGCTTGCCATAGAAAGGAGTATGAATGATTGGATGAAGACAATAGGAAAGCAGAGGTTCAGGAGGAACGAACGCATCTCTATACGCTTATCTGAAATTCTCACCAATGAATTACATAAGTATCACTATCTTTATTTTACATTTTATTTATCTTTTAATTATTAAATCTCCATAATTAATTGAATCCGCCTGACTGAGATTTACAAGGTGACCATAGCTTGCTTCAAGCCAACAATCTCCGTGGGATCGACCCTTACTCACGTAAGGTTTATTACTTGGACGACCCAGTGCACTTGCTGGTTAGTTGTGCGAAGTTGTGACAAAGAACTAAGATTATGAATGTGCGTATTGAGTTTTTAGCGCCGTTACCAAGGAATGGAACCGTCACGATTTCTGCGCACCAAGTTTTTGGCGCCGTTGCCGGGGATTGTTCGAGTTTGGACAACTGACAGTTCATCTTGCTGCTCAGATTAGGTAATTTTATTTTAATTTTAAGCTTTTTGTTTTGATTATTTTTATTTTTAAAAAAAAATTTTCAAAAAAAATAAAAAACAAAAAAATTTTATTCTATGTTCTTCAGAATTTTTAAGAATGAATTCTAGAGTTTCATGAAGCACGTTGAAGCCTGGCTGGCTGTAAAGCCATGTCTAATTCATTTGGACCGAGGCTTCCACTTATCAGCATATGAAGTTGGATGAAGTATCAGCTATTGTATGTCTGATTTGTATCTGCTGAAGTTTGGCTGGCGATTGGCCTTGTCTAGTGTTTTGGACCGGAGCTTTCACTGAAAGCTTGGCTGGCTAGTGAGCCATGTCTAATTCCTGGACCAAAGCTTTAGACTAACATTGCAGATTCCTGGAATTCTTATAAAAAAAAATTTTTGAAATCCTTATTTTTCTTTTTCAAATTAATTTTCAAAAAATCCAAAAAAATTAATAAAATCATAAAAACCAAAAATTTTATGTTTCTTGTTTGAGTCTAGTGTCAATTTTTAAGTTTGGTGTCAAATTGCATGTTGTTATTTTTCTTGCATTTTCGAAAATTCATGCATTGTATTCTTCATGATCTTCAAGTTGTTCTTGGTAAGTCTTCTTGTTTGATCTTTAAAATTTCTTGTTTTGTGTCTTTTCTTGTTTTTCATATGCATTTTTAATTTGTTAGTGTCTAAAAATTAAAAATCTTTAAGTTTGGTGTCTTGCATGTTTTTCTCTTCTTCAAAATTTTCAAAAATAAGTTCTTGGTGTTCATCTTGACATTCAAAGTGTTCTTGGTGTTCATCTTGACATTCATAGTGTTCTTGCATGCATCATGTGTTTTGATCCAAATTTTCATGCATTGAGTCTTTTTGATGTTTTTCTCTTTCATCATTAAAAATTCAAAAATAAAAAAAATATCTTTCCCTTTTTCACTCATAAATTTTCGAAAATTTGAGTTGACTTTTTCAAAACTTTTTAAAATTTAGTTGTTTCATATGAGTCAAATCAAATTTTCAATTTAAAAATTCTATCTTTTTCAAATCTTTTTCAAAAATCAAATCTTTTTCAATTTTTCTTCATATTTTCGAAAACTTTATGATTGATTTTCAAAATCTTTTTCTTATTTTGTTCTAAACTTTTAAAATCTTTACTAACAATTAATGTGATTGATTCAAAATTTTTAAGTTTGTTAATTGCCTAATAAGAAAGGTTCAATCTTTAAACTCTAGAATCATATCTTTTTAGTTTTTTGTTAGTCAAGTAATCAACTTTGATTTCAAAATTCAAATCTTTTCAAATTTCTTTTTCAAATCTTTTTCAAATTAAGTTTCAATCATATCTTTTTCAAAATCTTTTCTAACTTCTTTTCTAACTTCCTATCTTTTCAAAATTTGATTTTCAAATATTTTTCAATTAATCACTTAACTTTTTGTTTGATTCTTATCTTTTCCAAAACTACCTAACTAATTTTCCATCTCTAACTTTCGAAAACCCCTCTTCTCTTTTTCAAAAATTTCCTTTTTAATTAACTAATTGTTTTAAATTTAATTTAATTTGATTTAGTTTTTCCTTTCTTAATTTTTGAATTTTTAATTTTAATTTTTAATTTAAAAACAAAAATACTTTTATTTTATCTAATTTTCAAAATTCTCTCCCCCTCATCTCTTTCTAATTATTTTATTTATTTACTAACACTTCTCTTCATCTAAAAATTCGAACCCTCTCTTCTTTCTGTGTTCGAATTTATTTTCTTCTTCTACTCACATAAAGGAATCTTTATACTGTGACATAGAGGATTCCTCTTCTTTTCTGTTTTCTTCTTTTTCACATGAGCAGGAACAAGGATAAGAACATTATTGTTGAAGCTGATCCTGAACCTAAAAGAACTCTAAAGAGGAAGCTAAGGGAAGCTAAAGCACAACTCTCTGGAGAAAATCTGACAGAAATTTTCGAAAAAGAAAGAGACATGGCCGAAAATAACAACAATGTAAGGAAGATGCTTGGTGACTTTACTGCACCTAATTCCAATTTACATGGAAGAAGCATCTCAATCCCTGCCATTGGAGCAAACAATTTTGAGCTGAAACCTCAATTAGTTTCTCTGATGCAACAGAATTGCAAGTTTCATGGACTTTCATCAGAAGATCCTTTTCAGTTCTTAACTGAATTCTTGCAGATCTGTATACTGTTAAGACCAATGGAGTTGATCCCGAGGTCTACATGCTTATGCTTTTTGCGTTTGCTGTAAGAGACAGAGCTAGAATATGGTTGGACTCTCAACCTAAGGATAGCCTGAACTCTTGGGATAAGCTGGTCACGACTTTCTTAGCCAAGTTCTTTCCTCCTCAAAAGCTTAGCAAGCTTAGAGTGGATGTTCAAACCTTCAAACAAAAAGAAGGTGAATCCCTCTATGAATCTTGGGAGAGATACAAGGAACTGACCAAAAAGTGTCCTTCTGACATGCTCTCAGAATGGACCATCCTGGATATATTCTATGATGGTCTGTCTGAATTATCAAAGATGTCATTGGACCATTCCGCAGGTGGATCCATTTACCTAAAGAAAATGCCTACAGAAGCTCAAGAACTCATTGACATGGTTGCAAATAACCAGTTCATGTACACTTCTGAAAGGAATCCTGTGAATAATGGGACGCCTCAGAGGAAAGGAGTTCTTGAAATTGATACTCTGAATGCCATATTGGCTCAGAATAAAATATTGACTCAGCAAGTTAATATGATCTCTCAGAGTCTGAATGGATTGAAGGAATCATCCAACAGTACTAAAGAGGTATTTTCTGAAGAAGCTTATGATCCTGAGAACCCTGCAATAGCAGAGGTGAATTACATGGGTGAACCCTATGGAAACACCTATAATCCCTCATGGAGAAATCATCCAAATTTCTCATAGAAGGATCAACAAAAGCCTCAGCAAGGCTTTAATAATGGTGGAAGAAACAGGTTTAGCAATAGCAAACCTTTTCCATCATCCATACAGCAACAGACAGAAATTCTGAGCAGAATCCATCTAGCTTAGCAAATATAGTCTCTGATCTATCTAAGGCCACTGTAAGTTTCATGAATGAAACAAGGTCCTCCATTAGAAATTTGGAGGCACAAGTGGGCCAGCTGAGTAAAAGAGTCACTAAAACTCCTCCTAGTACTCTCCTAAGCAATACAGAAGAGAATACAAAGAGAAAGTGCAAGGCCATTGATTTGACCATCATGGCCGAACCTACAAGGGAAGAGGATGACGTGAATCCTAGTGAGGAAGACCTCCTGGGACGTCCAGTGACCAATAAGGAGTTTTCCTTTGAGGAACCAAAGGAATCTGAGGCTCAATTAGAGACCATAGGGATTCCATTGAACCTCCTTCTGCCCTTCATGAGCTCTGATGAGTATTCTTCCTCTGAAGAGGATGAAGACATTACTGAAGAGCAAGTTGCTAAGTACCTTGGTGCAATCATGAAGCTGAATACCAAATTATTTGGTAATGAGACTTGGGAAGATGAACCTCCCTTGCTCACCAATGAACTGAATGCATTGGATAGGCAGAAATTACCTCAAAAGAAATAGGATCCTGGCAAATTCTTAATACCCTGTACCATAGGCACCATGACCTTTGAGAAGGCTCTGTGTGACCTGGGGTCAGGAATAAACTTAATGCCACTTTCTGTAATGGAGAAACTTGAGATCTTTGAGGTGTAAGCTGCCAGAATCTCATTAGAGATGGCAGACAACTCAAGAAAACAGGCTTATGGACAAGCAGAGGACATGTTAGTAAAGGTTGAAGGCCTTCATATCCCTGCTGATTTCATAATCCTAGACACTGGAAAGGATGAGGATGAATCCATCATCCTTGGAAGACCCTTCCTAGCCACAACAAGAGCTGTGATTGATGTGGACAGAGGAGAGTTGGTCCTTCAACTGAATGGGGACTACCTTGTGTTTAAGACTCAAGGTTCTCCTTCTGTAACTATGGAGAGGAAGAATGAAAAGCTTCTCTCACTGCAAAGTCAACCAAAGCCCCCACAGTCAAACTCTAAGTTTGGTGTTGAACCCCCACATTCAAACTCTAAGTTTGGTGTTGGGAGGTTCCAACCTTGCTCTGATTATCTGTGAGGCTCCATGAGAGCTCACAGTCAAGCTATTGACATTAAAGAAGTGCTTGTTGGGAGGCAACCCAATGTTATTTAATCATATCTATTTTATTTTCTTTTTGTTATTTCGTGTTTTATTAGGTTGATGATCATGTGAAGTCACAAAAACTATTGAAAAAAAAACAGAATGAAAAACAGCATTGAAAATAACACACCCTGGAGGAGAGCAGTCTGGCGTTTAAACGCCAGAAACAAGCATCTGTCTGGCATTTAACGCCAGAAACAAGCACCAAGCTGGCGTTTAACGCCAGAAACAAGCATCTGCCTGGCGTTAAACGCCAGAAACAGGCTACATTTGGGTGTTTAACGCCAGAAACAAGCAGCAGTCTGACGTTAAATGCCAGGATTGCACAGCAAGGGCGTTTTATACGCCTAATTGGAGCAAGGATGTTAAGTCCTTTACCCCACTTGATCTGTGGATCCCACAGGATCCCCAACTTTTTCTTCTCTCCTCTTCACACCTTTTTATTACTCTCTTCCCCAAATACCCTTCACCAATCACCTCAATCACTCTTTCCCATCACCTCTTCACTACTCACATCCATCCTCTCTTCCCCATAAACCCTACCTACCTTCAAAGTTCAAACTAATTTCCCTCCCAAACCCAACCCAAATGGCCGAACCCTACACCTCCCCATACTCCTATATAAACCCCTCATTCCTTCTTCATTTTCACACAACACAACCTTCTCTTCTTCTCCTTGACCGAATACATCTTCTTCCCCTATCTCCTCCATTTTCTTCTTCTTCTACTACTTTATTTCTTCTTTTGCTCGGGGACGAGCAAACATTATAAGTTTGGTGTAGTAAAAGCATAGCTTTTTATTTTTCCATAACCATTTATGGCACCTAAGGCCAGAGAAACCTCTAGAAAGAGGAAAGGAATGGCAATTGCTTCCACCTCTGAGTCATGGGAGATGGAGAGAGTCATCTCAAAGGTCCATCAAGACCACTTCTATGAAGTTGTGGCCAAGAAGAAAGTGATCCCTGAGGTTCCTTTCAAGCTCAAAAAGAATGAGTATCCGGAGATCTGACTTGAGATCCAAAGAAGAGGTTGGGAAGTTCTCACCAACCCCATTCAACAAGTCGGGATCCTAATGGTTCAAGAGTTCTATGCACATGGATCACTAGGAACCATGATCAAAGTGTGAACCCGAATCCAAAGCATTGGCTTACCATGGTTCGGGGAAAATACTTAGATTTCAGTCCGGAAAATGTAAGGCTGGCATTCAACTTGCCAATGATGGAAGAGAACGCACGCCCCTACACAAGAAGGGTCAAATTTGATCAAAGGTTGGACCAAGTCCTCATAGACATATGTGAGGAAGGAGCTCAATGGAAAATTGACTCAAGAGGCAAGCCGGTTCAATTAAGAAGGCATAATCTCAAACCAGTGGCTAGGGGATGGCTAGAGTTCATTCAACGATCAATCATTCCTACTAGTAACCGGTCTGAAGTTACTATAGACCGGGCCATCATGATCCATTGTATCATGATTGGAGAGGAGGTGGAAGTTCATGAGATTATACCTCTAGAACTTTACAAGGTGGCTGACAAGTCCTCCACTTGGGCAAGGTTAGCCTTTCCTCACCTCATATGCCACCTCTGTAATTCGGCTGGAATTGACATAGAGGGAGACATCCTCATTGAAGAGGACAAGCCCATCACTAAGAGAAGGATGGAGCAAACAAGAGATCATGGACCTCAACAAGAGTATGAGAAAATTCCCCACCATGAAATCCCTGAGATGCCTCAGGGGATGCACTTTCCTCCACAAAACTATTGGGAGCAAATCAACACCTCCCTAGGAGAATTAAGTTCCAGTATGGGACAACTAAGGGTGGAGCACCAAGAGCATTCCATCATCCTCCATGAAATTAGAGAAGATCAAAGAGCTATGAGGGAGGAGCAACAAAGACAAGGAAGAGACATAGAGGAGCTCAAAAGCACCATTGGTCCTTCAAGAAGAGGAAGACGCTACCCTCACTAAGGTGGACTCATTCCTTAATCTCCTTGTCTATTTATTTTCTGTTTTCAGTTTCCATGCTTCATGTTTAATTATGTTTGTGTCTTTACTATATGATCATTAGTGTTTAAGTGTCTATGTCTTAAAGCTATGAATGTCCTATGAATCCATCACCTTTCTTAAATGAAAAATGTTTTAATTACAAAAGAACAAGAAGTACATGGTTTCGAATTCATCCTTGAAACTAGTTTAATTATTTTGATGTGGTGACAATACTTTTTGTTTTCTGAATGAATGCTTGAACAGTGCATATGTCTTTTGAAGTTGATGTTTATGAATGTTAAATATGTTGGCTCTTGAAGAATAAGGAAAAAGGAGAAATGTTATTTGATAATCTGAAAAATCATAAAAATGATTCTTGAAGCAAGAAAAAGCAGTGAATACAAAAGCTTGCAAAAAAAAAAGAGAGAAAAATAGCAAAAAAAAAAGAGAAGAAAGAAAAAAGAAAAAGTAAGCAGAAAAAGCCAAAAGCTCTTTAAACCAAAAGGCAAGAGCAAAAAGCCAATAGCCCTTAAAACCAAAAGGCAAGGGTAAAAAAAAAGATCCAAGGCTTTGAGCATCAGTAGATAAGAGGGCCTAAAGGAATAAAATCCTGGCCTAAGCGGCTAAACCAAGCTGTCTCTAACCATGTGCTTGTGGCGTGAAGGTGTCAAGTGAAAACTTGAGACTGAGCGGTTAAAGTCAAGGTCCAAAGCAAAAAAAAAAAGAAGAGTGTGCTTAAGAACCCTGGACACCTCTAATTAAGGACTTTAGCAAAGCTGAGTCACAATCTGAAAAGGTTCACCCAGTTATGTGTCTGTGGCATTTATGTATCCGGTGGTAATACTGGAAAACAAAGTGCTTAGGGCCACGGCCAAGACTCATAAAGTAGCTGTGTTCAAGAATCAACATACTGAACTAGGAGAATCAATAACACTATCTGAACTCTGAGTTCCTATAGATGCCAATCATTCTGAACTTCAATGGATAAAGTGAGATGCCAAAACTATTCAAGAGGCAAAAAGCTACAAGTCCCGCTCATCTGATTGGAGCTAAGTTTCATTGATATTTTGGAATCTATAGTATATTCTCTTCTTTTTATCCTATTTGATTTTCAGTTGCTTGGGGACAAGCAACAATTTAAGTTTGGTGTTGTGATGAGTGGATAATTTATACGCTTTTTGGCATTGTTTTTACATAGTTTTTAGTATAATTTAGTTAGTTTTTAGTATATTTTTATTAGTTTTTAAATAAAATTCATATTTCTGGACTTTACTATGAGTTTGTGTATTTTTCTGTGATTTCAGATATTTTCTGGCTGAAATTGAGGGACTTGAGCAAAAATCAGATTCAGAGGTTGAAGAAGGACTGCAGATGCTGTTGGATTCTGACCTTCCTGCACTCAAAGTGGAATTTACAAAACTACAAAACTCCAAGTGGAATTGCGTTGGAAAGTAGACATCCAGAGCTTTCCAGCAATATATAATAGTCTATACTTTTCCCGAGTTTAGTTGACGTAAACTGGCGTTCAACGCCAGTTCCATGCTGCATTCTGGAGTTAAACGCCAGAAACAGGTTGCAAAGTGGAGTTAAACGCCAGAAACAGGTTACAAACTGGCGTTCAACTCCAAGAAAAGCCTCTACACGTATAAAACTCAATGCTCAGTCTAAGCACACACCAAGTGGGCCCCAGAAGTGGATTTCTTCATCATTTACTCATTTATATAAACCCTAGTAACTAGTTTAGCATAAATAGGACTTTTTACTATTATTTTTACACCCTGAGTTTTATCTTCGGATCATCTTTAGTCTTGGTTACTCCGGTTCCCCTCTGGGGCCGAGACCAATGAACTCCATTATCACTTATATATTTTCAACGGTAGAGTTTCTACACACCATAGATTAAGGTGTGGAGCTCTGCTGTTCCTCATGAATTAATACAAAGTACTATTGTTTTTCTATTCAACTCAAGCTTATTCCAATTCTAAGATATTCATTCGCACCTCAATATGAATGTGATGATCGTGACAGTCATCATCATTCCCAACCTATGAACGCGTGCATGACAACCACTTCTGTTCTACCTTAGATTGAATGAGTATCTCTGGGATTCCTTAATCAGAATCTTCGTGGTATAAGTTAGAATCCATGGACGGCCATTCTTGAGATCCAAAAAGTCTAAACCTTGTCTGTGGTATTCCGAGTAGGATCTGGGAAGGGATGGCTACGACGAGCTTCAAACTCGCGAGTGCTAGGCGTAGTGACAGACGCAAAAGGATCAATGGGTCCTATTCCAGTATGATCGAGAACCGACAGATGATTAGCCATGCAGTGACAGCGCATTGGACCATTTTCACTGAGAGGACAGGATGTAGCCATTGACAACGGTGATGCCTAACATACAGCTTGCCATAGAAAGGAGTATGAATGATTGGATGAAGACAATAGGAAAGCAGAGGTTCAGGAGGAACGAATGCATCTCTATACGCTTATCTGAAATTCTCACCAATGAATTACATAAGTATCACTATCTTTATTTTACATTTTATTTATCGTTTAATTATTAAATCTCCATAATCAATTGAATCCGCCTGACTGAGATTTACAAGGTGACCATAGCTTGCTTCAAGCCGACAATCTCCGTGGGATCGACCCTTACTCACGTAAGGTTTATTACTTGGACGACCCAGTGCACTTGCTTGTTAGTTGTGCGAAGTTGTGACAAAGAACTAAGATTATGAATGTGCGTATTGAGTTTTTAGCGCCGTTACCAAGGAATGGAACCGTCATGATTTCTGCGCACCAAGAGATAATTCCAACCATGACTGGAGGGACAACTATAACAGAGGTGGCAGAGATAACAATGAAAATCAGAAGTGGAATAATAACAACAGACAGCAGAATCAGAACCAACCTTACAGAGCTCCTCACCTAAGACAGTCACAAGGACCCCAGCATAACCAACAACAAGTCCCACAGATCACTTATCCTACTTCCTCACCAAATGACGAGATGCTTCGTTCTCTTGCACAATGACAACAAGACATGCAGACTACACTGAACTCTACTCTAAACGGTCTGAATGCCACTTTACAAGCTCTCGCTGCCCGGATAGATTCATTACCTACTTCCACTAACCAACCTTTAAGCTCCAGTGGAATTCCTTCTCAACCCTTACCTAACCCCAAGGGTGGCATCAATACCATCACTTTGAGGTCCAAAACCACACTGCCAGAGAGGAATCAAGAGGAGCCAAGCCCACAAGAACATAGCTCAGTTAAAGACTTAGCTGAATAGGAAGAGGAAGTACAAGACAAGGTTGAAGAAGAAGTAGTTCAGCCAAGGAATGGAGCACCAAAGGATGCAGAGGCTGCAAGTGGCGCCATTCCTATCCCATTTCCACACCTTGCAAGGAAGTCCAGAAAGCAGACGGAACTTGATCCCAAAATGGTAGAAATTTTCAAAAAGGTTGAGGTAACTGTTCCCCTTTTTGATGTTATTCAACAAGTACCTAAATATGCAAAGTTTTTGAAAGATTTATCCGTACATAAAGATAAAATTAATGAATTAGAAACTATTCCTTTAGGTAGTTCTATATCTGCTTTAATGGGAGGTATACCTGAAAAATGTAGTGATCCAGGTCCATGTATGGCAAACTGTACCATTGGAGGTGTAATATTTTCTAATTGCATGTGTGATTTAGGAGCGTGTGTTAGTATAATGCCATTGTCTATATATGATACCTTGAGGCTTGGTGCACGAAATCGTGATTGTTCATTCCTTGGTAACGGCGCTAAAAACTTAATACGCATGTTCATAATTTTAGTTCTCTTCACAATTTCGATACAACTAACCAGCAAATGCATTGGGTCGTCCAAGTAATAAACCTTACGTGAGTAAGGGTCAATCCCACGGAGATTGTCGGCTTGAAGCAAGCTATGGTCACCTTGTAAATCTCAGTCAGGCGGATTCAAATGGTTATGATGAATTGATAATTAAAAACATAAATAAAATATAAACTAGGATAGAGATACTTATGTAATTCATTGGTGAGAATTTTAGATAAGCGTATAGAGATGCCTTTCGTTCCTCTGAACCTCTGCTTTCCTGCTATCTTCATCCAATCATTCCTACTCCTTTCCATGGTAAGCTGTATGTAGGGCATCACTGTTGTCAATGGCTACATCCCATCCTCTCTGTGAAAATAGTCCAATGCACTGTCACTGCATGGCTAATCATCTGTCGGTTCTCGATCATACTGGAATAGGATTTACTATCCTTTTGCGTCTGTCACTATGCCCAGCACTCGCGAGTTTGAAGCTCGTCACAGCCATCCCTTCCCAGATCCTACTCGGAATACCACAGACAAGGTTTAGACTTTCCGGATCTCAAGAATGGCCATCCATGGGTTCTAACTTATACCACGAAGACTCTAATATCTCGGACTCGGTCCTCTGTATTAGATATCTAAGAGATACTCATTCTAGCTTGTTTGCATGTAGAACGGAAGTGTTTGTCAGGCACGCGTTCATAAGTGAGAATGATGATGAGCGTCACATAATCATCACATTCATCATGTTCTTGTGTGCGAATGGATATCTTAGAATAGGAATAAGCTTGAATTGAATAGAAAAACAATAGTACTTTGTATTAATTCATGACGAACAGCAGAGCTCTACACCTTAATCTATGGAGTGTAGAAACTCTACCGTGGAAAATACATAAGTGATAAGGTCCAGGCATGGCCGAGAGGCCAGCCCCCAAATGTGATCTAAAGATGAAACTAAAGATGTTCCAAAGATGATCCAAAGATGTTCCGAAAGATGTAAATACAATAGTAAAAAGTCCTATTTATACTAAACTAGTTACTAGGGTTTACAGAAATGAGTAAATGATGCAGAAATCCACTTCTGGAGCCCACTTGGTGTGTGCTTGGGCTGAGCATTGAGCTTTAAACGTGTAGAGGCTTCTCTTGGAGTTGAACACCAGTTTGTAACCTGTTTCTGGCGTTTAACTCCACTTTGCAACCTGTTTCTCGCGTTTAACTACAGAATGCAGCATGGAACTGGCATTGAAAGCCAGTTTGCGTCGTCTAAACTCGAGTAAAGTATAAATTATTATATATTGCTGAAAAGCCCTGGATGTCTATTTTCCAACGCAATTGAGAGCGCGCTATTTGGAGTTTTGTAGCTCCAGAAAATCCACTTTGCGTGCAGGGAGGTCAGAATCCAACAACATCTGCAGTCCTTCTTCAACCTCTGAATCTGATTTTTGCTCAGGTCCCTCAATTTCAGCCAAAAAATACCTGAAATCACAAAAAAACACACAAACTCATAGTAAAGTCCAGAAATGTGAATTTTATTTAAAAACTAATAAAAATATACTAAAAACTAACTAAATCATACTAAAAACTATGTAAAAACAATGCCAAAAAGCGTATAAATTATCCGCTCATCACAACACCAAACTAAAATTGTTGCTTGTCCCCAAGCAACTGAAAATCAAATAGGATAAAAAGAAGAGAATATACTGTAAATTCCAAAATATTAATGAAACTTGGCTCCAATCAGATGAGCGGGACTTGTAGCTTTTTGCCTCTTGAATAGTTTTGGCATCTCACTTTATCCATTGAAGTTCAAAATGATTAGCATTTATAGGAACTTAGAATTCAGATAGTGTTATTGATTCTCCTAGTTCAGTATGTTGATTCTTGAACACAGCTACTTTATGAGTCTTGGCCGTGGCCCTAAGCACTTTGTTTTTCAGTATTACCACCGGATACATAAATGCCACAGACACATGATTGGGTGAACCTTTTCAGAATGTGACTCAGCTTTGCTAAAGTCCCCAATTAGAGGTGTCCAAGGTTCTTAAGCACACTCTTTTTTTGCTTTGGACCTTGACTTTAACCGCTCAGTCTCAAGTTTTTACTTGACACCTTCACGCCACAAGCACATGGTTAGGGACAGCTTGGTTTAGCCTCTTAGGCCAGGATTTTATTCCTTTAGGCCCTCCTATCCACTGATGCTCAAAGCCTTGGATCCTTTTTATTACCCTTGCCTTTTGGTTTTAAGGGCTATTGGCTTTTTGCTCTTGCCTTTTGGTTTTAAGAGCTTTTGGCTTTTTCTGCTTGCTTTTTCTTTTTCTTTTTCTTTTTCGCTATTTTTCTTTTTCTTTTTTTTCACAAGATTTTGTATTCACTGCTTTTTCTTGCTTCAAGAATCATTTTTATGATTTTTTAGATTATCAAATAACATGTCTCCTTTTTCCTTATTCTTCAAGAGCCAACATATTTAACATTCATAAACATCAACTTCAAAAGACATATGCACTGTTCAAGCATTCATTCAGAAAACAAAAAGTATTGTCACCACTTCAAAATAATTAAACTAATTTCAAGGATGAATTTGAAACCCTGTACTTCTTGTTCTTTTGTTTTTAGAACAGTTTTCATTTAAGAGAGGTGATGGATTCATATTCATAACTTTAAGGCATAGACACTTAGACACTAATGATCATATAGTAAAGACACAAACATAATTAAACATGAAGCATGGAAACCAAAAACAGAAAATAAATAGACAAGGAGATTAAGGAATGAGTCCACCTTAGTGAGGGTGGCGTCTTCCTCTTCTTGAAGAACCAATGGTGCTTTTGAGCTCCTCTATGTCTCTTCCTTGTCTTTCTTGCTCCTCCCTCATAGCTCTTTGATCTTCTCTAATCTCATGGAGGATGATGGAGTGCTCTTGGTGCTCCATCCTTAGTTGTCCCATGTTGGAACTTAATTCTCCTAGGGAAGTGTTGATTTGCTCCCAATAGTTTTGTAGAGGGAAGTGCATCCTCTGAGGCATCTCAGGAATTTCATGGTGAGGAATTTCCTCATGCTCATGTTGAGGTCCATGGTCTCTTATTTGTTCCATTCTTTTCTTAGTGATGGGCTTGTCCTCTTCAATGAGAATGTCTCCCTCTATGTCAATTCCAGCCAAATTGCAGAGGTGGCAAATGAGGTGAGGAAAGGCTAACCTTGCCCAAGTGGAGGACTTGTCAGCCACCTTGTAGAGTTCTTGAGGTATAATCTCATGAACTTCCACCTCTTCTCCAATCATGATACTATGGATCATGATGGCCCGGTCTATAGTAACTTCAGACCAGTTACTAGTAGGAATGATTGAGCGTTGAATGAACTCTAACCATCCCTTAGCCACTAGTTTGAGGTCATGCCTTCTTAATTGAATCGGCTTGCCTCTTGAGTCAATTTTCCATTGAGCTCCTTCCTCACATATGTCTATGAGGACTTGGTCCAACCTTTGATCAAAGTTGACCCTTCTTGTGTAGGGGCGTGCGTTCTCTTCCATCATTGGCAAGTTGAACGCCAGCCTTACATTTTCCGGACTGAAATCTAAGTATTTCCCCCGAACCAATGTGAGCCAATGCTTTGGATTCGGGTTCACACTTTGATCATGGTTCCTAGTGATCCATGCGTTTGCATAGAACTCTTGAACCATTAGAATCCCGACTTGTTGAATGGGGTTGGTGAGAACTTCCCAACCTCTCCTTTGGATCTCAAGTCGGATCTCCGGATACTCATTCTTTTTGAGCTTGAAAGAAACCTTAGGGATCACTTTCTTCTTGGCCACAACTTCATAGAAGTGGTCTTGATGGACCTTTGAGATGAATCTCTCCATCTCCCATGACTCAGTGGAAGCAATTGCCTTTCCTTTCTTCTTTCTAGAGGTTTCTCTGGTCTTAGGTGCCATAAATGGTTATGGAAAAACAAAAAGCTATGCCTTTACCACACCAAACTTAAAATATTTGCTCGTCCCCGAGCAAAAGAAGAAAAAAAGTAGTAGAAGAAGAAGAAAATGGAGGAGATGGGGGAAGAAGATGTATTTGGCCAAGGAGAAGAAGAGAGGGTTGTGTTGTGTGAAAATGAAGAAGAAGTGAGGGGTTTATATAGGAGTGAGGGAGGGTGTAGGGTTCGGCCATTAGGGTTGGGTTTGGGAGGGAAATTATTTTGAATTTTGAAGGTAGGTGGGGTTTATGGGGAAGAGAGGATGGATGTGAGTGGTGAAGAGGTGATGGGAAAGAGTGATTGAGGTGATTGGTGAAGGGTATTTGAGGAAGAGAGTAATGAAAAGGTGTGAAGAGGAGAGAAGAAAATGTGGGGATCCTGTGGGGTCCACAGATCCAGTGGGGCCAAGGACTTAACATCCCTGCTCCAATTAGGCGTGTAAAACGCCAGATTGCTGACTGTTTCTGGCGTTAAACGCCAGCTTGGTGCCTGTTTCTGGCGTTAAACGCCAGACAGATGCTTGTTTCTGGCATTTAAACGCCAGACTGCTCTCCTCCAGGGTGTGCTGTTTTCAATGCTATTTTTCATTCTGTTTTTGATTTTATAGTAGTTTTTGTGACTTCACATGATCATCAACCTAATAAAACACGAAATAACAAAAAGAATATAAAATAGATATGATTAAATAACATTGGGTTGCCTCCCAACAAGCGCTTCTTTAATGTCAATAGCTTGACAGTGAGCTCTCATTGAGCCTCACAGATGTTCAGAGCATTGTTGGAACCTTCCAACACCAAACTTAGAGTTTGAATGTGGGGGTTCAACACCAAACTTAGAGTTTGGTTGTGGCCTCCCAACACCAAACTTAGAGTTTGACTTTGGGGGCTTTGGTTGACTCTACAGTGAGAGAAGCTTTTCATGCTTCCTCTCCATGGTTACAGAAGGAGATCCTTGAGTTTTAAACACAAGGTTGTCCTCATTCAGTTGAAGGATCAATTCTCCTCTGTCCACATCAATCACAGCTCTTGCTGTGGCTAGGAAGGGTCTTCCAAGGATGATGGATTCATCTTCATCCTTCCCGGTGTCTAGGATTATGAAATCAGCAGGGATGTAAAGGCCTTTAACATTTACTAGCACATCCTCTACTTGTCCATAAGCCTGTTTTCTTGAGTTGTCTGCCATCTCTAATGAGATTATGGCAGCTTGCACCTCAAAGATTCCCGGTTTCTCCATTACAGAGAGTGGCATGAGGTTTATCCCTGACCCAAGGTCATATAGAGCCTTCTCAATGATCATGGTGCCTATGGTACAAGGTATTAAGAACTTTCCAGGATCTTGTTTCTTCTGAGGCAATGTCAGTTGATCCAGATCACTCAGTTCATTGATGAGCAAGGGAGGTTCATCTTCCCAAGTCTCATTACCAAATAATTTGGCATTCAGCTTCATGATTGCACCAAGGTACTTGGCAACTTGCTCTTCAGTGACATCTTCATTCTCTTCAGAAGAAGAATACTCATCAGAGCTCATGAATGGCATAAGAAGGTTCAAAGGAATCTCTATGGTCTCTAGATGAGCCTTAGATTCCTTTGGTTCCTCAGAGGGAAACTACTTGTTGATCACTGGACGTCCCAGGAGGTCTTCCTCACTGGGATTCACGTCCTCTCTCTCCCTTGTAGGTTCGGCCATGATGGTTAAATCAATGGCCTTGCACTCTCTTTTTGGATTCTCTTCTGTATTGCTTGGGAGAGTACTAGGAGGAGTTTCAGTGACTCTTTTACTCAGCTGGCCCACTTGTGCCTCTAAATTCCTAATAGAGGACCATGTTTCATTCATGAAACTTACAGTGGCCTTAGATAGATCAGAGACTATATTTGCTAAGCTAGATGGATTCTGCTCAGAACTCTCTGTCTGTTGCTGAGTGGATGATGGAAAAGGCTTGCTATTGCTAAACCTGTTTCTTCCACCATTATTAAAGCCTTGTTGAGGCTTTTGTTGATCCTTCCATGAGAAATTTAGATGATTTCTCCATGAGGGATTATAGGTGTTTTCATAGGGTTCACCCATGTAATTCACCTCTGCTATTGCAGGGTTCTCAGGATCATAAGCTTCTTCTTCAGAAGATGCCTCTTTAGTACTGTTGGATGATTCCTTCAATCCATTCAGACTCTGAGAGATCATATTGACTTGCTGAGTCAATATTTTATTCTGAGCCAATATGGCATTCAGAGCATCAATTTCAAGAACTCCCTTCCTCTGAGGCGTCCCATTACTCACAGGATTCGTTTCAGAAGTGTACATGAACTGGTTATTTGCAACCATGTCAATGAGTTCTTGAGCTTCTGCAGGCGTTTTCTTTAGGTGAATTGATCCACCTGCAGAATGGTCCAGTGACATCTTTGATAGCTCAGACAGACCATCATAGAATATATCCAGGATGGTCCATTCTGAAAGCATGTCAGAAGGGCACTTTTTGGTCAGTTCCTTGTATCTATCCCAAGCTTCATAGAGGGATTCACCTTCTTTCTGTCTGAAGGTTTGAACATCCACTCTAAGCTTGCTAAGCTTTTGAGGAGTAAAGAACTTGGCTAAGAAAGCCGTGACCAGCTTATCCCAAGAGTTCAGGTTATCTTTAGGTTGAGCATCCAACCATACTTTAGCTCTATCTCTTACAGCAAACGGGAAAAGCATAAGCCTGTAGACCTCGGGATCAACCCCATTGGTCTTAACAGTATCACAGATCTGCAAGAATTCAGTTAAGAACTGAAAGGGATCTTCGAATGGAAGTCCATAAAGCTTACAATTCTGTTGCACCAGAGAAACTAATTGAGGTTTCAGTTCAAAATTGTTTGCTCCAATGGCAGGGATTGAGATGCTTCTTCCATGTAAATTGGAATTAGGTGCAGCAAAGTCACCAAGCATCTTCCTTGCATTGTTATTATTTTCGGTCATGTCTCCTTCTTTTTCGAAAATTTCTGTCAGATTCTTTCAGGTTCAGGATCACTTCAACAAGAATGTTCTTATCCTTTTTCCTGCTCATATGAAAAAGAAGAAAACAGAAAAGAAGAGGAATTCTCTATGTCACAGTATAGAGATTCCTTTATGTGAGTAGAAGAGAAGAATAAAAGAAGGGGAAGAGAAAAACTCGAACACAGAGAGGAAGATGGTGTTCGAATTTTGGGTGGAAGAGAAGTGTTAGTAAATGAATAATTAAATAGAAGGAGATAAGAGATGAGAGAATTCAAAAATTTAATTAAAATAAAAAAATAATTTTTTGTTTTTAATTTAAAATTAAAGTTATAATTCAAAAATTAAAAAGAAAAATGAAATTAAATTAAATTAAAGTTTAAAACAATTAGTTAATTAAAAAGAAATTTTGAAAAAGAGGGAAGGGATTTTCGAAAATTAGAAAGAGAGAGTTAGTTAGGTAGTTTTGAAAAAGATAAGATTGATTGAAAAAGATTTGAAACTTAATTTTTGAAAAGATAAGAAGTTAGAAAAGATTTTGAAATTGATTTTGAAAAAGATGTGATTAAAACTTATTTTGAGAAAGATTTGAAAAAGAAATTAAAAAAAAAAGATTTGATTTTGAAAATTAAAGTTGATTACTTGACTAACAAGAAACAACAAGATATGATTTTAAAATTTAAAGATTGGACCTTTCTTAATAGGCAAGTAACAAACTTAAAATTTTTTTGAATCAATCACGTTAATTGTTAGTAAAGATTTTGAAATTATGAAATAAAATAAAAAAAGATTTTTGAAAATCAATTTGAAATTTTCGAAAATATGAAAGAAAAAATGAAAAAGATTTGATTTTTGAAAAAGATTTGAAAAAGATAGAATTTTTAAATTGAAAAATTTGCTTGACAAAAAAAAAGATATGATTTTGAAAATCTTTGACTAATTCAATGCAATTTTCAAAAATTAGGAGTAAAATAAGGAAAAGATATTTTTTTAATTTTTGAATTTTAATAAGGAAAGAGAAAAACATCAAAAAGACTCAATGCATGAAAATTTTGGATCAAAACAAATGATGCATGCAAGAATACTATGAATGTCAAGATGAACACCAAGAACACTTTGAATGTCAAGATGAACACCAAGAACTTATTTTTGAAAAATTTTTAAGAAAAGAAAATATGCAAGACACCAAACTTAGAAATTTTTGATATTTAGACTCTAAGAATTCAAGAATGCATATGAAAAACAAGAAAAGACACAAAACAAGAAAATATGAAGATCAAACAAGAAGACTTGTCAAGAACAACTTGAAGATCATGAAGAATGCAATGCATGAATTTTTCGAAAAAATGCACAAATTTTAAAAACATGCAATTGACACCAAACTTAAAAATTGACACTAGACTCAAACAAGAAACACAAAAAATTATTTTTGATTTTATGATTTTATAATTTTTTTGGATTTTTCGAAAATTATTTTGGAAAAATGAAAAAGAAGAAATTATTTTTTTTGTATTATTTTCGAAAATAAGAAATAAAAAGCTTAAAAATAAAATAAAATAACCTAATCTGAACAACAAGATGAACCGTCAGTTGTCCAAACTCGAATAATCCCCGACAACGTCGCCAAAAACTTGGTGCACGAAATCGTGATTATTCATTCCTTGGTAACGGCGTTAAAAATTTAATACGCATGTTCATAATTTTAGTTCTCTTCACAATTTCGATACAACTAACCAGCAAATGCACTGGGTCGTCCAAGTAATAAACCTTACGTGAGTAAGGGTTGATCCCACGGAGATTGTCAGCTTGAAGCAAGCTATGGTCACCTTGTAAATCTCAGTCAGGCGGATTCAAATGGTTATGATGAATTGATAATTAAAAACATAAATAAAATATAAACTAGGATAGAGATACTTATGTAATTCATTGGTGAGAATTTCAGATAAGCGTATAGAGATGCCTTTCGTTCCTCAGAACCTCTGCTTTCCTGCTGTCTTCATCCAATCATTCCTACTACTTTCCATGGCAAGCTGTATGTAGGGCATCATCGTTGTCAATGGCTACATCCCATCCTCTCTGTGAAAATGGTCCAATGCACTGTCACTGGATGGCTAATCATCTGTTGGTTCTCGATCATACTGGAATAGGATTTACTATCCTTTTGCGTCTGTCACTACGCCCAGCACTCGCGAGTTTGAAGCTCGTCACAGCCATCCCTTCCCAGATCCTACTCGGAATACCACAGACAAGGTTTAGACTTTCTGGATCTCAAAAATGGCCATCCATGGGTTCTAACTTATACCACGAAGACTCTAATATCTCGGACTCGGTCTCCTGTATTAGATATCTAAAAGATACTCATTCTAGCTTGTTTGCATGTAGAACGAAAGTGTTTGTCAGGCACGCGTTCATAAGTGAGAATGATGATGAGCGTCACATAATCATCACATTCATCATGTTCTTGTGTGTGAATGGATATCTTAGAATAGGAATAAGCTTGAATTGAGTAGAAAAATAATAGTACTTTGTATTAATTCATGAGGAACAGCAGAGCTCTACACCTTAATCTATGGAGTGTAGAAACTCTACCGTGGAAAATACATAAGTGATAAGGTCCAGGCATGGCCGAGAGGCCAGCCCCCAAACGTGATCTAAAGATGAAACTTAAGATGTTCCAAAGATGATCCAAAGATGTTCCGAAAGATGTAAATACAATAGTAAAAAGTCCTATTTATACTAAACTAGTTACTAGGGTTTACAGAAATGAGTAAATGATGCAGAAATCCACTTCTGGGGCCCACTTGGTGTGTGCTTGGGCTGAGCATTGAGCTTTACACGTGTAGAGGCTTTTCTTGGAGTTGAACGCCAGTTTGTAACCTGTTTCTGGCATTTAACTCCACTTTGCAACCTGTTTCTGGCGTTTAACTACAAAATGCAGCATGGAACTGGCGTTGAACGCCAGTTTGCGTCATCTAAACTCGGGCAAAGTATAGACTATTATATATTGCTAGAAAGCCCTGGATGTCTATTTTCCAACGCAATTGAGAGCACGCCATTTTGAGTTCTGTAGCTCCAGAAAATCCACTTTGAGTGCAGGGAGGTCAGAATCCAACAGCATCTGCAGTCCTTCTTCAACCTCTGAATCTGATTTTTGCTCAGGTCCCTCAATTTCAGCCAGAAAATACTTGAAATCAGAGAAAAACACACAAACTCATAGTAAAGTCCAGAAATGTGAATTTTATTTAAAAACTAATAAAAATATACTAAAAACTAACTAAATCATACTAAAAACTATGTAAAAACAATGCCAAAAAGCGTATAAATTATCTGCTCATCAAGGCTCCCTCCCTTAAAAAGGTCGGCAGCTCGTTTTGTGTTAGCAAATAAAAGCATTATTACAGTAGTTGGAATTGCTGAAGATGTATTGGTGAGCATTAAGGGGCTCACATTTTCCATTGACTTCTATATCCTGGAAATGCCCCCTAATGACTCAGGAAGACCATCATCAATCCTGCTTGGAAGACCATTCCTGAAAACTTCGAAGTTCAAGCTGGATACATTCTCAGGAACTTACTCCTTTGAGATAGATGGCAGAACAGTGAGTTTCAGTTTAAATGAAGCTATGAAGCACCCTCCGGAAGATCATTCTATCTTCCAGTGCGACATCATTGATGAAACTGTAGCTGAAGTTCACCAAGAAGAAGTAGAAGAGAAACACATGGAGCAAGGTCCAAGTATGGGGACACCCTCTAAACACAATGAGGACACGTTGCCATTATCACTAGCCTCGGATGATCCAGAGCCTAGCCATGAGCAGAAATTGGAATTAAAGCCCCTTCCTCCACACCTCAAGTATGCTTATCTTGAGGATAATCAGAAGTTCACAGTTATCATTGCAAGGGAACTCACTTCCCAACAAGAGGAGCAGCTACTTAGTGTGCTGAGGAAACATAAGAAAGCAATTGGGTGGAGCTTGGCGGATATATATAGTAGGCATCAGCCCTCAAGTTTGTGAGCACAAAATATATTTAGAAGAGGAATCAAAACCCGTCCGTCAACCCCAAAGAAGATTGAATCCTACCATCTTAGAAGCAAAACCCGTCCGTCAACCCCAGGCTACTTGAAGCAGATATCATTTACCCCATCTCAGACAGTGAATGGGTCAGTCCAGTACAAGTGGTGCCCAAGAAGTCTGGAGTCACAACAATAAAGAATGAGCATGGAGAGCTCCTGACAACTAGAGTGCAGAATTCATGGAGGGTTTGCATTGACTATAGGCATCTCAACCAAGCTACTCGCAAGGATCACTACCCCTTGCCATTTATTGATCAGATGCTTGATCGCCTGTCAGGTAAATCCCATTATTGCTTTTTAGATGGTTATACTAGCTATTTTCAAATTCATATAGCTCCTGAAGATCAGGAGAAGACTACTTTTACATGTCCCTTTGGAACGTATGCATATAAGAGGATGCCTTTTGGCTTATGTAATGCACTGGCTACTTTCCAAAGATGCATGATGAGTATCTTTTCAGATCTTATTGAAAACTGTATGGAAGTTTTTATGGATGATTTTAGCGTTTATGGTGATTCCTTTAACCTTTGCCTGGATAGTTTAGGTAGAGTATTAGACAGGTGTGTTAGTTCAAACCTTGTATTGAATTTTGAAAAGTGTCATTTTATGGTAAAACAAAGAATTGTTCTAGGATATGTTGTCTCCAAAACTGGTATTTCAGTAGATCCAACAAAGGTAGATGTCATTTCTAGTTTACCTTACCCCTCCTCCGTGAGGGAAGTCTGTTCGTTCCTTGGCCATGCAGGTTTTTACAGGAGATTCATAAAGGACTTCAGTAAGGTAGCATTACCTTTATCCAGACTACTGCCGAAAGATATTGAGTTCGAGTTCAGTGAGTGAGGAGCGGATAATTTATACCCTTTTTGGCATTATTTTTACATAGTTTTTAGTATGTTTTAATTACTTTTTATCATATTTTTATTAGTTTTTATTCAAAAATCACATTTCTTGACTTTACTATGAGTTTGTGTGTTTTTTGTAATTTCAGGTATTTTCTGGCTGAAATTGAGGGACCTGAGCAAAAATCTGATCCAGAGGCTGAGAAAGGATTGCAGATGCTGTTGGATTCTGATCCTCCTGCACTCGAAGTGGATTTCTGGAGCTACAGATGCCCAATTGGCACACTCTCAATTGTGTTGGAAAGTAGACATCTTGGGCTTTCCAAAAATATATAATAGTCCATACTTTGCCTGAGATTTGATGGCCCAAACTGGCGTTAAAAGCTAGCCTAAAACTTTATGGCGTAAAACGCCAGAACTGGCATAATTCTTGGCGTTAAACGCCTATTCTGGCACCCAGGGTGGCGTTTAACTCCAACTTTGGGCATATGCACGTGAAAGCTTGAAAGCTCATCCCAAACATGCACCAAGTGGGTCCCGGAAGTGGATTTCTGCACTATCTGCACTTAGTTGCTCATTTTCTGTAAACCTAAGTTACTAGTCTAGTATAAAAACTACTTTTAGAGATTCATTTTGTACCTTATGACCTTTTACACTTCATATAGTATCTTCTACGACATTTACTACTGTTTTCCATAGGTGGGGGTGAGGAGCTCTGATGTGTTTCAATGGATTAATGCATTTACTACTGTTTTCTATTCAATCACGCTTGATTCTATTCTAAGATACTCACTCGTACTTCAATCTAGAGAATGATATGATCCGTGACACTCATCAATATTCTCAATTCTATGAACGCGTACCTGACAACCACATCCATTCTATCTGAGCTCAACGTAGTCATTGGGCAACAGCTTGAGTGCGTATCTCTTGGGTTTCTAATCGACGGACCGAGTCCAGAGGTTGGAACCTTCGTGGTATAGGCTAGAACCAATTGGCAGCATTCCTCAGATCCGGAAAGTCTAAACCTTGTCTATGGTATTCCGAGTAGGATCTGGGAAGGGATGACTATGACGAGCTTCAAACCTGCGAATATTGGGCGCAGTGACAGTGTGCAAAAGGATCAATGGATCCTATTCTGACGCTAGTGGGAACCAACAGATGATTAGCCATGCCGTAGCTGTACCTGGTATTTTTCATCCGAGACGAGAAATCTGACAGTTGATTAGCCGTGCAGAAACCGTAGAGGACCATTTTCACTGAGAGGATCATAAAGCTTGCCATTGAAGGAAGCCATGCGTGTTTGGAGAAGAAGATAGTAGGAAAGCAGAGATTCAGATGACAGAGCATCTCCGGAACCTCAACCTGTTTCTCATTACTGAATCACAAGTACCATTTATTTCATGTTATTTATTTTTCATAAACAAAATCAATTATCTCATTTAAATCTCCTGACTAAGAATTACAAGATAACCATAGCTTGCTTCAAGCCGACAATCTCCGTGGGATCGACCCTTACTCGCGTAAGATATTACTTGGACGACCCAGTGCACTTGCTGGTTAGTTGTACGGAGTTGTAAAAAGTGTAATCACAATTTCGTGCACCAAGTTTTTGGTGCCGTTGTGGGGGATTGTTCGAGTTTGGACAACTGACGGTTTATTTTGTTGCTTAGATTAGGAAAAATTTGTCTTTTTGGTTTTGAGTCACTAACATTGAGTCTTCTATTATTGTTTTTGGTTAAAATTTTAAAATCCTTATTTTCTTTTTCTAAATTATTTTCGAAAATTTTTAAAACCAATAACTTCATAATTTAGTCTTCTGTTGAGTTTAGTTTTATGTTTTAA
The DNA here is from genome assembly GCF_059453495.1 of Arachis ipaensis. Lineage (NCBI taxonomy): Eukaryota > Viridiplantae > Streptophyta > Magnoliopsida > Fabales > Fabaceae > Arachis > Arachis ipaensis. Next base: position 124,208,174 of record NC_142440.1, read on the forward strand.
GTTTGGTGTCAATTGCATGATTTTATTTTTCTTTCAATTTTTCGAATTAAGTGTTCTTGGTGTTCATCTTGACATTCAAAGTTTTCTTGTTTGCTTTCTTTGTTTTGATCTAAAAATTCTAAATTTGGTGTCATTTTATTATTTTTCTCTTTCCTCATTAAATTCAAAAATTCAATAAAATATCTTTTCATTTATTCTCTCATTATTTTCGAATTCTTTAGGTTGACTTAGTCAAAATTTTTAAAATTTGGTAGTTTCTTGTTAGGCAAGTTAAAATTTCAATTTTAAAAATTTATCTTCTTAAATCTTTTTCAATACAAATTCTTTTTCAAATTTCTTTTATTATTTTTCGAAAATCTTTTATAAAATTTTTCAAAATCTTTTTCTTATTCATAATTTTTGAATTACTTGTACATACCAGTCTATTACTTTGATTGAAAAATTTTAAGTTTGGTGTTTCCTTGTTGATAAAGTTTCAATCTTCAAATTTTAAAATCATATCTTTTTGAAAACTCCCTAACCACTTTCTCTCTCTTCATTTTTTTCGAAAATCATATCCAAAATTTTTCAAATCTTTTTGATTAGTTAATCATTTTAGTATTCTAATTTATTTTATTTTATTTTTTTATTTTTTTTAGTTTTTGAAAATTATATTCTATTTTCCAATTATTTTATTTTATTTTATCTTATTTCCTTTTTAATTCAGTTTATTTTTAATTAAATTAAATAAAAATAATAATATATTCTATTTGCAATCCACATCATCTCCCTTTCTCCATCATGGACCTAAGTGGAAATGAATAGTCCAGAAGGACTCTGGGGTCATATGCTAACCCCACTAATGCTTCCAATGGGAGTAGTATTTGTATATCTCCCATCAGAGCCAGCAGTTTTGAGTTAAATCCTCAGCTCATTATCATAGTGCAGCGAAATTGCCAGTATTCTGGTCTTCCACAAGAAGAACCTACTGAGTTTCTGGCACAGTTCTTACAAATTGCTGACACAGTACGTGATAAGGAAGTAAATCAGGATGTCTACAGATTATTACTGTTTTCCTTTGCTGTAAAAGATCAAGCTAAGAGGTGGTTAAATAACCAACCCACAGCAAGCATAAGAACATGAAAACAGTTATCAGACAAATTTCTGAATCAATATTTCCCTCCAAAAAGGATGACACAGCTAAGGCTGGACATCCAAGGCTTTAAACAAGAGGATAATGAATCCCTTTATAATGCCTAGGAGAGGTACAAAGGGATGCTAAGGAAATTCCCCTCTGAAATATTTTCAGAATGGGTGCAGTTGGATATCTTTTACTATGGTCTTATAGAAAAGGACCAAATATCTCTAGACCACTCAGCTGGTGGATCTATACATGAGAAAGACAATTGAAGAGGCTCAAGAGCTCATTGATATAGTTGCTAGAAATCAATATCTATACTTAAGTAGTGGGTCCTCCATGAAAGAAGAAGCTAAAACAGCATCCCCTGAACTTAGTCCTCAAGAACAAGTTGCTGAACTCAATCAGCAATTGCTTATTATAACAAAATAGTTTGCAGAATTCAAAGAGATACTCCAAGACACTAAAAATGCTAACCAAAATATGGAAGCACAATTGGATCAGACAAGACAGCAGCTATCTAAACAGATAACAGAAGAATGTCAAGCCGTTCAATTAAGGAGTGGGAAGACATTGAATGTCTCAATTCAAAGCAGCAGAAAGCCAAGAAAGGAATAAATAACAGAGGATGACCAACCCACTGCCCAAAATCCCTATGAGGATAGTAAAAGCCCAGAGCGGAATGATTCTGGCGTTCAAACGCCAGAAAAGGGTAAGAAAGTGGCATTAAACGCCCAAGGGATGGCCAGTTCTGGCGTACAAATGCCAGAAAAGGGTGGCAATCTGGCGTTAAACGCCCATGCAGCACCCAATTCTGGCGTTCAAACGCTAATAAGGGATCAGACACCTGCAAGTGCTGATAATAACCCCCTTAAGCAGGCTTCTCTAACCACTTCTGTAGGAAATAAACCTGCAGCAACTAAGGTTGAAGAATACAAAGCCAAGATGCCTTATCCTCAGAAACTCCGCTAAGCAGAACAGGATAAACAATTTGCCCGCTTTGCAGACTATCTCAGGACTCTTGAAATAAAGATTCTATTTGCAGAGGCACTTGAGCAAATACCCGCTTATACTAAGTTCATGAAAGAGATCTTAAGTCATAAGAAGGATTGGAGAGAAACTGAAAAAGTTTTTCTCACTGAAGAATGCAATGCAGTCATTCTGAAAAGCTTACCAGAAAAGCTTAAGGATCCCGGAAGCTTTATGATACCATGCACATTAGAGGGTGCTTGTACCAAGACAGCTCTATGTGATCTTGGGGCAAGTATCAACCTACCTGCATCCACTATCAAAAAGCTTGGTTTGACTATGAAGTTAAACCAACCCGGATATGCCTTCAACTTGCTGATGGCTCCATTAAGATTCCATCAGGCGTAATTGAGGACATGATTGTCAAGGTTGGGTCATTTGCTTTTCCCACTGACTTTGTAGTGCTGGAAATAGAGGAGCACAAGAGTGCAACTATCATTCTAGGAAGACCTTTCCTAGCAACTGGATGAACCCTCATTGACGTCCAAAAAGGGGAAATAACCCTAAGAGTCAATGAGGATGAGTTTAAGTTAAATGCTGTCAAAGCTACGCAGCATCCAGACACATCAAAAGATTGCATAAGCACTGATATTATTGACTCCCTAGTGGAAGAGGTCAATATGACTGAGAGTCTCAAATCAGAGCTAGAGGACATTTTTAAAGATGTTCAGCCTGATCTGGAGGAACCAGAGAAAATAGAAGAACCTCTGAAAACTCCTCAAGAAGAGAAGAAGCCTCCTAAACCCGAGCTCAAGCCACTACCACCATCCCTGAAATATACATTTCTAGGAGAAGATGACACTTTTCCTATGATTATAAGCTCTACTTTAGAGCCAAGGGAAGAGGAAGCACTACTTCAGGTGCTAAGGACACACAAGACAGCTCTTGGGTGGTCCATAAGTGATCTTAAGGGCATTAGTCCAGCTAGATGCATGCACAAGATCCAATTGGAGGATGATGCTAAGCCAGTGGTTCAACCACAGAGGCGGCTGAACCCAGCCATGAAGGAGGTGGTGCAAAAAGAGGTCACTAAGTTACTAGAGACTGGGATTATTTATCCTATTTCTGATAGCCCCTGGGTGAGCCGTGTCCAAGTTGTCCCCATGGCATGACAGTGGTTTATAATGAAAAAATGAACTGGTTCCTACAAGAACAGTTACAGGGTGGCGTATGTGTATTGCCTACAGAAGACTCAATACAGCCACCAGAAAGGATCATTTTCCTTTACCATTCATATACCAGATGCTAGAGAGACTAGCAGGTCATTGATGAGCGGATATTTTATACGCTTTTTGGGGATAATTTCATATAGTTTTGAGTATGTTTTAGTTAGTTTTTAGTCTATTTTTATTAGTTTTTAGGAAAAATTAATATTTCTGGACTTTACTATGAGTTGTGTGTTTTTCTGTAATTTCAGGTATTTTTCTGGCTGAAATTGAAGGAGCTGAGCAAAAATTTGATTCAAGCTGAAAAAGGACTGCTGATGCTGTTGGATTCTGACCTCCCTGCACTCAAAGTGGATTTTCTGGAGCTACAGAACTCGAAATGGCGTGCTTCCAATTGCGTTGGAAAGTAGACATCCAGGGCTTTCCAGCAATATATAATAGTTCATACTTTGCACAAGGATAGACGACGTAAACTGGAGTTCAACGCCAGTTCTCTGCCCAATTCTGGCGTCCAGCGCCAGAAAAGGATCAAAAACTGGAGTTGAACGCCCAAACTGGCACAAAAACTGGCGTTCAACTCCACAAATGGCCTCTGCATGTGAATTGCTTAAGTCTCAGCCCCAGCACACACCAAGTGGGCCCCAGAAGTAGATTTCTGCATCATCCATCATAGTTTATCCAATTTTTGTAAACCTAGGCTACTAGTTTAGTATTTAAACAACTTTTAGAGACTTACTTTGTATCTCATGACATTTCAGATCTAAACTTTGTATTCTCTGACGGCATGAGTCTCTAAACCCCATTGTTGGGGGTGAGGAGCTCTGTTGTGTCTCAATGAATTAATGCAAGTATTTCTGTTTTCCATTCAAACACGCTTGTTCCTATCTAAGATGTTCATTCGCGCTTAACTGTGATGGAGGTGATGATCTGTGACAATCATCACCTTCTTCAAACCATGAACGTGTGCCTGACAACCACCTCCATTCTATATACGATTAAATGAGTATCTCTTAGATTCCTTAATCAGAATCTCTGTGGTATAAGCTAGAACTGATGGCGGCATTCATGAGAATCCGGAAAGTCTAAACCTTGTCTGTGGTATTCCGAGTAGGATTCAAGGATTGAATGACTGTGACGAGCTTCAAACTCCTGAAGGCTGGGCATTAGTGACAGATGCAAAAGGATAGTAAATCCTATTCCAACCGGATCGAGAACCAACCGGTGATTAGCCGTGCTATGACAGAGCGCGTGAGCGTAGTTTTCACTGGAAGGATGGAAGGTAGCCATTGACAACGGTGATCCACCAACACACAGCTTGCCATAGGAGGACGTGCGTGCGTGAATAAGAAGACAGAGGAAAACAGAGATTCAGAAGACAAAGCATCTCCAAAACTCCAACATATTCTCCATTACTGCATAACAAGTAACCTTTAATCCATGCTCTATTGTTTATTTGCAATTCAACTGATAAACATAATTGACCTCCTGACTAAGATTTACAAGATAACCATAGATTGCTTCAAACCAACAATCTCTGTGGGATTCGACCCTTACTCACGTAAGGTATTACTTGGACGACCCAGTGCACTTGCTGGTTAGTGGTACGAGTTGTGAAAAGTGTAATTCATAATTCGTGCACCAAGTTTTTGGCGCCGTTGCCGGGGATTGTTCGTGTTTGGACAACTAACGGTTTATTTTGTTGCTTAGATTAGGAAAAATCTTTCTTTTTTTTGGTTTAGAGTCTTTTATTATTTATCCCTTATTAAAACACTTTAAATTTATAGCTCAGTTAGTTAGAACGTGGTGTTTATGTTCATGGTAATTGGCTATCATATTCTTAAAAAACTTTTTCAAAAATAATTTTTTCTATTAAATCCTGTGCCAAACTTTAAGTTTGGTGTTTTCTTGTTGATTTCCCTTTGGTTTTCGAAAATTTTGACTTGATTTTAAAATTTTTAAGTTTGGTGTTCCTTGGTGTTTTCCCACCAAAATTTTCGAAAATAAGGAGCATTAGATCCAAAAATTTTAAATCTTGTGCTATCTTATTGTTTTCCTCTCTCCTCTTTAAATTCAAAAAATATCTTTTCTCTCTATTTTAAAAACAAATTTTTGAAAATTATATAAAAAAAAAAATTTTTTTTTTAAATTTTTTCCAAATCATATCTTTTTCAAAACTTTCTAACCACTTTTTCTCTCCTCACTTTTTCGAAAATCATAATCTTTGTTATTTTTATTTTTGGTTAAGTTGTCCTCTTTCCATAAAATAAAATAATTAAAAAGGTAAATCAGTCCAAGTTATATCCATATATCCATCATGGACATAAGTGGAGATGAACAGTCCAGGAGGACTCTGGGGTCATATTCTAACCCCTCTACTGCTTCATATGGGAGTAGCATCTGCATACCCTCCATTGGAGTCAGTAGCTTTGAGTTGAATCCTCAACTCATTATCATGGTGCAGCAAAGTTGCCAGTATTCCGGTCTTCCACAGGAAGAACCTACAGAGTTTCTGGCACAGTTTTTACAAATTGCTGACACAGTACATGATAAAGAAATAGATCAGGATGTCTACAGACTATTACTGTTTCCATTTGCTGTAAAAGATCAAGCTAAGAGGTGGTTGAATAACCAACCTAAGGCCAGCATAAGGACGTGGAAACAGCTGACAGAAAAATTCCTGAATCAATATTTCCCTCCAAAAAGGATGACACAGCTAAGGCTGGACATCCAAGGCTTCAAGCAAGGAGATAATGAATCTCTTTATGATGCCTGGGAGAGATACAGAGAGATGCTACGAAAATGCCCCTCTGAAATGTTTTCAGAGTGGGTTCAATTAGACATCTTCTACTATGGGCTTGCGGAAGGAGCTCAGATGTCTCTAGATTACTCAGCTGGTGGATCTATCCATATGAGAAAGACAATTGAAGAGGCTCAAGAGCTCATTGATACAGTTGCCAGGAATCAGCATCTGTATCTAAGCAGCAACCCTTCCATGAATGAAGAGGTTAAAACAGTAACTACTGAATTCAGTACTGTAAAACAAGCTGCTGAATTCAATCAGCAATTGGATTTTCTAACAAAACAGCTAGCTGAATTCAAAGACAGGCTACAGGAGACAAGGATAGCTAATATACATATGGACGAACAGTTTAAGCAAACAAAGCAGCAGCTATCAAGGCAAATAGCAGAAGAATGCCAAGCAGTTCAATTAAGAAGTGGGAAAACACTAAATACCCCACCTCAAGGCATAAAAAATTCAAGAAATGAGCGACCCACCAAAGATTCACCTGAGGACAGTAAGAGCCCAGGGAAAAATAATTCTGGCACTAAAACGCCAGAAAATGGGTGGAAGGCTGGCGCTGAACGCCCAGACCATGCCCAAAACTGGCGTTCAGCGCCAGAAACAAGGCAAGATTGGCGTTCAACGCCAGAAATGGGCAAGAATCTGGCGTTGAACGCCCAAATGGGGCAGAATCCAGCGTTGAACGCCCAACATGGGCACATTTCTGGCGTTCAGGCACCAGGAACAGACAGTGAGCTGGCGTCTAACGTCACTCCAGCTTCTGACTCTGGCACTCAATTGCCAGTAAGGGATCAGACACACACAAGTGCTGATAGCAACCCCTCTAAAAAGGCTTCTTTAACCACTAAGGTTGAGGAATATAAAGCCAAGATACCTTATCCTCAAAAACTCCGGAAAGAGGAGCAGGATAAGCAATTTGCTCGCTTTGCAAATTATCTAAGGACTCTTGAAATAAAGATTCCATTTGCAGAGGCACTTGAGCAAATACCTTCTTATGCCAAGTTCATGAAAGAGATCTTGAGTCATAAAAAGGAGTGGAGAGAAACAGAAAGAGTTCTCCTCACTGAAGAATGCAGTGCAGTCATTCTGAAAAGCTTTCCTGAAAAGCTTAAAGACCCTGGGAGTTTTCTGATACCATGCATATTAGAAGGTGATTGCACCAAGACAGCTTTATGCGATCTTGGGGCAAGCATCAACCTGATACCTGCATCCACTATCAGGAAGCTTGGCTTAACTGAAGAAGTTAAACCAACCCGGATATGTCTCCAACTTGCTGATGGTTCCACTAAATACCCATCAGGCGTGATTGAGGACATGATTGTCAGAGTTGGGCCATTCGCCTTTCCCACTGACTTTGTTGTGCTGGAAATGGAGGAGCACAAGAGTGCTACTCTCATTCTAGGAAGACCCTTCCTAGCAACTGGATGATCCCTCATTGACGTCCAACAGGGGGAAATAACCCTGAGAGTCAACGATGATGAGTTCAAGTTGAACGCTGTTAAAGCCATGCAGCATCCAGACACATCAACAGACTGCATGAAAGTTGATCTTATTGAATCTTTGGTAGAAGAGATCAACATGGATGAGAGTCTCGAATCAGAGTTGGAAGACATCTTTAAAGATGTTCAGCCTGATTTGGAGGATTCAGGGGACATGAAAGAGCCTCTGAACTTTCTTCTGAAAGAGGAAAAACCCCCTAAACCCGAGCTCAAGCCACTACCACCATCCTTGAAATATGCATTTCTGGGTGAAGGTGACACTTTTCCAGTGATCATAAGCTCTGCTTTGAATTCACAGGAAGAGGAAGCACTTATTCAAGTGCTAAGGACACACAAGACAGCTCTTGGGTGGTCCATAGGTGACCTTAAGGGCATAAGCCCAGCTAGATGCATGCACAAAATCCTATTGGAGGATAACGCCAAACCAGTGGTTCAACCACAGAGGCGGCTAAATCCAGCCATGAAGGAAGTGGTGCAGAAAGAGGTCACCAAATTACTAGAGGCTGGGATTATTTATCCCATTTCTGATAGCCCCTGGGTGAGCCCTGTTCAAGTTGTCCCAAAAAAGGGAGGCATGACAGTGATTCATAATGAAAAAAATGAACTGATTCCTACAAGAACAGTCACAGGGTGGCGCATGTGTATTGACTACAGAAGGCTCAATACAGCCACCAGAAAGGATCATTTTCCTTTACCATTCATAGACCAGATGCTAGAAAGACTAGCAGGTCATGAGTACTACTGCTTTTTGGATGGCTACTCAGGCTATAACCATATTGCAGTAGATCCCCAAGATCAAGAGAAAACAGCATTCACATGTCCATCCGGAGTGTTTGCTTATAGAAGGATGCCATTTGGGCTATGTAATGCGCCTGCAACCTTCCAGAGATGCATGCTCTCTATTTTCTCTGACATGGTGGAAAAATTTCTGGAAGTCTTCATGGATGACTTCTCAGTATATGGAGACTCATTCAGCTCCTGTCTTGATCACCTGAAACTTGTTCTGAAAAGATGCCAAGAAACCAACCTAGTTTTAAACTGGGAAAAGTGTCACTTCATGGTGACTGAAGGAATTGTTCTTGGGCATAAAATTTCAAACAAGGGAATAGAGGTGGATCAAGCAAAAATAGAGGTAATTGAGAAATTGCCACCACCTGCCAATGTTAAGGCAATCAGAAGCTTTCTAGGACATGCAGGATTCTACAGGAGGTTTATAAAGGATTTTTCAAAAATCGCAAAACCTCTAAGCAATCTGCTAGCTGCTGACACGCCATTTGTGTTTGACACAGCATGCCTGCAGGCATTTGAAATGCTGAAAGCTAAGCTGGTCACAGCACCAGTTATTTCTGCACCAGACTGGACATTACCATTCGAGCTAATGTGTGATGCCAGTGATCATGCCATTGGTGCAGTATTGGGACAGAGGCATGACAAGCTTCTGCATGTCATTTATTATGCTAGTCGCATTTTAAATGATGCCCAGAAAAATTACACAACCACAGAAAAGGAATTACTTGCAGTGGTTTATGCCATTGACAAGTTCAGATCCTACTTAGTGGGATCAAAGGTGATTGTGTACACTGACCATGCTGCTCTTAAGTATCTACTCACAAAGCAGGATTCAAAACCCAGGCTCATCAGATGGGTATTGCTTCTGCAAGAGTTTGATATAGAAATAAGAGACAGAAAAGGGACAGAGAACCAAGTAGCTGATCATCTGTCCCGGATAGAGCCAGTGGAAGGGACGTCCCTCCCCTTTCTTGAGATCTCTGAGACGTTCCCTGATGAGCATCTATTTGCCATTCAGGAAGCACCATGGTTTGCCGATATTGCAAACTATAAAGCTGCAAGGTTCATACCCAAGGAGTACAATAGAATACAAAAGAAGAAATTAGTTACTGATGCAAAGTACTACTTGTGGGATGAGCCCTATCTCTTTAAGAGATGTGCAGACGGAATTATCCGTAGGTGTGTCCCCAGAGAGGAAGCACAGAGAATCCTATGGCATTGCCATGGATCTCAATATGGAGGCCATTTCGGAGGTGAGCGAACAGCCACCAAGGTCCTCCAATGTGGCTTCTATTGGCCCACACTCTATAAAGATTCCCGAGAGTTTGTACGTAATTGTGACAGTTGCCAAAGAGCTGGTAATCTGCCTCATGGTTACGCCATGCCTCAACAAGGAATCTTGGAAATAGAGTTGTTTGATGTATGGGGAATTGACTTCATGGGACCCTTCCCACCATCATATTCAAACACTTATATTCTGGTGGCAGTTGATTATGTATCAAAATGGGTTGAGGCTATTGCCACACCCACCAATGATACTAAAACAGTGCTGAAGTTCCTCCAGAAACACATCTTTAGCAGGTTTGGTGTCCCTAGAGTGTTAATCAGTGATGGGGGCACTCACTTCTGCAATAAACAGCTTTACTCTGCCATGGTTCGGTATGGAATTCGCCACAAGATAGCCACCCCATATCATCCACAAACCAATGGGCAAGCTGAAGTCTCTAATAGAGAATTAAAGAGAATCCTGGAACGGACAGTAAGTACCCGTAGAAAGGATTGGGCACGGAGCCTGGATGATGCTCTGTGGGCTTACAGAACAGCATTCAAGACACCTATAGGGACCTCTCCATACCAACTTGTTTATGGTAAGGCATGTCACCTGCCCGTGGAACTGGAACATAAAGCCTATTGGGCAACCAGGTTCCTAAACTTTGATGCCAAATTAGCAGGAGAAAAACGATTGCTCCAGCTAAATGAGCTAGAGGAATTCAGATTCACAGCTTTCGAAAATGCCAAGCTTTATAAAGAAAAATAAAAAAAATGGCATGACAGAAAGCTGTCATCTAGAATCTTTGAACCAGGACAGAAGGTCCTGTTGTTTAACTCTAGACTCAGGCTATTCCCCGGAAAACTGAAATCCCGGTGGAGGGGACCATACGTGATTACAAGTGTGTCACCATATGGTTACATGGAGCTTCAAGATATTGATTCTGATAAGAAGTTCATTGTCAATGGACAGAGAATCAAGCATTATCTTGAAGGCAACTTTGAGCAAGAATGCTCAAGGCTGAAGCTAGATTAAAAGCTCAGCAAGGTCCAGCTAAAGACAATAAAGAAGCGCTTGCTGGGAGGCAACCCAGCCATGGGGCATTAATCCTCTAAGCATTTTGCCCTATTTTTCTTTTTTATTTTTTATTTGTTTATATAAAGTTTACTGACACTAAGGTAAAGAATCAATTGCATAAGTTTACAGGGTTACAGAAGGAATTTGCACACAAAACTGAGATAGGGAGCTCAATGGCAAGAAAACGCCAGTAAAGGGGCATTTTGGGCGTTCAGCGCCCAAAATGGGCATCCACTGGGCGCTGAACGCCAGTAATGGTAGCAATTTGGGCATTCAACGCCAGAAATGGCCACCCACTGGGCGTTGAACGCCAGGAATGGCAGCAAATGGGCGCTGAACGGCCAGGAGATCAGCATTTGGGCGCTGAACGCCCAAAACAAGCAGTGTTTGGGCGTTCAAACGCCAGGAAGACAGGGAGGAGCCAAATCCATCTATCCCACACGTATTTCCATTTTAATTTCAAATTTTATGCTTCAAGGCATGATTTTTACATGAACATGTCAAGAACCCTGATTTCTAAAATCCTTAATTTCTAAAAATCCATCTTTCCAAATTCAATCCAACTCTTTTCAAAATCTTTTCTGAAAACAAATCTATCTTTTTCACTCAAAAATCTTTTCAACTAATCCATATTTTTTTTTTCAAATCTTCATATTATCTTTTTCAAAACCCAAATTTATCTTTTTCAAAAATCTATCCTATCTTTTCAAAATTACACTATATCTTCTATCTTATCTTTTTCAACTCAATCTTTTTATCTTATCTTTTCCAATCTTTCGAAAACCCACCCCCCACCCCTTTAAAATTGGGTTCGGCCTCCCCCCTACTCCATCACCAAATGCACCTCGATCTCCTTCTATCCCTCCCCTTTCTTTTCTTTTGCTTGAGGACAAGCAAACCTCTAAGTTTGGTGTGTTTATCCGAGATCACTAAGATCATGGCTCCCAAAGGAAAATAATCCACTCCAAGAGGCAAGAAAGAGAGCGTTCCAAAACCACTTTGGAATCAAGGGAAGTTCTTATCTAAAGAACATTCAGACCATTATCTTAAAGTAATGGGTCTGAGATCAGTGATCCCGGAAGTTAGATTCGATCTGAAAGAAGATGAATATCCGGAGATCCAGGAGCAAATTCGAATCAGGAACTGGGAAGTCCTAGCTAATCCTGAAACGAAAGTAGGAAGGAACATGGTCCAGGAGTTCTATGCTAATATGTGGCAGACTGACAAGCAAAGACTATCTGGAACTGCCTGCTACGAATTTCGGACCATGGTCAGGGGAAAGATTGTTCATACCACCCCTGACAAGATCAGAGAGATATTAAAGCTACCTCAGCTAAAGGATGATCCAGACTCCTTCAACAGGAGGATGATGAGAGCAGACATTGGCCTGGATAAGATTCTAGAAGACATATGTATCCCTGGAGCCAGGTGGACCACCAACACAAAAGGCGTCCCAAATTAACTCAAAAGGGAGGACCTCAAACCAGTCGCCAGAGGATGGCTGGACTTCATTGGGCGTTCTCTGTTGCCCACTAGCAACCGTTCTGAAGTCACAGTTAAAAGAGCAGTGATGATCCATTGCATCATGATGGGGAAGGAAGTGGAGGTTCATCAGCTGATTTCAACTGAACTCTACAAGATTGCTAACAAAAATTCAAAAGAGGCCAGGCTGGCTTATCCAAGCGTGATTTCTCTGCTCTGCAAGGACGCTGGAGTAAAGATGGGAATAACTGAATATATCCTAATTGAAAAGTCAATCACCAAAGCATCAATGGAGAGACAACAAGCACAGGAGGATCCTATCAAGAAAAGAGCACAGGAATTCCTCCCAGAGATACCTCAAGCTGAATACTGGGAATATCTTGAGACGTCCATCACCAAGATACAGGAAGCTATGGAGCAAATAATAAAACAACAGAAGGAACACAGTCAAATGCTGACCCATATGTTTAAAGAACAAGAGGAGCAGGGACGTGACTTAAGGGAACTAAAGCGCCAAAAGTCTTCTGTTATACCAAGCATCCCAAGGATCAGAGGAACCCCCATACTCCCAGAATAAAGGTTGTTAATTTCCAATTTCTGCCTTAACTCTGTGACAGTGTCCTTATAAAAAGTTTACCTTAGAAGTCATATAATAGTAATTAGTATCTATTTGATTTTATCTCCAATTAAGCTATAGTTTATTTTTCTCATCATCATTAAACATGAATAAAATAGTAGATCTTTTGAATAAGAAGCAATAAAATTTCGAGTTTAATAAAAGAAATTCTAATTGGTTAAATGTGGTGGCAATGCTTTCTGTCTTCTGAATGAATGCTTGAACAGTGCATATGTCTTTTGAATTTGTTGTTTAAGACTGTTAAATATGTTGGCTCTTGAAAGAATGATGAACATGAGACATGTTATTGATAATCTGAAAAATCATAAAAATGATTCTTGAAGCAAGAAAAAGCAGCAAAGAACAAAGCTTGCAGAAAAAAAAAGAGAGAGAAAAGAGAGAAAAAGCAAGCAGAAAAAGCCAATAACCCTTAAAACCAAAAGGCAAGGGCAAATAAAAAGGGTCCCAAGGCTTTGAGCATCAGTGGATAGGAGGGCCTAAAGGACTAAAATCCTAGCCTAAGCGGCTAAACCAAGCTGTCCCTAACCATGTGCTTGTGGCGTGCAGGTGTCAAGTGAAAACTTGAGACTGAGCGGTTAAAGTCAAGGTCCAAAGCAAAAAAAAAAAAAAAAAAAAAAGAGAAGAGTGTGCTTAAGAACTCTGGACACCTCTAATTGGGAACTTTAGCAAAGCTGAGTCACAATCTGAAAAGGTTCACCCAGTTATGTGTCTGTGGCATTTATGTATCCGGTAGTAATACTGGAAAACAAAGTGCTTAGGGCCACGGCCAAGACTCATAAAGAAGCTGTGTTCAAGAATCATCACACTGAACTAGGAGAATCAATAACACTATCCGAGTTCTAAGTTCCTATAGATGCCAATCACTCTGAGCTTTAATGGATAAAGTGAGATGCCAAAACTGTTCAGAAGCAAAAAGCTACTAGTCCCGCTCATCTAAGTAGAATCTGAGCTTCACTCAAAAACTCTGAGATATTATTGCTTCTCAACTTATTAGTCTTCTATTTTATTTGTCTAGTTGCTTGAGGACAAGCAACAGTTTAAGTTTGGTGTTGTGATGAGCGGATATTTTATACGCTTTTTGGGGATAATTTCATATAGTTTTGAGTATGTTTTAGTTAGTTTTTAGTCTATTTTTATTAGTTTTTAGGAAAAATTAATATTTCTGGACTTTACTATGAGTTGTGTGTTTTTCTGTAATTTCAGGTATTTTTCTGGCTGAAATTGAAGGAGCTGAGCAAAAATCTGATTCAGGCTGAAAAAGGACTGCTGATGCTGTTGGATTCTGACCTCCCTGCACTCAAAGTGGATTTTCTGGAGCTACAGAACTCGAAATGGCGTGCTTCCAATTGCGTTAGAAAGTAGACATCCAGGGCTTTCCAGCAATATATAATAGTTCATACTTTGCACAAGGATAGACGATGTAAACTGGCGTTCAACGCCAGTTCTTTGCCCAATTCTGGCGTCCAGCGCCAGAAAAGGATCAAAAACTGGAGTTGAACGCCCAAACTGGCACAAAAACTGGCGTTCAACTCCACAAATGGCCTCTGCACGTGAATTGCTTAAGTCTCAGCCCTAGCACACACCAAGTGGGCCCCAGAAGTAGATTTCTGCATCATCCATCATAGTTTATCCAATTTTTGTAAACCTAGGCTACTAGTTTAGTATTTAAACAACTTTTAGAGACTTACTTTGTATCTCATGACATTTCAGATCTAAACTTTGTATTCTCTGACGGCATGAGTCTCTAAACCCCATTGTTGGGGGTGAGGAGCTCTGTTGTGTCTCAATGAATTAATGCAAGTATTTCTGTTTTCCATTCAAACACGCTTGTTCTTATCTAAGATGTTCATTCGCGCTTAACTGTGATGGAGGTGATGATCTGTGACAATCATCACCTTCTTCAAACCATGAACGTGTGCCTGACAACCACCTCCGTTCTATATACGATTAAATGAGTATCTCTTAGATTCCTTAATCAGAATCTCTGTGGTATAAGCTAGAACTGATGGCGGCATTCATGAGAATCCGGAAAGTCTAAACCTTGTCTGTGGTATTCTGAGTAGGATTCAAGGATTGAATGACTGTGACGAGCTTCAAACTCCTGAAGGCTGGGCGTTAGTGACAGATGCAAAAGGATAGTAAATCCTATTCCAACCGGATCGAGAACCAACCGGTGATTAGCCGTGCTGTGACAGAGCGCGTGAGCGTAGTTTTCACTGGAAGGATGGAAGGTAGCCATTAACAACGGTGATCCACCAACACACAGCTTGCCATAGGAGGATGTGCGTGCGTGAATAAGAAGACAGAGGAAAGCAGAGATTCAGAAGACAAAGCATCTCCAAAACTCCAACATATTCTCCATTACTGCATAACAAGTAACCTTTAATCCATGCTCTATTGTTTATTTGCAATTCAACTGATAAACATAATTGACCTCCTGACTAAGATTTACAAGATAACCATAGATTGCTTCAAACCAACAATCTCTGTGGGATTCGACCCTTACTCACGTAAGGTATTACTTGGACGACCCAGTGCACTTGCTGGTTAGTGGTACGAGTTGTGAAAAGTGTAATTCATAATTCGTGCACCAGTCATGAATACTACTGCTTTTTGGATGGCTATTTAGGTTACAACCAAATTGTAGTAGATCCTCAGGACCAAGAGAAAACAACATTCACATATCCTTCTGGAGTATTTGCCTACAGAAGGATGCCATTTGGTCTGTGCAATGCACCTGCAACCTTTCAGAGGTGCATGCTCTCTATCTTCTCTGATATGGTAGAGAAATTTTTGGAAGTCTTCATGGATGACTTCTCAGTGTTTGGAGACTCATTCAGCTCCTGTCTTGACCATCTAGCACTTGTTCTGAAAAGGTGCCAAGAGACTAACCTGGTTTTAAACTGGGAAAAAAGTCACTTTATGGTGACTGAAGGAATTGTTCTTGGGCACAAAATTTCAAACAAGTGAATAGAGGTAGATCAAGCTAAGGTAGAGGTAACTGAAAATTTACCACCACCTGCCAATGTTAAAGCAATCAGAAGCTTTCTGGGGCATGCAGGATTCTATAGGAGGTTTATAAAGGATTTCTCAAAAATTGCAAAAACCTCTGAGCAATCTGCTAGCTGCTGACACGCCATTTATCTTTGACACAGAGTGTCTGCAGGCGTTTGAGGCTCCGAAAGCTAAGCTGGTCACAGCACCAGTCATTTTTGCACCAGACTGGACATTACCATTTAAACTAATGTGTATTGATGCAGTATTGGGACAGAGGCATAACAAGCTTCTGCACGTCATTTATTATGCTAGCCGTGTTTTAAATGACGCACAGAAGAATTACACAACCACAGAAAAGGAGTTACTTGCAGTGGTTTATGCCATTGACAAGTTCAGATCTTATTTAGTGGGATCAAAAGTGATTGTGTACACTGATCATGCTGCTCTAAAATATCTCCTCACAAAGCAGGATTTAAAACCTAGACTCATAAGATGGGTGTTGCTTTTGCAAGAGTTTGATATAGAAATAAGAGACAGAAAAGGGACAGAAAACCAGGTGGCAGATCACCTGTTCCGGATAGAACCAGTAGCAGGGGCGTCCCTCCCTCCTACTGAGATCTCTGAAACCTTTCCGGATGAGCAACTCTTTGCCATTCAGGAATTACCATGGTTTGCAGACATTGCAAACTATAAAGCTGTGAGATTCATACCCAAAGTGTACAGTAAGCAACAAATGAAAAAATTAATTTCTGATGCAAAGTACTACTTGTGGGATGAACCATATCTCTTTAAGAGGTATGCAGATGGAGTAATCCGCAGATGTGTTCCTAGAGGAGAGGCACAGAAGATCCTATGGCATTGCCATGGATCACAATATGGAGGACACTTTGGAGGTGAGCGAACAGCCACAAAGGTTCTCCAATGTGGTTTCTACTGGCCTACTCTCTATAGAGACTCCCGAGAGTTTGTACGTAACTGTGACAGTTGCCAGAGAGCTGATAATCTACCTCACGGTTACGTCATGCCTCAGCAAGGGATCTTAGAGATTGAGTTGTTTGATGTATGGGGTATTGACTACATGGGACCTTTCCCATCATCATATTCAAACACTTATATTCTGGTGGTAGTAGACTATGTATCTAAATGGATAGAGGCAATTGCAACACCCACTAATGATACTAAGACAGTAATGAAGTTCCTCCAGAAGCATATCTTCAGCAAGTTCGGTGTCCCTAGGATACTGATCAGTGATGGAGGCACTCATTTTTGCAATAAACAGCTTGACTCTGCTCTGGTACGATATGGAATTAACCATAAAGTGGCGACTCCATATCATCCACAGACAAATGGACAGGCTGAAGTCTCGAATAGAGAACTAAAACGAATCCTGGAACAGACTGTAAGTACCCGTAGAAGGGATTGGGCAAGAAGTCTGGATGATGCTCTGTGGGCATACAGAACAGCATTCAAGACTCCTATAGGAACCTCTCCATACCAACTTGTGCATGGAAAAGCCTGTCATCTGCTAGTAGAACTAGAACACAAGGCCTACTGGGCAACTAGGTTCCTAAACCTTGATACTAAGATAGCTGGAGAAAAAAGATTACTCCAGTTGAATGAGCTAGAGAAGTTCAGACTCAATGCTTTCGAAAATGCTAAAATCTATAAAGAGAAAGCAAAAAGATGGCATTACAAAAGGCTGTCATCTAGAGTTTTTGAGCCAGGACAGAAGGTTCCGCTATTTAACTCTAGGCTCAGATTGTTCCCCGGGAAATTAAAATCCCGGTGGAGGGGACCATATGTGATTACAAGTGTGTCACCATATGGTTATGTAGAGCTTCAAGATGTTGATTCTGACAAAAAATTCATTGTTAATGGATAGAGAATCAAACATTATGTTGAAGGCATATTGAGCAAGAATGCTCAAAACTGAGACTAAATTAAAAAGCTCAGTAGAGTCCAGCTAAAGACAGTAAAGAAGCGCTTACTGGGAGGCAACCCAGCCATTATCAAATTAAATTAGATGTTTATAACAATTATATATGTCCATTTAATTTTGTTGTCCATGTTTATTGATGCTTTTTCAGTAAACAAGTCAAGGATATAAAGGTTCAGAATATAAAGCAGAAGAATCACAGAGTAAAAGAGCTCACTGGCATCAAAACGCCAGTAAAGAGGCAATCTGGGCGTTAAACACCAGAATGGCTACTATTCTGGGCGTTTAACGATAGTAAAGATATCATTATGGGCGTTAAACACCAGAATGGGCAGCATTCTAGGCGTTTAATGCCAAAATTGGCAGTATTCTAGGCGTTCAGAAAAACACCCAGTAAGGAAGAATTTCTGGCGTTTAACGTCAGTCAGGGTATCTGGCTGGGCGTTAAACGCCCAAAATAGCCACCAGATGGGCGTTAAACGCCCAGAATGATAGTCACTCTGGCGTTTAACGCTAGCACAGCTAGGGGAGAGGTAATTTCGTTTCCAATTCAATTTTTTTCGAATTTTCATGTTTTAAATCAAAATTTTCTGCATCCCAACATTACAAAAATTTATTTTTTAATTTCCATTCACAAAAATTTATTATCTTATAAATTCTTTTTAATCCTTTTTCAATTATTTTCAATTCCTTTTCAAAAACTCATTCATATTTCCAATTTCTTTTCAAATATTTTTAACTCATTCGTATTATCTTTTATTTCATAGATGCATAAACAAAAAATTCAGATTTAACTTCCTCAAATCTTTTTCATATCTCTTAATTTTGAAAACAATCTTCTCTTTTTCATATCATGTTTATCTTTTATTAATCATATCTTTCAAAGCATATCTTTTTCTAAAATCTCGAACCCATTCCCTCCCTCCCCTTTATTTATACATTCGGCCATCACCTCTCCTCCCTCATTCGAATCCTTCTCTCCATCTATTCATTTTCTTTCTTTTTATTTTGCTTGAGGACAAGCAAATATCTAAGTTTGGTGTGATTTCCATGATCCCTGAGTTAAAACAAACCAATCTCATGGCACCCAAAGGAAGACAAAATGCTTCAAGAGAGAAGAAAGAAAGCAATCTAAAGCCACGTTAGATGCATGAGAACTTCTGCACCAAAGAACATGCAGACTATTATTTCAAAATTGTGTGCAGAAGATCAGTGATCCCGGAAGTTAATCTGAAAGAAGATGAATACCTAGAGATCTAAGAGCAGATTCAAAACAGGGGCTGGGAAGTCCTGGCTAATCCTGAGATACATGTTGGAAGAAACATGGTCCAGGAATTCTATGCAAATCTGTGGATGACAGAGAAGCAAAGATTATAGGGAACTGCTTTCTACACCTTTCGGACTATGGTTAGAGGGAAGGTTATTTACTTCCACTTTGACAAAGTGAGAGAGGTTCTTAAACTTCCTCAACTACAAGATGATCCAGAATTCTTTAATAGGAGAATGGCCAAGGATAAAAGGCTAGATCAAGTTCTAGAGGACATATGCATCCCTGGAACCAGTGGATTACCAATTCAAAAGGTGTCCCAAACCAGTTAAAGAGAGGAGATCTCAAACCAGATGCTAGAGGGTGGTTGGACTTCATAGGGCGTTCTATTCTCCTAACCAGTAACCGATCTAAAGTCGTTGTCAAGAGAGCTGTGATGATTCACTATATTATGCTGGAGAAGGAGGTAGAGATTCATCAACTTATCCCTGTTGAAATTTACATGTTTGCAAACAAGGAATCCACTAAGGCCAAGTTGGCCTACCCAAGCTTGATTATTCTGTTATGCAAAGATGCGGGGGTACAGATGGGTGTGGATGAATATATCACAGTTGAATGTCCAATCATCAAAAAAGTGATAGATGGACCTCAAATTCAAGATAACCTCATCAAGAGGGGGCGTATGAGCTCCTCCCAGAAATTCCTAAATTTGACTATTGGGCCCGCTTAGAAGCATCTGTCACCAAGCTACAAGAAGCTGTGAATCAACTCAAAGAAGAGCAGCAGAATCAAAATAGCTTGCTCTACAAAGTGCTCATAGAACAAGAGAAACAAGGGTGTGAAATACATGAGCTAAAGCGTCAGAAGCTGTCCCTTGAAGAGTTGGACGTCCCACAAATTGAAGGAGCACCTACCCCTCAAAATCAAGGTTGTTGAGTCCTAACTATGTGATAACTTTTATTATTAGAAACCTATTTTAAGAGTTACATAAGCATTAGTATTAGAGTTATTTATTTTTATGTCTTTGATTTTCTTTCTTTTATTATTATTTGTCTGCTTTCATGTTTATTTTATGTCTTATTTTTATCCCATGATCAATAAAGTTTAGAGTCTATGTCTTAAAGATATGAATGCCCTATGAATCCTTCACCTTCCTCAAAAAAAAATGTTTTTAATTGTGTTCGTTACCAGGGGTTCTCGGGTGATCGGGTTGTCGACAGGAGGTGATAAGGAGAGGGGGAGAGGTCCCGAGCGAACGCGGAGTGAATGCTGATGACGTCGGAGGGCGGACGGAGCGAGGGGATGGCCACCTGCAAGGACACTCCGACGATCAAGTCAGAGTCCGTACTGAGGGTGGCAGGGTTAGGTAAGGATGTGACGTACCTTGGGGGGAGAGCTGTCCTCTCCCCTTATATAGCGTGTTGGGTAGGCCTAGTAATGGCCTGACCCATTGGTGGAGAGTTTGAGCTGTCACTTTTCACACGTGCGGGTCGTCCGTACAGGGGGTCGGTACGTTGGGTGCCGACCCTGGGGGTTCCGACCCGGCTGGTGGCACGGCTGTGATGTGGTTGGACTCCGGGTCGGTTATGGCTAACCGACCCGAAGGGATCCGTTAAGGCTTCTTGGGCCTGGATGGGACGGTGCCCCGATCCGACGGCTTCTTGGGCTGGACCGTCAGTCCGTAACAGTGCCCCCAACGCGTCGGTCACGAGGTTCGAAACTCGTGGTTGGGCGCGTTTGTCGTGAGCTCTTTCCTTTTCTCGGTAGTTCGTGGGCGGCGCTTTGTTTTCCTTCGTTAGGTCGTTTCGATTTTTGTGCCACTTTTTTGGTTTTGGCGCCGATCATTAAATGTCCGTCGCTTCATTGTTTTGAAATTTGGGGTGAAATGGCAGTCATGCCCCTGCCTTTTAGTTGTTCTTCCTCGGCGGTTATGCTTTTCTTCTTTTATTTTTATTTCGTAACCCCCACTCCTCTCTTTTACTATTCTTCTTCTCTTCTTCGCAAGTTTTTCAGTGCTGCTGCCTCTTCTGTTTGTACTGCTGTTGCTGCTTGAAGCATCTTGTTCTTTGCTTTCTTTTGCAATCTCCTGTCTCTTTTGGTAAGTTTTCATGGTTCTTTCCCGCATTTTGATTGTTGCTTTATTTCTGGCGCTTCTGCTTTGTTGCATGCTTGGGTCTTTTGCGTTTCTTGTTTGTTTTTCCCTTTTAGAGGGGATGCCACTGGGTTTTTCCTTGGTTTCGCTTGCATTTCTGGGTTTTTCCTGGGTTTTTGCTTGTATTTCTGGGTTTATGGGGAGATTCGTAGTTTGCTTTCTTGTTTTTAAGGGTTTCCGACTTCCCGTGTTGACTTTAGTGGTGCCCCCAATATAGGTATGGACGATCGTCTTGCTTCTTCGAGTCAGGCCCAACGCCCCTTGGCTGACTTCGTCGACCACTATGCTTGGGTTTCTTCTGATGTAAAGGATACCCCTTCCAAGATGACCAGGGAAGGGCTTCAGAAGTTACGACAAGCCGGAATCTTATGTGGGGGGTCCCGAGGAGACGCTCTACCAGGTCTTCGTCCCTGTTGCTCGTGAGTGCGTGTGCCATAAGAATTTGGCTTCCCCGACAGTTGTTGATTGGCTGTGGGTTTACGAGCCCATGTTCACGACTTTGGGGCTTCGTCTGCCTTTTTCCCCTTTTGTCATGGGCTTGCTGAATCGCTGTGATGTCGCGCCGTCGCAACTTCATCCGAATAGCTGGGCTTCTATTCGGTGCTTTGAAATGGTCTGCGAGTTTCTTGAGCTATCGCTCTCAGTAAACGTCTTTCTGTACCTCTTTCTGCTCACGAACCCTTCTAGCCAGGGGAAGGCTAAGAAGGGTTACATGTCTTTTAGGGCCCAACAGGGGCGTAGAATTTTTGGTCTATTTGAGGACTCTTTTCATGGGTTTAAGTCTACCTTTTTCAAGGTTAGACCGGTAGAAGGGCATCATCCTTTTTGGCTTTCAGCTAAGGGAGCCCCGCTGATCCCGACCTACTGGAGCTTCAGTGCGGGATCTGATTATTTGATAAAGGTGCCTTATGATTGGCTGAATTCGGAGGATCGCAACATTGCTGACATTCTGTTGGCTATTTTTGGTGATAAGAATCTTAATCCTCGCTTGCTAATGGGGACCGGGAAGCCGATCGTTCGTATGTTGGTGGGTTATTTCTTCCTTATGCTTCCTATGTTTTTCTTGTCTCGTTTGTTGATGTCTTTCCTTTCTCCTTTGTTCGCAGTTTCTATGGCTGGCGGGAGGAGGACTTTGGCTGATTTGATGAATCTCATCAAAGGGGATGGAGAGGGTGGGGGTGACTCTTCGTCTCATCCTTCGGTGGGCCAGGGGCAAGAGGAGGTCGGGGAGACCGGAGGTGAAGTGAACGGGGCTGGCCTGGCTCATCAGGAGGATGTCGTCTCTCCCGAGCAGGCTGAGGGGGCTGCCAACGTGGAGGTGGAGGTCTTTGAGGAGGATTTTGGTGAGGATGAATTGAAGCTTGTGGGAAATGTTAAGAAGAGGAAACGGGACACCGGCAAGGCCCTCTCGGTAATGGAGAAAAATTTCGATGCTGGGGGTTTTATTGAGTCTCAACTGCTCCCCGGCACCGAAGATTTTTTCCATGAGGCCGACCTCTCTGGGCAGGCCAGGTGGATTTACCGTAGCCTTCTTCGTGCTGCTGCTATTGCTAAGAAGGTTGAACCCGTGCTGGGAAGCTATCATGCCATGGAGGTGAAGCTTAAAAATTCCCAGAAGGATTTGACGGATTCTCGATCTCGGGAGGAATCCTTGAAGGTTAAGTTGGCTGAACATGAGAAGAAAGCTGAGGAGGATGTCAAGGAGATTAATAGGTTGGTTGATCGAGATATGGCCTTGATGAAGGACCTGAATACCTCTCGTGGTGAGACTGCGGCTATGAAGAAGAGGGTTGAAGAATTGGAAGAGAAGTTGAAGTTGTCGGAGAGTTCGGCGGAGGCGGCTGCTCGGGAGATATCGGCCTTAAAAAAGAGGAACAAAGATCTTGCTAAGGGAGCTCGTGACGCCGTCAAGCTGACTGAGGAAGGAATAAAGTTACAGGTCGCGGTGCTGGCTCCCGACCTTGATCTCCACCAGGTTAGTGCGATGAAAACTGTGGAGGGTGGGAAGATTGTTGACATCCTCTGACTTGTTAGGATATAGTCTTTGTTTTATTTTGTAATGTTCATCACTTTGGGCCTGCTGTGGCGCCTTTTAGTTGTATTTGAACACTCTTTGTGCTCGTTTTCATTGGATTTTGTTCGGGCCGTCGTGGCCATTGCTCTTTATTTCGCATGTTCGGACCATTGTGGCTTTTTGCTTTAATCCGTTTATTATCGTATTTACTTTCTTTGGGCCTGTTTTTCGCTTTTGGTCCCTTATGGTTCCCAGGGTGATCAGTCCCGGGTTACTGTTAGGTCGACCATTTTATGCTGCATTTTATTTGAGACTTGGGATGGATGAACTTGCAAAAGATAAGCTTACCATATTGTTAGACAAAGGAATTTGTAATGCGTAAACAAATTTAAACAAAGGAAGATATTCACATAAAGCATAAAAAGAGGTCGTAAAAGCGGAACATGGGGATGGGGGTTGGGGTCACATTGGCCGCCCCTTCTTACGAGTAGAACCTTCTGAGGTTCGCCATGTTCCATGTCCTCGGTACTTCGTTCCCATTCAACCTTTCTAGCTTGTAGCTCCCTTTGCCGAGGACTTCTTTTACTCTGTAAGGTCCTTCCCAGTTTGCGGCTAGCTTGCCTTCTCCTGGTGTCGAGGGACCTATGTCGTTTCGTCGTAGGACCAGGTCGCCTTCTCCCAGGTTCCTTTTCAGTACTTTGCCATTGTATCTGAGGGCCACTCTCTGCTTGATTGCTGCTTCTGCCAGGTGCGCCATTTGCCTTGTCTCGTCGGCTAGGTCTTTTTCAACGGCCTTGCTACCCCCACCGAGGAGCAGCCTCGGACTCGGTTCCCCGATCTCGACTGGGATGACAGCGTCGACCCCGTATGTGAGTCGAAAAGGGGTTTCCCCGGTGGATGACTGGGGTGTGGTCCTGTACGACCATAGTACTGGGGATAGTTCTTCTGCCCATGAGCCCTTTTTCCCCTCGAGTCATTTTTTCAACCCCTTTAGGATAACTTTGTTGGCTGCTTCAACTTGGCCGTTGGTTTGGGGGTGTTCGACTGAGGAGAACTTTTGCTTGATCCCCAGTCCTTCCAAGAATCCTTTGAACTTCTTGTCGGTGAACTGGGTCCCGTTGTCCGATATGACGGTTTCCGGTATCCCGAATCTTGTGACCACTTGTTTCCACATGAACTTTTGGCAGTTCGCTGCGGATATGCTGGCTAGTGGTTCTGCTTCTACCCCCTTGGTGAAATAATCTATCGCTACTATTAAGTACTTCACCTGCCCGGGTCCTGGGAGAAATGGGCCCAGAAGGTCGACTCCCCACTGGGCGAAAGGTCGGGGGGCCAACATTAGGTTGAGTTCCTCGGGAGGCGCTTTGTGGAAGTTGGCATTCTCCTGGCATTTTTTACATTTCTTTACGAATTCCTGAGCATCTGACATCATGGTGGGCCAGTAGTATCCCGCCCTGATGATTTTCCTTGCTAGAGATCTTTCCCCGATGTGGTGACCACAACACCCCTCGTGTACTTCCCTCAGGACGTAGTCTGTCTGGTCGGGGCACAGGCACTTTAATAGTGGTTGGTGGAGCCCTCGCTTGTACAGCTGTCCTTGTATGATTGTGTACTTGGGGGCCTCTCTTTTGATAAATTCTGCCTCTTTTTGGTTGGGAGGTGCTTCTGCATGCTCTAGATATCGGGAGATCGGGTCTAACAATGAGGGCGGGTTTGGTGCTTGGGTTGTGCACATGATGATCGCAGGTTTTGTTGCTAGCCCTTGGATCAGAGATCTGTTCCCCGCGCCGGGTTTAGTGCTTGCGAGCTTGGAGAGGAGGTCGGCTCGGGCGTTCCTTTCTCTGGGAACATGCTGGATTGTTACTTCCTCGAAGCCTTTGCATAGTTCTTTTACTTTTTTCAAGTATTTCTGTAGCAGCGCGTCCCTGGCTTGGTAGCTGCCGTTTACTTGGGAAGTGACGATTTGGGAGTCGCTGTTGATTTCCAACCTTGATACTCCGACTTCTTTGGCTAGCATCAGTCCTCCTATCAAGGCTTCATACTCGGCTTGACTGGAAATTCGAACTTGATGGATTGTTCAAGGGCTATGCCAGCCGAGTTTTCGAGGATGATTCCAGCTCCTCTGAACGTTTGATTGGATGCTCCGTCAACATGGAGCTTCCACCGTGTGTTTGGTATGTCGGGTGCTTCCCCTATGACCTCTACGAGGAAGTCGGCCATGGCTTGGGCTTTGATTGCTTGCCTTGGTTCATACTGCAAGTCGTATTGGGATAGCTCTACTGCCCATGCCATCATCCTTCCCGCCAGGTCGGGTTTCTGGAGGACTTGTCGGATGGCTTGGTCGGTCTTTAGGATGATTGTGTGCCCTTGGAAATATTGTTTCAGCCTTCTTGATGAAATTAGTAGGGCATAGGCTAGCTTCTCCAGCTTTGTGTACCTTGTCTCTGCCCCTTGAAGCATTTTGCTGATGAAGTATACTGGTCGTTGGGTCTTATCTTCCTCTCTGACTAGTACTGCGGCCATTGCTTGCGTGGTCACAGCCAAGTAGAGGTATATGGGCTCATGTTTCCCGGGTTTGCTGAGTACGGGAGGTTCCAAGAGTATCCTTTTAAAGTGCTCGAATGCCTCTTCGCACTCCTGGGTCCATTCAAAGGTGATTCCTTTCTTCATTAGGTTAAAGAACGGGGCGGCCCTTTTCGCAGATGCTCCGAGGAACCGAGATAGGGCTGTGAACTTCCCGGTCAGCCGTTGTACGTCTTTGATGCACCCAGGACTTGTCATTTTGAGAACGGCTTCGCACTTATCTGGGTTGGCTTCTACTCCTCTCTGGGTTATCATGTACCCTAGGAATTTTCCTGCTTCCATGGCGAATGCGCATTTGAGCGGATTGAGTCACATTTTGTATCTCCTTAGCACCTCAAAGATGGCCTGGAGGTCTTTTATCAGTTGGCCTGGTTCTGCCGTTTTTACGAGTATATCGTCGACATATACCTCTATCGTCTTGCCGATGAGGTCGTGGAAGACCCTGCTCATCAATCTCTGGTAGGTGGCCCCTGCATTTTTTAGTCCAAAGGGCATTACTTTGTAGCAGTAGGTGCCCCCTGGGGTTATAAACACAGTTTTGTCCTCGTCAGGTCGGTGCATCGGGATTTGGTTGTATCCGGAGTAGGCATCCATGAAGCTGAGAAACTGATATCCCGCTGCCGAGTCTACCAGAGTGTCGATGTTGGGGAGGGAAAAAGAGTCCTTGGGACATGCTTTGTTCAGGTCGGAGTAGTCTACGCACATCCTCCATTTCCCGCTGGCTTTCCTGATCAACACAACATTTGATAGCCATGTCGAGTACTCGAGTTCCTTGATGAACCTTACTTCTAGCAGCCCTGTTGTTTGCTTAGCGACTTCCTCAGCTCTTTCCTGCGACATCTTCCTTCTTCGCTGGGCTACCGGTTTGGCTCCGGGTTTTATGGCTAGCCGGTGAGACATGATTTCAGGGTCCAACCCCGGCATATCTAATGGGGTCCATGCGAAGAGGTCGCGGTTTGCCCTTATGACTTCCATGAGGGGGTGATGAGCGGATAATTTATACGCTTTTTGGCATTGTTTTTAGTATGTTTTTAGTAGAATCTAGTTACTTTTAGGGATGTTTTCATTAGTTTTTATGTTAAATTCACATTTCTGGACTTTACTATGAGTTTGTGTATTTTTCTGTGATTTCAGGTATTTTCTGGCTGAAATTGAGGGACTTGAGCAAAAATCAGATTCAGAGGTTGAAGAAGGACTGCTGATGCTGTTGGATTCTGACCTCCCTGCACTCAAAATGGATTTTCTGGAACTACGGAACTCAAAATGGCGCGCTTCCAATTGCGTTGGAAAGTAGACATCCAGGGCTTTTCGGTAATATATAATAGTCCATACTTTGCCCAAATTTAGATGACGCAAACTGGCGTTCAACGCCAGCTCTCTGCCCAATTCTGGCGTCCAGCGCCAGAAAAGGATCCAAAACCAGAGTTCAACGCCCAAACTGGCTTCAAAACCTGGCGTTCAACTCCACAAATGGCCTCTGCACGTGAAAAGTTAAAGCTCAGCCCAAGCACACACCAAGTGGGCCCCGGAAGTGGATTTATGCATCAATTACTTACTCATGTAAACCCTAGTAGCTAGTTTATTATAAATAGGACATTTTACTATCTTTTGATCATCTTTGGATGTCTGGTTCTTAGATCAGAAGGGCTGGCCATCTCGGCCATGCCTGGACCTTTCACTTATGTATTTTCAACGGTAGAGTTTCTACACTCCATAGATTAAGGTGTGGAGCTCTGCTGTTCCTCAAAGATTAATGCAAAGTACTACTGTTTTTCTATTCAACTCAACTTATTTCGCTTCTAAGATATTCATTCGCACTTCAACATGAATGTGATGAACGTGAAAATCATCATCATTCCCCATGAACGCGTGCCTGACAACCACCTCCGTTCTACCTTAGATTGAATGAGTGTCTCTTAGATCTCTTAATCAGAATCTTCGTGGTGTAAGCTAGAATGATGGCGGCATTCAAGAGAATCCGGAAAGTCTAAACCTTGTCTGTGGTATTCCGAGTAGGATTCAATGATTGAATGACTGTGACGAGCTTCAAACTCGCGAGTGCTGGGCGTAGTGACAGACGCAAAAGGAGGGTGAATCCTATTCCAGCATGATCGAGAACCGACAGATGAATAGCCGTGCCGTGACAGGGTGCGTTGACCATTTTCACTGAGAGGAGGGGATGTAGCCACTGACAACGGTGATGCCCTTGCATAAAGCCAGCCATGGAAAGGAGTAAGGCTGATTGGATGAAGACAGTAGGAAAGCAGAGGTTCAGAGGAACGAAAGCATCTCTATACACTTATCTGAAATTCTCACCAGCGATTTACATAAGTGTTTCTATCCTTTATTTTATGTTTATTTAATTATTATTTGAAAACTTCATAACTATTTTATATCTGCCTGACTGAGATTTACAAGGTGACCATAGCTTGCTTCATACCAACAATCTCCGTGGGATCGACCCTTACTCACGTAAGGTATTACTTGGACGACCCAGTGCACATGATGGTCAGTTACACGGAGTTGTGAACCATGGTATTGGCATCATGTTTTTGGCGCCATTGCCAGGGAAAGAAAGAGCAATGAATTTTACATAATTAAAGTGTAATCACGATTCCGCGTACCAAGTTTTTGGCGCTGTTGCCGGGGATTGTTCGAGTTTGGACAACTAACGGTTCATCTTGTTGCTCAGATTAGGTAATTTTCTTTTTATTTTATTTTCAAAAATTTTTCAAAAATCTTTCAAAAATTTCTCATCTGTTTTCAAAAAAAAAAAAATAAAAATATTTTCAAAAATATATTTTTCTTCAGAATTTTTAAGAATGAATTCTAGTGTTTCATGAAGCATGCTGTGGCCTGGCTGGCTGTAAAATCACGACTGTAGGGCATGTTAGGCGTGTCATGTCTAAATTACATACTAAAGCTTGGCTGGCTATTAAGCCATACCTGACCCTTTGATTGGAGCTTTAGACTAGAGAGCATAAGATTCTTGGAATTCATATTAAAAATTTTGGAATCCTTATTTTTCTTTTTTTTTTCAAAATGATTTTCGAAAAAAAAAATTAAAAGAAAATACAAAAAAAAATTCATAAAATCATAAAAATCAAAAATATTTTTGTGTTTCTTGTTTGAGTCATGTGTCATGTTATAAGTTTGGTGTCAATTGCATGTGCATCTTGCATTTTTCAAAAATTTTCATGCATTCATAGTGTTCTTCATGATCTTCAAGTTGTTCTTGGTAAGTCTTCTTGTTTGATCTTTGCATTTGCATGTTTTGTGTCTTTTCTTGTTTTTCATATGCATTCTTGAATTCTTAGTGTCTAAGCATTAAAGAATTCTAGGTTTGGTGTCTTGCATGTTTTCTTTGCATTAAAAAATTTTTCAAAATTGTGTTCTTGATGTTCATCATGATCTTAAAAGTGTTCTTGGTGTTCATCTTGACATTCATAGCATTCTTGCATACATTCATTGTTTTGATCCATAACTTTCATGCATTGCATCATTTTTCATGTTTTCCTCTCTCATTATAAAAATTCAAAAATAAAAAAAATATCTTTCCTTTTTTCTCTCATCAAATTCGAAAATTTGAGTTGACTTTTTCAAAATTTTTTAAAATCAAGTTGTTTCTTATGAGTCAAATCAAATTTTCAATTTGAAAATCTTATCTTTTTCAAAATCTTTTTCAAAAATCAAATCTTTTTCAAATTTCTTAGTTATTTTCGAAAATTCCAAAAATATTTTTCAAAAATCTTTTCCTTATCTTTATCACATGATTTTCGAAAATAACATCACCAATTAATGTTTTAATTCAAAAATTTCAAGTTTGTTACTTGCTTGTTAAGAAAGATTCAAACTTTAAGTTATAGAATCATATCTTGTGATTTCTTATGAATCAAGTCATTAATTGTGATTTTAAAAATCAAATCTTTTTCAAAACTAATTTCAAATCATATCTTTTCAAAAATATCTTCTTATCTTACCTTTTTCAAAAATTTAATTTAAAAATATCCTTTCTAACTTCTTATCTTCTTATCTTTTCAAAATTTGTTTCAACTAACTAACTAACTTTTTTTTTGTTTCTTATCTTTTTCAAAACCACCTAACTAACTCTCTCTCTCTCATTTTCGAAAATATCTTCCCTCTTTTTAAAAATTTCTTTTTAATTAACTAATTATTTTAATCTTTGATTTAAAAAATTTTTTTCGAAAATTACTAACATTTTTCAAAAACCATTTTCGAAAATCACTAACTCTTTTTCAAAAATTATTTTCGAAAATTCTCCCTCTCCCATCTGTGTTCGAATTTTTTCTTCTCCTTTTCTTTCTCTACTAACAATAAGAAACCTCTTTACTGTGACATAGAGGATTCCTCTTCTTTTCTTGTTCTCTTCTCTTTCTTATGAGCAGGGACAAAGAAAAAGGCATTCTTGTTGAAGCTGATCCAGAACCTGAAAGGACTCTGAAAAAAAAAAACTAAGAGAAGCTAAAATACAACAATCCAGAGATAACCTTTCAGAAATTTTTGAACAGGAAGAGGAGATGGCAGCCGAAAATAATAATAATGAAAGGAGGATACTTGGTGACTTTACTGCACCTAATTCCAATTTACATGGAAGAAGCATCTCCATTCCTGCCATTGGAGCAAACAACTTTGAGCTGAAACCTCAATTAGTTTCTCTGATGCAGCAGAACTGCAAGTTTTATGGACTTCCATCTGAAGATCCTTTTCAGTTTTTAACTGAATTCTTGCAGATATGTGATACTGTTAAGACTAATGGAGTAGCTCCTGAAGTCTACAGGCTCATGCTTTTCCCTTTTGATGTAAGAGACAGAGCTAGAATATGGTTAGATTCTCAACCTAAAGACAGCCTGAACTCTTGGGATAAGCTGGTCAAGGCTTTCTTAGCCAAGTTCTTTTCTCCTCAAAAGCTGAGTAAGCTTAGAGTGGATGTTCAAACCTTCAGACAGAAGGAAGGTGAATCCCTCTATGGAGCTTGGGAGAGATACAAAGGACTGACCAAAAAGTATCCTTCTGACATGCTTTCAGAATGGACCATCTTGAACATATTCTATGATGGTCTGTCTGACTTAGCTAAGATGTCATTGGATACTTCTGCAGGTGGATCCATTCACCTAAAGAAAATGCCTGCAGAAGCTCAAGAACTTATTGACATGGTTGCTAATAACCAGTTCATGTACACTTCTGAGAGGAATTCTGTGAGTAATGGGACGCCTATGAAGAAGGGAGTTCTTGAAATTGATACTCTGAATGCCATATTAGCTCAGAATAAAATATTGACTCAGCAAGTCAATATGATCTCTCAGAGTCTGAATGGAATGCAAGCTGCATCCAACAGTACTCAAGAAGCATCTTCTGAAGAAGAAGCTTATGATCCTGAGAACCCTGCAATAGCAAAGGTAAATTACATGGGTGAACCATATGGAAACACCTACAATCCATCATGGAGAAATCACCCTAATCTCTCATGGAAGGATCAAAAGCCTCAACAAGGCTTTAATAATGGTGGAAGAAACAGGTTTAGCAATAGCAAGCCTTTTCCATCATCAACTCAGCAACAGACAGAGAACTCTGAACAAAATACTTCAAATTTAGCAAACTTAGTCTCTGATCTGTCTAAGGCCACTGTAAGTTTCATGAATAAAACAAGATCTTCCATTAGAAATTTGGAAGCACAAGTGGGCCAGCTGAGTAAAAGGATCACTGAAATCCCTCCTAGTACTCTCCCAAGCAATACAGAAGAAAATCCAAAAGGAGAGTGCAAGGCCACTGAATTGATCACCATGGCCGAACCTGCAAGGCAAGGAGAGGACGTGAATCCCAGTGAGGAAGACCTCCTGGGACGTTCAGTGATCAATAAGGAGCTTCCCTCTGAGGAACCAAAGGACTCTGAGGCTCATCTAGAGACCATAGAGATCCCATTAAACCTCCTTATGCCATTCATGAGCTCTGATGAGTACTCCTCTTCTGAAGAGAATGAGGATGTTACTGAAGAGCAAGCTGCCAAGTTTCTTGGTGCAATCAGGAAGCTGAATGCCAAACTATTTGGCAATGAGACTTGGGAAGACGAACCTCCCTTGTTCACCAATGAACTAAGTGATCTGGATCAACTGAGATTACCTCAGAAGAAACAGGATCCTGGAAAGTTCTTAATACCTTGCACCATAGGCACCATGATCTTTAAAGCTCTGTGTGACCTGGGTTCAGGTATAAACCTCATGCCCCTCTCTGTAATAGAGAAACTGTGAATCTATGGGGTGCAAGCTGCTAAAATCTCATTAGAAATGGCAGACAATTCAAGAAAACAGGCTTATAGACAGGTAGAGGACGTGTTAGTAAAGGTTGAGGGCCTTTACATCCTACTGATTTCATAGTCTTGGATACTGGAAGGGAAGAGGATGAATCCATCATCCTAGGAAGACCTTTCCTAGCCACAGCAAGAGCTGTGATTGATGTGGACAGAGGAGAACTAGTCCTTCAATTGAATGAGGACAACCTTGTGTTTACAACTCAAGGATCTCTCTCTGCACCCCTGGAGAGGAAGCATAAAGAGCTTCTCTCAAAGCAGAGTTAACTAAAGCCCCCACAGTCAAACTCTAAGTTTGGTGTTGGGAGGCCACAACCAAACTCTAAATTTGGTGTCAAACCCCCATATCCAAACTCTAAGTTTGGTGTTGGGAGGTCTCAACAAAGCTCTGCAAATCTGTGAGGCTCCATGAGAGCCCACTGTCAAGCTATTGACATTAAAGAAGCGCTTGTTGGGAGGCAACCCAAATTTTTATCTAATTTTTATTTTCATTGTTTTTCATGTTTTATTAGGTTCATGATCATGTGGAGTCACAAAATAAATAGAAAAATTGAAAACGGAATCAAAAACAGCAGAAGAAAAATCACACCCTGGAGGAAGCACCTGCCTGGCGTTCAACGCCAGAACAGAGCATGGTTCTGGCGCTGAACGCCCAAAATGGGCAGTGTCTGGGCGCTGAACGCCCAAAATGGGCAGCATCTGGGCGCTGGACGCCAGAACTGCACCCTGGAGAAAAGCTGGCGCTGAACGCCCAGAACAAGCATGGTTCTGGCGTTCAACGCCAGAAATGGGCAACAAATGGGCGTTGAACGCCCAAAATGGGCACCAACCTGGCGCTGAACGCCCAGAGTTATGTGCAAGGGCATTTTACATGCCTAATTGGGTGCAAGGTTGTAATTCATTGAACACCTCAGGATCTATGGACCCCACAGGATCATCTCAGGATCTGTGGACCCCACAGGATCCCCACCTACCTCCACTCACTCTCTTCTCTCTTCTCAATCATCCTCTATTCCCAATAAACACTCTTCCCTAAAACCCTTCACCTATCACCTCCATCCCTCTTCCCTATTAACCCTTTACCACTCACATCCACACACTCTTCCCCATAAACCTACCTCATAAACTCCACCTACCTTCAAAATTCAAAACCAATTTCCCACCCAAACCCACCCATATGGCCGAAACTTAACATCCCTCCCTTCCCTATATAAAGCCCTCCATTCTTCCTCAAATTCACAAACCACAACCCTCTCTTCTCTTCTTGACCGAAAACACATCTCCCCCTCCTCTCCATATTTTCTTCTTCTTCTTCATCTATTCTTTCTTCTCTTGCTCGAGGACGAGCAATATTCTAAGTTTAGTGTGGTAAAAGCATAAGCTTTTTGTTTTTCCATTACCATTGATGGCACCTAAGACCGGAGAATCCTCTAGAAGAGGGAAAGGGAAGAAAAAGCTTCCACATCCGAGTCATGGGAGATGGAAAGGTTCATCTCCAAAGCCCATCAAGACCACTTCTATGATGTTGTGGCCAAGAAGAAGGTGATCCCCGAGGTCCCTTTCAAACTCAAAAGAAATGAGTATCCGGAGATCCGACAAGAAATTCAAAGAAGAAGTTGGGAAGTTCTAACAAATCCCATCCAACAAGTCGGCATCCTAATGGTTCAAGAGTTCTATGCCAATGCATGGATCACTAAGAACCATGATCAAAGTAAAAACTCGAATCCAAAGAACTATGTTACAATGGTTCGGGGGAAATACTTAGATTTTAGTCCGGAGAATGTGAGGTTGGCGTTTAACTTGCCTATGATGCAAGGAGATGAACGCCCCTACACTAGAAGGGTCAACTTTAATCAAAGGTTGGACCAAGTCCTTGTGGACATATGTGTGGAAGGAGCTCAATGGAAGATTGACTCCAAAGGCAAGCCAGTTCAACTAAGAAGATTGGACCTCAAGCCTATAGCTAGAGGATGGTTGGAGTTCATCCAATGCTCCATCATCCCCACTAGCAACCGATCTGAAGTTACTGTGGATCGGGCCATCATGATTCATAGTATCATGATTGGAGAAGAGGTGGAAGTTCATGAGATTATACCTCAAGAACTCTACAAGGTGGCTGACAAGTCCTCTCCCATGGCAAGGCTAGCATTTCCTCATCTTATTTGCCATCTATGTTACTCAGCTGGAGCTTTCATAGAAGGAGACATTCCTATTAAGGAAGAGAAGCCCATCACTAAGAAAAGGATAGAGCAAGCAAGAGAGCCCATTCATGGAGCTCAAGAGGCGCAGGAAGCTCATCACCATGAGATCCCGGAGATGCCTCAAATGCATTTTCCTCCACAAAACTATTGGGAGCAAATCAACACCTCCCTAGAAGAGTTAAGTTCCAACATGGGACAACTAAGGGTGGAACATCAAGAGCACTCCATCATCCTTCATGAAATAAGAGAAGATCAAAAAGTAATGAGGGAGGAGCAACAAAGACAAGGAAGAGACATAGAAGAGCTCAAGGACATAATTGGTTCCTCAAGAAGGAAACGCCACCATCACTAAGGTGGACTCATTCCTTGTTCTTATTTCTTCTGGTTTTCGTTTTCTATGTTATGTGCTTATCTGTGTTTGTGTCTTCATTACATGATCATTAGTAGTTAGTAACTTTGTCTTAAAGTTATAAATGTCCTATGAATCCATCACCTCTCTAAAATGAAAAATGTTTTAATTCAAAAGAACAAGAAGTACGTGAGTTTCGAATTTATCCTTGAACTTAGTTTAATTACATTGATGTGGTGACAATGCTTCTTGTTTTCTGAATGAATGCTTGAACAGTGCATATGTCTTTTGAAGTTGTTGTTTAAGAATGTTAAATATGTTGGCTCTTGAAAGAATGATGACAAGGAGACATGTTATTTGATAATCTGAAAAATCATAAAAATGATTCTTGAAGCAAGAAAAAGCAGCAAAGAACAAAGCTTGCAGAAAAAAAATAGGCGAAAAAAAATCAAAAGAAAAAGAAAAAACAAGCAGAAAAAGCCAAAGCTCTTAAAACCAAGAGGCAAGAGCAAAAAGCCAATAACCCTTAAAACCAAAAGGCAAGGGCAAATAAAAAGGATCCCAAGGCTTTGAGCATCAGTGGATAGGAGGGCCTAAAGGAATAAAATCCTGGTCTAAGCGGCTAAACCAAGCTGTCCCTAACCATGTGCTTGTGGCGTGTAGGTGTCAAGAGAAAACTTGAGACTGAGCGGTTAAAGTCAAGGTCCAAAGCAAAAAAAGAGTGTGCTTAAGAACCCTGGACACCTCTAATTGGGGACTTTAGCAAAGCTGAGTCACAATCTGAAAAGGTTCACCCAGTTATGTGTCTGTGGCATTTATGTATCCGGTGGTAATACTGGAAAACAAAGTGCTTAGGGCCACGGCCAAGACTCATAAAGAAGATGTGTTCAAGAATCATCATACTGAACTAAGAGAATCAATAACACTATCTGAACTCTGAGTTCCTATAGATGCCAATCATTCTGAACTTCAATGGATAAAGTGAGATGCCAAAACTATTCAAGAGGCAAAAAGCTATAAGTCCCACTCATTTGATTGGAGCTATGTTTCATTGATAGTTTGGAATTTATAGTATATTCTCTTCTTTTTATCCTATTTGATTTTCAGTTGCTTGGGGACAAGCAACAATTTAAGTTTGGTGTTGTGATGAGCGGATAATTTATATGCTTTTTGGCATTGTTTTTAGTATGTTTTTAGTAGAATCTAGTTACTTTTAGGGATGTTTTCTTTAGTTTTTATGTTAAATTCACATTTCTGGACTTTACTATGAGTTTGTGTGTTTTTCTATGATTTCAGGTATTTTCTGGCTGAAATTGAGGGACTTGAGCAAAAATCAGATTCAGAGGTTGAAGAAGGACTGCTGATGCTGTTGGATTCTGACCTCCCTGCACTCAAAATGGATTTTCTGGAACTACGGAACTCAAAATGGCGCGCTTCCAATTGCCTTGGAAAGTAGACATCCAGGGCTTTTCAGTAATATATAATAGTTCATACTTTTCCCAAGTTTAGATGACTCAAACTGGCATTCAACGCCAGCTCTCTGCCCAATTCTGGCATCCAGCGCCAGAAAAGGATCCAAAACCAGAGTTCAACGCCCAAACTGGCTTCAAAACCTGGCGTTCAACTCCACAAATGGCCTCTACACGTGGAAAGTTAAAGCTCAGCCCAAGCACACACCAAGTGGGCCCCGGAAGTGGATTTATGCATCAATTACTTACTCATGTAAACCCTAGTAGCTAGTTTATTATAAATAGGACATTTTACTATCTTTTGATCATCTTTGGACGTCTGGTTCTTAGATCAGAAGGGCTGGCCATCTCGGCCATGCCTGGACCTTTCACTTATGTATTTTCAACGGTAGAGTTTCTACACTCCATAGATTAAGGTGTGGAGCTCTGCTGTTCCTCAAAGATTAATGCAAAGTACTACTGTTTTTCTATTCAACTCAACTTATTTCGCTTCTAAGATATTCATTCGCACTTCAACATGAATGTGATGAACGTGACAATCATCATCATTCCCCATGAACGCGTGCCTGACAACCACCTCCATTCTACCTTAGATTGAATGAGTGTCTCTTAGATCTCTTAATCAGAATCTTCGTGGTGTAAGCTAGAATGATGGCGGCATTCAAGAGAATCCGGAAAGTCTAAACCTTGTCTGTGGTATTCCGAGTAGGATTCAATGATTGAATGACTGTGACGAGCTTCAAACTCGCGAGTGCTGGGCGTAGTGACAGACGCAAAAGGAGGGTGAATCCTATTCCAGCATGATCGAGAACCGACAGATGAATAGCCGTGCCGTGACAGGGTGCGTTGACCATTTTCACTGAGAGGAGGGGATGTAGCCACTGACAACGGTGATGCCCTTGCATAAAGCCAGCCATGGAAAGGAGTAAGGCTGATTGGATGAAGACAGCAGGAAAGCAGAGGTTCAGAGGAACGAAAGCATCTCTATACACTTATCTGAAATTCTCACCAGCGATTTACATAAGTGTTTCTATCCTTTATTTTATATTTATTTAATTATTATTCGAAAACTTCATAACTATTTTATATCCGCCTGACTGAGATTTACAAGGTGACCATAGCTTGCTTCATACCAACAATCTTCGTGGGATCGACCCTTACTCACGTAAGGTATTACTTGGACGACCCAGTGCACTTGCTGGTCAGTTACACGGAGTTGTGAACCATGGTATTGGCATCATGTTTTTGGCGCCATTTCCAGGGAAAGAAAGAGCAATGAATTTTACATAATTAAAGTGTAATCACGATTCCGCGTACCAGGGGGGCTTTTAGTTTGTGGGGAAGATTCCTGTTAATGAAGGTGAATTGCTCCCGACTTCCCTATCTGAAATTTCTCCATGTCTCCCTCTGGTTCAAGTCTTGGTTTGTCCTCTATCCAGGCGTCCAGGTCTGCTAGGAACACGCCAGCTGCTTTTTTGGACTCCTTCCTTAAGGAGAGGCTGGCGTTGTCGCAAGCGACTGCCGTTTCTAGGTCTCCCCTTATGGAACCAACTGTTCCCTTGTCCGTCATGAACTTCATTGTTAGGAACTTGGTGCATATTACAGCTGAGAACTCGTTGATGGTTTTCCACCCTAGGATGATGTTATAGGCAGTGGAGTCTCTAAGGACTACGAAATCTGCCATAACCGATCTCCTGGCATTGCCAGTTCCTAAGCTGATTGGGAGGGAGATCGTCCCGTCGGGCTTGATAAAATTGTCGTCGAGTCCCATGACTCCATGTTGGTGATTTTGGAGGTCAGATTCCTTGAATCCCATGGCGACGAAGACGTTTCTGAATAGGATATTTGAGTCGGCTCCCGTGTCGACGAGGATGCGTTTGACCAGTCCCGTTCCGATCATTGCTGTGACTACCATGGGGGAGTTCTCGGGAAGGTCATTGAACCATTTGTCTTCTGGGCCAAATGATATGGTGGGGGGCTTCCTGCTGGCAGTGGGGCTCTCTGTTGTGATGGAGAGCACTCGGGAATCCTTCCTTGTTGCTGATTTGGAATTGGGGGGGCTATCTTGTCCGACCACGACATTAACCACAAAGGCTGGGGGGTTGTTGGCGTCCGCTGGAGGTTCTTGTCTTGGCTTGACAGCCCGGTTCCGGTCTTCCTCCGAGCGCTCTCTTTCCCGTCTCCTCGGCTCCCTAATGAGCCGGGAGAACTCGTTTAGTTTTCCCTCCCTGATGGCTTGTTCCAAGGCATCTTTGAAGTCAAAACAGTCCTGGGTCTTGTGACCAAACCCTTTGTGGTAATCGCAATAAAGGCTTTTGTTGCCTTCCGTTCTCTCCTTCAGGGGTCTTGGTCTGGATAGGATTCCTTTGTCTGCAATCTGCTGGTAGACCTATACTATGGGCGCCGTGAGTGGCATGTAGTTCGTGAATCTCCCTACCCGTGGTTGCTTGGGTAGTTTGTTTGGGGTGCTGTCTCTAGGAGCTTCCTTGTATCTTTCAGTTTGGTGCGCATGCCGAGGTGGCGGGTTGGGTGGCTGCCGTTTATTGGCCGCCACAACCTGGCTGACCTCTTTGTCATTGATGTACTCCTTGGCTATGCTTTGGATTTCTTGCATGGTCCATACAGGTCTGGTTGTTAGGTGTTTCCTAAAGTCCTCGTTCAATAGGCCGTTCGTTAGGCATAGGCTAGCGACCGAGTCCGTGAGGCCGTCGATTTCCAGGCATTCGTTGTTAAACCTATCCAGGAACTTCCTGGTCGGCTCGCCGGGTTTCTGGGTGACCCCTAACAGGTTGATCAGGTGTTTCGCCTTTGCTATGCGCGTCGTGAACCGTGCTAGGAACTTCTGGGAGATGTCTGCGAAAGTCGTGATGGAACCTTGTGGGAGAGTGTTGAACCACCGGATTGCCGGGCCGGCCGGTGTTACGGGAAACGCCCGGCATCTGACTGCGTCGCCTACTCCTTCCAAATTCATTCTTGCTTCGAAAGCCGTGACATGTTCCTGGGGATCCTTGGTCCCATCATACCTCATGTCCATTGGCTTGTCGAAGTTTCTCGGGAGCCGGACCTTGAGGATTGAGGGATGACAAGGGGTTGCCCCTATGATGATGGGGTTTTCTGGATTACGGTCTTCCTCTTTCTGGGACCCCCAACGGCCTTCCGACTTGCTTCGGTTGGGTCTGGAGGTCGCTTGTGTGTGTGTCTCTTCGCGCCTTATTAGGCTTCTTGCTTGGCTGTTGTGTACATGGGAGGGGGAGTGGGTGCGGGCGTGGGATTGGCTAGCGCCGCCGTGCGAGCGGCCAGCGTTTCCCTGGGATTGGTCCCTTGCCGCCAACTCCCGCTCCAAGTTCTGAACCCTGTGTCTGAGATTCTCCAGCAAATGCCTACACATATCAAGTATTTAAAAGAATTGTTGAGCAAGAAAAGAGTTTTGAAGGGAGGACAAACGGTAACAATGAACAAAGAATGCAGTGCCCTCATCAAGAAGGACACAGTTTCTAAGAAAACAGACCCAGGAAGTTTTCATATCCCCTGCATCATAGGGGGAACAAAAATTGATAGAGGATTCTGTGATCTAGGAGCTAGCATAAATGTGATGCCTCTAACTCTCATGAAGAGGCTACAACTGAATGAGGTGAGATCCACTGATGTAATCATACAACTAGCTGACAAAACTCAGAAGCAAGCTGAAGGGGTAGTTGAGAATGTGCTGGTTAGAGTGGGAGATTATTACTTCCCCACAGACTTCGTCATTTTGGACATGGAGGAAAGCTACCTACACCCTATCATTCTGGGCAGGCCATTTCTAGCCACTACTAGAGCGATCATCGATGTAGAACAAGGAGAGCTAATTCTGAGAATACGTGATGAACAGCTCATTTTCAAAGTTTTCAAACCTGCATCTGAGCCTAAACCAGAATCGGAAAAGCCTAAGGATGATAGTAGCCATCTATGTTTGGAGGAAAGCAAGCCAGCAACTGAAACTCTAAAACAGTCCTTGGAAGGCAAACGAGAGTTGCAAGAGTTA
This sequence comes from Arachis ipaensis, assembly GCF_059453495.1. Lineage (NCBI taxonomy): Eukaryota > Viridiplantae > Streptophyta > Magnoliopsida > Fabales > Fabaceae > Arachis > Arachis ipaensis. The sequence continues at coordinate 124,248,360 of NC_142440.1, forward strand.
AAGCCACAAGAATCAATGGAAACAGATCAAAAGGATCCTTATGGCATAAGGGTCAATGAAGAAATCCTCAGGAGAAAGGGAAGAATTGTAAAGAAATTGCCAAGAGGGTGGAGAAACAAGAAAATTCCCACTGAAGGTTTCTCTCCGGGAGATAAAGTGATATCAAGCCATTATCTGCCAATTCCACCTGGCCTCAAAACCATTCCTTCCCAGCTCCCTCAAGTGTTCACAATCAGGAAAGTTCTTTCTATGGAACATTTAGAAATCATGAAGGAATCAAGTGGGGACGTTTTCGTAGTGAGAGGAGAAGACGTCAAGCACTACAATCCACCCTAACAAGGGACAACCGTCAAGCTAGTGACGTTAAAGAAGCGCTTCATGGGAGGCAACCCATGTTTTAATATCCCTACTTTTTTTCTGTTCTGTTGTGCATTTAATAAAGCATGGTTTCTTATGCATGAACTTGAATCCTCAGGACAACTGCTGAAAGAGTGCACTAAACATTGCATGTAAAATACAATTTGTCTCTAAGTTTGGTATGCCTGAAGGCACCCCAAATTTTATTCAAAATACATTCAATTTTTCATTCAAAGTGCACAATCAAACATTAAGTTTGGTGTTCCTCTTTGAACACGGTTCATGAAAAGCAAGAAGTTCCTCTGGATTTCGAAATTCATGACAAGTATACCATTCGCATGTTTTAATACTTTGGTTTCAATTACTTAGGGTAGTAAATTTGTTTAGAATCAAAGAGCCAATGTGACTATGATTTATTAGAATTATGCACATTCATTAAGGACAACCAATATGGATTTCATGTCATCAGGAGACTTTACCAAACACTAAGTTTGGTGTCCAGTAATAAGTGTGCATACATACAAAAGTCACGGCTATAAGCTCATGAAGTCAATCATTGATTTACATGTGCAAGTACTATTCATCATTCACATGGACCGAAAAATGATAGCAAACTTGTTTGTTTGTGCAGGTACAAAAGAAAAGACAAAAATGGAGGAAAAAGACAAAGGGAGGTACGGTGCTTGGTCAAAAAGAAAGTTCACAAGTCTTTGAAACTAACACATGGGAAAAGGAAGTTCTGCTAGAAAAGATAGCTACATGTACAACCTAATGCACCCAGAATACTTCCAAGAAAATGAAAAGCAATTCGTCCTTCTCCCTAATTCATATATTTACCATCAAGCCACCCTTCACAAACCACCCTAGCCGTCCATTTTTCACTTACGGGCACTATAAAGAACCACTTGGGGAACGAGTTCAACACCACCAAATCTCCTTCATACACATTTTCTTCATCATAGCATAACTATCTCTTGCCGAAAATAACCTCACCACACTTCCAACAACACTTCTTGCTTCACCTTGTCAACTTTAGCTTGTCACTTACCCAAAACTAAAGAACCAATGGCAGCTTCATCTAGCCACAAAAGAAGAAAAGACAAGTAGCCAATGGAGGAGAACAGGGAATTCGATGCATGGAGATACAAATCAGTTTTCCATGAGATTCAAGCCGAATGGATGAGACCTAAAACGGTACTAGCCGAGGTTCCCTTTGACCTTGAAAAGGATGAGTTCCCTGGTGTTTGGGAAAAGATCAAAAAGAGGAAGTGGGAGCTCCTGACTAAGCCAATCACTAAAATCAACATCAACCTGGTGAAAGAGTTTTATGCAAATGCAGTGAGGGAGGATTCAACCAAGAAACCCACATACAAAAGCTATGTGAGAGGAGTGGAAGTTGACTTCAGCCCCAAAGCAATCATGAAAACTCTTGGACTGAAAAACATACATTTCAGCCAAGCAAGTTATGAGGAAAGGATGATAGGAGAACCTGACTATACAACTATTGCTGAAGACCTTTGTGCCATCAGAGCTGAATGGGTGAGAAAAACAAGAGGGGCTCCAAGAGTCTTGAGAAGGGGAGACCTAACACCTGAAGCTAAAGGGTGGTATGCAATAGTTAGGAGATCCATCCTACCCACTGCAAACTCTTCAGAAATAGTCCCTAAAAGAGCCATCTTGCTACATTGCATTATGGTGGGAGGGGAGATCAAAGTTCATAAACTCATTGCTGAACAGATACAAGAGTTTAGTGAGAAAAGTGACCCTGAATCCTGGCTCCACTTCCCTAGCACCATCATTAGATTATGCATCGATGCCCAAGTACCACTTGAAGATGAAAGACCTAATTGGCTATATCCTGGAATGGCCATAACTGCATACAGAATGACTCTTGGCCCAATTGCTCCAAGACATACAAAAAGAAGAAATGAAGAAGAGCAACAAGCAGAAGCAGAGCAAGAAGGACAAGAAGGAGAAGAAGGAGAAGAAGAGCAAGAAGAGCAAGGAACTCCAGAAAGAAGGCAACAAATTCCCAGAGATCCCATGGATATGAGCAGAATGCAGGAATTCATAGAAGGAATGTCTCAACAATACATGAGGTCTCAGGAGAGACAAGAGGACTTTCACCTGAAAATGATGGATATGCAAAGGAACTTTGAATCAAGATTCTTAGATTTGCAAAGGGAACAGAATTTAAAATTACAGGAATCCTTCAGCCACATATGCCAACACCAAGATGCCAATGTCTTGGCAATCAAGGAAGCCACCACTTTATAGAATGCAAGATACTCAGTTCAAGCTGATTACAACATCAGTTCTCAAATCAAGCTTAACTACATAGGGGAACATCTACACAAGATGGACCCAGCATTCCCAGCTTTTGATGAGTATTTCAAAGGGAGGAAAGAAGGAGAAATAAACAAGGCAATGATCCTTGAAAAAGGAGTGGAAGAAACAATGAAAAAGGCTGGATTCTGGAAAAAGCTCATAAGAAAAGACAAAGGAAGTACAAGTGGTCAAAAAGAGGCAGGAAGCAAGAAGAAGCAGGATCCCAAGAATTAAGAAGAACCAAGCAATAAATAAGAGGTGGTCTCGTTCCTTAATAATCAAATGATAATTGGTGAATTGTCTTTATGAGCTTTCTTTCATCATAAGTCATTTAAGTGTTATGTGGAGTTTTTAGTATGAGTGTCTGTTTATTGCTTTGAATAAAGTGAATGCCTAGATGTTTGGATATAACTTCACCTTCTTAAACAAGTGCTTGCCATGCTTGTTCTGTTTCCAAAAATAAAAGAAAAGTTTGAACAAAAGTAACTTGGCTCAATTAGTGACAAATCAAGTAGAATTAAGTGGTGGTATGAATGCTTGATTGTTTAAGTCAGATCACTGGAAATAGAGTGTAGAATTATCATTTTTTGTGTAGAAATTGAAAACTGTCTATGGATCTTGATGAATAAATATCTTTGGCCATGAAGAAGAAAGAAAAAGAAGAAGAAAAAGCCACTGAAAAAGGGCAACCAAAAAGCAAAAAAATTGAGAAAATAAGCTAGGCACCAATGGTTTGAACTTCTGAGACAAATGCCTGTGGTGTTTATGTATTAAGGATATGCTTGGATGAATAGGTTCTGAGGAGTGTTTCAACACTTGGTAACTTGGGTTAACTAACCCGGGATTATCAACCAAAAGTCCATTATCAAGAGCAACCTAAATACAAAACATTTAGTCACACAAAGAGGTGCTGGGCACCAATGTCTCAAGAAGAAATGTGAACTAAAATGCCTGGAGTGGATATGTGTAGTGCACTGATAAGAAAAAGAAAATGCCAAAGGCTGGTGCAACACATGACACTAAGCAAACAAGGAGCAAAGAAGCTCTAAGAAAAAGAAAAGAAAAACAAAGAAGAGAAAAGTGCCAAGGACATAAGAGTAACAAGAGGCCATAGCAGTGTTTGATGGATGCAATGAAAAAGTGATAATCTTACCTGATAAGAATGAAAAAGTGATGCTGCAACTTTCTGCATAAAACCCTTCTGATGAACTTAAAGTGCTTACTAATATAGCCAATGGGATTGCTTTCTGTTCATGCTTTTTTCTCAAATAACTCAGGACTTGCTTAGGGACAAGCAAGTATTAAGTTTGGTGTTGTGATGCCAAGGCATCTTAGGCTAGTTTCACTAGCATTTTTCTGTTAGTTTTAGTGGTTTTATGCATTTTCTTGAGCTTAAAGTAACCAAGAATGGTTAAATGAATAACAAAGCAATGAACCATCCAAACAGTATGATTTTGATGCAAATTCCATGAGTTTTTAGTTATATTACTTGAATGCTATGAATGGAAGATTTCTCATGAAATTTTGCAAGACTTTGATGCAATTGTTTGGATGATTTCAGGGAAGAAGAGGCTAGGCAAGGAGGCAACAAAACCAATAAAGGAAGCTTGAATATCACATGTGGAGTTTAAGTTCCAGTTTAAGCTTAAACTGGAGCTTAAACGCCAGAATCATGAAGGCTAAGAAATGCTGGAACTGAAGTTTAACCTCCAGTTTAACCTTAAACTGGAGGTTAAACGCCAGAATGAAAGTCTCACCAAAGAAGCATTTCCACGTTTAACCTCCAGTTTAACCTTAAACTGGAGGTTAAACGCCAGAAGTGGGAAATTCACCATGGGAGCAATTCCACGTTTAAGCTCCAGTTTAACCTCAAACTGGAGCTTAAACGTGTTCGACACAAACTCTCACCAAAGAAGCATTTTCACGTTTAACCTCCAGTTTAACCTTAAACTGGAGGTTAAACGCCAGAAGGAAGAAAGGCACCAGGAGCATTCCACGTTTAAGCTCCAGTTTAACCTTAAACTGGAGCTTAAACGTGTTCGACCAAGTTTTCTCCTCCAGGGTTGCTCTCTCCATTTCCACGTTTAAGCTCCAGTTTAACCTTAAACTGGAGCTTAAACGTGTTCGACACCTCCAGGGCTACCTTTCTCCTCTTCCACGTTTAAGCTCCAGTTTAACCTTAAACTGGAGCTTAAACGTGTTCGACCTCCAGGGCTGCCTTTCCTATCTCCACGTTTAAGCTTCAGTTTAACCTTAAACTGAAGCTTAAACGTGTTCGACTAAGTGACCCTCCAGGGCTGCCTTCTTCCATTTCTACGTTTAAGCTTCAGTTTAACCTAAAACTGAAGCTTAAACGTGCTTCCACAAAGGGCATCACTGGAAGTGTCTGGCGTTTAAGCTGCAGTTTAAGCTTAAACTGCAACTTAAACGCCACTATTAGAAAAGGTTTCTGGGCCAAAAATATTGCAGTTTAAGTTAGCGTTTGAGCACAAACATTAACTTAAACTTACACTGGTATGAAACCCAATTGAATATCATGGTTTATGGATTGGGCCTGAAGGATTGATGAGTCTGGAATTTCAATTTGTTGAGTCATGTGTCATTACTTGATTATCTCTAAGTTGGCTCAATGAATGTTACAGAATTTGGATCAGCAGCCTCATCAAGATTATGGATCATAAACCCAAAGCAAAAGGAAAGCAGGGAGAGGCCTCAAAGCCCAAGAAACACAACAGAAGCTCAATATAGAAAGTGTATAAATAGGATAGAATTTAAGTTAGGAAGGGACTTTTGATCTTCATTTGGCTAGTTTTCATATATTTGTAATTGAATTCAGAGCTATGACTCACTAAACCCCCTTTCATTGGGTTAGGGAGCTCTATTGTAATTCAATGAATCAATAATAGTTTATCTTCTTCTTCAATCTTTTCTCTTGAATTTTGTTAGAAAGCTTCTCGATCTAATTCCATTGGGTAGTTGTCTTGGGAAAGAAACCACCCATAATTGGAATCCTTCGGAACCTTGGGAAAGGAATGGAGGATTCATGCTAGAGAAGCTTTCTCACAGTGAATTGGATTGGGGTTTGGATGGATATTGTGACATGTAATCCTACCAAATTGTGGTTCATGAAACTGTGTGGTATAATCAGTGATCGAGCATCATCTCTTCTTATGAACATTTAAACCAAGGGATTGGGAATTTGTTTGTTTTTAGAGAGAATTGGTGAGCCAAGGGATTGGGATCCAATCATATAAGATTGCCAAGCAAAATTCAATGAACGCATTGGTTGAGGAAGAGATAAACATGTTTTGATTCGGAGATCTCAATATCTCCTATAACCCAATGAATTCCCCATTTCTGATTTCCACTTTCTCTTTACATTCTGCAATTAAATTCATGCAATCACCCCCATTCCCTTTTAATTTCAGCAATTTAGCTTCTGCTCTTTACTTCATGCAATTTAAGATTCCGCCATTTCAATTTCTTGTCATTTACGTTTCCCGCCAATTTTACATTCCGCAATTCTCATCTAAATTTTGATTCCGCTCAACTAGAACACACTTCTAATCCGAATTGCTCACTCAACCAATCCTTGTGGGATTCGACCTCACTCTATTGTGAGTTTTTACTTGACGATAACCGGTGCACTTGCCGGAAGGAATTTTGCCGATCGTGCAATTTCCTAAATCGTGGCATAACAAGTTTATGCGCATCAGTTCTCGGGTGATCGGGTTGTCGACAGGAGGTGATAAGGAGAGGGGGAGAGGTCCCGAGCGAACGCGGAGCGAATGCTGATGACGTCGGAGGGCGGACGGAGCGAGGGGATGGCCACCTGCAAGGACACTCCGACGATCAAGTCAGAGTCCGTACTGAGGGTGGCAGGGTTAGGTAAGGATGTGACGTACCTTGGGGGGAGAGCTATCCTCTCCCCTTATATAGCGTGTTGGGTGGGCCTAGTAATGGCCTGGCCCGTTGGTGGAGAGTTTGAGCTGTCACTTTCCACGCGTGCGGGTCATCTGTACGGGGGGTCGGTACGTCGGGTGCCGACCCTGGGGGTTCCGACCCGGCTGGTGGCACGGCTGTGATGTGGTTGGACTCCGGGTCGGTTATGGCTAACCGACCCGAAGGGATCCGTTAAGGCTTCTTGGGCCTGGATGGGGCGGTGCCCCGATCCGGCGGCTTCTTGGGCTGCGTGGTGGCAATACTTTTTGTTTTCTGAATGAATGCTTGAACAGTGCATATTTTGGATATTGTTTTTTATGAATATTAAAATTGTTGGCTCTTGAAAGAATAATGAAAAAGGAGAAATGTTATTGATAATCTGAAAAATCATAAAAAAATTGATTCTTGAAGCAAGAAAAAGCAGTGAAAAAAAAAGAAGAAAGAAAAAGAAAGAGCAAGCAGAAAAAGCCAGTAAACCTTTAAACTAAAAGGCAAGGGTAAAGAGGATCCAAGGCTTTGAGCATTAATGGATAGTAGGGCCCAAAGGAATAAAATCCTGGCCTAAGCGGCTAAATCAAGCTGTCCCTAACCATGTGCTTGTGGCATGAAGCTCCAAGTGAAAATCTTGAGACTGAGTGGTTAAAGTCGTGGTCCAAAGCAAAAAGAGTGTGCTTAAGAGCTCTGGGCACCTCTAACTGGGGATTCTAGCAAAGCTGAGTCATAATCTGAAAAGGTTCACCCAGTTATGTGTCTGTGGCATTTATGTATCCGGTGGTAATACTGGAAAACAAAATGCTTAGGGTCACAGCCAAGACTCATAAAGTAGCTGTGTTCAAGAATCAAGATACTGAACTAGGAGAGTCAATAACACTATCTGAATTCTGAGTTCCTATGGTTGCTAATCATTCTGAACTTCAAAGGATAAAGTGAGATGCCAAAACTGTTCAGAAGCAAGAAGCTACTAGTCCCACTCATCTAATTGGAACTGAGCTTCACTGATATTTGAAATTTATTGTACTTTCTCTTCTTTTTATCCTATTTTGTTTTTTTAGTTGCTTGGGGACAAGCAACAATTTAAGTTTGGTGTTGTGATAAGCGGATAATTTATACCCTTTTTGGCATTGTTTTTACATAGTTTTTAGTATGTTTTAATTACTTTTTATCATATTTTTATTAGTTTTTATTCAAAAATAACATTTCTGGACTTTACTATGAGTTTGTGTGTTTTTCTGTAATTTCAGGTATTTTCTGGCAGAAATTGAGGGACCTGAGCAAAAATCTGATCCAGAGGCTGAGAAAGGACTGCAGATGCTGTTGGATTCTGACCCTTTTACACTCGAAGTGGATTTTCTGGAGCTACAGATTCCCAATTGGCGCGCTCCCAATTGTGTTGGAAAGTAGACATCTTGTGCTTTTCAGAAATATATAATAGTCCATACTTTGCCCGAGATTTGATGGCCCAAACTGGCGTTAAAGACCAGCCTAAAACTTTTTGGCGTAAAACGCCAGAACTGGCATAATTCTTGGCGTTAGACGCCCATTCTGGCACCCAGGGTGGCGTTTAACTCCAACTTTGGGCATATGCACGTGAAAGCTTGAAAGCTCAGCCCAAACACGCACCATGTGGGTCCCGGAAGTAGATTTCTGCACTATCTGCACTTAGTTGCTCATTTTCTATAAATCTAAGTTACTAGTCTAGTATAAAAACTACTTTTAGAGATTCATTTTGTACCTTATGACCTTTTACACTTCATATTGTATCTTCTACGACATTTACTACTATTTTCCATAGGTGGGGGTGAGGAGCTCTGCTGTGTTTCAATGGATTAATGCATTTACTACTGTTTTCTATTCAATCACGCTTGATTCTATTCTAAGATACTCACTCATACTTCAATCTAGAGAATGATATGATCCGTGACACTCATCAATATTCTCAATTCTATGAACGCGTGCCTGACAACCACATCCATTCTATCTGAGCTCAACGTAGTCATTGGGCGACAGCTTGAGTACGTATCTCTTGGGTTTCTAATCCACGGACCAAGTCCGGAGGTTGGAACCTTCGTGGTATAGGCTAGAACCAATTGGCAGCATTCCTGGGATCCGAAAAGTCTAAACCTTATCTGTGGTATTCCGAGTAGGATCTGGAAAGGGATGATTGTGACGAGCTTCAAACCTGCGAATGTTGGGCGCATTGACAGTGTGCAAAAGGATCAATGGATCCTATTCCAACGCTAGCAGGAACCGACAGATGATTAGCCATGCAGTAGCTGTACCTAGTATTTTTTATCCGAGACGAGAAATTCGATAGTTGATTAGCCGTGCAGAAACCGTAGAGTACCATTTTCACTGAGAGGATCATAAAGCTTGCCATTGAAGGAAGCCATGCGTGTTTGGAGAAGAAGACAGTAGGAAAGTAGAGATTCAGATGACAGAGCATCTCCGGAACCTCAACCTGTTTCTCATTACTGAATCACAAGTACCATTTATTTCATGTTATTTATTTTTCATAAACAAAATCAATTTTCTCATTTAAATCTCCTGACTAAGAATTACAAGATAACCATAGCTTGCTTCAAGCCGACAATCTCTGTGGGATCGACCCTTACTCGCGTAAGGTATTACTTGGACGACCCAGTGCACTTGCTGGTTAGTTGTACGGAGTTGTGAAAAGTGTAATCACAATTTTGTGCACCAGTGAGGATTGCATGCAAGCATTTGATAAGCTGAAGATCGCCCTGATTCAAGCTCCAATTGTAAGAGAACCAGACTAGAGCTAGCCTTTTGAGATTATGTGTGATGCCTCCAACCATGCAGTAGGAGCGGCGTTGGCTCAGCGTGAAGGTAAGGATCCTTTCGTAATTGCTTATGCATCTAAGACCTTAGATACTGCTCAGTCTAATTACACTACTACTAAAAAAGAGTTTCTAGCTATTGTTTTTGCTCTGGATAAATTCCGAGCCTCTTTACCTCTAAAGTATTTATTAGCTAAAAAAGAGTCTAAACCAAGGCTAATACGTTGGATACTGCTGCTGCAAGAATTTGATTTAGAAATTAAGGAGAGGAGTGGTAACCAGAATTTAGTGGCAGACCACTTGAGTCGCCTTGAGCACATTAAGGATGACTCCGCTCCTATCAATGATGCTTTTCCATTTGATAGCTTGCATGCAGTATCTGAAGTAGTTTCTTGGTATGCACCTGTAGCTAATTATCTAGTTAGCCACACTTTCCCTCCAAATTTTACTAAGCATCAGAGAGACAAGCTGAAAAGCGAGTCTAAATATTATATATGGGATGACCCATACTTATGGAGGTGTGGTGCTGACCAGGTAATTAGAAGGTGTGTGTCCCAATCAGAATTCCAGTCCATTTTAGAGGCCTGCCACTCTTCTGAGAGTGGAGGACATTTTGGCCCTCAAAGAACAGCTAGAAAGATCTTAGACTGTGGATTCTGGTGGCCTACTCTTTTTAAAGATGCTGCTGAATTTTGTAAATCTTGTTCCCCATGCCAAAGGTTTGGTAATATATCCAAGAGGGATGAGATACCTCAACAGATTATGCTTTTCTGTGAAATTTTTTATGTTTGGGGCATTGACTTCATGGGTCCATTTCCAAACTCTAATGGTTACCTTTATATACTGTTAGCTGTAGATTATGTTTCTAAATAGGTGGAAGCAATTCCTACCCGTACTGATGATGCTAACACTGTTGTTTCCTTTGTTAGAAACCATATTATCTGTCGCTTTGGATCACCACGAGCAATCATGAGTGATCAAGGCACCCACTTTTGTAACAGGAGACTAACAGGACTAGTGAAGAAGCATGAGATTGTTCACAAAGTAGCAACAGCTTATCATCCCCAAACCAATGGAAAAGCAGAAGTATCTAATAGAGAAATTAAGCGTATTCTAGAGAAGATAGTAAAGCCTCATAGGAAGGACTGGAATGCCAGGCTACAAGATGCACTCTGGGCATATAAAACAGCGTACAAGACACCCATTAGGATGAGCCCCTTCTGCTTAGTGTACAGGCTTGCCACCTTCCAGTAGAGGTGGAACACAAGGCTTTCTGGGCTGTGAGGGAGTGTAACATGAATTTTGAGGAAGCTGGTGCTGAAAGGAAGCTGCAACTAGCTGAATTAGAGAACCTTCGCCTAGAAGCATATGACAACTCCAGGCGATACAAAGAGAAGATGAAGGCTGTCCATGACAAGCACATAAAAAGGAGAGAATTCAGACCAGGGAAGTTAGTTCTTCTTTATAACTCCAAACTGAGGTTTATGCCAGGCAAACTAAGATCAAGATGGGAAGGTCCCTACAGAGTAGAAAAGGCAGAGCCATACGAAATTTTTCACCTACGTCATCCTTCTAGCTCCAAATTTATCAAGGTCAATGGACATCGCCTAAAGTATTATCATGAAGAGAAGATTAAGGATCACAAAGAACTAGAGGTCTTCCTCTTGGAAGACCCACCAACAGAAGCAGAATGAGCTTGAAGAACGTCCAACTTAAGGACGTAAAAGCAAAGTGCTAGGTGGGAGACAACCCACCATGGTATGATTGTTCTATTTCAGTCTTAGTTTTATTGTATTTTATTCCACTTTATTTTTCTTAGTGACTCTTCTCATAATCTCTGCATATAGTCTGCATTTGCATTTGCATTCTGCATAATAAAAAAATGCACGGGACGCGCAAGCGTCGCTGATGCGTCCGCGTCATAAGTGCTTTCGAAACAAGAAGAAAAGAAGCAGAGAGTTACGCGGGAGCGTGGCTGGAGGCGTGCCTTAAGGCACAAACACGCCCACGTGAACGCGTCCCTGACGCATTCGCGTCACTTGAAAAACTAACCTCCCACGCATATGCGTCACCCACGCACACGCGTGACCCTGCGAAATCGACGTAAAAAGGTGTATGGCAGAGAGTTATGATGAAGTGGGGCTGGAATGGTGCTGGAAGCACAAGCCCTATCACGCGAACGCGTGCCCCACGCGTCCGCGTAATTTTTCAAAGTAAGGCCATTCACGCGTGCGCGTCACCCACGCGCACGCGTCACCCTAAATTTTGGTAATATGCGTATAAAGCAAAGAGTTGTGCGTGCGCGTGGCTGCACTCGCTCCAATAGCACAAATCAGGTCACGCGTCCGCGTCACCCACGCGCCCGCGTCACCTACAAATATCGTCAACCACGCGAACGCGTGCACCACGCGTCCGCGTCGCCTTCGCCGCACAGTTTATCCAGATCAGTACCATAATTCTTATCTTTTCTTCCCCAATCCTAATTTTACTCCTCCCTTCTTATTTCTTTCTTCTTCCTTCTTTTTTCTTTATTCCTTCTCACTTTTTACTTTCTCCCTCCTTCTCTTTCACATTCATTATCAAGGTTCTTTTCTTTTCTTCTTCCCCTTTTTACCTTTTCATTATTATTTTTATTTATGTTTTCTTCTTCTTTTTCTTTTTACTTTCATTATCTATGTTTTCTTTCTCTTTCTTTTTCTTTTTATATCATTTTAATTGGTGTTAGAAATTTATTTGGGTAATTGTTTTCTTCTATAATTGCTTGTGGACTATTAAGAAATTGTTTGACAATTATCAACAATTACTTTTGGGTTATTTGCATGTTCAAATTCAATACTTTCCATAACATATTTACCATGCATGCTAAGTGTTTGTGAAAAAGCCTATATGGCATTGTGCATATTTAATTATTCTATTCTTCTACTCTAATGCCTGCTTTTCACAAAACCCCTTTTTTATATATTATTGATTGAATATAATTGTCAATACAAACAGGTTGTTAGTTTGAAACACTTGATAATCAAATTGGGCATTTAATGCTTGATCTATGCTACTCATGCCTTTGCCAGCATGCCAATAAACATCTTGCATCTACTTGCCATAACATGCACTTGCTATATTTCTATTGATGAACTTCTCACATATAGTCGCGACCATGTGTTAACGACATCCCTCTTTACCGTACATTGATTATCACTTGTACTGTCCTCTTCCTTGCTCGAACCCTTAGCTTTATATATTACTTTCCTTTTCCCCTTTTCAGGATGGCCACCAAGAAAGGTAAAGAGAAAGCTACTCCCAAACCACCAGCAAGAAAAGGAACAAAAAGAGCACTAGTTGCAGAGCCATCTTCAACAGTAGTAAAGCCCTCAACAAAGCGAATCAAGAGGATCATCAAGGTCGATGAAAAAGAGAAAACCTTTCCAGCAAAGGACACTGCACGGTTCACTAACTGCTACTGTGAGCAAATGTTCCCCATCCTGGCTGAGCGAAACTATAATAATGAGTACCTTCTCATCCTCCTGACCAACATTGTTGAATTTTTTGAGCCCCAAATTGAACGAAGACAATGGGATTCCTACGGAGACAGCCACGGCAGGTCAATCTCTCATGGGTAGTTGAATTCTACTCCAATGATCACATGCCAACTATGCAGTCTGTCTATGTCTGTCAGAAGCAAGTTCCCATAACTGAAGAGGTAATTCAGCGAGCTTTAGATCTTCCTCCTGCTCCAGAAGGATTGGACGCATTTTAAAAAGCCTCTTTCAAGCGCCAGACATACCAATTTGACTGGAACGCCGTTCTCAGAGTTATAGCACAACCTGGCAGCAAATGGATCTATAGATACCATCGATCCCGACCTAAGAGCATATTGGCTTCAGCACTCACCTTGGAGGCTCGAGTATGGGCACAGATCATGTCCCATTACATCTTTTTGAGCACTCACGAGTCCTCCTTCACTGCAGATATGGCTGTTTTACTCTGGTGTATCCTTACAGACCAGCCTCTCAATTTACCAAGACACATTCGGAATGCTATGGGACACATACAGATTGCGGGTAACCTACCTTTTCCCGCCTTGGTTTCAGATCTAGTCTCAGCAGCCGGAGTCTCCTACAGAGCTGGGGACACCAATGCCATGCTTCCACGGGATGATCAGTACGTCCCTAACGGGAAGTATATCAGACCTCCAGCAGCCACTATCAACCGAAGCACAGAACCAGCAGAAGATATCCCTTCTCCTACCACATCACAAGCACCTTCAATAAACCAACTGCTCCATCAGATACTTGAGAAATTGGACCGGCTTGACCGGCAAGGAAAGCGAAGAGAGCACCGTAACAAGCGCAGATTTACATACCTCAAGGAGCTACTTGTTGGTAATCACCCACCTGAAGAAGACCCCGACACCCCAGACTCCACTTCATTTACCAGCACAGGGAGCCATGACGATCCCGATTGTGGAGATGCTGCTACCAGCCCCCCTTTGTTCCTGACTGATGGCACCGAGGACGGTGCCAAGCTTTAAGTGTGGGGAGGTCGGTCAGTACCTGACTTCTGGAGGTAATTTCTCTTTCTTAACACCAATAAATTAGTAATTTTTCTTTTATTAGGATAGGATAGATAGCATAGTAATAGGTAATTGCATGCATGTTCTATTTGATTGAAAAATAATATGTTTTTTTTCAAGACTTTATTTTGAAAAAATTTAACTAATTTAAATCAGAATTTTTTGTGATAAACTTGTTTGAAGATTGTATTTGGAACATGAATTATAGCAAAGAACACACAACCCGTGAGACTTGAGCTTAATTACATGGTTACACTATTTAACCATAAAAATTTTATTCTTGTGTATTTGCTTCTCTATGACTGTAATCTATATATCCTATATGTCCAATGTTTAATGTGTTATATGCATGCATATGATTGAGGCCATTATTTTATTAGCTCACTTATCCCAAATAGCCTACCCTTCCATTTACCTTTGTTAGCCACTTTGAGCCTTTTAATCCCATTTGTTCTATATTTTGCCACATCACTAGCCTTAAGCGGAAAAACAAATTAACTATCCAAATTGAATCTTTGGTTAGCTTAAGATAGAGATTGTATGTCAATAAAGTGTGGGAAAGTTGTGGGAACATGGGCTAACAAGGGAATGTGTTATATTTTTACATTGATGAATTAATTGGGAATTTGGGTACCTACTCATGTGAGACCAGAAAATTAAAAATCCAGGTGCATTGATAATGTTATGTATATTTTTATGCTTCAAAAAAAATCCAAAAATATTCAAGTAATTAAATAATTAAATAAATGAATAAGGAGACAAAATTACCCCAATGCTAAGTTAAGTTAATAAAAGATCAATGCATGTGTGATACAAGTTAAGAGAAAAGTTGATGCATGAGTGTGTGATACAAAAGTGGGAAAATTTTGGGTAGCTAGGCATGATTTAAGAAGAATAAAGAGTGTATGTATAGGTAAGAGCTTAGGTTAATCAAGGATTCAATTCATAGCTCACTTAGCCATATATATACCCTCACCTTTACCTTGGCCCCATTTGCATTGGTACATTAAATAGTTGTTGATTGGTTAGGTGAAGAACAAGGTTTAGAAAGCATGATTAGAGAAGAGTAGAGTGATTACCTTATATACTAGAGTGACTAGAGTGCATATACACCATCAGTGAGGGTTCAATGCTTAATTTTATGTTTCCTGCTTTCATGAACTGTCTTCTTACAAGTTTAATTGTCTCTTACTGTATGAATTTTAATTAGTGATATTTGATTTATATTTGTCTTGAAGAACTTATTTACTTTTAACCAAGTAGGCAAAAATCATTTTAGCATATAGTTGCATTCATAGGTTGCATTGTATTGCATGAGTCTTACTTTTCCCTACTCATTTATTTTATCTCCTTAAGCTAAGCATGAGGACATGCTAATGTTTAAGTGTGGGGAGGTTGATAAACCACTATTTTATGGTTTATCTTGTGTTTAATTGAGTGGTTTTTATCAAGTCTTCACCCACTTATTCATATGATTTGCATGATTTTATAATCCCTTCCTAGTATTGTTTTATGATTGAAAACTTGCTTCCTAGAGATCATTAATTAGTATATTTTAATTCTCCTTTATATCATTCGATGTCGTGATCCGTGTGTTAAGTGTTTCAGGCTTTATAGGGCAGGAATGGCTTAGAGAATGGAGAGGAAGCTTGCAAAAATAGAAGGAACACAAGAAACTAAGGAGATGACCAGCGAGCACCAACGCGTGCGCGTGCCTGACGCATACGCATGGATTGGAGTCTGCACAAAAGATGCGAACGCGTGGACGATACGTACGCGTGACAAGGAAATTTGTCAAATGACGCGCACGCGTGACTGATGCGTACGCGTGACCTGCGCGATCTGCAGAATTAAAGAAAATGCTGGGGGCGATTTCGGGCCGAGTTTTGACCCAGTTTTTGGCCCAGAAATACAGAATAAAGCCAGGGAACATGCAGAGACTCAACACACATTCACATATTCTCATTAGGATAGTTTTAGGTTTTTAGGTCTGAATCTAGAGAGAGAATTACCCTTCCTCTATTTTTTCTTTACATTCATAGTTTATTAGTTTTATGCTTTTGCTTTTGGATATTGAAGAGTCATCACCTCCGTTGAAGATACTATTCTAGTTTGTTTCCTTACTCTTTTCTTTATTTATTCCATATTTTTAATTATTGTTTAGAGTGGTAATTGGATTATTTTCATGGATTGTTAATGCAAAGGATTACTTTTACTTTTAATTAATTTTGAATTCCTATTTTATTTAAATTATCATGTCTATTTTCTATTCCAAACTCCCAATAACAAAGATGGTATCCATGTCAATAGAGTAGATTCCCTACTTGACATGGGGGTTGATTAGGAGGAGACACTTGAGTTAGAATGCTCAAGTGGTTAGTTAAATTGGAAGTTGTTGGCTAATTCTGTATTTACTAACGGTAGACCTTCCTAAGGGAGAGGACTAGAATTTGCGAATAAGAGTTAGCTCAATCACTTGACTTTCCTTTATTTAGTAAGGGTTAACTAAGTGAAAATAACAACCTCTTTATACTACACTTGAGAAAATTACAACAAGGATAGAACTTCCAATTAATCATTCCCCCAGTCAAGGCTTTTTTAATTAGAATATATATTTCTCTTTTAATTTACAATTATTTATTTTCCGTCATTCAACTCTCAAAATTCTCGGAAAACTCCTGATTAATAACTTAGCACCCTTTCTAGCAACTCGTTGGGAGACGACCTGGGACTCATACTCCCAGTATTTTTATTCTAAACTTTTTGTAACAACCTTTCTAAATTGATGAGGCAGATTTTTGCTGGTTAAGAGCTATATTCGCAACGCTGTTCTATTATATTATAATCTCTTAATTGGTCTAACTTCTGCCATGCATCTCTTGCCCTAATGATTGTATGTTGTTCAAGGATGAAGACCCAAACAACATCCAACAAACATGCAGTCATTGTGGTGCTTCTAAGTGGAATTCTAAGAAGAAAAAGAAGAAAAAGCAAGCTGCCAAGGTTTTGAGATACTTTCCGTTGAAACCAAGGTTGCAAAGATTGTTCATGTGTCGTAAAACTGCAGAGCATATGTTATGACATGCAACAAAGAAAGGAGAAAATGACAAAATGGTGCATCCAAAGGATGGTGATCCGTGGAAGACTTTTGATTTGACACACAGAGAGTTTGGATTGCAACCTAGAAATGTTTGCTTAGGACTTTCTAGTGATGGTTTCAGTCCTTATAGATCAATGAGTTATACTCATAGCATTTGGCCTGTGTTTCTGATTCCATACAATCTTCCTCTTTGGATGTGTATGAAACATACTTCCTTTATCCTGCCAATGGTTATACCTGGCAAGCATAGTCCCGGAAATAATATAGACATATATCTTAAACCACTTTTCTCTGGTTGAACTTACTGATACTTAACAGTTTTGTAGATCTTGTACCTTTGCTGTTGTTCTTTTTAAATGCAAATGGGCTGACACTACTAGGGACAGAGGTTATAAAAAAGACAATTGGAATTTCAATTGCGTCAATTTTGATAGATTAATTCATACGGGTGAGCGTGAGGAACATGAACCTTATATTGAAGCATCTCAAGCACAAATGGTGTATTATGTTGATGATATGGTAAATAAAGGGTAGAGTATTGCTGTGCATGTCAAGCCAAGGGATATATATGACATGGGTCAAGGAAATGAAGATGTAGTGTACGAAAATGAGTCGTATCAAGAGCAAGAACTTGAACAATTATTTGACCCCAATAATGAGTACATCCAATTAACTACCAATTTATTAGATAGCGATGCTATTGAAGATAATGTAGCTACTAACTTAGCAAGAGATATGTTTGAATGAAATTTTACCAAAGGTAACATTAGGGGTGTTCATAAAAAAACCAAAATGTGGTTAACCGGTTAAAAAATCATAACCACATTTTGGTTAACCAATTTAATAAAATAATTTTAAAAACTATATCCATATTTTTTAGAATTGGTTAACCAAAACCAAATTAAAAAAAACCGGTTGTTAACCGGTTAACCAAAACTAAAACCAAATTAAAATCAAAACCTAATTTCAAAACCAAATTACATACTCTTTCTCTCTCTCTCTCTTTCTCCCTCTCCCCTTTCTCTCTCTTTCTCTCTCCCTCCCTTCTTCTCTTCTTCTTCTTCTTCTTCTTCTTTTTCTTCTATCTCTCTCTCCCTCTCTCTCTCTCTCCTCTTTCTCTCCCTTCTCTCTCTCCTCCTATCTCTCTGTTTTCCCTTCTCTCCCTCCTCTCTCTCATTTTTCTCTTTCTCCTCCTCCTCTTTGTCCTCTCCTTTTCTCTCCCCCTCTCTCTCTCTCTCTCTCTCCTCTTTTTCTCCCTTCTCTCTCCTCATATCTCTCTTTTTCTCTTCTCTTCCTCCTCTCTCTCATTTTCCTCTTTCTCCTGCTCCTCTTTATCCTCTTCTTTTCTCTCTCCCCTCCTCTCTCTCTCTCTATTCTCTGTCCCCTTCTCTCTCTTCTTTTCTCCCTATTTCTCTCTCTTCTCCCTCTCTCCCCCTTCCTTCCCCCTCTCTCCCTTCTCTCTCTCATTCATTTTCCTCTTTATCTCCTCTCCCCTTCTCTCTCTCCTTTCCCTCTCTCTCCGATTCTCTCTCTCTTCCTCATTTTTTCCTCTTTCACTCCCCTATCTCTCTCTCTTTCCTTTTCTTCCTCTCTTTCTCTCTCTCTCTCCCCTCTCCCTCCTCTCTCTCTCCCCTCCACCCTCTCTCTCTCTCTCCCTTGTCTCTCTATCCTTCTCTCCCTCTCTCTTCCCTTCCCTCTTTCTCTCTCTCCTTCTCTCCCTCTCTCTTTCTCTCTTTCTCTCTCTATCTCTCTCTCCTTCTCTTCACTCTCTCTCTCCTTGTCCTCTTTCTTTCCCTCCCTTCTCTCTCCTCCTCTCTCTCCCCCCCTTCCTCTCTCTAATCATCTCTCCCCTTTTTCTATCTCTCCTTCTCCTCTCTTCCCCCTCTTATCTCTCTCTCCTCTCCTCTCCTCTCCTTCTCTCTCTCCCATATCTCTCTTCTTTCTCCTCTCTTTTCCCTTCTCTCTCCCCCCTCACATTCCTCTCTCTCTCTCTCCTTTCCCTCCCCTCTCTTTCTCTCTCTCTCTTTTTTTCTTTTCTCTCTTTCTCTCTCTCGCTCCTCTCTCTTTTCTTTCTTCTTTCTCTCTCTCATCCTCTTCCTCTCTTCCTTTTCTCTCTTTCTCCTCTTTCTTTTCTTACTCTCTCTTTTCTCTTTCTCTCTCAACCTTCTCTCAATCTCTATCCATCTTCTATCTATTTTCTCCTCTTCTCTCTAAAGCGAGAGAGAATAGAGAGAAGAGGAAAAGATAGAGGAAGAGAAAGAAAAAAATGAGAGAGAGAAGAAGAGAGAGAAAGAGGGAGAAAGAAAGACGGGAGAGAAAGAGAGAGGATAGGGAGAGAGAATGAGAGAGAGACAGAAAAAGAAAAAGAGAGAGAGAAAAGAGAAAAGGAGAGAGGGAGAGGAAGAGAGAGAGAGCATGGGAAGAGAGAGGGAGAGAAGGATAGAGAGAAAGAAAGGGGAGTGGGAGGAAGAGGGGAAGGGGAGAAAGAGATAGATAGATAGAGAGGAGGGGAGAGAGAGAGAAAAAAAAGAGAGGAGGGGGAGAGAGAGAGAGAAATGGGAGAGATAGGAAAGAGAGAGAGAAAGAGAAAGAGAGGAGAGGGGGAGAAAGAGGGGAAGGGGAGTGAAGAGAGAACTTTTGCGTGATCTAGAATTCAGAATAAATTTCCGTTGCAAGTATAGATTCTAAACCAACAAAAGTCCTTTCTTACAAACGTTTTGGTTGTCACAAGTAACAAACCCCTTTAAAATTGATAACCGAAGTATTTAAACCTCGGGTCATCTTCTCAAGGAACTGCAGGGGGTATGTTCTTATTATTGGTTATGAGTTTTGTAAATTGGGGTTTTGAAAGTAAGGAACAAATAATTTAAATGACAAATAAAATAAATAAATAACTGTGAAATAAACTCTTGGCAGGGTATGAAAATTTTGAATTCCTATCCTAGTTATCCTTATCAATGGTGATGAGAATTGAGTTTTAATCCCACTTAGTTAGCCTTTACTAAAGCAAAGGAAGGTCAAGTGGACCAATTAGTTTGATCCTCAGGTCCTAGTCAATTCCTAAGAAAGGACTAGAGTTATTGGAGTTTAATTCAATTGGTAAAAATAACAATTATCAGTCACGATGAGTTGACAACTCAAGAGTTACCAATTAATCAACCAAAGCCGAAAGGAAGAAAATATAAATTATTAATATAAATAAAGAAGAGCAGTCATAATTCTGAAATACCTCAAATTATATTAAATGGAAAATCAAATCTAAACATGAATGGTTCATAAGCTAATTTGGCAACTGGTGCACGAAATTGTGATTCACACTTTTCACAACACCGCACAACTAACCAGCAAGTGCACTGGGTCGTCCAAGTAATACCTTACGTGAGTAAGGGTCGATCCCACGGAGATTGTTGGCTTGAAGCAATCTATGGTTACCTTGTAAATCTTAGTTAGGAGATTAATTATAATTATCAGTTTGAATTGCGAAAAATAAAAGAGCATGAAATAAATACTTGTTATGCAGTAATGGAGAATATGTTGGAGTTTTGGAGATGCTTTGTCTTCTGAATCTCTGTTTTCCCCCTGTTTTCTTCTTCACGCACGCAAGGTTCCTCCTATGGCAAGTTGTGTGTTGGTGGATCACCGTTGTCAATGGCTACCATCCGTCCTCTCAGTGAAAATGGTCCAGGTGCGCTGTCACCGCACGGCTAATCATCTGTCGGTTCTCACTCATGCTGGAATAGGATCCATTGATCCTTTTGCGTCTGTCACTACGCCTAACCCTTGTGAGTTTGAAGCTCGTCACAGTCATTCAATCTCTGAATCCTACTCAGAATACCACAGACAAGGTTTAGACTTTCCGAATTCTCAAGAATGTTGCCAATGGATTCTAGCTTATACCACGAAGATTCTGATTAAGGAATCCAAGAGATACTCATTCAATCGAAGGTAGAATGGGAGTGGTTGTCAGGCACGCATTTATAGATTGAGAATGGTTATGAGTGTCACGGATCATCACATTCATCATATTGAAGTGCGAATGAACATCTTAGATAGAAACAAGCATGTTTGAATAGAAAACAGAAATAATTGCATTAATTCATCGAGACACAGCAGAGCTCCTCACCCCCCAACAATGGAGTTTAGAGACTCATGCTGTCAAAGAGTACAAAGTTCAGATCTAAAAATGTCATGAGGTGCAAAATAAATCTCTAAAATTTGTTTAAATACTAAACTAGTAACCTAGGTTTACAGAAAATGAATAAGCTATGATAGATAGTGCAGAAATCTACTTCTGGGGCTCACTTGGTGTGTGCTGGGGCTGAGACTTGAGCTTTACACGTTCCTAGACTGTTTCTAGAGTTAAACGCCAGGTTGTAACCTGTTTTGGGCGTTTAACTCCAACTTGTAACCTGTTTCTGGCATTTAACGCCAGAATGCAACATGGAACTGGCGTTGAACGCTAGTTTATGTCGTTTATTCTTGAGAAAAGTATGGACTATTATATATTGCTGGAAAGCCCTGGATGTCTACTTTCCAACGCAATTAAGAGAACGCCATTTGAACTCTTGTAGCTCTAGAAAATCCATTTCGAGTGCAGGGAGGTCAAAATCCAACAGCATCTACAGTCCTTTTTCAGCCTGAATCAGATTTTTACTCAGCTCCCTCAATTTCAGCCAGAAAATACCTGAAATTATAGAAAAACACACAAACTCATAGTAAAGTCCAGAAATATAAATTTTTCCTAGAAATTAATAAAAATATACTAAAAACTAACTAAAACATACTAAAAACTACATGAAATTACCCTCAAAAAGCGTATAAAATATCCGCTCATCACAACACCAAACTTAAATTGTTGCTTGTCCCCAAGCAACTAGACAAATAAAATAGGATGAAGAGAAATCAAGAAGCAATAATATCTCAGAGTTTTAAGTGAAGCTCAGATTCTAATCAAATGAGCGGGACTAGTAGCTTTTTGCTTCTGAACAGTTTTGGCATCTCACTTTATCCTTTGAAATTCAGAATGATTGGCATCCATAGGAACTCAAAATTCAGATAGTATTATTGATTCTCTTAGTTTAGTATGTTGATTCTTGAACACAACTATTTTATGAGTCTTGGTCGTGGCCCTAAGCACTTTGTCTTCCAGTATTACCACCGGATACATAAATGCCACAGACACATAACTGGGTGAACCTTTTTTGATTGTGACTTAGCTTTGCTGAAGTCCCCAATTAGAGGTGTCCAGAGTTCTTAAGCACACTCTGTTTTTGCTTTGGACCTTGACTTTAACCTCTCAGTCTCAAGTTTTCACTTGACACCTTCACGCCACAAGCACATGGTTAGGGACAGCTTAGTTTAGCCGCTTAGACCATGATTTTATTCCTTTTAGACCCTCCTATCCATTAATGCTCAAAGCCTTGGATCCTTTTTACCCTTGCCTTTTGGTTTTAAGGGCTATTGGCTTTTTCTACTGCTCCTTCTCTTTTTTTTTTTTGCTGCTTTTTCTTGCTTCAAGAATCAATTTCATGATTTTTCAGATCATCAATAACATTTCTCTTGTTCATCATTCTTTCAGGAGCCAACAATTTTAACATTCATAAAATTCAATATAAAAAATATGCACTGTTCAGGCATTCATTCAGAAGACAAAAAGCATTGCCACCACATATAGATAATTAGAATTTTCCTTATTAAGAACTTGAAAAAATATTGCCTCCTTATAATAAAAATCTGCTATTTTATTCATGTTTGATGATGATGAGAAAAGTAAATTATAGCTTAATTGGAGATAAAATCATAATAGAGATACTAATTACTACTACTCAAATTTCTAATAAGAACAATTATCACAGAGTTAAGGCTAAGATTAGAACTCAACAACCTTGAATTTGGGAGGTGGATGCCTCTTTAGTCTGTGGAGTTCTTGGCCCTTCAAGAGATAGCTTCTGACGCTTCAATTCCTTCAGTTCATGCCCTTGCTCTTCTTGTTCTCTAAGCAGTTTGCAGAGCATGCTGTTTTGATTTTGCTATTCTTCCTTCAGTTGATCCACAGCTTCTTGCAACTTGGTGACAGATGCTTCTAGGCACTCCCAGTATTCAATTTGAGGGATTTCTGGGAGGAACTCCTGTGCTCTCCTCTTGATGGGTTCGTCCTGCACTTGTTGTCCTTCCATAGACTTTTTGGTGATTGGTAGCTCAACTGGGATGTACTCATCCACTCCCATTTTTATACCAGCATCTTTACATAACAGAGAGACCAAGCTTGGATAAGCCAATCTGGCATCTTTGAAGTTCTTGTTTGCAATCTTGTAAAGCTCACAAGCAATCAGCTGATGAACTTCCACTTCTTTTTCCAGCATAATGCAATGAATCATCACTGCTCTTCTGATGGTGACCTCAGAGCGGTTGCTAGTGGGCAATATAGAGCGCCCAATGAAGTCCAGCCAGCCTCTGGCGACTGGTTTGAGATCTCCTCTTTTGAGTTGGTTCGGGGCACCCTTTGTGTTGGTTGTCCATTTAGCTCCAGGGAGACATATGTCCTCTAGGATCTTGTCCAAGTTCAGGTTTGATCTCATTATTCTCCTATTAAAGGAGTCTGGGTCATCTTGCAGTTGAGGCAGCTTGAAAATCTCCCTAATTTTGTCAGGGTGGGTGTGAACAATCTTCCCTCTGACCAGAGTTCTATAGTCATAGAATGCGGTTCCCGCTATTCTCTGCATGTCCGTCTGCCACAGATTTGCATAGAATTCCTGAACCATGTTTCTTCCCACCTTTGTTTCAGGATTAGCTAGGACTTCCCAGCTCCTGTTTCGAATTTGCTCTTGGATCTCCAGATATTCGTCTTCTTTCAGATCGAATTTAACTTCCGAGATCACTGACCTTAGACCCATTATTTTGTAGTAATGGTCTGAATGTTCTTTGGTTAAGAACTTCCCTTGATTCCAAAGTGGTTTTGGAATATTCTCTTTCTTGCCTCTTGAGTTGGTTTGTTTTCCCTTAGGAGCCATGATCTTAGTGGGTATTGGCTTAGTGATCACGGATAAACAGACCAAACTTAGAGGTTTACTTGTCCTCAAGCAAAAGAAAAGAAAGGAAAGGGATATGAGGAGAGCCAAGTCCGAATTGTGGAGGTGGGGGGGGAGGCCCAACCAACATTTAAAGGGAAGGGGGTGGGTTTCGAAAATTATTTGAAAAAGATATGATAGAAAAAAAATTGATTTGGAAAAGATAATATGATAGGAAAAGATGTAATTTAAAATTGAAAAGATATGAAAGATATTTGAAAAAGATAAATCTGAATTTTGAAAAAGATGTTGTGAAGATTTGAAAAAGATATTGATGAGTTGAAAAGATTTTTAGAAGGAAAAGAGATAGAATTGTTTTGAAAAGGATTTGAAAATAAATTGAAGAGGATAAAAAAAAGGGTTTATGAATTAAGATACATTTGATATCTTTTGAAAAATGATTTGAAAAATTGGGATTTGTAACATGTTTGTGCAAGAAATCATGAATTGAAACATAAAAAATGGAAAAAAATTTGGATTGAAAACGAAATTGCCTACTCCCCACAATCCTGGCGTTAAACGCTCAACTGCTGCATGTTTTGGGCGTTTAACACCCACTTGGTGCTTGGTCTGGGCGTTTAACGCCCAGCTGTTGCTTCCAGCTAGCGTTAAACGCCAGAAACTCCTTTGTCACTGGGCATTTTTCTGAACGCTCAGGATGCTGTAAATCTGGCGTTAAACGCCCAGAAGCTGCTTCTTTCTGGCGTTTAACGCCCAGATGGCTATCTCTACTGGCGTTAAACGCCCAGTAGATGCTCCTTTTGGGCGTTTAACGCCCAATGGTGCCTCTTACTGGCGTTTTCTTGCCAGTGAGCTCATTTTTTCTGTTTTGTGCTCTGAATCCTTCTATAGCCCTGTGAACTTATGCAATTGATTCTTTACCTTTGTTAATATTGAACTTATATGCTTTTAAAAATAAATAAAATGAAGAATAGAATAAAATAAAATAATAGAAAGAGTTTTGCTAATGGCTGGGTTGCCTCCCAGCAATCCCAGCAAGCGCTTCTTTATTGTCTTTAGCTGGACCTTGCTGAGCTTTTTAATCTAGCTTCAGCCTTGAGCATTCCTGCTCAACATTGCCTTCAAGATAATAATGTTTGATTCTCTGTCCATTAACAATGAACTTCTTATTAGAATCAATGTCTTGAAGCTCCACATAGCCATATGGTGACACACTAGTAATCACATATGGTCCCCTCCACCGGGATTTCAGTTTCCCGGGAAATAGCCTGAGCCTAGAGTTAAATAGCAAAACCTTTTGTCCTGGTTCAAAGACTCTAGATGACAGCTTTCTATCATGCCACCTTTTTGCTTTCTCTTTGTAAAGCTTGGCATTTTCGAAAGCAGTGAGTCTGAATTCCTCTAGCTCATTCAGCTGGAGCAATCTTTTTTCTCCAGCTAATTTGGCATCAAAGTTTAGGAATCTGGTTGCCCAGTAGGCTTTGTATTCCAGTTCCACGGGCAGATGACAGGCCTTACCATACACAAGATGGTATGGAGAGGTCCCTATAGGAGTCTTGAATGATGTTCTGTAGGCCCACAGAGCATCATCCAAGCTTCTTGCCCAATCCTTTCTACGGGTACTTATAGTCCGTTCCAGGATTCTTTTCAGTTCTCTATTAGAGACTTCAGCTTGCCCATTTATCTGTGGATGATATGGAGTTGCCACTTTGTGGCTAATTCCATACCGGACCATGGCAGAGTAAAGCTGTTTGTTGCAGAAGTGGGTGCCCACATCACTGATTAGCACTCTAGGGACACCAAATCTGCTAAAGATATGTTTCTGGAGGAACTTCAGCACTGTCTTAGTATCATTAGTGGGTGTGGCAACAGCCTCTACCCATTTGGAGACATAGTCAACTGCCACCAGAATATAAGTGTTTGAGTATGATGGTGGGAAAGGCCCCATGAAGTCAATACCCCATACATCAAACAACTCAATCTCCAAGATCTCTTGTTGAGGCATGGCGTAACCATGAGGCAGATTACCAGCTCTCTGGCAACTGTCAAGTTACGTACAAACTTCCGAGAATCTTTATAAAAGGTGGGCCAATAGAAACCACATTGGAGGACCTTGGTGGCTGTTCGCTCACCTCCGAAATGACCTCCATATTGTGACCCATGGCAATGCCATAAGATCTTCTGTGCTTCTTCTCTAGGCACACACCTACGGATTATTCCGTCTGCACATCTCTTAAAGAGATAGAGTTCATCCCACAAGTAGTACTTTGCATCAGTAATTAATTTTTTCTTTTGTTGCCTGCTGTACTCCTTGGGTATGAACCTTGCGGCTTTATAGTTTGCTATGTCTGCAAACCATGGTGTTTCCTGAATGGCGAATAAATGCTCATCCGAAAAAGTTTCAGAGATCTCAATAGGGGGAAGAACGCCCCTTCTACCGGTTCTATTCGGGACAGGTGATCAGCCACTTGGTTTTCTGTCCCTTTTCTGTCTCTTATTTTTATATCAAACTCTTGCAGAAGCAACACCCATCTTATGAGCCTGGGTTTTGAATCCTGCTTTGTAAGTAGATATTTAAGAGCAGCATGGTCAGTGTACACAATCACTTTTGATCCTACTAAGTATGATCTAAACTTGTCAATGGCATAAACCACTGCAAGCAATTCTTTTTCTGTGGTTGTGTAATTTTTCTGGCGTCATTTAAAACACGACTAGCATAATAAATGACATGCAGAAGCTTGTCATGCCTCTGCCCCAATACTGCACCAATGGCATGATCACTGGCATCACACATCAATTCAAATGGTAGTGTCCAGTCTGGTGCAGAAATAACTGGTGTTGTGACCAGCTTAGCTTTCAGAATTTTAAACGCCTGCAGACACTCTGTGTCAAACACAAATGGCGTGTCAGCAACTAGCAGATTGCTCAGAGGTTTTGCGATTTTTGAAAAATCCTTTATAAACCTCCTATAGAATCCTGCATGCCCCAGAAAGCTTCTGATTGCCTTAACATTGGCAGGTGGTGGTAATTTTTTAATTACTTCCACTTTAGCTTGATCCACCTCTATCCCCTTGTTTGAAATTTTATGCCCAAGGACAATCCCTTCAGTCACCATAAAGTGACATTTTTCCCAGTTCAAAACCAGGTTAGTCTCTTGGCATCGTTTCAGGACTAGTGTCAGGTGATCAAGACAGGAGCTGAATGAGTCTCCATATACTGAGAAGTCATCCATGAAGACTTCCAGAAATATTTCTACCATATCAGAGAAAATAGAGAGCATGCATCTCTGAAAGGTTGTAGGTGCATTACACAGCCCAAATGGCATCCTTCTGTAGGCAAATACTCTAGATGGACATGTAAATGCAGTTTTCTCTTGATCCTGGGGATCTACTGCAATTTGGTTGTAACCTGAATAGCCATCCAAAAAGCAGTAAAAATCATGACCTGCTAGTCTCTCTAGCAACTGGTCTATGAATGGTAAAGGAAAATGATCCTTTCTGGTGGCTGTATTGAGCCTTCTGTAGTCAATACACATGCGCCACCCTGTAACTGTTCTTGTAGGAACTAGTTCATTTTTTTCATTATGAACCACTATCATGCCTCCCTTTTTGGGGACAACTTGAACAGGGCTCACCCAGGGACTATCAGAAATAGGATAAATAATCCCAGCCTCCAGTAATTTGGTGACCTCTTTCTGCACTACTTCCTTCATGGCTGGATTTAATCGCCTCTGTGGTTGAACCACAGGCTTAGCATCATCCTCCAATAGGATCTTGTGCATGCATCTAGCTGGGCTTATCTCCTTAAGGTCACTTATGTACCACCCAAGAGCTGTCTTGTGTGTCCTTAGCACTTGAAGTAGTGCTTCCTCTTCCTGTGAATTCAAAGCAGAGCTTATGATCACTGAAAAAGTGTCACCTTCTCCCAGAAATGCATATTTCAGGGATGGTGGTAATGGTTTGAGCTCGGGTTTATGAGGTTTTTCCTCTTCTTGAGGAATTTCCAGAGGCTCTTTCAATTCCTCTGAATCCCCCAGATCAGGCTGAACATCTTTAAAGATGTCTTCCAGCTCTGATTCGAGACTCGCAGCCATATTGATCTCCTCTACTAAAGAGTCAATAAGATCAACTTTCATGCAGTCTTTTGGTGTGTCTGGATGCTGCATGGCTTTGACAGCATTCAACTTAAACTCATCATCATTGACTCTCAAGGTTACTTCCCCCTTTTGGACATCAATGAGAGTTCGTCCAGTTGCTAGGAAGGGTCTTCCTAGAATGAGAGTAGCACTCTTATGCTCTTCCATTTCCAGCACTACAAAGTCAGTGGGGAAGGCAAATGGCCCCACCCTGACAATCATGTCTTCAATCACGCCTGATGGGTATTTAATGGAGCCATCAGCAAGTTGGAGACATATCTGGGTTGGTTTGACTTCTTCAGTTAAACCAAGTTTTCTGATAGTGGATACATGTATTAGATTGATACTTGCCCCAAGATCACATAGAGCTGTCTTGGTGCAATTACCCTCTAATGTGCATGGTATCATGAAGCTCCTAGGATCTTTAAGCTTTTCTGGGAAGCTTTTCAGAATGACTGCACTGCATTCTTCAGTGAGGAGAACTCTTTCAGTTTCTCTCCAATCCTTCTTATGACTCAAGATCTCTTTCATGAACTTGGCATAAGAAGGTATTTGCTCAAGTGCCTCTGCAAACGGAATCTTTATTTCAAGAGTCCTGAGATAGTCTGCAAAGCGAGCAAATTGCTTATCCTGCTCCTCTTGGCAAAGTTTTTGAGGATAAGGCATCTTGGCTTTGTAGTCCTCAACCTTGGTTGCTGCAGGTTTATTTCCTACAGAGGTGGTTGGGAAAGCCTTTTTAGAGGGGTTGTTATCATCACTTGTGTGTGTTTGATCCCTTGCTGGCGTTTGAATGCCAGGGGTGGAAGCTGGATTGGCGTTGGACGCCAACTCCTTAGCTGTTCCTAGCGTTTGAACGCCAGAACTGAGCTTCCTTTGGGCGTTTAACGCCAACTCCTTGCTTGTTTGTCGCGTTTGAATGCCAGAACTGAGCATGGGTTGGGCGTTTAACGCCAGCTCTCCATCCTTTTCTGGCGTTTGAGCGCCAGAATCATTCCTCTCTAGGCTCTTACTGTCCTCAGAGGGATTCTGGATGGTATTTTGCTCATCCTCTATCAGTTGTTCTTTCCTTGGCTTTCTGCTGTTCTGAAGCGAAGTATTTAATGTTTTCCCACTTCTTAATTGAACTGCCTAGCACTCTTCTGTTATCTGCCTTGATAACTGCTGTTTTGTCTGATTCAATTGTGCCTCCATATTTTTATTAGCATTTTTAGTATCTTGTAGCATCTCCTTGAATTCTGCTAGCTGTTTTATTAGAAAGCACAATTATTGATTGAGTTCAGCAACTTGTTCTGGAGGACCAAGTTCAGTAGACACTGCTTTGGCTTCTTCTTTTATGGAGGACTCACTGCTTATGTACAGATACTGATTTCTGGCAACTATATCAATAAGCTCTTGAGCCTCTTCAATAGTTTTCCTTATGTGTATAGATCCACCAGCTGAGTGATCTAGGGACATCTGAGCTCCTTCTGTAAGCCCATAGTAGAAGATGTCTAACTGCACCCACTCTGAAAACATTTCAGAGGGGCATTTCCTTAGCATCCCTCTGTACCTCTCCCAGACATTATAAAGGGATTCATCATCCTCTTGTTTAAAACCTTGGATGTCCAGCCTTAGCTGTGTCATCCTTTTTGGAGGGAAATATTGATTCAGGAATTTGTCTGATAAATGTTTCCATGTCCTTATGCTTGCTGTGGGTTGGTTATTTAACCACCTTTTAGCTTGATCTTTTACAGCAAACGAAAATAGTAACAGTCTGTATACATCCTGATCTATCTCCTTGTCACGTACTGCGTCAGCAATTTGCAAGAATTGTGCCAGAAACTCAGTAGGTTCTTCCTGTGGAAGACTGGAATACTGACAGTTTTGCTGCACCATAACAATGAGCTGAGGATTTAGCTCAAAACTGCCTGCTTTGATGGAGGGTATACAGATACTACTCCCATATGCAGCAGTAGTGGGGTTAGCATATGACCCCAGAGTCCTTCTGGACTGTTCATTTCCACTTAGATCCATGACGGAGAAAGGGAGATGATGTGAATTGCAAGTATATATATATATATATATATATATATATATTAATTAAAAATAATCGAAAAAAATGAAATAAAATAAAGTAAAATAATTAGAAAATAAAATATAGATTTTGAAAATTAAAAGGAAAATAAAATAAAAAGAAATTTGAATGTTGAATTGACTAATTAATTGAAGAGATTTGAAAATTTTTTTTAATATGATTTTTTAATAAGATTTTGAATTTTAAAAAGATTTGATTTTTAAAATAAAAATCTGAATTTTTAAAGGTAATTTTCGAAAATCAGTTAAAATAAAAGAAAAAGATATTTTTGAATTCAATAAGGAAAGAGAAAAACAATAAAAAGACACAAAACTTAAAATTTTTAGATCCAATGCTCCTTATTTTCGAAAATTTTGGAGGAAAAACACCAACGAACACCAAACTTAAAAATTTTAAGATCAAAATACAAAGAAGACTCAAGAACACTTTGAAGACTCACAAGAACACAAGAACATGAAGAAAGAACACCAAACTTAAAATTTTTAGAAAACCAAAATAAAATTTTTGAAAACTAAAGAAAAGTTAACAGGAGAACACCAAACTTAAAGCTTGGCACAAGATTTATTCAAAGAAAAATTATTTTTGAAAATGTTTTAAAAAGAAGAAAGCCAATTGCCAAGAACATAAGCACAACGCTCTAGCCAATTGAGCTATAAATTTAACGTATTTTAACAAGGTATTTAATAGATAAAAAAATTTTTTGAAAACTGATATTTTGAAAAAGCACAAGAAAAACAAGAAAAGACACAGAATAAGAAAAACTAAAGATCAAACAAGGAAAATAAACAAGAACAACTTGAAGATTAAGAAAGAACAATGAACACAAATTTGAAAATTAAAAAGAAAATAAAAACATGCAATTGACACCAAACTTAAAATATGAAACTAAACTCAAACAGAAAAACTCAATTATTAATTTAAAAAAAAATTTCGAAAAAATTAAAAAGAGAAAATAAGGATCTAAAAAAAACTTTCAACCAAAGACAATAATTGAAGACTCTAAACCAAAAAGAAAAATTTTTCCTAATCTAAGTAACAAAATAAACCGTCAGTTGTCCAAACTCGAACAATCTCCGGCAACGGCGCCAAAAACTTGGTGCACGAAATTGTGATTCACACTTTTCACAACACCGCACAACTAACCAGCAAGTGCACTGGGTCGTCCAAGTAATACCTTATGTGAGTAAGGGTCGATCCCACGGAGATTGTTGGCTTGAAGGAATCTATGGTTACCTTGTAAATCTTAGTCAGGAGATTAATTATGATTATCAGTTTGAATTGCGAAAAATAAAAGAGCATGAAATAAATACTTGTTATGCAGTAATGGAGAATATGTTGGAGTTTTGGAGATGCTTTGTCTTCTGAATCTCTGCTTTCCCCCTGTTTTCTTCTTCACGCACGCAAGGTTCCTCCTATGGCAAGCTGTGTGTTGGTGGATCACCGTTGTCAATGGATACCATCCGTCCTCTCAGTGAAAATGGTCCAGGTGCGCTGTCACCGCACGGCTAATCATCTGTCGGTTCTCACTCATGCTGGAATAGGATCCATTGATCCTTTTTCGTCTGTCACTACGCCCAACCCTTGTGAGTTTGAAGCTCTTCACAATCATTCAATCCCTGAATCCTACTCGGAATACCACAGACAAGGTTTAGACTTTCCGGATTCTCAAGAATGCTGCCAATGGATTCTAGCTTATACCACGAAGATTCTGATTAAGGAATCCAAGAGATACTCATTCAATTGAAGGTAGAATAGGAGGGGTTGTCAGGCACGCATTCATAGATTGAGAATGGTGATGAGTGTCACGGATCATCATATTCATCATATTGAAGTGCGAATGAACATCTTAGATAGAAACAAGCATGTTTGAATAGAAAACAGAAATAATTGCATTAATTCATCGAGACACAGCAGAGCTCCTCACCCCCAACAATGGAGTTTAGAGACTCATGCCGTCAAAGAGTACAAAGTTCAGATCTAAAAATGTCATGAGGTGCAAAATAAATCTCTAAAAGTTGTTTAAATACTAAACTAGTAACCTAGGTTTATAGAAAATGAATAAGCTATGATAGATAGTGCAGAAATCTATTTCTGGGGCCCACTTGGTGTGTGCTGGGACTGAGACTTGAGCTTTAAACGTTCTTAGGCTGTTTCTGGAGTTAAACGCCAGGTTGTAACCTGTTCTGGGCGTTTAACTCCAACTTGTAACCTGTTTCTGGCGTTTAACACCAGAATGCAACATGGAACTGGCATTGAACGCCAGTTTACGTCATTTATCCTTTAGCAAAATATGGACTATTATATATTGCTGGAAAGCCCTGGATGTGTACTTTCCAACGCAATTGAGAGCGCACCATTTGGACTTCTGTAGCTCCAGAAAATCTATTTCGAGTGCAGGGAGGTCAGAATCCAACAGCATCTGCAGTCCTTTTTCAGCCTGAATCAGATTTTTGCTCAGCTCCCTCAATTTCAGCCTGAAAATACCTGAAATTACATAAAAACACACAAACTCATAGTAAAGTCCAGAAATATGAATTTTGCCTAGAAATTAATAAAAATATACTCAAAACTAACTAAAACATACTAAAAACTACATGAAATTACCCTCAAAAAGTGTATAAAATATCCGCTCATCAGCAACAAAGGTAATTAAAGGAAAGCATTAAAGTATCTGAAAATAAAAGAGAAATATAAAGTAAAGGAATGTTGAACCTAATAAGGAGTTGGAATACTAAATTGAAATAATAAGAAATCCTAATCCTAAAACCTAAGAGAGATGAGAGAACCTCTCTCTCTCTAAAAACTACATCTAAACTATGAAAAGTGAATAATTGGAGATCTCCCCCTTGAATAGATGCATTCTCCCACTTTATAACCTCTAATCTGTGCTTTCTGGACTTGGATCTGGGCCAAAAAGGAACTCAGAAATCGCTGGGAGCGTTTTCTGTAATTTCTGGTGCGTGGCGTCTGTCACGCGTCCGCGTGGGTCACGCGGTCGCGTCATCTGGAGTTTTCCTTGTCACGCGTTCGCTTCAGTCACGCGTACGCGTCATCTGTGTCCTGCTTAAGGCGCGCGTCCGCGTTAGTCACGTGTTCGCGTCGCGCCCTTTTCGCGTTGGGCATGCGGCCGCGTCGTCCATGCGTTCGCGTCGCTGCCAGTTTCTTCAAAAACTCCATTTTGTGCTTTCCTTCCATTTTTGTATGTTTCCCTTTCATCCTTTAAATCATTCCTGCCTTAGGAGATCTGAAAATACTCAACACACAGATCAGGGCATCGAATGGTAAAAAAAGATAATTAAAATAATTATTTTTCAAACATAGGAAACATGTTTTTTTCACATATATCACATAATAAGGAAGAAAAAGTAAAACCATGCAATTTACATGAATAAGTGAGTGAAGGATTGAATAAATCACCTAAATTGAGCACAATACATATCATAAAATATGGGTTTATCAACCTCCCCACACTTAAACAATAGCATGTCCTCATGCTAAATCCAAGATAAAGAGTAAGGTAAAGTGGTGGAATCTCATGCAATGCAATCTATCCTAAATGCAACTACCTAAATGAATCATGCAATTCTAATTGTTATTCACTTGTATATAAAACTTACATGTAGTTAAATTAATTCACATTCTCAAGGAATCATATATGCATAGCCAACCTTAGATAATGTAAAAGCACTATTACAATTGAGATGGGTAAAAAATATTTTTCAAACTTGCAAGATAATTAACAATTTAAGCAGAGATATATGGTGATGAGCTATTGAACCCTCACTGGATTTTGTGTTTACTCTCTAGTCACTCAGTGTTTATTGGGTTAATCACTCTATTCTTCTTTTTATCCTTACTTTCTATAACTTTGTTCTTTATCTAACCAATCAACAATTATAGAATACAGACATACAAAAATCATGAGGTCTTTTTCAAGGTTGTAATGGGGCCAAGGTAAAGGTAAGGGTATATGTATAAGGCTAAGTGAGCTAATAAGTGAATCCTTGATTAATCTAAGATCTCACCTAACATACATATTTTGCAGTTCAAAGTTTCTTAACCTATTTGCCCAACTTTTCTCACTTTGTATTGCACGCTCATGCATTAACTTTAATTTTATCCCATGTGCATTGATTCTTTTTATTTTGCAGTTGGAGAATTTTTCGTGTCCCCTTATTTAAATACTGAAAATAAACTTCTTTTTTTTAATGCACATGGTAATTCAATTGTTTTGATTTCACATGAGCATGCTTTTCCAAATTTTTATTTTGAAATATCTTTATTCTTTTTTTTTTAACTTTCCTACTTGTTTCTATCATCCATGTTCTCATAAAGTTCCCAACACTTAAACAATACACAATTTCTATCTTAAGCTAACCAAGGATTCAACTTGGGATTTTTATTTTGTTTTTCTGCTTAAGGCTAGTAATGTGGTTCATAGAACAAGAGGGGATTAAAAAGCTCAAGGGGCTAACAAGGGTGATGTAAAAGGTAGGCTAATTTGGGGTAAGTGAGGAAAAATTCAAATGATGGCCTCAATCATTTCTTAGTATGTATCTATACTCTATAATTGGACATATAGATTAAAACAAAGCAAAGAACATCAGAATAAAAAGAAGGGCGAAACACACAAGAATAAAAAAATTATGGTTTGAATGTAACCATACAATTAAGCTCAAAACTCACAGGCTGTGTATTCTCTAGCTCAAAAATCATATATCAGTTATACATGTCATGCAAGTAGAAATTAAGAGTTCCCATTATTCTCAATGTAAAAATTTTTTTTGGGTGGCTTTAAAGTTTTAGTGTTCCTCCTTGATGAAATGTTGTTAACTACCTAACAGTTATTTTTTAAAAACCGGTTTTTGTTTTAATAACTGGTTAAAAACTGGTTTTGAATTTCACTAACCGGTTAATAACCCGTTTCATCATGTAAAACCAATTTGGTTAATTAACCAATACTATATTTTTGGTTAACCAAAAAACTAGTTTGGTTTTTGGAATAACCAAACCATGAACACCCCTAGGTAACATTTTAAGGTTTTTATTTATTATGTGCTTGACATTTTACCAATTTATTATGCATGCATTTGTGTGTATAGAAAGGAAATAGTGTTTGATCGGCGATTTTTTTCTGTGTGGTTTTGGTAGGTTTTGTAATGGTGAATTTGCTGCTCATGCTGTATGATGTTCAGCTTGTTGTAATGGTATAGAATTTCCTCAATTGAATAAATTCTTCGTTGCAAGTATAGTTCTAAATCGACAAACAATCCTCCCAATCAAAAAATTGGTTGTCATATGTACAAACCCCAAATAAGAATTAATCGGAGTATTTGGACTCTGGGTCGTCTCACAAGGAATTGCAATGAAGTGAATGATTATTGGCTATGAAGGAACAAAGGGGCTATGATTGATAAAGGGGCAAGGATGTAAATGGACAAGAATTTAAATGACAAGAAGAGTAGATCAAGCAAGTAACTAAAGAAAGCAAGTAATAAAGTGAGACATTCATGGCAAAGATTGAGAATATAGGCTTTCTATCCTAGTCATACATTGATTAATTCATCTTATTTAGTCAACTCCAACAAACGGAAGAAGGTATCATGTCATCTTCACATAGAGAGAATGTTAAACAAGACTAATTAATCATGTCACGAATATAAACAAAAATTTATCTCATTACGTCATCCCCGAAGATGGAAGAAGGTATCATATTATCTTCACACTCGAAGAAAGTCTAACAAGACTAGCTAATCTCAATCCAAAGGTCCTAATCGACTCACTAAGTGAAATAGCAAGAGATTAGAGTTAATGGAAACAATACTAGCTAACAACTCTAGATCACCAACATGAGTTGAGTTTTCATGACTCAAGATTGTCTAATTACTCTTTCCAAGCCAAGAATGCTCAAAGATCCAAATTAAGGACATTTATTATTTTTCACTTAGGCTTGTAATGTGCTACAATTAAGAACAAATGGGTTAAGCATAGGCTCAAAATTGGTTAACAATGGAAGATAAAAGGATAGGCTATTTGGGTAAGTGAGCTAATTGAACAATGGCCTCAATCATATAAATGCATGTGTACACAAAGTAATAGACATAAAGAATCAAACAAATCAAAGATTACAATCATAGCAAGGGAACAATACGCACAAGAATGAAAATAAGTGGTTATATGATGTAACCACACAATTAGGCTCAAAATTCTCATGCTTGTGTTCTTAGCTCAAAACATGATCCACAAAGTGTATTAATCAAGCAAGTTCTTAAAAAAAATTTCAACCAATTGGGTGGTGCCCTGGAAATGGATTTCTTGGAAATTTTCATCATATTGACTAAGCTTATTCTAATGCAATGTTGTGATTTAGAAAATTTTTAAAAATTTTCCCTAGTTTACCCCCTTTTCAATCAAAACACAACTCTTATACAAAAAGGGTCAACTAGGTTTTAACATTCCAAAATATATTTTTCTAATCACAATCAAAAGCCAAAATGCAATATACACATATATAATAAAAGTATGCAACAACCAAAATAAGGGTATCCACAATAACAAATATATACAGTAATCCCAAAATGATCTCAAAGATAAAGTGCGAAATAAAATAAAGTAGCTGAAACTAGAGATAGATGTCTAAAAGTTCACCACATAAATGCAATACACCGGTCACGAACGGTGACCTCCCCACACTTTAGGATGAAGCATCGTCCTCGATGTTACTGCTGGAGCTCGGGATGGGGTCAACAATTGCGCCGGGCTGTTGCTCAGGCTCAGGCTGTGGATCCTCAGGAGGCTGTTGAACCTCTGTGGCGGCCTGTGTCTCTGGTGGTGCCTCCTGCTGAATCGGCTCCTCAGTATGCTCATCCTCCTGATCCTGCTCGTCGGAGGCGGGAGAGTTTGGGAGTGGAAGTAGCTCAATACCCTGTGATACGAACACATGGTCTATGCGGTCGAGACGTCGTATGATACGACACTTGCTGCGCTCCATGAAGCGAAATAGGCGCTGTACCAACAGGTATGTCGGCTCAGGTGCAAGTGGTGGTGGTAAGGATGCTGCGGCTGTTGAAGTAGATGGGGGTCCTGATGCTGTTGCTGATGATGAGGGCTGAGCTGCCTCCTCCACTACTCTGGCTCAGGAACGGCATCTGAGTGGAGACTTCTCGTGCACCCACCCACCCCATGGAATAGTAACCTCCTTGTTGTCATCATCTGGGGGTGGTAGTGTCACATCATCGTCCTCCCACAGCCAGCTCAATCATGCTGGTGACCAGTGTAGGAAATGGCAAGAGGCCAAGGATATGCGCGCGTCACATACTCTGCCTGATCAGCCAGGGGAAGTCTACCTCCTTCTCCTCCATCACACAACCAATCAGAACTAGCATATCCATCGGAATCTCTGAGAAGTGAGTGGTGGGCAGGACATAATGGGCGAATATATGCTGCCAAGTCTTAGCCTCTCTCGACAGATAAGTGAAACGCATCCCCTTGGGCTTCTTGTTCCCAGAATCCATCACCCAAGGGGCGTCAGGTATGGCAAATCACGCACTTCAGTGCCTCATAATCAAAAGTCATGCAGTGGATAGCTACCTCTGCCTGCTGACAGGCGCATGAGTCACCAGTACGAGGTCGGCAAAGCAATGCCTCCCCAATAGCAACCTCGGTGATCAAAATCTCTCTACCCCGCACTTGGACCGAATCAAGAGTGGCACGAAAGAAATTGTAGTAGAACTTCCTCACCCATGAAGTGTTTATCCTCCCCAAATCTCTGTCAACAAAGTCCAAGCCCAACTCCAGAATGCGGGTGTTTATAGCGCGTCTCACATCATTGGGAAGGAACAGTTTCTTCTCAATGTTTAGGTTCGTCTTTCAGAATTTAGGGAAGCGAAGCTCACAGTAGAGGTTGGGGAATTTGATTGGGTCAGTGGATGGGAGTAGCTAATTCTCTTTGTCCACTTCATTCAGGGGATTCTTAGCATAGTTTGCATAAGTTGAAGAGGTAGAGGCTTTAGAGCGCTTTCTCTTCTTTGAAGTAGTGGCTATAGCTTTTCCTTTATCTGACATTCTGAAAAACAGATGTAATATGATATAAGCAATTAGCCAAATAGATGTATAGCACTCAAAGTAAAACATATTCATGAAGTGAGTGAAGAAAAGAGAATTCTTGGAATACAAGTAACAGAATTCAAAATTCAAACCAAGTCACAAACTAAGAATTCAAACCATAATTGCACAATACTTGTTCATTGAGCCTAAGAAATGCCATATTCAAAAGAATGATTAAAGGAGTTATGTTTAAAACAAAAGGAAGAAATCAGTTGGTTAATGAAGTTAGAATTAGAAATTAGTTCAAAAGTCAGTGATATGACAATTATTGGCTCAATTAAAAGAAGTGTACAAAACAGGGTTGCAAGCATACTCATTACCATGAAATGCATATAGTCATTGATGATGAAATATGATATTGCCAAAAAGCAACCAATATGAAAACAAGTTATCAATCAATGTAAAGATCACCAGAATTGTATGAATTGGTGTTGGTAAAATCAAAACTTTAATGAACAATGCACATAAATAAAATTCAAACACCAAATTTCAATAAGGCATGAAGGTCACAAGGTCGAGACAAGAGTTGAAAATTTTGTGCACCATGTGACTAAAGGTGATTTGGGTATAGAGAAAATGAGTCACATTAGCCACATAGGTGGAAGAAATCATCAACCTTGTGAAAGCAAGCAAATGGGGGCTCAATTTCAAATGAAAACCAAGTTTATGGTCAATCTGAAGATTTACTCAAACTATTCAATTCACAGAAGTAATTCAACATTGTAAACAAGCAAAGAATATAATAAGCATGACCAAAACTCGTAAACAGGTCCTTGAGGAGTTTCCAAAACCACTTAGCCAACAAAGTTCTATTGACACAGAATTTCGTCAAATAGAAGTTTGTTGCATCAATTAAACAATGTTATTTCACGAAATGTGGTTAAGAAAAATTCGGCAGCATTTCAGCAGTAAATTGGCCATTTCCCAAATTCAAACAGTCAATTCAGATTTCATATGAATTCATTAACTAGTAGAAACACAAAAAGATCATGTTTGAATGCATATGAATCCGAAAAAACAAGCTAATCCTTCAGCAACTAAACATTAAAAACAATTTAGACCAAATCAGCCAGCAACAAATACCATTCTTTCTTTGGATAATGAACAAAAATATTGGCTTAAAGTACAGCACCAAATATGCCCAATGAACAGAGATAATAAATTCAGGCAACGTGCTATTCGTTGAATTCAAATTGCAAATATCATCCCAAGACAATAATCATTCCACTTACAAGCAGCATGAATTCAAACAATTAGGCATGATTGGGTCTAACACTGAAGTGCAAATTTAATCAAGAATTCAGCCAACAGTACTCAGCAAAAGCAAATAACCAGGCAGTAGCATTAACAAATCAAATTAGCATAGGGGCAAATCAATGAAACAGCCATACTTCTATAGTATTATCAATTCAAACAAGCCTAAATCCACTATCCAGGCCAAATTCTCTAACCACCTAATTAAACTAAACTAACTAAACTAATTAAAAAAATTAGCACAAAACAGTAAAAGAAACAGAACAGGGGAAGGCAGAGACCTGGGAAGCAGAAACTGAACAGATCAGATGGTTGATGGAGAGAGGAAGAAATGTGACCGACCGAGGATTGGTGATCACAGTGGAGGCTTACCGGCGACAATGGAGTCGCGGCTGTCGATGGCGGTGGAGCAGGGAGCGAGAATGGGTGAGACAGAGAGAGAAAAGAAAAGTGAGAAAGAGAGGGCGAGGAAGAAGGAGCGAGGGAAGAAGAGAGGTGAGGGCACTGGCGGCGGCGTTGGTGTCGCCGGAGGTGGCCGGTCGGTTGCTGGTTGCAGAGGCGATGGTGGTGGTTATGGGTGAAAGAAGAGGGAGAGACGTTGGGAAGGGGAGTGGAGGGGCTGCGCGAATGCGCTAGGGCTTCGCGTCCCTGGGGTAAGTGGAAATTTAAATCCACGCGAGCGCGCATCGTGCACGTCCGCGTGGGTGGAAGAATTAGGGATCGGTGCGGAAGCGCCATCCATGCTTGCGTGTGGATGGGAGAATTGGGAATGGGCGCAGACGCGTACGGTGCGCGTCCGTGTGGGTGAGATGGGCCAGAGGCACAAAAGGGGCCCAGAGTTGGCATAGCTCTCGGATCTTTTGGCCTAGGTGATGCAAAAATGCATTGACGCGCACGCGCACTGTGCGCTTGCGCGTAGATGAGTTGATTGATGATTGGGGCGCGAAGGCGCCAGGTGCGCCTACGCGTGAGTAAGGAAACGTAAAGGGGCACGGGCACGTACAGCGTTCGTCCGCGTGGTTTAGGGCACAGAGTTATCCCAAAAGTGGCACAACTCTCTGGCCCTTGGCCCAGAAACCTTAAATGCGTAGCCGACGCATGCGCGCACTGTGCGCTTGCACGTGCTTGCCTTTTTTTTTTTTTTTTAGAATCAAGAAGAGCTCAAAATCCTTCCAATCCCCTCTAAGACTCTAAAACTAGCTAAGATGAAAAATTAAACATATTTTTGAATTTTTGGGAATTTTTCAAACATATTGAGGAAACTTGCAATCCAAGCAAAAACTCAAGTTCAAAGAATCATCCCTAATTAAGGCCTAGAATCTATAAACACCTTAGTAAGCAAAGCAAAATATATTGGGAAGTAAAGAAACTATATACAATGGAACCCAATTCATTCATTCATTATATCTACAAGAGAATGGAAAGAGTTTACCATGGTGGGGTGTCTCCCACCAAGCACTTTTGGTTTAACTCCTTAAGTTGGACATCTGGAAGGTTCCTTGTCAAGGTGGTTTATGCTTGTATCCATCCTTGAACCTCCAAGAGTGCTTGTTCTTCAATTGGTTGTCAGAAGTTCCAACCATTGTC
Organism: Arachis ipaensis; assembly: GCF_059453495.1. NCBI lineage: Eukaryota > Viridiplantae > Streptophyta > Magnoliopsida > Fabales > Fabaceae > Arachis > Arachis ipaensis. Next base: position 124,289,639 of record NC_142440.1, read on the forward strand.
ACCAAGCTTTGGTGAGATTCTCTCCAAGATATGAGCTTCCAAAGTGGATTCCCATGGTGTGATCCAGGATCCCATATCTTATCTTTGCACCCATCTTCTAGTTGATCGCCTTGATTCCATCCGGGTGACAAGAAAGCTGAATCCTCATGAAGGCACCAAACTACCCTCCTAGATCCATTTAATTGTACATTACACCAATCCATGCTCTTCAATTTTGAGCTTCCAACCATAATGAGTCTAGATTTAGAACGCCAACCACTGAACATCCTCCTCTTTCGCTTAATTCCACAAAGCGCCCTAAGTTGGCCATCCGTCTCAAGTAAACCATACTCAAGTGGGATAACAAAGCTAAGAGTTAGAAGTTTTACCCACTCAAATGAAAGATTAGATGATAACCTAGGTGGAAGAGTTCCCAAAGATCTTGATAAAGCACTCTCTACTCCTGTCTACCCTGTTTTAGAGGCTTCCACCACCTGGCAAGGTTCTTCGAGCTTCTTCAAGTTCACACTCTTCTTCACCAATTTGTTCTATCTCTTCCCCATCACTCTCATCATAGATAGGAGGTTTAGTGAAGTCTACCTCGTCATCAATTCCAAGCACAGTAGGGAAGGACTCATCAAGCTCAAAACGGTCATATGTTGATTTGAAATCATCATAAATAGGAGGGCTTGCTGCTTGGGACTGTTCTTCCAATTCTCCATTCACAATATGCCCTGGAAGTTGCATATCCTTCGCAACATTGCCTTCTAATTCACTGGAAGAAGACTCAACAAGATCATCAAGGGGGTTAATCAATGTGGACAAAAAATCACTAATGATAGAATCCACTTCTTGATCAATTTCCTTCGATTCTCTATCTACTTCTTCAACATCACTCTCCTCTATAACATCCCTTCCAAACTTCGTGGAGGAGGGCTCTTCAACTTGAGATTCCTTTATGTGCTCAACATATCCTAAACATCCAACAACTACTTCCTTTTGTTCACTAATTTCCACCTCCTCCTCTTGTTGTACTTCTTGTTTTAACTCCTCCTCCTCTCCATGGAGCTTCAAGTTCACTTCCTCACTAAGCTCTTTGGTTGCTTCTCCACATTCGACAATGGAAGTGCCTTGATCGCATAGGCTTAGGCGAGATGAGACCATGTTACCAATGGCTTCTATCATGATAGCCATTTTTGCTCTTAACTCCGCAAACTTCTTTTCATCCTCCTCTTGTCGCCTTAAGATATGAGATTCAAGATCTCTCAATTCTAACATGGGGGCTTCATCGGGAGGTGATGGTGGAAGAGAAGGTTCAGTGTTTGAGGGAAGGTTGTTGTAATTGGAAGGTGGTTCAAATTGGTAAAATTCTTGAGGTGGTGTGTATGGACTTTGTGGTTCATGGGAGTATGGTATTGGAATGGTGATGGTTCTAAATGTGGTTCATATGGTGGTTGGTATGGTGGGTATGGGTTAGGTTCATATGGAGGTGGATGGTGGACTGGTGGTATGAGGCTTGTGAGTATGGTTGTTGAGGGCTATGTTGAGGAGGGGGTTCACATGCATGTGATGGTTATGGTTGACAATCACAATAAGGGTCATCACATACATTAGATTGGTATGCATTAGGATTAGAATTATACCCATAAGAATTCGGAGGAGGTTGTTGCCAAGAAGGTTGTCCATAAGCTTGGGGCTCCTCCCACCTTTGATCTCCAAATCCTTGATGCATGTTGTCATTAAAGCTTCCATCTCCTACAACATAGTTTGAACCAAACTCATAGCCAAAGTGATGAGAATTCATGGTGATAAGAGAAAATAAAAACAAAAGCTAACAAGAAACAAAGAGACCAAACCCCAAAACTAACAAAAACTAACAAACAAACCCAAAAACCAAACTATTCACAATATATACAATAGCCAATAACATAACACCATTGCAACTCCCCGACAACGGCGCCATTTTGATGTTCGGCTTGTTGTGATGGTATAGAATTTCCTCAATTGAATGAATTCTTCGTTGCAAGTATAGTTCTAAACCGACAAACAATCCTCCCAATAAAAAATTTGGTTGTCACATGTACAAACCCCAAATAAGAATTAACCAGAGTATTTGGACTCCGGATCGTCTCACAAGGAATTGTAATGAAGTGAATGATTATTGGCTATGAAGGAACAAAGGGGGTATGATTGATAAAGGGACAAGGATGTAAATAGACAAGAATTTAAATGACAAGAAGAGTAGATCAAGCAAGTAACTAAAGAAAGCAAGTAATAAAGGGAGACATTCATGGCAAAGATTGAGAATATAGGCTTTCTATCCTAGTCATACATTGATTTATTCATCTTATTTAGTCAACAACAAACGAAAGAAGGTATCATGTCATCTTCACAAAGAGAGAATATTAAACATGACTAATTAATCATGTCACGAATATAAACAAGAATTTATCTCATTACATCATCCCCGAAGATGGAAGAAGGTATCATATTATCTTCACACTCGAAGAAAGTCTAACAAGACTAGCTAATCTTAATCCAAAGGTCCTAATCGACTCACTAAGTGAAATAGCAAGAGATTAGAGTTAATGGAAACAATACTAGCTAACAACTCTAAATCACCAACATGAGTTGAGTTTTCATGACTCAAGAGTGCCTAATTACTCTTTCCAAGCCAAGAATGCTCAAAATCTACTCTAAAGCCCAACCAAGCATTTTGTCAAACACTTGGTGGGTACAAGTGGAAGGCATGGTGAAAGTGCAAGAATAATAAATCTATCAACTACCAATTGCAAGAAAAGTAAATTCACAACTCAAATCAACAATTGAGAGAACATCAACATTAAATTTCATTAAATGTAAATCAAATTCAACAAGAGTTCATCATCACAAGAGAAAGTAAAATGAGAATTTAGCATTACAACTAAGGAGATCAAGATGTAGACATGAGAAATTATAAAAGAAACAAGATGAAAGAAAGAATTAAACATGGATCTATGACAAATTAACCTAATCCTAACCTAATTCTAGAGAGAAGAGGGAGCTTCTCTCTCTAGAAACTAACTAAAGGCTCATGTTGACTAACTAATTGCTTCCCCTTTTGCTTGGACTTCAATTCTGCATGAAATACACTCAGAAACAAGTTGGATTTGGGCATGGGCAGCTCAGAAATCGCCCCCAGCGTTTTGCCTTTAAGTGGGTCACGTGAGAGTATCGGCGTGTATGCGCCATGTGCGCGTGCGCGTCGATTGGCTGTTTCTTAACCCGCGCAGACACGTCTTGTACGCGTGCGCGTCTCTATGCAAAACCACTTTTGCGCGTGCATGCCTTGTACGCGTGCGTGCCCATTGATGCATTCCTAATCTTTGTTTCTTAATGCATTCTCCTCTTTGCATGCTTTTCTCCTCATTCCTTCCATCCAATACTTGCCTTATGAGCCTGAAATCACTCAACAAATACATCAAGGCATCGAATGGAATTAAAGTGAATTAAAATCACTAGTTTGAGGGCCTCAAAAGCATGTTTTTACACTTAAGCACAATTCAAGGGAGAATTACAAAACCATGCTATTTCATTGAGTAAATGTGGGAAAAGGTCGTAAAATCCCCTAAAATAAGCACAAGATAAATCACGAAATCGGGGTTTATCACTGAAAATGGAATATTTTTACTCATCATTAAATAGACTTTTCTGTAACCAAGTTTGATAGTAGTTGTAAAAGCAAGAGCAATAAAATTCACAATCAAATCATTTCTTATTTATGATTCCAAAATTAAATGCAATATGCTAGATATTTTTAGCAATAAAACCTAATGCCTAGAGCCTGATTAAATCATGTTCAAATGCTACGAGGTATCTCTTAGTCACTAAGATTTTAATTTTTATTATAGAGTGTTATAATAGGTTTTACCCCTTTAGATGAATGCCATGATTGCTTTTGTTTATTATATGCATCTCACTTATTAGACCATGATATTTCTATACATTTAACCATGCTGGATTCTCCATCCTGTTTAGCATTGGCATTATTATCCTTTTAATCATTTTTCAAAGTTTATCCAGCTTACACAATTTTAATAGTTGATGTGCCTCTTATTTACTTTCTTTATGTTTCTTTCTTGAGGGCTATCTTTCTAAATTTGAAAGTAAGCTCTACACTAGCAACAATTAAGAAGGCCTAGGAGGCAATAAAGCCTTCACTTTTTCTCACATTTGGGTTGAATTTTCTCTTTTTCCTTGGGTAGTTATGTAGAATGAGAATTTTTTTATATTTAGAATTATGTCTTATATTGAGGAATTGTGTTATAAAAGATTTAGTTTTTAAATTTTGATATTAAAAAATAGATTTTTAATTTGAGAATATGTAAATGAGATGAGATTAATGAATGATTTGAAATTAAAAATAAATAATTACAGGATTTGTGGAGGTTTAAAAATCTCATAAAATAGTTAATTTGTGTTAAATTAAAAAATTAATTTATGGGGATTTTAAACTGCCACAAAAGTGATTTAAAATTGCCACAAAAGTTCAATATAAAACCCCCACTAAACACTCACAAAATCCTCCACTGAATAGATTGTGGAGGTTTTGTACCTCAAATTTTGGGAGTTTTAGAAACTCTCACAAATCATTTGGTGGGATTTTAAACCTCCACAAATAAGAAAAAAAAACTGCCACAAATCAACAAAAACCTTGTAGTGTATGTGGGTATCTTGTGTAATATACCTGTTGTGCTTGTTCAGCCAAAACAAACAGCTCGTTTGATTGTAGTCTTGATATATACTTTATGTCAACTAACTCATATCTCTCGTCAACTTTTACTCAATTAATTGGGTCAAACCAGTAGCATCGAAAGATAAATACTGTATTTCTATAGCCTAAGTATGACAATTCCAATATCTCCTTCAGAATGCTGTAGTAGTCTAAGTAAGTTTTCCCATAAATATTTTCTTTAACACATACGCCACTATTCATAGTAGCTCTATTTTTATCACGATCCTTAGTATGAAATCTATATCCATTAACTTTAAAGCCATTGTACGAAGTGACAGACTTGGAAGGACCATGAGCTATCTGTTGAATCATTCTACTTTCAATGTGACCTGTATCTACCTACAAATGAATACAATGACAATTGAAAGTTATACATTCTTGCTTTAAAAAATAATTTTAATGTTTTAAATATTTAATTTCAAAAATTACTCACTTGATTCTTTATCCATCTACTGAAGTCCTTATTGCATGCATTTAGTATTTCATCTTTGGAGATATTTGGATCCAATTCTTTCAGTGAATTTTCAAATTGTCTAATAAATTAATTAATCAATATAACATTCAATTTAATTGTAAAATTAATGTATATATAATATGAATATAAAAACTATTTCTGACTTATTGGAGATAAGGTTCTAGTTCTTTGCAGTTGACAAGAATGTATGTGTGGGTGATATGAAGCTCTTCATCAGTTAAGTATTTCTTTGAATCTCGCTCGATGGAAAGGCATGGGTATCTAAAAATAGACAAGTGATTTTTTTTCCATATTTGAACCACCATCATCATTCCTAGGAACTTGAGTTCGCCTTATTTGTACTATTGACTCAAAATACATAGAAGTAAAATTTGAAATTTCTTCCAAAATTTATATGCTTCGCAAATAAATCCTTCAACTCTTGCCTTATTTCAAAATTTTCATTTTAATTATAGCATACACCTTTCAAATGGATACATCCATCAATACTACATAGGTCCTCCAACCTTAGCTTCATAGGGGATATGGATAACTAAATGCTCTATCACATCAAAGAAAGCTGGTGGAAAAATTTTTTCTAGCTTACAAACTATTTCAATAATGGAAATCTCTGCCTTCTCCACAGCATCAGGGCGTATTTTAGTAGCACGAATTTGTTTAAAGAACAAGCTGAGCTCTGTTAGTACTCCCCATATGGATTTTGGAAATGCGTCTCAAAATGCCAGTGGAATTAGTCTTTCCATGAAAACATGGCTGTCGTGACTCTTCATTCCATATATCTTCTCATATGCTAGATTAACACATCATGAAATATTTGATGCATAACCATCAAAAAATTTTAATTGCTTTATCCACTCACATACTGTCCTCTTTTGTTGATAATCTAAGGCATATGTTGCTTTTGGTTTTTTGCACTTTCCATTCTCGAATACCAACTCCAAGTTAGGGGGTTTGCATATTATCTTCAAATCTTCTCTTGCATTTGTGTTGTCTTTTATCTTGCCCTTTACGTCCAGAACAGTGTTAAAGATATTGTCAAAAATATTTTTTCAATGTGCATAATGTCTAAATTGTGTCTTATCAAATTAGTTGACCAATAAGGCAACTCCCAAAAAAATTTTTTTCTCACCAAATTATGAATGGTACCAAAGTTTACCTTTTTTCCTCTCGAATTAACCCGAAGTTAGCTTTCTCAAGTTTGTCTAACTTATTTATGATTTCAACTCCACTTATTCGTTTCGGTGGAAAAGAGTTTTTCATAGTTGACCTTTTAAAAGAGTACCGATCATGACGAAATGCATGACCAGCATGCAAGTACTGTTGATGACAATCAAACCAATAGGGTTTAGCGTCGTGTTGTAGTCGAAACGATTTAATGTTCTTCATGTAAATTGGACAAGAAAGTCGACCATGCATGCTCCAACCTGACAACATTTCATAAGCCGAAAAATTGCTTATAGTCCATAATAATGCTGCCTTCATGTTAAAATTTTTCTTTTTCCATGCATCATAAGTAGTAACACCATTGTCCCACAAAACTTTTAACTTGTCAATCAGTGGTCTAAGATAAACATCTAATCTTTTTTTGGGAGACTTTGTTCCAGGGATCAAAAGACTGAGGAATATGTACTCTCTTCTCATGCACATACTTGGAGGAAGATTGTAAGGTGTGACAAACACAAGCCAACTTGAGTATGGAATCTTCGAGCCAGAAAATGGATTAAAACCATCAGTGCAAAGTCCAAGCCTAATATTTCTAGATTCTTGGGCAAATAGTTCATGGGTGGCATCAAATTTTTTCCAAGCATCAGCATCAGCCAAATGTGTGATCACCGATTCATCTTGGCGTACTCAATCCACATGCCACTTCATATATTGCGTGGTAGTTTTAGACATAAATAAATGTTGAAGCCTTGGAGTAATAGAAAAATATTTCAATATTGAGTATGGCGCATCCCTACTGCTATTAGCTGTATCCCTTTCCTTTGGCTTAAATCATGGGTGTCCACACATTGTGCGGGCTACATAACTAGTCTTGTTACTTGTTTCTTTATAATATAGCATGCAGTGATTAGGACAAGCATCAATTTTCTCATATCCTAATCCCAATCCTTAAATCATTGTTTTTGACCAGTAGAAATCTTCTGGCAACTTCTTTGATTCTGGAATTATGCTCTTGATTATGGTAACCATTCGATTATAACAACTCTCGCTCATGTTGAATTCTAACTTCAAGTTCACTTACTGGGTTACAGCTGACAATATTGTATGCTTGGTGTAGCCATCCCACAAAGGTTTGTCAGTACTCCTCAGCAACTTATAAAACCTCGACGCTGATGGATTTGGATCCTCTTCTAAACCATCCACTACATTTAAGTTATCACATGCATCATCAATAATCATGTCTACATATGGAATTGTATTCTCCTCTTCATGTTCTTGGGTAACATTCGTTGTGTCCTGTTCAACCCATCTTTCCTCACCATGAGCAGTCCAGTTTATATAACCCTCTATAAACCCACGATCACACAAATGCTTTTCGATCCAAAATATTTCATCCCTAATTCTGTTCTTACATTTTGTGAATGGACAAAGAATGTGACTTAAACTATCAATGACTGTCGGGTTTCTTTCTACAAAATCTATGAATTCCACAATACCTTTCTTAAATTCCTTGGTTAGATACCAGTGCAATCTTGCCATCATAACATCCAACTTCTATCGGGCGCCATGATTATCTGGACTAAGGTTTCATTTTAGTTGTAATACTAATGTTTAACATGCATATAAATGACATAGTCTTGTGTATTTTTTCGTAAATTTCATTAATATATTTTTATTCACAATCATACTAAATAATCCCTTTTACAAGTTATAAAGTAACAAACATAATACATTCAATTTGAAAATAAAGATATAAATCATAAAAAGATAATATACAAAGCTTGAAGGAAATAATAATAAACAATTTGAAGTATTAGAAACACCAAAAACAATTGGGTATCATTAATCTCATGTCAAGAACTTCAAATCATGAGGTTAAAAAGTATGGAGATATACCGGGTTCAATAAAAAATATCAATAACTAATTATATCTTTTAATACAATAAAAACCCAAGAGATTGATAGAACTATCATTACAGCAAAAAAAGAGGAACTTAAAATTCATGACAATATGAAGCAAGACAGCAAAAAAATCAAGTTCAATCAGTAACAAATTCTTTCAATAATGAACAAATTTAAGTGATCATTTCAGAACAGCAACAAATTCAAGGTTCCAGTAACAAATTTCAGCAACACATTTAACTTTTAGCAACAAATTCACTTTCAACAACAAAATCAAAGTATCAAGTTCAATCAGTAACCAATTCTTTCAGTCATGAACAAATTTCAGTGATCATTTCAGAACAGCAACAATTTCAAAGTTCCAGTAACAAATCTCAACAACACATTCAATTTTTAGTAACAAATTCAACTTTCAACAACAAAATCAAAGTGCATTCAAGTTCAATCAGTAACCAATTCTTTCATCCATGAACAAATTTAAGTGATCATTTCAGAACAACAACAACTCCAAGGTTCCAATAACAAATTTCAGCAACACATTCAACTTCAGCAACAAATTCAACATTCAACAACAAAATCAAAGTGCATTCAAGTTCAATCAGTAACTAATTCTTTTAGCCATGGACAAATTTAAGTGATCATTTCAGAACAGTAACAACTTCAAGGTTCCAGTAACAAATTTCAGCAACACATTCAACTTTCAGCAACAAATTCAACATTCAACCAAAAAATCAAAGTGCATTGATGAATTACAACAACAAAAGAAAGAAAGGGTAAATTAATTAGAACTCACCAAATTGGGTTACAGGAAGGAAGCTGACGCCAAGGCTCAAAATAAGAAGACGAACAAAGACCAGCCCACCGGGACCTGCTACCTTTGCTGCCGACAATGACCAGTGCAGGGAAGGCACGCGTCTGCATACAAGAGGATGATGAGACAGAGAGCGACCCTTGGACTTGCTGCTTCTTCTGCAGTGACGACGATAGGAAAGAAGGTGTGCGACTGGGTGCGAGGCGGTGACGGTGAAGAAAGCTGGTGAACTGGCTTGACGACCGAAGCAAGAACACGACAACGAGTGCAGAAAGGTGGCGACTGAGCTTGAGACAGTGAGGACACAGAGCGCGACAACCTTGAGTCTGAAATGGTGAGTGCCAGACCAAAAGAGATGTGAGACACCGAAGACGAGAGTGGCGTGAGAGATGTGAGAGCGCTTGAGGGAGAGAGTGGCGAGAACGAGATCCAGGGAAGAGAGACGTTGAGGCTCAACCTTAATGTTCGTTCAGATCAAGAGGGGGACCTGGGTTGGAACAACGTTATTTATATATTGTTAATAAATAATATATTATTAATAAAAATAAAAAATAAAAATAATATATTATTAATAAATAAATAAAAATAAAAATTTCATAAGTTATTTAAGTTTTTTAATGTATTGAATAATCAAATTTGAATTAATTTAAGTATAACACTAAAATCATATATGTAATAATCAAGATACAAAATTTATAAATATTTATAAATTTATTTATTTTTTCAATCTTATTTAATTTGAAGCAGATATAAAAATTTAAATTTAAAGAACTCTTTTTCTCGCATTATTTTAATTGCTAAAAATTTTTTCGTTTAATTTTATATTTAATATCTTAAATCATCTTTAGTTTCATTATTCTTTCAAAATTTTTAATTTTTTTTTATTATTTTTCTTACCATTCTCCATACACATATCTATCATTATGTTTTTCATTAAATAGAAGAAAGATAGGGAAAGAGTACTACATGTACTCAGTAGAATAAGGAAGAAGACAACAAGGATATAAATTATGTGTAAAATAAAAAAGTAACTGTAAAAAGAAGGAAGAAAAATTAATTGATAATTATATTTTTGACCAGTTTTTAAGATGACAGTTATATTAATTAGAGACAATAATAGTTATACATGTATAAAGAATGATAAGAAAAGAAAAAAGGATAGTGGATAATATGATAAGATGATATGATTAAAATAAAAATTAATAACTTTAAAATATAATAAAATTAAAGATAATTAAAGATGTTCAAGATAAGATTTAAGAAATACATTTTTTATCTATTAGAATTATGGACGGAGATAAAGAACGATTTGGATATAAAATTTTAAATTTCTATCTAATTAAATAGGATTGAGAAAATAAATAAATTTAATAATATTTATAAATAACTAATCTTTAAATAATATTAGTAAGTGTTTATATTGATTTTGTTACACATGATGATAACCTAATATTTTTTAATATTATTTTTAATTATTAATATTAAATTTATAATTTTAAAAATAAAAATATAAATTAATTTATTAAACTCAATAGAAAAGCGGTTGAACAGGCACAATAGTGCCTCGTGAGCCGCTAGTTAAAGTAATGACGAAATAAGGACTAACGTATTTTTTCACAAATTAGTAGCAACATGAAATAAGTGAGAAAAGTCTATCAGTTGTTAAGCAGTTGCTAATTCCTCACTAAATAAGCTTTTGATTAGTGACTCAATTGCGACCAGTTACTCCTAACTTTTCTCGGTTAGCTTTTGATTTGTTATAACTCTGCGATGGATTTCCAACGAGATTAGCGAGTAATTTGCTACAAAATAGGTAGGATATAGCTTTTGCTTTGCGACGAGATTACATTTGCCAAATTTCTCTCTAAATTAAACTTGCGACAATTTAGTGACAAATGTATTTCGCCTGCTAATCAGCGACTTAAAATCAGTGAACGAAGTGTGTTAGTTGTTAAATGGTCGCAAATTTTTCACTACTTAGGTCCTAGGCGCTCAATATTCGTAATTCCACGTTAGCGACTAATTAGTAAGGAACACTTTCTTAGCTGAATGATTTATCCAATGCGACGAGTTAACAACGATTGTTTTTTGTTGCTACCCGAATTTTGAATTTTACAATATTATGCGACAAATTAGCGAGAAATTAGTTGCTCGCTAAAAATAAAAACTATGGTGACAAATTAGTTAGGAAATTGTTCATCGCAAAATGCATTTCAAGTCTTTATGACGGATTAGCTAGTAACATTGTTCCTCACTAATTAGCCTTCTCGCACAAAGTTTATTTAGCGACGAACTAGTGTGTTAATTATTTCTCGCTAATTGTATATCAAATATTTGCGACGGAATAGTGACAACAATATCCCTCGCTACTTTATTTTGATTCGATTAAACTCCTAAGTGACTGATTTGCTAGAACATTGTCACTCGCTAATTAATTTGTGACAAATTAGCGAGGAAATTTTTTTCGTTCTTTTTTTAGCTACAAAAGTCAATTTGCGAGTAAAACAAACTTACTCGTGAATCTCTTGCTAATCAATCATTTTTCTCAAGTTCGGATATTTTATGGCCGCTCATTAATTTTGTTGTTATTGTGTCACTAATTCCTCTCAAGTTAGTGACGGATTAGTGACAAAAAATATTTCTCGCAAAAATTTGTCGCTAATTTGTCAAATTCTTGTAGTGTTTTCATGAGCTCTTTAAATTTTACAACTCCATTTTTTATATAATTGAAACAAAGTGAAAATTAATTTTAGGGTTAAGTACTTTTTTCTTCCTTAAAATTTGAGGTCAAAATCAAAATCGTCTCCAACCTTTTTTTCTTATTAAAATCATTCTCACCATTATAAAATGTTATAAAATTTTTCTTTTCTACCTAAAAAGACAAATTTATCCTCGTAAAAAATAAATTGTAAAATAAAAATAATAAACCTCATCCCACCACCATCATCAATTTTCAATTCCCACCATCATTGTCCTTCACTTCCATTTCATCTCCATTTTTTCATCATCTTCATCATCCACTACCATTCAACCTCATTCATTCACCAGTGAAGCACTGAACCTCATTCACCCACCACCACAGGCACCCAATCATCTACACCTCTACCTTCATTCCACTGTCATTCTCTTACCACCAGATGCAACCCACAGACTCCTTCTCACAATCCACGAACACTACCAACATCAACAATAGAAGAAAAGATAGAAAAAAACTATAATTAATTTATTCAACAACAAGTTTCTTTTATTAACAACAAGAATCACAATAATTAATTTATTCATTATTTATTTCAATTAATAGTTAAAAAAAAAGAGGAATACAACGAATAAGCCCTCCATAACCCATCGGAACACCAAACCTCAGAGCCGAGCCAACAACAATATCTGCCCCCAACTCACCAGGAGACTTCAACACAGTCGGTGCCAAGAGATCGGTGGCCATAACAACCTTAACCTCATGAGCATGTGCCTTCTTGATAAACTCTCTATAGTCTAGAATCTCACCGTCTTCAACCTAACAAAATCAAAGCCACCATCTTCACGACCCATGGATACGGTTTCGACACTGGTTGGCTCTTTGATAAGAGGGATTTTTGATGGCATAGAATTTTGCAAATGAAATCTCGTCGAAGTATAGTTTCTAAACCAACATAATCCTTTCATACAAAAATTTGTTTGACACAAGTACAAACCCCTAATAAAACTAATAACTGAAGTATTTAAACCTTATGTCATCTCTCAAAGGAATTGCAGGGTAGTGTTCTTGTTATTGGCTATGGACATGTATATTTTGGGGTTTTAGATGAGAAACAAGGAAGGTAAATTGCAAAGGATTTCAAATGATGAAAAGGTCTTGGCAAGGTTGGGTGGTCAAGGATCTCTATCCTTATCACTAACCACAATATGATAATTGCAAGGATCAATTCCACTAAGTCATCCGCTAACAAGTAAAGGAAAGTCAAGTGAGCTATATCAATCCAAGTCCATAAGTCCTAGCTATTCACTAATTGAATTAATGAGAGCTAGCGTTAATGGCTACCAACTATCAATCACTTGGACATTAGTAACTCAAGAATTCCTAAGTCACATTCCCAAGGCAAGAACATAAAATTCTACTCTAACATCCTTTCAAGCTTTTTGACAAACACTTGGAAGGTATAAAAGGAAAGCATAGTAAATTGACAACAAGAATGAAATCTAACAACAATTTATTGCAAAGAATTAACAACAACAATCAAAGAAAGCACAATTAAAATGAATTACCTCAAATGACATTAAAAGAAAATAAAAGGAAAAAGAGTAGATCAACAACAAAGTATAGAAACAAAGTAGAGGAAATTACAACAAAAGAATAGAAGAACAAGATGTAACAACAAAGAATTGAAAGGTAGAAGTAGATGAAAGCATGAAATTAAACTAGATCTAAGCTTATTAACCTAAACCTAATCCTAATTCTAGAGAGAAGATAGAGTTTCTCTCTCTAAAACTAACTCTAAAACTAGATCTAAACTAAACTCATGTGCAAAGTGATGGAATCCCCTTCAATCCTTGGTCCTTTTAAGCATTTTGGCACCAAAGTTGGTTCAGATTGGGTCCCACAGCCCCTGTGAATTTGCCAAGCACGATTTCCTTAAAAATCACGTGCCAGCACCGACGCGTATGCGTATAGCACGCGTGTGCGTCCATGGGATTTTTACGATCCACGCGTGCACGTCCCTTGCGCGTGCGCATGGATGGGTGCAACCAAATCTTTGGTTTTTCCATGTGTTCTCCACTTTGCATGCTTTCCTCTTCACTCCTTTGATCCATTCCTAGCCTTTTCAATATGACTAACAAACACATCTAGACATCTAGTGGAATCAAAGGAAGATTAAAATTATCAAATTGAGGGTCTAAAAGCATGTTTTCACATTTAAGCACAAATTAAGGAAGAATCACAAAACCATGCTATTTCATTGAATAAATGTGGAAAAAGGTTGATAAAATGCTCTAAATTCAACACAAGATAAACCCTAAAAATGGAGTTTATGAACCTCCCCACACTTAAACCTTAACATGTCCTCATGCTAAACCAAGAATGAAACAAGGGGTATGACATTTATTCAATGTAACTAAACTATATGCAACCTATGTAAATGGAACTACCTATATGAATACAAATGCTTGGTCAAAACAGAACAAATGCAAGCACAAGGGCTAAAGCAATAGGAATCAAATCCAACCCACAATTGTATTGAATTATCAAAAAGATTTACAAACTTGCATGAATAAGAATGATTATGGTGAAAACATGTAATTGAGCCATCGAACCCTCACCGGATGTGTATCCGCTCTAGTCACTCAAGTGTTTAGGGGTTGATTCACTCAATTCTCTCCTAATCATGCTTTCTAAAATTTGTTCTTCATCTAACAATCAACAATTATTCAATGCACACATACAATTATCATGAGGACTTTCTCAAAGGTTGTAATGGGGCTAGGGTCAAGGTAGGATTATATATATGGCCAAGTGGACTAGAATTTGAATCTTTGATTAACCTAGACTTTCCCACCTAACCTATGATAACCTATATAATTAAGTTCTAACCTAACTACCCATTCTTCACTTTTTCATATACTCATGGATTTTCTTTTCATTTCACAACACTTATGCATTGATTCTTATTGAACTTTACTTTGGGGCATTTTGTCCCCTTTTTATTGCTTTTCTCTTTTTTTTTTCTTTTTCTATATTTTTTTCTTTTCTTTTCTTTTCATATTCACTTTTCTTTTTCTTTTTTTTTCTCATTTTTATTTCTTTCTTTCAAACTATATACAAGAACATTAACGCATAAGGTCTAACATTTGATTAATACATGAGCAAGCACCCAATTCCCAAATATAGAAATACAAAACACCCTTTTATCCCAACCAATGTTCCCAAATCTCCCCAAACTTGAATAATAAGAACTCTCACTAGCCTAAGCTAATCAAAGATCCAAACAGGAGACATTTATTATTTTTCGCTTTAGGCTTGTAATGTGCTAAAATAAAGAATAATTGGGTCAAGCATAGGCTCAAAATTGGCTAACAATAGAAGGTAAAAGGTAGGCTATTTGGGTAAGTGAGCTTTATGAATCAATGACCTCAATCATATAAATGCATGAATACTAGGAATAATGGACATAAAAAATTAAACAAATCAAGGATCACAATCATAGAAAGAGAATAATGCACACAAGAAGGAAAATAAGTGGTTATGTGATGTAACCATGCAATTGGGCTCAAATCTCACATGCTTGTGTTCTTAGCTCAAAAACATGCTTCACAAAATATATAGTTCAAGCAAGTTCCACAAAAATTTTTCAATCAATTGGGGTGGTGCCCTATAGATAAGTTCTTTGGAAAATTTCATTATTTGACTAAGCTTATCCTAAATGCAATGTTGTGATTTAGAAATCTTAAAAATTTCCTTAGTTTATCGCTTCTTTTTCAATCAAACCAAATTCCTTATGTAAAAAGGGTAAACTTAGGTTTCAACAATCCAAGTGTTTTTCTAATCACAACCAAAAAAGCTAAAATAACTACATAAAGCAAATCCAACTAAAAGTATGAAATATCTACCAATCAAGGTGCAAAATGCAACAAACTAAAATAACAGTATCCAAAATAACAAATATATACAATAATCCCAAAAGTGTAGTAAAAATAAAGTGCAAAGTACTAAAAATAACACAAAATCAGTGATAAATGTACGAAATTGTTCACCCAAAATAGCAATCCACCGACGGTGACGACGGTGACCTCCCCGCACTTAGAATGGAGCATCGTCCATTGATGCTACTGCTCGGGTTCGGGGTGAGGGTCAACTGTTGCATCTGGCTGGGGCTGAGGCTGTGACTCAACGGAGGTCTGCTGCGCCTCTGGGGTAGCCTGTGTCTGTGTAGGTGCCTCTGGCTGAACCTGCTCCTCCTCATGCTCCCCTCCTCTGAAGAAGAAGGGTCGGCAATAGGGGGCAACTCGACGCCCAGTGCTACAAACATCTGATCCACTCTATCTAGGCGTCGCATGATGCGGCGCTCACTACGCTCCATGAAGCAGAAAAGATGTTGTACCAATAGATATGTCGGCTGGGGTGCTAGTGGTGGTGCAAAAGGGGCTGCTGCTGTAGATGGGCCTGCTGCGGCCGAGGAAGATGAAGGGCCAGGTGTCGCTGCTGCTCTGACTCTAGCTCTAGAGCGATGCCGGGATGGAGGCTTCTCATTCACCCAGGCTCTCCACGGAATCACGTCCTCCTTTCCATTGACTGGGGGTGGTGACTCATCATCCGCTCTCCATAGAGCACCGGCTCGCTCAGCCATCTCAGTGATCAAAGTCGGGAATGAAAGTGTGTCACGGACGTGTGATCGCCACATGAATCTCCTGATCAATCGGAAAAAGTATACCTCCTTCCCCTCCATAATACAACTAATCAGGACGAGCATATCCACCGGAATCTCAGTAAAATGTATTGTCGGCATGACATAGTGGGAAAGGATCGGTTGCCATGTCCTAGCCTCCCTCGTCAGATGAGCAAATAACATCACCTTAGGTTTCTTATTGTCAGCATCCATCTCCCAAGGGGCATCCGGGGTAGCAGCAACACTCCTCAAGGCATCATAATCGTATGTCATACAATGCATCTCCACTCCAGCCTGCACATAGACATCTGTGTCACTGGTCTTAGGCAGACAGTGGAGTGCATCCTCAATAGCAGCCTCTGTAACCAATATATGTCCGCCCCTTAGTTGAACCAAGTCAAGGTTATGTCTGAAGAAATTGCAGTAGAACTCTTGAACCCATGACGTGTTCAACCTACCCAACGCCCTATCAACAAAACCTAGGCCCATCCCCTCAATACGGGTCTCAATAGATCGCCTCAGGTTGGCGGGAATGGCCAGTTTTTTCTCAATGTTGAGGTTCTTCAGCCGGTAGGTCGGGAAGCAGAGCTCACAGTACAGGTTAGGAAACCTGTGTGCGTCCGTAGGCGGCAGTTGCTGATCTGCTTTGTCTTTTTCCGAAAGAGGGTTCTTGGCATAATCAGTAAAAGGAGAATAATAAACTACTATTTTATGGTTTATCTTATGCTAAATTGAATGGGTTTTATCAAGTCTTTGCACACTTATTCATACAATTTGTATGATTTTACAAATCCTTCCCAATTCTGTGATATAGTTAAAAACATGTTTCATGGGCCTTTAAACTGTCAATTTTAATTCCCTTTTTTATACCATTCGATACCGTGATCTATGCGTTAAGTGTTTTCAGACTTTATAGGGCAGGAATGGCTTAGAGGATAGAAAGGAAGCATGCAAAAGTGGAAGGAATACAAGAAATTAAAGGAATTGCTGAGCTGTCAAGCCTGACCTCTTTGTACTAAATCGATCATAACTTAAGCTACAGAGGTCCAAATGAAGCGGTTTCAGTTGCGTTGAAAAGCTAACATCCAGGGCTTCAAAATGATATAAAAGTTGCCATAGTTGCCTTGCTATTAGGTGACGCATACGCGTGCATGACGCGTACACGTGGATGGTGCGGCAGACAAGCGACGCGTACGCGTGGGCGACGCGTACATGTGACCGAATCACGTGCTGTACGTATCAGAGCAATTTCTGGGCTCATTTTGGCCCAGTTTCAAGCCCGAAAAATACATATTAGAGGCTTCAGAGTAGGGGAATCATTCATTCATTCATTCATTCATTCATTGATACAACAATTCATTCACATAATTTTAGGTTTAGATGTAGTTTTCTAGAGAGAGAGAGGCTCTCTCCTCTCTCTAGGTTTTAGGTTTCAGCTTTCTTAGTTTTAATTCTTCTCAATTTTAGATTTCTATCTTGGTTTAATTTAGTTTCTCTTCTACTTTTAATTGTTCTAGCATTCTAGTTTATTTATTTCCCTTGTTGATTACTCTATGTTGCCAATTTAGTTTATGAATTCTCATGTTAGATTTGATTTCCCTTTTAAAGCAATTTGATTTGATTCATGTTTATTGCTTCTTCCTTTATTTGTTATCATTGATGCTTGCAATTGTTGGTTTTAATTTTATTATCTCTTATTACTTTTCTATGCTTTTATGTTGTGCCTTCCAAGTGTTTGATAAAATGTTTGGTTAGATTTTAGTGTAGATTTCTCTCCTTTTGTCTTTGGTTGAGTAATTGGAGACTCTTGAGTTATCAAACTCCTTTGTTGATTGATAGTTGAAAGTTGCTAGTTGATTTGGATCCCTCTAAAGCTAGTCTTTCCTTAAGAGTTTACTAGGACTTGAGAAATCAAATTGATTTATCCACTTGACTTTCCTTCATAGTTAGAGGTTAACTAAGTGGGAGTAATGGACAATTGATGTCACAATTGATAAGGATAACTAGGATAGGACTTCTAATTCTCATACCTTGCCAAGGGCTTTCTTAGTTATCAATTTATTTTCTTATTATTTAAATTCCTTGTTCCACATTTCAAAAACCCAAAAAGATACTTTTCCATAACCAATAGTAAAAACACCTCCCTGCAATTCCTTGAGAGACGATCCGAGGTTTAAATACTTCGGTTTATTTTATTGAGTTTGCTTTAGTAACAACCAAATTTTTGTATGAAAGGATTCTTTGTTGGTTTAGAAACTATACTTACAAAGAGAATTATTGAGAATTCTTTACCATCAAAAATCCGTTCATCAGAGAAGCAGCAAAAGATTGAGGTTTCTTCCTCTTTCTAAAGGTAACCTTAGCTTTCCCTCTATCAGACATCCTAAAAACAGATATGACAGGATATAAACAATTAAGCCAAGTAGAGGAATGTAAAGCAAGGCATTAAGCACATACAGAAAGCAAGAGGATTGACATGTAATCATGAAGTGAGTCAAAAAGATGAAAACTTGAAATGCAAGCAATAAAATACAAAATTCAATCCAAAATGCAACCAAGAAATCGTGCAACAGTAACAGAATGCTTGTTTGTTAAGCCACCATAGTCATCATGCCCAAAGAATATAAAGGAGTTAATGGGAAAACTAAAAGGAGAAAAAGGAATTAGAGAGTCAACAAAGTTAGAAGTTAGAAAACTAGGTTAGACATAAGCGGCATGACAAATATGGAACTTAACCACAAGAAGCGCAAAAGGTATATAAAGAACAAGCATGCTCACAGTCATGAGTGTGATGCAAGTCATTGATGATGAAATATAAATTTGAATAAAGCAAACAATGAAAAAGCAATTCATCAACAATGCTCATGGTCACCAAGTTAGTAATAATTAGTGTCAAAAAATCGAAAATGTGCTTATGTAGCCCAAGGCCAATTAGACAAGAAAAACTGGTTACATAGGCAAGATTGCACCAACAATTACAACTTGAAAGAACCTCAATTGAAGTGTTCAAGATTAGGTCCTTTGGAAGTTTATGAAAAGCCTTCAATGGTCAATGAAGAATGAACTCGAGAACGACCACGAAGGAAAGTAGTTGGACCTATCTTGAGCGGTGCATGACATAATAGAGGTTCAAGATTGATTGGCTAATCAAGTCCTAATCGACACAGAAATTTGTCAACTAGCTTCTTGATCCCATCAATCAACAAGGAATATAGAAGGAAACATAGACATAACACAGATATGCTGGCCCATCAACCTATATATTGAGTTTGGTGTGTGTTAATTGAAATTCAACTCAAAGAGATACCAAAAAATTTGGCAGCATTCCGGCAGTAAAATAGACGTTCTCGGATAGCCAACATCAATAAAAACAGTGCATAAGACACAGTTGAAAGTAACAGGGCAGCAGTGAAACAATCCACATGAAACAAATTCAGCACAACAATGACAAGATATACATAGAGCACAATACCATCACCAATCAGTAAACAGAGGACATTCACTATATCAGGTAACAAGAACGAAGCATTTATCAGGGCTTGAATCTTCTAACCACAACCTAGCTACCTAACCGCATACATTTCTAAGCTAACCTAACAAACAGAAATTCAATAACTAATCTAACTAAAATTAGCAAACGAAAGTAATTAAAAAGTACGTAGTCAGAGTAGTGGGAGGTAAGGGAACCTGAAGGAAGAATAAAGTAGGGAACTGGAAAAATGGAGGCAGGGATGAGAAGTGTGCAGTACCGCCCAGTAGTGGTGGTAGCGGTTGAACTCGCGGCGGCGCTGGGGCAGGGCAGGAGCGCGGAGGGAGGGAGGCGGATAAGGAAGCAGAAAAGGGTTGGTGGCTGTGGGCAAAGTTCGCCAGCGACAATGACGGGTCGCGACGGAGTTACTGGGCGGAGGCTGAGCAGTTGGCCGAGAGAGGGGAGATAAGCGGAGGTGAGAAGGAACGGTGAAAGGGAGAGGAAGAGAGGAAGAAAGAAAGAGAGGAGAGAAGAGGAAGGAAGAAGATGGCGGCAGCGGCGGTGAGGTCGCCAGAGTTGGTGGGTGGTGCAGAGCTTGGGGTGGCAATGGAGGTTCTGTGAGTGAAAGAGAGACGAAGAGGAAGCGAAATGTTGACGAGAAAGGCTGCATGAATGCTAGGGCTTCCGCATCCCTGGGGGTTAATGGATTTGAATCCACGCGTACGCATCCTGTACGCGTCCGCGTGGGTGGCCGAGAAAGGGATGGACGCACAAGCGTTATGTACGCTTAAGCGCGGATGGGGAGAGTGTGTTTCGATGCGTACGCGGGAGGTACGCGTCCGCGTGCATTGAGGATGGGGCCAGACGCTTAATAAGCGCGCGACGTTTGCACAACTCTCTGGAAAATGTATGGACTTTGTGTCAGTGCATCGACGCGTACGCGTGATGTATGCGTACGCATGCCTTCCCTTATGCGCGCCGACGCGTATGCGTGATGTATGCATACGCGTGGTATGAAACTTGTGCAAGAAGCACAGTGTTTGCACCACTTTCGCTTAACTCTCTGGAATATGTATGGGGGCTGCATTCACTCATCGACGCGTACGCGTACAACGTGCGTACACGTCCCTGCTCTTTTTTTTTTCAGAAGTACTAAAAATAGCTTAAACCCTCCCTAACACTACCTACAACTCAAAACCAACTATAAATGCAAAATCACAAAAATATTTTTGCCTTTTGAAGAGTTTTCAAGTATAAGCAAGGAAAACTTGCACCACAAACAACTAGCAACCAAATTATTAAAGCAACTATATGAAGAGGAAACTACCTACAATGGCAACTCAAATCACTTATTAATCAAATCTAGGAGAAAATGGAAAGAGTTTACCATGGTGGGGTGTCTCCCACCTAACACTTTTATTTTAAGTCCTTAAGTTGGACATTTGAGAAGCTCTTTGTCATAGTGGCTTGTGCTTGTATTCATCCTTGAATCTCCAAGGATCTTTGTCCCTCAATTGGTTGTCAGAAATTTCAACCATCTTTACCAAGCTTGGGTGAAGTTCTACCCAAGATATGAGGTCCTATAGTTGGCCTTCAAAGTGCGATCCAGGATCCCATATCTTATTTTTGCACCCGTCCTCAAGTTGATTGTCATGGTTCTTCCATCCGGGTGGTTGACACATAGAATTCTCTTTAGCGCACCAAATTTCTCTTCTAGACCCACACAAGGTAGCATTCATCCAACCATGGTCCCTACGCCTTGAAGGTTCGACCTTAATGAGCCTAATACCACACTTCCAACCACTACACAACTCCCTCTTACTATTAACTCCACAAAGAGTTCTAAGTTGCCCATCCGTTTCAATCAAGCCATATTCAAGTGAGAAAGTGAAGCTTAAGGGTAAGAATTTTACCCACTTGAGTGTTGTGTTGGATGGTGATTTAGGAGGGGGAACCTCCCCACACTTAGACAATGCGAGGTCTTCTCCCTTAGGCTCTTCCTTAGTTGTTTCCACCTCTTGACAATTCCCTTCAATGTCTTCTTGCTTGTCAACGTCCTTCAATTCCTCCTCATCATCGATCGAATCAAGCCTTGGAGGTTGTGTGAAGTCCAATTCAATATCAACTCTACATTCAATGGAAGGGTCTTCAACAAGGTCACCAATATCACTTGTCTTGGAATTGTCTTCAATAGCTTCAATTTCTTGTCCAATCGAAGGTGATTCAACTTTTGATAGGAATTTGTTGATGATTTACTCCATCTCTTGAGCAACCTCTTCATATTCTTCAATTGAGATATGCTCCTGAGGTTGTTGAGACTCCCATGGTGGTTCTGCATCTCCTAAATCTTCAACCACTTCTTCCTTTTCTTCAACGATCATAGGTTTCTCCAATTATCCCAATACAAAACCCAACTCCTCCTTCTCCACCGAATTTTCAAATCTCTTCTTTATGCTTTGCTCTTCTTTTGATCTTTCACATGTGGCTATGGAAGCACCTTGAGTGTTCAAGCATTGGTAGGCTAAAGTGTGCACTACTTTGGTCAAGTTAGTCACAAACTCTAGGGTGTTCCTCTGCATGTCGGCTTGTCCTTGAAGTAGCAAGTTGAGAGAAGCGTCTATTGGGGCTTGGGGTGGATAAGAGTATTCATCATTTTGGAGAAAGGGTTCATAGTAGGAAGGTGGTTCTTGTTGATAAAGGTATGGAGATTGTATGTATTGAGGTGGTTCTGGGTAGTAATCATGATGGGATTGTGGTGGTTCTAAAGGTTCTTACTCATAATGGTCATAAGGATATGGTATGGGTGATTGGTCATATGATGGATATGGATCTTAAGAAGGTACTTAGTAAAGAAAGGCTTGTGAGTATGGTTGAAGTTCATGTTGAGGATAAGATTCATAGGCATAAGATGGTGGTTGTTGATTATCACCAAAAGATTCACCATAGCCATCGAATTGACATGCATTAGGATGGGAATTGTACCTATAAGTATCCGGAAGTTGTTGCCAATAGGAGTGATCAATTCCTTGAGACTCCTCCCATCTTTGTTGGTTCCATCCTTGATACATGTTGCCATTGAAGTTCACATCTCCTACAACACAATTAGGACCAAACTCATAGCCAAAAGAGTGAGAATTCATAGTGGAAGCAAAAACAAACTAACTAAGTCCTAAAGCTAACAAAAATTAGCAAACAAGTAAAAGACAAACATATTTACAATATTCACATATATATAACAACCAATAACAAGGCACACAATTGCAATTCTCCGACAACGGCGCCATTTTGATGAAAGAGATTTTTGATGGCATAGAATTTCACAAATGAAATCTCGTCGAAGTATAGTTTCTAAACCAACATAATCCTTTCATACAAAAGTTTGTTTGTCACAAGTACAAACCCCTAATAAAACTAATAACCGAAGTATTTAAACCTCGGGTCGTCTCTCAAAGGAATTGCAGGGTAGTGTTCTTGTTATTGGCTATGGACATGTATATTTTGGGGTTTTGGATGAGAAACAAGGAAGGTAAATTGCAAAGGAATTCAAATGATGAAAAGGTCTTGGCAAGGTTAGGTGGTCAAGGATCTCTATCCTTATCACTAACCACAATATGATAATTGCAAGGATCAATCCCACTAAGTCATCCTCTAACAAGTAAAGGAAAGTCAAGTGAGCTATATCAATCCAAGTCCATAAGTCCTAGCTATTCACTAATTGAATTAATGAGCGCTAGCGTCAATGGCTACCAACTATCAATCACTTGGACATTAGTAACTCAAGAATTCCTAAGACACCTTCTCAAGCCAAGAACATAAAATTCTACTCTAACATCCTTTCAATTATTTTGACAAATACTTGGAAGGTATAAAAGGAAAGCATAGTAAATTGACAACAAGAATGAAATCTAACAACAATTTATTGCAAAGAATTAACAACAACAATCAAAGAAAGTATAATTAATATGAATTACCTCAAATTACATTAAAAGAAAATAAAAGGGACAAGAGTAGATCAACAACAAAGTATAGAAACAAAGTAGAGAAAATTACAACAAAAGAATAGAAGAACAAGATGTAGCAACAAAGAATTGAAAGGTAGAAGTAGATGAAAGCGTGAAATTAAACTAGATCTAAGCTTATTAACCTAAATCTAATCCTAATTCTAGAGAGAAGAGAGAGCTTCTCTCTCTAAAACTAACTATAAAACTAGATCTAAACTAAACTCATGTGCAAACTGATGGAATCCCCTTCAATCCTTGGTCCTTTTAAGCATTTTGGTGCCAAAGTTGGTTCAGATTGGGCCCCACAGCCCCTCTGAATTCGCCAAGCATGATTTCACTTAAAAATCACGTGCCAGCACTGACGCGTGCGCGTCCATGGGATTTTTACGATCCACGCGTGCGCGTCCCTTGCGCGTGCGCGTGGATGGGTGCAACCAAATCTTTGGTTTTTCTATGTGTTCTCCACTTTGCATGCTTTTCTCTTCACTCCTTTGATCCATTCCTAGCCTTTTCAATCTGAAATCACTAACAAACACATCAAGGCATCTAGTGGAATCAAAGGAAGATTAAAATTATCAAATTGAGGGTCTAAAAGTATGTTTTCACATTTAAGCACAAATTAAGAAAGAATCACAAAACCATGCTATTTCCTTGAATAAATGTGAGAAAAGGTTGATAAAATGCTCTAAATTCAACACAAGATAAACCCTAAAAATGAGGTTTATCACTCTTCTAGAAAATCTGCATCAAATTCGCCACCTGGGGCTACACCGTCACCCAGAGACAGGCTACCTTCGCGTAATTGTTGACGTCGTCTTCTGCAGTGAGGAGACGCCAACAGTTGCTTCGTCAGGGGAACGGACGGCAAGGGGTGGGAGTTGTGGGGCAATAATGGAGCTCCTTTCATGGTGGATGTGGTCATCGTTGTCGATAAGTTAATAGGCGGCGACTTGCTGTGGATGGAAGCTCTTTGGCACCGGTTGGGAGGCAATGGCGTAGCTACGTGAGTGAAAGAGATGAGAGGATGTTAATGAGGGAGGGTTATTGGGAATGGATGATGATGGTAGGATGGGGTTTAATTTTTTTTTTTATTTTTGGAAACTGATGATGATAGTGGGATGGGATTTGGGGTGGGTGGATGGGGGGAGGGAGTTCGAAGAGACTTAGAGAGTATGAGGAAGGGGATTGGGGGTGGGGGTGGGGGTGGGGAAAGAGAGCGAAGAGATGCTGGGGAGTGAGATGAGGTGAGTTTTTTTTTAATGTTATTTTTATTAATGGTTAAGGGTAATTTGGTGAAAAAATATAATTGAAGTAGAAAATGACGATTTTATAATGTTTTATAACGTTGAAGATGATTTTAATAAGAAAAAAAGGCGGAGACAATTTTATTTTCACCTCAAATATTAGTGACGAAAAAAGTACTTAATCCTTAATTTTACTTGAAGGTTACTACTCTATGTATTGTTTCAGTTTTTCTTATCTCTCTCCTTCTCATAAATTCCCATTAACACTGGTGTTTCACTTTGTCTCTCTTCTCTTTTTTCACTTTCTTTTCCTGCTTTTTTTTTTTTTGAAAAAATGTGATCGATAAAAATTTTTTAGATGATGGGTTAACCACCAAAAATGCTCCCGAATTATTTAAACGCCGACAAAAATACACTCGAATTTTACTATCGACAAAAATACCTTCAAATAATTTAAAAAAACAACAAAAATACCCAATAGTAAATATATATTTTCAAAAAATATCTTAGAGATTGAATTTTGATGCAATTTTTTGCAGACATGATTATAAAAATAATATATTATTATACTCAAAATTTGGTGAATTTTTCATTAAGTATATATTTTTTTAAAATTTTTTTGTTAACAACCAATAATATTTTTAAAAAACCACAAAACAATATATACTTAACAAAAAATTACCAAATTTTAAGAATAATAATATCTCATTTTTCTAATCATGCTTACAAAAAATCGCATCAAAATTCAATCTCTAATATAATTTTTGAGAAATATCTATTTAATATTAGTTTTTTTTTTCAAGATTATCTAACATTAAATTGTATTTCTCAAAAAATATATTAGAGATTGAATGTTGATACAATTTTTTGTATGATTAAATAAAATGAGATATTATTATCCTTAAAATTTGGTGATTTTTCATTAAGTATATATATATATATATATATATATATATATATATATATATATATGTATGTGTGTGTGTGTTTGTGTGTGTGTAAGTTTTTTGTTAATAACTAATAATATTTTTTAAAAATCACAAAAAACTATATACTTAGAAAAAAAATAATATCTCATTTTTTTAATTATACTTGAAAAAAATCACATCAAAATTCAATCTCTAAGGCATTTTTTGAAAAATATATATTTACTGTTGGATATTTTTGTCACGTTTTTAAATTATTTAAAGGCATTTTTGTCGATAGTAAAATTTGGGTGTATTTTTGTCCTCATTTGAATAATTCGAGAGTATTTTTGGTGGTTAACCCTTAGATGATTTAATAGAAGCATCAGATTATTATTCTATAGAATGCAATGATTTTTTAATGGAATCTTTTTTAATAAAAGAATAACAGAAAGGGTTATGCGAGCTAACCAATGACTTTGTTGAACAACATGAACAACGGACTCTAAAATTGGTCCAATTCAAGTAAAACATACTACACTCTAAATTATTCACCTAAATTTTAATATCAGAATAAACGATCTGCACACTTAATGAATTGAACATCTGATATATCCATTGTTCACATTATTTAATATTTTCATTGTCTACCTATATTTTTTTTATCAAAAATATTTTTTAAGAGTTAAAATAAATAAAAAAATTTAGTTAAGAGATATTTTTCTTCCGTACATTGTATGAATCGTCTGCTAGTACAAATATTATTCTTTGTGAACTCTACTACCTTACTTTAACTATTTATTTTCTTCCATTACCAACTTCTTTATTCTAGAAGAGTTTTATGCTTCCTAGAAATACATGTCTTTATCGATTAGTTTTGTGTAGTTTAAAATAGTATTTGTTTTTTAAGACAAGACACAAAGACATAAACACAGGTATATATGTTCACTATTTGGTTATTAAGACACAAAATTGAAAAAGACACGATTACACATGAATTCAATAAAATACAAGTAATTTGTGTCTCTTTAAAAAGGTAAGACACAAATTTTTTACTTAAGACACAAATGAAATTATATTTTTATACTATTTTACATTTATCTCATTTTTCTCTTTTTTTTTTTTTCTCTGGGCACGCTTCCTCCTCCACGAATAAGGACTCCCTTCTCTCTTCTTCTTTATTTTTGTTATTTTTCACCGTCATCTTAAGTATATATATTGGTTGAGTACAAGTTGCTGACGTAGAGTAAATTCATTTTTACAATTTATAATTTTATTTTTATATTTATCTTTGCACTTCATAATTTTATTTTTTTTCTCTTCTTTTTCTTTCTGTTTTTTTTTTCAAGCTTCTTGACACAAACCCTAATAATATATGTATATAAAATTTTATTTTATTATTTGAATTTGTATTGAATTATGAAAATAGAATTATAAATTAGTTTTGATTTTATAATTTTTTTTTTTAGCTGAAAGTTGATAGAAGAAGATGAAGACATAAAGATAAAGTTAATGAATTTTTTTTATATATTAAGAGTAAAATAGATTTTTTAAAATAATGTATGTTTTATCCACTATAATTACCAAATACAATTCTTTTTAATTGTGTTTTTGTGTATGTGTGCTTGTCTCAGTATTTATGTCCTTGTGTCAGTATCTCAGCCTTTGTGAAACATGAACCAACGGAGCCTAAATGTTCAATGGTAATGACCGTAACGTGTAGAGTAATATGACATGGGTTTCAAAAATTAAAAGACAAGCTTAATCCTGCCTTTTTCTCTGTTTCTTTACTCTTTTTGGTGAATAACTTGATTGAGCTTTTTTAAAAACTGGAACTTCCAATTATCATGAAGCCCCCCAAAACAAAACAACCACTTATCAAATCACCTGTTCTACATTGATGGTTGAGTGTGAATCAACTGTTACAAAAATACACTTCCACAATTCTAAATTAATTATCACTTTCACTTTTATTCATACATTAAAAAATCAGTATATAAAAGATAAACATGTGTATACTTGATTTTTTAATGTAACAAAAAGGATAAAAATGACAACTAATCTAAAACAGAAGAAGTAAATAAACCTAATACATAAACCCATTTAAAGATAATTTGTAAATGGACTAATGATTGGGAATAATGGGTATGATAATCTCTATACGAGGAATATGAACACACTTAGGAGATGAATAACAAAGAAAATAAATGATTGCATCTCCAGCGTGACATTTCCTTGTTGCACATACACCTATTGTGGTATTGTATATTGCTGTAATTAAAACCGAAAAACTATGTGAGTAACCTTAAGTAGCCTTATCAATGCACTAGGCAAAAACTTCCTGGCAAAAAGATAACAAGCATTTGTGCTGTTTCCGTTATATGGGCATTGCATGTCCCTCAGGCTGTTGAGGAAGTCAATGGTCACCTCCGGTCTCACGAACTTCGCCGGGTGCGGCCCGCCTTTCGACCAATCAACCCAGGTCAAGCTCCGATTCGAGTTCTTCTTCCAATGCTCGATGCTAACATATGTTGGCAAGTAGTGTTCATCCGAGTAGCATGATCCCCTGCAGTGCTTTTGGAAAATTGGGAAGTATTTTTTGTCTGTTACTACTTGATGAGCGAGCTCTCTACCCATTTCGAACCACTGAGAACCTTTTTATTGAAACAGAGAACATAAATGATGAAATGAATTATTGCTTGCATTTGAAGCTAACGGTAAAAGTATACACCTATGATGCTAGAAACAATTGTAGTCCTATGGACATGGTGGTCACGGTAACTATTTAACTTTAGCAACACTTAAAATATTATTAAAATTAAAATAATATTTTTTAATTTAAAAAATAAATATAAAAAAGAATACTAAAATATTTACTTTAATATTAGCAATATATTTTTAATATGAATTTAACTTTAATAATTCATTGGTGTAAAAAATTATATATATATATATATATATATATATATATATATATATATATATATATTCAGTTATATAAGGTTATATTAATAAAAATAAATATTTTTTATTTTAATTACGTAAATAATTATTAAAAAATTAAATATAATTAAATAATTATATAAAATATTTTATTCCACTATTACGATCAAAATTAAACTCTCCTAATATTGTTAAAGTTGTTTAATTACTCTAATTATGGTAACTAAGGAAATATTTAATAATAAAAAATAATTAATTAAAAATAACTAAAATTTATTTTATTTAATTATGATGAGAATTAATAAATACTAAATAAAATAAGTTCTAGACGGTCTTTTTTCTCAGTAGCATCACCATATAGACTCTAAGTAGTGACTAACTAGCCCCTAGTTGTGATTATAACTAACCACTGCTAACTCATCAGTTTAACTAGCTGATTAAATAAGTAATCATCTACAATACCTTTCCTCCATTGTTTTAGAGTGATGGTTGGGGACATGCTGCTCCTATACCGTCCCCTTCCGACGGCGCTGTCCTCGTCATAAGCCATGACATAGTTCTGTGCAGAGTTAATCAAATAGGAATAGGTGAAGGAGAAGTTGAAAAGGGGTATGCAGGATTCTGAGATGAGAGCGAATCGCTCGTTCGACAGATCGAGCAGCGCGTTGGCCAGAAGACGACGCTCTGCTTCGATCATGTTGACGCCGCCCCATTCCACCTTCTGTATTTTGTTGAACCAGATGAACAACATTTAGTTTTTGAATTCTCGTTATGTAAATGGCTTTGGCAATTCAAGTGCATATCAGTTCCTATTTTTCTGTCATCGAGCTTTTATTTTGTTTTATTTAATTTGTCAATCATATGAAAAATCATTATTTAGTTGAAGAAACTAACTTATCTTATACCTGTTTCCAGCTTCTTTGTTCTGATTTATCTTCTCTCCTTTCACCTCAGGAAGAGAATTACTCATTCCTTTTTTTTATATATATATGTCAACATTTTTATACATTGAAATTTACAGTTTTTTTATACTTGATTACATAATATTAAGATTCAGCAATGTTACATGACTAGCACAATTTACTATTTTCAGTCAATAGTTAACCAACAAATTTGCTGATGTCAAAAGAAAGTGTCAAATGTACCAGCAGAGTGCTAGTATGAATAAAAATTGCTGGCCCAAATAATTTAGATTCTTGCATGTTGAAGCAAATGTAAATGAATAGTGGATAATAATAATAATTACAGTAAAGCAACAAAGACTGACCTTACTAGGAATTCTCCGTCCTCGAAAAACCGGACTCTCCGGAACTGATGAATCATAGGATGGATTAGAATGCACGTAAATAGAGTACTTGCCTTCATTCCCTTCGAAGAACTTCTGCCACAAAGGAGCCAAAAGCACAGGACCCCTTACCAAGAACAAGAAAGCCACCTTAGGAACATGATGTTGTTTCAGATACGTCCCATTCCTCACAGCCTTTGCAGCTACCCGAAGCAATTCTTTATCATTCATATGATGCATTGGCGCCTGATGACGTGGCCGCAGGGGTCCATGTTTCAATTCAGTGACACTCACGTTCTCATTGCTCCAATATTCCGATATTACTGACGGCGGAGGGATCAAGGATACGTCCGGCGGCGCCTGAGGCGGGGATTGAGTGAGCGAGGATCGAAGGAACTGAAGGCTTGGTATGCCGTTTTTAAGATAGTAGTAGCTGCTGAAGATTCCAATTGTTACACCACAGCACAAGAAGAAGACATAAGAAAGAAAACGACCTTGCTGCAGAGGAACACCGAAGAGTTTTGGAGCAGAGTTCGTTGGATTTTGATTATTCGAACTCTTCATCATTTTGATTATTATTCTATTGTTGCCTTGGGTATGTGTTTAGAATTGAGAATAAATTGAAGGTGTATGTATGTATTGGTACAGAGAAAATTGATTATCTGTGAGTGAAGATATCTATACAGTAAAAAATATATATTATGTGGGCACTGGAAGAGTAAGACAGAAATAAAAGGCACTCTCCTCTTTCTTGCGCCCTTGGGTGTTTTGAATTTGTACACCTCCCTTTATTAAAATAAAAAGGACTCTACTTGCTTGTTCCGGAAACCTGTACAAGGCTAGATGGTCAGTTATTAAGACAAGAAAATAAAAGAAACAAAAGAGTTAATAAATGTTAACACTCAAACTAACAACACCGTTTGTGACTAATGCAATCATTTGAAACTTAAAAAGTGTCATGTTAATTCAAATACCGTAAAACCTATGAAATTGATAGCTAAACGTCGTTACATGATGTGACAGATTAAAAATGCTACTAATCTTTTAAATTTTTAGCCTTTAGTCAATTTTTTTATTTAAATAATATTATTTAATTAATTTAAATATACATTCTTATAAAAAGTTATTTGTTTTTTTTATAGAAAATTACTTATTTTTTTATTTTTTTCTCTTTTAAAAACTAAATGATGGACAATTTTTAAAAAAAATACCTAATTACACTGCAGATAAATTTAACTAAATTATTATCTAATAGATTTTAGTTAACAATTTCACATAAAAATAACTACATATAAATTTCCACCATCAAATATTATAAGAGACAACAGTTGTAAACAGATAGAATGGTTGAAACATAGTATTTTGGGATATGATGTTTTGTGCTTATTAGTCAATCATATTCGTGGTTGCTTCTATAAATATGTGCCCAAAATCATGAGAAAAGTAATAAAATTGTGAAAGAATAGAAAAATAAAAGAATTGTGAAAGAAAAAGATGAAGAAATTTTATTGATTGTTGATTGAATGAATTGTAAATTATGAAGGTAAAACTAAGTATATATAGAGTATTGGCCTATGAAAGATAAAAGTAGATAAAGATAAGATATAGATAAAGATAAAGATAACTATAAGATAAGATAAAGACTAAATTATAATTTAATTTGTGTATTCTGTTGGGCTGAATTTGTGGGCCGTGAGACGTCTTTATTGTTGTCATGGGCTAAAATGGAAGAGTGGTTTAATACGCCCCCGCAAGCTGGAGGATGAAAGATGTCAAGAACACTAAGCT
The DNA here is from genome assembly GCF_059453495.1 of Arachis ipaensis. Classification (NCBI taxonomy): domain Eukaryota; kingdom Viridiplantae; phylum Streptophyta; class Magnoliopsida; order Fabales; family Fabaceae; genus Arachis; species Arachis ipaensis. Next base: position 124,321,758 of record NC_142440.1, read on the forward strand.
TATTCAAATTAAGATGGAAGGGTTGAGGAGACAAAGGCTTGGTGAAGATGTCAGCTAGTTGCCCAGAAGAGGAAATTGGGAGAAGTTTCATCACTCCAACTTGAGCTTTTTGTCAAACCAAGTGACAATCAACCTCTAAATGTTTGGTCCGTTCATGAAAAATCGGGTTAGCAGCAATATGAAGAGCACTCTGATTATCACAATATAAAACTGGTGGGCGGATAGGAGAGATGCGTAAAAATTGTAACACATTTAGTATCCATTGAAGTTCACAAGTTGTGTTGGCAAGTGCACGATATTCTGCTTCCGTGGAAGAGCGGGCAACTGTGGTTTGTTTCTTGGTCTTCCAAGAGACTAAAGAACTGCCTAAGAAGAAACAATAACCTGTTAAAGATCGCCGAGTGTCAGGACATCCGGCCCAATCAGAGTCACTGAAGCCGAGAAACTGAATTTCTGATTCCCTTGGAAAGAAAAGTCCTTTGTCGGGACTAGTTTTCAGATATCGTAACACATGTTTGGCAGTTTGAAGATGAGATTCAGTAGGAGATGCCATATATTGACTTAATTGTTGAGTGGCATACATGATGTCCGGTCGAGTAGTGGTGAGATAGATAAGACGGCCAACCAAACGACGATATACAAAAGGGTCGGATAGCAAGGGACTTGTGTCTTGATATAGTCTTGTGGTACTATCCATTGGAACAGAGGCAGGTTTAGCACCTAATAAACCAGAATTCTCCAAAAGATCAAGACAATATTTTCTCTGAGATAAGCAAATTCCCTTCTCTGATTGAGCAACTTCAATACCCAAAAAATATTTTAATGGGCACAAGTCTTTAATTCGGAAGTGTTGCTGTAAAATAGACTTAATGGCAGCAAGTTCAGAAACAGAATTACCAGTGAGAACAATGTCGTCAACATAGACTAAAAGGATAGAAATTTGATCACCAATGAATTTGACAAATAAACTATAATCAGATGAGGTCTACTGATATCCATGAGATAGCAAAAGATGAGAAAGTTTGTCATACCACATACGACTAGATTGTCGTAAACCATACAGTGACTTTAGTAGCTTACAGCATTGATTCGGTTGAGGAGATATAAATCCGGGTGGCAGAGTCATATAAACATCCTCAGAAAGATCCCCATGTAAGAAAGCATTATTGACATCCAACTGATGTATAGGCCAATGCTTCATAGAGGCCAATGCCAAAACTAATCTGATAGTGGCAGGCTTGACAACAGGGGAGAAAGTTTCCAAGAAATCAACACCTTCAGTTTGAGTGAACCCTTTAGCCACAAGGCGTGCTTTATATCGATCAACTGAACCATCAGGCTTGCGTTTGATGCGATAGACCCATTTACAGCCAACCGGCTTAACCCCTACAGGGCAATCAACAAGACGCCAAGTTTTGTTCAGCTCAAGAGCATCCAACTCATCTTTCATAGCACTACGCCAATTAGAGTGTTGATTGGCATCCTTAAAAGACTTTGGCTCAACGTCAGAATGTAGAGATAAAAGAAACTTTTTATGTGAAGATGAAAGAGAAGAAAAAGACATGACTGAAGATAAAGGATACTTGCACTTTGAGGGAGATTGATTTGTAGAAATGAGAGAGGAATTACACAAGTAATTAGAGAGATATGCTGGAGGTCGGTGAGGCCGGTCGGAATAACGAGGATGGGGTTGCTCAGGTGGTGAAGAAGGTGACGGGGGATGAGAAGGTGATGGTGGGCTGGTGTCTAGTGTTGAAAGGGATTCGGTGGTCATGGGTTCAACTTGGTTAGGAAACGATAGTGAGGAAGAAGGAGAGGTTGTTGGAGAAAATAAAGAACTAGGTAGAGTTGGGTCAATGGGTATAGGTGAGGGTTCAACTGGAAGACTAACTGAATCTTGTTTTTGAGAAGGTGTGTTTGGCAATGTTGGGTTAAGTGTCTGAAATTGGACATTTTTTGTGACTAAGGACAAGATCTTTTCATAAAAAATTACGTTTCTAGAAATCTCAATTCTTTTATCTTCTAAAACATAAACAATATACCCTTTAAAACCAGATTGAAAGCCAATAAATACAGCCTTTTTGGCTCTTGGATCAAATTTTGATCTATTTACCATTTGGGTAGAAACAAAACATAAGCATCCAAAAACTTTAATGTCATGATAATTTGGTGGAAGATTGAATAAAATCTCAAATGGTGTTTTAAAATTAATTGCGGATGATGGAACTCTATTAAGTAAATAAACAACATGTCTAACAGCATAAGACCAAAAAGATGATGGTAAATTAGATTGAAACATAAGAGCACGAGCTATATTCAAAATATGTTGATGCTTGCGTTCTACCCTTCCATTTTGTTGAGGAGTTTCAACACAACTATGTTGATGAATAATGCCCTTTGAAGCATAAAAATCAGGTAAAATAAATTCTGGTCCATTATCGGAACGAATAGTTTTGACTTTGGAGTTGAATTGTGTTTCAATTAAAGTAATAAAATTTTTTATTTGATTCTGTATTTCTCCTTTTGATTTTAATAAAGTAACCCATGTAAAGCGGCTAAAATCATCAACAATAGTAAAAAAATATTTATGATTATGAATAGAATTTTGTCGAAACGGACCCCAAATATCAAAATGTAATAAATCAAAACTTGCATTGGCTTTGCTAAAACTTTGAGAAAATGAAAGTTTCTTTTGTTTAGAAAGATGACAAATGTCACAAGCCTCGTCATGATGCATAGAGATAAAAGGAAATTGTTTATGTAAATGATTAAGTCTTTGCCTAGAAAGGTGTCCTAAACGAAAATGCCATATATTGGAAGGTGTAATGGGTGGAGATTGGATGGAATTTATGGAGTGTGTAGTGGATGAATTTTTACCGAAATTGGGTTCAAAGACATATAATCCATCTCTCATTCTGGCCAAATCAATTGTCCCCAAATTGTTGCTCTGTAAAGTGCAAGAAGAAGATGAAAAAGTGAGTTCACATATGAGTGCTGAAGTAATTTTTGAAACAGAGATAATATTAAAGTTGAAATGAGGTAAATAAAGAACATCATGAAGAACCAATGATGGTGAAAATTGAACGATGCCTTTATAAGAAACAGTAGTTCGAGAACCATTTGGTAAATGAACAATAATAGGAGAAATTTGTGTGTAAGAAATAAACCAAGACAAATTTGATGCAATGTGATCTGTGGCACCAGAATCAATGATCCAAGTATTCAAGAATGAATCTCGATTTGAAGAATTGTTAACAGTAGAAAAGGTATTGAAAGAACAAAGATAATGAGTAGTTGGACTTGGCAGAAGTTCAAGTTGTTTTGAAGGACGAGCTTCTTCATTGAAAGGAAGTGCCATGAAAGAAAAGTGTTGGGCTGACAAAAGGTCCAAAAGAGACTCCGGATGAAATTGCTGGTGTGCCCTTTCTTCTTGATCCATGGATGTCAGCAGAGCTCAAAAGGAGCTCTGATACCATAATAAAATTGTGAAAGAATAGGAAAATAAAAGAATTGTGAAAGAAAAAGATGAAGAAATTTTATTGATTGTTGATTGAATGAATTGTAAACTATGAAGGTAAAACTAAGTATATATAGAGAGTATTGGCCTATGAAAGATAAAAGTAGATAAAGATAAGATATAGATAAAGATAAAGATAACTATAAGATAAGATAAAGACTAAATTATAATTTAATTTGTGTATTCTGTTGGGTTGAATTTGTGGGCCGTGAGACGTCTTTATTGTTGTCATGGGCTAAGATGGAAGAGTGATTTAATAAAAAGTGTCTCATTCATTCTCTACAAATTGTTTCATATTTCACAAATTTTATTATTTTTCGAGTTTTAAGTATAAGATAATTTTTTTTATAATTTCTATTTAAGTAATTCATTAATTTTGTTATATTTTAAAAGAGTATTATCATAAATTCTTAGCAACTAAATATGGAGATAAATATGTAAAAAAAAAAAGAAATTAAATACAAAAATTAGAGAAGAATTAAGAGGAAGAGATCATTTTTTAGAGAGAAAATTTTCAAAAAGGAAAAAGAATATTACTCACTAAATTTATACGTGATTAATTACATTCTTACTCTCTTATTTATAATAAATTAATTAATAAAATTATTTTAATTGGAAATAAATTTCATTTTTACTCATTACAAAATATCTCTTTGAAAATGGTGATATGATCGTGCCTTAAAATCATAATAAAATTATGCTTTGTCATCTTTTAATCATCATTTGCCTAACAGGGTGCTGCATGAATTGCTTTATCGAATGTTGTTTGTGGGACATATTTAAACCTTAGAACAATGAATATACGTGGGCGATTTCGTAGTTAGAAACTCGTCGTTTGTGATAGCTAAGACAAAGGATGCGTCGTCTGCTCTAGTACGTGGGACATGTTCGATATTGAAAGTATATGGGATAGATGTTGGGACAGGACTAGATCAAGTCGTTAAACAGCCGCCAACCTTTTCGTATTCTTTGACAGTTTGTTTGACTACTATATACGGAGGAAGCATTTTAACACTATGTCTGGTTTAGAGAAAAATAAAAGAAAAAAAAATAAAAAAAATGAGTGAAAATTTTTATTTTTCTTTATTTGGATGCTAAAGAAAATAAAAAAAAAATTGGGTGTGAATCTCACCAAAATAATTTTTTTTCCATTACAAACAAGAAAATAAAGAAAAAAATGTTATCTTTTGTGTATTTATAATATTACCCATAATTCTATTATTATTAATAATTATCAATATAAATTTAGTTTTAACAGTTTTAATATATTGTTATAATAGAGATTCGTATTTAAACATTATATATGTATTAGATAAATAATTTAAATCAAATATATAAAATTATAATATTTATAAAATGTAATAAAACATAAATAAATAAAAATATTTATATTTTATTTTATTATAAAGATATTAATGTATTTTTATACCATTATAATTTTCTTTTTTCTTACTTTTTTTCCATCCAAACAAAAAAAAAAATTATTTTCTTTTTATCTATAAACTCTTCATTCAAACAACACACAAATAACTCTACTTTTTCTTCTATTTTCTCTCCTCTCATTTTCTTTCCTCTTATTTTCTTTCTTTCTATTTTATTTTCTATATCCAAACAAAGCCTAAATATATTATAATCGCAAGTATTTTAATATTTTTAATTATTAATTTTAATTATAAAATTAGTTTTAGCTTATATAATTGATGTTAATGGCTAAAAATATTGTAACACCTGAAATCATGATACTGAAATGCTTCTATATATATATATCTTAAAAATTAACAACAATATTAAAAATTAATTATTGATACAAAAAACATATTAAAATATAAAATTTTTATTAAAAATTAATTAAACAATAAATACATGATGGTAAATTTGATAGTTAAATTTTTGTGTAACATATCATTTTTGTAAAACTAATGATATATCTTTTATGTTTTAAAATTTATTTTTGGCACGAATAATTAATAATTATTTTATAAAATTAAATAATATTAATTAATTATACTAATAGTTTCATTAAATAAAAAAGAATGTTAATTAAAAAAGAGAATAGTAAGTATAAAAATATATATAATAATTTATAAAAAAATTGTATATGCAATTAAATTTATTTAAAATCACAATAATTTTAATTATTTTTTCGTTTTGTGTCAGTAAGTATAACTCAACGACTATTTGTGACTCCAAAAGAATCTCATAGCTCTTGACTTAATGACCTTTAATTTTATGTTTTTAACAAAGATATATTTCTGATTTAGGCTCTGTTTATTTGATGTCTCAATAAAAGATAAATATAAACACTAACACTATGTTTGGTTATTATCTTTAAAAAATTAGAGACATAGACACAAAAACACAAAAATATATGAATATAGATATACACAAAATTTTTATATTTTTTGTGATAATAGTCATATTATACAAGACACGTCTACCTAATTTAAAAATCAAATTTACTTCCAAATCAAAATAACCTCAACACCAACACTATCATTACCACTATTATCACCAATTTTTACCACTACTATCATCACTACTAATCTTTCAATCTTATTTCAAATAAATAAAATTAACAACTCTAATTTAAATATCGCTTAAACAATTCAAATTAAAAAACAAAAAAAATAAAAGAATGGCAAAAACAGATCTAAAATTAAGGAAGGTGAGAGTTTGTTGATGTATCGGAGGAGAAACAAATGATGGAAAAAAATGACGGTGATGGTGAAGGATGATGCGGAGGCAAACCACAGTGTTGGACGACCTTCTTTATGTTTGCGGTTACTGTGACGTTCGGCAGAGAGATGGTGATGCCAAAGAGGAGAGAATGAGAAAGAGAGATCCAGAGAGAGAGAGACATCGATCTTGGAGAGGATAAACACAAAGTGTTTTGAAAGCGTAACTACTTGATGGATCTAGAATGGTGGAGGATGAGGATGAAATAGATCTGGAAAGGAGGAGTTGAGATGCAATAACAATGGAAGTTAGAAGAGGGAGAGAAGAGAAGAAAAAAAATGTTAATGTGAGTTGGATAATTTTGGAATTTTGATTTATGTCTCAAGTCAAATATCCATGTCTCTTCATTTTAGCCAAACACAAAATATATATTTTTTGTGGGTAGTTATGTGTAACCGTATTTTTTACTCTTTTTAAATAAACAGTGCACAAGTGTTGTTGTGTATATGTCTCTCATACATAGATACCATCCAAACGCAATGTAAGATATAGTGATACATAGACACAAAAAAATCGGTGTTTGTGTGTCTTGTTTGATAACAATTCACAAGACATGACAAATAGTTAAAAGTCATTTTTATCTTTTTTCTTCTCACTATCTTTAGTTTACACTACTACATCACTGTAACATAACTTTTTTTTTTTTTACTATCATTCTTCACCAAAATAACAATCAAATCCAAAAAATTCTAATACCACCAGAAGAAGAGAATAAAATAAAAAAAATTTAAAAAAAAAAAACAGCAACTCAAGAATGAAAATTGCTTTTGTTTTTAAAAAAAAATCTTCTTGTCATTATAGATGTATTATTGTCACTCATCACATTTCTATTATTTTTATCACATATCTAGATATGCATGTCTCCAAAAAAGTTAAAAAAAAAAATTCGTTACAACAGTGAGTGTGAGAAGAAAAGCATGTTCAGAGAAAGAGGAAAGTAAAGATAAAGGTGAAGAAGATTCAAGAAATAAAAAAGCTGAGATGTAATAGATAGAAGAAATAGAAAGAAGAGGGACAATAGTGATAACAGGTAGAAGAGAGACAAAGGGGGAATGGAAGGGAGAAACAAAGAAAATGATAGAGAAAAAAAGAAGTGTTAGAAACTTAGAATAGAAAGATAGGAGTTGGAATTATGAAACTTAATAAAAGGTATAAGTGAAAAAATTCATGTCTCAATATATGCGTTTTAATGTCTCACTAATTAGGAGGTACATAAATTTTGTGTATTTATGAGTTATTGTGTATTAATATATTTTTTTTATTTTGTATTTTTAAAAATCAAACATAAAACATGTGTGTAAGTGTGTCATCATGTTTTAAAATTTGATGGACATACCCACTAAATAAATACTACCTTAAAAATATATTTAATAAATGTATATTAATTTTTTTTTTACGCGTTATAAGTGTTCATTGATTTGGACTAAGAAATTTTGTAGATTTTGGCTTAATTTATCTAAAAAATTATAAATTTGTTTAGTTCATAAATTAGTTTGATTTCGAAAAATCATTAATGACATATGAGTTGGTTGATTTTTTTGTGTGTATTAAGTTGGTTGATTAATTTAATATATTTTAATCTATATTTTTCATCCAATTTTTTTTGACACGTCCTTTAATCTTTTTTGTCTTAAAATAAAAAAAATATTTGAGTTAAAATTTTCTTAAAAAAGTTTAGCTATTTTTTTTTGTTTTTCACGGTATTCTCTAATTCGATAAACTAATCTGCTATGGTATTGAGCTCTATTTAAGAGGTTTGTTGTTGACCAGTGAATTGTTACATGCATTTGGGATTCAAAATTCGACACTTAGTTAAACAAACTAGTGAACTAACCATTTAAGAAGACTTATTCAATCTTCTCAAGGTATTGGGCCAAACTTTTCCTTCAGAGGCCGACTTTTAATCCTTCCAAAAAAACCTTATCTAAAACACCCTCTTACTGACAAAAAAAAAAGACACTCTCTTAAAGAATAAAAAAAAATTAGGTTAGTCAAATAAACACTTCATTTTTATTTAAACAAGGGTTGGAAGATTTAAATTTAACTTTGTGTATACAATCCATTAGTGACAAATTTTTAAATAGAATTTAGATTCACAACGAATTAAACCGCCACTTTTCAGATTAGGAAATACTAAAAAAAGAGAGAAAATAAAAATAAATAAAACCCCAGACGCGGATGGCTAATGGGGTGAAATTGTTATGGTAAGTGGTAACTTATACGCTACCAATCTACCACTGTGCTTGTAAAGTGTAAATAAGAGAAAGTTTAATGAAGTTCTCTCTCGAGATTGTGTTCAAATTTACACTTATACTCTTAAAGGAATGGTTAGTGTGACAATAATTTGAATTTCTTTTCCATATTTCACCAGCATTCATGTGTCACTACTTCCATGTATTTGTTTCTAATTATCTTAAATCTCCACAAACGATATATGGAATATAAAGGAAACCCAAAACTACTATCCAAAAATACTATTAAAAAAATGTTAAATGATTATTTTTTTATATTTGTTTTATATTTGATGAGTGTATACTAATTAACTTTTCCTTTAATTTAAAAAAAATGCTTAGCCTCCTAATATTTTCTAATAAATAATTGAATCTCAAAATGCAAACCTGGTAGTTTATTCTGAGCGAAAAATATTTATAACACCATCAGCAACTACCAATGTCTTTTTCCGGATCTCCTTATTTTACATCCACAAGCTAGCTAGGTAATCTATACATGTACGTACAGGCATCCACGCATATGAATCTGCATATATGAGTTTCAATAATTAATCACTTATCACTTATCTCTTTTCACAAGCGGTTTTAAATCCTAATAAATTATTAAATTAATAACTTATAAAGATAGAATATTAAAACTCATATTCATTTCTTTAAGTGAATGCGTTGCAGTGCATTAAAACTAGCCATTTACAATATGATGATATCTTAACAAGTTCTATAGTTTTCCATTGGATATTGTATTAGAAACCAAATTATGTGATCAGAATAAAAAGAATACAAATTAAATCAACCAAGTCAGATTTAATGGGGCTTTTTTTTAATCAATATGTCACTTTTTTCCAAAATTTACTACTAAATTGTATTTTTTTTTTTCAAAATTTATTTATGTACCACTATTTTGTCACGATGGCACCTGCTATTATTTTTGAAGTGCTGACTAGTTGACGCGGTTAAGCGCAGGGAAGCACTCGACGTGCCTTCCAAACAGAAAACGCTAAAATTATATTAATTACATCTATACTATATGTTCTTTTTGGATTATATATGTTCTTTTGTTACAAAAATGAGCAAACGTTATTTATAATGATGTATGACTTTAACATCTATACTATAATTATATTAATTACATTAAAACTTGTCTTATTTGTCTTGTCCAACAAACAAATTCAACAAAACAGAAAAGTGATAATTCTCTGATTTGGAACTGAAACCTTCATCATTGACAAAACAACTTACTATAAGACAAAATAGAAAGACAAAAGGAAAAAATGATAAGGATTAAAGGAAGAACTACTTGCCATGGATGCCTGGTCGTAAATCACAATATTTATGGAACCGTATCAGCCAAGACGGAGGAAGGAAGGAAGGAAAGAAAGAATATAATTTCTCCTATCAGTTTCATTTTATATGGATTTAAGTAACATTCCTGATAAAGCAGGAATATAGTCTAGTTTACTAAGTTTGGTTCACTCTGCACCAAAAAATATGGGTTAATAAACTTATTTAGGCTTCTATATTTGACCATTTCAGCTAAAAGATAGGATTTCCATAAAAATTATGGGCAATTGAGTAAGTAAAAATTCTGTAACTAAACCGCATTTGGTAATAATAACAATCAAAAGAAGTGTTATAAGTATTCTGCAGTAATTGATTAATAATATGCCTTTTATTTATAAAGCATATTCCAATTCCTTCTTTAATTTAATTATATCTATTTTTAGTATAAATTTTCTTCTACTTTTTTCTTCTCTCAACTGCATTTTGTGCGTGTGTGTTTGTTTTTTTAAATAATATTTACATAATTTTTTATGTATATTTTTTTAACATTTTTATTTTATAGTATAAAAATAAATTATTTATCTTATCTTATTTTTTAATTAATTATTTTTAATATAAAAAATAAAATGTATTCATAAATATAGTGTATGAAACATTTTTTTCCCTCAACAAAACACTAAATCCAAGGTTGATTTTTTTTTTAAGTGTGAAGGGATAACAAATTAACAAAGAGGAAGTATAGGAATCCAATAAAATATCTGTACAATGTGTACAATGGAGGTTTAGGGATGTCCGATTCAGTATTAAAGATATAACTATTAGTGTTATCTTTTCCTATCAGTTTAAGTTTTTGGGATGAGTGATTTCATAACATGGTATCAGAGCTCTAGATCCGAAAGGTTAAGAGTTCGATTCTTTGTAAACCCAAAATCAACTTAAGCTCACTTTTGGGATGAGTGGTTTCATGACATGAGATGTTTATTATCCCTAGTATCTGGATGGTTATTCTGGATAGTATAGGTGATGTTTATTTTTAAACTCATAGCTTATTGTATACATTGTATAAATATTCCATTGGCTCCCTAGCGAAATTCTTAACAATATAGCGTTCATTTATAAATAGGACTCGAAACTTTCAAAAGAGCAAAGTTACAAATATGGACTAGAGCATCATCCATTCACACTTCATTAAAATTAGTAAGAACTATTTAGACCAATTCATGAGTCACTATCACCACTCCTTTTCACATAAGAGTAAACTATTAATCTAAGATTCAAAGCTAATTGTAAACAATACATAATAAAGGATCCAAAAAAATTACTATGGGTTTTATTATTCTTAACAGATTGAATAACCTCTATTAGATAAACTCTATGTTATCACTTTTAATAATAACATAAAAAAAAAACACCCATGGGCTGTTTTTAAGCCCAAAAGGCAAGCAAGAGCTTTTGCTTCATAAACCTAAACTGATAAGGAGTTTCATCACCGAAACACTGTCCATCTAGCAAAGCATGCTTAGAGGATCATCAAACATCCGAATGCCGTATAGATACAGATTCTTAAAGCTCTATATTTTTTTTATTGCAACTTTTAGGATGCTCAAAAAAATCAAGAAGGATCTTGGATTTGGAATAGTATATTATTATTAGGGAGGGAGCTTTTGAAGAACAAAGCAAAATAGATTATAGGTTAAGGAAGGAACATCAAAGTATAGGAGGACAACTGGATATATGGCATCAACTACCACTAAATAAGGATAGGAATGAAGATCAAAGAGTGCAAGAGTTGATCCTACCATCAAAAGAGTGGGACAAACAAAAGATAGAAAACTTGTTTCCCATAGTCATTGCTGAAAAGATCATCTGAACACAATCAGCAGAATAATGGAGCAGGACAAATTGATTTGGTCGTATAGGTAGGATAGAAAATAACTACACAGTCAAGACCGGGTATCACATCACAAAGAAAGAAGAAGAGGAAAAAGGTGTAAGAGACAACCCTGGTGCGAATTTTTAAAACCACAAACTAACCGACAAGTGCATTAGGTCGTACCAAGTAATATCTCAGGTGAGTGAGGGTCGATCCCACGAGGATTGATAGACCAAGCAACGACAATTAAATGATTTACTTAGTTAGACAAGCAGAAAATTGGTGTTTTGGGGTTCAAAAATATTAAATAGTAATTCAGATATTAAGAAGGCAAACAGTGAACTTAGTGTGAGAATATGTGAGAGAACAGTTAAGGTTTTAGAGATGTTTATTTTTCCAAATTTATATTTCTTACCAACTACTTTAATCATGCAAGATCCAATTCATGACAAACTGTAATTGACTAAACCCTAATTCCTTAGTGATTTAGTCTCATCTAACCTAATCAACCGCCAATTCCTTGGTCACTTAATATAGATTAGAGGGTTAGGTTCAATTCTAGTTTATTAGCCACAAAAATCCTAATTACCCAAATATAAGAGGATTATATGTCATGTATCCCGTTAAGTCCAGACAATTAGTAATTTAGGAGGAATTTACTTTCAAGTTAGTATTCAGGTGAGATAACTTTTCTAATAATCAACAAGAATTCATGTAGAACAAGAGCTATTTTCCAATACACTCAAGTTCATAAGATGAAGAACGAAAGTAATCCTTGAATTTAAATCAATATATGAGTTAAAATAGAGTAACAACAGTATTAATCTATAAAATAAACAGAGCTGCTAACTTTAACAAGGGAGGTTTAGTTGCTCATGACTCAAAGAGAAAACTAGGGTTCCAAAGTATTGAAAACTAGAATAAGGGAGAAGAGAAAAGAAAAGCCCAAAGGGCTAAATTTTTTTCTTTTATATCTAACCTAATTTAATTTGAAAATAAAATAGAATAATAACTAATAAAGCCCAAAAGATTGTGTTTATAAATAAAAATAACCAAAACAAAATAAAATATAATAAATATGACCCAAATCTAACTAATGAAGCCCCTTCATTAAAATTGGATCCGCGCTACTGGCGCTAAATGCCAGAATCGGCGTTTAGCTCCCCTTGAGGCAGTGAGTCCTCCAATTGTTGCTGTCTTCCTGGCGGTAAATGCCAGGCTCAATGTTTAGCGCGCGTCGAGGCAGTGAGCTCGCACACGTTACGCGGCACCTGGCGCTAAACGCCCAGGTCCGTGTTTAGCGCTGATTTCACAGAATGGCTGTGATGATTGGACTTTTGTGTGGTTTAGAATTCACAAATGGATTCTCGTTGCAATATAGTTTCTAAACCAACAATTGTCCTTGTTCATACCCAGGGTCGAGCTGTCCGACCCGGGATGATTAGCGGCAAAGCGACCGACCTGTTTAGGTCAAAGCGGACCGACTTCTTTACGAAGAACTCGGCCAAATCGACAGAATAGCGCAGTAAAACGGCCCAAATGAAGGAACACAGCCCAATCCAAAGGCGGCCCAAGCCTACAGAGAGAAGGGCGGTTCCGTTGAAGATAAGCTGATCTCACGCCAAAGATAAGATAAGATAAGATAAAAAGGTCACTCAACAACTACTATAAATACACTGGAGCACCCAGGTATAACTCATACTCTGATTCTACAATAAACCTGCTTAATACCCGTGCTAACTTAAGCATCGGAGTCTCTTGCAGGTACCCTCCACCCTCCGGTGGCCAAGGATCAGCAGTGCAGCAAGTCCAACAAGTCGGACACAACAGCTCCGGCCGCCACTAGCCAGCTGGACACGTCATCTCCGACCAATACAGAAGATCTCATCCGAGATCGGCCTACAGTTTCAGGTAACCCTCGGAAGATTGGCGCCGTTGCCGGGGACCTGGAAGTCATCCCAAAACCATGGCGGACGGCCATGACAACGACCACGACTCAGATCTAGAAAACCGAACACCGCACAAGAACGCGGACTCTACACTAAAGGATACCCCGGAACCTAACGGGGACAAGAACTCACCAAATCCGGGAGCCATAGAAGCACTTCAAGATCGCTTAAAGCAACTTGAGAAAGAAACCCAGCAACAACGGGAGATCGGAAAGGATCTGCAAAGAGAGGTACGGCGACGTAGAGAACTAGAAGAAAAACTACAGCAATTAGAGGCCGACCTCAAATCAAAAGCTCCACGAACCACTTCTGAGGAAAATTCACGCAAAGAACAAGATCCGTTCACTAGAGAAATCATGAAGACCAAAATTCCAAAAGATTTCAAGCTCCTGGATATGGTTTGGTATGACGGCACCACAGATCCCAACCATCATCTCAGTAATTTCAGAAGCAGAATGTACCTTACTGATGCCTCAGATGCCGTCGCTGCAAAGCTTTTCCAACAACTCTCACGAAAACGGCGATCAGATGGTTCGACAACTTACCTCCGAAGTCCATCTCAAACTTCGACGACCTGGCCAAAAAGTTCCTGGCCAGATTCTCCATCCAGAAAGATAAGGCCAAGCATGCACGCAGCTTACTAGGGATCAAGCAAGGAGACAGGGAGAGCCTCCGCAACTACATGGAAAGGTTCAACAAAACATGCATGGACATACAAAGTTTACCAACCGAGGCCGCCATCATGGGGCTCATCAATGGCTTACGAGAGGGACCCTTCAGTCAATCTATATCAAAAAAGTATCCCACCTCCTTAGATGAAGTACAGGAACGAGCAGAAAAATACATCAACATGGAAGAGAACGCGCGGCTGGGAGAAACTTCAAAATTTGGAGCCTCCTACCGAGACAAAGATAAGGACTCCAAAAAGAAAGAAGATCGACAGGGGGAGAAAATAAAAAAATACCATAACTACACTCCCCTCAAGGCATCCCTGGTCGATGTATACAAAGAAGTCTGCCATACAGAAAAGATCCCCCCAGCACGACCACTCAAAGGCAAAAGGGGAGGAGGAAACCGGAAGGAATATTGTGAATACCATCGAGTCCGAGGGTACTCTACCAACGAGTGCTTCGACTTGAAAAATATCATAGAAAAATTGGTAAGAGAAGGAAAATTAGATCGATTTCTGGCCACCCGAGATGAAGACCAAAGAAAAAGACGAAGAGACGAAGATGATGGACGAGCTGAACGATCACCTCGAACACCAGAAAGACACGTCCACATGATACACGGCGGATTCGCAGGAGGTGGGATCTCCAAATCATCCCGAAAGAGATATCTCAAAGAGGTATATCATGTCGAGGGAAAGGAGGAAGCACCCAACATCCCAGCAATAACATTCACTAAAGAGGACGCATCCGGCATAATCCCAGGACACGACGATCCCATGGTCATCACTATTATACTGGAAAACGCCAATCTACACCGCACATTAGTAGACCAAGGGAGTTCTGCCGACATCTTATTCAAAATAGCCTTCGACAAACTCGGCTTAGACGAAAAGGAGCTTAGAGCATACCCGAACAATCTGTTCGGACTAGGAGACACCCCGGTACAACCGCTGGGATACGTATCACTACACACCACTTTCGGAAAAGGAAACCAATCCAGGACCCTCAAAATAGACTACATTGTGGTCGACGTAAGTTCAGCCTACAATGCCCTAATAGGTCGAACAACACTCAATCAACTCGGCGCAATAGTCTCAACTCCACATCTATGCATGAAATTCCCAACTACAGAAGGAATAGCCACGATAAAAGCAGATCAAAAGATGGCACGTCATTGTTATAACGAGAGCTTAAACCTCAGGGTCAGAGGAGAAGAGTTTCATACAATCGAGCCCGGCAGAGCTCATCGACGAGAAGAACTCCGGCCGCACCCAGAAGGCAAAGTAGAGAAAGTTCAGATCAGAGACACCCCGGACAAAACAACTAATATCGGCACGGTCCTAAGAGGAGACTCAAAAGAATTACTAATACAATTCTTATGAGATAATGTCGACCTCTTCACATGGAAAGCCGCAGACATGCCAGGCATAGACCCCAAGCTAATGTGCCACAAGTTGGCGGTTTACCCAGGATCTCGGCCGGTACAACAGAAGCGAAGAAAACTCGGACCAGAACGATCCCAAGCTGTGGAAGAACAAATACAAGCACTGCTAGAGGCAGGATTCATAAGAGAAGTCAAGTACCCACTATGGCTAGCCAATGTCGTCTTGGTGAAAAAATCAAATGGGAAGTGGCGCATATGCACCGATTACACCGATCTCAACAAAGCCTGCCCAAAAGATCCATACCCACTCCCAAGTATTGACGCTCTGGTAGATGCTTCCTCCGGATACAGATACCTCTCGTTTATGGACGCGTACTCAGGATATAATCAAATTCCCATGTATCCACCAGATCAGGAAAAGACATCGTTCTTAACACCAAAGGCAAACTACTGCTACATCGTGATGCCTTTCGGTCTCAAGAACGCAGGAGCTACTTATCAAAGGCTAATGAATAAAGTCTTCTCAGATCACATCGGAAAAATCATGGAAGTTTATGTGGACGACATGCTGATAAAGACACAAAGCGAAGATACACTACTATCCGACCTGGCTCAAGTGTTTGGCACTATAAGGAAGCATAACATGCGACTCAACCCCGCAAAATGCACCTTCGCAGTTGAAGCAGGCAAATTCTTAGGCTTCATGCTCACACAAAGGGGAATTGAAGCAAATCCAGACAAATGTCAAGCCATACTCAACATGAAAAGCCCAACCTGCGTCAAAGAGGTACAACAACTCAACGGGAGATTGGCCGCCCTATCCCGATTCTTAGCAGGAGCTGCGATAAGATCTCTCCCCTTCTATGCCACTTTAAGAAAGGGAAAACAGTTTGAATGGACGACAGAATGTGAGCAGGCCTTTCGAGACTTCAAGGAGTTCTTAGGACGGCCACCTATCCTATCTCGACCACGAGAAGGAGAGCCGCTCATATTATACCTCGCGGTAGGGAGCAGGGCAATAGCCTCAGCACTAGTCAGAGAAGACGAAAATGGGCAACAACCCGTCTACTTCATTAGCAAAGCACTACAGGGATCCGAGATGAACTACCAGAAAATAGAAAAATTTGCCTATACTCTTATTCTAACATCTCGACGACTCCGCCCGTACTTCCAGGCTCACACCATTAAGGTTAGAACTAACCAGCCCATAAAAGGAATATTGCAGAAAACAGACTTAGCAGGCAGAATTCTACAATGGGCAGTCGATTTGTCGGAATTTGACCTCCAATATGAAGCTCGGACGGCCATCAAATCACAGTATCTGGCCGACTTCATCGCAGAATTCACAGATACCCTGGAAACTCCCACAGAATGGAATCTCTACGTGGACGGTTCCTCAAATAAAACTGGAAGCGGTGCAAGCGTGATAATAGAAAGCAACCAAGGAACCCAAGTTGAGCTCTCCCTCAAGTTCGGGTTTCCGACCTCCAATAACCAGGCAGAATATGAAGCATTGCTAGCTGGTTTAAAACTGGCTAAAGAGGTTGGAGCTCAAAAACTCAACATTTACAGCGATTTACAAGTAGTTACATCACAAATAACAGGGAACTACCAGGCCAAAGATCCCACCATGAAAAAATATTTGGATAAAACCAAGGAACAATTCGGACAAATCGGGGAGTATAAGATCTACCACATACCCCGCGAACAAAATACCCGAGCTGATGCACTCTCAAAACTAGCCAGCACCAAACCAGGGGGCAACAATAGAAGCCTCATCCAGGAAATGTTGCAAAACCCGTCAATCTCGGAAGAGGAAAAAGTCCTGGCCATAACAAGTCAGGACCAAGGATGGATGACCCCCATAATCAACTACCTCAAAGAAGGAACACTCCCCGCAGAAGAAAAGGAGGCAAAGAGGTTAAAAAGGGAGGCACAGTACTACACCATCATAAACAACATCCTGTACAAAAGAGGGATCTCAATACCTTTTCAAAAATGCGTACCGACCTCCAACACAAGGGAAGTGCTAGAAGAAATACATGGCGGCATTTGTGGCAATCATCTCGGAGCACGAGCTCTCGCCAAAAAAGTACTTCGGGCGGGATTTTATTGGCCAACCCTACAGAAAGAAGCCACAGAATTTGTAAAGACATGTCCACCATGTCAAAAACATGCCAACTTCTACATCGCCCCGCTAGAAGAGCTCATCAGCGTGACCTCGCCTTGGCCGTTCGCAAAATGGGGACTCGATCTTCTCGGCCCCTTCCCACAGGGATCAGGACAAGTTAAAATTCTCATAGTGGGAGTAGATTACTTTACGAAGTGGATCGAAGCAGAGCCCCTAGCCAATGCCACCGCTCAAAGAAGTCGGAAATTCTTATATAGAAACATTGTCACGAGATTTGGAATTCCATATTCGATAACCACAGACAATGGCACTCAATTCACAGATGCAGGCTTCAGAAAACTAGTAGCCGACTTGAATATAAAGCACCAGTACACCTCCGTTGAGCATCCACAAGCCAATGGACAGGCCGAGGCGGCTAACAAAGTCATATTGGCTGGACTAAAACGGAGATTACAAAATGCAAAGGGAGCCTGGGTAGAAGAGCTTCCACAGGTCCTATGGGCATATCGAACAACTCCACATTCCACCACGAAGGAATCCCCCTTCCGATTAGCATACGGAACAGAGGCGATGATTCCAGTAGAAATTGAGGAAGGATCGCCAAGAGTAGTTCACTACAATGAAGGAGCAAACTCCCAACTTCAAAGAGAAGAGCTCGACTTGTTACCCGAAATCCAAGAAAGAGCTCGGATCAAGGAAGAAGACCTAAAGCGCCGCATGGCTTCCAGATACAATCAAAAGGTAGTGCCGAGAAGTTTTGTAGAGAATGATCTTATCCTAATCCGAAATGATATCAGAACAACTCGACCGGGAGAAGGAAAGCTGGCGGCAAACTGGAAAGGACCCTGCCGAGTTATAGAAGTACTTGGAAAGGGCTACTACAGACTGTCTGAACTCGATGGACGAGAGCTTCCCAGGTCATGGCACGCCTGCAACCTCAGAAGGTACTACAGTTAGAAAAAAGGATATAAAAGATCTCATCATTGGATGCACTCTTTTTCCTGAAAAGGTTTTTTAATGAGGCACCAAGTTGAGACTCAAACAATCCCATATGTATA
The DNA here is from genome assembly GCF_059453495.1 of Arachis ipaensis. Lineage (NCBI taxonomy): Eukaryota > Viridiplantae > Streptophyta > Magnoliopsida > Fabales > Fabaceae > Arachis > Arachis ipaensis. The sequence goes on from NC_142440.1 coordinate 124,340,589, forward strand.
TATTTGTACTCTTTCTTTAATAAAATATATTTGAGATATTCTACAAAGATTTCAAGACGCATTAATCTGAAGCATTCATCGTCCGATTATAAAGCAACAGATCGGCAGAAAGTGAAAAACAATTTCACTGCACGATCACGATAAAGACAAACCGTCCGATAAAGGTGAAAACACGATTCACCCAAAGGACGATCTAGAGATGACAACCACTTTCTACAAATCGGAAAAGATGAACACAGAATAATGTAAAAAGTTATCGAAAGTGATCTAAAAAAGAACCTGACGAGGTCTTACGGATCGCTAAAATAATAACTTTAAGACTGGCCGACGTTGAGAAGTCGGACCAAGTCAACCCAAGTTATAAGTAAACCCTGGAAAGAGGTCTGGCCAACCCTATTAAAGAGGATTACTTTAACTTAGAAGGGCTCGACATGACAAAGTCAGCCCAAAATAAAAGTTATCAAAGTAGTCCCTGAAAGAGATCTGACAAAGATCCAAGAAAGAGGACTACAAATAACTTAAAGGAGACCGATATAACCAAGTCGGACTCCTACTACTTAAAAGTTATCAAAGTAGTCCCTGAAAGAGATCTGACAAAGATCCAATAAAGAGGACTGCAAATAACTTAAAGGAGACCGATATAACCAAGTCGGACTCCTACTACTTAAAAGTTATCAAAGTAGTCCCTGAAAGAGATCTGACAAAGATCCAAGAAAGAGGACTACAAATAACTTAAAGGAGACCGATATAACCAAGTCGGACTCCTACTACTTAAAAGTTATCAAACTAGTCCCTAAAAGAGATCTGACAAAGATCCAAGAAAGAGGACTACAAATAACTTAAAGGGGACCGATATAACCAAGTCGGACTCCTACTACAAACAAGTTATAAAAGTAATCCCTAAAAGAGATCTGATAAAGATCTAGGAAAGGGATTACAAAAATAACTTGGAAATGGACTGCGAAAACAACTCGGAGACCAACTTGAAGAAATCGGTTACGAATCGTCAGAAATACAAACCGGAGCGAGAATGAACCAAAAATCAAGTTAGACCTACCTAGCCACAACCACAAAGGATTCAAAATACAAAATACAAAAGCAATCCAAAAAGGGTTAAGCTGTAAGGTTCCAATATTCACAGAAAAAGAAATACCAAGTCAAGCACAAAAGACAAGTTATCATCCACAAGGTTAAAAAAGCCTCGGAGGCCACCAAAACCTACCGCAAAAAAGCTAAAGCATGCTACCATTTGTTGCTAGGCAAGCAACAGAAAAGTATCAGCAACCAACAAAACGTAAAGAGTTTAAAAAAGCCCACAAGCCGGGCCAACTACATATCCGGAATAAAAGTTAAAACTAAGGGTCAGAAGATTTTTTAGCAGCATCAGGTCGAGGAGACGGAGGGTGAGTCTGGAGAGGAATGGCATCTACAGTACCGTCATCCCGGTTCAAGATCTGGTAGTCAGGATCAGAAGCAGGAGGACCAACCTCGGCAGGGACAGCAGAAGTCGACACCTTGGTAGAGGCTGCAGGGGGAGGATCGACATCATCATCATCCTCGTCATCAGGAACAACCTTGCCATCTCTGACAACGTTCTCCAAGCTAAAGAGGGACAAGTCAGCCTCGGGAGCAATAACCCGAACTTGTTCCTTCAGGTTCTCATAGGCAGCAGTTACACTGCCAACAAGATGACCTTGGAGTTCGGAATAATTAGCCCGGGCATTCTCCAACTCTTCTCTCAGACGCAACACCTCCCGGTAAGACGTCACATAACTGTCTTTATGCCTCATAGCCATGTCCTCGGCCAGTCTCATAGAAGCAGCCAGAGAAGCGGAACTAGCCTTCTCATTCTCCAAGTCTTTCTCCAACTTGGCCGCCCTTACTTCAAACTCCTCCTTCAAGCCCTTCATCCGATCAAACTCCTGTTTGGCCTCCTCCATAAAAGCTTTAGTGGCATGGAGAGGAAGACTTTGAGCAGTTCGATATAGGGCCGCTCCCATGTGTGCCAACTTGATACCACTCCGAGTAATATAATCAAAGTGATGAAGAAGCGACACGTCGTCCATAGAAAGAGCACCATAAGGGCCGATTTGTTGATCTACAAACTCAACCGCATCAAAGTCAGGAGCATCAAGGTTGAAAGGCTCAATTGTTTTTTGCTTTTTACTAGGAGGGGCACCGGAAGCTGCTACAGAAGACTGTGGAGGATCGACCAGACGAACCCGAGGAGTAGGAATTGCTTTCCTCGGCCCGGGAGAACTTGGTATAGGAGGTTTAACTGGAGGCTGAGAAGATCCCTCCCCGGCCGCCTTAGCCGAGATGTTTAAAGCAGTGGTTGCCTTCTTCGCCTTCTTATAAGCCCTCATAGAATCATTATTTTTTGACATCTCTGAAAAACACAAAAATCAATCATAGAAGACAAGTTACAACACAGGAGAAACAAAACTAGGGAGCAAGTATAAAAATAAATCAGACAGTACCCAAAGCAGCCCGGACCAAAGATGGATCACTCAAAAATCTCTTCGTGTCCAGATGGGGAGGTTTCCCCCACAAATCTTCAAGAACAACCACAAAGGCCCGCTCAACCTCACTAAGCATTTCCCATGTGTAACGTGGCACTCTTACATTCTTTTGCCACTCCAGAGGAAAAGCAGGTTCATCATTTTCATCAAGAAAAAAGGGGCAAACCCCCTCAATGGCACGGACTCGGAAGAAATAGTTCTTAAAATCTTTAAACGACTCATCATACATGGCAAAAACTTTATGCCCCTGGGCCGACCTGAAAGAAACTCAGGAAGCTTTCTTTTTGGAGGAACCTCCAGGTTTGGCCGAGACAAAAAGATAAAGGAAAAGAGTTTCAGAAGGTGTTATATCCAACTCCTGACAAAGAAGTTGAAATATTTTGATAAAACCCCAAGAGTTTGGATGAAGCTGAGATGGAGCAATATTACAGGACCACAACAAGTCAGTTTCAAAAGCAGTAAAAGGGAAAGTAACGTTTAATTGGCTGAAGAAGTATTCATAAGCAAAGAAAGAAGGACGTTCCCCCTCAACGGAAGTCGGAAAACAAACTCTCTCATCGGAATCGGGAGCAACAAGCTCATAATCCCCCTCACGGGCACTGTTATCACAAATCCTATGGCGCTTCCTCAGCTCTGTGCAAAATTCAGCATCCACAATAGAAACACACAACAAAACAAGGGAGTCCAGCCAATCGGACATCCCCTCGGGAACTCTGGAAGACATCTCTACAATGTTATTGCGAGAAAACATGAGGCCAACTAATCCTACAAGTAAGAAAAGAAGATGGAATTACTAAAAACATCTCGGACAAGGGAGAAAAACAACTCAAACGCGATACAGACAAACACGCAGAAAAAGGAAAACCCCAAGACTCAAACCAAAAGTCCTGGGGCATCCTTTGGAGGCAATAATCAGGCAAAGTTTTCAGGAAAAATCTACAGCTCGCACCCCAGCATCTCTCAGAAAGAATTCAAACAACAAACATTTTTTCATCAAAGTAAAACATAGAAAGTCATTACGGTCTACCAAGCAAAAGCGTTTCTAAAATCAAAAAGCATGCCAAGTAGAAATCATCAAAGGTGTAAACTTTTTCAGAATCAGACGAAAAAGAAATCTCCAGACAAAGCGAGGAACAGATGCAGATCTTCTATCGGTATCAGACAGGAAACAACCAGAAGCAACGAATAAAACCCCTAGAAAGCCTCGACGAAAATACCAAGAGAAGGCATAAAAGAAGTCAGGAAAAACACATTATAAGTGACAAAGCAAATATAAGACCACAAAAAAGATTCAAACTTTCAAACATGCAAAATCAAAGCTTCACTAAAAAACTGAAGACGAAGCTATGAAAGAAGCAAGAAAGCTAGTACCAACCTAGAAAAAGCAGCAAGCTTCAAAGAATGGAAGACGAAATCTGGAACCGCCCCCTCACGAGCAAAAAAGCACGAACAAAAGCAGTATCGCAGAGAGAAACGCGAAACTCAGGCGAAAACAGAAGCTTCAGACGCCGCAACGCAAGAAAAGTTGAAATGTGGGTAAAAGGCAGAGAATAAAGGAATAAGTGCGAAGAAGTTACGAAAAGGGCGAAAGAAGAGAAACCGTTTCTGGGTTTTCAAAATCAAAATAAAAGAGCCAAAGGGAAACGGGGCAATTAATGTCAATGAAGGCATTAAACCCTCGCACGTTTCCAAAGCGCCGATATAAAAGCGCGCGCTTTTTGAGGAAAAACGTTCTACATTCAAAAGCTGTTGCAAAGGAATAGACAAAATGCTTGAGTTCAGCTTCACTAGATCGAAGTCAAAAAACTCAACCTCAAAAGAAGACCGAGCTCAAGCAGGGGCACTGTTCATACCCAGGGTCGAGCTGTCCGACCCGGGATGATTAGCGGCAAAGCGACCGACCTGTTTAGGTCAAAGCGGACCGACTTCTTTACGAAGAACTCGGCGAAATCGACAGAATAGCCCAGTAAAAGGGCCCAAATGAAGGAACATAGCCCAATCCAAAGGTGGCCCAAGCCTACAGAGAGAAGGGCGGTTCCGTTGAAGATAAGCTGATCTCACCCCAAAGATAAGATAAGATAAGATAAGATAAAAAGGTCACTCAACAACTACTATAAATACACTGGAGCACCCAGGTATAACTCATACTCTGATTCTACAATAAACCTGCTTAATACCCGTGCTAACTTAAGCATCGGAGTCTCTTGCAGGTACCCCCCACCCTCCGGTGGCCAAGGATCAGCAGTGCAGCAAGTCCAACAAGTCGGACACAACAGCTCCGGCCGCCACCAGCCAGCCGGACACGTCATCTCCGACCAATACAGAAGATCTCATCCGAGATCGGCCTACAGTTTCAGGTAACCCTCGGAACAGTCCTTTCATACAAAAATTTGTTTGTCACTAAAATAAATCCCTAAATTTATAAACCGAAGTGTTGAACCTCAGGTCGTTCTCCCTAGGAATTATAATAAAGTGTTCTTGTTATTGGTTGAGGTATGTTTTGGGGTTTTGGGAATAAGGAACAAGAAATATAAATGGCAATGAAAATAAACTAACAACTAAAAAGGCCTTAGCAAGGGTTGGTGGTCAAGGATCTCTATCCTAATCACTAACCACAACATGAGAATTGGCAAGGATCAACCCCATTAAGTCATCTTTTAACTAATAAAGGAAAGTCAAATGAGCTATGTCAATCCAAGTCCATAAGTCCTAGTTCTCCACCAAATCAATTAGTGAGATCTAGAGTTAATGGCTCCCAATCATCAATCACTTGGACATTAGTAACTCAAGAGTTCCTAAGTTACCTTCCCAAGCCAAGAGGAAAAAAATCTACTCTAAAATCCAACCAAGCATTTCATCAAACACTTGGAAGGTACAAAAGAAAAGCATAGTAAATTACAAGAATTAAAGGAATCTACAACTACAAAAGTAAGAGATTGACAATAGAAAGGCAAACAAGAGAAAAGTAAACTCATAACTAAAAGAAGCATTTTAACAAACACATAGAAGACAATAAAAGTAAACAACATGAATTGCAAGAATTAAAGAGAGATATAACTAGAATAGCAAGAGATCAACAATAGAAAAGAAAGACAATCATGAAACAACAAAGAACTTACCAATTGCATTGAAGAAGAAATGTAGATCTACAAAAGAAAGTTCATAAACTACAACTAACAATACAAATGAATTATAAGAGAAGAATAATTCTACAACTACAAGAGAACAATTAAGGAAGGAAAAGGAAAATTAGAAGAGAGAAGAAGAACTAGATCTAGATCTAAAACCTAATCCTAATTCTAGAGAGAAGTGAGAGCTTCTCTCTCTAAAACTAACTTAAACTAAACTAATGATCAAAAGTATGTAAATTATGTCAATTCCCCTTCAATCCTTGGCTTAAATAGCATCAGAAATGAGTTAGATTGGGCCCACAAGGCTTTAGAATTCGCTGGCCACGAATTTGCATTTAATGAATCACATGCAAATCGGCGTGTACATGTACCGTGCGCGTGCGCGCCTCTATCCAAGATGCAACTATGGCAAATCTTATATTATTTCGAAACCCCGGATGTTAGCTTTCCAATGCAACTGAAACCGCATCATTTAGACCTCTGTAGCTCAAGTTATGGTCGATTAAGTGCGAAGAGGTCGGCTTGACAGCTTTTGCGATTCCTTCATTTCTTCATGAGTTCTCCATTTTTACATGCTTTTCCTTCATTCCCTTGATCTAATCTTTGCCTCCTAAATCTGAAATCACTTAACAAACATATCAAGGCATCTAATGGAATCAAAGATAAATGAAGATTAAACAATTAAGGGCCTAAAAAGCATGTTTTCACACTTAAGCACAAATTAGGAGACAATCATGAAACCATGCTATTTAATTGAATAAGTGTGGGTAAAAGGTCATAAAATCTCCTAAATTAAGCACAAGATAAACCCTACAAATGGGGTTTATCAACCTCTCCACACTTAAACCAAGCATGTACTCATGCTTAAACCAAGAGAAAGCAAAGGATATCAACATTTATTCAATGTGAATTAATCTAAATGCAAACTACCTATATGCAACTATCTACATGAATGCAATTGCTTGGTCAAAATAAATCAATTTCCAAGAAGCATATATGCACAAGGGCTAAGGACTAGCAAGTCTAATCTACAATTGAATTGAGTTATTAAATATTTTTACAAACTTGCATGAAAAGAGATGATCATAGGTGAAAACATGTAATTGAGCATCAAACCCTCACCGGATGTGTTTGCACTCTATTCGCTCAAGTGTTTAGGGTTGATTCTCTCAATTCTCCCCTAATCATGCTTTCCAAGATTTATTTTTCATCTAACAATCAACATATATTTCATGCATGCATACAAGTATCATGAGGTCTTTTCTTTAAGTTGTAATGAGGCTAGGGTTAAGGTAGGATGCATATATGGTTAAGTGACCTTGAAATTTGAATCTTTGATAAGCTTAAACTTCCCACCTAACCTATGACATCCTATACAATTAAGTTCTAACCTAGCTACCCATCTTTCACTTTTTCTTCTCATACTCATGCATTTTCTTTTCATTTCACAATATATATGCATTGATTTTATTGAGCTTTGCTTTGGGGCATTTTGTCCCCTTTTTATTTCTTTCTTTTTATTTGTTTCTTTCTTTTTCTGTTTTTTTTTTCTTTTCCATATTCTTTTTTTCTTCTTTTGTTTTTCTCATTTTTTTTCTTTCTATATACAAGAACATCAATGCACAAGATTTAGTATTTGATTAATACATGAGTATTTACCCAATTTCTAATATTTATAACAAAATACAAAACTACCTTTTTATTCTCCCAATGTCCCAAGGTTCCCACACTTGAATGATACACATACACTAGCCTAAGCTAATCAAAGATCCAAATAAGGACATTTATTGTTTTCCTCTTTAGGCTTGTAGTGTGCTAAATTAAGAACAAGTGGGTTAATCGTGGCTCAAAGTTGCTAGCAAAAGAAGATAAAACGTAAGGCTATTTAGGTAAGTGAGCTAAATAAAATGATGGCCTCAATCATATAAATGCATGAATACACAAAATAATGGACATAAAGAATCAAACAAATCAAAGATTACAATCATAGGAAGAGAATAATGCACACAAGAAGGAAAAATAAATGGTTATAAGATGTAACCACACCATTAGGCTCAAGTCTCACTTGCTTGTGTTCTTAGCTCAAAAATATGATCCACAATATATATATATATATATATATATATATATATATATATATATATATATATATATATATATATATATAATTCAAGCAAGTTTAATGAAAAGTTTTCACTCAAATCAATTGAGGTGCCCTATAGATAAAATCTTGAAAAATTTCATTATTTTGACTAAGCTTATTGTGTGTATATATATATATATGCAAAAATAAGAAAATGAAACAAAAATCCTAAAAGACCTAAAAAAATGAAATGCAAAGGTGTTGAGATTAGAAACTTGTCACCCAAAATCACCGATCAATCGAACGACCTCCCCACACTTGAGGATTGCACCGTCCTCGGTGCATGCAAAGGAGAGCAAGGTGGATGGGTTGTTACAATTGATGAGCTCCTTCAAAAGATTGTGCGGATGACTTGTTTGTTGCCCCATTTAAAAGCTTTTCCTTTCCTCCTTTCTTGGTAGCCAACCTAAAAGGAGAGAGAAAAAGACAGAAAATGAAGCCTACAACAAAGATATCAAAGCAAAGAGAACATGGGCGGGGGCTAATACCAAATAAGAGTAAGGTTCTCACTACATGGTAGCTACAGCATGTGAGTGAGAAAACAATATAAGCTAAGGTATGTTAACTAACACTTGATGCAAGAGTAAAATCAAAGCATAAAGAGCACTCAAAAGCATCAAGTTCGAACAAGAAAGAGTGGGTCATGAAAGACAATATGAGGTCATATTAATGCACAAAGACACAAGTGTCATAAAAGATTGAAGCATTGATTTAAAAGTTTCATCACCCATCAATACCAAACAAGTCAAGAAGCACCAAAGCAATGCAAGAATGCTCAACAATTGAGTAAGAGAATTCAACACCATTATTAAAATAAGAAACTCAAAAAAAATAAAGTAAAAACGAGCTATAAAACAAAATGAAAATGCAAAGAATAAAAGTGTGTGAATGCAATGGACAAAAGAAAATTGAAGATGAGAAAAAAACTCTTTTTTTTTTCCGGCGCGAGAATCGTCATGCACGCTTACGCGCCGATGTGCATTTTGGCCGAAGGGCACGTACGCGTCAGGTGCGCGCACGCGTGGGCTAGGCTAGGCGCATAGTGTCAGCCCAAGATTGGCCCAACTCTCTGGAACATGTTCCAGGAGGGCAGGTGGTGCCATTGGTGCGCGCGCATTACGCAATTAGCATGATGGACGCATACGCGCCAGGTGCGCGTACGCGCGGGTTGATTTGTGCCTTAGGCATGATGCTGGCGCAGTGTAGGCGCAACTCTCGGGTCAATGTATGGAGGGATGAAATTTTTCAATCCACGCGTACACGCACATGGCGCGTACGCATGGAGGGGTGAAAATGCTGAATGCACGCGTACGCGTGCAGTGCGCGTACGCGTAGATGGTGCTCTGTTTTTCAAAAGTTTTCTATGTTTTTGCACCAATCCAAGCACTCTAAACCTCCAAACAGCTACCAAAACACCATAAAACCTTATTTAACCTACTAAACTACCAATCATACTCAGCAAACTCAACAAAATATGAAATTATACTAATTACCAATATTACAAAAGGGAAAAATGAAAAGAATTTACCTTGGTGGGGTGTCTCCCACCTAGCACTTTTGTTTATTGTCCTTAAGTTGGACTTATGGGGAGCTCCTCTCAAGGTGGCTTGTGCTTGAACTCATCTTAGAACTCCCACCAATGCTTGGTTCTCCATTGTACCCCAAGATTTCTTATTTTTTTCACCAAGTGTTGATAGAGTTCTTCACAAGCTTGGGGCTCCCAAAGTTGATCCTCGTCTTGTAATCTGGGATCCCACACTTTATTTTCACACCTGTCTTGAAGTTGATCTTCATTATTAGTCCAATCGGGTGGTGAGTGAGGTGAATTCTCAATAAAGTGGCCAACAACCCTCCTAGACCCATCTAGTTGAGCTCTATTCTAACCTTTATATTCCATCATTGACGCATCTACCATAATGAGCCTTGATTTACAACGCCAACCATGAAACATCTTTTTCTTACGCTTCATCCCACAAAGCATCCTATGTTGACCATCCGTTTCAAGCAAGTCATACTCAAGTGGGACAATAAAGCTAATAGAAATGAATTTTACCCACTCAAGTGAAGGAGTAGATGACAACCTAGGTAAAGAGGCTTCTAAGGATCTTGACAAAGCGTATTCAATTCTCATCCTCCTTTTTCTAAGGATTTTCACCTCTTCACAAGTTTTTTCAAATGTAATCCTTTGTTCAACAATATTATCTAAGCCTTTTCCCATACTCAAGTCATAATTGGGAAGGTGAGAAAAATTTACCTCCACAACGCTTTCGAACCTAATGGGAGAAGGTTCTTCATGCTCAAAGGATTCTTCACCATTAAGCTTTGATGCTTGGTCTTCATCACCAAAAGAACTCAATTCTTGCTCTATCCCATCCAATTCTTCATAAGGGATATGCCTTGGAGGTTGTGCACATTCCTCCTTAGCATCAAATTCAATCATCTTGGAGGGGTTTTCTTCAATTCTAGACTCCCAAGGTGGTTTCGCACCTCCTAAATCTTCAACCACTTCTTCCTCTTCTTCAACAATTGTAGCTTCCTCCAATTGTTCCAATACAAAGCAACTTCCCTCATTCTCCACCAATCTCTCCTTCATGTTATGCTCTTCATTTGTTTCTCCACATGTAACCATGGGAGTTCCTTGAGTATTCAAGTATTGGGATGCTAACGGTTTACTACCTCGTCCAAGGTGGCCGTGAATTGTTGCACATCCTTTTTCATCTCCTCTTGTCCTCGAACAAGAACATAAAGGATGTCATCCATTGGAGGTTGGGGTGGATGGAAGGGCTCATCAATTTGGGGGAAGGATTCATAGTAGGAAGGTGGTTTTTTTTGGTAGAGTTGTAGTGGTTCACTACTTTCCACTCTTTCCACTTGTTGCACAACACGCTCCATGGTTTCTTGGAGTTGATCCAATGTTTCCTTGAGACGATCCCTTGACTCTTTTTCCTCTTGGATAATATGATTAGGATCATACGGCTCTTAGATCGATGGACATGAGTATTCTTCCATAGGAGGTTATGGTGGAAAGTAGTATTCATCTTGTGGTTGAAAGTTTTCATATATTGGAGGTGGTTCATCTTGGTAATAGTATGGAGGAGGTAGCTCTTGAAAATGTTGATGTTGGAATGGTGGTGGTTCTATATGTGGTTCATATGGCTCATATGGTTGCTGGAATGGTGGATATGGATTAGGGTTATATGAAGGTGGTTGGTAAGAAGGGGCTTGTGAGTATGGTTGAGGGTTATGTTGAGGATATGGCTCATAGACATATGGTGGTGGTTCTTGAAAGTCACAAGGAGATTCACCATAGCCATTGGGTTGATATGCATCATAGAATGGCTCTTGTTCATAGTTGATCGGTGGAGGTTATTGCCATGAGGATTGATCATATGCATATGGCTCCTCCCACTTTTGATTATCCCATCCTTGATATACATCCTCATTGTAGCTCCCATTTCCTACAACATTGTTAGAACCAAACTCATAGCCAAAGTGAGAATTCATAGTGAAAAGAGAAAATAAAATTCAAAATCTAATAGAAAAATAATGAAACAAAGTCCTAAAATAGCAAAGACTAGCAAGCAATCCAAAAATCAAGCTATTCACAATATTCACATATATACAATAACCAATAACACAACACCATTGCAATTCTCCGGCAACGGCGCCATTTTGTTGATTGGACTTTTGTGTGGTTTAGAATTCACAAATGGATTCTCGTTGCAATATAGTTTCTAAACCAACAATAGTCCTTTCATACAAAAATTTGTTTGTCACTAAAACAAACCCCTAAATTTATAAACCAAAGTGTTGAACCTCGAGTCGTTCTCTCTAGGAATTACAATAAAGTGTTCTTGTTATTGGTTGAGGTATGTTTTGGGGTTTTGGGAATAAGGAACAAGAAATATAAATGGCAATGAAAATAAACTAACAACTAAAAAGGCCTTAGCAAGGGTTGGTGGTCAAGGATCTCTATCCTAATCACTAACCACAACATGAGAATTGGCAAGGATCAACCCCATTAAGTCATCTTTTAACTAATAAAGGAAAGTCAAATGAGCTATGTCAATCCAAGTCCATAAGTCCTAGTTCTCCACCAAATCAATTAGTGAGATCTAGAGTTAATGGCTCCCAATCATCAATCACTTGGACATTAGTAACTCAAGAGTTCCTAAGTTACCTTCCCAAGCCAAGAGGAACAAAATCTACTCTAAAATCCAACCAAGCATTTCATCAAACACTTGAAAGGTATAAAAGAAAAACATAGTAAATTGCAAGAATTAAAGGAATCTACAACTAAAAAAGTAAGAGATTAACAATAGAAAGGCAAACAAGAGAAAAGTAAACTCATAACTAAAAGAAGTATTTTAATAAACACATAGAAGACAATAAAAGTAAACAACATGAATTGCAAGAATTAAAGAGAGATATAACTAGAATAGCAAGAGATCAACAATAGAAAAGAAAGACAATCATGAAACAACAAAGAACTTACCAATTGCATTGAAGAAGAAATGTAGATCTACAAAAGAAAGTTCATAAACTACAACTAACAATACAAATGAATTATAAGAGAAGAAGAATTCTACAACTATAAGAAAACAATTAAGGAAGGAAAAGGAAAATTAGAAGAGAGAAGAAGAACTAGATCTAGATCTAAAACCTAATCCTAATTCAAGAGAGAAGTGAGAGCTTCTCTCTCTAAAACTAACCTAAACTAAACTAATGATCAAAAGTATGTAAAGTATGTCAATTTCCCTTCAATCCTTGGCTTAAATAGCATCAGAAATGAGTTGGATTGGGCCCACAAGGCTTTAGAATTCGCTGGCCACGAATTTGCATTTAATGAATCACATGCAAATCGGTGCGTATGCGTACCGTGCGCGTGCGCGCCCCTATCCGCGATGCAACTATGGTAAATCTTATATCATTTCGAAGCCCCGGATGTTAGCTTTCCAACGCAACTAGAACTGCATCATTTGGATCTTTGTAGCTCAAGTTATGGTCGATTAAGTACGAAGAGGTCGGCTTGACAGCTTTTGTGATTCCTTCATTTCTTCATGAGTTCTCCATTTTTACATGCTTTTCCTTCATTCTCTTGATCCAATCTTTACCTCCTAAATCTGAAATCACTTAACAAACATATCAAGGCATCTAATGGAATCAAAGATAAATCAAGATTAAACAATTAAGGGCCTAAAAAGCATGTTTTCACATTTACGCACAAATTAGGAGACAATCATGAAACCATGCTATTTCATTGAATAAGTGTGGGTAAAAGGTCATAAAATCCCATAAATTAAGCACAAGATAAACCCTACAAATGGGGTTTATCAGGCTGCATGCATTACAAAGCACTTGGGCGCTAAACACCAGATGTGGCATTTAACGGCCATTCAACAGATTCAGAATTCTTTTTTTTTTCTTATAAATGAACTCTGTCAAACTGATCCAAACTTCACCTGAAATAATCAAAAACCATAGAGCGACTCAAAGTAGCATCCAAATGGGTTTGAAACACTAAAATTTCAATAAAACTTAATAAAATCATATCTAACATAACAAGAAAATAAAGAGAAGATGCTCACGCATTAAGCCCCTCAACAAGCTCCTCATTAAAAGATATTTGGATAGGAATATGGAACACTCCCCAAAAGATTAAGATATTTATGTGGAGATCTTCTCACAATATTTTGCCAGTTAAAGCCAACTTAATAAAAAAGAAGATAACTAATTGTAATCTTTGTCCTATTTGTTTGCAGGAGGAAGAGATAATTGAGCATGCACTACTACTATGCGACTCGACAAGAGTTGTATGGTTTGGCTCACAAGTGCAGTACACACCAAATAAAGAGAATATCAAATTGATAGGATTATGGTTACAAGAGATGCTCAGGAAATGCAATCAAGGAAACAAATCAAAAGCAATCCAAAATTGGAGTAAAATTCGAATCATATTATGGGAAATTTTGAAAGCAAAAAACGAAAAAGTCTATCAAAACTCAGAACCTAATCCTGTTTCAACCATCGATTATGCTAGAGTACTTGAACTAGGCTATCTCAATTTAGTAGAAGAAAGCAACAATAGAACCAAAGAACAAATCAGGAAAAGCTCAGTACCTGCCATATGGAGAGCACCTCCTCCCAACTAGCTGAAATTAAACACTGATGCAACATTCCTCAACATATCAAATTCTGGAGCAGTAGCAACTATCATCAGGGATTGTAATGGATCAATTAAGGGAGGAACAACAGTTGTGATTCATACAAACTCTAGTCTCATTGCAGAAGCAATTGCAATTAGAGAAGCAATGATTATAGTAGAAAATCTCAACATTGAAAAATATAATAATTGAATCAGACTGCCGCCAATTAGTTCAAATTCTCAAATCAGAAAAAAACTTGTGGAAAGTGGATCCAATTATTCAAGAAATAAGAACAATCCAGAAGAGACTCTCAAACTGTGGTTTTACTTGGATTCCTTGAGAGGGGAATGAGCTGGCTCAAAATCTCGCCATTCTAAAGTCAAAAAATCAACTTGTCAACAACTGGCCAACATGCATAAAAACATGAGTGGATTATCATTTTCACGAGGATCAACGGATTAAGCAAGAAATAGTCAATTGATTATTTCAGACAATCAAAATTAAGGGTTTCAAGAGCAATTTCATAAAAACAAAGAACTGAATAAAAGCAAGTCGCAAGTAATTTCGAAAGAAATATGATTCAAAAGAGTTAAGGTGTCAGAGATGTTGAAACTTCTGGAAAAACATTTTCACCTTTTACCTTGATCAAGCAATGATGTATCTATGGCAAATCATAAGTAATTAAACTCCAATTCCTTGGTAATTCAATTTCTCTAATCCTAATCAATTATTAATTCCTTGATTAACTAATTATGACCAATGTTCTGAAAATCGATTCGAACCGGCCAGTCAGACCGGTCGAACCGGAAACCATTGGCAAACACAGTTCGGACATAAAATAAAATTGCAAGATTTGAAAACCGAAGTTGGCCCGTCAAACCGACCAGAAATTGGTCGGTCGAACCGAACCGTGACTCGGCCGGTTTTTGAAATTTTCCCAAAAACACCGCGTTTTGCATGCTAGAAGGGCCAAAGGGAAACCTAGTCACAGAGGCACACAGACCCACTCACTCACCCTTCTCCTCTCTCGAGCCTCCACTCTCACCTCTCACATTTCCAGTCTCCACTCTCACTCTCCATTGAGCCACCGCCACTTCTGTCCAGCCACCGCCGCCATCGCAACATCCGTTGAGCCAACGTCAGCCAGCTCTATTCACACAGCCACGAATCGTCGCGAAGTCAGCCTTTGAAAATTGCAGCCACCGCCAGCACGAGTTTCCGTCGCGCAGTGTCCTCCCGTCGGCGCCAACTCTGTTCGACACTTTCTGTCGCGCCACTGTCCAACCAGCTCTGTATTTTTCTAGGTTTCTAGCTTCTAACCCTAGGATTAAACTATGTTGATTGTAATAATAATTGTTGAAGCATGATTAATTCATTTAAATGTTGAAGTTGATTTCTAGTTATTAGAATATTTTTGAGAAACTATTTGGAATATTCTTCACATAAAAAGTGATTACTTGTTGTTCTAAGCTTTGCTGTTGATTGCTTAAAACATGAATAATTGTTGAAGCTGATTGTTGGTTATTAGAATATTTTCCAGACACTGTTTGGAATGTTCTTCACATTAAGAGTGATTATTTTTTTTGTTCTAAACCTTGCTTTTGATTACTTGAAGCATGATTAATTGTTGAAACTGATTACTTGAAGGCTGAAGCATGATTAATTGTTGAAAAACTGTTTGCTTGAAGCATGATTAAATGATTAATTATTGAAGCTGATTAATTATTAAAGCTGATTGCTTGAAGCATGATTAATAATTTAATAATTAAATAATTGAATAATTGTTAAATAATTTTGGATAATTTTGGATGTTCTTTGTTGAGATTATTGGGTTGTGGGTTACTGTGATATTGTAATTGGATTGTATTGTTATTACTCTGTTGAGTCTGTTCTGAATCTAATTAGTGAATTTCTAAATGTGAAATCAATCAAAGAAATTGATTTTGTGTTGTTGTCGAAATTATTGTTAAAAATGGATTTGTTACTTTGGTGCTGTTTTTTAATTTATGAGTATGCTGTTTTGAATTTTTGTTGATAGATTTATTGATTTTAGAGTTTAGGGTGATTATTTGTTGCTGTGTTTTAATTTTAAACCAAATTGATGCTTTCAAAAAATTAACAAATAGAAGATGTCCCATGTTATTGATTTAGAGCAAGAAAATCATGAAGATGATGCTGTTGATGGTGGTTTTGGGAGTGATGATGATGATGGTAGTGTATTTCTCTAATGCAAAAGACGGTGGTTTAAGCCACGCTCATTTCTAATATTTTTTACTTCATTTTTTAACTGCAAAAATTTGATTTTTGATATTTTTAATGCTGAATTTGATTGATTCTGTGGATATTTAGACACCTTTTTATTTATGATTTATGGAATTGAGAATTAGATTATCTGGCACTGTTCTATATGTATACTTGTTCTATATCTTGGTGTTGAGTCTCATAAATATTCTCAATTACTTACACCGATGGTTTCCTTCTTGAATGTGATTTTATTTTTTTAAAAGAAATCATAAAGGATTAGGGTTGTGGATTTTTTAATTGAGTGATGAGTGTAAAGCTGAAGATGATGATGACAAAAGTGCTTGGAAACATATATTTTAAGAGTGTTTTGAAAAAACTTTTGAATTTGTAAAATGATAAGATCATATAATTTTGGTGTGTTTATTATATTTTATTTATTATTTTATTATAAAATATTTTTTTCGGTTCAACCACTGTTGAACCGGTTGAACCTGTAAACTAGTAACTAGAGCGGTTCAATGACCGATTTGGTTTTCAGAACCTTGATTATGATAAGAGGTTAAGAATGTTCACTGATTTAAAAACCACTGATAAACCACTATTTTATGGTTTATATTGTGTTTAATTGTGTGGTTTTATCATGATCTTTGCCCACTTATTCATTAAATAAGCATGCATTTATATTTCCTTTCTAAAGTTATTGCATGATTGAAAACTTGCTTCTTGGAGACTTTTAATTATGTATTTTATTTCCCCTTTATTCCATTCGATGCCGTGATCTGTGTGTTAAGTGTTTCAGGCTTTATATGGCATGAATGAGTTGGAGATTGGGAAGGAAGCTTGTAAAAATGGAAGGAACACAAGAAATTGAGGAGATGACCAGCGAGAAGCGACGCGGCCGCATGGACGACGCGACCGCGCGGAGAAGAGCAAATCGCAGTGACGCAGCCGCATGGATGACGCGACCGCGTGGCAAAGTAGAACGCCGAATGACGCGTCCGCATGAGCGACGCGATCGCGTGACATGCGCGATCTGCATAATCTACAGAATCGCTGGGGGCGATTTTGGGCTCCATTTTGACCCAGTTTTCGGCCCAGAAAAGTAGATTAGAGCCAGAGAACATGCAGAAACCAGAGAGAATATTCATTCCGCATAGTTTTAGTTTTTAGATCTAGTTCTACTCCTCCTCTAGGTTTTCTCTCTACACATTCATAGTTTTTAGGATTAGTTATTTTTCGTTATCTTTGCATTGGGATATTGAGAAGAGTTTTTGCCTCATCAAGACTTCGACATTCTAGTTCGTTCTCTTCACTTGTCTTTTACTCTTCCATGTTCCTTAATTTACTTAATTTTACTATTGGATTATTTTAGCATTTATTAATACAAGAATCACTTTTAATTTAAATTAATCTTTTGAGCATTATTTATCATGTCTTTCTTTAATTCCCTTTCTTACGTTATGAATTTTACATTTACAATGAGCGAGTAGTCCCCTAACTTGATGGTGAGTCGATGAAAGGAATCCTTGAGTTGGAATGCTCAAGAGAAAGATTATAATTGGGTTTATTGTTGGATTGCTCTCTAGTCACTAACACCAATCCTCCCAAGAGTGGATTGGAACCTGTGGATAGAACAACATTCCAACTTGTTTGACTTTCCCTTACTTAGTAAGGGACAACTAAACACAATAAATCTCAATTGTCAATTAATCTTGAGAGTACTGCAACAAGAATAGGGCTTCCATCTAATCAACTCCCAGTCAAGGCTTCTATTTATATTTATATACATTTTCTAATTTAATTTTCTGTCATTCAACTCAAACCTTTTTGAAAACCTTCTGATTAATAAAATAGCACACTTTCCTGCAACTTGTTGGGAGACGACCTGGGATTCATACTCCTAGTATTTTAATTTTAATTTCTATGACACCCATTTTTAAATTGATAAGCGGATTTCTGGTTGGTTGAGAACTATACTGGCAACGCATAATTTATAATCATTCTTAACTCGCCAATTTCCGCTCGCATCAATTTTTGGCGCCGTTGCCGGGGAGTTGCAATAGAGTGCTAAAGTTATTAATTGGAATTTATTTATTTGCATTTTCTTTTATTTTTCTACTATGAGCTACTTGTTTCTTACGTTAGATGACGCGTTCACTTCCTGATCCAAGCTTGCCAGTATTCGATCCTGAGATTGAAAGAACTATTTCACGAATAAGGCGAGCTCGGCGTCGGTTAGCCCTCTCTGAGGGCGGATTTGAAACGCCATTTGAGAAAGAAACCAGCTCCCGTTCTACTGATTCGGTTGATTTACGTACAGGTAACATGGCGGCAGCCAGAAGAGTTACTATCCAGGAGGCTGGAGCCCCTGATTTTTCAATACAACCGTTCCAAGTGCATCATCTAGTGGTGGCTACAGATTTTGAAATAAAGACCGCACTGCTCAATTTGATGCCCAAGTTTCATGGCTTACCTGCTCAAGAGCCTATCAAGCACCTGAGAGATTTTCAGGCAGCCTGTTCTACTGGCAGGCGTGATAGTGCAGATGAAAATTCAATTTTGCTGAAAGTTTTCCCATTTTCTCTTGAGGGAAAGGCAAGAGAGTGGTACTACACTCAACCAGCAACAACTGTATCCAACTAGGATACACTCAGAAGAGAATTTTTGGAAAAGTTCTTTCCAGCTGAACTTACTGATAAACTGAGGAAAGATATTTCCATGATTGTTCAGGATGAATCTGAGACGCTTTATGAATACTGGGAGCGCTTCAATAATCTTCTGGAAGCATGCCCCCACCATATGATTGACAAGATAGTGTTACTCGGTTATGTCACACAGGGCATGAGGCCCCAAGATAAGACCACATTGGAAAGTGCTAGTAATGGGTCTATGAAAAAGTACAAGACCACTGATGAGGCGTGGCAATTGATTAGTGACTTAGCTGAATCTACCAGGAATCACAGGCAGAAACAAGGCCGTTCAAAAGCCGTTGCAGAAGTATCCTCTAGCAGAGAGACTACTGCTCTAACTCAGAGTATATGTGAAATGACCAACTTGCTGAAGCAAATGCAATTGAATCAACAACAAGTTCAGCAAGCTCAACCTTCTCCAGCACAGCAAAACCAACAGTTAGTCCCACAGAGAGTTTGCGGAATCTGTGCTGATTACAGTCATTATACTGATGAATGTCCGCAGCTCTAACAGGAAGACAACACCGTGGCAGCCACTCAACTTCTATGACCGCCCCAACCAAGGGTACAATCAAGGTGGCAATTACAACCATGGATGGCAGGACAATTCTAACCAGAATTGGAGGGACAACAACAACAGAGGAGGCAGAGATAATCAGGGATATCAAAGGTTGAATAATAACAACAACAGGCAGCAGAATCAGAATCAGCCTTACAGAGCACCTCACCTGAGGCAATCCCAAGGACCACAGAATACCCAACAGCAGATCTCTCAAATTACCTATCCTTCTTCATCTGCCAATGATGACTTACTACAATCTATTGATCGGAGACAGCAGACCATGGAAAATAATATTAATGCCACTTTAAATGGTCTGAACACTACTTTGCAAGCTCTTGTCTCACAGATTAGATCAATGAACAACTCCAATAACCAACCTTTGAGCTCCAGTGAAATTCCCTCTCAACCATTACCCAATCCAAAAGGTGGTATTAATGCCATCACCCTAAGGTCCGGAACCACACTACAGGAGAGGAATCAGGATGAGCCAAACCCACCAGAGCACGCCTTAGCTGAAGAGGTAGTGGAAATAGAAGATGTTGAAGAAGAAGAGGACATACAGGACATAGCTGAAGAAGAAGAAGTGCAACCACAAGAGGAAGCACCAAAAGGCGCAGACACTGCGGAAGATACCACTCCCATTCCATTTCCACAACTTGCAAGGAAGCCCAGGAAGCAGCTGGAACCTGAAACCAAAATGGTAGAGATATTCAAAAAGGTTGAGGTATCTGTTCCCCTTTTTGATGTTATTCAACAGGTACCTAAATATGCAAAGTTTCTAAAAGATTTATGTATACATAAAGACAAAATTAATAAATTAGAAACTATTCCCTTAGGAAGTTCCATATCTGCTTTAATGGGAGGTTTACGTGAGAAGTGTAGTGACCCAGGTCCTTGTATGGTTAATTGTACTATAGGTGGTGTAGTATTTTCTGATTGCATGTGTGATTTAGGAGCATGTGTAAGTATAATGCCTTTGTCTATATATGATATTTTGAGGCTCCCTCCCTTAAAAAGGTCGGCAGCTCGTTTTGTGTTAGCAGATAAAAGCATTATCACAGTGGTTGGAGTTGCTAAAGATGTATTAGTGGGCATTAAAGGACTCACATTTCCCATTAATTTTTATATCCTTGAGATGCCCCAGAATACCTCAGATAAGCCATCATCAATCCTACTCGGAAGACCATTCCTGAAGACCTCAAAGTTCAAATTAGATGCTTTTTCAGGAACATACTCTTTTGAAATAGATGGCCGAGTAGTGATCTTCAATCTGAATGGAGTTATGAAGCATCCTCCAGAGGATCATTCCATCCTCCAATGTGACATTATAGATGAAACCGTAGCTGAAGTTCACCGGAAGGAATTTGAAGAGAAGCACACAGGACAAGGTCCAAGTGTGGGGACATTCTCAGAGGACAATGACAGTGCTTTGCCTTTGTTACCAGCTCCAGACAACCCAGAGCCAGAACATGATCAGGAGTTAGAATTAAAACCCCTTCCTCCACACCTCAAATATGCTTACCTTAAAGACGGGCAGAAGTTTCCGGTTATCATTGCAAGGGAACTCACTTCTCAACAGGAAGAGCAGCTACTTGGTGTGCTGAGGAGGCACAAGAAGGCAATTGGGTGGAGTTTGGCAGACATAGTAAGCATCAACCCTCAAGTATGTGAGCATAGAATATTTTTAGAAGAGGGAACAAGACCTGTCCGTTAACCCCAGAGAAGACTGAACCTCACTATCCTAGAGGTTGTCAAAAAGAAAGTGACCAGACTATTAGAGGCAGATATCATCTATCCCATCTCAGACAGTGAATGGGTAAGTCCAGTACAAGTAGTGCCAAAGAAGTCTGGAGTCACTACAGTGAAGAATGAGCATGGAGAGCTCCTGACAACCAGAGTTCAGAACGCCTGGAGGGTCTGCATTGACTACAGACGCCTCAACCAAGCAACCCGTAAGGATCACTATCCTCTTCCATTCATTGATCAAATGCTGGATCGCTTGTCAGGTAAATCGCATTATTGTTTTTTAGATGGTTACACAGGTTATTTCCAGATTCATATAGCCCCTGAGGATCAAGAAAAGACCACTTTTACATGTCTTTTTGGGACTTATGCTTACAAGAGAATGCCATTTGGCTTGTGCAATGCACCAGCTACTTTCCAAAGGTGCATGACGAGTCTTTTCTCTGATCTTATTGAGGATTGTATGGAGGTTTTTATGGATGATTTTAGTGTATATGGCGATTCCTTTAGCCTTTTCTTAGATGGATTATCTAGAGTATTAGATAGATGTGTCAGTACAAATCTTGTATTAAATTTTGAAAAATGTCACTTTATGGTTAAACAAGGGATTGTACTAGGACATGTTGTGTCTAATACTGGCATTTCTGTAGATCCAGCAAAGGTGGATGTTATTTCTACTTTACCTTATCCCTCTTCTATGAGGGAGGTCCGTTCTTTCCTTGGCCATGCAAGTTTTTATAGGAGATTCATTAAGGACTTCAGTAAGGTAGCACTTCCCTTATCAAGATTACTGCAGAAAGACATTGAGTTCGAGTTCAGTGACAATTGCAAACAAGCGTTTAATAAGCTGAAGACCGCACTGACTCAAGCCCCAATTGTAAGAGGACCAGACTGGAGCCAACCATTTGAAATTATGTGTGATGCTTCCAATCATGCAGTAGGAGCAGCACTGGCTCAGCGTGAAGGTAAGGACCCCTTTGTTATTGCTTATGCATCTAAAACTTTAGATGCCGCTCAGTCTAATTATACTACTACTGAGAAAGAGCTTCTTGCTATTGTTTTTGCTCTGAATAAATTCCGAGCCTATTTACTTGGTACGCAGGTAGTAGTGTATTCAGACCATGCAGCTCTAAAGTATCATTATCTAAAAAGGAGTCCAAACCAAGGCTTATACGTTGGATACTGCTATTACAAGAATTTGATTTAGAAATTAAGGACAGGAATGGTAACCAAAATTTAGTGGCAGACCACTTGAGTCGCCTTGAGCACATTACAGATGACTCCACTCCTATAGCTGATAATTTCCCATTTGATAACCTACAAGCAGTATCTGAGATAGTCCCTTGGTATGCACCTGTAGCTAATTATCTAGTTAGCCGCACCTTTTCTCCATACTTTTCTAAGCATCAAAGAAACAAGCTGAAAAGCGAGTCTAAATATTATATATGGAATGACCCATATTTATGGAGATGTGGCGCTGACTAGGTAATTAGACGGTGTGTGTCTCAATCAGAATTCCAGTCCATCTTAGAGGCCTATCACTCATCTGAGAGTGGAGGACATTTTGGCTCTCAAAGAACTGCTAGAAAAATCTTAGACTGTGGATTCTGGTGGCCTACTCTTTTTAGGGACGCTGCTGAATTTTGTAAATCCTGTTTCCCATGCCAGAAATTTGATAATATATCCAGGAGGGATGAGATGCCTCAATAGATTATGCTTTTCTGTGAAATTTTTTATGTTTGGGGCATTGACTTCATGGGTCCATTTCCAAATTCCAATGGTTATTTTTATATATTGTTAGCTGTGGATTACGTTTCCAAATGGGTGGAAGCAATTCCTACCCGCACTGATGATGCTAACACTGTTGTTTCCTTTGTGAGAAACCATATTATTTGTCACTTTGGATCACCACGAGCAATCGTGAGCGATCAAGGCACCCATTTTTGTAACAGGAGACTAACAGGATTGATGAAGAAACATGGGATAATCCATAAAGTTGCAACAGCTTACCATCCTCAGACTAATGGGCAAGCCGAGGTGTCAAATAGAGAGATAAAGCGTATCTTGCAGAAGATAGTCAAACCTCATAGAAGAGACTGGAGCACTAGGCTACAAGATGCACTCTGGGCATACAGAACAGCATACAAAACACCCGTTGGGATGAGTCCTTTCCGCTTAGTTTATGGAAAAGCTTGTCATCTCCCTGTTGAAGTAGAGCACAAAGCCTTTTGGGAAGTAAAGGAATGCAACATGGGATTTAGGGGAGCCGGAGCTGAAAGAAAGTTGCAACTGCAAGAACTGGAAAGCCTTCGCCTAGAAGCTTATGAGAACTCAAGACTATACAAGAAGAAGATGAAGGCTGTACATGATCAGCACATCAAGAGGAAAGAGTTCCAACCTGGGGACTTAGTCCTCCTTTACAAGTCTCGACTGAGGCTCATGCCAGGCAAGTTGAGATCTAGATGGGAAGGTCCATACAGAGTAGAGAAGGCCGAACCATAAGGAGTTTATCACCTTAGCCATCCTTCAAGCTCTGAACTTATCAAAGTTAATGGACATTGTTTAAAGCTGTACCATGGCGAGAAGCGGAAGAAAGACAAGGAGCTCGAGATCTTCCGCTTGGAAGATCCCCACATAGCCGAAGACTGAGCTAGTGGAGCATCCAACTTACGGATGTTAAAGCAAAGTGCTAGGTGGGAGACAACCCACCATGGTATGATCGTTCTTTTCTTTATTTTTTTAGTTTTCTTATTCAATAACTTTTTCTCTTCATTGGTATATTTCGTGCATCTGCATTTACATACTCTTATTTTTATTTAAAAAAAAATGTTACGCGACGCGACCGCATCATTGACGCGTCCGTGTCGTAGGTGTTGGGAGAGACAATTAAAAATGAACAGAGAGTCACGCGAGAGCGTGGCTGGAGGTGTGCCAATGGCACAATTGGGCCCACGCAATCGCGTCGCTGACGCGACCACGTCATATGGGATCAGTGGCCTCCCACGCGACCGCGTGCCCCACGCGGTCGCGTGACCAAGGATTTCGATGTAATAATGGTGCACAACTGAAAGTTGTGCTAGAGTGGTGCTGGACTCGCGCTGGACGCGCAGTCTACTCACGCGACCGCGTGCCCCACGCGGCCGCGTCACACCCCAATAATTTCCCACTCACACGATCGCATGCCCCATGCGATTGCGTCACCCAAAATTTGGCATTTAATGGTTTTGAACAGAGAGTTGTGCGAGGCTACCCTCGCGCCAATGGCATAAAACGGGTCACGCGATCGCGTGACCGATGCGACCGCATCATTCACTTTAAGCGCAAGTCGCGCGACCGCGTGCCGCACGCGATCGGGTCGCTTGCGTCGCACAGCCTCCCTAATTCTTCCAACTATCTTATCTTTTCTCCCCAAATCTTATTTTCTATTTTCCTCCTTATTTCTTCTACCTTTCTTCCTCCCTACCTTCTTCTTTCTTTCTCACTTTTTACTTTCTTTCACCCCCATTAACAAGGTTTTTCTTTTCTTCTTCCCTCCTCACTTTTCTATTATTCTTCTTATTTTTATATGTTATCTTCTTTTCTTTTCTTTTTACCTTCATTGTTCTTATTTTCTTTTTCTTTCCCTTTTCCTTTTTACTTGGTGTTATAAATTTAATTGAGTCATTATTTATAATTATATGCTTGTGGATTGTTGTGAATTTATTTGACAATTATATATTACTTTTTAAGGGGATTACTTGCATGTTCAAATTATTATTTTCAAGAGCTTATTCTACATGCATGCTATGTTTTTGTGAAAAAGCCCATATGGCATTATGAACTTCTCTACATTTTTCTACTCTAATATTCAATGCTTGCTTTTCACAAAATTCCTTTACTACTTTATTAATTGAATTTAATTGTCAATACAAACGTGATAGTTAGTTACGAGTGATAACATATTTAAATTGGACATTGAATGCTTGGTCTACGCTACTCATGCCTTTGCCTGCATGCCAATAAACTCCTTGCATTTACTTGTCCCTATATGCCCTTGCTATGTTTCCATTGATGACTTTTTCCATGTCGTCCGGACCATGTGTTAACGTCATTCTTCTTTATTGTGCATTGCTTATCACTTACGCCACCCTCTTCCTTGCTCTATTCCTTTTAATTTATTTTACTTTCTCTTTCCTTTTTCAGGATGGCCACCAAGAAAGGAAAGGAGAAAGCTACTCCCAAACAACTAGCAAGAAGAGGTACAAAAAGAGCATTAGTGACAGAACCCTCTTCAACTGCAGTAAAGCCCTCAACAAAGAGATTTAAGAGGATTATAAAGGTTGATGAAAAAGACAAAGCTTTCCCAGCAAAGGACACTGCGCGATTTCCCAATCGCTACTGTGAGCAGATGTTCCCCATCCTGGCAAAAAGGAATTACAACAACAAATACCTTCTTCTCCTCCCGCCCAATATTGCTACATTTGTTGAGCCGCAAATTGCCCGAAGACAATGGGGTTTCCAACAGAGACAACCAAGGCAGGTCAATCTTTCTTAGGTAGTCGAGTTCTACTCCAATTTCCACCTGCCCACTCTGCAGTCTGTCTATGTTCGTCAGAAGCAAGTCCCCATTACAGAAGAAGCCATTCAGAAAGCTCTAAGTCTTCCCACTATTCCAGAAGGATTGGACGCCTTTCAAGAAGCCGCACTCAAGCGCCAGATGTACCAATTTAACTGGGATGCTGTTCTCAGAGTTATCGCATTACCTGGCAGCAGATGGATCTACGGATACCATCGTACCCGCCCTAAGGAAATATCGGCTTCAGCACTTACCTTGGAGGCTCGCGTATATGCACAGATCATGTCCCATTACGTCTTCCCGAGCACTCATGAATCCTCCTTCACTGCGGACATGGCCATTCTACTATGGTGCATCCTTACAGACCAACCTCTGAATCTACCAAGACATATCCGGAATGCTATGGAACACGTACAAATTGCGGGCAACTTACCTTTTCCCGCCCTGGTCTCAGATCTTGTCTCAGCAGCCGGAGTCTCCTACAGAGCTGGGACACCAAAGCCATGCTTCCACGGAATGATCAGTATGTCCCCAACGGGAAGTACCTTAGACTTCCAGCAGCCACTACCAGCCAGCCTACTGAACCAGTTGAAGATATTCCTTCTTCAACACCACAAGCACCTACGACAGCCCAACTGCTCCAGCAGATACTTAAAAAGTTGGATCGGCATGAACAGAAAGCTAAGTTGAGAGAGCGCCGTAACAAGCGCCGATTCACATACCTCAAGGAGCTGATCATGGGAAAATTCAAGGACTCAGACACCCCGGAATCCACTTCTTTTACCAGCACAGGGAGCCATGATGGTCCCGACTGTAGAGATACTGCTACCAGCCCACCTTTGTTCTTGACAGATGGCACCGAGGACAGTGCAAAGCCTTAAGTGTGGGGAGGTCGATCAGTACCTGACTTTCGGAGGTAATTTCTCTTTCCTATACACCAATAAATTAGGATACTTAGTTAGTTTTTCTTTTGTAGAATAGGATAAATTGCATAGTAATAGATGAGTTGCATGCATGTTCTACTTGACTGAAAAGACAATAAGTTTCTTCTAAGACTCTATCTTTGGAACAAAATTTCACTAATCTTAATTAAAACTTTTATGTTAAATTTGCTTGAAGTTGTATTTGGAACATGATTTTTGAGCTAAAGAATACACAACCTGTGAGATTTGAGCCTTTATGAATGGTTACATTATTTAATCATAATTATTTTATTCTTGTGTGTTTACTTCTCTATGATTGTAATCTATATTTTGTTTCATCTTATATGTCCAATGTTTATTATATTTACATGCTTGCATATGATTGAGGCCATTATTTGTTCAGCTTACTTATCCAAAATAAGCCTACCCTTTCAATTACCTTTGTTAGCCACTTTGAACCTTTAAATCCTATTTGTTCTATATTTTACCACATTACTAGTCTTAAGCGGAAAAACAATTATACATCCCAAATTGAATCTTTGGTTAGCTTAAAATAAAATTGTGTGTGTTATTTAAGTATGTGAAATTGTGGGAACAAAGGATAATAAGGGAATGAGGATAATATAATGGAATTTGGATGCCTACTCATGTGAAACTATAAAAATCAAAAATCTATACGCACTGATAAGCTATGTTTATGTTTATGTTATGTTAAAAAAAATAATAATATATATATATATATATATATATATATATATATATATATATATATATATATATATATATATTCAATAAATAAATAAGGGGACAAAATTACCCCAATGTTAGATTAAGAATTCAAAAATCAATGCATGTACGATAAAATAAAAATAAAAAGTTGAAACATGAGTATGGAATGTAAAAGGGAATTTCTGGGTAGCTAGGTATGAATTTTAGAAATTATATAGAATATATATAGGTTATGTTAAAGCTTGGGTTAATTAAAGATTCAATTTATAAGCTTACTTAGCCATATATGTATCTTTACCCTTACCTTGGCCCCATTACAACCTTGAAAAGACCTCATGATGTTTGCATTGGTATATTAAATGTTGTTGATTGGTTAGGAGAAGAACAAAAATTAGAGAGCATGATTAGAGAAGGATAGAGTGATTACCCTATATACTAGAGAGACTAGAGTGTACATACTTCATCAGTGAGGGTTCCATGCTTGAATTTCTATGTTCCCTGCTTTCATGAGCTATCTTCTTGCACTTTTATCTGTTCTTACTGTATAAGAATTGAGTTAATGGAATTTGATTTGTAATTGTTTTGAAGAGCTTACTTACTTTTGATCAAGTGAACAAAAAATCATACAGCTGCATTCGTATATATAGGTTGCATTGCATTGCATAGGTTTTACATGTTCTTACTCATTTATTTTATCTCCTTCAACTAAGCATGAGGACATGCTAATGTTTAAGTATGGGGAAGTTGATAAACCACTATTTTATGGTTTATATTGTGTTTAATTGTGTGGTTTTATCATGATCTTTGTCCACTTATTCATTAAATAAGCATGCATTTATATTTCCTTCCTAAAGTTATTGCATGATTGAAAACTTGCTTCCTGGAGACTTTTAATTATGTATTTTATTTCCCCTTTATTCCATTCGATGCCGTGATCTGTATGTTAAGTGTTCCAGGCTTTATAGGGCATGAATGAGTTGGAGATTGGGAAGGAAGCTTGTAAAAATGGAAGGAACACAAGAAATTGAGGAGATGACCAGCGAGAAGCGACGCGGCCGCATGGACGACGCGACCGCGCGGAGAAGAGCAAATCGCAGTGACGCGGCCGCATGGATGACGCGACCGCGCGGCATGGAATAGCACGAGTGACGCGGCCGCATGGATGACGCGACCGCGTGGCAAAGCAAAACGCCGAATGACGCGTCCGCATGAGCGACGCGATCGCGTGACATGCGCGATCTGCATAAACTGCAGAATCGCTGGGGGCGATTTCGGGCCCCATTTTGACCCAGTTTTTGGCCCAGAAAAGCAGACTAGATCCAGAGAACATGCAGAAGCCCGAGAGAACATTCATTCCGCATAGTTTTAGGTTTTAGATCTAGTTCTACTCATCCTCTAGGTTTTCTCTCTACACATTCATAGTTTTTAGGATTAGTTATTTTTCGTTATCTTTGCATTGGGATATTGAGAAGAGTTATTGCCTCATCAAGACTTCGACATTCTAGTTGGTTCTCTTCACTTGTCTTTTACTCTTCCATGTTCCTTAATTTACTTAATTTTACTATTGGATTATTTTAGCATTTATTAATACAAAAATCACTTTTAATTTAAATTAATCTTTTGAGCATTATTTATCATGTCTTTCTTTAATTTTTTTTCTTACGTTATGAATTTTACATTTACAATGAGCGAGTAGTCCCTTAACTTGATGGTGAGTCGATGAAAGGAATCCTTGAGTTGGAATGCTCAAGAGAAAGATTGTAATTGGGTTTATTGTTGGATTGCTCTCTAGTCACTAACACCAATCCTCCCAAGAGTGGATTGGAACCTGTGGATAGAACAGCATTCCAACTTGTTTGACTTTCCCTTACTTAGTAAGGGACAACTAAACACAATAAATCTCAATTGTCAATTAATCTTGAGAGTACTATAACAAGAATAGGGCTTCCATCTAATCAACTCATAGTCAAGGCTTTTATTTATATTTATATACATTCTCTAATTTAATTTTCTGTCATTCAACTTAAACCTTTTTGAAAATCTTCTGATTAATAAAATAGCACACTTTCCTGCAACTCGTTGGGAGACGACCTGGGATTCATACTCCCAGTATTTTAATTTTAATTTCTGTGACACCCCTTTTTAAATTGATAAGCAAATTTCTGGTTGGTTGAGAACTATACTGGCAACGCATAATTTATAATCATTCTTAACTTGTCAATTTCCGCTCGCATCAACCACACAATTCTAAAGAACCAAACTTGGTTGATTCGATTTTACTTATCAAGTCCAAGTTCAAAACCTAAGAATCATGAGAAGAAGTTTTCAAGCGTAATTTAATTAATTAACTTTTTCAAGATATTAAAAGAATTCAAGTCAGAGAAGAATTATTTTCCAACACATTCAAATCCTTTGAATGAAGAATGAAAATTTTTTCTTAAGAAAACATCAATGTATTAATCAAGAGGGAAAAGCTATAACATTAATCCATAGGAATCAATAGAGCTCCTAACCTTAACCAAAGAGATTAATGATTTATGCTTCAATCAAAAACTCAGAATGAAAAATGACAAAATGGTCTACCTCATCTCGTCAAAGTTTTTCAAGAACCTTATATGTTAAACCTAAAACAAAACCGAATCATTAAATTCAAACTTAATCCCAAAACAAAATCAAATCAAATTAAATCTTCCGTATTAAATCTTCAACTTTCAATTGTGTTTTCTGGTTTAAGACTTCAGTGATCCAATCTTTTAGTATTCTTAGTGTTCCTGGAGTGTTGCCAAATGACTTGCAGAAGTTGGGCCACGGGCGTGTGGAACACCACTCCATTGGCATGTGAAACACCACTTCTTGGTATCTCTAGAGCTCCATTCTTCTTGGCGTGTGACACGCCTTTGCTGCGGCGTGTGGCACACCCAACGGTATATTGAAGTGGTCTTTTGGAGTTTTGGTCCAGCGTGCCACGCCGTGAGCCCGCGTGTGGCATGCCATGATAAGATCTAACACTGAGATGTGCAATCTAGGCGTGTGACACGCCATAACATGCATATAATTAAGCCTCGAAGGCGTGCCATTTTGGCAAGCCCTTGTATATGAGCGTGTTAAATGCCAATTGCTAAAGTGGGGTCATGCGTACGCATGCGTACACATGATCATGCAAAATTCTTCATCTGCTTTTATGCATGGGGAATGTATACGCATGATCCATCAAAATTCCAGGTTTTGTGCGTACGCATGATTTAGCAATCTTCAGGTATTGTACAGACGCATGGGGGATGCGTACGCATGAATACCTTCTCGAAGGCATGCCAAAATGACGCGCCCCTTCACTTTGGCGTGTTATACGCCATGCTTCTTCGCCTCCCGAAGCATGCTTTTTGGGGGGTGTGACATGCCCTGGCTTTGACGTGTTGCATGCCCACTTTTATGCGTATACACCATGAACTATTATATATCGTTGGAAAGCTCTGGATGTTAGTTTTCTAACGCTGCTGGAAAGAATTTCATTTGGACCTCTATAGCCCAAATTATCTTTGTTGGATTAGGAAGAGGTTAGGGTTGCATGTCAATTGTGCACAAAATCACCCCCTAGACTTTTAGTCCAACGTGTCACGCCCTCATGTTAGCGTGTGGCACGCCAAGTCCCTGTTTTTGGTTTCCTGGGCATGTGGCACGCCCTATTTTTTGCCGTGTTGCACGCCCTCTCCTCTGCTTCCTTGAGAGTGCTTTCTTGGTTGTGTTCCTTTGCTTATGCTCTGCTCTCTTTTGCTATTATTTTCTTATAATTAACAAGAAATTAAAGCACTCAAAGTACTAATAGAATATCATATAAAAGCACATAGTAATCAAGCAAAAAGTCATCAATTTTACCTAAGAAATGCCCAAAAAAAAAGTACTTAAGATGCTCATGCATCAATCAAGTCTCTCACGTACAGAGTAACGTAGTCACTCATCACTAACACTCACATCGTCGCCAACGAACGGCCATCGCCATCACCAAAAGTCTCAGTCTGACGAAGGTCTCTTTGAGCTCGTGGCATCGCTATCTCTTCAAGCTCTCCTCGGTCATCATCTCCCTCTTCTCGCTCTCTGTTCGAGCCCACTTTTTGTCCTCCGTCGTCGCCTCTTCCCATTCCTCCATCGACGTGACTTTCCTTCCTCCTTCGCCGTCGGTAAGCACTACCCTGCCATTTTTTGTAACTTGAAATGAATTCATTGCCACCTTTGTAATTTGTTGTAACTTATTGCGGCCTTGGAAGTTCTGAATTAGCAATTACAAATTGTAGTCTTGTGTGAATTAGAATTGTGGTGACTGCTCTGCTATTTTAGAATTGTATACACATAAAATAATTGCAACATAAAAGCCTTGATTGTTACTTTAAAATAATGAATCTATAGGTAATAACAATTTCACTTCAATATATAGCCCATGATTAAGGGTGTGTTCTGTTTTGCGTTGGAGAAAAGAGAAGTGCGTTTGAATCTCTTAAACGTTTCATTTATATGTTTGACAATTTTTTTTATCATTTAAACGCATAAGTGATTCTTCATTGCTAACATGCCAGAATAGTAACATTTTCTAAGTCAAGATTCTTCATTGCTAACATGCCAGAGTAGTAGTTGTTGTAATTCTCAAAAATGATATGGCATGAATATTTTGATGCAGATTGTTAGGCATGAGAAAGCGAGTTCTGCAAAATAAAGTGATACCATTAAAAGTGGAACAATCATTAGATTGCAGCACTTGGGAACAAGAAAATGGCTTCACAGCCATATGCATGCTTCCCGAATTTCAAACAATTTTGAGGTTACTTATTCATCGATTACTCTCTTCTTGTGATATTTTGATAAGTCTAATAATATTTCTATCACATTTATAAATTACTGTATTCAGACACAATTTATATGTAGATTTATTGAATTATAGATAAATATACTAAAAAGCCAAAACGACTTATATATGGAATAAATGAGTAATTATTATCTAAATAGTTTTCATCCTTGATGCAATTTGCAAAAGAACAAGTCTCTTTGATGTGCTTTGTATCAGAACACTGATTATTTTTGTTTACTTGAATTGGGAGTGAGTTGCAAGAACTTTTTGATAGATTAGATCCTCTTCAATTTTGGATTAGCGAACATAAACTGATGAAAGTACTTTAGGAAAACCTACCTATCCTTTTATACATTAGTAGTTTCTTATTTACTTAGCATTTGAATGAACTATTAAAATTAGAATTTTGATTCAAATATAGTTTTTATTGTTAGTATTGCAAGTGTGAGAAGTGTATGAAGTTAGTCCCACATCAAAGAAAGTAAGGAAGAGTGAGGAGTTTATAAGATGAGAGATACATTAATTTACTATTTTAAGGTTTTAAGTTGGATGTAGTGTCTTCTCATCTTATGTTAAAAATTTTTAAGGGACTATTTTGTCAACAAATCAATATGCGGGTTAAATGAAAAGTTAATTTAAAGAGTAAATGGTTAAATTAATCCCTAAAAGATTACTCATTCTTTAAATTGGTTTTCGAAAATTTTTTTTAATCAAATTCATCTGTTAAAGATTTTAAATTAATCATGTTAGTCTTTTCGTCACTTTGTTTGTTAATAGTGTCAAAATTTGCTAATGTAACATGTAAAGTAACACTCCAACATTCACCTAGAAGTCTTAATTGACTATTAACATGATTAGTTTATGAAATTAGATCAGATCAACTCCAAATTAAGGGATTT
The DNA here is from genome assembly GCF_059453495.1 of Arachis ipaensis. Lineage (NCBI taxonomy): Eukaryota > Viridiplantae > Streptophyta > Magnoliopsida > Fabales > Fabaceae > Arachis > Arachis ipaensis. The sequence goes on from NC_142440.1 coordinate 124,373,713, forward strand.
CAATGCCTCAAGTTCTCTCCTCAATTAGATTTTAATTTGATCTAATTTTATAAACTAATTATGTTAATAGTCAATTAAGACTCTTAAATGTATGTATGTTGAGATGTCACTTAATATGTTACATTAGTAAATCTTAATATTATCAACAAAAAAAGTGACGAAAGGACTAACAAAACTAATTTAAAATATTAAACGTGAATTTAATTAAAAAAATCTTTCGAGAATCAATTTGAAAAATGAGTAATCTTTTATAGACTAATTTGACTATATACTCGTTAATTTAAATGTCAAGCTCCTGGGACTTGTATATTTAGTTCAACAACAAAATGTTATGCCTTTTTTTTTATTTGGATCCTCTAAAGTTTAAATTTTACTTTAAAGAGTAAAGTGTCAGCTTCTATCCTTTAATAGTTTCTCTTTCATATTTATTTTTGGTCCCACCTATAAAATAAATGGTGAGAGATCACACTGTACTTTTTAAAGTGAAATTCAAACTTTAGAGGATCCAAATCTTTTTTTTTTTGTTGGGACATGAAAATGTTGTGCTCTTTGTTTTTGGTATAAGTTTTGCTCTTTATTAAGTTTAGCTTTGACTTGTGAAGTACAGGAAATGTTATATTATGATAATGAGATTCAAGAGTCCAATTAGGCCCAATTTCTTAATTAGTAATTGTCGGGCTAGATAAAATAATTCCATTAGGAGTATAATAGACCATTCCTCTAATTTCTAATTTTGTACCCCAATTTCGATAGAAAGTCACATTTTTATGATTGAATTTCCACAAACACAACATGTTAATGGACCATTTCTTTAATGTCCAATTTAACATAGTTTTAAAGTGTTGGAATTGGATTATGATCATAATTATGATTTACTTTATTTGATTAGGTTTGTGGTGTTGGTGAGAAGAATGCTAACAATATTTGGTTGGCAGCAGAAGGTGTTTACCTTCTAATCACTGGAACCAAAAAGAGAGATAGTTGATTTGTTTCAATGCATTCTACCATGAAATAAAAATACATCTAGTTTATAATGTAAATTTTATGATTTAAATTTTTTGAATTTTTTTTAGATTTATTTTGTGATTATCATCATTTTGAAATGTGATTATGCTTTTAAAAAAATAAATATTAAAAAATAGAGTAAGCTATGGTAACGATTTTAAAATTGGATGACCATAGATAAACTATGATTATATTAAAACCGTGACCATAGATAAGGCTATAGTCACAGTTTTTTAAAAGAGTGACTGTTACCTAGATTATTTTTTTATCAATAGTAGATATAGGTTTATTTGTTATAATTCTTTTTTAATGAGAGTACATAAAGAGTACATAGTATATAAAGTGTAATAACTCAACAGATATTTTTAAGGAGATTTTTCATTCTCTTCAACAATGAGAATAAATTATTTTTTTCCTTATCATAATCCCTTCTGATTCATCAAACTATCAACATCACAGTTTGAACAGTTTAGAGCATGAAATTTTCTTCATGTAAGCGTGGAGAGCAACAAAGCTGTGAATCAAATTAAAAAAAAATTGTGAATTAAGATCCAATTCTGGCCAATTTTGCCATTTTCTTTTTTCTCCTAATTTTTCTTTCAACATTTTCTTTCCCCATTTCTTATCTCTTCCTTCAAACTCATTCAATAGAGTTTGATGAGAGGCTACTTCGAAGATTCTTTCTTAGTGAACATAGCTGTTCCGATCAATGAGTTGGAAGTAAGAAGATCTGAATCCTTATTTATATGGTAACAGATCCTCCATCAACTCACAAATCTTCAATCTCAAATTTTGAAGAACACCACAAGTCCGATTCAATATTAATCAAACCCATATTTTCTTCCTCCTAGAGAAACTCTAGCTAGTAGAGGTCTTGGAGCTACATTGGCATACTCTAATTGTAACAAGTAAGGCCAGACAGAAGATGTGTACTATAAGAAGTATGGGTACTCCTCCCATTTCTATACGGTAGCAACATAATACCACCATCAATCACGTGATCATTGAGGGGCATGATGATATACTCAGTAACAAGTAATTCCAACTCAATTGTCTTTAAGAGAACACTGGCAAGTATACCGTGTCACATCAAGTAATAAAACTCACTTAGAGTGAGGTCGATCCCACGAGGATTAAAGGATTAAGCAATCAATAGTAAATTGATTATTCTAGTTAGACAATCAAGTTTGAGTGATGAGCAAACAATAAATGTAAATGGCTAGAAATTAAAAGAAAGCAATAAATTGCAAGGAAAGTAAATGACGTAAAAGTAAAGTGCTGGAAAAATAAATTACCAGGAATAGAAAAGTACAAGAAAGTAAAGTGCATGAAAGTAAATTGCTAGAAAGTAAATGACGGAAAGTAAAGATGGAAAGCATAAGGGATTAGAGATGTTGATTCCTCATGAATTAATGGGTCTCACTCCTTCTCAATCATGTAAGGTAGATCCATGGCGGATTATGAGTAATTAAACCCCAATCTCTTGGTGATTTAATTTCTCTTCACATAATCAATTGCCAATCTCTTGATCTAATTGCTCATGAGAAGAGGTGAAGTTCAATTTCTAATCTAAAAGCCACACAACCCTCAAGACCTCAACTCAAAGAGGTTATATGTCACGTACCAACTAAGAGTGTGTTGATGAGGAGGATTATGAGAGAAGAGCCTCAAACTAAATTCCATGATCCCTCTCTCGAGGCTCACATGAAATTCAAGTAAACTCAATCCCCCTCTCGGTGGTGATTGAATCTTTGAAGCCCAAAGACTCTCTCTTAGATAAACAAACATGATTTCTAATCTCATACTACATAAATCCAAAGACCCCAATATTAGAGTTGTTATATGTCACGTACCAACTCTAAATCAAGAATCAACTTCATTATGCCAAGAGAGCTCAAACTGAATCCTATGATCCCCCTCTCAAGGTTCACCATAGGATTCTAATAGATCCAAAGATCTTTGAAGAACAAAACTCTCTTGCAAGAATTCTAATAGATATCCAAGTATGAAGATAGAATGAGGAAGAGAAGGAGAAATAAACATCAATTCAATCAAAATTGAAACAGAACTCCTTTTCCAAATGCAAAGGGAATTAAGTGGTCATTGCTCTCAAATGAAAACTAAATTGCATGAAATTAAAATGCATGAAAATAAAGAGTGAGAATTCAAAATAGAAATTTAAAATTCAAGAATTCATAAATAAAAATTATAAATTAAACTAAACTACTACTACTAAGGAAGATGAGAAGAGAAAGGGAAGAAGAGTGTATGAGAGGAGGGGTCCGAAGACCCACTCCCAGTGGAGTGTGCCAATGAAGTGTGTGTGTGTGATCTCCTCCCGTCCTCCCAATCCAACCTTTTAATTCTGTGAAGCTGATGCCTTTATATAGGCTTTCCTAAATTGCAAATTGAAATGAAATTAAAAGCAAATTACAATCAAAATAAAAATTCACTATTCTAGATCATTCTTGTGGCCTTGATTGGTTGAGATTTATGGGCTTTGCTTGCTTGAGGTTGGATGGACCTTGAAGTAATTTAATTGAACCAAAACCAAGCTCCAGTGGTCACTTGGGCGTTAGTGGTAATAACGCCTTCACAAGCCCAAGTTAGCAACGTGTGTGTTAGTTCCCTGGAGGTCCAAGTCTTTGCTCTTGTTCTTGGGGATTAACGATAACCATGATTTGAGCTTCAATTTCATGCTTCACTATAGAATATTATATATCGATGGAAAGCTCTAAATGTTAGCTTTCCAACGCAACTAGAAGCACCTCAATTGGATTTTTGTAGCTCAAGTTATGCTCCATTGAAGGGGACATGGTCAGGCTGCTAAAATTGCAGGCGTTTTTGGCAAACACGCCTTTGTATTTCCAAGTTGCCAACGCCTTCAGATTCTGAAGCTCTAAATGAAACCCGATTTTGAAGCTTTAAAAGAATGTCAAACCCATACTATGATATATGGTTGAAAATCTCTAGATGTCTACTTTCCAACGCCGTTAAAATCACTTCATTTGGAGCTTTGTAGCTCAAGATATACTCCATTGAAGGAGGTAAGGTCAGGCTGCCAAGCTCACCAGCGTTTTTGGCAAACACTCCCTTGTATTTCCAAGTTGCCAACGTGCTACCTCTATTCTTCACCATCCAAAGCTTCCTAGCATTGTTGCCAAACACGCCAATGCTTTCTTGAGTTGGAAACGTACTCGATGCTCTTTCCTAGCTCCAAACATTGCTTCCCACGTTGCCATTGAACACGCCTATAGAACCCACGTTGGCAACGTGCTCATTTCTGAGGCTCCAAATGAAGCCAGCTTTTGAAGCTCCAAAAGTATGTCAAACCCATCCTATGATATATTGTTGAAAAGCTATGAATGTCTACTTTCCAATTCCGTTGAGACTTCATCATTTAAAGCTCTAGAGCTCAAGATATACTCCATGGAAGATGAAGAGGTTAGCTGGCCTTACTGCAGGTTGATACCATATTCATCTATGCACTTTCGGGCCAAGTTTCTCCCTCAAATTTAGTGTCCACCATGTAGTACCATATATGCTTGAAAAGCTCTTGATCCCTACTTTCCAATGCCACTAGAATCACCTCAATTGGAGCTTTGTAGCTCGAGTTATTCTTGTTTGAAGAAGACAAGGTCAGGCTGCCAATAAACCCAAAAGTGGCATTGCTAACCTTACTTCCCAAGTTGGCAACGTGCATGCCTCCTTCCAGGGCTGGAGCTTGCTGGCGTTGCTGGTAAACACGCCTTCCTCTTCCTCACGTTGGCAACGTGGATTGCCTTCCAAGGCTGCCAAGCTTGCTGGCGTTGCTGTCAAACACGCCTTCCTTCCCCCAAGTTGGCAACGTGCACTCTGCCTCTTATCATCCAGGGCTTCCTTACTTCATTACTTCACACATTGGCGTTGGCAACGCCCTTCTAGAGTTGGCAACACCCTTGGTGACTTCCTCCTTGCTCCAGGGCTCTTTGCTTCACCTATCATCAACCAAACACATGCATCAAAGCCTTGCTAAATCACAAGATTTTGCATCATTAATAACATCAAACAATTCTTGTATAAATCTCATGAAAATGCACATATTTAACAATGTTTGATTGAATCAAGGCATGCATACAATTCTCATCCAAATACTTACTTATTACCTAAGAAAATGCATGAAACCAACCTAAAACATACAAAAAATGGCTAGTAAAACTAGCCAATATGCCCTGGCATCACAACACCAAACTTAAATCTTGCTTGTCCCCAAGCAAGAAAAGAACTATGCATAAAGAATTCTCTTAATTGGAATATATTGAAGAATTGCTCATGATGCCTTAGTGGGTGAAGTGATTAAGTGATAGTGGGTGAACTCCAATTTATATGCTTATACAAGGATTCCAGTGCTCATTAGTCCTTACATTTTAGAAGTCTTAGATCTTAGGACTTTCATTCAAATGATATTATGGAAGTCTCTTTATAGATAATCACCTTGAAGCAACACTTATTTTCTAGCATTTTTCTCTTTGGATTTTGACCTCGACTCTAAGTGTCACGTCTCAAAGCGGCTTTTTAGATAAGCTTTCAATCAATACGCCCAAACCAGTTGGTCTAAGGTATTAGGTGTTGAAGCACCCCTTAGGATTTACTTGCTCAAGCCTCTCTCTTTGACACAAATCCACCACAAGCATTTAACTAGGACAATAACTCTTTGAGTTCTTGTTTCTTTCTTTTTTCTTCTTAGTAATTGATGCTCAGAGCCTTGGGCTTGTCCTTTGTTTTTCTTTTTCTTTTGTTTTCTTTTGTTACTGCTTCTTGAATCAATAGATGTTTGAGACATTTCATAATACTTCTCTAAACTTCATTTCCTGTCTATGAGCTCCCATGCAAGTTTTCACAAACATGCAACCTCAATACACAATCATAAAATCAGAACCTCCACTCCTCTTAATCTTTTGCTTGCCCCAAGATTTATAAAATTCTTCAATATTTTCCTTTCAAAAGAATGATTTCTTTGTTGCATTCTTAGAGATATTGGGTGCAAGTAAAATTCAAGATGATAATCATGATATCATAACAACATGTTACAGATCAAATATTAAATTATGCTTATTCACAAGGAATAATCACACATGCATACAAAAATAGAAGACAATCATGCAATTGAATGTACTGGGAACAATTAAGAGGAAAAAGAGCTTTACCACCTTGTAGTTCATCTTCATTGTTGTTGTCATTTTCCTCCTATTATTTTCCTTCCCACACCAAACTTAGAATAATTGCTTGTCCTCAAGCAACAAATACAACAGCGGTGATGGGGTTTATGATGGTTCATGAATGTCTTAGAATAATGAAGTGTTAGTAGTACATGTGTTTAAGCAAGCGAAATAAAAAATTAACAATGAAGGCACAAGAAACAGAGACATTGTAATTGCAAAACAGTTGGGGTGTGTATGATACATTACATGAAAGATAAGTGGCACACTAAACTTAGTGTGACACTTTCACTTGGAATTGATGCAAGTATCCAGTAAAGATTGGAAACAAATTTTGTTGCATAGGAACGCCAAACTTAGAATGCAATCATATGCCAATTTATTTGTAATGAAACTAAGCAAAGGAAACTGTTGTATGTTAATAACACAATCACCAAAAGAAATAAATTGTCAGAGTAAGAGTTTTTTTTAGTGAGGCATTAACACAAACAGTTGGAGAAAATAAAAGAAAGTATTAAAAGCAAAGAAATGACTAAAACAAAGAGAAAGAAAAAGTGTCTAATCTAGGTAATCAACCACCGGTAGATTGTTAATCACAATTAATCCCCGGCAACGGCGCCAAAAAATTGATACGCGAAAAATTAATTAAATTTCTCACGTATTTACTACCGGCAAGTATACCGGGTCGCATCAAGTAATAAAACTCACTTAGAGTGAGGTCGATCCCACGAGGATTAAAGGATTAAGCAATCAATAGTAAATTGATTATTCTAGTTAGACAATCAAGTTTGAGTGATGAGCAAACAATAAATGTAAATGGCTAGAAATTAAAAGAAAGCAATAAAGTGCAAAGAAAGTAAATGACGTAAAAGTAAAGTGCTAGAAAAATAAATTGCCAGGAATAGAAAAGTACAAGAAAGTAAAGTGCATGAAAGTAAATTGCTAGAAAGTAAATGACGGAAAGTAAAGATGGAAAGCATAAGAGATTAGAGATGTTGATTCCTCATGAATTAATGGGTCTCACTCCTTCTCAATCATGTAAGGTAGATCCATGGCGGATTATGAGTAATTAAACCCCAATCTCTTGGTGATTTTATTTCTCTTCACATAATCAATTGCCAATCTCTTGATCTAATTGCTCATGAGAAGAGGTGAAGTTCAATTTCTAATCCAAAAGCCACACAACCCTCAAGACCTCAACTCAAAGAGGTTATATGTCACGTACCAACTAAGAGTGTGTTGATGAGGAGGATTATGAGAGAAGAGCCTCAAACTGAATTCCATGATCCCTCTCTCGAGGCTCACATGAAATTCAAGTAAACTCAATCCCCCTCTCGGTGGTGATTGAATCTTTGAAGCCCAAAGACTCTCTCTTAGATAAACAAACATGATTTCTAATCTCATACTACATAAATCCAAAGACCCCAATATTAGAGTGGTTATATGTCACGTACCAACTCTAAATCAAGAATCAACTTCATTATGCCAAGAGAGCTCAAACTGAATCCTATGATCCCTCTCTCAAGGTTCACAATAGGATTCTAATAGATCCAAAGATCTTTGAAGAACAAAACTCTCTTGCAAGGATTCTAATAGATATCCAAGTATGAAGATAGAATGAGGAAGAGAAGGAGAAATAAACATCAATTCAATCAAAATTGAAACAGAGCTCCTTTCCCAAATGCAAAGGGAATTAAGTGGTCATTGCTCTCAAATGAAAACTAAATTGCATGAAATTAAAATGCATGAAAATAAAGAGTGAGAATTCAAAATAGAAATTTAAAATTCAAGAATTCATAAATGAAAATTACAAATTAAACTAAACTACTACTACCAAGGAAGAGGAGAAGAGAAAGGGAAGAAGAGTGTATGAGAGGAGGGGTCCGAAGACCCACTCCCAGTAGAGTGTGCCAATGAAGTGTGTGTGTGTGATCTCCTCCCGTCCTCCCAATCCAACCTTTTAATTCTGTGAAGCTAACGCCTTTATATAGGCTTTCCTAAATTGCAAATTGAAATGAAATTAAAAGCAAATTAGAATTAAAATGAAAATTCACTATTCTAGATCATTCTTGTGGCCTTGATTGGTTGAGATTTATGGGCTTTGCTTGTTTGAGGTTGGATGGACCTTGAAGTAATTTAATTGAACCAAAACCAAGCTCCAGTGGTCACTTGGGCGTTAGTGGCAATAACGCCTTCACAAGCCGAAGTTAGCAACGTGTGTGTTAGTTCCCTGGAGGTCCAAGTCTTTGCTCTTGTTCTTGGGGCTTAAAGATAACCATGATTTGAGCTTCAATTTCATGCTTCACTATAGACTATTATCCATCGTTGGAAAGCTCTGAATGTCAGCTTTTCAACGCAACTGAAAGCACCTCAATTAGATTTCTGTAGCTCATGTTATGCTCCATTGAAGGGGACATGGTCAGGCTGCTAAAATCGCAGGCGTTTTTGGCAAACACGCCTTTGTATTTCCAAGTTGCCAACGCCTTCGGATTCTGAAGATCTAAATGAAACCCGATTTTGAAGCTTTAAACGAATGTCAAACCCATACTATGATATATAGTTGGAAAGCTCTAGATGTCTACTTTCCAACGCCGTTAAAATCACTTCATTTGGAGTTTTGTAGCTCAAGATATACTCCATTGAAGGAGGTAAGGTCAGGCTGCCAAGCTCACCAGCGTTTTTGGCAAACACTCCCTTGTATTTCCAAGTTGCCAACATGCTACCTCCATTCTTCACCATCCAAAGCTTCCTAGCGTTGTTGCCAAACACGCCAATGTTTTCTTGAGTTGGCAACGTGCTCGATGCTCTTTCCTAGTTCCAAACATTGCTTCCCACGTTGCCATTGAACACGCCTATAGAACCCACGTCGGCAACGTGCTCATTTCTGAGGCTCCAAATGAAGCCAGCTTTTGAAGCTCCAAAAGTATGTCAAACCCATCCTATGATATATTGTTGAAAAGCTATGAATGTCTACTTTCCAATTCTATTGAGACTTCATTATTTAAAGCTCTAGAGCTCAAGATATACTCCATGGAAGATGAAGAGGTTAGCTGGCCTTACTGCAGGTTGATACCATGTTCATCTATGCACTTTCGGGCCGAGTTTCTCCCTCAAATTTAGTGTCCACCAAGTAGTACTATATATGCTTGAAAAACTCTTGATCCCTACTTTCCAATGCCACTGGAATCACCTCAATTGGAGCTTTGTAGCTCGAGTTATCCTTGTTTGAAGAAGACAAGGTCAGGCTGCCAAGAAACCCAAAAGTGGCGTTGCTAACCTTGCTTCCCAAGTTGGCAACGTGCATGCCTCCTTCCAGGGCTGGAGCTTGCTGGCGTTGCTGGTAAACACGCCTTCCTCTTTTTCACGCTGGCAATGTTGCCAAGCTTGCTGGCGTTGCTGGCAAACACGCCTTCCTTCCCCCAAGTTGGCAACGTGCACTCTGCCTCTTATCATCCAGGGCTTCCTCACTTCATTGCTTCACACATTGGCGTTGGCAATGCCCTTCTAGAGTTGGCAACACCCTTGGTGACTTCCTCCTTGCTCGAGGGCTCTTTGCTTCACATATCATCAACCAAACACATGCATCAAAGCCTTGCTAAATCACAAGATTTTGCATCATTCATAACATCAAACAATTCTTGCATAAATCTCATAAAAATGCACATATTTAACAATGTTTGATTGAATCAAGCCATGCATACAATTCTCATCCAAATACTTACTTATTGCCTAAGAAAATGCATGAAACCAACCTAAAACATACAAAAAATGGCTAGTAAAACTAGCCAATATGCCCTGGCATCAGTAAGCTTTCAAAATATTGCTCCAATCAATGTGATATTGCCTAATGGGACCAAAACTGTTAGCACCATCACTGGCACAATCACATTCTCTAAATTTTTTCTCAACAATGTTTTATACATTCCTTCTTTTGATTTTAAACCAAGGTTCTGAAAATTGGTTCAGACCGGTCGATTGAACCGGTTGAACTTTAAACCGGTTGAACTATGAACCGAACAGAAAAGCGATTCGGGTAAATAGGAAAACCACAAAATCTGAAAACCGAAATTGAACTGGTAAACCGGTCGGTCGAACCGAACCGTGATTTGATCGATTTTTTGGCTGGGCAGCAAAACGTTGCCGTTTCAGCCTCTGGAATCCTAAATCAGTAACCAAATCCCTAATTAGATCCTGAATGAGTGAGTGAATCCCCCTCCTTCTCATCGAACTGAGAACGCCTCTCTGACTTTCACACGGGTTCTCATCGAGCTCGTCGTCCGGTCGCCCATCACCTCCGTCGAGCCACCGCATCGAGCCACTGCCGTCGATCCTTCGAACAGCCACCTAATCGCGCAGCAGCCGTCATTCATTCGACCAGTCGCCTCCGTCGCGTAGCAGCCGTCGTTCATTGGAACAGCCACCTCCATTGCGCAGCAGCTGTCGTCTCTTCGAAGGTGCTCCACCACTGCTTGGTCACTAGGCGTCGCTGTCTCCCACTCTCACTATTGCATGTTCTGTTGAAGCCTTGAAGGTGCCTTCGAGCTTCCAGAGTTCCAGGTAATTTTTTTAGTTATGATTGTTTGATTGAATAACTGTTGCATGTCTCTATCTCCATGATGAGTTTGATTGAGTAGTTCTTTGATTTTGTGAAGCTCTGTGAACTCTGAAACTGTGAACCCTGTCTCCCTATTTTATTTTTCTTTGAACTGTGTAGTGTGAAACTGTGAACTGATTCAACTGATCCAACTAAACTGAATTGTGAAATTTGGTTAATAATTTTTGTTTATTGATTACTGAAACTGAACTGATTTTTGGAGAATTTCTTGATTCCTCTTACAAAGATTCTACAAGATAAATTTGAAATGGAATTGTTTGTTTTTCTGTTTCCATATACATATTTATTATGCCATTAAACATGTTCATGAATTGGACAATTTTCTGCAGAAAAACTTAGTAAAGAATAAATAACTTCAACATAACAGGATTGAACACCTTTATGTACAGGTTTTGAGGGGCCATCGAAACATGCAAGATCTTTTTCTAAATATTTTGCTAGACCCATATGATTAGCCTTCTCTCTTACATTTCTTTTTATTACACTACTATGACAAACCTCAGAAGCATGTTGAAGGAGTTTGCTCTACGGATATCCCTGTTTTTCTCTTAGGGCAATATAGACAAGTGAAGGTCTCATCTAATATTCTCACAATGTGAATTTCCTTCTTGAGCTCTTCATAAGATTCATCTACATACCATGAACTTATTTGAGGTGCACTTGCACTAGTATCCATGTTAGATGTGGAGCAATGAGCCATTATAATTTCTCCCAGCCAAGGTATTACAATAACTGAAACACAGATATTAACACTAGAACAGTGTACAGATGGTTGCCATTTTGGTTTACCTATCGCTTCCATGAAAAAAATAAAAAAAATAAACAAACATTGTGAAGTAGCGAATTTCTTCAAAAAATTCTCCAATTTAATCAAATTTAATGTGTTTATTTATATTTATTTATTATTTTATTATAAAACAGTTTTTCGGTTCAACTATGGTCGAACCGGTTGAATCTATGAACCAGTGAACCAGTAACTAGAACAGTTCGATGACCGGTTCAGTTTTCAGAACCTTGTTTTAAACTGATCTTTGTGTCAAAATTAACCTCAAACTTATATTGTCAACTGTTAATCAATGATAAGTGTTGTGAGAAACAAGATTGATCCACATCAAAGATTATTGGCATTGCTAAATATATAAAAGGGTTATATACAATGAGTAGAGAACCAAAATTCTCTCACTTTCTCCCTCCTCCAACAAAGCAAGCTTCATTGGCGGCAACTACGATTACTACTCATCCTACAACACCTTCACACAGTGAGCACAACAACATTTGGTATCTTAGATTATGACACATACCCATACATAAATTAATTTTACTGAAGAAGCATTATCCTTTTATAGATTGTATTGCTTCAAAACTTTCTTGTGACTCATATCATTTTGCAAAACAAAAAAAATTATCTTTTGATCTTAGTACCACTGAAATAAAATACTGTTTTGACTTAGTTCATATGGATATCTAGGGTCCTATTTCTGTCCCTTCTAATGAAGGACATAGGTATTTTTTGACTGGTGGTGGATGGCAAAAGCAGCTTCACTTGGATTTTTTTTTATGAAAACCAAATCTGAGGCATCACAATTGGTTATTAATTTTGTGAATTTTGTCAGAGTACAAAACAAGTTAAGTGTATAAGGACTAATAATGGGTCAGAATTCACTCTAAAATCATTTTTTGCATCAACTGGCATTTTACACCAAACCTTTTGTGTAGAAACACCAGAGCAAAATGGGATTGTACAGCGAAAACACCAGCACATTTTAGGTGTTGCTAGAGCACTGTTATTTTAATCAGGAATTTCACATTGTTTTTGGCAATACGCAGTTGCTCATGCTATTCACCTAATTAATAGGCTGCCCAGCACTAAACTGGATAATGCTAGTCCTTATAAGCTTTTGTATGGTAATTTACCTGACCTTTCATATTTAAGAGTATTTGGTTCTCTTGCATATGCCTCCACATTAACAAATTCAAGAACAAAATTAGACCCAAGAGCCAGGAAAATAACTTTTCTCAGTTTTAAATTAGGAACAAAGGGTTTTTGACTTATTAATTTAAAATCAAAGGAAATTTTCATATCTAGAAATGTAATTTTCTATGAAACTCATTTTCCATTTTCACATTCCACTAGCACTGACATTCATGCGGTACCCACTTGTACTCCACAATGCATTGATCTTTTTCAATATGATACACCATCCACACATCATTTGCAATCACCCACACCTACCACACTCACAGATTCAAATGACATTTGTCAAGTTCAATACACTCACCAATTTTCTCACACACCATTGCACCCATTACATAAGGACCTTCTCAAGGATTTTGGTTATCTAGATTGCAAGCCTCTTTCCACTCCTTTCAATTATAGTCAGAAACTCTCGAAGAAATTTGGTACCATTTTAATGGACAACACTACTTACAGACAGCTCATCAGCCGACTCCTTTACCTCACAAACACTAGACCCGATATCTCTTATGTTGTGGGACGTTTGAGTCAGTTTTTGGACTGTACAACCATTTCTCACCTACAAGCTGCTTTTCGCGTACTCTGATATTTAAAGGGCAGACCTGTAACTAGTATATTCTTCTCCTCTACTTCTAATCTGCATCTCACCGGATTTGCCGATGCTGACTGGGCTACCTATGCCAATACTCGTCGTTCTATTTCTGGTTATTGTTTCATGCTTAGGAACTCTCTCGTTAGCTGAAAGAGTAAGAAGCAAATCACAGTTGCCAAGTCCTCTGTAGAAGCTGAATATAGGTCTCTTGCTGTTGCCACTTGTGAAGCTAGTTGATTATCTTTCTTAATGGATTTCATTGGTTTGCTGCTTCAAAAGTCTATCGCTTTATTTAGTGACAATCAGTTAGCCATTCACATTGCCAATAATCCATATTTTATGAAAGAACAAAAAACATTAAAGTAGACTGCCACATTGTTCATGAAAAGTATTTATCTGATCTCATTCATCTGATGCCCAATTCGTTTCAAAGACTAACTTGCTGATTTTCTTACCAAAGATCTACCACTGGGTCCATTTTTCATTAATGTTTCCAAGTTAGGATTGTTAGATTTATACAATTCTAGCTTTCAGGAGGGTGTTACCTAAATTATTTTTTTATCAATAGTAGATGTAGGCTTATTTGTTATAATTTTTTTAGTGGGAGTACATAAGGAGTACATAGTATATAAAGTGTAATAACTCAACAGATATTTTTAAGAAAATTTTTCATTCTCTTCAACAATGAGAATAACTTATTTTTCTCTCTCTCATAATCCCTTCTGGTTCATCAAACCATCAACATCACAGGTTGAACAACTTATGGCATGAGATTTTCTTCAGTGACCATAACCAGTCACGCTAAAACTGTGACAATAAATCAGCCTATGGTCACGGTTTTTACACAAGACCATGGAGCAACCTATGGTCACAGAAAAAAATGTGGTCTAAAGTCAGAATTTAAACACTGCAACCATGATTATAGATAAAAAAAATCCATGACTATAGATATATGGCCACGTCATAATAGGCCACGATAGAAAACTGTGACCATAGACCTATGATAACCCGTTTCACTAGCTATGGTCACGGTTTCTCACTGTGACCATAGACCTTTTTTGTAGTGTATCTAGCACTTTTGTTTAATGTCTATTGGACGGTTGGTGTGGTTCTTGTCATGATGGCTTATATTTGAATTTATCATTCAATCACCACCAATGCGTGGACTTCATATATTCTCCAGGATCCCAGATTACTGGCAACAAGCTTTTAAGGATTTCAAGAAATACGAAGAGTCCTCTAACTTGTTGAATGTCACATTGTATCCCAGAATCCCAAACTTTGTATGTCCACCCACTTTCTTATTTATCTTCATGCTTTTATTCGAGTGACAAAAAAATTTGAATTCTCCTTTAAGCTCCAAATCCTTGTTCAAAATTTCTTATTTTGAGCCTTACACTATCTTCGAACTCCAAGTCTTGATATTCTACCCTTAGTGAACCTTAATTCACATTGCTACCGGACATCCAATTTTTTCTCTCTTAGCACTCTAAGAACAGTTCTAAGTTGATCACCATTTTCTAAAAAATAATATTAATGTGGACTAAAAAAGTTAAAGGATGAGATCTTTACCCATTGAAGTTTTATATTAGATGGTGACTTAGTTAGGGAGATTCCCAAAGGATTTGCCAATGTGATTCCCACTCCCTTTGACTCTTTTTTAATAACCTCTACTTATTGGTTTGTCGACTTCTTCTACAACTTCTTTATTGCTCAAATTGTGTCTTGGAGGTTGTGCACATTCCTTCTCAATATCACTTTCACATCCAACAGAAGAAGGTTCAACAAACTCAATAAAGTCATTAATCAGTGTGGAAGCATCTTCAATAATGAAGTTTGTTCCTTACTTAACTCCTTCTTAACTCTCAACCACTCTTTCTAATTTAAGTCACTCATCCTACTTCTCTTGTTGCAACTCACCCCTCAACTCTTCTTCTCTTACTTGAGATTCCAAGTTTTTGTATAATAGTAATACAAGAGAGAAGAGATAGGTATGCTTGCAGCAATCTAGTCCATCAATTTCTTAAGGTGATTTAGTTGCTCCTCTTGCCCTTGGAAGATAGATTGAAGCTCATTTTGTTCTTGGATCAACGGTTAAAAACTTTTTTATGGAGGATTGTGAGGAAAAATGTTAGTCATGTTGGAGAAAGTCATCGTGTACGAGAGGTAGTATCTCAAGAGGACTATAAAAGGAAGGATGCTAAAATGGTTGTGGTTCAAGGGGTGGTTGTTCATAAGGCTCATAAGAGGGTAGTGATAAGGTGAATATGGATTTGGGTCCCATTGAGGTAATTGTGGTGGTGGGATGGGATTTAGGCGTATTGTTATTAAGAAAAATATTGAGGATGGTGGTTATAGGAATACAGTAGTTGAGGTCCATAATCATAGTAAAGACTACCATATTTGTTGGATTGGTAAACACTCTCGGGTGGAGTATGATCATAGTAGCACAGAGGGGTTAATGCTGTGGATTGTCCATATAACTGCTGCTCTTCCCTCAAGTGATTTTCTGTCCATAGTGTGAACCACCATTAAAGTCACTCATTCCTACAACATATTTACTACCATGAAACTCAAAGCCGCAAGGATGAAAATTCATAGCAAAATAGCAAATAGAAACAAAGAATATCAAAAAGAAAAAAGATAACAAGTAAAAAGTAAGATATTCATACTATTCACATATTAACAATAGCCAATAATAACCACATATTGCAATTCCCTGACAACGACGCCAAAAATTTGACAAGCGCTAAACACCAGTTTAGAAAATTCACAAGTTTAAAGATCAAGATTCATTACATCTCTAAACCAGAATTCAACCTCCTTCAAAGTTTAGTTTAGAAAGATGTCACAAATTCAAAACAATAACCAAAAGTTTAACCCCAGGTAGTTCTTCTTAGGAATCATAATAGAGTGATCAATTATTGGCTATGGAGAAATCGGTAATTTTGATCACAATTGACGAAAAATTAAAATGCAAGACATGAAAGAGGCAATGTAATATCTATGTGTCAAGAGAAATTAAACTAAGAACAATTAATGCAATTAATTAAGAAGAGAAGAAGGTAAATTCAAGTTCTAAAAGATCTTGGCAAGGGTTGAGAGTTAAGAATCACTATCCTTATCACTAACCACAACATGATAATTACAAAGAGCAAACCCAATTCATCAACATCTACAAGTTGAGAAAAGTCAATTAGGCTTAATTAACTTTAATCTACAAGTCCTAATCAACTCACTAATTGAATTAGTAAAATATTAGCTTTAGTAGAAATAAGATTAATTAATATCTCTAAATTATCAATCAACTTAGATATTAATGACTGAAGGTCACCCAATTTCTCAACTCCAAACCAAAAATGTAAAAATCTACTCCATAACTAAGTCAAGCATTTTATCAAACACTTAGAATGCATAAACAATAAACTTCATAAATTGCAAGAAATAATAAAATCTACAACTATCCCTGGCAAGAATTCAACAAAAGTTTATAAACTAAAAGAATATAAACAAGAGAAAATGTAAATAAAATTAATCTAAAATAAGATTAAAAACTAAAATTTAAAAAAATTAAAGTAGAACCCTAAAAATTTACTAAAATATACTAAAAAAACAAAACTTAAAAGCCACTTGGTGTTTCCTTGCATTTTCTCTTTAATATACTTCAAAAATGTGATGCTTGAATATTTATATTAATAGTTTTTCAATCTTAGATTTTATGTTTCAATTATAGTAATTGAATTTTGACATTTGACTGTTTGAAAAAATGTACGTGTCAATACTAAGATTTTAGAGTTTAGAATAGTTAAAATAACGAATAAAAATGTATTAAAATTTATTTGTATATACTTTATTCTTTTTATGTTTTATTAATAAAACAAAGACATTGAATAGTTAAAAATTTTGACATTTTAATTATTTAAGAAAATGTATGTGTCAACAAGATAAGGTGGAGCAAAAAGGACAAAAAGATACAAATGAAGTCTAAGAAATAATAAAACCTAAAAGACATAAACTTTAGTTATCTTTGATATTACTATCAATAATTAAAAAGATTAATACCACATCACTTTTTATAGCTCTTAATGACCTGTCAATAATTTTTGCTAGTATAGGTGTTTGTTTTGGAATATTATTTTATATTTATCCAAATAAATATTTTAATTAATAAAAAAAAATCTCAATCAACTATTTTTTCTATTTTTTCTTTTTCATAGATACTATTATCCAACTTTTAAAGTATTTTTTTTATTATACCTAGAATGACTCAAATACTACTAAAGTGAAACGACTAAGCACATTACATTTATCAAGTAAATTCACAAATCACAACTAACAAACAAGTGTCAACTACTTTTGACATTTTATTTGCATAAAAGACAAATATTATCACTCTTCTTAATAATAACTAATCTACTCAACTTGTCTTTCATATTTAATATTATCAACTAACATAAACTAAATAAACAATTCAACTCGTAGTAGCACCAAACATCCTATATATAATTGTAGTAAAGTTGTAATTAATACATCCTCTGAAAGAATATCTGTTTATAAGACATGAACAAAGAAGTTAATAAAAAAAATATATTTTTTAATTTAAATTTCTATACCACTCTATCTTCTTTTTTTATTGTTAGTTTTTTTGACATAAAAATTTCATAAAGTTGATTTAGTAATTCTAATTTGTCATTAATACAGTTCCTTCTTTTGTTAAAAATTTTATATCTACTTAATTCGATCCCAAAATATACGATTCCTTATTATCGACCTTTTTTTGTTTGAGACAGAAAAATTTTAAAAAAAAGCGTCTTTCAATTTATCACACTACAATCAATTATCTTCTTAGAAACAAATTCTTCTTTCATTCTCTAACTCCAAAGCCAAACTATTAATCATTTTATCTCTCATTTATTGCTCTTTAATATACAATTGATAAATATTCTTTTTAAGACTTCTTATAAGAAATAATACTAATAATAATAAAAAATTTACAGTCTTGAATTATATATGTTCTGACCTTTGGCTAAATTTCACATAATGAAAAACTCTATTTACTAAGAAATAATATATAGAAGTGAATTTCTATACATATAATTTTCTTATAAGTTAAATTTCTACTGCATTTTTTTAAAAGAAAAATAAATTGGATGTTCTGTCATGTATATGTGAATGTAAATTAAGATTACAAAGGATCAACAATTTGCTTATCCATTTTTGGAACAATTTAGTGAAAGTTATTCTTTTACAAAATAGATAAAAAAAATAATTTTTTCTTATGTTTCTTTTCAACGGCATTGTTAAAATCTTTCAAGTTCTCAAAATTTTGTTCTATATCTAATAAAGTTGGAGAAAGACCTAAACTCAAATTTGTCATTGCAAGATCATTTATTTATCTTAGGATAAAAAATATAAATAAATCATGGAGAGAAACATTTTACATGAATCAGCCAAAAGGAAAACTGATTCACCAATCAACCATTGCACAAATTCATGTAGTTCAAATCAGCTTATGTCGAACTTGAATTGAATGTAATTCAAAACAAGCTACTTCGAATTACATGCAGACGTGAAACATACATAGTTCGAATCGATGCAATTCGAATTACATGCACACGTGAATTCAACATAGTTCGAGTTGATGCAATTCGAATTAAAGCTTGTTAATTCGATACAATGTGATTCGAATTAGCTTGAGCAGAAACCCTATATAATTCGAACCTTGTTGATTCGAACTACCCTTGTTTTGCCACTAGTAGTAATTCGAATTGACCTGTTTCAAATTACACTAGATTTGGCTATAAAAGGAGTTTGAATCCACCCCATTCGAATCACTTTCCTAGTCTCAGACCGCACCAAATCCCAGAGAAAACGACCCAGATTCGCTCCGACAAATCTTCGAGCAGACTATTTAGCTGATGGGGGACGATCTAGGGAGACTATATCGGTTGGATGGAGTGGCTCATATTGCTGGGGTCATCAACGACGAGATTAGTGGTTTTTTTTTTCTGGTGCTTTATTTTTGTGGTTCTGCATGTGGTTTTTGTTGGTGGTATTGCATGTGGTTTATTGAAGTGGTTTTGTTTACGGTTTGGTAGGCGATTTAAGTTAGCGGTTTACGTTAGTGGTTTTGCATGTGGTATTGTTAGTGGTTTTTGTTTAGTGATTTTGCATGTGGGATTGTTAGTGGCTTTTGATGTAGTTTATATTAGCGGTTTACGTGAGCGATTTCTGTTAGTGGTTTTTGTTAATGGTATTGCGTGCGGTTGATTTTAGTGGTTTTGTAGATAAGTTTTGTTGATGGTTTATGTTAGCGGTTTATATTGATGGTCTTGGATATGGTTTATTTAGTGGTTTTGTATGCGGTTTATGTTAGTGATTTCGCATGTGTTTTTTGTAAGTAGATTTGCACGTGGTTTATCTATGCGGTTTATGTTAGTGGTTTATGCATACGATTTTGGTAGTGGTTTATTATATCGCTTTTGTATGTGGTTTTTGTTAGTGGTTTCCTGATGAGCGGATAATTTATATGCTTTTTGGCATTGTTTTTAGTATGTTTTTAGTAGAATCTGGTTACTTTTAGGGATGTTTTCATTAGTTTTTATGTTAAATTCACATTTTTGGACTTTACTATGAGTTTGTGTGCTTTTCTGTGATTTCAGGTATTTTCTGGCTGAAATTGAGAGACTTGAGCAAAAATCAGATTCAGAGGTAGAAGAAGGACTGCTGATGCTGTTGGATTCTGACCTCCCTGCACTCAAAGTCGATTTTCTGGAGCTACAGAACTCAAAATGGCACGCTTCCAATTGCGTTTGAAAGTAGACATCCAGGGCTTTCCAGAAATATATAATAGTCTATACTTTGGCCGAGTTTAGACGATGCAAAAGGGTGTTGAACGCCAGTTCTATGCTGCTGTCTGGAGTTAAACGCCAGAAACACATCACAAACCAGAGTTGAACGCCAGAAATACGTTACAACCTGGCGTTCAACTCCAAAAAGAGCCTCTGCACGTGTAACATTCAAGCTCAGCCCAAGCACACACCAAGTGGGCCCCGAAAGTGGATTTGTGCATCAATTACTTACTTCTGTAAACCCTAGTAGCTCGTTTATTATAAATAGGACTTTTTACTATTGTATTTGACATCTTGGGACGCCTAGTTCTTAGATCATGGAGGCTGGCCATTCGGCCATGCCTGAACCTTTCACTTATGTATTTTCAACGGTAGAGTTTCTACACTCCATAGACTAAGGTGTGGAGCTCTGCTGTTCCTCAAGAATTAATGCAAAGTACTACCATTTTTCTATTCAATTCAACTTGTTCCGCTTCTAAGATATTCATTCGCACTTCAACCTGAATGTGATGAACGTGACAATCATCATCATTCCCTATGAACGCATGCCTGACAACCACTTCCGTTCTACCTTAGATTGAATGAGTATCTCTTGGATCTCTTAATCGGAATCTTCGTGGTATAAGCTAGATTGATGGCGGCATTCATGAGAGTCCGGAAAGTCTAAACTTTGTCTGTGGTATTCCGAGTAGGACTCTGGGATTGAATGACTGTGACGAACTTCAAACTCGCGAGTGCTGGGCGTAGTGACAGACGCAAAAGGAGGGTGAATCCTATTCCAGTATGATCGAGAACCTCAGATGATTAGCCGTGCTGTGACAGAGCATTTGGACCATTTTCACAAGTGGAGGGATGCAGCCATTGACAACGGTGATGCCTCCAGACGATTAGCCATGCAGTGACAGCGCATCGGACCATTTTCCAGAGAGGATCAAAAGTAGCCATTGACAAAGGTGATGTCCCTACATAAAGCCAGCCATGGAAGGGAGTAGGATTGATTGGATGAAGACAGCAGGAAAGCAGAGGTTCAGTGGAACGAAAGCATCTCTATGCGCTTATCTGAAATTCTCACCAATGATTTACATAAGTATCTCTATCCTTATTTTATTATCTATTTTCGAAAACTCCATAACAATTTTATATCCGCCTGACTGAGATTTACAAGGTGACCATAGCTTGCTTCATACCAACAATCTCCGTGGGATCGACCCTTACTCACGTAAGGTTTTATTACTTGGACGACCCAGTGCACTTGTTGGTTAGTTGTATCGAAGTTGTGAATGAAAAACAATTTATTAAGACGTGCGTTCAGAGTTTTTGACGCCGTGCCTGAGATCACAATTTCGTGCACCAAGTTTTTGGCGCCGTTGCCGGGGATTGTTCGAGTTTGGACAACTGACGGTTCATCTTGTTGCTCAGATTAGGTAATTTTCTTTTTATTTTTCAAAAATTTTTCAAAAAAAAATCTCTCAACAATTTCTCATCTGTTTTCGAAAAAAAAAATTTAAAATAAATATTTTCAAAAATATATTTTTCTTCATAATTTTTAAGAATGAATTCTAGTGTTTCATGAAGCATGTTGAAGCCTGGCTGGCTGTAAAGCCATGTCTAATTCTTTTGGATAGGGGCTTCCAACCATCAGCATGGAAGCAAGTTAATTGGAATGTCAGTCGTGTCATGTCTAAGTTACATACTAAAGCTTGGCTGGCTATTAAGCCATGCCTAACCCTCAGATTGGAGCTTTAGAATAAGAGTGCAAGATTCCTGGAATTCATATTAAAAATTTTGGAATCCTTATTTTTCTTCCACAAATAAGTTTCGAAAAATCCAAAAAAATTAGAAAATCATAAAAATCAAAAATATTTTTGTGTTTCTTGTTTGAGTCTTGAGTCAAATTGTAAGTTTGGTATTAATTGCATATTCATCTTGCATTTTTCGAAAATTCATGCATTCATAGTGTTCTTCATGATCTTCAAGTTGTTCTTGGTAAGTCTTCTTGTTTGATCTTGATGTTTTCTTGTTTTGTGTCTTTTCTTGTTTTTCATATACATTCTTGCATTCATAGTGTCTGAACATGAAAGATTTCTAAGTTTGGTGTCTTGCATGTTTTCTTTGCATTAAAAATTTTTCAAAAATATGTTCTTGATGTTCATCTTGACATTCAAAGTGTTCTTGGTGTTCATCTTGACATTCATAGCATTCTTGCATGCATTCATTGTTTTGATCTAAAAATTTTCATGCATTGCATCATTTTCATGTTTTTCTCTCTCATCATTAAAAAAATAAAAAAAAATATATTTCCCTCTTTTCTCTCATAAATTTCGAAAATTAGATTTGACTTTTTCAAAAATTTTTAAAAATCTAGTTGTTTTCATGAGTCAAATCAAATTTTCAATTTGAAAATCTTATCTTTTTCAAAATCTTTTTCAAAAATCAAATCTTTTTCATTTTTCTTATTTATTTTCAAAAATTATAAAAATATTTTTCAAAAATCTTTTTCTTAATTTTATCTCATAATTTTCGAAAATAACATCATCAATTAATGTTTTGATTCAAAAATTTCAAGTTTGTTACTTGCTTGTAAGAAAGATTCAAACTTTAAGTTCTAGAATCATATCTTGTGATTTCTTGTGAATCAAGTCATCAATTGTGATGTTAAAAAAATCAAATCTTTTTCAAAACTAATTTCAATCATATCTTTTCAAAAATATCTTCTTATCTTATCTTTTTCAAAATTTGATTTTAAAATATCTTTTCTAACTTCTTATCTTCTTATCTTTTCAAAATTGATTTTCAAATTTGTTTCAACTAACTAACTAACTTTTTGTTTGTTTCTTATCTTTTTCAAAACTACCTAACTAACTCTCTCTCTCTAATTTTCGAAAATATCCGCCCTCTTTTTCAAAATTTCTTTTTAATTAACTAATTAATTTAATTTTTTATTTTAATTTTCGAAAATTACTAACCTTTTTTCAAAAACTATTTTTGAAAACCACTAACTCTTTTTCAAAAATTATTTTCGAAAATCCTCTTTCTCTCTCATCTCCTTCTATTTTATTTATTCATCTACTAACACTTCTCTTCATCTCACATCTCTGCTCCTATCATCACCTTTGTGTTTGGATTATCCATTCTTCTTTTCTTCTACTCACATAAGGGAACCTCTATGCTTGGGCAAAAAGGATCTCTATTATTATTATTTTTCTGTCCCCTCTTTTCATATGAGCAGGAGCAAGGACAAGAATATTCTTGTTGAAGCAGATCCAGAACCTAAAAGGACTCTGAAGAGGAAACTAAGAGAAGCTAAATTACAACAATCCAGCAAGCACCTTTCAGAAATTTTCGAACAGGAAGAGGAGATGGCAGCCGAAAATAATAATAATGCAAGGAGGATGCTTGGTGACTTTACTGCACCTAATTCCAATTTACATGGAAGAAGCATTTCCATCCCTACCATTGGAGCAAACAATTTTGAGCTGAAACCTCAATTAGTTTCTCTGATGCAGCAGAACTGCAAGTTTCATGGACTTCCATCTGAAGATCCTTTTCAGCTCTTAACTAAATTCTTGCAGATATGTGATACTGTTAAGACTAATGGAGTAGATCCTGAAGTCTACAGGCTCATGCTTTTCCCTTTTGCTGTAAGAGACAGAGCTAGAGTATGGTTGGACTCTCAACCCAAAGATAGCCTGAACTCATGGGATAAGCTGGTCAAGGCTTTCTTAGCCAAGTTCTTTCCTCCTCAAAAGCTGAGTAAGCTTAGAGTAGATGTTCAGACCTTCAGACAGAAAGAAGATGAATCCCTCTATGAAGCTTGGGAGAGATACAAAGGACTGACCAAAAAGTGTCCTTCTGACATGCTTTCAGAATGGACCATCCTGGATATATTCTATGATGGTCTGTCTGAATTAGCTAAGATGTCATTGGATACTTCTGCAGGTGGATCCATTCACCTAAAGAAAACACCTGCAGAAGCTCAAGAACTCATTGACATGGTTGCTAACAACCAGTTTATGTACACTTCTGAGAGGAATCCTGTGAGTAATGGGACGCCTATGAAGATGGGAGTTCTTGAAATTGATACTCTGAATGCCATATTGGCTCAGAATAAAATATTGACTCAGCAAGTCAATATGATTTCTCAGAGTCTGAATGGAATGCAAGCTGCATCTAACAGTACTCAAGAGGCGCCTTCTGAAGAAGAAGCCTATGATCCTGAGAACCCTGCAATAGCAGAGGTAAATTACTTAGGTGAACCTTATGGAAACACCTATAACTCCATGAAGAAATCATCCAAATTTCTCATGGAATGATCAACAAAAGCCTCAACAAGGCTTTAATAATGGTGGAAGAAACAGGTTTAACAATAATAAACCTTTTCCATCATCCACTCAGCAACAGACAGAGAACTTTGAACAAAATACCTCTAATTTAGCAAATTTAACCTCTGATCTGTCCAACGCCACTGTGAGTTTCATGAATGAAACAAGGTCCTCCATTAGAAATTTGGAAGCACAAGTGGACCAGCTGAATAAAAGAATCACTGAAATTCCTACTAGTACTCTCCCAAGCAATACAGAAGAAAATCCAAAAGGAGAGTGCAAGGCCATTGAAATGACCATCATGGCCGAAACCACAAAAGAGGAGGAGGACGTGAATTCCAAGGAGGAAGACCTCCTGGGATGTCCAGTGATCAATAAGGAGTTTCCCTCTGAGGAACCAAAGGAATCTGAGGCTCATCTAAAAACCATAGAGATTCCAGTGAACCTCCTTATGCCATTCATGAGCTCTGATGAGTATTCCTCTTCTGAAGAGAATGAGGATGTTACTGAAGAGCAAGTTGCCAAGTACCTTGGTGCAATCATGAAGCTGAATGCCAATTTATTTGGTAATGAGACTTGGGGAGATGAAACTCCCCTGTTCACCAATGAACTAAATGCATTGGATCAACTGAGATTGCCTCAGAAGAAACAGGATCCTGAAAAGTTCCTAATACCTTGTACCATAGGCACCATGATCTTTGAAAAGGCTCTATGTGACCTTGGTTCAGGGATAAACCTCATGCCCCTCTCTGTAATAGAGAAACTGGGAATCTTTGGGGTGCAAGCTGCTAAAATCTCATTAGAGATGGTAGACAATTCAAGAAAACAGGCTTATGGACAAGTAGAGGACGTGTTAGTAAAGGTTGAAGGCCTTTACATCCCTGCTGATTTCATAATCCTAGACATTGGGAAGGATGAGGATGAATCCATCATCCTTGGAAGACCCTTCCTAGCCACAGCAAGAGCTGTGATTGATGTTGACAGAGGTGAACTAGTCCTTCAATTGAATGAGGACTCTCTTGTGTTTCAAACTCAAGGTTATCTCTCTGCAACCATGGAGAGGAAGCACAAAAAGCTTCTCTCACTGCAGAGTCAACCAGAGCCCCCACAGTCAAACTCTAAGTTTGGTGTTGGGAGGCCACAACCAAACTCTAAGTTTGGTGTTGAACTCCCATATCCAAACTCTAAGTTTGGTGTTGAGGAGTCTCAACAATGCTCTGAACATCTGTGAGGCTCCATGAGAGCCCACTGTCAAGCTATTGACATTAAAAAAGCGCTTGTTGGGAGGCAACCCAATTTTTATTTAATTATATTTTTATTAGTTATATGTCTTTATAGGTTCATGATCATGTGGAGTCACAAAATAAATCAAAAAAATTGAAAACGGAATAAAAAATAGCAAAAAAAAAAAAATCACACCCTGGAGGAAGACCTTACTAGCGTTTAAACGCCAGTAAGAAGCATCTGGCTGGCGTTCAATGCCAGAACAGAGCATGGTTCTGGCACTGAACGGCCAAAATGGGCAGCATCTGGGCGTTTGAACGCCAGAATTGCACCCTGGAGAAGAGCTGGCGCTGAACGCCCAGAACAAGCATGGTTCTGGCGTTCAACGCCAGAAATGGGCAACAAATGGGCATTCAACGCCCAGAACAAGCACCAATCTGGCGCTGAACGCCCAGAGTTGTGTGCAAGGGCATTTTGCATGCCTAATTTGGTGCAAGGTTGTAAATCCTTGAACACCTCAGGATCAGTGGACCCCACAGGATCACCTCAGGATCAGTGGACCCCACAAGATCACCTCAGGATCTGTGGACCCCACAGGATCCCCACCTACCTCCACTCACTTCTTCTCACCCCTCTTTCACACAATCCCATAAACACTCTTCCCCAAAACTCTTCACCAAACACCCTCTCTCTCTCCATTCATGGTCATCCCTTCTGTTTTCAATTCACCACTCACATCCATACATCCCACTTACCTACAAAATTTAATATCTCTTTCCCACCCAATCCTATCCATATGGCCGAATACACACATCCATCCATCTCCTCTATATCTTCTTCTTCTTCTATTCTTTCTCCTGCTCGAGGGCGAGCAACATTCTAAGTTTGGTGTGGTAAAAGCATAGCTTTTTTTGTTTTTCCATAACCATTAATGGCACCTAAGGCCAGAGAAACCTCAAGAAAGAGGAAAGGGAAGGCAATTGCTTCCACCTGTGAGCCATGGGAGATGGAAAGATTCATCTCACAAGCCCATCACTAAGAAAAGGATGGAGCAAATAAGAGAGCACATTCATGGATCTCAACAGGCACATGAAGAAGCTCATCATCAAGAAATCCCTGAGATACCTCAAGGGATGCACTTCCCTCCACAGAATTTTTGGGAGCAAATCAACACCTCCCTAAGAGAATTAAGTTCCAACATAGGACAATTAAGGGTGGAACATCAAGAGCACTCCATCATCCTTCATGAAATTAGAGAAGATCAAAAAGCAATGAGGGAGGAGCAACAAAGACAAGGAAGAGACATAGAAGAGCTCAAGGACATCATTGGGTCCTCAAGAAGGAAACACCACCATCATTAAGGTGGACTCATTCCTTGTTCTTACATTCTCTGTTTTTCGTTTTCTATGTTAAGTGCTTATCTATGTTTGTGTCTTCATTACATGATCATTAGTATTTAGTAACTATGTCCTAAAGTTATGAATGTCCTATGAATCCATCACCTCTCTTAAATGAAAAATGTTTTAATTCAAAAGAACAAGAAGTACATGAGTTTCGAATTTATCCTTGAACTTAGTTTAATTATATTGATGTGGTGACAATACTTCTTATTTTCTGAATGAATGCTTGAACAGTGCATATGTCTTTTGAAGTTGTTGTTTAAGAATGTTAAATATGTTGGCTCTTGAAAGAATGATGACAAGGAGACATGTTATTTGATAATCTGAAAAATCATAAAAATGATTCTTGAAGCAAGAAAAAGCAGCAAAGAACAAAGCTTGCAGAAAAAAAAAAGAAAAAAAATAGGTGAAAAAAAAAAGAGAAAAAGCAAGCAGAAAAAGTCAAAAAGCTCTTAAAACCAAGAGGCAAGAGCAAAAAGCCAATAACCCTTAAAACCAAAAGGCAAGGGTAAATAAAAAGGATCCCAAGGCTTTGAGCATCAGTGGATAGGAGGGCCTAAAGGAATAAAATCCTGGCCTAAGCGGCTAAACCAAGTTATCCCTAACCATGTGCTTGTTGCGTGAAGGTGTCAAGTGAAAACTTGAGACTGAGCGGTTAAAGTCAAGGTCCAAAGCAAAAAAAGAGTGTGCTTAAGAACCCTGGACACCTCTAATTGGGGACTTTAGCAAAGCTGAGTCACAATCTGAAAAGGTTCACCCAGTTATGTGTCTGTGGCATTTATGTATCCGGTGGTAATACTGAAAAACAAAGTGCTTAGGGCCACAGCCAAGACTCTTAAAATAGCTATGTTCAAGAATCATCATACTGAACTAGGAGAATCAATAACACTATCTGAACTCTGAGTTCCTACAGATGCCAATCATTCTGAACCTCAATGGATAAAGTGAGATGCCAAAACTATTCAAGAGGCAAAAAGCTACAAGTCCCGCTCATCTGATTGGAGCTATGTTTCATTGATAGTTTGGAATTTATAGTATATTCTCTTCTTTTTATCCTATTTGATTTTCAGTTGCTTGGGGACAAGCAATAATTTAAGTTTGGTGTTGTGATGAGCGGATAATTTATACGCTTTTTGGCATTGTTTTTAGTATGTTTTTAGTAGAATCTGGTTACTTTTAGGGACGTTTCATTAGTTTTTATGTTAAATTCACATTTCTAGAATTTACTATGAGCTTGTGTACTTTTCTGTGATTTCAGGTATTTTCTGGCTGAAATTGAGGGACTTGAGCAAAAATCAGATTCAGAGGTAGAAGAAGGACTGCTGATGCTGTTGGATTCTGACCTCCCTGCACTCAAAGTGGATTTTCTGGAGTTACAGAACTCAAAATGGCACGCTTCCAATTTTGTTGGAAAGTAGACATTCAGGGCTTTCCAGAAATATATAATAGTCCATACTTTGGCCGAGGTTAGATGACGCAAAATGGGATTTAACGCCAGTTCTACGCGGCTGTCTGGAGTTAAACGCTAGAAACACGTCACAAACCAGAGTTGAACGCCAGAAATACGTTACAACCTGGCATTCAACTTCAGAAAGAGCCTCTGTACGTGTAACATTCAAGCTCAGCCCAAGCACACACCAAGTGGGCCCCGGAAGTGAATTTATGCATCAATTACTTACTTCTGTAAACCCTAGTAGCTAGTTTATTATAAATAGGACTTTTTACTATTGTATTTGACATCTTGGGACGCCTAGTTCTTAGATCATGGAGGCTGGCCATTCAGCCATGCCTGAACCTTTCACTTATGTATTTTCAACGGTAGAGTTTCTACACTCCATAGATTAAGGTGTGGAGCTCTGCTGTTCCTCAAGAATTAATGCAAAGTACTACCATTTTTCTATTCAATTCAACTTGTTCCGCTTCTAAGATATTCATTCGCACTTCAACATGAATGTGATGAACGTGACAATCATCATCATTCCCTATGAACGCGTGCCTGACAACCACTTCCGTTCCACCTTAGATTGGATGATTATCTCTTGAATCTCTTAATCGGAATCTTCGTGGTATAAGCTAGATTGATGGCGGCATTCATGAGAGTCCGGAAAGTCTAAACCTTGTCTGTGGTATTCCGAGTAGGACTCTGGGATTGAATGACTGTGACGAACTTCAAACTCGCGAGTGCTGGGCGTAGTGACAGACGCAAAAGGAGGGTGAATCCTATTCCAGTATGATCAAGAACCTCAAATGATTAGCCGTGCTGTGACAGAGCATTTGGACCATTTTCACAAGAGGATAGGATGCAGCCATTGACAACAGTGATGCCTCCAGACGATTAGCCATGCAGTGACAGCGCATCGGACCATTTTCCAGAGAGGATCAAAAGTAGCCATTGACAAAGGTGATGTCCCTATATAAAGCCAGCCATGGAAGGAAGTAGGATTGATTGGATGAAGACAGCAGGAAAGCAGAGGTTCAGAGGAACGAAAGCATCTCTATGCGCTTATCTGAAATTCTCACCAATGATTTACATAAGTATCTCTATCCTTATTTTATTATCTATTTTCGAAAACTCCATAACTATTTTATATCCGCCTGACTGAGATTTACAAGGTGACCATAGCTTGCTTCATACCAACAATCTCCGTGGGATCGACCCTTACTCACGTAAGGTTTTATTACTTGGACGACCCAGTGCACTTGCTGGTTAGTTGTATCGAAGTTGTGAATGAAAAACAATTTATTAAGACGTGCGTTCAGAGTTTTTGACGTCGTGCCTGAGATCACAATTTCGTGCACCATTTCCATAAGTGGTTTATGTTGTTAGTTGTTTTTGTTTGTGGTTTTGGAAGTGGTTATAATTATGCTGTCCATGTAATGTGCAGCCTCAACGTTGCATCTCGAGCATGCGGCGGCAGCAGGGCATGTGACTCGATGAGAGATACGTTTCGTACTTGCAGATGGCTGGATTATACCATCTTGTGAGGCTGAAAGATAAATGGTTCCGATTAGATGAGCCCCTTGTCAGTGCCTTCGTCGAGCGGTGGCGTCCGAAAACGCACACCTTCCACATGCCGTTCGGAGAGTGCACGATCACACTTCAGGACGTGGCATACCAGTTGGGGTTGTCAGTGGACGGGCGCTATGTCAGTGGTTGCCTTACAGATTTCCAGATATACATCCAGGGTGGCCGTCCTGCTTGGGTGTGGTTCCAGGAGTTTCTTGGAGTGATTCCTCCTCTGAACCAAGTTCAGAAGTTCGCTGTAAACTGCACCTGGTTCCAGGAGACTTTTGGGGAGTGCCCCGCGGGAGCCGATGAGGAGACTGTGCGGCGCTTTGCTCGTGCCTATATCATGATGTTGTTGGGTACTCAGCTGTTTGCCGACAAGTCCGGCAACCGCATTCACATCAGATGGCTTCTGTATGTAGCTAGACTTGAGGAGATGGATACCTACAGTTGTGGGTCTGCAGCACTAGCATGGTTGTACCGGTGTATGTGCCGAGTGGCGAACAGACATGTGGTGAAGTTAGCGGGCCCACTTCAGTTACTTCAGTCCTGGATCTTTTGGCGCTTTCCTAGGTTTAGGCCTGCTAGGTATGATACGTGCAGCTGGCCGTTGGCCTCGAGGTACCCTACTCAGACTTTTCTATTTGAAGTTAAAATAGTTAATTCCATGTACGCTTGTTATGTTATACAAATCTGTCACACTTTTAACTAGCTATAACACCGATGTGAGATGTAGGTGGTCAGGTTACAACCCTTCCGGTAGCGAGAAGGGACCTAGAGTGCAGATGTGGAGACTGAGGATAGACATGTTACAGCCCAGGGATGTGAGTATATTAACCGGCTATGTTTATTTAATTAATCCTCCTTTATGATTTTAGAGCATGAATTGGCCTGACAATGTTGGAATCTTTGTGCAATTTATCTAGATGCCGTATAGCTCCCCCGAGGTACTGCAGGTTGTGCATCCGGAGGTGTTAGAGCCTCGGCATACGGCGATGTGGCGGTCTATGACGTCACTGATATACTTTGCCATGATAGAGTGGCATCAGATAGATAGGGTTTTACCGCAATTCGGCGGAGTCCAGCCCCGTCCGCAGCCCACCCTGAACATCGACTTTCTGATGTCGAAGGACGGGCAAGACGGTGATCGTTGGTTCCCGTCCACTTTGCAGTTCTGACATCTTCACTGGAAGAGCCGTGCGGACCACGTTCTCCGGTTCGATGTTGTTGCAGACCCTGGACCATCACATGACTTCCTGGAGTGGTAGAGTCAGCATGGAAAGAGGTTCTTGTCACCAGAGATGTATTTGGGGGATCCGAGAGCCGTTCCTATTCCTGTGGAGGTGTCGCAAAAGGGTGCTGGGCGAGTTCCTGATATGGATCATGTTGACGACGTGCCGGATAGGCGTCGGGTCGAGAGGAGAGCTCGTGTGGGGACACAACGTAGCTAGTGTGAGTGGAGGTGGCTAGACCAGGCTATGGACGAGGGTGACGCCGATGGTCGACATGGAGGAAGACGACGAGGGCACGGAGGTAGACAGAGAGGGCGTGCTGCGGCGAAAGATCACGGTGATGACGATGACGACGATCAGCACGGACCCGTGGGGGGGACGCTGAAGGGCATGCTGCAGTTGGGGGTGTTAGTCCCCATCATGGTGGGCATGGAGGCGAGTGGTACGGGTCCGGTATGGGTAACGGGGATTACCAGGGTGATGGTGGACTTGGGTCAGGGCCGCTAGGAGATTACTTCGTTGGTGTCCCTGCCGATGACCAGACACTTCAGAAGAGTACGCCATGGGTTAGCCCGGGGACGATGTTTTCGGACTTCCTGGCAGGTGATGGGCTTGATGCGAACTTCTGAGGGTCACACTTTCTAGATGAGATTACTGCCATCATGAAGGAGGATGATGCGGCCCGTCGGCATGGTCAGAGCTCCGGCACATCAGTCTCCAGTAATCGAACTCTACCTCGGTCTTAGCGTACGCCGCGTTCACAAGAAGCCTCCTTGCGTCTTTGCCCTTGAAGGTTAGGGCAAAATTTGCTGCTACATGTCGAATGCAGAATGCCCGGTATGTAGATTGAGGTAGCCATCCTCCGTCGGGAGCCTCAAGCGCGGCCTTGATGCCGTTATGCCTGTCCGATATAACCAGCAGACCTGGCTGCGGTGTCATGTGCTGACGCAGGTGGGAGAGAAAGAAGGACCAGGACTCAGCATTTTCACCCTCGACTAGTGCGAATGCAACATGGAGTATGTTGGAGTTCCCGTCCTGTGCAATCGCGACAAGCAAGGTTCCCCCATACTTGCCATACAGATGGGTGCCGTCAATACTAACCAACGGCTTGCAATGATGGAATGCCTCGACACACAATGGAAACGTCCAGAACAGTCTGTGAAAATAAGCTTGAGACTCGTCCAGCTGTCCACCGACTCGAACAGGGGTCGTCCTAAGGACTGCAACAGTACCAAGCATCGTCAACTGGACTCCTAACACCCACCTAGGGAGCTCGTTGTACGACTCATCCCAGTCACCATAGATGAGGCCAACAGCCTTCTGCTTCGCCAACCAGACCCTCCTGTACGTCAGCCTAAACCCAAAGTGTG
The DNA here is from genome assembly GCF_059453495.1 of Arachis ipaensis. Taxonomy (NCBI): domain Eukaryota; kingdom Viridiplantae; phylum Streptophyta; class Magnoliopsida; order Fabales; family Fabaceae; genus Arachis; species Arachis ipaensis. Next base: position 124,406,504 of record NC_142440.1, read on the forward strand.
CGGCCATGGCATTTAGGAGCACCTTGATGCTGACGGATGCATCAGCCCTAACCATTGGCATTATGAATGTCGAGATCACATGATAATCCAAACTCCTGTGGTCACTGGAGATGGAGGTCGCGAGACACGTATGCCGTCCATTGTACCGTTTGACCTCCCAAATGCCCTTGCGCTGCCGGAGACTCAGTCGAATCAACCATGTGCACCCATTCCCGAACTCAGAACACTTGCCCACATACCGGCGATAGTCAGACTCCACTACCTTGTACTGTACCCCTCGGCGGATGCTGTAAGTCTTGACACTTAACAAGGCCTCATCTTTATCCTGAAATTGCTTACCAACCTGGAACTCTGTCAGACCTGCAGACCCTTCCGCATCTCTAGTGCCAAATCCAGTAGGCTACCCAGGAACCCCCCTCCTACCTCATGGCATCCAAGTCCAAAGATGAAAAATGTGGAGGGTACTGCTGTGTACCAGAGCTAGAACCACCTCCCGCCCCTGTAGGCTCACTCGCTCCAATATCATCGCCACTGTCATCGGCAATCATATCCGGCTCCACATCATCGTCCTCTGGATCATCCAACAATCCATATCCAACCCCAGCCGGTGCAGCACACTGTAAAGAGGTCGGCAAAAATTCTCCTGTTCTAACCTCGTCGCATACACTGCCGTTGAGATCAACAGCGAACGAAGGGGAGGCGACAGGCTGGACGTGTGGCTCCTACACAGGGACGGAAGAAGAAGAAACGGCAGGTCTGGAGCTAGAACCGGCTACCGTGGCTAAAGTAGGGGTATTCCGGTTCGAACCCCCGAGCTGGATACCACATCAACCAACTTTGCCAACAGCTCTAGTGTCCTCACTTCGAAAAACTGCCGGCGACAATGAAACATGACCTGCAAGTCCTCATCACTCCCGATCGTGAAACAATCATACTTCACGGTTTCTTGGAGCACCGTGATTGGAATGTGATAGAAAAACTTCTTAACCCGTTTCACACCTTCCAGACCAAGTTTCAGCAGTACAGAGCTAACAAGGTCATCATACCTAGTCGTAGGCCTCACGATAATACAGAGAGGATCCTTATCAGTGAACTTCACACCGAAACGTGTTTTCCTCTTAATCGATCCTCTGTGGTGAACCAACACTACAAAACTCTCCCCACTAGCCATTTTACCCCTCTAATGAGAGCAACTCATGTCCACACCATATATATACAATTCTGCTCCTTTATAATTCGAACCAGCCTGGTTCGAAATATACTTTGTGTAATTCGAATTAAGCCACTTCAAATTATGTTGCATGGCATGCATGGAAGTGGTTCGAATCAACATGATTCGAATTACATGATGATGTGTAATTCGAATCAGCTGAATTCGAATTATGTGGCTTTAGGTGTCAGTGAGTAATTCGAATCTACATGGTTCGAATTACATGTAAACTGAGTTCGAAGCAGGTAGGTTTGAACTACATATAAATATGCTTTGGTTGATTGATGAATCAGATTTTGCTTTGACTTATTTGTGTTAAATTGTTCTGCCCTTGGCTTGTTTACGTTTTTTACCCTTTATCCTATATGGATGATCCATTACTTAAAAAAAAATGATGGTGATCCATGTACCTCACTTTTTATCTATATTTTAATGCGCTTATGGTTTCATGATCATAGCAAGAACAAACTAACTTTCTTTTTGTGCTCTAGCAAAGATATAACTATATAAGCTCAAAAGTGACTAGTGGTATAAAAGTATTGCATGTAGTTGAAATGCTTTATTTCTGTTTATCCGAATTATCTTTTAGGAAATGAATTATTTATAAAATTTCATATTATTCTAAAATAATTTGTCACATTTTTATATAAATTAGAATTGGTAGTAATATAAATGTTTAGGTTTAGTTATTTTATCTATCTATATAGTTTTACTAAATTTTCAATTAAGTTCTTAATTTTTTTTAATTAGATTCCTATATCTTATTAAATTTTGTAATTAAGTCTATACCATGACAAAAATATTAAAGTTAACATAATATTCTATTAAATAAAGTGAATATACCATACATAAAACGAAAAAACCTAAAAGACAATACTCCTCATTTCTTAAATTATAAAAGAGCCCTTAACTTTCTTTCACACTTACAGAAAAGGGGATGAAAAAAGAAAGAAGAAGAAAGGAAGAAAAAAGAGCAGGAAGAAAATGTGGCATCAGTGGATGGAAGAAGCAAGAAGAGAAGAAAGGGATGCCACTGCCACAGTTGCCGATTGTTCTCCGTCGTGCCATTGCCACAGAGAGAGGGAGGAAGACTTAGAATGATGGAAGAGAGAGAAAGTCAGAACAAGGGAGAGATTGCGAAAGGAGATCGCGTTGTAAGGAAGAAATAGAAGGGTGGAGGCGACGGAAGAAGAATGCGGTGGAACAGGCACGGACCTACGTACTACAATAGGGGCACTTGCCCCACTCCCATTTCAATTTCTTTTTAAAAAAATATACATATATAATATGCTTCCATTTTAAATTTTAAATGACTCCACTACAAATAAATTATGTCTGATTATTTAAAGCTCCAAATTCACTTTATCTTTTTATCATTTTGACTTTTACTTAACTTAATCAAATTTAGTTTTCTCCCATTCTCAAATCTCAGCCAGTCACCACTCCTTTATTCTCTTAAACCCTCTTCTTAGTTTCATATTTTCAACCTTATTTTTTATTCCTTTTTTAGTAGTCATCTTCTCTTCATCAAAAGGTAAATTTTAAATATTTTATTTTTTTTATATAACTCTCTATAACTCTATGTATCTTTCAATTTTATTGTTTCTCTTTTTGATATTTTCAATTGTAAATTTTAATTCAAATAATTATAATTTAGGTATTAATCTAATTTTTTATTCTCTTCATAAATTTATATATTTTATTTTATTCTCAATTTAGTGATCCTTATTATTTATTTGTTATCTTTTGTTCTATTTTATTATATGTAATTATGTTACATATAAATTTTTAAAGTCAATTGATCAATTTACTAATTTAAAATATATTTTTTTTATTTTTAGAAATAGTAATGAAAAAATATTTTAAAAAATATCTTTCATCTTATTTTATTATATGTAATTTTTAGTTTTTTTGTATTTGAATAATTAATGTGCACTTTTATTTTTTTAAATTTGAATTAATATATCTTTTGACAGTAATAATGTTTATTATTTTCGTCCCCTAACATAAATCTTCTGGGTTTGTCACTGCGGTGAAGAGTGATGCCATTGTTGTGATCATCGTTGGAGAGCAGACGAGCTGCTCCGCTCCCGTCCATTGTCACCGTCCATTGCTCATTGTCTCAGATTCGTCTTTTATTGTTCAGCGTCTCAGATTCGGTCATTATTGCTCGTTGTCCATTGCTTGTTGTCTCTGGGTTTTGGATTGGTTTTCCATGTTTATGGTGCTGTTTACTTTTGCTTCTGCTTCAACTTCATTTTACTTTTGTTTACTGATTATACTAAAAAAAATTTTGATTGTACTAAAAAAATTTCTCTTTATGAGTTTTGATACGTTCTACTTCTAATTAACTAATTATGTTATGGGAAGAGTTATGCTTCTGATCATACTACAAATGCACCTCAAAATTTACATAGTGGTCACAATTATATCTAAATACACATGAAAACAAAGTGAAGTATGGTGTAAATTTTTAAGTATATTTTTATTTATTTTTTTGACAAAAATTTTGATTTTAAATTTGTGTTAATTATGACCAAATTTTGCTATAGAAAAAAAAGTTTGTTGGTAAAATAAGTGGAGATAAAAACAGTGAACCTTGTCTAAGAAGAAAGTACTATGATTTTTCTATCTTCTCACAAATAGAGAGTTTAGGTAAATTAATAAATATATATTATATAAATATTTTTTAACGTTTATTATTAATAGAAATTTAATTACAAAATGGTACGAAGATTTAATTAAAAAAAATATAAAAATTTAATTGAAATTTTAATAAAATTATAGGGAGAGAGAGAATATTTAAAATAAAAGTTTAAAACATACATAAACATGAGTAGTTATATTTTAATCTTATTAATATTTAGTATAATTATATAGAATTTCATTTCATATATTATCAATATGAAAGACTTTTATAAAAATAACCAATTATATATTATTATATTAATAAAATAATTAATTTTTAAATTTAAAATAGGTAAATGTATGAACCTAATTAGAAGGTCGTGTAAAATTTGTTAAGTCTATCAAATTAAACTCAACGGATCGATCTCATAATAGGTTATTGTAACTTAGGATCGAATTGATAAAAGTTATTGAAGATTTCCGATGTAAATTTACTTCAAATGTTATTGATTTTGTTTGATGGTAAATTATGAGGGAACCATTGGCTTTGGATTTTTTTTTTTAAATAAAAAAATTATATTATTTCTTTAAACATGATATTTAGACTTTAATTTTTTAAATACGATTTTTTTTTTATATTTGGACAAGTTCGACTCTATAAAAAATAGCAAGTTCATCTTATTCTTAGCGAATTCTATAATTTTTAAATATATAATAAAAATATTTATAATAATAATAATAATATATAAACAATAATAATATATAAATAATATAAAAATATATAACAAACTAAATATATTATAAATAAAATTATAAATATAATAATAAAATAATAATATTATCGAACATTATGTTATTTGGATAGATTGGATTGGTTTTGCAAAATAAATTTAAAATTTAATCTGATTTATACAATTTATTTTAATCAATTTTTAATTTAAATTTTGGACCGATTTAAATTTGAGCCTACGGAAAACGCAGCGAAATCAAGATTCCCAACCTTTTGGCATCCGGTTCTCCCCCAATCCCCAAGGCTCACCCCATAGACCCCTGAAGAAAAGGGGTAGAAAGAAAGAGCCTAACAATTTTCCATGGTCTTTCAACCTTCAATGAGAGTACGTTGCACGGTCACACGACTTTCCTCTTCTTAGAACACCAATCCACCGCGTAATCAAACAAACAAACAAACCCTTCACTCACGTTAACCCCAAAATCCTTACCATCAAACCCCGTTTTCAACACACCGAATCTTATATAAAGAATCAAATTCTTAAAGATCTGCCAATGAGAATTCCCCTCTTTATTCCTTCGATTCGTTAACCAACTTTGTTGAATTGCATTATAAGGTCATTATTTCCAGATTCTAATATGAGTAGCAATGAACAAACTTCTGGTGCTAGTCACAACGCCAGGGCTTTAATATCCAACGCTGCTGCTGGTGCTTCTGCTGGTAACCTTCTCTTTCTTATTTTTTCATTTAATTCAATATTTCTTTTGGTCACTTCTAATTGTTCTATTAACTTGTTTGAATGATGCAGGGGCCATAGCAGCTACGTTTGTGTGTCCGTTGGATGTGATCAAAACAAGGTTACAAGTCCATGGTCTTCCTCCTTCACATAAAGGTAGCATTTTTGTACTCTCAGAAATTGCTTAGGTTGTGTTTGCATACTATCACTTAGACAGAAATATAAATATACATATAGTAGTCTTTGCATGATTGATAATTAATGAAGTTCTGTTAAGACCCAGAACGGGTGGTAGAAATAGAATATGGACAACTGACTCATGTCAATTCATCAATTTGATGTAAGTTTGGTTCATCAGCTTGGAGCTGAAATCTTTATGGTTATTGTCTTAGTTCATCCCCCCCCCCCCCCCCTCTCTCTCTCTCTCTCTCTCTAATATAATGAATTAATCATGTTATTTTGTTGAGTGATTGGTTCTCGAGCATGACTTTTTCTGTTCTCCTAGGTAGTGTAATCATCATGAGCCTGAAGAATATAGTAAGAAACGAAGGTGTTAGGGGAATGTACCGTGGGCTTTCACCAACAATACTGGCTTTACTACCAAACTGGGCAGTGAGTTTCTTTTTCCCTACATGCCTACATTTTCATTCTCTGATCAATGGTTGTTGTGATAAATGTATAACTAATGACCGTTTCTATATCAATGCTTAATTCTCATATAATTCTCATTAAGTTAAGGTATTCACTCTTCACTAACTTGTTAATATACCAGTTATTATTGCTGCAATTCTTTTTTTGGTTTTCCCTTTCTACACTTCGTTTTGTAACGGGATCCGTTGTTATGTTCTTTCTCCATGATTGTTTAGGAGAAGATACAATAAAGTTTTTGCAGTTAATTTAACAGAAAATCAGTTAGAGAAATTTCAGTTAGAGAAATTGTAATGGTCATAAACTCGTGGCTACTTGTATAACTTAACTCCTTATCCATTTCAAGTTATTGTTGTTCAAAATTAGCTCCATTATTTTTAGCCCTTAAGGTACTCTTTCACGATACTTGTCTACTGAATTAACTCTTTTGAGAAGATTGGAAGAATAAACCCACAACTAACAACTAATTTGGTGGGTTTATCTTTTTTCCATGTTCTTTTCTTTTTTTGTGGGTGGGTGGGTTATTAAACTTTTTCTATGTGTTTGATTAGCTTAGTTTGGTGATGGTGTAGTCAGTGATCTTTAGGTGCTGGCAAGCTCTTGCTCATATTCCACGTTCTGTTGTCTTGTTTTCTCCACTCAAGTATCTCTCTGATTTTGGTACTCATAGCTTACTCATAAATGAATTTAAAAGAAATAAAAATAGAAAAAAATAAAAAAAAAAACACAAGATTTCTATGGATTTTTGCCTTCTTGCCGGTGGAATGTTTCGTGCAATCCCCCTAGCTCTATAACGTAGCACATATTGTTGCATCAACTTCTGGAACACCAATGAACATCTATTTTCCACTTTCATATACATTGTCGATAAAATTTCTTTCAAAACTATTAATTAATGATTAGTCACATTTCTTATATAAGAAGATACAACAAATTGGCAAAAGCCTTCTATGAATAGGTGGTTGGTTGGCTATATTAATCAAACTATTGGGTTATTTTCTACTACTAAAATAAATCATCATGCTTTTATTTCTTTGATCACACGTTTCTAAAAGTATCTTTTCAAAGCTCATATTTTCAAATAACATAAATTCTATTCAAATGACAGGTTTACTTCACAGTTTATGAGCAACTAAAGGGACTGCTTCGTTCACAGGGTAAATTCTATTCTTTTTTAAGTCATTAGGATTTTATTACTAGAGTCCTGTCTTTTATAATTTGGGTTTATTTAGATGTTTACTTGAAATTTTTGCTGGATTGATTAGATTTTTCTTTTCCTGGTAATACTATTGCAGATGGTAGCAATGAACTCACAACTATTAGAAACATTATAGCTGCTGCTGGTGCTGGGGCAGCAACAGCGATTTCTACAAACCCATTGTGGGTTGTTAAGACAAGGCTCCAAGTAAGTTAGTGTTTCTTGTGATTGTAATCTAGCAAAATATATATATAAAGTAAAAGTCTAAATGGTTGGCTCTTTTATTTTTCTTCCTTCCGTTTATTATCAATCTTTCACATTATTTTGTTTCAAACTGATTTTTAGCTAAGTTATTCCTTGATTCGTTTGCTGTCCCAGCTGATTGATTAAACTTTACTTGAGAAGGTTGTAGATGTATCTTGTTCTATTTTTATGTCTGATGACTTTAGGGTTAGAGATGAAAGAAGAAAAATGTTATTTCTGCTATATTTAAACTACAACACAGAGCCTTATCTATAGGTCCAAATTATGGACAACAAAACAGCTCATTACAACTCAGATTGAGTGTGTGCTGAGTTAGTTGTGCAAGTGGGTGAGGTAAGTTGTGATTTGCAGCTCTTTTAGGTGCAAGTGGATGTGATGCATGTAAGTGAGCTATGAGCTTTAATTACAGCTCATTAATCTCATAATCTTTATGCTTCAACAATTAGAAATAAATCTTTATCTAATGCTTGTACTTGTACCTCTCTCTGTTTAACTTAAGTTTATTTTTGACATTGATTCATATTTTCCAATATTGGTTAGACACAAGGAATGAGGCCGAATGTTGTTCCTTACAAAAGTGTTCTGTCTGCTTTGACAAGGATTACCCGTGAAGAAGGCTTGCGAGGACTATATAGGTTAGTTTCTTAACTCTAATTTATATGTTGGTCTATTTTATGTAATTGAGGTTGATATATGTTAAAAGTCTATGCATTTATATGTAATTTTTTTAGCATTGGTTGTTGCTTCACTTTTAGCCTTTTAATTGTGCAGTAAATGCGGAAAAAAATAATAATATAGAGGATATGAGATATTCTCTAGGTCATCATTATATTTGATGAAAATATGGAGGTCTCAATTTTGTTAGGGGAATTACAATAATTATGCCATATCATTTTAATGTGATGATTATTAATTGGTTAATGAGGGATAAATCATAGAGGTACAGTCCTGCATGAAATCTGGATGTAAAGAATTGTTCTGGTAGTGTAATCTTGAAGGAAAACAGGAGTATCAAAATCTCTTTATTTTGGTGAATGAAGTATCAATTATTTGATTGCATTTTTTATTTCTTTTTTTTTTTTTTTTGAATTTTGAAAATTTCAAAATTTGATATGCAAGATCTTGATGATTTTAAGATAAAATTCAACAATTGGTCAATTAGAATAATTTTCTTTGGATTTTATTCAATGGTTTAACTATATCAAACTAATGATTTAAAGGGAAAAAGGGTGTTTAAAGTTTTAATAACCCAAAGTCTGCTTCTTGTACACTTGGTTATAATGATACTTTATTCTTGTTAACAGTGGCATTATGCCTTCATTGGCTGGTGTAAGTCATGTTGCAATTCAATTCCCAGCATATGAAAGTATCAAGTCATACATGGCAAAAAAAGGTTATTATGCTAACTGTCAATTATTTATTTATACATTGATCCTCAAAACATGGTTCTTTTTTCTTTTCAATGCGTAACTAATCAAAATGAAAATTTCTAATATTACAGATAATACAACTGTTGACAAGCTTAGTCCTGGAAGTGTTGCCATTGCATCATCAATTTCAAAAGTACTTGCCTCCGTAATGACTTATCCGCATGAGGTATGCATGACCTGGCTAAATTGCTGTGGATTGAAGATATGTGCAGAATGAGAAAGTATAGCAAAACCAACTTTCAGTTAGTCAGCATTAGCCAACTTTAGAGTTTAGGGTTCAAGATTTATGATTTAGGTCTAGAATTTAAGATAAATAAATTATTTGAAAAAATTGGCTGATGTTGACTGAAAGATAATTTCCTAGCATTACAAATAACCTACAAGTAATCTGTGTTGTTTCTTATGTGAATGTTGCTCCCTTGGTAATCCGCATTTCCAGGTGATACGATCAAGGCTGCAAGAGCAAGGCCAGGCCAAAAACATGGGGGTCCATTATGAAGGGGTTATAGATTGTACTAAGAAGGTTTTCCATAAAGAAGGCATTCCGGGTTTTTATCGCGGTTGCGCAACCAATCTGTTAAGAACAACTCCATCTGCTGTTATTACCTTCACCAGTTACGAGATGATACATCGGTTCTTGTTGCGGGTTATACCGGAGAACAAGGGTTATCCGCAAAGCTGTCCGAAACCCAAGGCACTTAACAAGCCCCAGGAAGAAGGAAGTAACATCATTAAGAATGACTCCTCTGAGATGGGGCCATCACCATCTCAGTCTAACAAGACAGGCTCATCAATTCCTTTGGGAAACAAAGAGCAGCTAACACGACACTGATTAGGCATTTTTTTATGTTTGTTAGTTTTTTTTTTTCCTTATATTTCTCACATTTAATTTATAACTTTGTGGCTCTGAAATTCTTTGCTGCATGCTAGACCTTGGCTTTAACAGAATTGTTAATTATGTTAATAAAAGTTGCAAAAAATGAGAAAGAATAAGGCATGTTCTAGAGAAGGGATAAGTATTGTTTTGGTCCTTGACGTTTAGGGTCGGAATCAAATTCGTCCCAAACATTATTTTGGATTTAAAATCGTCCCCAACGTTTTATTTAGAGGTAAAATCGTCCTTTTGGACGATTTTACCCTTGTATCACAAAGAGAGAAGCAACCTTGCTTCTTTGTTCTTCATTTCTTCTCAGTCTCATTCTTCAGAGAAGAGAGAGAGAAGCGAGTAGAGACTCAGATAGAGAGAGGAGAGAAAAAAAGTCTCTCTGTCGCCGACGCTGACGCCCTCCTCCTCGACCTCGTCTCGCTGCGCCGCGCCTCGACTTTCCCCTCGTCCTTGCTTCACCGCGCCTTACCCTTGCCTCGCCTTGCGTTGTCTCACTGCACTTGGACCTTGCCCTCGCCTCTTGTTTCTCGTCGTCGTCGGAGAGGTGGTAGTGGTGGTGGTGGTCGTGTTGCTCGCGTTTCCAGCATCACCGCTACGCCTCCCTTTCTCTTCCCTCCTTGATCTCCGCTATCCAGATTTACTACCACCACCACCACGCAACTCCACCGTCACTGCCATCATAGGTAAGTTAAGATTCAAGTTCCTAATTCCCGTTCTTATTTATTAGAATCCCTAATTTTCAAATTCATCACAAAACCTAATTTTCAAATTCATCACAAATCTTGCAGTGGTTTCCATCGAGGCTGAAGGAGGTTGACGTTGAGCTACTCCTCTCCCTTCGTCGCTGCTGCTACTGCAACCACCTTCTCTAATCTTTGTTCTTGTTTTTGTTATGTTCTTGTTTCTGGATTGCTGTTACCTTTTTAATTTTCTGTTTTTTTTTAAATCTGAATCTATTGTTGTTCTTGTTGGATTTGAAGAATAATTTTTGCTTTTGTTTTGTTCTAATGTTGTTTCTGAATTTGAAGAATTTGAAGAAGAAAAAGAAGAGGATCTGAATTGCTTGATGCTGTTGCTTTTTTCATTCTTTTTGTTTTTTTTTTTTAATTCTGAATCTGTGGTTGTTGTTGTTGGATTTGAAGAATTTGAAGAAGAAGAAGAAGAAGATTTGAATTGCTTGATGCTGTTTCTTTTTTCATTCTTTTTGTTTTTTTTTTTAATTCTGAATATGTGGTTGTTGTTGGATTTGAAGAATTTGATGTTTATCACAACCCTTAATTTTGTTAATGGAAAAAGAAAGAAGAAGAAGGATTTGTAGTTTTGAATTTTGTTAATGATGGAAGGTGAAAAAGGAAGAAGAAGAAGTGGACTGGTGAAAAAGGAAGAAGAAGAAGTGAGTTGGTGAAAAAGGGGCATTTTTGTCATTTAGAAAAAAAATTTATTAAAAAGGATGATTTTAATATGGTTTTAAAACGTTGGGGACGATTTTAAATCCAAAATAATGTTTGGGACGAATTTGATTCCAATCCTAAACGTTAGGGACCAAAACAATACTTATCCCTCTAGAGAAAGAGGGGAGTGGCGGGATTTTAATTTGGACTTGAACCTGCGAACAAGGCCATGTTGTTAAGTAGGACTAAAGTTTCAAAATGATATTTGAGATTGAGTCTGTATTTCAATTTGACTTTTGAAGTTTTAATTGCACTAATTTAACCTCCTAAGATTGAGTTTTGGATACTATAATAGTCCACGTCCTTTTTCAACAAGGAGTGATATTTTTTTTTTTATTCACAAACAAAACAACACACACATAATGTGAGTGTTTGCAAATATGCAAGATGACTTAAGAAAGAGAAAGTAGAATTATAGTTAGAAGAGTTAATACACTTTAATAGTTTAATTACGGAATGTTATTTTTATTAAGAAAAAGAGAAAAAGAATTATGAAACAACATGAAACTCATTCTTAAAGATGAGTATGGGTGAATAGAAGGGGAAGAGTGAGATACTTTTTTTAGATATTAAATACACTTTATTCTTTATATATATTTTTTTAAACTCTTTTAATGTTAAAATTCTTTTTTTATTGTATTTAAAAAATAAGTTTTATTATTAGAATATTCTTTATTGTATTTTTAGAATAAATTAATTGCACACATAAATTTAATATATATTTTTTAAAAAATAATTAAAACATTGTTAAATTGTTTGAACAACTTAAAAAAATAATTGACAAAAATAACATTAATTTAATATTAACTGAATTTGTTTTATTTTAACTAACGGATGAACATGCAGTAATAATAATACTCCAAATTAATTTTTAATAATTTTGTTTCAAATAAATTAATACTTAAAAAATAAATATTAACATAATAGTTAATTAGATAAATCAGTTTCAAATAATATAAAAGGACATTAATTTCTTTTATCCTCAAATTTAAGAATTAATCTCTATATACAAGCCCTTTTGCTATACAAGTCTTACAAGTCTATATACTCACTTACCCCTAAAACGCGCCTCTTCTGTCACGTCTAGTCCATGCGTCTCCTTAACAGATTTTTCAATCAATCAACGCGTGAATATATAACTTCTTTTTTCGAAAGGATGTCATTTTCTTTTTCGAATTTCTTCTGCGTTTTCTTGCCTTCTCTCTTCGATCTCTTTCGTGTGTTTCTCTCTGCGTTCTCCTTCGCCGTTTACTTGCGTTTCTCTCTGTGTTCTCTTTCTTCATTTTTCTCGATTTCTATTGTTTCTGAAATCAAGCTCTGAAATCGTTTTGAAGATAATGGATTATTCAACTTCAGATTGTCTGCTGAACCAGAGCGAAGTGGATTTTAAATTTGAATCCAATGAAGTTTTTGAGGTGTGGTTTAATTCCAGTTAATATTTTTGTTAGTAGCTTATGATTGTGGTGCTGAATAATATTGTAAATCTTGCCTGTAAAATTTGTTGTTCATTGTTTGTTGCTTGAATTGAATGTAATGTACTACTTTTGATGAATTTTCTGCATTTTATATCAGACTTTCGGGTGTAAATCAGGAACATTTGGGTGTACTTTAAGAAAGTTTAGGCGTATTTATAGTTTATGACTTCTCACCTGACTGAGGGTGAATTGTCTTATTCTTTTAGTTGAATTGTTTTAGTTTCTGTTTGATGATGATTCATGAATCTTATTTTTGTTATTTGATGGTTTTATAGTTGTATTTGCATTCTGTAGTTTATGCTTGTTTTAATATGGTGTATTTTGGACTTTTTTGGGTGTATTTTGCAGCCCCTCTTTGTGATGTTAATGAGCAGTTTGTTCCCATAGTTGGGATGACTTTTAACACCATTGAAGATGCTGCAAAATTCTACAAAGATTATTCAAAAGCTGCAGGTTTTTCTACAAGAGTTCGGAGCACAAATAAGAAGGGAAACGAAATTAAGAATCAATTGATTACATGTAGCAGAGAGGAGAAATGGAAATCAAAAATATCTCTGACGGAGAAGACAAACCCCTCAACAGGATTAAATTGTCCCGCAAGAATTTATATACACATATTGAAGGACATCGGTGTTTAGATCATTTTCAAGGTTGTGTTGCATCATTCACATCCTTGCCGTCCAAATCAAGTAGAGATGCTTAAACAACACAAAGAACTAAGCATGTCCGTACATCGTACAATAGAGAATAACAAGGAAGCCGGTATCAGACCAAGCAAAACTTACCAATCATTTGTGGCAGCAGTCGAGGGTCACCGCAAGTTAAATTTTATTAAAAAAGATGTGAGAAATTACATCACGAAAAAGTGCGGAGTGTTTCGGAACTAGAGGATGCAAAAGAATTCGAAAAATACTTATTAAGAATGAAAGAGAAGAATCAGAATTTCTTTTTCGAGCTCGAACTCGAGGATGATCAGTCGATTAAGCTTGCTTTTTGGGAGAACGCAAGGAGCAAGGCTGCATATGAGTATTTCGGAGACGTTATTTCATTCGACACCACCTACAATACAAATAGGTAATATGCTGTTCTGGTTTATGATGTTAAATTAATGTTGTTTTGTAAATCTGCTGCAGAGGTGTATATTGGATATTTTTGGGTGTAGAAAGTTATTATTTGGGTGTATTTAACGATTTTAATTCTATTTTGTCGTAATCTGTTTTAGGTATAATCTAGTTTTTGATTCTTTTGTCGTAATTTGTTTCAGATATAATCAGATTATTATGTTAATATTTATTTTTTAAGTACTAATTTATTTGAAACAAAATTATTAAAAATTAATTTGGAGTATTATTATTACTGCATATTCATCTGTTAGTTAAAATAAAATAAATCCAGTTAATATTAAATTAATATTATTTTTGTCAATTATTTTTTTAAGTTGTTCAAACTAATTTAACAATGCTTTAATTATTTTTTTAAAAGATATATTAAATTTATGTGTATAATTACTTTATTCTAAAAATACAATAAATAATATTCTAATAATAAATCTTATTTTTTAAATACAATAAAAAAGGAATTTTAATAAGAAAACATATGAAGGACAAAGTGTATTTAATATCTGGAGAGAGTATCTCACTCTTTTTCTTTTAAATACACATACTCATCCTCAAAAATGAATTTCATGTTATTTCATATTTCTTTTATCTTTTTTTTTGATAAAAACAATATTCCGTAATTAAACTATTAAAGTATATTAATTATAATTTTACTTTCTCTTTCTTATGTTATCTTGCAGATTTATAAACATAGATTTATAAACATACACATTGTTTTGCTTATAAATAAAAAAAGAATATCTGTACAAATAAATCTGTACTTTATAATTTCCCTCTTTTCAAACTTTGTAGATTATTACTAACACAAAACTAGAATTGATAAAACAAAAACTGTTAAGATAAGCGTGATTTTGTGGATGCCCATTTAATGGGCGGTTCACTCTTTCCACTACTAATGAGAATTCACTTTTCAATACTGAATGAAATTAATTAACACTACTTTTGTACGCCTATAAATAGGCATGAATTTATGCAAATATATACACAGAAAAAGCAGTAAACAAATCATCTCTCTCTCTCTCACTTCTTACGAATACTTCTCTTTTATGTTGCAATCAAATACTCTTCTCTTTATATTTCTACTACAATTCTTTCTCTTCTTTTATTTTATTAGTATTCTAAATTCTCTTTTCTATTACTCTTTACATATAATATTAATAGCAATATTAATCATTTTTATTATATTGAGATAGTAACAATAAACATATGCAATTCTCTCTCTCTTTATTTTTAATACTTCTTTCTATCTTTGTATATATATACACATTACAACATATAATTTTATTATATATATATAAATTATTATTGAGCTAATTATTTTAATATTAGAGTCTTCTATTTATACATCTTTATTTTATATTTAGTATATCTTTTATTTTACAACACGTTATCAGCACGAGACTCTGATCAAATTTTAAGGAAGACTTCAGGTAACAAATTTTCATTATGTCGAAACTCGCTCATCTTGAATATAATGCTTTTGATATATTATGGACACTAGATGCTAAAATTCATCTTGATTTAATG
This sequence comes from Arachis ipaensis, assembly GCF_059453495.1. NCBI lineage: Eukaryota > Viridiplantae > Streptophyta > Magnoliopsida > Fabales > Fabaceae > Arachis > Arachis ipaensis. Next base: position 124,421,805 of record NC_142440.1, read on the forward strand.
GATCTTGGAGATATCATTAAGGCTGAAAATAATACATCCCAGAAGGATAAAGCCAAAGCCATATTTTTTTTTTCGTCGTCATCTTGACATATGATTGAAAAATAAATATCCCACATTAAAAGATCCTGCAGATCTGTGGAAAGGCCTTGAAGAAAGGTACAATCATCAAAAGACGGTGATACTTCCTCAATCCCGATATGTTAGAGAAAATTTTCTCGACCTTCCATACCTCGAATGTACTCCTGCAGCAGCAGTATCGAGAAAAAGAATTTAAAAATATTTTGAGTTAATTTTTTTTATGCCTTTTTGTTGCTGAATGCAACAATGAGTTACTTTTGAGAAATCATGAAGCGCGCCCAGCTGGCGCCGCCCCATTTCCTGAAGTAAATGCGGCAAATTATAACCCTAGAAGAGGTAAATGACAAGATTTTGATAACAAGAAAATTTATGGAAGGAAAATGAATTATGTTCATAAGAAAGGATCTCATCAGAAGTGGGATAAAGAAAGAAACAATGGGCAAAGTAAATCAATTGAGAATAAATACTTCCGTTGTGGTGGAAAGGGCCATTGGTCACGTACCTGTCGTACCCCAAGGCACCTAGTTGATCTTTATCAAACATCCTTGAAAAAGGATGACAAAGGAAAGGAAATAAATTTTGTTTCAAATGATAAAAATTCCACCACTCATTATGATGTATCTGATTTCTTTGAGGATCCTGAAGGAAATATTGGACATTTGATCAATGATGGAATAGTTTAATATGTGGGATTGTGAAGTATATATGTAAATAAATAATGTAAAGAACTTATTGTTAAGTTTTATTTTCTATGTATTTACGTTTCAAATGTGATGTACATAAATAATGAAATATTAATGTTTATGAATTTTGAAATTATTAAATGTGTCAAATTTTAAAATAAAATTTCAGTATATGACATTATTTTATGTACAGTGTTTCTTAGAAAAATGATTCTGATCAAATATTCAATTTAACTGTGCATACTGCTCATTTTATTATTTTTTGTTTTTGAAGAAAATGGCAAGGATATGTAATGAAGATGTATGCCTTGCAGGTAGTGCAAGTTCGCACACCATTCTCAAAAGTGATATATATTTTACCCATCTTGTACCAAAAGAAGAATGTGTTAATACTATTATTGGCTCAGACAATGTGATAGAAGGCTCCGGAAGAGCTATAATTTTGTTTCCTGGAGGAACAAAATTTATAATAAATAATGCACTATTATCTACCAAGTCTCGAAGAAACTTGTTGAGCTTTAAAGATATTCACCGAAATGGATATCATATTGAGACAATGAATGAGGGAAATCATGAGTATTTATATATCACAACTCATTATTCAAATGAGAAAATTATATTAGAAAAATTACCCTCACTTTCATCTGGGTTGTATTATACCAAGATTAGTGCAATTGAATCACATGCCACTGTAAACCAGAAGTTTACTAGCCCAAATGAATTCATAACTTGGCACGACCGTTTGGGTCATCCGGGAACAACCATGATGAGGAGAATTATTGAAAACTCTCATGGACATTCACTAAAGAACCAGAAGATTCTTAAAACTAGTGAATTTTGTTGTGCTGCATGTTCTCAAGGGAAGTTAATTTTAAGACCATCACCAGTAAAGATTGGATTTGAGTCCCCTGAATTCCTAGAAAGGATTCAAGGTGATATATGTGGACCTATTCATCCACCATGTGGACCTTTTAGATATTTTATAGTCCTGATAGACGCATCTTCGAGATGGTCTCATGTGTACTTATTATCTTCTCGCAACCTGGCGTTTGCGAGATTACTGTTTCAAATTATTCGATTAAAAGCACAATTTCCAGAAAATCCAATTATAGCAATTCGTCTTGATAATGCTGGTGAATTTACTTCCCAAGCTTTTGATGCTTATTGTATGGCTAATGGAATAAGTGTTGAACATCCAGTAGCTTATGTTCACACACAAAATGGGTTAGCAGAATCACTTATTAAGTGCCTCCAATTAATCCTAGACCCTTGCTTATGAGAACAAATCTCCCAACCTCGGTTTGGGGCATGCTATTTTACATGCCGCAGCACTTATTCGTTTGAGGCCAACGAGTTATCATCAATTCTCTCCTATGCAATTAGCTTTTGGTCAGCAGCCAAATGTTTCCCATTTAAGAATATTTGGGTGTGCGATATATGTTCCCATTGCGCCACCTAATCGCACCAAAATGGGACCCCAAAGAAAATTGGGGATATATGTTGGATATGATTCTCCCTCTATAGCGAGGTATCTTGAGATACAAACAGGAGATGTATTTAAATCCCGGTTTGCAGATTGTTATTTTGATGAATCAAAATTTCCAACATTAGGGGGAGAGAATAAGCTTCCTAAAAAGGAACTTAATTGGAATGCATCATCGTTGATGCATTTAGATCCTCGGTCAGGGCAATGTGAATTAGAAGTTCAAAAGATTATACATTTGCAAAGAATAGCAAATGAATTGCCTGATGCATTTTCCGATACAAAGAGGATAACCAAATCTTATATACCAGCGAAAAATGCCTCCATTCGAATTGATGTCCCAGTAGGACAAATAGCCACTGAAGCAAATTCACGCCAGAAGCGTGGCAGGGCGAAAAATGCCCCAATTCGAATTGATGTCCCAGTAGGACAAATAGCCACGGAAGTAAATACACGCCAGAAGCGTGGCAGGCCTGTCGGTTCCAAAGATAAAAATCCTCGAAAAAGAAAAGAGGTAAATACGATTCCTGTTGAAAAAAACATAGTAAAGACACCGGCAGTTGTCCAAAATTCTGATATAACGCCAGAAGACGTTCAGGTACCTCAAAATTGTGAAAATGACGAGATCTCGATAAATTATGTCTTTACAGGAGAGAAATGGGACCGAAATAAGACAATTGTCAATGAAATATTTGCATATAATGTGGCATTAGATATCATGCATGAAAGTAAGGATCTTGAGCCAAGATCAGTCGAAGAATGTCGACAAAGGAATGATTGGCCAAAATGGGAAGAAGCCATGAAGGCTGAATTAGACTCACTTGCAAAGCGTGAAGTCTTTGGACCTGTAGTCCATACACCTGAAGATGTAAAACCTGTTGGATATAAGTGGGTATTTGTGAGAAAACGAAATGAGAAAAATGAAGTTGTGCGCTATAAAGCCCGATTTGTGGCACAAGATTTTTCACAAAGGCCCGGTATAGATTATAAAGAAACGTATTCCCCTGTAGTGAATGCGATAACATTGCGTTATTTGGTCAGTTTATCTGCATATCATAAACTGCATATGCATTTAATGGATGTGGTAACAGCCTATTTGTACGGCTCATTAGATCGGGATATCTATATGAAAGTCCCTGAAGGACTAAAGATATCTAAACCATCTAGTGAATATTCGCAAGGGTTATACTCAGTCAAATTGTAAAGATCTTTATATGGTCTAAAGCAATCTGGACGAATGTGGTATAATTGTCTTACTGAGTATCTGGCCAAAAACGGTTTCAAGAATGATGATATATGCCCGTGTGTTTTCATAAAGAAAACTACATCTGGGTTCATTATAATTGCTGTGTACGTTGATGATTTAAATATCATTGGGACTCCTGAAGAGATTCCAACAATTATAAAAACTCTAAAAGAAGAGTTTGAGATGAAAGATCTTGGAAAGACTAAATTTTGTCTCGGCCTGCAGATCGAGCATACAAAAAATGGGATCTTTATTCATCAAACAACATACACAGAAAAGATCTTGAAGAGATTTTATATGGATAAGTCACATCCCTTGAGTACCCCAATGATCGTAAGATTTTCGGATGTGAAAAATGATCAATTCTGTCATAAGGAAGAGAATGAAGATATCCTTGGTCCTGAAGTACCATATCTTAGTGCCATTGGAGCGCTAATGTATCTTGCTAATAATACAATACCCGATATATCATTTGCTGTGAATTTACTAGCAAGATATAGTTCCTCTCCAACCAGAAGACATTGGAGTGGAATCAAACAAATCTTTCGATATCTTCATGGAACAGTTGATATGGGATTATTTTATCCCTATGGATCCAAGTCACAATTAGTTGGCTATGCAGATGCTGGATATTTGTCTGATCCACATAAAGGGAGATCTCAAACAGGATACCTATTCACATATGATGGTACAGCTATATCATGGAGGTCCACGAAACATACGATTGCAGCAACATCCTCTAATCATGCTGAAATACTAGCGATACATGAAGCTAGTCGCGAGTGTTTTTGGATGAGGAGTGTGATCCAATATATTCTGTCATCATGTGGACTGATTGATCATAAGATAGCTCCAACTATCCTGTTTGAAGATAATGCAGCATGTATTGCTCAACTTAAAGGCGGATACATCAAAGGCGATAGAACAAAGCATATTTCTCCCAAATTCTTCTTCACTCATGATCTTCAAAATCAAGGGACAATTGATGTGCAACAGATCCGCTCAAGTGACAATCTGGCAGATTTATTTACAAAGTCACTCCCAAAATCCTCCTTTGAAAGATTGGTACATGAGATTGGGATGCGTCGATTTCGAGACATTAAATGATGTCGGCAAGAGGGGGAGACTGTACTCTTTTTTCCTTGGTCAAGTTTTTTCCCATTGGGTTTTTCTTGACAAGGTTTTTAATGAGGCAGTCCCCATCACAAAGGATATTGTACTCTTTTTCCTTCACTAAAGTTTTTCCCATTGGGTTTTCTTCAGTAAGGTTTTAATGAGGCATTTTCCTAAATGGTCATCCAAGGGGGAGTGTTAAGATAAGCGTGATTATGTGGATGCCCATTTAATGGGCGGTTCACTCTTTCCACTACTGATGAGAATTCACTTTTCAATACTGAATGAAATTAATTAACACTACTTTTGTACGCCTATAAATAGGCATGAATTGATGCAAATATATACACAGAAAAAGCAGTAAACAAATCATCTCTCTCTCTCACTTCTTACGAATACTTCTCTTTTATGTTGCAATCAAATACTCTTCTCTTTATATTTCTACTACAATTCTTTCTCTTCTTTTATTTTATTAGTATTCTAAATTCTCTTTTCTATTACTCTTTACATATAATATTAATAGCAATATTAATCATTTTTATTATATTGAGATAGTAACAATAAATATATGCAATTCTCTCTCTCTTTATTTTTAATACTTCTTTCTATCTTTGTATATATATACACATTACAACATATAATTTTATTATATATATATAAATTATTATTGAGCTAATTATTTTAATATTAGAGTCTTCTATTTATACATCTTTATTTTATATTTAGTATATCTTTTATTTTACAACAAAAACTACAAAAATCAGCACTTGGGTATCACTTTTTGAGTCTTCATATTTGCTTTCAATTCTCAAACTTTCAAGCCAAGTTCATTTTCAAGTCAACATTGTTATTACCGTAATAAACTTTTTCAACCATTTTTTCTATGCCCAAAATCTGTCCAAATAAATAAGTCATACCATCTCTTCTCACTAACCAGCAATTACTCTTCTCACATTATAATTCAGACATCCAGAAAATGGCTCATTGTGGTTGGATTTTGTCCTTGACCACCGAAGAACAGGACGACATGTACAGCTGCACCAGTTTGGCACCCACACTGACCTGCTTCGTGCTGGAGTTCTTGTCTAGTTTCCGTTGAATGATGACCGGTATGAGTTCCCTGTTTCTTGTCTAGTTTACGTCGAATGAGGACCAGTATGAGCTACCTGTTGTCTGACTCCCACCGCCTATCATGATTCCAGCACCCGAAGAAATGGGTAAAGAAGAAGAATGGGGTTAATTTGTGATTCAATAGGTTTACGGTTATAAATAGGGGTAGAGACTACATTGGGGCAGGAAAATTAGCCTGCCACGTCAGCTACCCTTACACTTTTCATTGTGGCAGTGGTTGTGCTGCATCTGCGGTCTGATAACTGACTCACTATTGAAAAAAGGGCATAAGGACCATTATAGTATTCAAAACTCAATCTAAGAGGTCAAAATAGTTCAATTAAAATCTTAGAAGTCAAATTGGTGTATGGATCCAACTTCAGAGAGCATTTTGGGAATTTAGTTTGTTAAATAGAAATAACAAGACCATATTTAAAAGAAAGAAAGAAGAGTGGTGCCAAAAATGGTTTTTAAGTTATATTTTGGTGCTATCTACGTATTTCTTTTTTTTTCCCGACAATGCTTGAAAATATTAAAAAGAGAGAATGCGAGAGAGAGAGAGAGAGAGAGAGAGAGAGAGAGAGAGTGGGTGGGAAACACAGTGGAGGGTAGTTTTAGGAATCCGATCAAAGATCCTAGAGTTTGGAATCGAGAAGAGTATCGACGATTGGAGACGGAGTCCTTTTCGATCTTCCTAGATAACCTTCCAGAGGACATCTCAAAGAGAGAACTGTTCAAGCTATTCAGTTGGACTGGACGTATAAACGACATATATCTTGCTCGAAAGCAAAAAAATGGTAGTTTGTACATCTTCGCGTTCATACGATACACCACGAGGGGAGGAGCTTTAAAGGCCATAACAGAGATGAATCGTATGAGACTGAGAGGTAAGGTTGTGTTTGTTGGGGAAGCAAAATACAGGAGACTGTCGCCTGCTGATGGCAAAAAGAAGATGCAGGAAGGAGGGATTATTCGACGAGAAAGTAGCCGACAGCCACAAAAGGAACGTGAAGATGTTCCAGTTCTCCCAGCTAGTAGTTCTAAGGATGTGAGAAAAGATAAGAAGATGATAGACCCACATGGGAACGGTTGGACAAAGAAGCTGGAAGTGGCTGTGGCGAAAGAGAACTTGAACTGGTTGCAGAAAAGCCTGATAGGTGGAACAACGACGGCCATTGACTTTGGGTTGCTACAGGATCTGATTGCTAAGAACTTCCCACAAGTTGTTCAGGTACGAGAATTGGGAGCTTACAAAGCCTTGCTGACATTTGACAGCATATTGAATGCTGAAGAGACGTACACGTTCAAAATGAATAGCCTGCTACGAATATTTCATAATGTATGGAGGTGGGACGAATCGGAGAAAAGTGAGTCTCGAAGAGTGTGGTTAGAATGCTACGGGGTTCCGTTACATATTTGGTCAGTGGATACTTTTAAGAAGATCGGAGGCCAATGGGGAGAGGTGGTTGGGTGTGATAAAGGGACGGAATCATGCGCCTCGTTTAGTGTCGGTCGTGTACTAATCGATACTTGTGTTATGGATGTGATCAATGAATGGGTTCATATCACTCTAGATACCAGTGGCTTCGACGTCTTGGTAAAAGAGGTGGGACAGGAAGTCTACAGTTCGCAATGTCAGTTGGAAAGAAGAGCGGATAAAGATGTGGCTTGTGTTCTCCAAAATAACGAAATAGTGAGAGCTCCTCGTGCTGATGATGCAAAGTCGCCGGACCCCACAAAGTTGGTCGGCTATGAAGATCAGGCAGCGTTAGTGGTTACGGGAAGGGTACGACGGGAAGAAGAAGATGAGGATAGATTAGTAAATTCAGAGTCAATTTTAAATGAATGGAGTTATGACCACTTAAAGCTCAATCAAAGAAATTCGGTTAAGAATCAGCAAATTTATGGCCATATTGATGGCTTGGCAGATTTCATGGGATTGGGAGATAGTAACGAAACAGACTCGGAACTCACAATTCCGTGGAGTTACACCTGCAACCATAATGGGCTAGGAAGAGGAAAGCCCAATGGAACATGTGTGAGAGAGGTAAGGGCAACAAAGCCCAACAAACATAAAGTAACCGTGTTGGGCCAAGGAGGCCCAAAATCCTCAACAGATTTGATGGGGAGGAACGGTTTTTGCTACGTTGGGCTGGAGCATGATCTTGTTGGTCGGGTCGGTCTAATCCAAGGAGTCCAGCATGCTTCCGCGGGTCGGGCCAGGCTGGTCCGAGAGATGGAATTGGTTCCTGCTGTTCCTGCTGCTCCAACTGCGTTGCTAGGGAAACCTCGCGTGATAGAGACAATGGGCAGCGAGATCGGAAAGAAGGAAGGGGGCGGAGGATGCGTCTTGCACGGTGCACGGGGTGAGGAACGGTGCACTGCGAGAGGGTTGGAAGAGGATGACCTGGGTGGATGGGACGGATCTGAGCGCGAGGAAGAAGAAGGGTGCTCTGCGCCTATCAGCCGGAAATCGTCGAGGCGGGGATTGGCTGAGGGCGAGGTCGCCCGGTTGACTGATGGGTGTGCGCCGGTTAGGGACGGCATCGCAGGAGGGATGGAGGTTACAGGAGGCGAGAAAGCGACAACGGCAGGGGCTTATGGGTTAGGAAAAAACGTTGGCAGGGAGGAGGGGGCTGTGATGAATCATGAGGAGATGCAACCGGTCGAGGGAGGGAACCGGCAGAGTGATAACGACTATCATGAAACAGTTGCTGGTAATAATGCAAGCACAATGAAGCCAGGATTGGGAATTAATTTGGCTAGTGACAGGGGTGAGCACGTTCAGAATGTGGAGGAGGGGTATGGTGATAGAGGTAATCATAAAGGGGAACAAACACACCTTAATGATGATGAGAGCAGCTGTCATGAGTATGCTAGTTTGAGTGAACAAATGCTGGAGAACCACAAGACATGGGAGCTAGCAAAAGAGTCTGGAGTAATGTTACTTGATGAAGAGGAAGACATTATGGCTATCCTCCAAGAACAGAACGAAGAGATTGCTCGAAAGAGAAGAGTGGCAAAACAGAAGGCTAAAGCAAGACGAAGCAGGCCGAAAAATCTCAAAAAGGTGTGTAATTATATTTCAAAATGATTATCAGTTCATGGAATATTAGGGGGTTAAGGGGTGAAGGGAAGTTGAAAATGGTAAAAGAACTCAAGAGAAAACATAGGTTGGATATGTTAGGTTTGGTAGAGACTAAAAGACAGCTAGTGACAAGGTTTGATGTATCAAAAATTTGGGGGAGTGAAAGTGCGGGAAGGGAATATGTGGAGTCTGTTGGTGCCTCTGGTGGTTTGTTATTAATGTGGGATGATGGTTTCTTTAACATACAAAATTGCTTTAAAGGTGAACGATGGCTGTGTGTTGAAGGGGTACTGTCAGAGAAGTCTGTTAACTGTGCATTTTTCTTGGTTTATGGGGCTCACACTAGAGATGAGAAACGTGTTGTGTGGGAGGAGCTGAGTTACATGGCTGGCTTATGTCCAGGCGCCTGTTGTTTTCTGGGGGACTTTAATGAGATTGCCCAAGTGGAAGAAAGGCGAGGGCTAGAAAGCTTACCTCTGTCGGCACAGGACTATAAGGTTTGGGTACATGACATGGGTTTGGTGGACCTGCCAATTTCAGACCGTAAGTTTACGTGGTTCAGAGGACAGTCATGTAGCCGTATTGACAGAGCTTTGGTTAGCTTGGAATGGCTTGAGGCATTCCCGGAGACTCGTTTGAGAGGTGGGTCACGGGGGTTGTCAGATCACTGTCCTATCATAGTGGAAGAGAAGAGACTAAGAGTTGGACCGAGGCCGTTTCGAAGTCTAGATTCGTGGTTTACTCATGAAGGGTTTCTAAGGATGGTCAAGGAGGAATGGAGAGGGCTGGGAGAGATACAATTCACCGATAAACTGAAGGCATTGACGGTTCCTTTGGGGAGATGGCACAGAGACAACTTTGGTGATATGGACAGGAAAATTTTGAAGTTCGAGGAAGAGATACAGAAGATTGATGACATGATTGGGAATGGGAACTATGATGAGACAGTGGAAGCAAGAAGGAAGGCGTTAGTTAAGTGCTGTGAGAAATGGTATGTGAGGAAAGAATTACATTGGAAGCAGATGTCAAGGTCGAGGCTTGCAAGGGACATGGATAAAAATACGAGATACTTTCATAACTTAGCTTCGGCGAGAAGGCGAAATAACAGGATTGATACATTAGCTATTAATAGAAGATTGATAAGGAATCAAGCTAGGATTAAAATTGCCATCAGGGAGTTTTACAAAGAGCTATATCATCAAGAGAGGTTCCCTGAGATGGGGTTCAGAGATGGTCTGGTGGAAAGGATCAGCGAGGAGGATTCTCTTGCACTAGAGGTGCTACCATCACCTGAGGAGATTAAAGAGGCAGTGTGGGATTGTGAATCGTCTAAGGCCCCAGGATGTGACGGGTACAACATGAACTTCATAAAGAAGTGTTGGAATGATATAGGGTCGGACTTCACGGCAGCGGTGTTGGGTTTCTTCCGATCTTCAAGGTTGCCGCCTGATGCTAATGTCACATGGGTGGCGTTGGCCCCCAAGTTCCCTGGTGCTAAGGAAATAAAAGATTTGCGCCCTATTAGTATGGTGGGGTGTGTATATAAGGTAATCTCGAAGATACTTGTTAGGAGAATGAGAGGGGTTATGCCAGGACTAGTGGGCGAGACACAGAGTGCTTTTGTAAAGGGTCGGAAGATTCATGACGGGGCTCTTATCGCATGTGAAACGGTTCAGTGGATCAAACAACGGAAGAGGAAAGCGGCAATAATAAAGTTGGATTTCCAGAAAGCATACGACAGAGTCAAGTGGAGTTTTGTAGACCTTGTATTGCAGAAGATGGGGTTTGGTCGAAGATGGAGGGGTTAGGTGATGGAGTGTATCAGCACGTGCTCTAAGTCAATGTTGATAAATGGCTCGCAATCCAAGCCGTTCAAGATGGAAAGGGGTCTGAGACAAGGGGATCCTCTGTCCCCATTTCTCTTTGTACTTGTTGTTGATGTCCTGCATAGGATGATCGGAGAAGCTGTGAGAAACGGTCGCATATCACCGTTAATGGTTGGGAGAGATCATATTGAGCTGTCACACCTACAGTTTGCAGATGATACTGTTTTGTTCTGCCCGCCGGAGGAGGACACAATCAAAAACTACAGGAGGTTGCTTAGATGCTTCCAGTTGATGTCAGGTTTAAGCATTAACTTTGATAAATCCAGTTTGATTCCTGTTAACTGTGATGAGCAGTGGGTACAACATATGTGCGGTGTGTTGGGCTGTAAGCAAGCCAATCTACCTATTAAATATCTCGGTATCCTGCTAGGAGCAAACCCAAGGCTGGTGAAGACGTGGAAGCCAGTAATAGAAAAAGTAGAGGAGAAACTTAGTCTCTAGAAGGCCAAGATCCTCAATAAAGCCGGTAAGCTAGTACTTATCAAATCTGTGTTAAATAGTTTACCGGTTTATTATCTGAGCCTCTATAAGATGCCAAAGGCTGTTGCAGAGAAACTGATTTCCTTGCAGAGGAGATTTCTATGGAATAAAGAGGATGGAAAGAGTGGTATGGCTTTGGTTAAGTGGGAAGTGGTTCAGGCCCCTAAGAAGTTAGGTGGATTGGGGGTTGGGGATGCTATGATAAGAAATTCAGCTCTTCTGTTTAAATGGTGGTGGAGGTTCTCTAAAGAGGAGTGTCCTCTGTGGAAGAAGGTTGTATGTTCCTGTAACAACCTCAATCCAAATGAGCCCCTGTTCTCTCAGGAACTACCTATCCGAGGTGGTCCGTGGAAGGATATTTGTCAGTTACAGTTCAAGAGTCAAGAAATCCGACAAAAGATGCTTACTGGGTTGTCTATGGAGGTGGGGGATGGGAGACGAACTCGATTTTGGGAGGATGTCTGGATTCATGGAGGTTCTCTGAAAGACCGCTTTCCAAGGCTATTCTCGGTTTCAAACCAAGCAGGATCAATGATAGGGGATTGTGGGTTTTGGGATGGGCTAGATTGGATATGGAATTTTCAGTGGAGGAGAGAATTGTTCCAATGGGAGTTGGATCTAGTAAACCAGCTTCACCTCACTCTGAGGCTGGTCAAACTTGATCTTGGGAGAGAGGATAGAGTTGTATGGAAGTATGATAAACAAGGAATTTTTTCTACTAACTCATTTGTGCAGGTGTTGCAGGTGGAAATGGCTCCAGAGGATATACATAGCTACAGCTTCACTAGGACCATTTGGAAAGGCCTTGTCCCACCCAGAGTAGAGTTGTTTGTCTGGTTTGTCCTGGTTGGCAGGGTTAATACAAAGGAGAGACTGAGTCGACTTGGGATCATTTCCCAACAAGATACTTTGTGTGTTTTATGTAACAGTAATGTAGAATGTATCCACCACCTATTTCTTGGTTGTAGCTTTGCTTGGCAGGTATGGTGTGCTTGGTTGTCATATGTTGGAATGCAGTGGGTTTGTCCAGGTGCAGTAAAAGACCACTTCCAGAGCTGGACTGAGAGTTCAAGTACAAAACAGGAGTGCAAGAGATGGATGGTATGTTTATGCGCGATCATCTGGAACTTATGGTTGGAACGGAACCGAAGGATTGTTCAGAACAAAGGAAAAGGAGTTGAGGAAATTATCAACATGTCTGCATTGAGCTATAAGGAGTGGTTAAGGGTTGACCCTTTCTGTTGTTGATGGCAATGCCGGAGATGACAAAGGGGTATATACAGTTCGTTTGTTCGGTCTATTTATTTTAGCTTTTAGTTTGGTTTTCTATGCTGCTGATACTTATGCTCCACTTGTTGTGTTGAGCTTTCATTCAAAAAAAATGCTTGAATTTGTTTTGTGTTAACTCAACTGTTTTTTATTTTCTTGCAACTCTTCGACTATTATTAGTCTGGTTTATGATGAACATATTAAATAATTAAAGCAATTACGAGGTTTAGGGTTTAACTTGGTAAAGAAACATTTAAAATCAGTGTCGGCCAAAGTTATCTTAGATTATATAGTAGATCTTCGTAGTAAGATGGAAAGTATTTCTTTTTTGGCCCAACTCAACAAAAACTTGGGTCCACCCACGATTCGACAGGTTAACGATCCGCTTATACGACAGTGTCTCTTGCGTGACAATTTCCTCAGCAAAGGTCTGGACAGCTAACAGAAATATTTAGACAAGTGAGTCAAAATGAAAAGGTGGAAAGAATATAAATTATTCTCCTCTTTGGTTGAAAGAATATAAATTACTAGATTTGATGGCAGGAAGTTAAAAAAACAAACATTGTGGGAAGAAAATACTATTTACACAAATCCTCTTAGTCAAATAGCAAGATAAAGCTGTGCTTGTAACATAACCATATGCAAAATCATATATTTACCCCATCACAATTCACAAGTGATGGATTACATGCAACTTATATAATGCTATGATTCTTTTCCATATATAAATATATCGAATGGTAAACCACAAAAAATACATTTAAATTATTTTGATATTGACAAAAATATCTTTAAATTGTTATCGAAAGAAATGTTCTCAAATAATTTTAAAATGTATAAAAAATATCCAATCATATACAAAGATCTGTTCTATTAATGAAAAGTGTGACGTTATTTATTTGTCAATATTAAAATTTTATTTATCACATAAAAATTTCTGTTTGTCACATTATTTTTCATTAAGGTAGAATGCATCCGTTTACATGTATTTTTGTAATATTTTTAAATAATTTAAAAATATTTAGTGATTTACCCGTATAGAATAAGAATGATAGCATTCTTTCTTCAGCGGTTGGCAAACATGGAGTAATGACTAACAAGTAATCTAGCTATCCATTCCATCAGAATGTTTGGGGACGGCGCTGGGTGTTGGTCAAAGAATTTGGAGCTGCCGCATAATCCAGGGAAACGCCAGGGCGCTGAACCTCTGTACGCTCTTCCCTCCCAATTTGAATCCTCTGCAGCGCCTCTAACACCTCCGCCATAGAGGGTCTCATGTCCTTGTCTCCCTGCAAACACTGAAAAGCCAATTTGGCCACCGAAATTATCATCCTTCTTGAATCATAGTCTGACTGAATTCCAAGAGAAGGATCCACCAATTCACAAAACGCTCCCTTTTGAAACTTCCTTACAGCTACATTCGCCAACTTAACATCATCCCTTTCCCTGTTCATATCAACAGCCGGAAGCGACGATATTAACTCAACAAGAACCACTCCGAAACTGTACACATCACTCTTGTTTGTAAGCTGGTAGCACAGACGGTAGTCCGGGTCAACATAACCAGGGGTTCCACGTGGCGCCGTGGAGACATGTGTGACATCACTGGGGAACAATCTAGAAAGCCCAAAATCAGCAACCTTAACACCGAAGTTGTTGTCAAGGAGAATGTTGCTGGTTTTCACGTCACGGTGAATGATACCGCAAGCATGGAGATAAGCCAATGCACAAGCAGTTTCAATGGCGATTTTCATTCTCACCGGCCAGGTCAATGTGCTTGACTTTGTTGTGTCACCGCGGAGATGATAACTGAGAGTTCCATTAGGGATGTATTCATACACAAGGAGTAGCTCACGAGAATGACGTGAAGTGCAGCCATAGAGGGATACGAGATTCCTATGGCGCAAGCGTGTGAGGATCTGAATCTCGTTGATGAATGATTCAACTGGCTTGTAGTTACGCTCGAATAGGCGTTTCACTGCAACTTCTCGTCCATCTCTAAGCTTTCCTGGTTAATTATCATGGATCAAATTGTAGGTTAAGACTTTAAGAGTAAAGCTCATTTTATTTACTCAAATTCAAAGGTGAGATTTTAATTAATCGAAAAATGGTCCTCTAAAGTTAATTTTGTAATTCAATTTAGAGCCTGTTTAGATGGGTTCGTAAGTGATTTTTTTTACTTTTAACTTATGAAAAGGTGTAATATTAATGTCTGGTACAATTTTCAAAACAAAATTGCAATTTTCTAAAGAGCTATTTTAGTGTTTAAGGAGAAGTTAAAAAAAATGATTTCCCTTATAATAAAAAGTTTTTTATCACTTTTCTCTTAAAATAAGTATTTTTAGAACTAAAAAAACAAATACAAAATAACTTATTTATAAACTACTTTTAATATAAATATTTATTGTTTAAACTATTTCTTCGTAAGTAACTTAATTAAGTTGTTCACTGGGCCTTAGTCTTTTAATTTCAATTTATCCAAAGGGTCTCCAAATTTTATTTTGTGACTCAATTTGTAAACCAAATTTGATGATATCACTCGTGGTCTCGTTCATTTTAAAAGATATATTTTTAACATAATAAATAATTAAAAAATATTTTTATTATTGTTGTACCTATATTGTCTCGTTCAGTTTTGTAAACCAAATATATTTTTAATATCATTAGAGAATTGTTTAGTTAATACGAGTCTTAAAAATATATATCTAATTACAATTTATATTTTTTTAAAGATTTTTATTTAAAAAATATTTTTAACATAATAATAAATAATTAAAAAATATTTTTGTATTATTATACCTAAATATAATTGCTAAAAAAATATATTTTTACATAAAATATTTAAACAAAAAATTACTTTTACTTTTTTAAAAGATATTTTTAAAAAATTACTTAAAAAAAATTTCATAAAAAACTTTCACCCAAACCAGTTTTAAGGTTATTATAAATAAATAATTTAAACTATTTTACTTTAATAAATACAAAACAAATTTATTAAAAATTTAAATATTTTATGTTTTCTATAAAAATTAATTTTATTGGTAATCTGAGAATGTGTATTTAGGATACATAATTAAATCCTAATAGTAATAGTGATTGATGGAGTAAATTAAGTTGTGACATCAAATTTGAGGCAATGAATTGAGTTAATTACAAATTGACCGATGAAATTGAGTTAAATTTGGAAGATCATGCATGAAAAGAGAAATCAAATTCGGACTCTACTTAAACAAGACGAAAATTGGTCTAGGCTCTATGATTGTGTTGTACACTTGTTAACAGGAAAGTTCCCCTTTTTATATACCAGATAACAATCAATTTAGTCCATAAGTTTTGCTCAGACTAAATTTTAGTCAATACTCAATAGACAAGTTGGCTCTTGATCTTGAAAGCTTATCGATAGCCTCCAAATTTATTTTGTGAAACTAGTCTTTTTTTTTTATTATTATTTTATAAAAGATAGGAGATTCGAATTCGCAACCTCGCAACCTCTTAATTGAATATGAGAAAATTATGCCATTTAAATTATAATTCAATGCCAAACTAGTCTTATTGTTACTTGCCACTTAACACCACAATCAGAAGCTTATGATGACATTCTTTTTAGGTATGCTAGTCAATCAATAAACGACGTTGTTTAAGAATAAATTTGATCTTATAGTTTTTACACCGGATAATCAATTTCGTGCCATAATTTTAAAATTGAACAAATTATATATATATATATATATATATATATATATATATATATATATATATATATATATATATATATATATATATATATATTTTTTCACATTTTGTGTGTACACACATTAACACAATTTTTATTTTAAAATGAAATTAAACTTTTAGTTCCAACAAGCAATAACTAAAATATAATTTATCCCAATTTTCAGATTAGTCCAATATAAAAATCTCACAATATTAATAAAAAATATATTATTTTTTTAAGTGGATACATTTTATTTTCCAAAAAAATATTGAGATAAATTTGTAAATTAATATTTTTATAATTAATGATAGATTTTCTTTAGCTTCAACTGTTACTACTTTTGGTAATGCTTTTCAAAAATCGTAGAAAAAAAGATTTTTTATTTAAAAAAAATTGCAAACAAAAGTATTTATTTCTTTTTAAAAAACTCCTTTTATCCTAAAAACACAAACAAAAGGAGACCATTATAAGATTAAATGTTAGTCTAAATTAGCTTATTTGAGCTAACAAAGTACTCTTGATTAAAAATAAAGTATTTTTATTAAGTTTAAACATATTTCGATATATCTTTTTAAAAAAAGTATTTTTATTAAAAAAATAAGTTATTTATCTTTTTTAAAAGTCAATAATATCTTACTTTAAAAAAATAAAAGCAAAAGATATTTTAAATATTTAAATTTTCTTTATAAGTCTATCCAAATATAAAATAACTTTTATCTATTACAAAAATTTATTTTTAAAAAAATAAAAAATAAGTACTTTTTCAAAAGTCAATCCTAATGTACCCTACATATTTCTGTAAACTATTGACAATGATTACAAGCCAAATTAGGGTTAGTTTGGATTAGTTTTTTTGAGTTAAAAAAGTTTTTTTTTAAATAAGATATTTTTATTCAATTTTAAACCTATTTGGATATAATTTTTTTAAAAAGGTATTTTTATTAAAAAATAAATTATTTACTTTTTTTAAAAGCTAACAATATTTTTAAAAAGCTTTAAAAGATATTTTTAATACTTGAAAATTATTTTTAAAAAGCTTATCTAAATGTGAAATAACTTTTGTCTATTAAAAAATATTTTTAAAAAAATAAGTATTTTTTTGTAAAAGTCAATCTAAACTAATTCTTATTCTATTAGTCTCTATAATTTTATCAAATTTATAATTAAACTTCTATAATTTAAAAATTTTTAATTGGATCTCTGCACCTTTTAAAATTTTCTAATTAGATATTTGCCAAATAAAAAATATTAGAGGTTATAGAAAACTCTGAAAATAAAAATACGTTCAGGTTTAAGAATTTAGCCATTAAATATGAGTATATTTAATCTGAAAAAAATATTTAATAAATTTTAACGTTTTTAGCATAACAAAAGCCGAATTATAAAATTTAAAATAATATAGAGATTTAATTAAAATTTTTAAATTATAATAACTTAATTACAAATTTAATAAAATTATAAGAATTAATAGAATAATATATATGCTCACACATACAAATTAAATATAAAAACTACATTTTAAAAAAAGTAGGCAATATTATTTTAAAAAAACACATTTAATAAATATTAGATGAATATTTTTTTTTTTAGTTAAATTCAACCATTTTTGTTTATTTGTCTTCTCTTCCTACTTTTGTATTGAATTACTCAATTTCAGTATTCATGTGGGTAAAACGTGAGTCCTTACCATAGTAAACAGTTCCAAAGCCACCTTCTCCAAGTTCTTTAGTTTGGTCAAAATTGTTAGTTGCGTGTTGGAGCTCTTCGTGGGAGAATAGTGGGATTCCGAAGTAGACATTTCCACTTTCTGGGTTTGTGTTTGAGTTTGGCCTAGAATACATGTTCCTTAATTTGCCTCCGTAGCCTGAAGAATTGTGCCTCCGTTTGTACAGTAAAAGAATGGCACATAACTGACAGGAAGCAATTATAATCACAGCAGCCAATCCAGTAGATAAACCTGAACAAGGAACAGCTTTGGGAATAAATTAGTACATGCATACATTCTAAAATTTAACATACAACATTCCAACTTTCTCATGAAAGTTGAAACCTTTACGGTTGCCAAAATTCACAATTTCTCCCACAATCATATTTGGTTACATTAAAATAAATTACCAAAATGAATTAGTAATATACAATATATATTAAAACATATAATATACATTAAAAAATTAACCTATATATATTTAAAAATATATAATAACTAATTATTTTGTATGCATGCAACATTTTTTTTCATAAGTAAATATCTAAAATTAAGGGATGAAAAAGTAGTTTAGTCACGGCTAGAATGATCATTTAAAAACAAATTAAAATTACATAGATTCATTAAGTAAAGAGATATTTGTGAAGAAATAAGATCTTAAAAGTAGAAAGTTAAGAAATCCAATTAAGGAATAAGGATTAGTTTGAAATTTCGGATTAACTTTTAGAAAAAGTACTTTTTTTTGTTTTTTTTTTTTAACTTTATCTTTTTAATAAAAAAATTTTTATGTTTAGATAAATATTTAAAAAAAAAACTTTCAAATATTAGAAACGTCTTTTGTTTTTATTTTTTTAAAAACAAATTATTATTGGTTTTTATAAAAAAAACAAATAATTTTAAAGAATTTTTTAAATTATTTTTTATTCTGAATTGTAAATTTAAAAAATCTTAAATTTTAAATATTAAAACTTAAATTCTAAATTGAATTCTAAACACTCAAAAAGTAAGAGTTAGAAAAATAATTTTATAATATTTTATTAAATAATTAAAAATGAATTTTCTATACTTATTCTTAATAATAAAAAAGAAAAAAAAATGCATAAAAGCATTGCCAAAGAAAAGAAAGGAAACTTTCTTGCTTTGAAGGAGCGCTGAAGATTTAATTATTCTAGGTGAGATATGGAGGAAATACAGTACCTATTATTATTGCTGCCTTGGAGGCCCCTGTCTTTCCCTTTGCTGGAATCATTGGCCAATCTATAAGGAAAAGGAGGTTCAAAAGTTAGTGGCGTAACAATTCTACTATTATCTGAAGCAGAATAAGGCAATCAATAAAATAATAAACACACAATATGCATATATAAATTGGTCCGACGAATCATTACATGTGTCATGATGTGCAGATGTTACTTCAATTATAGCAAAAGACTTGAAGGATATACACCGGTGAGTGACATTGGGCTCCTGTGCACTCGTATCACCTGAACATGCGTTTAACAAGCTAGGGAACATGGCAACAACATATGTATGATTTGAAGGAAAGAAATGATCCGAACCGAAATACACATCATAATGTTTAAGAGGACAGCTTTTATAGTGGAATATGTCATCGTGAGGAGGAGGATGCTCATCAATGCATTTGAAGAAGGCAACACGGTTTACAACCCGAAGAGACAAGTCCCCACGGAGCTCCCATAAGTTTACAGCGGCACCGGTCTCTTGGACGGAAATTAAACCAGCTAAATTATCCTCCATAAATGTACTTTCAATTTTGTATGTTTGGTTTCCAAGTAAAACTTCAGGACATTCTTCTCGGTTATCACAATTACTTATCTGCAGGCCACATTCTGAGAGATTAGTGTTGGTGAAAGGGTACGAAAGCCGGAGATTTCCGCAGTCGAAATCCTTGGACCCCGGGCAGTTCACTTGATATTCTTTGTTCTCATTTGGATCTGAGTGAAGAAGCCCAAAAGAGCATAGGAGAATAAAGAAAACAAGAAAACCGTGGTGGTCAGCACCCATTCCATACATGTCCGGCTTAAGAATACGGATGTTCTCTGTTTTAATCACTTGTTTGGTGTATCTAACCCACCATCTGTTATCTTCTTGATATAGTCCGTTTTGTGTATAAACTACGGCAGTTGACTTGGACAATTGACTAGGGAAGACTAAAGAAACTGGCTGGAATCTTACTCAGCTTCTGGGGTTGAGCAACAGATGACTTTACTGCTTGACTTTGAAAGTGAACATACATTATGGTTCAAAGACCCATTCATTAGTGGAGCTCCTTTGCTCAAAGCATACGCTACGGCAGATTGGGACTTCAGTGGAAATTTCAATATTTGCGCTCAATAGCCAAAGTCATGACTGTTAATACGGAGAACGCACGAAAAGTGCTACACGTGTCAACACGCGCGCTACTCAATGATTTTCATAGCGCATTCCTCGCTCCTCCTCCTCCTCCTTCTTTGTGTTTCTCCTCTTTACGTGTTTCATTTTCATCGTCATTTTTTTAGGAGTAAGTACGATTTTGATCCCTTAAGTTTAGTGCCAGAATCGAATTCGTCCCTCTTGTTATTTTGCAATTAAAATCGTCCTTAATGTTACATTTGTATTTAACTTCGTCCTTTGTAATTAAAATTTTTTTTAATGACAATTCTACCCTTCCCCCTTCTCCCCACCCCCACTGTCCCCTCCCCCTTCCCCCCACCCCCACTGTCCCCTCCCCCTCCCCTTCCCCGTCTCCCCTTTCCCCTTCCCCCTCCCCCTCCCCGCCTCCCATTCCCCCTTCCCCCCACCCCCACTGTCCCCTCCCCGCCTCCCATTCCCCTTCCCCCCACCCCCATTGTCCCTTCCCCCTCCCCGTCTCCACTGTCCCCTTCCCCCTTCCCCCCACCCCCACTGTCCCTTCCCCCTCCCTGCCTCCCATTCCCCCTTCCCCCCACCCCCACGCGTCCCCTCCCCCTCCCCGTCTCCACTGTCCCCTTCCCCCCACCCCCACTCCCACGCGTCCCCTCCCCCTCCCCGTCTCCACTGTCCCCTTCCCCCTTCCCCCCACCCCCACTGTCCCTTCCCCCTCCCTGCCTCCCATTCCCCCTCCCCCCCACCCCCACTGTCCCCTCCCCCCCACCCCCATCCCTATGCGTACCCTCCCCCTCCCCGTCTCCACTGTCCCCTCCCCCCCACCCCCACCCCCACGCGTCCCCTCCCCCTCCCGTCTCCCCTTTCCCCTTTCCGCCTCCCCTCTCTCCCACCCCCAAACAGAAACAGAAACAGAGAAACAGAAATTCAAGAGAAACAGAAACAGAAACAGAGGTCACGGCGACGACGAGGTCATGGCGGCGACGACGGAGGCTTCCCGGCGCCGTCCCCCTCCCCCCCCCTTCCCCCTCCCCCCTCTTCCTTTCCCCTCCCCTTCCCTCCCCTCCCCCAACGCGTTTTCTTCCCCTCCCTCAACACTGTGTTTTCGTTTTTTTTTTTAATTTTATAATTATTATTATTAAAATAGGAATAGGGGTAGTTTAGGAATAAAATAAAAAATTTTATTAAAAAGGACGATTTTAATACGAAAAAAAACATTAAGGACGATTTTAATTGCAAAATAACAAGAGGGACGAATTCGATTCTGGCACTAAACTTAAGGGACCAAAATCGTACTTACCCCTTTTTTTTACTATTGTTGTGTTGTTGTTGCTGCATTTTTTTCCCTCCTTCTCTTTTTATTGATTTTGCAACATTATGTATTTTTTTTTTTTTTGATATTTTTCTCCAAAGAAGAATTATGAGAATATGAAATAAGAAGATGAAAAAGAAGAAGTAGCAAAAGATGAGAAAGAGAAAGAGGAAGAGTTTTGAATTATGCAAAACTTATCAGAACAAAAATACACCCAAATATCTTCGTGTTATACCCATCTTCGTATTATACCAAAATTTACTGCAAATACAGAAAAATGTTTCTTTTAATGCCGTATTTTTTTCTTCTTTTTTTCCTTATTTCTTTCTTTCTTTTAGTTAAAAGAATGTAAGTTCATTCTCTTCTAAGTAATTTTGCAGTATTATGTGTCTATTCTTCTTTATTTGATTTTTTTATTTTTATTCTTGTTAAGAAAGTAAAACAAGAAGAAATTTGAGAAGGTAAAACAAAAAGAAAAAGATGAATAAGGAAAAAAAAAAAAGAAGAACATGGTGATGATGATGATGATGAAAAAAAAGAAGCAGCAGAAGATGAGAAGGAGGAAGAGGAAGAGTTTTGAATTATGCAGAACTTATAGAATAAAAATACACCTAAATGTCTTCCTGTTACACCCAAATATCTTCGTGTTACACCCAAATTTGCTGCAAATACAGGAAAATATTTTCTCTAATACTACTTTTTTTTCTTTTTTTTTTCTTATTTCTTTCTTTCTTTTAGTTAAATGAATGTAGGTTCATTCTCTTCCAAGTAATTGTGCAGCATTATGTGTTTTTTCTTCTTTGTTTGATATTTTTGTTTTTATTCTTGTTAAGAGAGTGAAACAAGAAAAAACTTGAGAAGGTAAAATAAAAAAGAAAAGATGAATAAGAAAAAAAGTAACAGAAGATGAGAAGGACGAAGAGGAAGAGTTTTGAATTATGCAAAACTTATCAGAATAAAAATACACCTAAATATCTGTGTTACACCCAAATTTGCTGCAAATACAGAAAAATGTTTCCTCCAATGCCACATTTTTTTCTTCTGAATTGAACCACACCTCAGCCAATTGATTGAATTCAAAACAATAATCAATTTCGTTCTGGTTCAATTGACAATCTGAACTTGAATTAATAACGAAGAAGAAGAAGAAGAAGAAGTGCAGTAACGTAACGAAGCGTGTGAATATAAATGACTTGTAAAGACTTGTATGAAAAAAATGCTTGTATGTGAAAAATAATTCTAAATATTATAAAAGTAATCTCAAATACATAATTATGAATATAAATAAAAAATATTTTTTGAAATAATGAAAATTTAATTACATAAAAAAATATAGAGTAAAATATATTTTTTGTTTTTAAAGTTTATTAAAAGTCTTTAAAATATCTCTAAATTTTATTTTGTTTCAATTTTGTCTCAAAAATTTTCGATTTGGATCAAATATATTCCTGGTGGCTAATTTTTTAAAAAATTTAGATTCAATTTAGTAACAATTTCACAAGAAAAACCTTCAACACAAGTAAATCAGACATAGTTATTGTTCATACCTGGCCCAAAACATAAGCCAGGCCTAAAAGACAGCTGCCACATAACTGACCTATTGAGAGATTGGACAAAACGCTACAAGGTGATAACTCCCACTGAAGGAGTTATAACTAATCCCTAATATCTTTCACCCACTTCTAGAAGAGAAATCTCAACAACTCCTAGATAAAAGGACGTTTATCCACCATCAATAGTGGAGCTACTCCAACGGTGGTTATTGGCTCATCACCTATAAATACACTGACACTCTCAAGTATACTTAAGATCCAATACACTAAAAACCTGCTCAGACCTTTGTTGACTTAGGCATCGGAGTGTTTTGCAGGTACCACCCTCCATCTTCTTGTGAACAAGTCGGATGACGGCTGCTGGACACAGGCTAAGTCGGAAACCACCTCATCTAGAGCTTGGATCTCACGTTCAAGCCCAAATCCAATCCAGTTTTAGGTAACCCTTAAAACATTTGCGCCGTTGCCGGGGACCTAGAAATCAGCACTCCATGGCAGACGATCACCCTAAGTACGGAAATACAATGTCCGAATCAGAACCAGAATACCAAGATGTAGTTAACAATGACCAAACCCTCATAGTACCTCCTCCAAGAATTCAGGAACCACATGGAGAAGGCACATCGGGTAATCCTTCTCATAGAAAAATCCCTTCCGAGGTTCATCATCCGGAAGGTGAAGGCCAACCCCATTCTACCGAAATTATGGAGTTACTACATAGACATCATGGATAACTCGAGCAATTAGAGCAAGAGTTAGAACAGTAATAGGAGGCAGAAATAAAGGAGAATTAAAATTAAATAATTAGAGTCTCTAGGAAGCAATTTTTAAACATGTACTAAATTTAGGAAGGAAATCTAAATGCATGCTAAATTGATGAATAAGTGGGTAAGGATCATGACAAAACCACACAATTAAACACAATATAAACTATAAAATAGTGGTTTATCAACCTCTCCACACTTAAACATTAGTATGTCCTCATGCTAAATTGAAGGAGACAAGGAAATGAGTATGAACATGTAGAAACTCATGAAATGCAATGCAATCCTACATATATAAATAAATGCAACTATATGATTATTGTCCACTTGATCAAAAGTAAATAAGCCCTTCAAAACAATTACAAATCAAATTCCACTAATTCTATCATTATACAATAAAACCGATAAAAGTACAAGAAGATAGCTTATAAAAGCAGGAAACATGAAAATTCAAGCATTGAACCCTCACTGATAATGTATGTACGCTCTAATCTCTAGTGTATAGGGTAATCACTCTATTCTTCTCTAGTCATATTTTCTAACTTTTGTTTTTCTCCTAACCAATCAACAACAGTTAATATACCAATGCAAACATCATGAGGTCTTTTTAGGGTTGTAATGGGGCCAAGGTGCAGGTAAGGGTATACATATGGCTAAGTGAGCTTTATAAATTGAATCTTTAATTAACCTAAGCTCTCACCTAATATACATATATTCTATATACTTTTAAATTCATGCCTAGCTACCCATAATTCCCTTTTTCAACCCATACTCATGTTTCAACTTTGTATTTTAATTCTATCATATGTGCATTGATCTTCGAATTCTGAATTTAACATTGGGGTAATTTTGTCCCCTTATTTATTTGTTTATCATCTTTCTTTTTTTTTTTGAAATAAATAAAGCTTATCAACGCACATAGATTTTTGATTCTTATAGTTTCACATGAATAGGTATCCAAACTCCCTTTAAATTTTCATGACACATCCCCTTAACAACTTTTGTTCCCACAATTTCCCATACTTAACTAGCACACATAATTCTATCTTAAACTAACCAAAGATTCAATTTGGGATATGCAATTGTTTTTCAGCTTAAGGTTAGTAATGTGGTAAAATATAGAACAAATGGGGTTTTAAAGGCTCAAAGTGGTTAACAAGGGTAATTGAAAAGGGTAGGCTTGATTTGGATAAGTGAGTTTAAACAAATAATGGCCTCAATCATGTGCAAGCATGTAAATATAATAAATATTGGACATATAAGATAAAACAAAATATAGATTACAATCATAGAGAAGTAAACACACAAGAATAAAATAATTATGGTTAAATAATGTAACCATACATAAAGGCTCAAATCTTTCACAGGTTGTGTGTTCTTTAGCTCAAACATCATGTTCCAAATACAACTCAAGCAGATTTATAAAAAATTTGAAAAATTAGTGAAATTTTTTCCAAAGATAGATTTTTAAAAGAACTTATTGTCTTTTTAATCAAGTAGAACATGCATGCAACTATTCTAACCTATGCAATTTATTCTATTCTATAAAGGGAAGAAAATCTAACTAAAATATTCTAATTATTGGTGTACAGAGAAGAGAAATTACCTCCGGAAGTCAGGTACTGACCGACCTCCCCACACTTAAGGCTTTGCACCGTCCTCGGTGCCATCTGTCAGGAACAGGGGTGGGCTGGTGGCAGTATCTCCACAGTCGGGACTATCATGGCTCCCGGTGCTGGTAAAAGAAGTGGAGTTCGGAGTGTCTGAGTCCTTGAATTTGCCCATGATCAGCTCCTTGAGGTATGTGAATCGGTGCTTGTTACGGCGCTCTCTCATCTTAGCTTTCTGTTCATGCCGATCCAACTTTTCAAGTATCTGCTGGAGCAATTTCTCAGTTGTAGATGCTTGTGGTGTTGAAGAAGGAATATCTTCAACTGGCTCATTAGGCTGGCATGTAGTGGCTGCTAAAAGTCTGAGGTATTTCCCGTTAGGGACATATTGATCATCCCGTGGAAGCATGGCTTTGGTGTCCCCAGCTCTGTAAGAGACCCCGGCTGCTGAAACAAGATCTGAGACCAGGGCGGGAAAAGGTAGGTTGCCCGCGATTTGTACATGCTCCATAGCATTCCGGATGTGTCTTGAGAGATTCAGAGGTTGGTCTGTAAGGATGCACCATAGTAGAACAGCCATGTCTGCAGTGAAGGAGGACTCATGAGTGCTCGGAAAGATGTAATGGGACATGATCTGTGCCCATACGCGAGCCTCCAAGGTAAGTGCGGAAGCAAGATTCCCTTAGGGCGGGTACGGTGGTATCCGTAGATCCAACGACTGCCAGGTAATGCAATGACTCCGAGAACGGAGTCCCAGTCAAATTGGTATCTCTGGTGCTGAAGGATGGCTTCTTGAAAAGCATCTATTCCTGCTGGAAAAGGGGGAAGACTCAGAGCTTGCTGGATGGCCTCTTCTGTAATGGGCACTTGCTTCTGCCGGACATAAATAGACTGCAGGGTCAGTATGTAGAAGTTGGAGTAGAACTCAACTACCCAAGAGAGATTGACCTGCCTCAGCTGTCTCCGTAAGAAACCCCATTGTCTTCGTTCAATTTGTGGCTCAACAAAGGTGGCAATATTGGACGGGAGGATTAGAAGGTATTCATTGTTATAGTTCCTTTCTGCTAGGATAGGGAACATCTGCTCACAGTAGCGATTCGGAAATCGCGTAGTGTCCCTTGCTGGAAAGGCTTTCTCCTTGTCGTCAACCTTTATTATCCTCTTAACTCTTTTTGTTGAGGGCTTGACTGTGGTTGAAGAAGGCTCTGCCACTAATGCTCTTTTAGTTCCTCTTCTTGCTGGTGGTTTGGAAGTAGCTTTCTCTTTTCCTTTCTTGGTGGCCATCCTGAAAGAAGGGAAGAGAAAGGAATTTAAGTGCAAAGAGATAGAGCAAGGAAGAGGGTAGTGTAAGTGATAATCAATGCACAATAAGGATAAATGGCAGTAACACATGGTCCGGAGTACATGTGAAAGGCTCATCAATGGAAATATAGCAAGTGCATGTAGGACAATGGAATGCAAGAGATTTATTGGCATGCAGGTAAAGGCATGAGTAGCATATATCAAACATTCAATGTCCAATTTAGATTACCATTTGTAACAAACTAGCCGTCACGTTTGTATTGACAATTAAATTTAATTAATAAAATATGAAAGGGAATTTGTGAAAAGAAAGCATTGCATATTAGAGTAAAATAATGTGAAGAAGTGCATAATGCCATATGGACTTTTTCACAAACACATAGCATGCATGTAGAATAAGCTCTTGAAAGTATGAATTTGAACATGCAAGCAATCCCTTAAAAAGTAATATATATGATTGTCAAACAAATTTATAACAAACCATAAGCATATAAAGATAAATAATGACTCATATAAATAGATAACACCAAGTAAAAAGGAAAAGAAAAGAAAAGAAAATAAGAACAATGAAGAAAAGATAAGAAGATAATATATGAAAATAAGAAGAATAGTAGAAAAGTGAGAAAGAAGAAAAGAAAAACCTTGTTAATGGGGGTGAGAAAGATAGAGAATGAAAGGTGAGATAGAAAGGGGAAGGGAGAAAGAAGAAAGAAGGAGGGAAAAGAAAAATTAGGATTTGGAGGAAAGAAAGATAAGATAATTTGGCAACTAAAGTTGAGCTGTGCGGTGCATGCGACGTGGCCGCGGAAGGCACGCGTTCGCGTGGTTGCGCTCCAGGTAAGGTGACGTGATCGCGTCGGTCACGCGGTCGCGTGACCTATGTTGCGCTGCTGGCGCGAGTGCAGCCTCGCTCCAGCACAACTCTCTGTTCGATACATTTTAATTGCCAAAATTGGGTGACGCGATCGCGTCGGTCACGCAATCGCATGAGTGTGCGTTATAAAATGGGTGACGCGGCCGCGTCAGCGACGCGGTCGCGTGACAAGGATTGTGCTTCCAGCACCAATCCAGCATCACTCTCGCACAGAATGCGACTGTGCACCCTTTTACGTCGAAAATTCAGGACACGCGGCCGCATGGGGCACGCGGTCGCGTGGGAGGCCATGATTTCCATGCGACGCGGTCGCGTAGGGTAATTTGTGCCATTGGCACGACTCCAGCGCTGCTCCTGCGTAACTTTCTGTTCATTTTTTTATTTTTCTTTACTCCCCCTGCCACGTGGACGCGTCGCTGATGCGATCGCGTCGCGCGGCGAAAAAAAAAATTTTTTTTAAGAAGAAATATAAGGACATGTAGGTGTAAAAGCATGAAAGTATTAATAAAGAGAAGAGTTATTGAAGAAGAAAAAAAAACTAAAAGTGAAGAAAAGAACGATCATACCGCGGTGGGTTGTCTCCCACCAAGCACTTTGCTTTAACGTCCGTAAGTTGGACGCTCCACTAGCTCAATCTGCTGCTATGTGGGGATCTTCCAAGTGGAGGATCTCAAGCTCCTTGCTTTTCTGCACCTTCTCACTATGGTACAGCTTCAGGCGGTGTCCATTAACCTTAATAAGTTCAGAGCTTGAAGGATGGCTTAGGTGATAAACTCCGTACGGTTCAGCCTTCTCTACTCTGTATGGACCTTCCCATTTTGATCTTAACTTACCGGGCATTAGCCTTAGTCGAGATTTGTAAAGGAGGACGAAATCTCCAGGTTGAAATTCTTTCTTCTTGATGTTTTGATCATGCACAACTTTCATCCTTTCCTTGCAAATTCTGGAATTCTCATAAGCTTCTAGCCGAAGGTTCTCCAGTTCCTGCAGTTACAACTTCCTTTCAGCTTCGGCCTTCTCAATTTCCATGTTGCACTCTTTAACTGCCCAGAAGGCTCTGTGTTCGATTGCAACTGGGAGATGGCAAGCTTTTCCATAAACTAAGCGAAAGGGACTCATCCCAATGGGTGTCTTGTATGCTATTCTATATGCCCACAGTGCATCTTGTAGCCTGGTGCTCCAGTCTTTTCTATGAGGCTTCACTATCTTTTGCAAGATACACTTAATTTCTCTGTTCGACACCTCGGCTTGCCCATTAGTTTGGGGATGGTAAGCTGTTGCAACTTTATGGATTATCCCATGCTTCTTCATCAATCATGTTAGTCTCTTGTTACAAAAATGGGTGCCTTGATCGCTCACGATCGCTCGTGGTGATCCAAAACGGCATATAATGTGGTTTCTCACAAAGAAAACAACGGTGTTAGCATCGTCAGTGCGGGTAGGAATTGCTTCCACCCATTTGGAAACATAATCCACAGCTAACAATATATAAAAATATCCATTAGAATTTGGAAATAGACCCATGAAGTCAATGCCCCATACATCAAAAATTTCACAGAAAAGCATATAGTGTTGAGGCATCTCATCCCTCCTGGATATATTACCGAATTTCTGGCATGGGATACAAGATTTGCAAAACTCAGCAGCGTCTCTAAAAAGAGTAGGCCACCAGAATCCACAGTCTAAGATCTTTCTAGCTGTTCATTGAGGGCCAAAATGTCCTCCACTCTCAGATGAGTGACAAGCCTCTAAAATGGACTGGAATTCTGATTGAGGCACACAACGTCTAATTATCTGGTCAGCGCCACATCTCCATAAATATGGGTCATCCCATATATAATATTTAGACTCACTTTTCAGCTTGTCTCTTTGATGTTTAGAAAAATGTGGAGGAAATGTGCGGCTAACTAAATAATTAGCAACAGGTGCATACCAAGGGACTACCTCAGATACTGCTTGTAGGTTATCAAAAGGAAAATTATCATCTATAGGAGTAGAATCATCCTTAATATGTTCAAGGCGACTCAAGTGGTCTGCTACTAAATTCTGATTGCCACTCCTATCCTTTATTTCTAAATTAAATTCTTATAGCAGCAGTATCCAACGTATAAGTCTTGGTTTGGACTCCTTTTTAGCTAATAGATACTTTAGAGCTGCGTGGTTCGAATATACTACTACTTTGGTACCAAGTAAATAGGCCCGGAATTTATCCAGAGCAAAAACAATAGCAAGAAATTCTTTCTCAGTAGTAGTATAATTGGACTGGGCAGTGTCTAAAGTCTTAGATGCATAGGCAATAACAAAAGGATCCTTACCTTCACGCTGAGCCAGCGCTGCTCCTACTGCATGGTTGGAAACATCGCACATGATTTCAAACGGCTGGCTCCAGTCGGGTCCTCTCACAATTGGGGCTTGAGTTAGAGCAGTCTTCAGCTTATCAAATGCTTGTTTGCAATCCTCACTGAACTCGAACTCAATGTCCTTCTGCAGTAATCTGGATAAGGGAAGTGCCACCTTACTAAAGTCCTTAATAAATCTCCTGTAGAAACCTGCATGGCCAAGGAACGAACGGACTTCTCTCACAGACGAGGGGTAAGGTAAACTAGAAATAACATTCACTTTTGCTGGGTCCACAGAAATACCATTATTAGATACCACATGTCCCAATACAATCCCTTGTTTTTACCATAAAGTGGCATTTTTTTAAATTCAGTACAAGGTTTGTATTAATACATCTATCTAATACTCTAGATAATCCATCTAAGCAAAGGGTAAAAGAATCACCATAAACACTGAAATCGTCCATAAAAACTTCCATACAGTCCTCAGTAAGATCAGAGAAAAGACTCATCATGCACCTTTGGAAAGTAGCTGGTGCATTGCACAAGCCAAAGGGCATTCTCTTATAAGCGTAAGTCCCAAAAGGACATGTAAAAGTAGTCTTTTCCTGATCCTCAGGAGCTATATGAATCTGGAAATAACCTGTGTAACCATCTAGAAAGCAATAATGTGATTTACCTGACAGGCGATCCAGCATTTGATCAATGAATGGAAGTGGGTAGTGATCCTTACGGGTAGCTTGGTTGAGACGCCTGTAATCAATGCAGACTCTCCAAGCATTCTGAACTCTAGTTGCTATGAGCTCTCCATGCTCATTCTTCACGGTAGTGACTCCGGACTTCTTGGGCACCACTTGTACTGGGCTTACCCATTCACTGTCTGAAATGGGATATATGATACCGGCCTCCAATAGTCTGGTCACCTCCTTTTTGACAACTTCCAAGATGGTGGGATTCAATCTCCTTTGGGGTTGACGGACAGGTCTTGCTCCCTCTTCCAAAAATAAATTTAAAAAATTAAATAAATTTTTTTTAAAAAAATTTTATTAAAATTTCAGTTTTCATCACAAAAATTTTAATTTTCTGTGTTATTATTTTTTAAAAGTACTAAAAAAATTAAAATTTTGTGTTTAGCAATTGAAATTTTAGTTATAATTTTTTGCCATTAAATACAACACTAAATTCCAAAATCTTAATCCCTATAAACAAAAGCTACCTAAAAATTCTAATGTTAGACGTTATTCATACATAATTTTATCTGAAGTTCTAGCGTTTTTCAATCTATTGGGACTCCTCAGATTGCTATACATTTTTACATCCTCCTACTCTACCTAGGTAGTACCAGGTTTAACGTACGTATTTGAACTATGATTCATACATGGTAATGGTGATTAGTTTGTCAATACGGTGACTTTCTGATACAGAATAAAAAAAAGCACAAAGATACATACAGAAAGAAAGAAAATAAGAATAACATGTTTAATGAAAATTTTTTAATGGTTGTTACGATAGAATTACTGTATCCTATGTATGGTATGAATATTATGGGAGTAGTCTCTTGGCACCTTTTCAGGACAAGTGCTAGATGATCAAGACAGGAGTTGAATGAGTCTCTAAATACTGAAAAGTCATCCATGAAGACTTCCAGGAACTTCTCTACCATATCAGAGAAGATGGAGAGCATGCACCTCTGAAAAGTTGCAGGTGCATTGCATAAACCAAAAGGCATTCTTCTGTAGGCAAATACGCCAGAAGGACAGGTGAATGCTGTTTTCTCTTGATCTTTAGGGTCCACTGCAATTTGATTATAGCCTGAATAGCCATCTAAAAAGCAGTAATAATCATGACCCGCCAGTCTTTCTAGCATTTGGTCTATGAATGGTAGAGGAAAATGATCCTTCCTGGTGGCTGTATTGAGCCTTCTGTAGTCAATACACATACACCACCCTGTAACTGTTCTTGTAGGAACCAGTTCATTCTTTTCATTATGAACCACTGTCATGCCTCCCGTCTTGGGGACAACTTGGACAGGGCTCACCCAGGGGCTATCAGAAATGGGATAAATAATCCCAGCCTCTAGTAACTTAGTGACCTCTTTCTGCACCACCTCCTTCATGGCTGGATTTAGCCGCCTCTGTGGTTGAACCACTGGCTTGGCATTATCTTCCAATAGGATTTTGTGCATGCATCTTGCTGGGTTAATGCCCTTAAGATCACTTATGGACCACCCAAGAGCTGTTTTGTGTGTCCTCAGCACTTGAATCAGTGCTTCCTCTTCCTGTGAATTTAAAGCAGAGCTTATGATCACTGGAAAAGTGTCACCTTCTCCCAGAAATGCATACTTCAGGGATGGTGGTAGTGGCTTGAGCTCGGGTTTAGGAGGCTTATCCTCTTTCTGAGGAATTTTCAGAGGTTCTTTTATTTCCTCTGGTCCCTCCAGGTCAGGCTGAACATCTTTAAAGATATCGTCTAACTCTGATTCGAGACTCTCAGTCATATTGATCTCTTCCACCAAAGAGTCAATAATATCAGTGCTCATGCAGTCATTTGATGTGTCTAGATGCTGCATAGCTTTGACAGCATTCAACTTGAACTCATCCTCATTGGCTCTCAAGGTTACTTCTCCTTTTTGTACATCAATAAGAGTTCGTCCAGTTGCTAGGAAAGGTCTTCCTAGGATGAGGGTTGCACTCTTGTGCTCCTCCATCTCCAGCACTACAAAGTTAGTGGGAAAGGCAAATAGCCCAACCTTGACAATTATGTCCTCAATCATGCCTGATGGATATTTAATGGAGCCATCAGCAAGTTGGAGACATATCCGGGTTGGTTTGACTTCTTCAGTCAACCCAAGCTTTCTGATAGTGGATGCAGGTATTAGGTTGATACTTGCTCCAAGGTCACATAGGGCTGTCTTGGTACAAGCGCCCTCTAATGTGCATGGTATCATAAAGCTTCCTGGATCTTGAAGCTTCTCTGGTAAGCTTTTCAGAATGACTGCACTGCATTCTTCAGTGAGAAATACCTTTTCAGTTTCTCTCCAATCCTTCTTATGACTTAAGATCTCTTTCATGAACTTAGCATAAGAAGGTATTTGCTCAAGTGCCTCTGCAAACGGAATCTTTATTTCAAGAGTTCTGAGATAGTCTGCAAAGCGAGCAAATTGTTTATCCTGTTCCGCTTGGCGGAGTTTCTGAGGATAAGGCATCTTGGCTTTATATTCTTCAACCTTAGTTGCTGCAGGTTTATTCCCTACAGAGGTGGTTGGAGAAGCCTTCTTAGAGGGGTTACTATCAGCACTCTCAGGTGTCTGATTCCTCATTGGCGTTTGAACGCCAGGATTGGGTACAGAATGGGCGTTTAACGCCAGCTTTTCCCCCTTTTCTGGCGTTTGAATGCCAGAAGTATTCCTCTCTGGGCTCTTACTATCCTCAAAGGGATTTTGGACAGTGGTTTGGTCATCCTCTGTCAGTTGTTCCTTTCTTGGCTTTTTGCCATTTTGAGCTAAATTGTTCAATTTCTTCCCATTCCTTAGTTGAACTGCTTGGCACTCTTCTGTTATCTGTTTAGATAGCTACAGTTTTGTCTGATTCAACTGTGATTCTATATTTTTGTTAGCAATTTTAGTTTCTTGGAGCATCTCTTTGAATTCGGTTAACTGTTTTGTCATCAGGAGTAATTGTTGATTAAGTTCAACAATCTGTTCTTGAGGATTAGGATCAGTAGTTACTGCCATGGCTTCTTCTTTTATAGAAGACTCACTGCTTGAGTATAGATGTTGATTTCTAGCAACCGTATCTATGAGCTCTTGAGCCTCTTCAATCGTTTTCCTCATGTGTATAGATCCACCTGCTGAGTGGTCTAGAGACATCTGAGCTTTTTCTGTAAGCCCATAGTAGAAAATGTCTAACTGTACCCACTCTGAAAATATTTCAGAGGGGCATTTCCTTAGCATACCTCTGTACCTCTCCCAGGCATTATAAAGGGATTCATGATCCTCTTGTTTAAAGCCTTGGATGTCCAGCCTTAGCTGTGTCATCCTTTTTGGAGGGTAAAATTGATTCAGGAATTTGTCTGATAACTGTCTCCATGTTTTTATGCTTGCTGTGGGTTGGTATTCAACCACCTCTTAGCTTGATCTTTTACAGCAAATGGAAACAGTAATAATCTGTAGACATCCTGATCTACCTCTTTATCACGTACTGTGTCAGCAATTTGTAAGAACTGTGCCAAAAACTCAGTGGATTCTTCCTATGGAAGACCGGAATACTGGCAATTTTGCTGCACCATGATAATGAGTTGAGGATTTAGCTCAAAGCTGCTTGCTTTAATGGGGGGTATACAGATGCTACTCCCATATGCAGCTGTAATGGGGTTGGCATATGACCCCAGAGTCCTTCTGGACTGCTCATTCCCACTTAGGTCCATGATGGAGAAAGGGAGATGATGTTGTTATTATTTTATTTTTTTATTTTAATTAAAAGTAACCGAAATTAATAAAATAAAATAAATGGAAAATAAAATAAATTTTTGAAAACTAAAAGAAAATAAAATCAAAGCAAATTGAAAACTAAATTAATTAATTGATTAAAAAGATTTTGAAAAGAGCAATCAAAAAGATATGATTGAAAATTATTTTGAAAAAAATTTGAAAAAAAATCAATTTTTTTGAAATTAGAATTTTGACTTGACTAAAAAAATATGATTTTGAAAATCTTTGATTAAATTAATGCAAAATTTTGAAAATTATGAGTAAAAAAGGAAAGGATATTTTTTTGATTTTTGAATTTTAATGAGGAAAGAGAAAAACAACAAAATGACACCAAACTTAGAAATTTTGAATCAATATAGAGAAAACAAACAAGAAAACTTTGAATGTCAAGATGAACACCAAGAACAAATTTTCAAAAAAATTTTAAGTAAATAAAAGCACAAAAGACACCAAACTTAAAATATGAAACTAGACTCAAATAAAAGACTCTAAACCAACAAAAATAAAATATTCCTAATCTAAGCAACAAGATAAGCCGTCAGTTGTCCAAACTCGAACAATCCCCGGCAACGGCGCCAAAAACTTGGTGCACGAAATCACAATCACACTTTTGTAATTCCGCACAACTAACCAGCAAGTGCACTGGGTCGTCCAAGTAATACCTTACGTGAGTAAGGGTCGATCCCACAGAGATTGTCAGCTTGAAGCAAACTATGGTTATCTCGTAACTCTTAGTCAGGATATCAATAACTCTGAGATTTAATTGTAAAAAGTATAAGAACATGAAATAAATACTTGTTTTGCAGTAATGGAGAACAGGTTGAGGTTTTGGAGATGCTCCATCTTCTGAATCTCTGGTTTCCTACTGTCTTCTTCTTCAAGCACGCAAGGCTCCTTCCATGGCAAGCTGTATGTTGGGTTTCATCGTTGTCAATGGCTACCTCCCGTCCTCTCAGTAAAAATGTTCAACGCGCTCTGTCACAGCACGGCTAATCATCTGTCGGTTCTCGATCATGTCGGAATAGAATCCAGTGATTCTTTTGCGTCTGTCACTAACGCCCAACACTCGTGAGTTTGAAGCTCATCACAGTCATTCAATCCTTGAATCCTACTCAGAATACCACAGACAAGGTTTAGACCTTCCGGATTCTCAAGAATGGCCGCCAATGGATTCTAGCTTATACCACGAGGATTCTGATTAAGGAATCCAAGAGATACACACTCAATCGAAGGTAGAACGGAGGTGGTTGTCAGGCACACGTTCATAGGTAAGAATGGTGATGAGTGTCACGGATCATCACATTCATCAAGTTGAAGAACAAGTGGTATCTTGGAATAGAACAAGCATGATTGAATGGGAAAAACAGTAGTAATTGCATTAACCCATCAAGACACAGCAGAGCTCCTCACCCCCAACCATGGGGTTTAGAGACTCATGCCGTAGATGATACAAAATGAAACATGTAATGTGTCATGAGGTAAAGATACAATAGCAAAAAGGTCTTATTTATAGAGAACTAGTAGCCTAGGGTTTACAGAAATGAGTAAATGACGTAAATATCCACTTCTGGGCCCACTTGATGTGTGCTTGGGCTGAGCATTGAAGCATTTTCGTGTAGAGACTTCTCTTGGAGTTAAACGCCAGCTTTTGTGCCAGTTTGGGCGTTTAACTCCCACTTTTGTGCCAGTTCTGGCGTTTAACGCTGGGAATTCTGATGCTGACTTTGAACACCGGTTTGGGCCATCAAATCTTGGGAAAAGTATGGACTATTATATATTGCTAGAAAGCCCTGGATGTCTACTTTCCAACACAATTGAGAGCGCGCCAATTGGGCTTTTGTAGCTTCATAAAATCCACTTCGAGTGCAGGGAGGTCAGAATCCAACAGCATCTGCAGTCCTTTTTCAGCCTCTGAATCAGATTTTTGCTCAGGTCCCTCAATTTCAGCCAGAAGTTACCTGAAATCATAGAAAAACACACAAACTCATAGTGAAGTCCAGAAAAGTGAATTTTAAATAAAAACTACTAAAAATATAACAAAAACTAATTAAAACATACTAAAAACATACTAAAAACAATGCCAAAAACCGTATAAATTATCCGCTCATCACCTGCCTTCCTCCTTACTCCATAGAAATTCTCTTTGTAACGAAATCAACTTTTCTGCCACTGCCTTCAGCATCTTATACAAGCTCAAGTAGTACACCGGCAAGCTATTCAACATGAATTTAATAAGGATTAACTTACCCGCTTTATTGAGCACTTTTGCCTTCCACAAGCTAAGCTTCTCCTCGACTTTATCAATAATCGGCTTCCAAGTGTTGACCCGCCTTGGATTCGCTCCTAAAGAAATGCCAAGATATCTGACTAGAAGGTTGGCCTCGTTACATCCCAATAAGTTTCACATATTGTAAGTCCACGACTGTTCACAATTGATTGGGATCAAACTAGACTTATTAAAGTTGATACTTAACCACGACATCAACTCAAAGCATCTTAGCAATCTGGCATAGTTTCTGATGGTCTCCTCCTTTGGTGGACAGAACAAAATAGTGCCATCAGCAAACTGGAGATGTGACAATTCTATATTATTCTTGCCAACCAGCAAAGGCGAAATACGTCTGTTTCTAACTGTCTCCCCTACCATCCTATGCAAAACATCAACAACAAGAACAAACAAAAATGGGGACAGTGGATCACCTTGTCTCAAACCCCTCTCCATCTTAAATGGTTTAGTTGGCGAACCATTTATCAAAATCGACATATAGGATGTACCAACACACTCCTTCACCCATCGTCTCCACCTCCAACTAAATCCCATCTTTTGTAACACAATATCCACGAAAACTCTATTTTACCCAATCATACGCCTTCTGGAAGTCTAATTTAATGATCGCCACTTTTTTCTTCCTCATCTTCAACCATTGCACTATTTCGCATGCAATAAGTGCCCCATCATGTATTTTCCGATCATTCACAAATGCACTCTAAGTCTTCCCTACTAGACCTGGTATCACTGATCTCATCCTTCGGACCATCACTTTAGAGATTACTTTATATACGCAACCTACCATGCGAATCGGACGGAGGTCTTTAATCTCCTTGGCCACAACGAACTTAGGTGCTAGGGCCACCCACGTAATGTTCGAATCAGAAGGCAACCTTGATGACCGAAAAAATTCCAGCACAGTTGACGTAAACTCTGCACCAATATCATCCCAGCATTTTTTAATGAAATTTATGTTATACCTATCACTTCCTGACACTTTAGATGATTCACAATCCCAAGCTGCCTCTCTAACCTCTTCCATTGTCAGCATTCTCTCCAATGCTACAGGCTCTTCTTCATCAATTCGATTTACCAATCCATCCCTAAACCCCACAATCGGCGATCTCTCCTGATGATACAAATCCTTATAAAACACTCTGATTTCAATCTTGATCCGAACTTGATTTCTTATCAACCTTCCATTAATTATCAATGCATCAATTCTGTTATTCCTCTGTCTTGCCGACGCCAAGTTATGAAAATACCTAGTGTTTTTATCCATATCCTTTGTATGCCTGGATCAAGACATTTGCTTCTAGTGTACTTCTTTTCTCACATACCACCGCTTGCAACAACTTACCAGAGCCTTCCTTCTAGCCTCTACTGTACCATCATAAATGCCATTGCCAGCCATATCATCTATCTTCTAGCGAGCGTTTATATCACTAAGGTTTTTCCTTTTTGTTTTTTGAAGGAATGAATGAAAGCAATGAAAGGAACGAAAGAGAGGACAGAGACTAGTAACGCGTTCTTCTTTTGGACCAGTAATGCATTAGGCAAACCAATCGATTACCGGTCCGGTCCAACCGACCGATTTCTGGCCAGTTCAATGATTTCTCTTTGATTCTGTCATGAGCAGTTTTTAGTGATGGATTGAACTGCTTACCGTGCCAATTTTTGGTTGGACCGATTCAACTGACAGATCCGATTTGATTTTTAGAACTATAGTTAATATTTTATTTTTATACTATTAAAATTTATAATTTAAGATTTAAAATTTAAAATTTAGTATAAAAAAATATTTTTATTGGCTAAATATTAATAAAAAATAATAAATTTTATTGATTTTCAAACTCAAATATCATTAATTCCTTAATTCATTGTAGAATAACTTTGATTTCTACATAGACGGACAGATTTATGTTCTCTATACTCTTTGTATGACATTGATAGTGGTATGCCGCATAATACAATCATCTATCCTATACAAGTGGATGAGAATATATATTCATTCATGCTCGGGTTAGGATACAGTCACTTCCAACGAAAAAAGTGCTGAAAGCAAGAATGGATTACCAACAATTGCTAATAGCTTAATGTATTAAGCACTAACATTAGGCGTAGTTGATTCACTTTCCCAGCTATCAGTAACAGTTATTGGCGAAGAAGGTGGCTTCACATTCTTCAACAACACAATTTGGTCCCATTCTGGTGAAATTGAAGGTTGTGGTTGTTGAGAATTTACATTACTGACACCATGACCAGCATCTACTACTTCTAAATGCTCTGGTTCATGCTTCCCACTCTCAATTCTCTCCAGCATTTCCAACACTTTCTCCATTGAAGGTCTCAAGTCCTTGTCCTGTTGCAAACACTGAAAAGCTAATTCCGCAACCGAAACAACCATCCTCTTAACCTCATTGTCCGAATCAAAACCCAGACAAGGGTCAACAAGCTCAACAAGTGAACCTTCTTGAATCTTCTTTATGGCGAGATTAGACAAATTAATCTCATCCTTGTCTCTGTTCATATCAACAGCCGGCTGAGACGATATTAACTCGATCAGCACGACTCCAAAACTATACACATCACTCTTGCTCGTAAGCTGATAACATTGGTAATACTCCGGATCAACATATCCCGGAGTTCCTTGTGGCGCCGTAGAGACATGTGTAACATCATTGGGGAATAGTCTTGAAAGGCCAAAGTCTGCAACTTTAACGCAATAACTGTAATCAAGAAGAATGTTGTTGGTTTTTACGTCGCGGTGAATGATGTCAGTAGCATGGAGATAAGCTAAAGCACTAGCAGTTTCTACAGCAATTTTCATTCTTGTGGACCAAGGTAGTAAGCCAGGCTTTGCTGATTCACCATGAAGATGAGAAGCAACAGTTCCGTTGGGAATATATTCATATACAAGCAGTAGTTCGCGGCTCGTGCGTGAAGTGCAGCCATAGAGGGACACAAGATTCTTGTGGCGCAAACGTGTGAGGATCTGCACTTCGTTCATGAACTGCTCAACTCGTCTGTAGTTGTGCTCGTATAAGCGTTTCACGGCAACTTCTCGTCCGTCATGGAGTTTCCCTGAATGTTATGAGCTAAGCATAAACTAGACAAGGGAAGACCAATTGAATTGAATATTCAACCATGCTATGTGTATATTAAAAATCAGCAGCCAAATCAGTTATCTGTTGAAGTACAAAATATATATTAAAGATAAATAAAACAATATATGTATTTATATACAAATACATGATGGTTGATTTGGTTGCTGATTTTTGAGGTGCACATAACATTTTTGTTGAACATTTTTCAACTAATAAGTTCAGGTTCGAGTTGCCTACCATAGTAGACGGTCCCGAATCCTCCATCTCCAACTTGTTTATTAAGGTCGAAGCGGCTTGTTGCTTCTTCAAGCTCCTTGTAGGAGAAAAGGGGAATTCCAAAGTACACGCTTCCGCCTTCTACGTCTGGATTTGAGGAGTGATCAGCATAAGTGTTTCTTGTCTGGAATTCACGTGAGAAACTACGTCTTCGTTTGAAGAACAGAAGGAGCAATCCAATGATTAAGATGCTTGGGAGTATGATACCTAATGCTGTGGAAGGGAATCAAAAGAAACTATCAATAGAGGTTATAAGATTCTATTGAAATTTATTTGGTCTGAGATATATTTGGTCTGAGATATTTGCAGATGTTATATTAACGAATAGTTTAGTTAAATACAGAAATATCATATCACTCAAAGAAGCTATGATAAAGGATATAATTAGAGTAAACATAGTACTCTCTGGACACTCTCTTATACGTCTTTTATTAGAATTGTAAATTAGACCTTCTAATTTAGAAAAGATATTTGTTTTTAATTAGGATCGTAAATTACCCATAGAATGGGTATATCTCACGCTAATATGTTATAATTTTTAAAAATGTTATTTGTACATTAAAATCAGCCACTATTTATTTTTGTATAAATATATATGTAATTTAATTTATTTTTAAGGTGTATTTTATATCAGTCACTGATTTTTGTAGTTGATTTTGATATACACCTAATATAGTTATATAATTTTATAGTACTTTCCTATGAAGTGCAATAGTGCATGATTGCATGACATTGACAAAAAGTAAATACATATTTATAGATCTTTCAAGCTTTTTCATATTTTTGGAAGAGGGATTGAGAATACGCGTGAGAGGAGAAGGGTTCTTCCATTTTTTACATGCTTAAGGAATATGAAATCAGAATCAGATTTTGATGGCAGACAGTGAAAATAACAATTATTGTGCAGAAAGTACACATTACCTATGCCAACTTTCCGAGCCTTGCTCAATCTTTTTTTCTCTGCAGCACAAATTCAAAGACACAATTAATAAAGATTCATCAATATTCAAATGTATGAAGATAATAAAGTTCTATAAAACAAGAAAGAAAAAAACTCAAGTTGTAGAATTGTAGCACAAGTAAGATTCAGAAGGGAACAAAAAGAACTTGTGTTTAAAACAACGAAAGCAACTACAACTAGAACTCATGTAATACCATTGGCACAGTAAAATTTCCCTTCACTGTTAAATTGACACTGCCCTCTTCTAAGGTAGTGACAATTTACACATTCATCAGACAATTGTACCACAGTTAATAAATTAGCAGATAAAAACGTAAATGGATCTCGCGAATCCGGGAAGTCTTTGATTGGAAGGTTGATTGGTATGCATGCTGTCGAAGAACTCATAGGACTATGACCGATGGAAGGTCCATAATATAGATCATAATCATCGGCAGAGCACCCTGAGTAATTAGAAATTCCTTTCTGGAGTTCTACATGGACCATATGCTTGTTGCACTTCAGTAGAGTTGTGTTGTGTTTGATATGAAAATGAGCAAAATGAAAGCTGAAAGGAAGACTATAATTGTGGCTGAAGGCTTCAGAATTTTTGCTTTCCAGAAGATTGTAGAGATCGTTGTCTCTTATGTACATCGAGGTAGTCGTGCCATCCGGATCCTTATTTACATTCATAACTTCGAAGAATTTCCCATTGTTCTGTAGCTGGATCTGTTTAGGTTTGGAATTAGAATCACAATTGTGTATTGTCAATATGCCACATTGCTCATATCCTGTTTTGGTGAAAGGGAATCTGAGTTTGCCAAGATATCCACAATCAAATGAAGGTGAACAAGGTTCGGCTACTAAGCGAAGAGTGAGTTGAGAAAAGAATAGGAAGACAAATTCATGAACTAGAGCCATCTTGAATACCCAAATTTATGAGAAGCAGCAGCATATGGAATCAAGCAGCATGATTTGTCCTTTTCCTGTTACAGCTTCTCCTTCTGCATAAATATAACTAATAACAAACCAACTTAGATTGATCGAATAGTTAGCTCACTTAATCGCCTAAGTAAATATCAAGAGTTCGAATCCTATCTTGTGCATGGAGTAACTTATTGGCCAACAACAAACTCTTAAATAGAACTTAGATTCATGATCAATTCTTGGCCTGTCAGGCTGGAGGATTCTTGAGAAAACAAAAAAACTAACCCCCCCCCCCCCCCCCATGCAAGGAAATATGAAATGAGCTCAATTTTGGAATCTTAATTTGAAAGAAAAAGAATTTGACATTTCTCTTAAGACTATAGTTCAAGGTCTCAATCAAGAGGCCTCGGTAAACTCTATAGAAAACAGAATAGACCTAATGAAATCTTGTGAGCATGTTCAGGAACATCACACTGACTGAAATGTCTATCACAAATACATTAAATAAGTAACAGGTAAGAGGTATAACTACAGGAATAATAGTGGCATGAAGAGCAAATGAAAACAGAGGAAAAGGGAAAAAGGCCAAAGGTCTTTATTTTAGGGTGTGAGGAGTTCACACTGACAAAAAGTGAAGCCGATTTTTATGTGGGACTACGTACAAACGCGTCTACAAGGGGATGCTGGCGTCGCATATTCACATCTACCGAATCATGCCGTCAAGAACATGAGTTTGATCAACGACTTCGAAGTTCAAAGTTTCTGGGCACCTTCTTGGTTCTCATTCTCATCCATCTGTTTTATCTCTAAATTGTAAATTTCAAGTACATAAAGTGTACTGTCCCCAATCAGGTGATTTCGTACGTAAGATGTCGTCAATTTCTTCTGATTTAGTGTTTTTTTTTTTTTTTTTTTTTTTTGACATGAAAGTTGCTTTGTATTAACTATTAGGACCTAGAATGTCCTTGTAAATCAAATTACAAACTTCAGCAGGCATCTCTTTCAGCCATATTAAGTTTAGTTGGGTAAAAGCTAAATTAGCTAATTTGTGGGCCACCAAGTTTTCATCTCTTTTAACATGTGTGATCTTAAAATATCTAAAACAGTTTAAAATGGTCTTACAATTAGAAATTGTTAGAAATAACAAGGCCAAAGCTATTCTCGTGCATGAGAAGCAAAAAAAGGCCCTGACTACTTCTATGTTGTTGCATTCCACTTATAAATAATAAAACACCCCTGACTACTTTTGATTTAGTTCTTATTGAAAGAGTGTTTATCATTATAACCAGAAGACTGATAAGTGCTACCATATTAATCTTGTGTTTATTACTCAATATGTTAAAAGTTGATAGTCATCATTTTAACTAAGCTTATATTTGTTTAGGAAAAAGTTGATGGGTTATCAGAATTTGTTATTTTTGACAAATATTTTTAATTATTAATCTAATTTTTTGTTTAATAATTTAATAATTATATATTTTTAATTTATACTTTAAATATTGTTAACTAACTAACTAAAAATAATAAATTATGTTGGCCATTTAACATTTATCTTTGTTTATAGAGGTTTGACTTCTTTTTTTTAGTGTCTAACTTTTTTTTCAAAAAATTTTTTATTATATTAAAGAAAATCTGAAAATATTTTTCTGTTCTTAATATTCTTCTATTAAAGAAAATACAATATTTTATCTATATTACACACATTAAATTGCTTATTACTCACGGGAACTTTATAACACTACACAAACGGTAACTTCTTGGATAGAGTAGTAATTAACCTTTTTCTATTATTATTATGATAGACAATGGAAATGGATATTTTCACCTTTCTTTTGATAGTACCACTCTTTTTATTCATGGATATATACAATGTGAAAAAATTATATATAAAATAACATTATAAAAAATAAAAGTGACATTATTATTTCTCATAGTATAAAAGTATGTATGATAGATATAGATTAATTATTATTTGAATGATGATATTTGAGTCTCAACTCAAACTTTCACCAAATCAAAAAACAACAACAACAATAATAATAATAATAATAATAATAATAATAATAATAATAATAATAATAATAATAATAATAAATGCAATAGTAAAAATAAAAAATAAAATAGAAAAAATAAACACAATAGTGAATAAGATACGACAAAGAATAACAATAGATATTTGTATTTTAGA
Organism: Arachis ipaensis; assembly: GCF_059453495.1. Classification (NCBI taxonomy): domain Eukaryota; kingdom Viridiplantae; phylum Streptophyta; class Magnoliopsida; order Fabales; family Fabaceae; genus Arachis; species Arachis ipaensis. Next base: position 124,465,972 of record NC_142440.1, read on the forward strand.
GTAATAATTAAAAGTTTTAATTTATCCTTTTAATTATTTTTCTAATTTTTAAAAGAATAATAAATTTAAATATACATATATATATATATATATATATATATATATTATTTTTTAAAATGTACAAAAAAATATTTTAAATTAGAAGAATAATTAAAAGATTGAGTTAGAATTTTCAATTATTTTTGTTGTGAATTTTAGCTGAAACCTATTAAATATAGAGGAAGAAACGTGGGCTGCTAAATAATTTAATGAGCTAGTTGATAATGATTTATATATTTAAGTATTATTAGTTTAAAAACGATAATACTAAAGAGACAAAAATAATAGTCAGAATTTGTCTTATTTAATATTTATTAATTATTGCAACTATTAATAAATATTAAATAAGATAAATTATAATTATTTTTGACTAATTTTTTTTGTTATTATTAGGAGAGAAATTATAAGGTGATGTTCCTCACAACGTGTAAGTGTGAAACAGTATCTAAAGAGATATCCTCATCATTTCCCTTTTTTTTCCACCCACTGAATTAACGGCACTCCAAGGTCTAAGTCAATTGGCTGGGCTAATTAATTCAGGATATAAGTTTTTCATCTTGAATTTTCAACATCATTTGTTGGCTACTATTGGAGTGGAAAGTAATTACATTTGATCGAAAAGATTTATTTTACGATTTTTTTTCCTCATAAAGTCAAAGGAAAGCTAGCTAGAATACTTTTGTATATTTATGGCTTCAAAAGATATTTCAGATTTTAATCAATATAATAAAAAAAGAAATTGGTAAACCTCATATAGGAGGAGGATAAAGACTGTGTATTAATATATTTATGCTTCAACGAACTATATATATATATATATATAATTTAAGCTGCCTATAATATAAAATAATAAGGTTTAGTATGTTCTGATCAATTGTCTACTTGAGAATTTGCATTAAAGATCTTATTAAAGGTCTAAGAGTAGATATTATTTGCACACAAGACAATTACACATTATTATAGACATCTATCTTAACTCTTAAGAGAATATGAATATGTATAGAAAATTAAACTTATGGTGATTGTAAATGTAAATACTAAATCGTATTTAATTTATTTGAACTCTTAATATCTAAAAAAACTAAAAAAGTTGTACACACACACATTATATATAATTATATCTCTCCAACTACTATTTAAAGTTTAGTGATTGATTTTTTATATATCTTTATGTCTGACTTTCTTTTATTTAAATAAAAGTTTTTATTATTTACATAATTACATTAAGATATAAAAGTTTATCAATTTATATATTTAAATACATTTTTGCAATCATAAAAATAAAAAATAATTTGTTACATTTTCGAACATATAGCCTGGAAAAACAAATTAAAGAAAATTTTTGTACAATTTTTGGATCGTAAAACAGTAAAAATGAAGCACAAAACAATCATTCATTTTTAGTTTTGAGCCAGCGAAAACAAACTTAAAAATTCGATCTCATTTTGTCTCATTGTTGCTACGTATCAAAACAAAAACGATTTACTTTTTGTGATTCATTTTTTCTGTTTCTCCTTGTGAAAATAGAGAAGGAAAAATTTGTCTTATTTTTATTGATACAGTCACCAAAAATCTTATAAATCTTGTTTTCTCAATCTCTTATTATAAAACTGAAACTAAATGTACAAATTGATGAATTTTTGTACCTGATTTAAATTTATAAAAAATGAATTTTTTTTATTTAAATAAAAAAAAAGTTTACATGTCTTGTCTCGTTCTTTCAAATACTCTTTTAAGTGTAATCTTAAACTTTAGTATTCTTCGGATAAATAAAATAAAATCAAATAAAAATAAATTCTAATAAAGAATAAATTATTATTCAATAATTAAGTGTTACTGCAAAGTTACTTCCATATCTTAAAAAAATGTTCTATTACATGATTTTATTTATTAAAGTCAAAATGGTCGGCAATGATTTTTTGGTACAGAACTACAGATGACATATGCTATCGTCATAACTTGTCTAGGAACGAGAAGAAAACTGAGATGTGAAAGAGTCTAACAAATAGTTTAGACTTACGACTTACGAATACAATCATATGTGTATTTCAAGTTTGAGTGCTTTTGTCATCTTTAAAATTTTTTTTTTAAGATATTTCGTTGTTTTCATCTTTTGATAGTATTTCTATCTTCAATTAAGTTTTCGGGAGACATGGTGATCACAAAATCCTTAATAAAAAATAAATGACAAAGCGATCCCTTAACTATTCACATTTGAGACATTACAGTATTTTATCTAGAATTACATCATTTTTCTTTTAAAGTAGGGACTACCTAGTCTCTCAAACACCGTTTTAGGTGAAAAAGGAATGGTGGCTCAAACTAGTGATTAAAGGATTGCTTTGTCTCTTTTTTTTTTTTAATATTTATCTATTTTGATTCTAAAAAAATTTCAAATAAGACACTTTAGTTTTTAACTAAAATTAATTACTTGATTGATCCCTAAAAATTAACTTTGTCAGTTACTTAGATCTTTTATTCTGTCAACTCTAACGGAAGGTAAAATGGTCTCTGATAACTCTAACGGGAGACAAAATGGTCTTTGACTCCCTCTGTTCGGAAACGACACTATTCTCTCCCAATTTCCATAATATCTGGCATAACCCTAATAGTCTAACAGTACAACTTCAAGTTATACAATCCACACTCTACAACTTCAATATTCACAAGAAGAAAAATCCTCAACTTGTTCTCAACCAATTCATACTCAGGAAACTAATGACTATGTTTCTCAAGTACTTGTCGTCTTCGATAGATCCCATGAATCTAGGCAGGAAGTCCGATTTATTAAGACCCGTCATCGTCGTTGCCATCTCCATCTCCCTCCTCCTTTGCCCTATCATCTCTATGGCCACATTTTTCACCACTCTGATCGCATCCTTCAGCTTCTTCTCTGAACCAATATTCAATAATCGCTTCAGTTTTCATATGAGCGGCGACGGCGACATTACTCGTTGTACTAATGGCTTGGTTGCGAGATCAAAACTGTCTGCCAGCTTAGACTTCGGGAGAGAAGGAATTAAGCACTCGGGTCCATTTTAAATGAAAATTTGCATATGATGTCGTAGGAGAATCTTCTCATAATGTCCTAATGTCCAACAATCTACATTGTTCTCCCTTGGGGTAGTTGTGGAACTTGGTCTTGAGGATGTGGTGGACGTTGTCAGGATTGGAGGTGATGCTATTATTGAGAACGTGGAGGTGGATGCTTCTAATGGGTGAAGTATGGAGGAGGTGGGTGTACCAGTCACAAAGATTTAGAAAGTGTGTGGTCCATGACATGTTGAGGTATGTGCGACACGCGTGGCAGTTACACTATTACTTGATTTTGGAGTTGAAGAGGAGGAAGGAGAAGATGAAGAAGAAGACTGTCAAGGTGAAGAAGGAGAGTATAAATGTTAGGGTTATGCAAGATACGATGGAAATTGAGGGAGAACGGTGTCGTTTCCGAACAGAGGAAATAAGGACCATTTTGTCCCCCGTTAAAGTTGTCATAAGTCATTTTGTCTCCCGTTAGAGTTGATGGAACAAAAGACCCAAATGATTGACGAAATTAATTATTAGAAATCAATCGAATAATTAATTTTAATTAAAGACTAAAGTATCCAGTCCAAAATTCGTTAAGGACTAAAATAAATAAATACTCTTTTTTTTTCTTATTAACGACTGTGTTAGTCTTCATAAAATGGACAAGAGTAGCATTGAATATTACCCGTTTTTTTTCTACTGTTGTCATTGATTTTATATCCCTTTCTAATAATTATTTATTTATTCTATGTGAAGTATTTTTATAATTTTTTTATTTTCTTTGTGGCTAGTTTTGTGTTTATTATGGGTACTTTGAAACTTTATTTTTCTCTTCCTACTTAGAAAGCCTTTAATAAGGCAAAAGTAATAGATATGAACGACGGTGGAGCAGAAACAACATATATAAATGAGTGGTAAAGAGTAAGATATGGAGGATGAAGAGAAGAGAGCACGGCGACGGTGCTAGTGACAATGATGGAAGAAGCATGAGAGAATATCATTGGTAGAGGGATGAGGGAGGAAGAAAGGAAGGAGATGGAAAGAGGGAGAACAAAAAGTGATAAAAAAAATTGAAGATAAAATTGACAATTCTAAACAATAGGGATAAAAATGTTAAATTTTGTGTTTTATATATTGTGTGTCATTGTCTCAACCTTAAAGAGAGAGACTAAAAATATATATTTTGTAGGTATTTATATATTAACGTGTCTATAAAATATTTATATCTCAATAAACAAATATGGGATGTGTACCACCATATTTATGTCTTCGTTAAACATGGTGACTAATCAAACATTGCCATCTGTACTACTGTATTCATAAAAATAATTATCTTAACAAATAAACAGTAAACATATACCCTTACATCATAATAGTTTAGAGTAAATGAATAATCATTAAACTAGTTAGATAAATTAATAATTTAAAGTATTTGTATATCTATAAAGTTAACATAAAATAAAATAAAATAAAAATAAAAGTCATATATCATTCAGAAATTTTAAGACTTAAGTGTCATTTCTTAAGAACTTGATGATCATGTTATTTGTAATTTTATATTGAATTTTTTTAAAATTTTATTGTTTTTAATTTTAATTTGAACTTAGTTTTTTATTTTCTATTTTATTAATATGTATGAAATTTTGGAATGATTGAAATTTTTATTTGCTTGAAAAAATTTGATTTTTCTGCGAGTAGGATAGGGTAAGGTAGGGTTTAGAACTTTAGGGTGCGGGTAGGGTTAGGATTGAGAGATTTTCAACTCGCGAATAGGATAAAGTAGAGTTTTAAGAAAGTTTTCAACCTGCAGGTGTAGGGTTAGGGTAGAGTCCAAATCCTACCTTACCCATTGCCAACCCTATGTCCATGCCTTAAAGATTGCGTTTGGAAAACAGACTGAGACTAAGACTGCATTTGGAAGAAAGACTGAGATTAAGAAACAGAAACTAAATTAAGTCTTTGTATTGTATTTGGTGTAAAATATAATAGGCTGAGTTATATCTCAGTATTATATTTGGTTTAAGATAAATATAGAGACTGAGAGGTAAATTTAGAATTTGAAAAGTCGAATGAAGGTATTTTTGAGAAGAAATGTTATTATAGTTTCAGTTTCTGTCTCTAAAAATTTTAATCTCCTGTATCCCTATTTTTTGGAGGTATTGAAGGGATTGAAATTTTGTGTCTTGAGACAAAAATTTTAGTTTTAGTCTCTGGCTACCAAACACAATATTGAGTCTCAATCCCCTAGTTTCAGTCCCGGTCTCTAAAAAGGGATTGCGTTTATTTTGAGGTACTGAGATTGAGACTTAGTATCATGTTTGTTGGTTCAGAAACTGGTACTAAACTTTCTGTCTCTATCTCCAAAATTTTAGTATTTCAATACCTCCAAAAAGTAGAAACACAGGGGACTAAAATTTTAAGAGATGGAGACTGAAATTTTAATATTTTATACCTTAAATACCCTCATTTTAATTAATTAATTTCAATTTTACTCTTTGTGCAAATTAAATTAGAGTTCCATTCTTGTTTCAATTTCTGTCTCCCACTTTGCCCTAAACAAAATAGTGAGATTTATTTCAATCTCTATCTCTTAGTCTCTGTCTCTCAGTCTCAGTTTTTCTGTCTTTGTCTCTCCACCAAACGCTACTAAGAGATAGAAAGTAAGAGATAGAGACTAAAATTAAATTTTTGTATTGCCCAAAAGGAATAATATTGGGTGTTATGAAAATCTTAAAGCGCTTATCGGTGGCAAAATTCACTATTTTTTATCAAGGATAAAGACAGAAGAAAATTTACATTTCTTCTTGGTAAGCAAGCAATTTCTTTGGCGGATATAGAATTTAGGTGGTCTAATTCCTGGAATTCTTGTTCCACAAATTGGTTTGAACGGAACAAGCGAGAACAATAGTTGCATCTCGGCGGTAAGACCGTTACAAATAAGGGTGAGCCAAGCAGTCTACGATCCTAGGGACCTTCGCTCGACCTATCTCGTCACAAGCTTTTTGACGATCTTAGACTGGAAATGGCTTCTCCGCTCAAACTGCAACAAATCTTAAGAATTCTCGAACAAATGAAATGGTCTTAAAGGTCGAGATTTCAGACTCGATCTGGAATTAGGTCACCGCATTCCTCACCTCTTGTAGGCAAAGAAGAGGGAAGACTTATAGCTTGAGGAGTTAGTTAGGACTTTAGTGTACATAATCGAGTTATGTCTTAATTTCTTATTTGGTATAAGATAAATATAGAGATTGAAACAAACAAAATTACTTGATTAAATTACTGAAATATCCTTATTAATTAAAAAAATAGGATAAAGTATACTTTTGTCTTTGAAATTTGACAAAAGTTTCAAAAATATTCCTAAATTTTATTTTGTTTCAATTTTGTTCAAAAAATTTTTGATTTACATCAAATATACTCGTGACGGCTAATTTTTCAAAAAAATTAAGATAGATTCAACAACAATTTTATAAGAACAACCCATCAATACAAGCAAATCAAGTATAATTTTCATGCATTATTGTTAGATTGGTCTTAAATTTTTTAAAAATTTAGTCGTTAAAGATATATTTGATGTAAATCGAAAATTATTGGAACAAAATTAAAATAAAATAAAATTTAAAAATAATTTTAAAACTTTTCCTAAATTTTCAAGGACAAAAAAAATAAACTTTACCCGAAAAAATTAAAAACAAAATAAACCTTAATGACATCCCCCTTTCCTTTTCCTTTTCCTTTTCTCATTTCCCCTCTCCCTCTGAAAATCATCACCAAAATGAAGTTGCAGCGTCGTCGCCACACCAAGTTCTCCGACCACACCATCGAGGGAGGATACTCTCCGCCGCCGTCTCGAAATCCTCCCCCTTAATCGCATCCCTCTCTTCGTAACAACTTTCTCCAGATGGCAGAATAGAACAGTGACACAACGCAATCACAGATAGAGAACAAACGCGATAATAGTACGGCAAGCTTTAATGGAGGCAAGACTGGAGGCTGACGAGTTGATGAGTGAGGTGAGGCTAAGAGTGAGCCCGGCAGGAGATGATAACTTCGATTTTTTCACTGGTTGGTTTTCTGGTGGATTCATTACTGATGTCACCGACAATAAGGGCAGTAGTGGCAGAGAAAATGAAAGTTACAAGAGGCATGGTCTGAGAGGAAAGAAAATGTGGGATTATATTTGAAATTTGACCAGTTGAGGAGGGATATTTTTGAAAACAAAAATTATTAAAATTTTAATTTTTTATATTTTTAAAAATATTAAAAAAATGAAATTTTATATTTTATAATTAAAATTTTATTTTTAATTTTTAACTATCAAACATAATATTAAATTTTAATCTCTTATTGTCAGTTCTAATATCAGAGAACAAACGCCAACTAATAGACATAAATACTAACTTAACGGACTGTTACATCTACACCATTGCTATTACGAAAGCACATCAAATAGTCTTATGTAAACCGGTTGTCATATTCAGTGGGAAACACATTTAATGACTTTATCGGATTACTTTTTGTTCATTTTTGTTTATTAAATTCATTTTTAAATGTAATTTTATAACGGTTAATTTTTTTTTTATATTGGAGGAGTGTGTGAGTTGTGCTTTCTTATGATGTATACAGGTGTTAGACACACAGGTGTGGAACAAGAAGAAATTGGACCGTTCGAGTTTTTTGTTAAAAAATTCGTTGATCACAAATCGGACCGTCCGATTAGTTTTTATTTTTTTTTTATTTAACATGAAATCGGACCCTCCGTTTATACTTTTTATTTTTTTATTTTTAAAAAAATAAAAACGGACCATCCGTTAACAATTTTTGTTTTTTTTAATTTTTCCTTTAAAACAAAACGGACCCTCCGTTTTTAGTTTTTTTTTTTTTTTTTAAATCAAAACGGACCGTCCGAGTTTTATAAATTTTTTTTTATAGATCTCCTCTAATTGGACCGTCCGAATTTCTTGTTCTAAATTGTTCGGTCCGATTTCAACTTCCTAACACCACATGCAAGAAAAACACCTCTATTCTCCATAATGCTGTTATACTCCACACCTTCCACCATATTAAAAATAAAAAGCGTTTTATAATTTGTGTCTTTCAAAAATCACTTATTCTTATTTATCAAATATAACCGCCAGAACTTTAAAACTTTCTTTAAAAAATTAATTTTAATAAACTACTCTTGTGGAGTCCAAATTTTATCAAAGTCACCCTAAATCGAGTCATCCACACGTTTATAGAATTTAGACCATTTGAGTTAGCCACACCAAATTACATTGAATTCCACAAGTATCATGGAAAGTCGTTGTTAAACTACCACAATAACAATTAACTCCAAAAAAAGCCATATTAGGTTGGCAACAAAAAAATTAGCTTGTTTCACGGTTATAAAAAGTCAAGGGTCAAACTGATTATCAAATAAAAATTCAGTGACTAAATGAGTCTTATCGAATAAAACCATTTTTACTGAAAAAGGATTGTAACATTATTAAAAAAAAATTTCACCTCATTTAATTTAAAATTTATTTATTAAGTTTCTATCTTGTAACAATATTCTGACAACTATAATAATAGTAGTAATAACATATATGTTAGTATGTCACCATGTAATAGGAGTATCGCATAAATCAAGTTCATGAATTTGAATCCTCTAAAATTTAAATTTTATTTTAGAAAGTAAAATATGATCTTTTATCTTTAAATAGTTTTTTTTTTTATATTTATTATGATTCTATCTATAAAATCAATAATAAAAAATCACACTTTACTTTCTAAAATAAAATTCAAACTTTAGAAGATACAAATCCCAAGTTCATATTGGTAGAGGTGGGCCACTAAATCACTAATAAACGATTAATTTGTTTTCTAACCAAGTGGGAAGTGGCAGATAGTTTTGACTTTTGACTATTGAAAGTTAAACTTGGGCTATGCGCCGAAGTCTACGTGCCAGCCTAATCATGTCTTATATAACTAACAATTCAGCCATATATAAAGATTAATGAGTTGTTTGGATTTATAGAAAATGAAAAAAATAAATAAATAAAAAAATAAAATTTTTGTTATTTGAATGAGAAATGAAAATTGGATGAAAAGAAAAAATATAGTTAGGGTTTTATGTAAAATTTTTTGTTAAGATGAGATAAAAATAGAAGAAAAATGGATAAAAATGAGTGAAATTATAAATTTATTTTTTAATTAATAAAACAAATAAAATATTTAAAAATATTAATATAATTTTATATTATTATAATTTTTTTATTTTTTTTATTTAAATAAAAAAAATTATTTTTTTATTTAAATAATACACAAATAATTTTACTTTTTTATTTTTTTTTATTTTTTTATATCCAAACAAAGTGTAAAAAATAGTGTTTGTACTAATTTTATCTTTTATTAATTAATTTTAATACTAACATTTCAGATTGGTCAACCACAAAGCTAGACCGTTTGAAGTTATTCAATAGAAAGAAGAATATAGATAACTGTTTTAGTTAATAAAAATATTTTGATTCGGAAAAAATAATCTTTAAACTAATAGTAACACTCACGGCACTCCTAAAGATTAAAGAAAACAGAAATTTGTCAAATTTTAATAATTTTCTTGTGAATCAAGGGCGTCTTACTTTCCTTTAAAGACTATCCCGTTAAAAGTTAAAAATGTTACAGTTAATAACCAATTTGATCTTTAAAATTTGAAATAAAATTTAATTTGATTTTCAAAATTTTAATAGACTTAAATTAGATTTTGAAATTTGTAATCATAATTTGTATTTATTTTTGAATTGATTTTTTGTTAATAATGTATTAATTTAATACATTAACTTGCTCCGATTCTTCAACCAAATTCAGGTTTTATGTGATCGAGATTTATTAGAACTTTATAAAAAATTAATTACTACTTTCAGACCTCCAAATTTTTTAAAATTAAACTTGTTATTATCGTGAGAATCCTAGAGAACAGTCAAATTTATAGAAGGTCTAATAAATTCCAGTAACATTAAACTTAGGCAGAATTCAAGTAAGCGTACAAAATCGACACGCCGTTTACAAAAATTAATTTAAAAACTAATGCGAGTTATTGTAAAATTTAAAATGCAAATAAATTGAGTCTATTATAGTTTTAAGAGTCAATTTGACCTCAAATTTAAAAAAAAGTGAGTATTAATTCTTCAAATATTATTAAGTTTAAAATAAATTTTTACAAATATATTAAAATATATTCAGACACACACAAAAATAGTCTTAAAATAAAAATGATAGAAAGTTTAAAAACTATATTAATATGAAAAAAATATCAAATATTATTTAAAAGAATTATTTAAATATTTTTACAAATTAAATCAAATACACAAATTATTTATTATTTCTAAAAAAATAAGTTTTTTTTTTATCAAACTAATACTATATTTTATAAGAGAATTTATTATTTTTATCTTTTAAAATAATTTTGTACCGCTTTGGCGCATCAAAGGTGGCTTTGATCTGCTTGATGTGGGGTTTGGGTACTTCATGGTAAAATTCGATGCATGTGAAGATCGTGAGAAGGTCATGCTTGGTGGCCCGTGGTTGATTGAGGGGCACTATGTTGCTGTAAAATCGTGGGATATAGATTTTCGGCCATGTGAGCAATCCTTCGGGTCTACGCTTGTATGGGTTCGGATTTCGGGGCTCCCAATCTGGTGCTATCAGGAACAGGCCATGATGCGTATTGCTTCTGCAATAGGAGTTCCCATCAAAGTGGACTTAGCCACTAAATTGGCTGAGAGAGGACGATATGCCCGAGTATGTGTTCAAATAAATTTAGGACTGCCAGTGATCAAGCATATAATTGTGGAAGGCGTAACTCATGTAGTGGAGTATGAAAGTTTAAATTTAATTTGTAACTCTTGTGCACGTTATGGTCACGATATGGCACAGTGCTTGGGTAGAGACTCTAGGGAAGGAAAGAGTGTTGATTCCGATGCCACCAAGCCACGGGACGGTACAAAGGCAGTGCCACATCCTGACACCAAAATTCACAATTCAAATGAAGTAGAACCTAATGTGGTAGGTGGCGTTACTGGCGAGAATCCTGCATCGAATTTGCAAGAAGATTTGGAGGCTAATAATTTAGAAGGAAATAATGTTGAGGAGGCTTGCATGAATGATGAACCAGGCTGGGAGCAAGTTGTGAGGAAAGGTAAAACCAAGCTGGGTCAGAAGCAATCTAACAAGGTCCAAAGAGGCATTCACTCCAGAATCGATTCGGGTAGAGTAATCAGGCCCACCATTCACTTCTCTCACACGAATGGATCAAGCTCCTATCGTGCTAGGGTCGGGTCACGAGTCAAGGTCGGACACAGTGCTTCCCGTGTTGGTGAGACGTCGATCTCCTCAACCCGACACACCCCAGTGCCTTGTGGGTCCTCTCTCCGGAAACGACCAAGGCCGGGGTCCCTACAGAGCTCGCCAGTTGAGAAGAATGGAGGCACGGTGGTGGAAGCATCGTCATGTCTTCCTGCAATCGTGAAGGAGGGTGTTACCGTGGCAGTTCCATTGGAGAAGGAAGGCGCATTGCCGGCTGTTACTGCGTCGGTAGGCGGGATTAAGGAGATATTCCAGGGAGATCCGGCAAACCTGAAGGTCACGGGAGTCACTTCCGCTGGGCAAGCCTCGGTTTGAGGTTGGTGAAGCACTTTGATTTCCTTGTTTTATATTTTTATATTTTATATTATGGATAGTTTAAATATAATAGCTTGGAATATTAGGGGTGCTTCTAATAAGTTAGCCCGGGTGAATTGTAAAGAGCTGGTTAGGAAATTTAAACCTGTAATTTTTATTGTGGTTGAAACTCACTGTCCTTTTCAACACTTGAAAATGTTCTGGGAAAGACTTGGTTATCACCCTATTGGTATAGTGGAGGCGTCAGGACACAAGGGGGGTATTTGGTTCCTTTCTGCAATACAGGGTGTTCACTGCAAATGGGTTGATGCTTTCGATCAGTGTGTTACAGTTGAGGTTCAGGTAAATAATGTGATTTGGAGGTGCAGTGGTATCTATGGTAGTCCTCAATTTAATACCAGAGTTTTGCTATGGGATTATCTTGTTACTCAGTCTTCGTCTTTCTGCGGGCCATGGATTGTTCTTGGTGATTTTAATGAAGTAATATTCTCTCATGAATCTAAGGGTTGCCTCTTCTCGAGTCATCATGCAGATCGGCTTGCTGCCTCTCTAGGGGATAGTAATCTGTTTGACTTGAAGACTATTGGAAGACAATTTTCTTGGTACAGAAGGGTTAAAAATGGTGTTGAGGTGGCGAAAAAACTTGACCGGGTTTGTATCAATAGTGGCTGGCTATCTCTCTTTCCAGAGGCTTACGCAGAAATTTTAAATAGGCTTCAATCTGATCATTGTCCTATCCTAGTACGCTGTACAGGTCGTCCCCAACCGAAAAAGAATAGACCTTTTCGGTTTATTGCAGCTTGGGCAACTCATCCGGGGTACAGAAATATTGTGACCCAGTCATGGCAGACTGGCTACAGAGAGATGCATGGCAAGCTTTCAGAAGTGCAGAAGAACTCTTTGAAGTTTAATTCTAAAGTGTTCGGCAATATTTTCGTTAGGAAATGCAAATTGGAGAGACAGATTAATTTTCTTCAGAAGCGACTTGAAGTAATGGAAGATTTGTCTATGTGGCAAAAAGAAAAACAGCTGATTGAGGAATTTAATAACACGCTTGTGCAGGAGGAACTTCTATGGTTTCAAAAATCCAGAGAGCAGTGGGTAAAATTTGGGGATAGAAATACCAAGTTCTTTCATGTCCAGACTCTTGTGCGGAGAAAGCATAATAAGATTCATGGTCTCTTTTTTCAAGATGGGGTGTGGAAAACGGACCCGGATGTCCTTAGAAGGGAAGCTGAATCCTTCTATAAACGCCTATTCTGCCAGTCGGAGGATGTAGACTTACGTTGTCTTGGTGATGTGCCGCTGCCTTCCCTGAATGATGAAGCCTGTTGTAGCCTCACAGCGCCAGTTACTCTGGAAGAAGTTAAGTCGGCTGTTTTCAGTATGCATTCTTTTAAGACGCCGGGCCCTGATGGGTTTCAGGCTTTCTTCTTTAAAGAATACTGGAAGATTGTTGGTTTTGATGTTTGGACTATGGTTCGTCATGCGTTCTCTGGTTTGGATATGGATCCAAGGATGATGGAAACTCTTGTGGTTCTTATTCCGAAGGTAGAAAACCCGATTTCCATGAAGGATTTCCGACCAATTAGTCTCTGTAATGTGGTTTACAAAGTTATAACGAAGGTCCTGGTCAATAGACTTCGTCCCCATCTCAAAGAGATTTTTGGGCCCCTTCAAGGAGGGTTTATCCCGGGGAGAGGAACCCCTGACAACATCATTGTAGCACAAGAGGTTCTCCATTTCATGAAGAAGACAAAGTCAAAGAAAGGCACCCTGGCCTTTAAGATTGATTTGGAGAAAGCGTACGATAGAGTGGATTGGGGATTTCTGAAACAAACCCTGGTGAGTTTTGGCTTTCCTCCTCCGACAGTCAATCTGATTATGCGTTGTGTCACTGCTTCCTCACTGTCTATCCTCTGGAATGGGGATAGATTAAATAGCTTTACTCCGAGCAGGGGTCTTAGGCAAGGAGATCCTATATCACCGTATCTGTTTGTGTTGTGTATGGAGAGATTGTCCTGTTCTATTAATCAGCAAGTTGATAAGGGCTTGTGGAAGCCAGTTGCGGTTTCTAGAGGGGGTCCAAGAATTTCTCATTTGATGTTTGCCGATGATTTTCTTCTTTTCTGTAAAGCTGAAAAACAGCAAGTTCAAACTGTAATGGTAGCTTTGGAAAATTTCTGCAGAGCCTCTGGGATGAAGGTTAATGTGGAAAAATCTAAAGCGCTATGCTCCAGGAATGTTTCAGCGACAAGAAAAGAGATTTTCACTGGAGTCTCCTCCATCAGATTCGTTCAGAACTTGGGCAAGTATTTAGGGGTGAACCTTAATCACTCTCGGGTGACACGCGCAACTTTCAACGATGTTTTGGACAAGATTTGGGGAAGGCTAGCCAGCTGGAAAGGAAGATTGCTTAATAAGGCAGGCAGACTCTGTTTGCTCAACTCGGTAGTGACTGCGATTCCTACTTATCGCATGCAAGTATCTCTCTTCCCTAAAGGGGTAACTAATAAGATAGAATCCATGATGCGAAACTTTCTATGGAAGGGTCAAGCTGATGGTAGAGGCCTGAATCTAGTTAACTGGAAAGTGTTGGTCACTCCTAAGAAGTTTGGAGGTCTGGGAATTAGAGATCCTTTTTGTGCCAATATTGTTCTTCTTGAAAAACTAGTTTGGCAACTTTTTCACCATCCCAACAAGCTATGGGTTCAACTGTTGACGAAGAAATACCATTCTTCTAAGGATGATTGTTTTAGTCGGTCTCGAGGAAGGGGATCTTATGTTTGGAAGAGTATATGTCGAGCTTGGGATATCCTAAAGGAAGGTTTTAGTTGGTGCATTGGGGATTTGGAACAGAACTTTTGGTTTTCTAAATGGAGAAGAGAGGGGCGACTGTGTCAGGAGATGGATTATGTTCACATTTCTGATTCGGATATCAGGATCTTGGACCTTTGGTCATCTGGACAGTGGAACCTTGAGAATATCTATTCTCCTCTGAATCAGTCTCTGCAGAGCAACATTAACTCTTACAACCCATATGTTCAAGCTGGTTTAGAGGTCGGTTGGTGTTGGACTGGTGCGGCCTCAAAGGTTTATGATGCTCATAGTGGTTATTTATGGCTCAGTAAGAAGATGTTTAGTTGGGAGGAAAGGGGTAATTGGCTTTGGCTTTGGCGTCAACATGTTCCGGAAAAGCACAAATTTTTGGCCTGGCTATATCTTCGGGAGGCTCTTCCTACTGCTGCATTTCGTTTTAGAAGGGGCATTTCGCACACGGATAGCTGTCCACGATGTTTCTCAAGTCAGGAGTCGGTTTTACATTGTATTCGGGATTGTCCAAAAGCCCAACTTGTTTGGCAAGCTTTAGGGATCTCCGATCAACCAGTGGATTTGATGAGTTGGTTCTTACATAATAGCAAACAGCGCCCCTTTAGATTCTTTTCTGGTCTCTGGTGGATTTGGTGTTCGAGAAATAACGAGATCTTTCACCCTCACGAGCATTTGACCACAGACAAGGTGATTGGTATGGCTTTGTCCTTAGAAAAAGAGCTCCGAAATATTTTTGAGTTGCAACGACTATCTATTCCCTCAACCATTAGTGGCTCTTGGATTCCCCCCTCAGTGGGTACCTTTAAGATTAATTGTGATGCTAGCTATCCTGGCAGTGGTGCTCGAGTTGGTTTTGCTTGTGTTAGCAGAGATTGGAAGGGAAGGTGGCAACGAGGATGTCTGGGAACAATTGAGAGTCGTAGCATTTTGCAAGGAGAGTTGTTTGCTATTTGGAGAGGCTTTCTTTTAGCATGGGACTCGGGACAAAGAGACATTATATGTGAGACAGACTGTGTGTAGGCTTTTACTATTGTCAATAATTTACAAGATTGCTCTGGATTTATTGATCCTTTTGTGTTAAAAATCCGAGATATCATGTCTTGGAAATGGTGTGCTGATCTTCGGTTGATCTTGAGAGATGCAAATACAGTACCAGACATCATGACAAAGACTGCAATGAGGACTATTTCTCCCCAAGTGGAGCTTCTATTGCCTTGGAAGGAGTTTGAGAGTAGTATTCAACGAGACTGCCTTTCTTAAGCAGTTTTTTTTTTCTTAGTTTTTGTTTATTTTCTTTTAAGTCACAAAAAAAAATTAAAAGTAATTTTAAAGTCTAGTAATATAAAAATTGACTTATATTAATTAAAAAAATAAGTCTCTAAAATTTCTGAGTTAATATTAACTATGTTGGCGTTTTTTCCCTAACATTCTCCGTATATTTGGTACTAAGTGAGACGAAGAGGAGGAGGAGGCTAACCTGGTTGTTGTGGTCCAGGTGGAAGATTACACTGCGCAATATGAACTCGATCACGGCAGAAGCACCTGAAAGCGTATATAGCTGGGCTTGTATCAAACCCGCATCTTCCTCCACTATTCAAGCACGTGCTGCAATTACTTGCATTCCAACTCATCACAAACCCTTCTTCAAGAGCTTCTCGAACATTCCCTCCCTTTCCATCTTCCACCGTTGCATTCACCCACCCACCTCTGCAATTCTCTTCCGCTAATCTCACATTCGTGACGTCTTCCGCATACAACGCCACAACGGATAAATTACTACTCGTTCTGTTTTCATGAACAGAACACCCGATTTTATGTTCTTTCATCTCTTCAGGAAGCAACGTTAAGTTACAACCATAGAACACGAAGAGGTTCCTCTGATTGGGAGCAATACGAAACCTGTACTTGCCAACGGTGAGATTCTTTGTGGGAAGAATGCACTGAGAAGTGTTTGGAGTTGAAAAAACGGGGTTGGAGACTCGGAGTGAGTTGTTGTTATAGAAGATTTGTTGGATGATGTGTTGGGTGTTGATGAGATCGAGAATTGGGAAGCCATTTTTGCCACAAGTGAGGTCAAAACCTGGGTACCCACAAAAGGGTTTTTGTTTCCCTGTGATGTAGAAAGGGTAGCTTATATCTGGGCCGTGACCACAATTCACGGGCTCGCAAGCTGTGAAGTTTGGATCCGTAGCAGAGAAAGTCACTTTGATTTGGACCAAGAAGAGGAGGATAACGATGTGATTGTGAAGGGTACTAATAAGGGGAAAACGTAACAAGAACTTGAGGAGGATGTAGGGGAGAGTTGGTTTAATCATTTGAGATGAATCAAAATGAGAGCATGGAAGAAAGAGAGAGATTGAAGAACTGGAGGAGGGTGTGTCTGAATATGTCATCAAGAAGGAGAAAAAAGTGTCTGTGAGAGGATATGGCATGGGAGGGTTTGACCAGCAACCGAAGTCGATGGCTGTTTGTCTAGTACTCTCTAGTTGTCCTCTCTTGGCCTCATATCTTGACCTTTGGGAACGAAACTGCCGTAAGAGTATATTTGTTTATTTTTTTTTCAACTAAATGAATAGGAATAACTTAAAAAGCCCAATCTAGTGAATATATTGTGGTATATGCAAGTAGAATCCGCCTCTTGTCATGATTCATATAAAACAGTTACTTTGACATGGAAAAGTACAACTTCAGCGTTGCTTTACTTATTAGACTGCTCCCGGAAGGATGCTTAGAATAATAAGGACGCTTAGAATCCTAAAGAATCTTCTCTTCTTTTATCTAAACCAATTAAAATATAATTTGTTCGGTTTGGATTAGGTTTAACATCTTTTAACTTGTATTCGATCCTGACTCACTAAAATTGGTTTGGTTCTATTGGAATAATTGGGTATTCAGTTAAAATTTAAAAAATAACATTAAGAGTTATAGAGAGAATGACAAAAGAAAATAATGTAAGAGATTATAACAAATTTATATTAGCACATGTTAAAACTACATATTAATATCGAATATCAACTCTACAAATTATATTTTTTTTTAATTGAATTATAAGGTAATTGGGTTTTTTCTATTTTTGGAAAATTTAATTCAATACGAAATCTAAATGAAAATGAGTCTAATCGGATTTTATATAATTATATCAAATTATCCGTTAAATAACCGATTAAATTGGATCTTCCATTCTAAAGGTGATTAGATGCAGTAGCTAAAGGTGCTTGCTCCCCGTAGCGACTCTGGCTTTGAATTTGACATAGTTCGAGGTGTGTGCAAGGTGTTTCTGGTTTGGGAATTGTGAGAGAATGTTTTACTAGGAATAGTAGGCGGTGGACATATTTAAAAACAGACTAGAGATCAAGGAGCCATAAAAGTACTAATATCGATAGAATTTTTTTTACCACTTTGGGTATATTTGAATTTGTGTTGGAAAAGAAAAAAATTCATTTGAGTTCTTTAAATGTTTCATCTTTTATGTTTGACAACGTTTTTATTTTTTAAACATAGAAGTAATTTTTATTTTTCAATCCACGTTTACCAAAAATTACAAATTTTACCTTTTTCATTCACCTTTTTCATTCACCTTTTCAGGTTGAATTGAAATTTATATTTTATGTATTAATTATGTCTTTCATTATTCGTACGTTTATTATTTTTTTTAATATTTTTTTCTAATATTCTCTTATGCATATTATTATTTTTTATAAAATTTCTGTTTTTTTTTGTTTATATGAATTCTTTTACTGTTATTATTAATTTTTTTGTATAAAATATTTTTTTTATTTTGTATTATAATTCTATTAATTCTATTAAAGTACTAAAGAATACTGAGAGTACTAAAAAAAGAATATTAATATTTATTTAAATATTTAAAATAAAATTATAAGATAACATAAAATAATTATTTAAATTCATATCCTTTTTTATAATTTTTCATCTAAAAGTGATTTTGAATAATATATTTTAAATAATATTTATTTTATTATAATCTATTTTAAATAAAAATTACCAAATATAAACCACATTAATACTAACTCACTTTTAATCAAAATCAATTTTATAAATTAATTTTATACAAATCTCCATTTACAAACCGTAATCTATAAATCGGTGAGAACTAATGCCTTACACTTAGAACTGGAAACAGATTAAGTCGAACTAAATTTTTTTCTTAATAGACTACATTTATTAATTTGAGCCTAACTTATGATTTACTATAGGATATTTACTAAGTACTAAATTTGGCAACATATCTAGTCTTTTCTAAAACATATTAAAAAACTTAATAAATTTTAAAAAATAAAAAAATAAAATAAAAATATTAAATATATTTAAAAATAAAAATATATAGGTAGTTAAATAATCAAATAACCTAATGAATAAAAGTTGAAAATTATTTTTAATATAAAAATAAAGATAATATTTTAGTTAAATATTGATATTTAGAGTGTATTACAGTATTGTAGATATATAGAGAAAATACTAATACATACAGAGAGCATGTTACTATAGGTTGACACGTGTTCAACACGCTTCTAGCGTATTGGCCAAGATGTTACCATGTGAGCAATACGCCCCTTATGTATTGATTCTCCACTTAAAAAATTCATCCAGTTATAATTACACCAAATAATTTTATTTCCAACAAAAATACCAATATTTTTTCCATATAAAAAATTAGCCTATAAAAATTGTTAAATAAAATGAAAGATATAATAAGTTTAATCCTTTACCATTATATTTTTCAATATAATAAAGCTATATATTTATATATCTTCACAAGTTCAGGAACCAAATAGCTTATTTTGTAAGTATGAGCTTAACTTATCTAAGAATTTAGGCTTCTAAAATAGTCTGACCTAAACTTATTTTCTGTTAGGACATGGCAGGCCAGACTTTAGGTTCCTGACAGTAAACTACTTATCCGCCCCTAATGAGTGTTACTCTCTAATGTTAATGAGTGTTTCTTTAGTTCTCTTAAAACATCTTTTTCTCGGCCAATTCTATAATGGGCTCAAATAGTGTATTATTATTTTTAGGTTTATTTATATGTAAGTAATAATATATATATATCAAGGATAGCTTTTTTTCATCTTTAATTTTTTCACTAGCGGGATATGTTTTATTTTTTGGAATTTCAAATCTTTTCATTTCTGTCTTTCTTTAAAAAGTTTAGGGAGCGAGAGATATATTACTTTGATCTTTTCGGGATTTATATACATACATGTTTTTTTCTTACTTTATGTAATTCGTTGTATCCAAAATCGAATTTCTAATTTCTACATAAATCGTTTCAAGATAAAACCATTTACTTAGAAATTGAACTAAAAGTTAATTCATTACATCCTACAGTAAATTAGTAGTGAAGAGAGAAAATTGTTGCCTTTTTTTTATGTAATCTGTTTTGGGTACAACGAATTATATAAAAAAAAAAAAAACATGTATGTATGCGAATTTCAAAAAGGACAAATAAACCAATAATATCTCTCTCCATTCACTCTATTATATTATTGTAAATTACCCATATATTAACTATATTTGTTAACATTGGAATGACAAACAAGTATAACTAAGAAATATTAAAATACATGCTTTTAATCACACAACTTTCTTTAAATATAATAATATATTTGTTTTTAGTCTTCTACAATAATTATACAAGATAACGTTAATTCAAATAATAAAGAAGAATCTCTTTTTTTTTTTGAAAAATAATATGATTTTTGTCCTAAAAAATATTTCGGCTCCTAATAAATTATTTCGGAATGATTTTTTTATTAAAAAATTATTAAATAATAATAAAAATTAGTATTGTGGGACTTTTATTTATAATTTGTAGGATTTCAAACTTTCTACAAAATTTTTTCTATAATAGAACTAACTACCATAATTACTATTACGGTCTTTTTCATCATAATCATTTCTATCTACATTATTTCAATTATGTAATCATATATATTATCATCATTATTATCTTCTTTACCATTATTAACACGCACAATGCAACAATACCATCAACATCACCATTCTCTTCTCTTAATTTTTGTGTCACGCTAATTTATGACATTACTTCCCACAATGGTCCTTCTCTACTTACCCACTACTTATGAAAGAATTTTTTAAAATAAATTTATTAATAATTTGTGAAAAATTTTTAAATTTTCATAAATTATAAATAAAATCCTCACAAAATTAATTTTTGTTACTATTTAACGAATTTTTTAATAGAAGAGCCATATTATCCTAAAATAATTATAATAGGGACCATAGTGTCCTTTTTTTTTTAGACAAAAATTACTTTATTCTTTAAAAAAGTAGACAAAGATACAATTGAATTTTATTCTAATTTCAAGAATTTTTTTTCACTAAAACTGTTAGTCCCCATATACATATCATATTGTTAAGATAAAAGTTATCTCAAACATTTGATGATATATTTGATAGAGTAAAGTCGAGGCAAAAGTTGAAAGCACTCTTTCTTTTCTTTTCTTTTTTATGTTTTTTTAATTTAGATTAAAATAATATTTTTATTACACTTTGATCTAGCATAAAATGTATATATTATGTTTTAAAAATAATAACATTTATTTTTTTTTCATAATATATAGTTGTAGTAATTATTTTTGTACAAAACAAAAAGGTGTATCAAAAGAACAATGCAAATAACAAAATCAATATGATGTTTAGAGGATGCATGAAAGAACAATTTAAATTTTGAGTATTTGATATTTGAGAGAGGGAATATATGATGGTGATGGTGATGGTGATGTGGAAGTACAGAGAAAAGGATAAAATTTGAAAAAATGTTCACCAAATGTTGACAGTAAACAATTTGAGGATAGAGTTAAAATTAAAATTTATTAAAAATATATAAAATCAAAATAAATTAAATATTAAAAATATTTTAAAATTTTTTAAAAAATATTAAAAACATAAAATATGCTTTATCCAATATAATAAATACTAGAAAATTGCCTTAGGAAGTTTGCAACAGTAGTGAAAAATCCAAAAGATATTAACCATTAGAGATGGAAAACAAGTATTCTTACTTGCACCACCAAAACCGGTCATAAAGCAGGACAACTTTGGCTCTATCCACTTCATAATTATGGATTTAAAATAGAATTAACTATTTATTTAGTACTTAAAAGGTTTAGCTACTTACATAAAAATTTTTAAAAAAGATTATCAATAAAATAATTTTTGAATGATTTAAAAATATAACAAAAATTATTAATAAATATTATATTTTTATAAGTATAAAAAAATTTTTGTATTTAATAAACGAATTATTCATTTAAACTAAAATTTTGTACTAACATTTGAATAAATATTTAAAAAGTACAAAAAACATTTAGAATAAAATTTGATCTCTAAATTCTTTTTATTTTTTAAAAAAAAATTAGTCATTCATAATAAAAAAATTTTAAAATAAAATTTAGTTGACATAAAATTATAAAATTTTAAAGATGAAACGATCTTATTTTTTTAATAATGCATGCAAAAAATTATATTAAAATATGTTCTCTAAAATTTTTTTTAAGATATATATTTAATATGTAATTTTTGTTGTTACTTTTTCAATTTTTTCGAAAACTTAGTTATCATTAACATCTCTTCGAATTATTTTTGTCATGTGGATTTTTAGGTACCATTTTGATCATTTACTTATTCAAAATATCAGAATATGTAGTGATTGAGGTTTATGTAGGCTTTGTTTATAAAATAAATTAATTACTTACTTTTTTTTTTTTTTTTTAACAAAGATAGGAGACTCGAACCCGCAACCTCTTAATTGAGTATGAGGAGACTATGCCATTTGAGCTATTACTCATTAGCAATTAATTACTTACTTAATTAAATAGATTTTTGAATTTTTATCGTTTTAAATATTTAGGTACGATTTGTTGGCACAAAGAATGAAATTACGGATTTATATTGATTGTGGGGTTACTGACAGCAAAATCCAGCGAATTTACATTGATTTCTCTAAGTCTTCTGAAAATAATTAATTTTTTTATTTAAATAAAAAAAGTCGGTTTGTGAAAGATGCGATTAAAGAGCATATAGTGTGTGCATAACAAAAATAAATAAATAACAGTATGTGCTTCTTTCTGGCGAGCTGAATCAGCTGATTATCTGAATTGAGTGTTCAAGCGAGTAGGATATTTAGATAGAGAGAGATTGTGGCTACTAGTGTTATATTGCTAAAAGGGTTTAAATTTCAATTATTTGACTAACAGTATACTACTTCAGTTTTCGCAACACACAACTAAAAAGAGACCATTGTTAATTCTCTTCCTCATGGCTTAATGCTCGTGTTGTAGGAATCTCGAACTCTTCTTGTAATTCATGCTGGTATTAACTCTTAACAACAAGTAGAGCTACAAGTGTGTTATTAGTTTTGGTGGATAATCATTCTCCAACATTTTGTTTAGAACGAACACAGTCACACTATTTAAATTACACTTGAAAGATTTTGGTGCTCATCAATAGATTCATAACCAAAAGAACAAAAGTCTCCTACAACTCCCCAATTGGTACAACCAGGACTATACTTTCTAATAATTACTTTGAATTTACTTACACTATCCTATCAGGAATTCATAACCTTTTAGGGGATGATAAGTATTATCGTAGTTTACTCTTTTATTTATTTATTTATGTACCTTCTCTAGTATTAAATTTAAATTATTATCTCAAATGAACATAAGTTCAAATATTTTTCTTCCTCCATTCTCTTTATCTTCCATTTTTCTTTTCTCTTTTCTTTCTCTTTTTATTAAAATTACTTTATGTAGTAATTTTTTTTATTTCATAAAGGAAGTAAGAATGTCAAATAATATTAATAAAACATTATTTAATCCATGAACAAATTACAGTAGTCTTTGTTATTTTGTGGTCAACAGATTTGTCACAACTCACAAGCATTTAATAATAATTCTGATTGATGTAATGATGGAAGAAGAATTTGGATTACGACTGTCTTTTATATTATCAATTTTATCATTTAATTATATAAGAAAAATGAGAACATTTTCAAAATCATCCTCCCATAGACGACAAAAGAAAATCATTCTGCGATCCTAATTTGTAACCAAAAGAACTATGAAATGTGTTTGATTTTTACTTTGTTCGGAAATTAAATGAATTGTTAAACATGCTACAAGGAGATCCTAAACACTACCTTTTATATAACCATTTGAATAATGAGAAATTGAGAATAACTATAATGGCTGATACGGTATAACATTTTTTTATTAGATAATTCTTGTTTTTGTTCTCCATAATTAGATAATAATATAAAAAGTGACACTATTGTTAAATTTTAATTAAATTGTACTTATATTAATTACATTCTTTTATTTACCTTTTATTAATGGACTAGTTAAAACCTTCTTTATTTAGTTCATTGTATTCACCGAATAATTGACAATATAGATATTTTTTTGACTTGTCATAATATTTTTATTTAAAAATTTGTATCTAGCTAATTGAATTTTTTTTATGTAAAACACAAAATTTGTTATGAATAAGAATTTTATTTGAAAATTTATATCTAGTTAATGAATTTTTATATGTATAAGATAATTTTAAATATTTATTCAAATAAACAAAAAAAATTAATTACTCGGGCAATCTAACTTGATTAATAATTCACAATAATCCGAGAGAGCAATATGGACAAACCTGGTTGTGGATAACAATTCTCTGAATCAATTCTATCACGACAGTAACACCTGAAAGCATAGTGGTCTTGATCGAACCCACACCTTCCACCACTGTTGGAACACTCACTGCAATTCTTGGCCGTCCAATTCATCAAAAACCCTCTTCTCAGCTCCTCTTCAACCCCTCTTTTCTCATCTTCCACCCTCGTTACGCTCACCGTCCCCCTGCAATTCTTCTTCGCTAACTTCAAATTCTCGACATCATCCCAATAAAGCGCCACAACCGATCCCGTTCTGTTTTCAGCTGAACACCCAATACTGTGCTCTTGCATGTTCTTGCAGCCATAGAACAGCAACACTTGCTTCTGCTTCGAAGCAACACTGAACCTTTTGCTGTGGCCGCTGATGTTTCTCAGTGGGGCAATACATTCCGTGGATCTTGGTCCCGAGAGGCCAGGGATGGACACTCGAAGTGATTGGTTGTTGTAGAAAATGTTTTGGACAGTGTATAGAGTTTCTGAGGTGTTGAGGATTGGGAAGCCGTCGTGGGAGCAGGTGAGTCCGAAATTGGGGAGACCACAGTAGGAGTTTTGTTTTGATATGATGTAGAAGGGAAAGCTTACGTTTTGGTGATTAGTGGTGCCACCACAAGTTTTGGGTTCACATGCTTCGAACTTTGGATTCATAGAATACACAGTGATTCTTGTTAGAAGAGAGAACAAGATTATTAAATTGAAGGTGGATAAGAGTGTTCTTTGTTTCATTTGGAATGTTTCAAGATGGCGGCTGAGAGATGGTGGAGTTTAATTTGGAGAGGAAAGGTGAAGTTATCATGATAAGATTTTTTTTTTTGGTTGCGAGTTTGAGCTTTATTCAATTGGAGTCTACTATTGTTAATGGTAATGCTTTTGACATTTTTGTTTTTCGATAACGCGCGTGCGTCACTGTTCACGGTTGAATAATTGATCACTACAAAGGTTTGATTAGTGTACTCTACGGGGGATTGTTTCGAAGACTTTGATTATTACAGGCAAATATTTTTTATTTTTACTTAATATTAAATTAATAATAATTTGTAGTTATATTTATTAAAATTTATATATATAAATTAATATAATTTATTTATTAAAATAATTTAATATTTATATTAATGAATTGGTAACTAAAAATACTAAAATCTACTGGATCTCAATACTTTTTTATCTCTAAGTATAATTGAAATGTATTCGGTTATGAAACTAGACGCCATGACCGTGACAATTGAGAAAATATATCAATTTTACTATGTACACTAGTGAAATAGTCTCTCTTCAAGTGTTTTTTTTTATTTGCTCACGATATTTTTTTATTTGCAGATCAATGACTAATTCGTCACGAATCTGAACTTCATTTAAGGATTTATCGTTAGTCAATAGATTATTGCATGTACAAGGCAAAATTCGAACTAAGTAGATGAATGAGTTGACCACTTGACCAATTCAAATTAATTTACCTTCAAATATTTTTATTTATTTATTAAATAAATTAAAAGTATTTTTTTTCAACCCATACCACTTTCAGTGTCCAAAATTAGGGCTGAAGTCTTAATTAAGTTCAGATTGAAGGGGAAGACTTGTTGTATAATTCTTAACAAATTGGTCTATCATTCAAACTAAATGAAAAAAGGACAACCAAAATTTTAAAACTACATAAAAAAAGTTTGTTTGTATTTTTGTGTTACGTACTCGAATGAGAATGTATTGTCGCTTAGACTTCAAGGGTCTCTTCAATGGCCAACCTTATGTTACTATTAATTTTGACTTTTTGACTAACCTTGCAATTTCGATATTGTTATTTGGTAAATTATACGGTAAAAATGTAAGTTTATAAATATTTTTTTTATCAAATAAAAGAGAAATTGAAAAAGTTAAGACCCACATTTTAAAGAATAACAAAATAATAAAAAATAACTATAAAAAGAATTTATATTCTCTCTATACAACTTTATTTATAATGTTTCATTTGATTTTTTGTAATTTCGATAGGATGTCGAATTAAATTTGTATCAAAATTTTAGTTTGGAGAATAGATACGATTCTTTAAAAAAAAAAAAGTAGGTTTAATCTAAAAATTATTTATTGTTTGTGTTGAAATAAATTGTGTCAAGATACTTATGACACATTATAACAAATGAAAAGAAATACTTAAAATAAATGAAAGCTTTAATTAAATGAAAGAATAAAATTAAAATAAAAAAAACAAAGTATTTACAAAAAAAGAAATGTTCGAAGAAAAGTAAAATAAATTGACAGGAAAATGAAAGAACAAAGAAAATAAAAGAAAAGCAAACAAAAGAAATAAATCAAAAGTGCATTCCACATTTACATGTACTTGTACTCTATGATTCTTTTTGGCGTCAGCATGACTTGAATTTTGTAGAGTTTTGTGTGATGATAAAGTGTTTAGATTGAAGTCCTCCATTCCTTTTGATCTTCTCCTATTTGTAGGCTGTAAGGACAGGCTTGCAGAATGTTTTTCTTCCCACAATTTAGCTTCTTCCTTTCTCTCAAGCCACGACCTTGCCTTGACCATGAAGAATCTTGACATCCAAGTTTGCCATCCCATGTCTTTTCCTACCTTGGTCTCCAAGCCCCACATTCTGCGTCGTGCTGTCAATTTGGACCACGTGCTATTGATTCAGTTCGACTCCGATCTTTCTTCGACATGACTCATAATCATCGTCGTGCCATTGACCCAGTTTCGACTCAAATTATTCTCGACTCGATTCATAATCGTTATTCTGCTCTATTAGAGTCAAATTTCATTACTAGTCAAATTTTGTTCTAACAAATTGCCCCTTAAAACTTGTCTTTTTTCGAAAAATGAAATGATAAGTTTTATTTAATTACATGCATGCCATTCACGTGCCACATTTAAAATTCTAAAATTTGAAAAGACAGTTACACAATTTTTGAAATAGTTTGCGCATTTCTTGAAAATACGTAACGTTCTCTATGGGCTTTAATGGGACTTTTCATTTAAAAACTCTTCATATTCTCTTAAGGTTTGTTACTTTGTTCATCTCCATTTACTTTCATCATTTTCACCATTCTTCATTTTTCCCGAAGAACTTTCTCTCTTCTCCATAAAATTTTCTTTCCATTTCCTCCGTGGATTCTCAATCCGTTCTTCATTCTAGTAGCACTCCCGCTATTACCGTTGCATCTTCTTCTTATGCGACCGATGCCGCTACTACTGCTTCCATCATTACTCCCGTAACTATGGCCTCCGCTTCTTCCTCTTTTTCGGCCATTATAGCTACCGCAGCGACCTCTGCGTCCGGTGTGGCAACTACAACTCAACTACCTCATCAATCTGAAGAAGATGATGATGTTCAAATCATCCCTCCTCCCTCTTTGGTGTCTCACGTGGCACAATTCTACAATGAAGATGGGAGCTTGAGATCCCCCAGTCTAGACATTGAAATCACTGCCCTTTGGAAGGGCTAGGTATTCCTTCCTTTCAAGATTACTGGCCGCTTATATTCCTTTTTAGGGCCTTTTTCTACTCAAGAACAGGTCGGATTTGTCTCTTCTTTTTTTCCATCTCCCCCTGATATTTTGCAAAAATGTTAGGCTTCTTATTTTGCTAGTCGGGTCTTTAATACTGACCCTCCAAAGGAATCAAGTTCTCTTCTTTCCACTTGGATGTTGAGGTTGTCCCCGACCTACAAACTTTCGACCTCTGTTATACTGCACCCCTCTTAGGAGCCAGTTTATACTTTTGGTATCATGTTACCAATAACTTCTATTTTTTTTATGGAATGATGGAATCAACTTTAATAGAAGTTTTTGGTTTAACTGGTATAACCCCCCGATGGAGAACGTGTGTCATGGGCTACCGAATATCTTGATGATATTTTCAACATCAATTTTGACTCGACTTTTGTGTCGGACTTTATTCAGAATAAAATGGAGATCCGAGAGTGATCCCATGAATAATAGTGAACATGTGGCCTTTTTGCTTTTATGACTTAACGCCTTTGTCTCTTGTCCCAAATTTATTCAAATCCAAAAGAACAATTATCTACCACTAGCCATCATGCTTCATAATAAAATGTATGTCAACCTTCCTTCTTTAATTTTAGGTCAATTCTATGAGACACTTTCTTTAGTGGTTAGTGAGATTTGATGGGGTGAATCATCGATCAATCCCTGTGGTCCCCTTTGGGTTGTGAACTTGTGGTTAAAGGAAGTTTGTGAACCTTGACTAATAGCTTCTCCTCTGATATGCCTTAAGCTCAAGTCGTTGGTATTCGACTATTTCTTCTCTCTTGGTCGAAACAAAAGAATATTTCTGCCATAGATACCTTTCGACACTTTGTGACTCTTCTTCTTGAGATCAAAACTGATGATAACACTTCCTATTACCCAAATCCATTCACCCACCATCAAAGTGTGGTTAGGTATCGTAATTACTTCATCAATCCCAAACCTGAAATGCAGCATATTGTCAATGATTTGTGGTCCAAAATCCTTACTCCTCAAATTCTTTCTGTGGGGCTTCCACGTTAGTTGACAATGGCCTTAAAGAAGAAACTAGTCACTTACTCCCTTTAGTTCATGTCACGACAATTTGACCCAGCCCAAGCACTTCCTTATCCACTCTCCTTCGACTTTGAGGCTCAAATGATACATTATGAGGTGTTGAGACGAGAAGATTTTGACCAAATCCTTGACTTGAATCACCAAAGAGTGAACAATCAATACCAAACGCTCGACTTTACTCGTTGTTTCCTTTCAACTCCTGCCTTCCACAAGTGGTGGTCGACCTACTATACTTCTCATTGCTCTTCGATTGATTGTGCCCTTTCTAATTTGGTTCTTCCTACTGTGCAGACTACTACGGCGTCAAAGAAAACTAAAGGTGAGCATGTCAAAGTAATTGTTAAGTTTGAAAAGTATTATAAGGTAAAATGGCATTTTAAGAAGGTAAATTATGTTTTCAATGAGGCCTTGGAGGTATGTGAAAAGAAGATGGAAATGCATTTTTATAAATGTCTCGATTGTTATTTCAAAACTTTGGCTCGAGACCCTTATGTTCAACAAAGAGACTTTATGCGAAAATTTAAGTTTCCTTCTTTTTCTAATGCCCCTTTTGGCCTTGCTGATCGGCTACCTGACCCTCCTAATGACCCTCTTAAAGGAGCCTTAGGAGGGAATTATCGACTCCAAAGAAAGACCTAAGAACGCTGGGTATAAACACTACGGGTGCCTTCTACTACCCAAGAACTAGTGATAGAATAAATACTCAAATAAGGATTGCTTGATATTCTCTAGGTATCGTATTTTCCTTATGACTTAGAACATTAAATCTATATTCATCTTATATTCCTCATACATTTCCAGCTGCTCAACCGACACAAATTTCTGAGGTTGTTGCTGATCCTCAACCTATCGAAGAAAATTGGGACTCAGATGAGGATCCTATTCCCAAAAGAGCAAAGTTGAAGCGCGGCGTTGGTCGAGGCCATGGGAGGTCGAGTGATGCCACTCTTTCTTCCAAAAAATGTGGTCTTCTCACATCTTTATGAGCTCAGGTCCCAAAAAAGTTTAAAAGACAAATCTTGTTGCTTCCTCAAAAGGGGGTGTGTGTGTGTGTGTCTATATATATAAATATATATATGGTGCCGAACTAATCCTTTGATGTCTTTACGTTCTGTTAACCCTTCTTTGTTACTTGGTTTTAGTCTAAAAAATGCAAGTGAGACTCAAGAACTAGAGTTAAAACAGAAAGTCAATCTGAGCGAGAACTCGACCAACCTGATGACGTCAAGGCTGAAGTGACTTAATCTGTTGCTCCTGTAATTTCTCATCAGACAGTGATTTCACCTACTCCCATTTTGAGTCCGATACAAACCATTCTGTTGACTGCTGCCTCTCAAGCCTCGACTGATTCTCCATTGGTAAAATTCTCTACCTTTTCATACTTCATTTTACTTGTTCATATTTACACTTATTACCTTCCTTTTGTAGGCGAACTATATGCCTCTACCAAGTGATGCAGAAACACAACCGAACAGATTAAGCAAATCCGAGCTAGAATTCCCACTGCACAAAGTTGTTAGAAGAGTTACGCAGATCAGTGACGGAAGCCGTTGGAATTTAATGAAGGCGATTTTGTATTTCTGAGAGTTACTCCGACTACAGGCATCGGACAGGCAATAAAGACTAAGAAGTTAAACCCTAGGTGCATTGGACACTTTGAGGTGTTGAGACGGATTGGACCAGTGGCCTATCAGGTAGCTTTACTGCCACACCTTTCAAACCTCCAAGACGTCTTTCATGTATCACAACTTCGCAAAGACACACCGGATGCAACTCATATCTTAGAAGCTAAATCGATTAAGTTAAAGGAGAATCTAATGTTTCAAGTGGTTCCGGTTAAGAATGATGATGTCAGCATCAAGAAAATTTGAGGAAAACAAGTTCAGTTAGTAAAGGTTGCTTGGAGTCAAGCCAAAGCGGAAGAACATACGTGGAGCTCGAATCAGAGATAAGAAAGGACTACCCACATTTATTCTCAGGGAATTGAATTTTGGAGACAAAATTCCTAATTTGGTGGGTAGGATGTAAATCTCGATTCATTAATAAATAATTAACTGATAAATTAATTATGAGCTAAGGAAATTAGGAAATTAAATTTTATAATTTGAAGAAGTAAAAATATTTAGAATACGAATTAAAACACTAATTTTAAAGATTTTGGCCCGAAATTGGGCCAGTAGGCTAAATCAATTGAACTAGTCCCATATTGGGCCCAAGGCTCAACCCATATAAGCCTCAATCATGCACTATTCCCTTTGTTCATAGTGAAACACGATGAGGAAAAGAAGAAGAGAACCAAAACCTAAACCTCTATTTACTTCAAATTTCAATCCATCATAACTTTCGATCAGGAGCTCCGATTGCCGCACCGTTTGTGGCCATGCAATCACCTTGTTGAGCTTTTCAATTTCATCTGAATAAAGTGGTAAGGATCTCTGAATTTCTTTTCCAGTTCTCCCTTTCATTCAGATCCACATTTTTGGAGACTTGTGAAAAAAAGGTTTTGGTGGTACTTTGAGCTTGGGAGAAATCGACCAAGGTATAGTTTCAGTTTCTTTTAGATAATATATAAGGCTGTGTGAAACTCAAGCTAGTTATCTGTAAGATAGTTTGAATTGCATGAAATTTTGATTTTATTGAGAGTTGAGAGTGAATGTTGATTGAGGGTGAAATGAATTGTATGATGGAACTTTAATATGATGCTATGTTAATGATAGTTGTTGATGTGATAATGATTGATAATAATTGTTTGAATTGGTGGAATTATGAGTGGAAATATTTGAATAAATTGAAGAACTTAGGTGTTGGAATGATTATGAAGTGATTGAAGAGAATGTGATAACGTGTAGGAGTATGGTATTGATTTTGGTGTGATTGGTTTGGTTTTGTATTGAGAGTTTTAAAAACTAGGGGATTTGGCAAATTTTCGTGAAAACCTATTTTTAACCGATTACAACGGGCCATAACTTAGTTTCTGGACCCTCAAATTTGGTAAAACTTATTTCAAATGAAAATTAGGCCTGTGGATTTTATAACATTTGAAGAACGGACAGAAAATGATTTTTCACAAAAATTTATGCACATTTAAAGTTTGGTATGAAAAGTTGAATTCTGCAGCAAAACAACTTTTTAATAAAACTGATAAGTGTGCATACGCGAGGGTGTTCGCGACGCGAGTATTGGTCTCTACCCAGTACTTTCGCGTACGTGGATGGATGCATGCGTACGCGGCACAGTCATGTTTTCAAATCTCGCGCACGCAGATGGCATGCATATGCATGACCACCTTGTTTCGCCAAAGTTGTATTGTTGTGTTTTTAACCATTCCTCTGGCTTTCCAAACCTCTCTAAACCTTGTTTAAGGTCCAATAGCTAGTTTTTAGGATTCGAAATAAGAGCAAACATATGGAGGGAGTTAGATTGATATTGAGAGAGATTTGCAAAGTAAATAATTGAATTAATGAGGCGTTGTTAATGCTGAATGAGATATGATTGATGGCAATGATGATATTGATGAATTATGATCTAAAGATATGAATGGCATGTGAATTTAAATATCTGGGATATGAGTTTTTCTGGATAGATGCAGTGGCTCACCCCCATTTGCTCCAGGTCGAGATTCGATACTCTGTTGACCCTCCGTCGCAAGATGTGGCCGGACACTTTAACTTTTTGGATAATTCCCCCAATTAGATGATAATTTAATGAATATGTATGTGAATAACTCTTGGGGATTCACGCACACAGGGACTGTACAGGGTTCGCTACCGGACATATTGGGTTTAGTTGTATATCCGACAGATGAGCTCATTGGTCATAAGCAGACATGCATCATGTGCATTTGTATGATTTGTTTGAGTATGCACTTTGTGTTTTGGCTTGCCTAATTGAATTATCTGTATCTATATCCTACGTGACTTAAATGCTTTACCTGTTTCCTTAATCGTGTATTACTTGTATGCCTTGTATGTGTTTACTTTTGAGAGATCCCTTATGCTGGTGGAGGTGATGCTAAGGGTTGTTTCACATTGGTGATTGGGAGGTTTGCGAAATGAAGAGATAGATTAGAATTCCAAGATAGGATTACCCTATTTCTATTTTAGTGAGGACTTTAGGCTTTGATTTGGGACTATGGAGTTTAGGATTGTCTTTGACTTCTCGGAGCCTTATATTTTATCTATTTTGGCACTATTACCATACTGAGAACTCCCGATTCTCATTCCATACATATTTATTTTTTTTCAGATGCAAGACGTCAAGTACCTCGCTGAGAGTGCTGGATGATTCTTGGAAGCGAAGATCTACTTTTTGGGATTTCATATTATGTATTTAATTTATGTGTGTGTGTGTGTGTGTGTGTGTGTGTGTGTGTGTGTGTGTGTGTGTGTGTGTGTGTGTGTGTGTGTACATTCTCCACTTTTGTATAAAACTTGGATTGTCCCTTCTAGTGGTTGACTTTGGAGAATCAGGATTTGTATTTGTCTTTTGGTATGTTTTGGGTTGTGTGTGTGTCTCCTAGTGGTTGACTTCGGAGAATCAAGATTTGTATTTGTCTTTTGGTATGTTTTGGGTTGTGTGTGTGTGTGTGTGTGTATATTCTACCCGGCCTTTGCTTCGCAGGTCGAGGCTGGAGCTTGATATGTATTCCCTTTGGAACTCTTTAGCCATATATATTACGTCTCTTTTGTTTTACTATTATCTATGCATTTTATTCTTAACTGTACGAGTGTGATGCAATTTTTATGTTTCTATTTTGTCTAACCTTTCCTTCAAGGCTCCTAGTTAAACTATCTTTCATACATATCTACGTACATATTTTTGTTTTTAGAGGTCGTGTCTCTTCACCACCTTTGATTTACGACCTAAGTTTGAAGCTCTGTATAGTAGGGTGTTAGAAGGAGCTTCCTTGCGACATTACCACATTCATTTAGTTTTTTCCTTCATTTTTATTTTTACTACTGCACATGGTTATCTATTTAATTGATATATATATATATATATATATATATATATATATATATATATATATGTAGTTTTTATATATTTTTATTGCATTGTACCTTTCATAGTATAATATTTATTGCATTGTAGATAGAATTGAGGATATACTCTTGTTTGAAATTCGAATGAAGATTCTTATATTGGTAAAATGGATATATTATGGATCATAAAGCCATGAAACTCAATAGAGTATGAGCAATGGGTTAGGAGGTTTATTGATTTTGACTTTGAAAATAGTTAAGTTGAAGCAACCGCATGCCCTTGTTTGAAGTGTGGTTTTAGAAAAAAGGTGTCAAAGGGTGAGATATATGATCACTTGATATGTATCCAATTTTCGAAAGAATATACACTTTGATTTTATCACAGAGAGACTGAGGTAGAGGAGCCTAGTAGTAATGTCTCACATAGCAATGCTTCAAATGTTCTTGATATTTTGCTTAACCATGATTATATTCATGACATGCTCGGAGATGCACTTGGGACTGATATGCACTGGGTAAATGAAATATCATTAGAGTTAGATGAAGACTTTGATGGAGTTGAAAGAGTGATGCTAGATGTAACTCAAGAACAACATAATGTAATGGAGTATAAAGAATTAGCAAGAAATACAGAACTACCTTTGTATGAAGGGTGTACGAGATAATCAAATTTGTCCTTTTTGGTGAAGATATATCATATTAATTGTCTATGTGGGATGACTGATAAGACAATGTCGATGATATTTGAACTCTTAGATGATTAATTTCAACACGCAGAGATTTTGAGTTCATTTTATGAAGCGAAGAAAATAATATTGAAGCTTAGCATGAATTATGAGAAGATACATGCATGCCTAAACAATTTCATGCTGTATTGGGATGAATACAAAGAGAGAAAAATATGTAAAGTTCACATAAGTCAAGATAAAAATCAGATACAAAGGGTGGTGAAATTCAAGAATCAAATGATGGAAATATTAGGAAGAAGGTGCCTGCTAAACTTCTTCGTTACTTCCCACTAAAACCTCATTTGCAAAGGTTATTTTTGTCTTCAAAGATAGTCAAGGCTATGAGATGGCATGATGTGGCTCCTAAGGAAGATGGTGTAATGACGCATTCTAGAGATTCAAAAGCTTGGAAGATGTTTGATTTCAAAAACACTTCATTTGTAGAGGATCCACGAAATGTACGATTGGCATTAGTTACTAATGGTATTAATCCCTATCGTATTATGAATGCAAATTCTATTACATGGTCAATTATTTACATTCCTTACAACACTCCTTCTTGGATCTATATGAAGTGGACATCTTTTATTCTTTCAATGAAATTTCCAAGAAAAAAGATGCCAGAAAATAATATATATCTCTACTTACAATTGTTTATCAAATAGTTAAATGAGCTATGGAGTGAGGGTGTGGATGCATATGATTCTTTTGAGAAAAAGCCGTTCAAATTGCATGTGGCTTTGATGTGAACTATAAGTGACTTTCTTGGGTTAGGAATTCTCTCTGGGTAGAATACGTACACTAGACTTGTTTGTCCATCTTATAACTTCAACTCTGTTCCTTTCCAACTTCCTCATATTAGGAAATTATGTTTCATAGGACATCGTCGTTTTCTTAATCAAAGACATTGATTTAGATTAAATAAAGTTGATTTAATAAAAAGCAAGAATTTTTCAATTCACCAAGGAGGTTATCTGGGCTTGATATCCTTGAGCAAGTCAAGCACATCAATGTCACATTTGAGAGAAAAGAAGAGGCAAAAGTTAGGAGAAAAAGAAGACGTGGTGAGCATGCTGCAGAAGGTGCCAAGCAGTAGAGAAAGAATAGCATTTTCTTTGAACTTCTTTTTTGGAATTATAACCTATTGCATCATAATCATGATGTGATGCATATAGAAAAAAAATGTAATAATGTGATATACACGTTACTAAATGACAACACCAAGTCAAAGGACCACCTCAATGCTCAGAGAGATCCTTAAACCTTTAGCCTATAAATAAGATCTTTGGTCAGATGAAAATAGAAAATATGCTCCAGCTATCTTTACACTGACTAAGAAAGAAAAAAAGGATGTTCTGTCAACTTGAAGAAATATTAGTGCGCCAGGCAGGTATTCAGGCAACATATCTGGGTGTATTGATGTTGAAAACCTTAAGATAAATGGAATGCTGAAAAGTCATGATAATCATATATTGATGGAATAGTTGCTATCATTAGCCATGTGAATGAGTTTGCCTAATGAAGTTTCAGCAATCTTGACAGAGTTATGCTCATTCTTTAGGAAGTTATGTGATAAAAGATTGATTATTAAGAATTTAGATAAGTTGTAAGATCAAATTGTACTCACTCTATGCCACATGGAGATGTTATTTCCTCCATCTATTTTTTATAGTTATGGTTCATTTGGTGGTTCACCTTGTTGAAAAAGTTAAACTTGGAGGTCCTGTACATTACCGGTGGATGTATCTGATAGAAAGATAAAAAAGAATAAATTCATTTACTTTAATTTTAAAATAGTGTATAAGTTTTCTATTAATGTTGATAATTTTGGCTTAATTAATAGGTACTTAGGACAAATAAAATCTTACATGCATAATAAAGCACAATCAGAGGGCTCTGTTACTAAAGGTTATCTTATGCAAGAGATCCTTACATTTTGTTCAGGATACCTGGACAATATTGAAACAATATGGAATCAACGTAAGCATATTGGTAATGAGCTGATGAGCGGATAATTTATACGCTTTTTGGCATTGTTTTTAGTATGTTTTTAGTAGAATCTAGTTACTTTTAGGGATGTTTTCATTAGTTTTTATGTTAAATTCATATTTCTGGACTTTACTATGAATTTGTGTATTTTTCTGTGATTTCAGGTATTTTCTGGCTGAAATTGAGGGACTTGAGCAAAAATCAGATTCAGAGGTTGAAGAAGGACTGCTGATGCTGTTGGATTCTGACCTCCCTGCACTCAAAATAGATTTTCTGGAGCTACAGAACTCAAAATGGCACGCTTTTAATTGCGTTGGAAAGTAGACATCCAGGGCTTTCCAGCAATATATAATAGTCTATACTTTGGCCAAGTTTAGATGATGCAAACTGGCATTCAACGCCAGCTCTCTGCCCAATTCTGGCGTCCAGCGCCAGAAAAGGATCCAAAAGCAGAGTTCAACGCCCAAACTGGCTCCAAAACTGACGTTCAACTCCACAATTGGCCTCTGCACGTGAAAAGTTAAAGCTCAGCCCAAGCACACACCAAGTGGACCCCGGAAGTGGATTTATGCATCAATTACTTACTCATGTAAACCCTAAGAGCTAGTATATTATAAATAGGACCTTTTACTATTGTATTAGACATCCTGGATCCTGGATTGTATTGTTTGATCCTGTGATCACGTTTTGGGGGCTGGCCATCTCGGCCATGCCTGGACCTTTCACTTATGTATTTTCAACGGTAGAGTTTCTACACTCCATAGATTAAGGTGTGGAGCTCTGCTGTTCCTCAAAGATTAATGCAAAGTACTACTGTTTTCTATTCAATTCATCTTATTTCGCTTCTAAGATATTCATTCGCACTTCAACCTGAATGTGATGAACGTGACAATCATCATTATTCCCTATGAACGCGTGCCTGACAACCACTTTCGTTCTACATTAGACTGAATGAGTATCTCTTAGATCTCCTAATCAGAATCTCCGTGGCGTAAGCTAGAATGATGGCGGCATTCAAGAGAATCCGGAAAGTCTAAACCTTGTCTGTGGTATTCCGAGTAGGATTCAATGATTGAATGACTGTGACGAGCTTCAAACTCGCGAGTGCTGGGCGTTAGTGACAGACGCAAAAGGAGGGTGAATCCTATTCCAGTATGATCGAGAACCGACAGATGAATAGCCGTGCCGTGACAGGGTGCGTTGATCATTTTCACTGAGAGGAGGGGAATGTAGCCATTGACAACGGTGATGCCCTTGCATAAAGCCAGCCATAGAAAGGAGTAAGACTGATTGGATGAAGACAACAGGAAAGCAGAGGTTCAGAGGAACAAACGCATCTCTATACGCTTATCTGAAATTCTCACCAAGGAATTGCATAAGTGTTTCTATCCTTTATTTTATGTTTATTTAACTATATTTTCGAAAACTCAATATCCATTTTATATCCGCCTGACTGAGATTTACAAGGTGACCATAGCTTGCTTCATACCAACAATCTCCGTGGGATCGACCCTTACTCACGTAAGGTATTACTTGGAGGACCCAGTGCACTTGCTGGTCAGTTACACGGAGTTGTGAACCATGGTATTGGCATCATGTTTTTGGCGCCATTGCCAGGGAAAGAAAGAGCAATGAATTTTACATAATTAAAGTGCAATCACGATTTCGCGTACCATGAGCCTACCTAAACAGATCCCAAAACACGGAAATCCAAGCTGTTTCCTCAAGTTGGAGAATTGGTGCACGAAATTGCAATCACACTTTCGCAACATACTTTTACAATTCCGTACAACTAACTAGCAAGTGCACTGGGTCGTTCAAGTAATACCTTACGTGAGTAAGGGTCGATCCCACGGAGATTGTCGGCTTGAAGCAAGGTATGGTCATCCTTGTAAATCTCAGTCAGGCGAATTCAAATGGTTTTGAGGTTTTGATAATTAAAATATAATTAAAGCAGAAAATAAGATAGAAACACTTATGTAATTCATTGGTAGGAGTTTCAGATAAGCGTATGAAGATGCTTTGTTCCTTCTGAACCTCTGCTTTCCTATTGCCTTCATCCAATCATTCATACTCCCTTCCATGGCAAGCTGTATGTTGGGGGATCACCGTTATCAATGGCTACCGTCCGTCCTCTCAGTGAAAATGGTCTGGCTACGGGTTACGTAGGGCTAATCATCTGTCGGTTCTCACTCATGTTGGAATAGGATCTATTAATACTTTTGCGTCTGTCACTACGCCCAACACTCGCGAGTTTGAAGCTTGTCACAGTCATCCCATTCCAGATCCTACTCGGAATACCACAGACAAGGTTTAGACTTTCCGGATCTCAAGAATGCTGTCAATTGATTCTAGCTTATACCACGAAGACTCTGATCTCACGGAATGGAAGGATCTGTTGTCAGGAGAGGCAACCATGCATCGTGAACCAGGAGGCTAAGAGATATACACTCAAGCTATTGCAGATAGAACAGAAGTGGTTGTCAGTCACGCGTTCATAGGTGAGAATGGTGATGAGTGTCACGGATCATCACATTCATCAGGTTGAAGTGCGAATGAATATCTTAGAATAAGAAGTAGGCGTGAATTGAATAGAAAACAGTAGTAATTACATTAATTTATGAGAAACAGCAGAGCTCCACACCTTAATCTATGGGGAGTAGAAACTCCACTGTTGAAAATACATAAGAACAAGGTCCAGGCATGGCCGAATGGCCAGTCCCCTAAACGTGATCAAGAGATCAAAAGTGATACGAAGATAGTACAAAAATGATCTAAAGATGAAAATACAATAGCAGGAGGTCCTATTTATAATGAACTAGTAACCTAGGGTTTACATAAATAAGTAAATGATGCAGAAATCCACTTTCGGGCCCATTTGGTGTGTGCTTGGACTGAGCATTGAAGCTTTCACGTGCATAGGCTTTTCTTGGAGTTAAAACGCCAGTTCTGGTGCTAGTTTGGGCGTTTAACTCCAACTTTTATGCCAGTTCCCGCGTTTAACGCCAGAAAAGGGTCTCTGACCGGCGTTTTGACGCCAGTTTAAGCCATCAAATCTCGGGCAAAGTATGAACTATTATATATTTCTGGAAAGCCCAAGATGTCTACTTTCCAACGCAATTAAGAGAGTGCCAATTGGGATTCAGTAGCTCGAGAAAATTCATTTCGAGTGCAGCAGGGTCAGAATTCAACAGCATCTGCAGTCCTTTTTCAGCCTCTGAATCAGATTTTTGCTCAGGTCCCTCAATTTCAGCCAGAAAATACCTAAAATCATAGAAAAATACACAAACTCATAGTAAAGTCCAGAAATATAAATTTTTCATAAAAACTAATAAAAATATACTAAAAACTATGTAAAAACAGTGCCAAAAAGTGTATAAATTATCCGCTTATCACAACACCAAACTTAAATTGTTGCTTGTCCCCAAGCAACTAAAAACAAAGTAGGATAAAAAGAAGATAATATATAATAAATTACGAAAACGTCTATGAAGATCAGTCTTAATTAGATGAGCGGGACTAGTAGCTTTTTGCTTCTGAACAGTTTTGGCATCTCACTTTATCCTTTGAAGTTCAGAATGATTGGCATCTATAGGAACTCAGAATTCAGATAGTGTTATTGATTCTCCTAGTTCAGTATGTTGATTCTTGAACACAGTTACTTTATGAGTCTTGGCCATGACCCTAAGCATTTTGTTTTCCAGTATTACCACCGGATACATAAATGCCACAGACACATAACTGGGTGAACCTTTTCAGATTGTGACTCAGCTTTGCTAGAGTCCCCAATTAGAGGTGGCCAGAGCTCTTAAGCACACTCTTTTTGCTTTGGACTACGACTTTAACCGCTCAGTCTCAAGCTTTTCACTTGACACCTTCACGCTACAAGCACATGGTTAGGGACAGCTTGGTTTAGCCGCATAGGCTAGGATTTTATTCCTTTAGGCCCTCCTATCCATTAATGCTCAAAGCCTTTGATCCTTTTTATCCTTGCCTTTTGGTTTAAAGGGCTATTGGCTTTTTCTGCTTGCTTTTTTTTTTCACTGCTTTTTCTTGCTTCAAGAATCAATTTTATGATTTTTCAGATTATCAATAACATTTCTCCTTTTTCATTATTCTTTCAAGAGCCAACAAATTTAACATTCATAAACTTCACTATAAAAAATATGCACTGTTCAAGCATTCATTCAGAAAACAAAAAGTATTGCCACCACAACAAAATAATTAAACTATTTTAAAATTTGAAATTCATATACTTCTTTTTCTTTTGCAATTAAAAACATTTTTCATTTAAGAAATGTGATAGATTCATAGGACATTCATAGCTTTAAGGCATAAACACTAGACACTAATGATCATGTAAATAAAGACACAAACATAGATAAACATAAAGCATAGAGAATGAAAAACAAAAAAATAAGTGCAAGGAAATTAAAGAACGGGTCCACCTTAGTGATGGCAGCTAGTTCTTCTTTTTGAAGATTCTATGGAGTGCTTGAGCTCCTCAATGTCTCTTCTTTGCCTTTGTTGCTCTTTCCTCATGGCTATTTGATCGTCTCTAAT
The DNA here is from genome assembly GCF_059453495.1 of Arachis ipaensis. Lineage (NCBI taxonomy): Eukaryota > Viridiplantae > Streptophyta > Magnoliopsida > Fabales > Fabaceae > Arachis > Arachis ipaensis. Next base: position 124,507,044 of record NC_142440.1, read on the forward strand.
TTCATGGAGAATAATGGAGTGCTCTTGGTGCTCCATATTAGAACTCAAATCTCCCAAAGAGGTGTTGAGTTGCTCCCAATAGTTTTGTGGAGGAAAGTGCATCCCTTGAGGCATCTCAGGAATTACATGATGAGGAATTTTCTCATGCTCTTGTTGAGGTCCATGAGTGGGCTCTCTTGTTTGCTCCATCCTTTTCTTAGTGATGAGCTTTTGAGATGAATCTCTCCATCTCCCATGACTCAGAGGTGGAAGCAATTGCCTTCCCTTTTCTCTTTCTAGAGGTTTCTTCGGCCTTAAGTGCCATAAATGGTTATGAAAAAGACAAAAAGCAACGCTTTTACCATACCAAACTTAGAAAGTTTGCTCGTCCTCGAGCAAAAGAAGAAAGATGGGAGTAGAAGAAGTAGAAATTGGAGAAGATGGAGAGGGGTGAGTGGTTCGGCCAAGGGGGAAAAGGAAGTGTTTATGATGTGTGATAATGAAGGAGGGATGAGAAGTTTTTGGGGAGGAGTGGTGGAGGTGATTGGTGAAGTGGTGATGGGGAAGAGAAATGGAGGTGATTGGTGAGGGGTATTTGGGGAAGGGTGTCGTTGGAAAGTGTGAAGAAGAGAGAGAGTGAGTTGAGGTAGGTGGGATCCTGTGGGGTCCGCAGATCCTGAGGTGTCAAGGATTTCTCATCCCTGCACCATTTTGGCGTGTAAACGTTCCTTTGAGTGCCAATCCTGGCGTTAAACGCCAGGTTGCTACCCATTTCTGGCGTTTAATGCAAGCTTTTCTTCCCTTTTTGGCATTAAATGCCAACTTTTCTTCCTTTTCTGGCATTAAACGCCAGCTTTGTGCCCCTTTCTGGCGTTAAACGCCAGTCTGGTGCCCTTTTCTGGCGTTAAACGCCCATTCTGCTACCCTTACTGGCGTTTAAATGCCAGAAAGCTTGTCCTCTAGGGTGTGCTATTTTTAATGCTGTTTTTTATTCTGTTTTTGATTTTTCAGTTGTTTTTGTGACTCCACATGATCATCATCCTAAAGTAAACATAAAATAACAATAGAAAATAGAAATTTAACATAGATAAGTAAAAATTGGGTTACCTCCCAACAAGCGCTTCTTTAATATCAATAGCTTGACAGTGGGCTCTCATGGAGCCTCACAGATACTCAGAGCATGATGATGACCTCCCAACACCAAACTTAGAGTTTGAATATGGGGGCTCTGTTTGACTCTGCATTGAGAGAAGCTTGTCATGCTTCTTCTCCATGTGTACAGAAGGAGATTCTTTAGCTTTAAACACAAGGTAGTCCTCATTCACTTGAAGGACCAATTCTCCTCTGTCAACATCAATCACAGCTTTTGCTGCGGCTAGGAAGGGTCTGCCAAGGATGATGGATTCATCCATGTTCTTCTCAGTGTCTAGGATTATGAAGTCAGCAGGGATGTAAAGGCCTTCAACCCTTACCAAGACATCCTCTACAAGTCGATAAGCCTGTTTTCTTGAATTGTCTGCCATCTCTAGTGAGATTCTTGCAGCTTGCACCTCAAGGATCCCTAGTTTCTCTATTACAGAGAGGGACATGAGGTTTATACTTGTCCCTAGATCACACAGAGCCTTCTCAAAGGTCATGGTGCCTATGGTACAGGGTATTAAGAATTTTCCGGGGTCCGATTTCTTCTGAGGTAATTTCTGCCTATCCAAGGTATCCAGTTCATTGATGAGCAATGGAGGTTCATCCTCCCAAGTTTCATTATCAAATAACTTAGCATTCAGTTTCATGATTTCTCCAAGATAAATAGCAACTTGCTCTTCAGTAATATCTAGGAAGAATACTCATCAGAGCTCATGAATGGCAGAAGTAGGTTCAATGGGATCTCTATGGTCTCTATATGAGCCTCAGATTCCTTTGGTTCCTTAAAGGGAAACTCCTTTTCGTTTAGAGAACATCCCATGAGGTTTTTCTCACTGGGAATCACGTCCACCTTACTCTCTCCAGGTTCGGACATGTTGGTCATGGTTATGGCCTTACACTCTCTCTTGGAATTTTCTTCTGTATTGCTTGGGAGAGTGCTAGGGGGAGTTTCAGTAATTCTCTTACTCAGCTGACCCACTTGTGCCTCCAAATTTCTAATGGAGGATCTTGTTTCATTCATGAAACTTAGTGTGGTCTTAGATAGATCAGAGACTATGGTTGCTAGACCAGAACGACTTTGTTTAGAGTTCTCTGTTTGTTGCTGAGAAGATGATGGAAAAGGTTTGCTATTGCTAAACCTATTTCTTCCACCATTATTATTATTGAAGCCTTGTTAAGGATTCTGTTGATCCTTCCATGAAAGATTAGGATGATTCCTCCATGAAGGATTGTAAGTGTTTCCATAGGATTCTCCCATGTAATTCACTTCTTCCATTCTAGGATTCTCAGGATCATAAGCTTCTTCTTCAGAGGAAGCTTCCTTAGTACTGCTTGTTGCAGCTTGCATTCCAGACAGACTCTGAGAAATCATATTGACTTGCTGAGTCAATATCTTATTCTGAGCCAATATGGCATTCAGAGTATCAATCTCAAGAACTCCTTTCTTCTGAGTTGTACCATTATTCACAGGATTTCTTTCAGAAGTGTACATGAACTGGTTATTTGCAACCATTTCAATGAGTTCCTGGGATTCTTCAGTCATCTTCTTCAGATGAAGAGATCCACCTGCAGAGTTGTCCCATGACATCTTGGACAGTTCAGACAGACCGTCATAGAATATGCATATGAAGCTCCATTCTGAAAGCATTCCAGAAGGATACCTTCTGATTAATTGCTTGTATCTTTTCCAAGCTTCATAGAGGGATTCGCGTTCCTTCTGTCTGAAGGTCTGGACTTCCACTCTAGGCTTACTCAATTTTTGAAGTGGAAAGAATTTGGCCAAGAAAGCATTGACCAGCTTTTCCCAAGAGTTCAGGCTGTCCTTAGGTTGTGAGTCCAAGCATGTCCTAGCTCTGTCTCTTATAGCAAAAGGGAAAAGCATAAGTTTGTAGACCTCAGGGTCAACCCCATGAGTCTTAACAGTGTCACAGATTTTCAAGAATTCAACTAAAAACTGATGAGGATCTTCCAATGGAAGTCCATGATACTTGCAATTCTGCTGCATTAGAGAAACTAATTGAGGCTTAAGCTCAAAGTTGTTTGCTCCAATTGCAGGGATTGAGATGCTCCTTCCACAGAAGTCAGAAGAGGGTGCAATAAAGTCACCAAGCATCTTCCTTGCATTGTTGGCATCGTTGTTATTTTCGGCTGCCATGTCTTCTTCTTTTTTGAAAAGTTCTGTTAGGTCCTCTCTAGAGAGTTGTGCTTTAGCTTCTCTTAGCTTCCTCTTTAAGGTCCTTTCAGGTTCAGGATTAGCTTCAACAAGAATGCCTTTGTCCTTGTTCCTGCTCATGTGAAAGAGAAGAGAACAAGAAAGTATGGAATCCTCTATGTCATAGTATAGAGATTCCTTGAGGTGTCAGAGGAAAATAAGAATAGAAGGACGAGATAGATAGATAAGAATTCGAAGATATAAAGAAAAAGAGAGTCCGAATTGCTAATTGAGGAGGAGTGTTAGTCCTTAAATAGAACAAGGTGGGGAGGGGGGAAAATTTTTGAATTTAAATTAAAATAAAAGGAAAATATTTTTGTTTTTATTTTAAAATGTGGTTAGAATTCGAAAATTAGAGAGAAAAGATGTTAGGTGGGTTTAAAAAAGATATGATTGAAATAGAGAACTTTTAAAATCAAACGAAAAGTCAAGTAGTTAATTTGGGAAGATTTGAAAATCAGTTTTGAAAGGATAAGAAGTTAGAAAAGATTTTTGAAATCAGTAATAAAAAAGATATGATTGAAAATTATTTTGAAAAAGATGTGGTTGGGAAGATATGATTAAGAAGATATGGTTAAAAAACAATTTAAGACGATTTGATTTTGAAAATTAAAGTTGATTACTTGACTAACAAGAAACTAAAAAATATGATTTTTAAAATTTAAAAATTGAACATTTCTTAATAGGCAAGTAACAACTTGAGATTTTGAATCAATCATATTAAATGTCAGCATTAATTTTGAAAAGAAATGTGAAGATTTGCAAAAGATTTGAATGAAAAACTAACTTACCTCCCTTGTGTTGTTCTGGCGTTAAACGCCCAAAATACTACCCTTTTGGGAGTTTAACGCCCAGCCAGGTTCCGCCAGTTTTCCTTCCTCACTGGGCGTTTTGAACGCCCAACTTTTTCTCTATAATTCCTCTGCTGTATGTTCTGAATCTTCAATTCTCTGTATTATTTTCTTGAAAAGACATAATTTTGAATTTTTTTTGAATTTTTAATGATGAGAAAGAAAAACAACAGAATGAAGCTAAACATGGAAAATCAAGATCAAAACAAATAATGCATGCAAGACACCAAACTTAGAAGTTTGTATACTAGGGACAATAACAATTTGAAAATGCATATAAAAAATAACAAAAGACACTAAACAGGAGAGTTTAAAGATCAGAACGAAGAAAATCATCAAGAACAACTTGAAGATCAACAAAGAACATAATGCATAAAATTTTGAAAAATGCAAGAAAAAGAAAATCATGCAATTGACACCAAACATAAAGTTTGACACTAGACTCAAACAAGAAACAAATTATTTTTGATTTTCATGGTTTTATTAATTTTTTTTGTATTTTTCGAAAATTATTTGGAAGAAGAAAATATGGAATTCAAAATTCTTAATGAGAATTCCAGGAATCATGCAATGTTAGTCTAAAACTCCGGTCCAGGAATTAGACATGGCTTACTAGCCAGCCAAGCTTTTAGTGAAAGCTTCGGTCCAAAATACTAGACATGGCCAATGGCCAGCCAAGCTTTAGCAGATCATTACATTCAACAGCAAGAAATTAACAAGCTCTTGTGATGATAAGTTGAAACCTCGGTCCAAAAGATTAGACATGGCTTCACAGCCAGCCAGATTTCAATAAATCATCATGAAACTCTAAAATTCATTCTTAAAAATTTTGTGAATTTTTAGAAAACAAATATTTATTATTTTATTCTTTTTTTCAAAAATTAAAATAAGAAAGCCTAAAAATAAAATAAAATTACCTAATCTAAGCAACAAGATGAACCGTCAGTTGTCCAAACTCGAACAATCCCCGACAACAGCGCCAAAAAACTTGGTGCACGAAATTGCAATCACACTTTCACAACACACTTTTACAATTCCGCACAACTAACCAGCAAGTGCACTGGGTCGTCCAAGTAATACCTTACGTGAGTAAGGGTCGATCCCACGGAGATTATCGGCTTAAAGCAAGCTATAGTCATCCTTGTAAATCTCAGTCAGGCGAATTCAAATGGTTTTGAGGTTTTGATAATTAAAATATAATTAAAGCAGAAAATAAGATAGAAACACTTATGTAATTCATTGGTAGGAGTTTCAGATAAGCGTATGAAGATGCTTTGTTCCTTCTGAACCTCTGATTTCCTATTGCCTTCATCCAATTATTCATACTCCCTTCCATGGCAAGCTGTATGTTGGGGATCACCGTTGTCAATGGCTATCGTGCGTCCTCTCAGTGAAAATGGTCCAGCTATGGGTTACGTAGGGCTAATCATCTGTCGGTTCTCACTCATGTTGGAATAGGATCCATTGATCCTTTTGCGTCTGTCACTATGCCCAACACTCACGAGTTTGAAGCTCGTCACAGTCATCCCATCCCAGATCCTAGTCGGAATACCACAGACAAGGTTTAGACTTTTCGGATCTCAAGAATGCTGCCAATTGATTCTAGCTTATACCACGAAGACTCTGATCTCACAGAATGGAAGGCTCTGTTGTCAGGAGAGGCAACCATGCATCGTGAACCAGGAGGCTAAGAGATATATACTCAAGCTATTGCAGATAGAACGGAAGTGGTTGTCAGGCACGCGTTCATAGGTGATAATGGTGATGAGTGTCACGGATCGTCACATTCATCAGGTTGAAGTGCGAATGAATATCTTAGAATAAGAAGTAGGCATGAATTGAATAGAAAACAGTAGTTATTGCATTAATTTATGAGGAACAGCAGAGCTCCACACCTTAATCTATGGGGTGTAGAAACTCCACCGTTGAAAATACATAAGAACAAGGTCCAGGCATGGCCGAATGGCCAGTCCCCTAAACGTGATCAAGAGATCAAAAGTGATACAGAGATAGTCTCAAAAATGATCTAAACATGAAAATACAATAGCAGGAGGTCCTATTTATAATGAACTAGTAACCTAGGGTTTACAGAAATAAGTAAATGATGCAGAAATCCACTTCCGGGCCCACTTGGTGTGTGCTTGGGCTGAGCATTGAAGCTTTCACGTGCATAGGCTTTTCTTGGAGTTAAACGCCAGTTCTGGTGCCAGTTTGGGCATTTGACTCCAGCTTTTATGCCAGTTCCGACGTTTAACGCTAGAAAAGGGTCTCTGACTGCGTTTTGATGCCAGTTTGGGCCATCAAATTTCGGGCAAAGTATGGACTATTATATATTGCTGGAAAGCCCAAGATGTCTACTTTCCAACGTAATTAAGAGTGCGCCAATTAGGCTTCTGTAGATTGAGAAAATCTATTTCGAGTGTAGCAGGGTCAGAATCCAACAGCATCTGCAGTCCTTTTTCAGCCTCTGAATCAGATTTTTGCTCAGGTCCCTCAATTTCAGCCAGAAAATACTTGAAATCATAGAAAAATACACAAACTCATAGTAAAGTCCGAAAATGTGAATTTTGCATATAAACTAATACAAATATACTAAAAACTAACTAAAACATACAAAAAACTATGTAAAAACAGTGCCAAAAAGCGTATAAATTATCCGCTCATCACAACACCAAACTTAAATTGTTGCTTGTCCCCAAGAAAATAAAAACAAAGTAGGATAAAAAGAAGAGAATATATAATAAATTCTGAAAACATCTATGAAGATCAGTCTTAATTAGATGAGCGGGGCTAGTAGATTTTTGCTTCTGAACAGTTTTGGCATCTTACTTTATCCTTTGAAGTTCAGAATGATTGGCATCTATAGAAACTCAGAATTCAGATAGTGTTATTGATTCTCCTAGTTCAGTATGTTGATTCTTGAATACAGTTACTTTATGAGTCTTGGCCATGACCCTAAGTATTTTGTTTTCCATTATTACCACCGGATACATAAATACCACAGACACATAACTGGGTGAACCTTTTCAGATTGTGACTCAGCTTTGCTAGAGTCCCCAATTAGAGGTGTCTAGAGCTCTTAATCACACTCTTTATGCTTTGGACCACGACTTAACCGCTCAGTCTCAAGCTTTTCACTTGACACCTTCACGCCATAAGCACATGGTTAGGGACAACTTGGTTTAGCCGCTTAGGCTAGGATTTTATTCCTTTAGGCCCTCCTATCCATTAATGCTCAAAGCTTTGGATCCTTTTTACCCTTGTCTTTTGGTTTAAAGGGCTATTGGATTTTTCTGCTTGCTTTTTTTCTTCACTGCTTTTTCTTACTTCAAGAATCAATTTTATGATTTTTTAGATTATCAATAACATTTCTCCTTTTTCATTATTCTTTCAAGAGCCAACAAATTTAACATTCATAAACTTCACTATCAAAAATATGCACTGTTCAAGCATTCATTCAGAAAACAAAAAGTATTGCCATCACATCAAAATAATTAAACTATTTTAAAATTTGAAATTCATATACTTCTTTTTCTTTTGATTAAAAACATTTTTCATTTAAGAAAGGTGATAGATTTATAGGACATTCATAGCTTTAAGGCATAAACGCTAGACACTAATGATCATGTAAATAAAGACACAAACATAGATAAACATAAAGCATAGAGAACGAAAAATAGAAAAATAAGAACAAGAAAATTAAAGAACGGGTCCACCTTAGTGATGGCGGCTAGTTCTTCTTTTTGAAGATCCTATGGAGTGCTTGAGCTCCTCAATGTCTCTTCCTTGCCTTTGTTGCTCTTCCCCCATGGCTATTTGATCCTCTCTAATTTCATGGAGAATAATGGAGTGCTCTTGGTGCTCCATCTTTAGTTGCTCCATATTAGAACTCAAATCTCCCAAAGAGGTGTTGAGTTGCTCCCAATAGTTTTGTGGAGGAAAGTGCATCCCTTGAGGCATCTCAGGGATTTCATGATGAGGAATTTCCTCATGCTCTTGTTGAGGTCCATGAGTGGGCTCTCTTGTTTGCTCCATCCTTTTCTTAGTGATGGGCTTTTGAGATGAATCTCTCCATCTCCCATGACTCGGAGGTGGAAGCAATTTCCTTCCCTTTCCTCTTTCTAGAGGTTTTTCCGGCCTTAGGTGCCATAAATGGTTATGGAAAAGACAAAAAGTAACCCTTTTACCACACCAAACATAGAAAGTTTGCTCGTCCTCGAGCAAAAGAAGAAAGAGGGGAGTAGAAGAAGAAGAAATTGGAGGAGATGGAGAGGGGTGAGTGGTTCGGCCAGGGGGGAAAGGAAGTGTTTATGATGTGTGAAAATGAAGGAGGGATGAGGAGTTTTTGGGGAGGAGTGGTGGAGGTGATTAGTGAAGTGGTGATGGGGAAGAGAAATGGAGGTGATTGGTGAGGGGTATTTGGGGAAGGGTGTCGTTGGAAAGTGTGAATAAGAGAAAGTGTGAGTTGAGGTAGGTGGGGATCCTGTGGGGTCCACAGATCCTGAGGTGTCAAGGATTTCTCATCCCTGCACCATTTTGGCGTGTAAACGCCCCTTTGAGTGCCAATCCTGGCGTTAAACACCAGGTAGCTGCCCATTTCTGGCGTTGAATGCCAGATTTTCTTCCCTTTCTGGCGTTAAACGCCAACTTTTCTTCCTTTTCTGGCATTAAATGCCAATTTTTCTTCCTTTTCTGGGTTAAACGCCAGCTTTGTGCCCCTTTCTGGCGTTAAACGCCAGCTTTGTGCCCCTTTCTAGCGTTAAACGCCAGTTTGGTGCCCTTTTCTGGCGTTAAACGCCCAGAATGGTGCCAGACTGGGCGTTTAATGCCCATTCTGCTACCCTTACTGGCGTTTAAATGCCAGTAAGCTTGTCCTCCAGGGTGTGCTGTTTTTAATATTATTTTTCATTCTGTTTTTGATTTTTCAGTTATTTTTGTGACTCCACATGATCATCATCCTAAAGAAAACATAAAATAACAATAGAAAATATAAATTTAACATAGATAAGTAAAAGTTGGGTTACCTCCCAACAAGCGCTTCTTTAATGTCAATAGCTTGACAGTGGGCTCTCATGGAGCCTCATAGATACTCAGAGCATGATGATAGCCTCCCAACACCAAACTTAGAGTTTGAATGTGGGGGCTCTGTTTGACTCTGCATTGAGAGAAGCTTGTCATGCTTCTTCTCCATGTGTACAGAAGGAGATTCTTTAGCTTTAAACACAAGGTAGTCCTCATTCACTTGAAGGACCAATTCTCCTCTGTCAACATCAATCACAGCTTTTGCTATGGCTAGGAAGGGTCTGCGAAGGATGATGGATTCATCCATGTTCTTTCCAGTGTCTAGGATTATGAAGTCAGTAGGGATGTAAAGGCCTTCAACCCTTACCAAGACATCCTCTACAAGTCCATAAGCCTGTTTTCTTAAATTGTCTACCATCTCTAGTGAGATTTTTGCAGCTTGCACCTCAAGGATCCCTAGTTTGTCCATTACAGAGAGGGACATGAGGTTTATACTTGACCCTAGATCACACAGAGCCATATCAAAGGTGCCTATGGTACAGGGTATTAAGATTTTTCTGGGGTCCGGTTTCTTCTGAGGTAATTTCTGCCTATCCAAGGTATCCAGTTCATTGATGAGCAATGGAGGTTCATCCTCCCAAGTTTCATTACCAAATAACTTAGCATTCAACTTCATGATTGCTCCAAGATACTTAGCAACTTTCTCTTCAGTAATATCTTCATCCTCTTCAGAGGAAGAATACTCATCAGAGCTCGTAAATGGCAGAAGTAGGTTTTTCTCACTGGGAATCACGTCCTCCTTACTCTCTCCAGGTTTGGCCATGTTGGTCATGGTTATGGCCTTGCACTCTCTCTTGGGATTTTCTTCTGTATTGCTTGGAAGAGTGCTAGGGGGAGTTTCAGTAATTCTCTTACTCAGCTGACCCACTTGTACCTCCAAATTTCAAATGGAAGATCTTGTTTCATTCATAAAACTTAGTGTGGTCTTAGATAGATCAGAGACTCTGGTTGCTAGGCCAGAACGACTTTGCTCAGAGTTCTCTGTTTGTTGCTGAGAAGATGATGGAAAAGGTTTGCTATTGCTAAACCTATTTCTTCCACCATTATTATTATTGAAGCCCTGTTGAGGCTTCTGTGATCCTTCCATGAAATGTTAGGATGATTTCTCCATGAAGGATTGTAAGTGTTTCCATAGGATTCTCCCATGTAATTCACTTCTTCTATTCCAGGATTCTTAGGATCATAAGCTTCTTTTTCAGAGGAAGCTTCCTTAGTACTGCCTGTTGCAGCTTGCATTCCAGACAGACTCTGAAAAATCATATTGACTTGCTGAGTCAATATCTTATTTTGAGCCAATATGGCATTTAGAGTATCAATCTCAAGAATTCCTTTCTTCTAAGTTGTCCCATTATTCACAGGATTTCTTTCAGAAGTGTACATGAACTGGTTATTTGCAACCATTTTAATGAGTTCCTGGGCTTCTTCAGGCGTCTTCTTCGGATGAAGAGATCCACCTGCAGAGTTGTCCAATGACATCTTGGACAGTTCAGACAGACCGTCATAGAATATGCATATGAAGCTCCATTCTGAAAGCATGCCAGAAGGACACCTTCTGATCAATTGCTTGTATCTTTCCCAAGCTTCATAGAGGGATTCGCCTTCCTTCTGTTTGAAGGTCTGGATTTCCACTCTAAGCTTACTCAATTTTTGAGGTGGAAAGAATTTGGCCAAGAAAGCATTAACTAGCTTTTCCAAAGACTTCAGGCTGTCCTTAGGTTGTGAGTCCAACCATGTCTTAGCTTTGTCTTTTACAGCAAAAGGGAAAAGCATAAGTTTGTAGACCTCAGGGTCAACCCCATGAGTCTTAACAGTGTCACAGATTTACAAGAATTCAGCTAAAAACTGATGAGGATCTTCCAATGGAAGTCCATGATACTTGCAATTCTGCTGCATTAGAGAAACTAATTGAGGCTTAAGCTCAAAGTTGTTTGCTCCAATTGCAGGGATTGAGATGCTCCTTCCACAGAAGTCAGAAGAGGGTGCAATAAAGTCACCAAACATCTTCCTTGCATTGTTGGCATCGTTGTTATTTTCGGCTGCCATGTCTTCTTCTTTTTCGAAAAGTTCTGTTAGGTCCTCTCCAGAGAGTTATGCTTTAGCTTCTCTTAGCTTCCTCTTCAAGGTCCTTTCAGGTTCAGGATCAGCTTCAACAAGAATGCCTTTGTCCTTGTTCCTGCTCATGTGAAAGAGAAGAGAACAAGAAAGTATGAAATCTTCTATGTCACAGTATAGAGATTTCTTGAGGTGTCGGAGGAAAATAAGAATAGAAGGATGAGGTAGATAGATAAGAATTCGAACATATAAAGAAGGAGAGAGTCCAAATTGCTTATTGAGGAGGAGTGTTAGTCCTTAAATAGAAGAAGGTGAGGAGGGGGGAAATTTTCAAATTTAAATTAAAATAAAAGGAAAATATTTTTGTTTTTATTTTAAAATGTGGTTAGAATTCAAAAATTAGAGAGAAAAGATGTTAGGTGGGTTTGAAAAAGATATGATTGAAATAGAAAACTTTTAAAATCAAACGAAAAGTCAAGTAGTTAATTTGGGAAGATTTGAAAATCAGTTTTGAAAGGATAAGAAGTTAGAAAAGATTTTTGAAATCAGTAATAAAAAAGATATGATTGAAAATTATTTTGAAAAAGATGTGGTTGAGAAGATATGATTGAGAAGATATGATTGAAAAACAATTTAAGACGATTTAATTTTGAAAATTAAAGTTGATTACTTGACTAACAAGAAACTAAAAAATATGATTTTTAAAATTTAAAAATTGAACCTTTCTTAATAGGCAAGTAACAACTTGAGATTTTGAATCAATCATATTAAATGTCAGCATTAATTTTGAAAAAAAATGTGAAGATTTGCAAAAGATTTGAATGAAAAACTAACTTACCTCCCTTGTGTTGTTCTGGCATTAAACGCCCAGAATGGTATACATTTTGGCGTTTAACGCCCAAAATACTACCCTTTTGGGCGTTTAACGCCCAGCTAGGTACCCTGGCTGGCGTTTAAACGCCAGTTTTCCTTCCTCACTGGGTGTTTTGAACGCCCAATTTTTTCCCTATAATTCCTTTACTGTATGTTCTGAATCTTCAATTTTCTGTATTATTGACTTGAAAAGATATAATTTTAAATTTTTTTTTGAATTTTTAATGATGAGAAAGAAAAACAACAGAATGAAGCTAAACATGGAAAATCAAGATAAAAACAAATAATGCATGTAAGACACCAAACTTAGAAGTTTGTATACTAGGGACAATAACAATTTGAAAATGCATATGAAAAACAACAAAAGACACCAAACAGGAGAGTTTAAAGATCAGAACGAAGAAAATCATCAAGAACAACTTGAAGATCAACAAAGAACATAATGCATAAAATTTCGAAAAATGCAAGAAAAAGAAAAACATGCAATTGACACCAAACTTAAAGTTTGCCACTAGACTCAAACAAGAAACACAAATTATTTTTTATTTTCATGGTTTTATTAAAATTTTTTTTTGTATTTTTCGAATTTGGAAGAAGAAAATAAGGAATTCAAAATTCTTAATGAGAATTCCAGAAATCATGCAATGTTAGTCTAAAACTCCGGTCCAGGAATTAGACCTGGCTTACTAGCCAGCCAAGCTTTCAGTGAAAGCATCGGTCCAAAACACTAGACACGGCCAATGGCCAGCCAAGCTTTAGCAGATCATTATATTCAATAGTAAGAAATCAACAAGCTCTTGTGATGATAAGTTGAAATCTCAGTCCAAAAGATTAGACATGGCTTCACAGCCAGCCAGATTTCAATAAATCATCATGAAATTCTAGAATTCATTCTTAAAAATTTTGATGAATTTTTAGAAAACAAATATTTATTATTTTATTCTTTTTCGAAAATTAAAATAAGAAAGCCTAAACATAAAATAAAATTACCTAATCTAAGCAACAAGATGAACCGTCAGTTGTCCAAACTCGAACAATCCCCGGCAACGGCGCCAAAAACTTGGTGCACGAAATTGCAATCACATTTTCACAACACACTTTTACAATTTTGCACAACTAACCAGCAAGTGCACTGGGTTGTCCAAGTAATACCTTACATGAGTAAGGGTCGATCCCACGGAGATTGTCGGCTTGAAGCAAGCTATCGTCATCCTTGTAAATCTCAGTCATGTAAATTCAAATGGTTTTGAGGTTTTGATAATTAAAATATAATTAAAATATAATTAAAATAGAAAATAAGATAGAAACACTTATGTAATTCATTGGTAGGAGTTTCAGATAAGCGTATGAAGATGCTTTGTTCCTTTTGAACCTCTGCTTTCCTATTGCCTTCATCCAATCATTCATACTCCCTTCTATGGCAAGCTGTATGTTGGGGGATCACCGTTGTCAATGGCTACCGTCCGTCCTCTAAGTGAAAATGGTCCGGCTATGGGTTACGTAGGGCTAATCATCTGTCGGTTCTCACTCATGTTGGAATAAGATCCATTGATCCTTTTGCGTCTGTCACTATGCCCAACACTCACGAGTTTGAAGCTCATCACAGTCAGAACAAGAAATTACTCAATTAGTAAAGATACCAGAATGAACTTTGGTGTAGTACCTTATTATGAAAATTTGGTAGATATCATTGAGCTTTTCTATTATTTAAATATTAATGAACAAACACAACTAGTCATAGAAGAATCCAAAAAGGACAATTTGGATTTTTCTTCTGTGAACTTTACAAGGCTCATATATAAATCCTGAGAATTAATAAATAATTAATTAATAAATTAATTTTTATTCAAAGAAATTAGAAAAATTAAATTTTATAGTTTAGAGAAGTAGAAATATTTAAAATATGAATTTTAACACTAATTTTAAAGATTTTGGCTTAAAACCGAACCAACGGGCGAACCGGTTGGACGGAGCCCAAAACCCACCATATAGATACAATAGCTCAGACTTCTTCCCCTTTCATAAGCCAATTCACGCTGAACTTGGAGGAAAGGAAACAAGAAGAAAACCCTAATCTCTTCCAAATTCCAATTCCACATATCTCTCAATCCGCAACGTCGATTGACGAGCCGTCAACAACGTTCGTCTCAGAATTCTCTTGAAATCCATCGGAATAAAGTGGTAAGAAACTTGAATTTCTCACCCAGTTCTCACCCCCTTCTAATTTCGTGATTCTTAGTTATTGGGAATTGAGAAATTTGATGTTTTGGTGTTTTAGGGTTAAACTAGCTTGAAGAAATTGTTAGGTTTTGTCCAATTAATCTGTAGGTAAGGTAAAGAAACTATTAAATCTTTGTAAATTATTAGAATTGGTAACCCTGTGTTGATTATGGTGATGTTGTATGAATTAGATTGTGTTTCATATTGAATTGGACTCCAATTGGTGGTTTGGAGCAAAATTCTGGTGTTTGAGCTTGTGGAATTGACATTTGAAGACTTGGAGCTTGTAGAGGAGAGATTTTAAGGTATTCCGAGTTTAGGAAGGAATCGCTCAAGGTATGGTTTTAGTTTCTCGTAATTAGTATATAATGTTGCATAAAAACTTAGGCTAGTTGCCTTAGGATAGGCTTGAATATTTGAATGGTTGGCTTTGATGGAATTGAGGTATATGAACGGATGTAACGAATTTGACAGTGAAATCGTTGGACTTGATGCAATTATTGTTTATAAGTAGGTATGAGATGAGTATGATGTTGAATTGATTAGTGTTTGGTGAAATTGTTGAGTTTAATGGGATTTGTGGTGAGAAATTGACGAATTTATATGTTGGTTGTATATTATTGAGTAATTGGAAATTATGTGAACATGATTTAGGAACTTTTTGGAGCTATTTTGATTATGAAACAATTGGTTTTGAGTTGAGGATTTTGGAAAATTGGAAGTTGGTGTTTTTGGAAAAAAAATAATTTTTGGACCAATTTCGATAGGCAATAACTTGGCTTTCTTATCCCAAATTTTGTTAAACTTATTTTAAATAAAAATTGGGTCCATGGAGTTTATCACGTTTGAAGAATGGACTAAAAATGATATTTAACGAAAAAGTTATGTGCGTTCGAAGTTTGGTCTAAAAAATAGGATTCTGCAGAAAGTGTTAAAAACCAGGAAAATCTGGTATGCGTGTGTACACATGCTATTGTGCACACGCATGGACTAGAGCAAAGTGGAGACTCGTGCGTACGCGCGAGGGGATGTGCGTACGTACACTATGATGTGTATGCACAGATTGGAATTTTCATCTGGTGCCTACGTACACATAGTACCATGCGTATGCACGATGTCTTGTTTTTCACTAAACTTTGCTTTTTTAATTGTTCGACCTTCTTGGCAAGCTTGTGACCTTCCGAAATCACTATTTTGTTGACAATTCACAATTTTTGAACTACCAACCATTCCTCTTGTTTTTTCAAACCTCTAAAAACTCTGTTTAAGGTCCGATGTTTAGATTTTAGGCTACAGAATATGAGTAAGTGTGGTGATGAAGCTAGTTTTGGTATCGAAGAAGATTTGAGAAGTGAATACTTGACTTGATGAGATATTACTAGCGATGAATGAGATATGATTGAGAATAATGTTGACTTTGATGAATTATGATTGAAATATTTACATGACTCATGTATTTCAAAATTATTTAAGACATCAGTTTCCCTGGATGAAAGCAGTGGTTTATCACCACTTGCTCCAGGTTGAGACTCGATATTCTGTTAACTCTCTGTCGCAAGATGTGACTGGATACTTTATCTCCCTGGGTTTCCCTATGGGCATGCACACACATATATATATTATATAGATTAATTTGAGCTTGGGGTTTTCCCCATGGATATTTTTGAGCTTGGAGATGTGCGCATAGAGAGTCTGTCCAAGGTTAGCTACCAGGACATGTCGAGTTGCCTATATAACTGACAGATGAAACTCATCAGCCATAGGATAGAGATACATCATATGTATTTGTATGTTTTGATTGAGTGTGCATTGTTTTGGTTTGCCTAACTGCTTCACTCTGCTTATTTGCTACTTGATTTACTTGCTGTATTTGTACCCTATCTGTGCTTTCTTTGTTTGATTTGTATGTGTGTATCTGAGAGACCTCTTTTTTGGTAGAGGCGTGATGAGGGTTGTTTCATCGATGATTAGGAGGTTAAGGTGGCAGATGGTGAGGAGTTAGATAGAATTTGGAATCCCTTAGAAAGATTACCGAAATTTCTGGTTTAGAATAAGCTTTAGGTTTGATTCTGAGTGTCAGAGTTCTAGGAATGTCTCTCTGGCTTTTCGATACCTTATATATTACCTATGCTGGTACCATTACCATGCTGAGAACCCACGGTTGTCATTCCATATATATATATATATATTGTTATTTTTCAGATGCAAAATGCGAGGCACCTCGCTAAGCATACTGGAGGCTCTGCTGAAGCAAAGATCTACTTTGGACTTTGTGTTTTGTAATATGTATTTGTATATATGTAGAATCTCCACCTTATTTATATTTGTATTTGTTTCCTCCAAGAGGTTGACCTGCAGAAATAGAGTTTATATTCTGTATTTTGGTAAACACATTACGAGTTATATGTATGTATATGTATACTCTGGCCGGCCTTAACTTTGCAGGTCGAGTCTGGAGCTTGGATATCTGTATCTTTTGGAATTTTGTTCTTTATATATATATATATATGCTATCCTTTCCGTTCGATCTTTGTTATCCTTTCTACGCTTACCATACGTGAGTAACGCGATTTTTCTTTTACGCTTTTGTTTAGCTTCTCCTTCAAGTCTCCTAGTTACAGTTTCTTTCAATTATACTTATATACATCTTTTGTTTTTAAATGTTGTAAATCCTCGCCACCTCTAATTTACGACTTAAGTGTAAAGCTCTGTGTTGTAAGGTGTTATATCATACATACTAGTGAACATGAAAATGACGAGCCATATATTAAAGCTTTTGAAGTTCAGATGGCATATTATGTGGTTGATGAAAAGGAAAAACAATGGTGTATACCAATTCACTTGAAGCCAAGAAATTTGTATAACATGGGTGGAGATGATATGGGTGAAGATGATGAAGAAATTATAATATCCAATAATAATTATCCACCACAAAACTTAGAGTCTCTTTTTCTGGTTGAAAATACAAATATAAAATTGGCGAGGATGATTGTAGATGATGATTTTCCAAATTCTATCATCAATGAAAACCATGAAAAGAATAAGGATATCCTTGTGTAAAGGACATTGAAGCTTTGTGCAAATAATGATAAAATAGTTCCTTATTGCTCATATATGAATTTCTCTTAAACAATACTCAGAGAAATTAAGAAAGCAAACAGTAAATGGGTTGTGAAGATTATTTGAGGAAATAATTAAGGTTTTATAGATATTTATTTTTTCGGATTAACAATTATTATCAATTACTTTAATCATGCAAAATTCAATTCATGGCAAGCTTTAATTGATTAAACTCTAATTCCTTAGTGATTTAATCTCCTCTAACCTAATCAACTGCCAATTCCTTGGTCACTTAATTTAGATTAAAGGTTTAAGTTCAATATTAGCCACACAAACCCTAAATACTCAAAGATAAAGTGATTATATGTCATGTATCACGTTAAGTCCAAGTAATTAGAGAATTATGAGGAATTACTTTCAAGTTGTTATTCAAGTGAGTTAACTTTTCCAAGATTCAACAAGAATTCAAAAAGAAAAAGAGTTATCTTCCAATATACTCTAATTTCTAAGGTGAAGAACAAAAGTAATCCTTAAATATAAATCAATACATTAATCAAAGTAGAATGACAATAGTGTTATTCCATCAAAATAAACAGAGCTCCTAACCTTAACAAAGGAGGTTTGGTTGCTCATAACTCAGAGAAAATAAGGGTTTCAAAAGGTGTGTCAAGTGTAGAATGGGGAAGAGAGAGGAGAAGGAGCCTGAATGACTGAATCTTTTCTCTTTTATATCTCAGCTAATTGATTTGAAACTAAAATAAAATAATAACTAATAAAAGCCCAAAAAATTGTGTTTTATTTTAATAATAATGAAAATAAAATAAAATAAAATAATTATTAACTAAATCCAACTAATGAAGCCCCTTCCGTGGACGTGGTACATGGGGAAGTGGTGGTGTTTGGGGGTAATTGGATTGGAATCGGGGTAAATGAGGATCATATGGTGGCGAATAGTGAAGAGATGCTTGTGAGTGTGACGGTTCGAGGTTATGTTGAGAGGATGGTCTATAGGCACGGGGTGGGGCTTGTTAATAGTTACAAGGTTGTCCACCATATCTATCAGCTGGGTATGCATTATAGAATGGTCTTTTCCCATGATATCTTGGAGGGTGTTGTTGCCCAAAGGGTTGATTAGATCCTCTTGGCTCCATCCATCCTTGATTGGTCTGACCTTGATGCATGTTCCTATTATAACTTCCATTCCTTTCAATAAAGTTAGAACCAAACTCAAAGCGAGAGGGGTGAGAATTCATAGTAGCTAATAGAAATAAAAAGGAGAAAATAAAGACAAAATAAACAAGTAAAAGAAAAAGAAAAAATATTTACAATAACCAATAATAAGACACACGATTGCAGTTCCCCGACAACGGCGCCATTTTGAAGAAGCGGAAGATTGATGGTTTAGAAGTAATAATAAATACTCGTTGTAAGTATAGTTACTAAACCAAGCAATCAACCTTTCTTACAAATGTTTTGGTTGTCACAAGTAACAAACCCCTTAAAAATTGTTAACCGAAGTATTTAAACCTCGGGTCGTCTTCTCAAGGAACTGCAAGGAAGTATGTTCTTATTATTGGTTATGGAGATTGCAAATTGGAGTTTTGAGAATGAGGAATAATTATGAAAGATAAATTAAATGGCAATTAAAATAAATAAATAAATGTAAAGCAAACTTCTGGCAAGGTATGAGAAATTAGAGGTCCTATCCTAGCTATCCTTATCAATGATGATGATGATTGAATCTTAATTCCACTTTGTTAACCTTTACTAAGATAAAGGAAGGTCAAGGGATTAATTGGTTTGATCTTCGAATCCTATTTATTTTCTAAGAAAAGACTGGGATTATTGAAGTTCAATTCAATTAGCAAAGATAACAATTATCAATCATGTTTGAGTTTGATAACTCCTGAGTTACTGATTTCTTAACCAAGACCAAAAGGGGAAAAGTAAATCTACTGGAATAAAAATGTCTTCAAATTGGGAACAATAGCAACATAAATAAAAGAAAGCAATATTAAACTGAAATACCTCAAATAATATTAATTAATAAAATCATAACATGAATGTAGCATAAGCCAAATAGGCAACATAACTAATATAAGCATTAAAGTATCTGAAGGTAAGAGATAAATATAAAGTAAAAGAACATTGAACCTGGGATTGAGAGTCACTCCTAAAACTAAGAGAAATCCTAAATCCTAATTCTAAAGAGAGAGGAGAGAACCTCTCTCAAAACTAAATCTAAATCATGGAAACTAACTAAAGTAGAGACTCCCTTTTGAATGGATGCATTCTCCCACTTCATAACCTCTGGTCTGTGCCTTCTGGACTTGGATTTGGGCCAAAAAGGGCTTCAGAATTCGCTATGAGCATTTTCTGCAATTTCTGGTGCGTGGCCTCTGTCACGCGTCTGCGTGGGTCACGCGTCTGCGTGGGTCACGCGGTCGCGTCATTCGGAGTTTTCCTTGGCACACGGTCGCGTTAGTCATGCGGCTGCGTCATAAATGTTCTTCTTAAGGCGCGCGGTCGCGTCAGCCATGTGGCCGCGTCGCTACTTCTTCGCGCTTGGCATGCGGCTGCGTCGTCCATGCGATCGCGTGGATACCAGTTTCTTTAAGAACTCCGTTTTGTGCTTTCCTTCCATTTTTGTATGTTTCCTTTCCATCCTTTAAGTCATTCCGGCCTTAGAAGATCTGAAATTACTCAACACACTAATCACGACATCGAATGAAAATAAAGGTAATTAAAATAATTAATTTTAAAGCATAGGAAACATGTTTTTCACATACATCACATAATAAGGAAGGGAAAGTAAAACCATGCAATTAATATGAATAAGTGGGTGAAGAATTGAATAAATCACTCAAACTAAGCACAAAATATATCACAAAATATGGGTTTATCAACCTCCCCACACTTAAACAATAGCATGTCCTCATGCTATATCCAAGGTAAAAAGTAAGGTTAAAGTGGTGGAATGTCATGCAATGCAATCTAATCTAAATGCAACTACCTAGATGAATGATGCATCATGCAATTCTAATTTTTATTCACTTGAATATAGAGCTTGCATGTAGTTGAATTAATTCACATTCTCAAGGAGTCATATATATATATATATATAGCCAAGCCTTAGATAATGATAAAGCACTTTTACAGTTGAGATGGGAGAGAAAAGCATTTTATAAACTTGCAAGACAATTAATAATTCAAGCAGAGATATATGTTAATGAGCTATTGAACCCTCACTGGATTTTGTGTTTACTCTCTAATCACTCAGTGTTTATTGGGTTAATCACTCTATTCTTCTTTTTATTCTTTCTTTCTATAACTTTGTTCTTCATATAACAAATCAACAATTATAGAATATAGACATACCAAAAATCATGAGGTCTTTAGTTGAGGTTGTAATGGGGCTAAGGTAAAGGTAGGGGTATATGTATAAGGGTAAGTGAGCTAATAAGTGAATCCTTAATTAGTCTAAGATCTCACCTAACATACATACTTTCTAAAGCAAAGCTGCTTTACCTATTTTCCCATGTTTTTCCCACTTTTGATGTTACATGCTCATGTCTTATTTTAATTTTTATCCCATGTGCATTGCTTTATTTTGCTTTTTGGGGAATTCTTTTGTATCCCCTTTATTCAAATATTGAAAAATAACTTTTTTTTAAATGCACATGGCAATTTAATTACTTTAATTTCACATGAGCATGCTTCCCAAAAATTCTTATTTTGAAACATCTTTATTCTTTTCAACTTTCTACCTTTGTTTTTCATCATCCATGTTCTCAATAGGTTTCCCCACACTTAAACAATACACAATTTCTATCTTAAGCTAACTAAGGATTCAACTTGGGATTTCTTTATTTTTTTTTCTGCTTAAGGGTAGTAATGTGGTTGATAGAATAAAAAGGGATTTAAAGGCTTAAGGGAGCTAACAAAGGTGATGTAAAAGGTAGGCTATTTTGGGATAAGTGAGCTAAAAATCAAACAATGGCCTCAATCACTCTCTTGGTATGTAGTTATATTCTATAATCAGACATATAGATTAAAACAAAGTAAAGAATACCAGAATAAATAAGAAGGGTGGAACACACAGGAATAAAATCTATGGTTTGAATGTAACCATACAATTAAGCTCAAAACTCACAGGCTATGTGTTCTCTAGCTCAAAAATCATTTATCAGTTATGTATGTCATGCAGGTTTAGTTAAAAATTTCCATTATTCTCAATGTAAAACTTAAGGTGGCTTTAAAGTTCTAGTGTTTCTCCTTGATGAAATGTTGTTAACTAACTAACATGTAATGCTATATATACAAGGTGTGTGGATTGTTTTGATTCTGTTAAAGTCTCTAGTTTACTTCCTTTTTTCTTTTCAATTTAAGCTAAGCTGTCTTATGCTAAAAAGGGTAAACTATACTAATTTAATCCACAATTTCTATAACTAATAAGTTAGAATTGCTACTAAAACTAAATGGCTAAAATATGAACTAAAGTGCAACATAGAATAGATACATAAAAATAGCAATATATATAAGTACTGAGAAAATAAGAATAAAAATAAAAATAAAAATACAGAAAAGTAGCAAAATAAAAAAAAAAGAGTATGTAGTGGTTCGCCAAAAAATATGCCAGAGATGGCGACCTTCCCACACTTAAAATGAAGCATCGTCCCTGATGCTCACTCAAGCAGGGTGTGAAGGGGTGTCATCACTGGAAGGACGGGTAGCTGGGGTCTCTGTGGTGGCGGTCTGAGGATCTGGCTGCTGTAGAGGAGGGGCTGTCTGAATAGGGATCTCAGAGTTTGCAGCCTGAATCTGAGGCGGAGCCTCCTGATGTGAAGCAGCCTGCTCTGTGCCTGCCTGCTCGGCCTCCTGCTGTGGATGAGTCGCAGCCTCGGGCGCATCCGCCTCCTCCTCAGATGCCTCGGATGGTGTGTCAGGCTCGGAGGGGATGTCACCAAATCGTATCATCAGCTTTAGGTGCTCATAGCGTCGCTTGTTGCAACGCTCCATCTGGTCAAGCCGTCGAAACAGGCGGTGTACGAAATGATAGATGGGCTCTGAGGTAGGTGGAGGTGCAGTGGTGGTAGCAGGGGTGGCTGGGGCAGCAGTAGAGGAAGAAGGGCCAGCAGATGGTGTGGCTGTATCACCGGAAGCCAAGAGGAATGGAGGTCTGTAGCCCAAAGCTAGAAAGTTCCTGTTGTGTGGGATAATCTTCTTGCATTCTACAGCAGGTGGCCTCTCATCAGCATCCTCCCAAGGCACGTCAGCTCGACGGCCTAGCTGTGTGATCATATGGAAAGGGAAGAGTGCCCCGGACGTGGACCCAGGCCGTGTAGTACTGGATAAAGCGTGGTAGGTACAGGTCCTTACCCTCCATCACACACCATAGGAGGGTGATCATAGCGGCTGGTATCTCAGTCTCGTGGGTACTCGGCATCACAAAGTTACTCAGGATCTAATGCCATAGCCGAGCCTCATCGTTCAAGTAAATCCACTTGATTCCCTTTGGCATGGTGGTGTTCTGACCCATAATACAAGGAATGGTCGGGTCAAGGGCTATCCGGGCCTTGACTGCATCCCAATCAAACTTCATGAAGCGCATGTCCTCCTCAGCTCTTTGATAACCATCCCTCTAAGGTTCACTGCATCTAGGGAAGTTTTGAAGTAATTGCAGTAGAATTCCCTTACCCAAGATGCATTGACCTCAGTCAGGTTTCTCTCCAGGAAGAACCAGCCTCTTTGTTTGATCTGATCAGAGGTGTATTGCTGGAGTTCTTTTGGGATGTTCAAAGTCCTCTCCAGGTACAAGTTCCTGGAGGTTGCAAACACCAGATACTTCAGTTCACAGTATCAGTTTGCAAACTTTACTGGATCAGTGGCAGGGAGTAGCTGGTCAGCCTTCTCCTGCAGGGTAAAGTGTTTCTCCCGCCAGGAGGCATCATGCATGAGATCTATGATAGACATAGAAGATTCTCCTCTTTTACGTTTGCCAGTTGTTGCCTTTCCTTTCCCTTTTCTTTGGGAATCTGACATCCTGAAAAAAAAAAAGAAAGCCAGGATATAATAAAAACAGGAAAACAGCTAGGCAAATAGCAAACTAAGCATATAGTGGCAAAGGAGCAATAAAAGAATGAAAATGAGTTAAGTAAATGTGCATTAAGGATTGTATAGGAGTTGAAAGTCTGAGAAGAAAAAATAACAATCCAAAATGTATTAGAATTAAGGTTAATTAGGAAAAATATCATCATGCCTTGGTTAAAAGGTTAAAGAGAATAGTGAAAAACCAGAAGATATATTTTGAAAGTTAGGTTGGTTAGGAAAGAAAAAGAGTTTAGTAAGTTAAAATTAGTGAATTAGTAAAAATGGATTAGAGTAAGTGGCATGATGAACATTTTCTAAGTAACAAAAATTCACAAATAAAAGCAATAGATAACTCAAATTCAAACAAGGAAGTTAAGGATGAATCAAATGAAAATAGTAAAAAGTGTTATTGAATCATCCAAGAAGCAATTTATAAACCAGGAAATTAAAAAGAATAAGAAAGCTTGCCCTGTCATTCATGAATTAGTTTGGTAAAAGCAGAGTAAAGTGAGATTCAAATTGTCAAAACCAAAACATGAATGAAAAATAAAGTAGTTTTAAAAGAATTGGGCAGCATTCAGGCTAAAATTGGATGTTTCCGAAAAATAAATAGCAACAAAATAGTTCATATGAATTAAAACATAAAGCTGCAATTACATATAAGGAATAAGAATCATGAAAAATCAGAGTAAAGAGCAGCATGAAACAAGGAATTACAGCATATGAACAAAACTAACATCACAGCAACAGCAGAATTGCGAAAATAATGAAACAAGAAACACGAACAACGCAATTAAACAGACCTAAATCCACTAACCACATCCTAGGCTACCCAACAACCTAAAATCCACTACAACATGCATATCTAACTAGCCTAATGATGAACATAAACAGAAAAATATGAATTAACTACGAATGATAGAAGGGTGGCGTTCGTCGGAACCTGGTAGGCGAATTAAGGAGAGTGGGGCAGAAAGGTGGCTGGGGGATGGTGGTGGTGGCGTCTGGTGCGGCGGAGGTGGGTGGCGCGGCGTCGGCGGTTTCTGTTTGGAGGCAGGGGCTTCGGGAAGGGTAATGGGGTTAGGGGGGAAGAAGGGGAAGGAAGGGAGGCTGTGGTTGGCACTGGGTAGTGGTGACGGCGGCGCGGCGGAGTGGTGACGGCGGCGCGGTGGCTGGTGGACGCGGAGGAGGGCAGTGGCGGTGAGGAAGGAAGAAGAATGAAGAAGAAGAAGAAGGAGGGGGGAATGGGGTTAGGGGGTAGTGGTCCGGTGGGTTCTGGGTGGTCAACGGGGGACGGCAGTGGTCGGTGGTGGGGACTGGGTGGTGGTTGGAATGTTGGAGAGAAGAGAGGGAGGAGAAGGGGTTTGGGGGGGGGGGGGATGGGTAGGGTTTGCATGGCTGGGGGTATAGTATATTTGAATCCACGCGATCGCGTGGGGCACGCGGTCGCATGGTTGGACTGAAATGGAGGGTGACACGATCGCGTGGGATACGCGATCGCATGGAATAGATCAGGGATTGAGTGACGCGATCGCCTAGGGTATGCGATCGCGTCGCTGGAAATTGTGCTAAACGCACGATTCCAACGTCGTTTCAGCGCAACTCTCTGTCTCCTTTTGGGATTTTGTGTAATCCATGCGACGTGATCGCGTCAGCGACATGATCACGTGGGTCATTTGTGCGAAACGCACAATGGCCGCACGATTCCAGCCTAACTTTCTGGACGTTGGATGTTTATGCCGATCTCCAGATCACGCGGCTGCGTGAATGACGTAGTCGCGTGGGTAGTGTTTTTCGCAATTTGACGCGATCGCATGAGTGATGCGGTCGCGTCGCACACCCTTTTTTTTAAACTGAATGAAGAATGCAATTCGAATGAAGAAGGTTCAGGTTCAATTGAAAAGGAAATAAAAATAAATAACACGAACTAAAACTGAAAAAGAAATGAGCATACCATGGCGGGTTGTCTCCCACCTAGCACTTTTAGTTAAAGTCCTTAAGTTGGACATTGGATGAGCTTCCTGTTATGGCGGCTTATGTTTAAATTCATCCAAAAATCTCCACCAATGCTTGGAATGCCAATAGCCTCCGGGGTCCCAAACTAGGCATGTAAAGCTTCTGAGCAGCTTCAAACAAATTTTCAGGCTTCCGGGATGACGAACGTCAGAATAGAATCCATGATCCCAAGCTTTGCTTTTGAATCCGCCTCCTTCTTGATCTACATGTTTCCATCCAGGCGGTTTAAAAAGTAAATTCTCACCACGGTGACCAAACATTCTCCGTGACCCGTTCAATTGAGCATGATACCAATCCGTGCACTTCGAGTTAAAGTGTGGAACCTTATTGAACCTTGTGCTCCAGCTCTGAATATGAGCCATTTCTCTCTTACTCTTAAAGCCGCAGAGAGTTCTAAGCTGGCCATCTGTTTCAAGAAAACCATATTCAAGTGGAAAAATAAAGCTAAGGGTTAAGGATTGTACCCACTTGAAGCTTGTATTGGGTGGTAGTGGCCTCGGGATAGGTGTTTCCAGTGGCTCTATAGGTTCTACTCCCTTGTGCTCTTCTGTGAATTTCTCCACTTCCTCGCAGAATTCTTCAAATGCAACATCGTCCTGCTCAAAGTCTTCTATGTCTTCCTCATCACTTGAGTCATAAACGGGTGGTTTAGAGAAATCTACCTCCGCTCTGTCTTCGTATTCATCTGGGGAAGAGTCTTCAATCTCAGAAAATTCGCTTGCGGATGCAAGTTCATTACTAGGAGAACTTGATTTGTGACTATCATCATCAAGGAAACTTGCTTCTGGGATAATTCTGTCTGGTTCTTCATAAAATATTTGCTTTGGGGGTTGTGCACTATCCTCCTTAGCATCAATTGTAACATCCTTGACAGAATTCTCCACAACTCTAGATTCCCATGGGAGTTCAGCGTTTCCTAAGTCTTCAACCAACTCTTCTTCTTGTATAGTGATAGCTTCCTCTACTTGTTCTAGTACGAAGTCAGGCTCTGTCATGTCCACTAGAGTCTCTAGCGTCTCCTTCATGCTACGCTCTTCACTAGATTGTCCACATGGTGTTGTGGGAGGCCCTTGAATGTTCAAACGTCTAGAAAGTAATTGACTTATTGCTTGCTCCAGTTAATGAATGGTTGTTTGAAGTTGATCCGCTGTTTCCTTGAGGCAAACCTCTGATTCTCGAGGTAATAGATTTGGATGTGGTACATGGGGAAGTGGTGGTGTTTGGGGGTAATTGGATTGGAATCGGGGTAAATGAGGATCATATGGTGGCGAATGGTGAAGAAATGCTTGTGAGTGTGACGGTTCGAGGTTATGTTTAGAGGATGGTCTATAGGCACGGGGTGGGGCTTGTTGATAGTTACAAGGTTGTCCACCATATCTATCAGCTGGGTATGCATTGTAGAATGGTCTTTTTCCATGATATCTTGGAGGGTGTTGTTGCCCAAAGGGTTGATTAGATCCTTTTGGCTCCATCCATCCTTGATTGGTCTGACCTTGATGCATGTTCCTATTATAACTTCCATTCCTTTCAATAAAGTTAGAACCAAACTCAAAGCGAGAGGGGTGAGAATTCATAGTAGCTAATAGAAATAAAAAGGAGAAAATAAAGACAAATAAACAAGTAAAAGAAAAAGAAAAAAAATATTTACAATAACCAATAATAAGGCACACGATTGCAGTTCCCCGGCAACGGCGCCATTTTGAAGAAGCGGAAGATTGATGGTTTAGAAGTTATAATAAATACTCGTTGTAAGTATAGTTACTAAACCAAGCAATCAACCTTTCTTACAAACGTTTTGGTTGTCACAAGTAACAAACCCCTTAAAAATTGTTAACCGAAGTATTTAAACCTCGGGTCGTCTTCTCAAGGAACTGCAGGGAAGTATGTTCTTATTATTGGTTATGGAGATTGCAAATTGGGGTTTTAAGAATGAGGAATAATTATGAAAGATAAATTAAATGGCAATTAAAATAAATAAATAAATGTAAAGCAAACTTCTGGCAAGGTATAAGAAATTAAAGGTCCTATCCTAGCTATCCTTATCAATGATGATGATGATTGAATCTTAATTCCACTTTGTTAACCTTTACTAAGATAAAGGAAGGTCAAGGGATTAATTGGTTTGATCTTCGAATCCTATTTATTTCCTAAGAAAAGACTGGGATTATTGAAGTTCAATTCAATTAGCAAAGATAACAATTATCAATCATGTTTGAGTTTGATAACTCCTGAGTTACTGATTTCTTAACCAAGACCAAAAGGGGAAAAGTAAATCTACTGGAATAAAAATGTCTTCAAATTGGGAACAATAGCAACATAAATAAAAGAAAGCAATATTAAACTGAAATACCTCAAATAATATTAATTAAGAAAATCATAACA